>NC_085046.1:101025887-102346028 GCF_963662255.1 Cinclus cinclus
TCCCTTGTCTTTTGCTGGGGAAGCTGATGTACGGGTCACATTTTCTGACCTGGTTTCAGCCCAGGGACCCCTCTGTTGTGAAGGATGGGGAGTCTGAGGCAGGCAGGTGGGCAAGGGGTCTGTATTCCACTTACTCTGTCCTCCCTAATACTGATGGGAAAGGCTTGTCTCCCTGTCTGTGCCAGCAATGAAAGGATATTTAAAGTCATTAATCATTTCTTTATGTGCAGAGTTATGACTTACTGATAAGACTGCCTTAAAATATGAAAGTATGACAGAAAACCTCATTTACAGTGTGCATGATCTCCCTCCGCCTGAGTGCCTTCAGATTCTGCCTGTTACTTCTAATTAACATTCTATTTAGATTGGAAACATAAATAAAGAGCCCAAGATAATAGGATTATTTTAGGGTTCAGTTACTGTTGAGGTTGGACTACATCTAGCTGATTAAAATACCCTGTCACTTAGCAGAGATAAATAACCAAATGTTTAAACATCTTACAGCTCTGATCATTGTCTGCTTGAGATTCCATGACCCATTTCTGCAGACATGTAGTAATGTCTCTGTGTGGGAAATGCTTTAAAGAGATTATGTGCAGGTGCTTTGGGATTGTGGCTGTGGCAAGTGAAGGTACTGAGCACACTTCTCTGCATGTTTTCTGGCAAGGCTGAGAGGAAGAGAGATGCACTGTTTGAACATCAAAAGGAACTTCATTTATTTTTCAGTTAGTCTGGGTTCGTAGTATAAGAAGAACCCAAATAAACTCAGTTTGAGTAAGGTGCTGACAAAGGCACAAATGGGGGCTAGGCCATTTCTCTTCTATTTGTCATTGATCTCATGGCTGCTTTTAGTCTCTTTGTTGAGGTGGTTTTTTTTGTTTGTTTTTTTTTTGGTAGTTTTTTTGTTTGTTTGTTTCTTTTGGGTTTTTTTTTTATTTTTTTCCAGTCACTTTCTGGATCTTCTGTGCCTTACACTGTCTCCTATAGGCAGTGCTGTCAGCAGAAATGTCCTACCCTCATCTTCGTCAAGGCTCTGCACTGGGATAACACCAGGCAGTGGCTCTCAGTAGTGGGATTGTGCAGCAGCAGAAGCTCACTGGGACTCCCAGGCACATGTCCTGTGTGTCAGCAAGTGGTGTTCATTGGTGCAGAAATCTGGGATGCAGTATTCCCATCTCTCAAAGCAAAATGCTGGGATTGCAGACTTCCACGGTGTACTGCTCAGGTGTAGATGAACAAGGCTGTGCTCAAGGCTCCCTTCCCCCTCCAACAGGGAGCCTTAGGACCAGCTGTGGTTCCTCTCCTGGACTAGTGAGTTTGGGGAGAAAAAGGATTTGGAAAGGGGAAGGTTCATGCTAAGTAGCCCAGTTTGTAGGGTTGGTCTGCCTCCAGTGGTCTTGGTACATCCCTTGTGACCTACTGAGAATGTGTGGTTCGGAAGGGGAATTCTTCCAGGGTGTGGGAGTGGGGTTGTTTGGTTTAAAATCATATGTTTGTGCAGTGTAATCCTTTGGCAGACCTTCTAGCTCACGCTGTTAAGGCATCAACACAAGAAACTCCAGAGGAAACGTGGCAGCAAGTCCTTTGTGTCAGCAGTGACAGTGACAGTGCCAACGCTGAGTGCCCCGGGAGGGGCCTGTCCTGACAGGTCCTGTGGATATCCAGCTCAGTGACAGGGTGGGGCAGCAGCCGAAGCTCCGTCGGAGGGACAGGAAGGACAGACAGCCATGCTCTGGCACAGGGCACGGTGCTGTGGCTTCTGCTGTTTGGAGTGTGTTTTAAAGAACACAGTGGAGAACTTGTGCTGTTGGATATATGCCATGTTTGTTCTGGATGAGGCGTTTTTCCCTGTGCAGATGGGCGTTAGGAGTAAGAGCTGCTTGCTGAGAAATTGAAACCTTGATAGATGAAACTTGGACAGACATTTTTGGTAGAGGTTCAGGTTGAGGCTTTAATTGTTGTCTGGTTTTTTTTTTTTTTGTTTTGTTTTTTTTTTTTTTTTTTTTGTTTTTTTTTTTGTTTTTTTTTTAATTGAAAGAAAATAGCTTTACATAGTCAGGTGTCAAATTCTTGGCTTCAGTACATAGATTTTAAAATTACTACTTAACTCATTAATCTGAGGGGACAGAGAGATAAAAATGAATCCCCCCCAGTGCTACTGTAGGAATGGTGAATAGAGGTGGAAACCTTCTGTACAGGAGTCCTTTATGTCCTTTATGGTAAAGGACAGGGAATTTCTGGAGGCCCATCTGTGGTTTCCTGTGTTTCCCATCTGGGCTCTCCAAGTAGCAAACTGCACTGGGCAGGGAAACCTCTACACTCACACCAGCACAGGGGGCTTCTGCTTAGGTCAGGGTGAAGCTGAGCTGGTGTTGGAAATCTGTGGGTATACCACAGAGCTCAGGAAACCTGTAGGGCCTCGGACACAAGCTTGTTTTCAGACTTGTGGTGGGGATGTGATATGAGAGCAGCATTGCTCATTGTTTATTTTTTCTGATCTTTCAGAAAATAAAACGACCCCGGTTCTTTTCAGCTGTTCAGACAATATCAGTTCACTTCAGGCTGCTGTTTTTCAGGGGAAAAAGGATTATCAGGAGGGAAAAATCCTGCTCGGTGTGCCAGATGTTTGAGGCTGTTCCAAGTACAGCCACAGTATTTCAATATATAAAAGCTGTCATGATTCCAGTAACCTGCTGTGGGCAAACCCCAACTTTTGTGTCCTAGCTTACAGTGGCACAGGAGTCCTGATGATTTGTTCATGCAGTGCTTCCTGGTCCCTTGGGCTTCTGGCTGGCTGATGTGACCCAATCTGCTCCGGGCCTGTGCTGGAAAGAGCTGTCAAAACAAGCAAGGTGTGTTGTTGTCACCCGTCCCATCACCTGTGCCACCTGTAGTGGAAGTGCTTAGATTTTCAAGAATTAAGCCAACAGGCCAATCACTCTCACAAATGTTAAGTCCAGAACAGTGGAATTAACGTTGTGAGCCTGTTCTTCCCTCTTTTCAGTAAATGTAAATCAGTCTGGTATTTTGTCCAAAGGGTTTGAGAGATTCTGCTGTTGCACTTGGCACATACAGGCTCTGAGGTGTTGGAAAGAGGCTTACTTAATTTAAGTCAGCTAACCCAACGCCTTGATTTAGATAACCTGGTCCTTCAGGACATGTATGTGCTTCATGCAGGTGGCCAGGTTGCTCAGATTTTGTTCTACGTCCCCTGGGATTGAGAAATTTATAATGTGATCTGAACAGCACACTCAGAGAATTGTGCTGTAATTACTTTCCACTTTATTTGAAATAAGCTTTGGCTTTTTTTGGCTAATGATTCAAAACTGCCACATGCAGGCTCACAAATGGCTGCTGCTCTGGTTTTTCACTGCAGGCATTGGGGTGAGGAAGCTGCTTCTCTGCAGAGGAAGAGCAGGTGCCCAGCCCCAGCCCCACCTGGGCTGAGGCACAGAACAATTCAAAGAAACATCTCTCAGGTGGTTTGACACCAAGTTTCTGCTTACAGGAGCTGCACTGCTGCAGGGGCAGCAGCTCCACCTCTGTTTCAGACCTTACTTTGAGTAATTTTTCACAGAAACTTCTCAGCTGCAGGTGCCCACCCAAGAAGAGTAACTGTGAACATTTGTGAACACAGATGTGAATATCTGAAGTAGATGAAGGAGAAGCTACTTTCAAATGGCTGTTGAATTTATTTGCTTGATAAATACAATCCTAACAAAATAAAAGTTAACCAATATTAAGAGATTTGTCTGAAGAACATTAGAAAAATTCATGACAATTCAATAGGAATTAGTGTGAATTAAACAAACAAACAAAAAGTTTAAATATTGCCAGCAAATATAAAATGTATGTAACGAAGGCAAGGGAGAATGCTTTAGTTTACATTTGTAATGTGATCACATTTTCTGTGTTTATAAACTTTTTCCAAATTTTAAAAAAATACTATGCTGTATTTTTCTATAACATATCAAAGCATTATTTGTACAAAAATCAAATCATGGCCAATGATTCACAACAGTGCAATAGATAAAGAATACAACCACATCCAACAGGTGCTGAAAATAAATATCCAGATTAAAAAATAAGATAGCCTATATGCACTCTGTGGAGTTTCTATGGATTAAGGGCTGAGTCCAATGAGCGTATCCAAAACATTAAAGGGCCCTTAATTGCCAGTGTGGGCAGAGGATTTTGCAGGGCAGATGCATTAAGAACAGCCAAACCAAAACCAAGTCCCAGGTAGCAGTGGTTGGTTTGTTAAACACCAACAAAAAGAGGCTATTGCTGGAACCGCCGTGCCTCCTGTTGGTGTCGCTCTTCGGGCTCGTCTGGAATCACAAGTGACTGGATTGGTGCAGGGGAAATGCTGTATTGCTTGGTCAGGCAGATACATCCTAAAGACATAACAACTCCTGTCCCTGCCTACAAGCAGTGGCTTTTTCCAAGAGATGGAAACATTTAAAATGGATGAAGACGAAGCTCTTGGCTACATGGCAGCAGTGTGAACAGGGCCTGTCTCAAACAGGTGTGATGAGGGTGGTTAATGATGAGTCAGTGGGTTACCTACACTGCTAAAGGACATGGACATTGCCATCATATGGGGACATAAATAACATCTCTCAAGTTTTTACACTTACTCAGTACATCTCAGAACAGAAATGAAGCTTAAGGGCATGTTAGGTAAACACGATACCCCCCACACAGTCTCCCAACGTTTCAGCCAACTCAGAATAAATTTAAAGCTCCCTTGTATATAATCTGCATCAGAAAGGTATCAAAGGCACAAGCAAGAAGTGACTAGGTTAATAAGCAGAAATAATGGTGAATGAGGATGAACAGATCCACAAGGCAAATCATTAGTAAGTGTGGGTGGGTTTTGTTTTGTTTACTGAAAATAAGATCTTCCAATTCTGTTCCAGTGAATGTAAATAATGATTTTGGTTTGAAATAAAACTGTTACTGAATTATTTTGAATCACCTGAAGGAAACCAGTCTTGAAATAATCTAACTGGAAAACTCTTCTGGCCTCTCCAAACTCACCTGAGTCTGATGAGTAGAAGCCATAAGTATTAGAGACAAAAGTCTCCAGGGCTTAAAAGAAAAGTTTCTTTACAGAATGTACACAGCCACCAGTAATTTGTGCAGTTTGACTCAAATTACAGTAATTTGCACAGTTCGGTTGATTTTATGCATAGCCAAGGAACCGGATCAAATTGGAGTTTCTTTCCTGTCTTTACTTGGCGATGGCTTGACTTGCTGCTCCTTGCTTGCTTTTGGCTGCTCTTTGGCTGCTTTTGTATCCAGGACAGGGTCTCTCTGCTGTTGAGAAACGCCCCCACGCTTTTCCGGCTCCTCTTCCTCCTGCCCCTGCTGCTCGGATTTGGCGCGCTGCAGCAGGCGGAGCTGCACCCGCAGCTCAATGATGGCCTCACGCTCCTCGTGAATCGCTTGGTTCAGGTGATTGTTCTTGATCTTTTAAGGAAGGCAAACAAATGTCAGGGCTCCCTCTGACACAGCAGTGCTGTAGCTCAGGGGTGTTCAGCACTGCTGGCCCAGACAGCAACAGGGACTCACACACAGCAGTGATTTAAAAGCTGCACGTGGGTCACAAGCCTGGGCAAAACTGATGCACGCAACCAGTTTGCACCTGTGCAATCACGTAACCAACACGGGAGTGAACCAGTGAATGCTAAGAACCAAATCCTACCTCCAGTTCCTCATTCTGTCTCTGCAAATCCTCCAGGATCACCTGCAGCTCCTCCTCATCTTCACTCTCACTTTCACTCTCAGAAGAGTATTCCTCAGTTTCACTGCGGCCGTGCTGCTGGCGACTGAAAGACCAAGAGCAAATTCCACTTCAAACACTTCCTCGAGTCTGCTACAACTGTGGCAACATAAGAGACTTAACTTGCATCCCCTCAATCATCTGCCAGGTTTAAAGAGCAAAATCAGACTTTCCTTTCAAAGCTTAATTTTATAAAGCAGTGATTTCCTAGGGGGATTCTTCTAGTGCATAGGGCCAAGTTTCCTTTAGATCATAATTCCATTGTTAAAACAGTAGAGAATATCCTGTAAAATTCAAATTTGTGGAGACTTCAATAAAAACAAGTGGCTTTCACCTGTGATGTTCACTGGGTGAGCTTTTAAGTGTGGTTTAGAGTATTCTTTCAGCAAAGCATTTGTGTAATTTTAATCACAGTGTGCTGTCCTGGCTGGGCTCTGCTGTGAGCTGTCCTCTTTACCTTTGTATTTCAGCTATTTCTGCTCGGAGCCGATCTATTTCTTCCTTCTCAGAGGCAATTTGTCTCCTCAGAAACTGCTCCATGGCCAGCAGCTCTTCCTGTTCTGTTAAAATCTCGTTCTCCTGCAATGATCAGTTAGTTCACTTAAAGCATTGACTTTATTTCCTACAGGAATGTACTGTAGTTATACAACGATGCTGTTCTCTGAAACACTTTCAGTGGCAGTGGTTAGCATGTCTGCTTTGAACTTTGATCCATCAATACCTCAAAGCAAATAAAAAGTTCAAACCCAACAATGTCTGTTCTAAATCCTCAAGATAATTGCCATACTGAATAGTTGTGGAGATGACACACCAAATCCTGGTATGTTTGGCTGCCTTTCCTTAAATCACAGGGGAAAGCTCTGGCCAATAAAAAAACTAGAAAAATAGAATTATATGTCTTTGATCATCTCCCTTCTGTACTTTCCTCCTTACATTCAATTTTAAAGCTACTGGGGGAAGCAACAGAAGGCAAAAAAGCCAAAATAGTTGCCTTATTTTCTTTGATCAGCAAGAAAGCAGTTGACAGTACTGAACCTGGCTACATTGGGAAGTGGTGATTTCTATGTACATGAACAACAAAGGCCACTTTTTTCTCACTTCTGCAGTCAGAATTGCTTCCCTGCTTCATTGACCATTAAAACAAAGCCTTGTGGTTTCAATGGACACAGAGACCCCTCTGAGCCTGCAACGTCCCCTCTGCATCAGAAGGACAAAGGAGTGTTTAATAGAACTGAAATATAAAATACTATCAGGCAAACAGGTAAGTGCCTGCCAGCTACCTGTGCAAGCAGAATATTTATGACTTCTTCATTCTCATTCATTTCTTCTTTGGAGACATCCTCCTTTGAAAGGCTAGCAATTTCTTGTGCAATCTTTGTTTCACACTCCTGCCACAGGAAAAATACAACATTTAAAAGGACAGCTTCCCTGGTCACTGTATTTACTCTAAAAAAAATTTTTTTTGAATGCATTATTTTTCAAATTTTAGAACCACTATCACAGTTGTCTTCCAAATTTTGAGTATGGTCCGTCCCATCTGTGGGACATAAAATAGTTTAAAAAACAGGTCTCAGATTTGTTAACCTCGAGTCTTCCAGAAAGTCTTCTTGGTACTGTAGGACTTGATGTTTTAAGCATGTAATGAGCATGTGCCCTAGCAAACACTAAGGTTTTCATCACACACACATTTCTTTTGTGAACAGCTGTGAAGATCTCTCTGTCCCTAGGGATAGCCAACTAAGCAGAAAACACAACTGCTCGTCAGGCATGTAAGTTAAAATGAGAAAAACTGAAGCAAAGAAGATTGAAGGGTGTTTTGATCTAACTGGGTGCCTCTGCACTGTTATGAATTAGGATCTATGATTTAGATGTCTGGTCAATAAACAGGAAAGTTACCCACCTGTCTCTTAGCTTCTCTTAGTTTCCTCTTAAGAGCTGTTAAGATTCTCTGCACTTCCCAGAGTCTCTCTTCTTTGGATAAGTCTTTTATCCCTGCCTGCAAGTCTCTGTGTAAACAGTTCAGAAGGAACTCCTAGAAAGATTGCCAAAGAAATTGTCTTTAAATATATTGTGCCAGGGCAGATTGAAAAGGAAGTTCTTTCAGGCTTTGTAGCAATGGGCTAGGAGTTCTGGCTTTCAAACCTAGACATGTCCATGGACAAGTGTTAACACACACCCAGCACAGATCCACAGCCAGCTGAAGAACAGTACTAAAGAAACCACCCTCCCTAATGGGCCTTCCTGACCTTCCTCCCGCAACAAAAGTATTGACCTACATAGCAAAGTACTCCACAATGACACAACTATGAGCATCACAAGACCATAACAACTTTCCACACATGAAAAAGGAAAGGAAATCATCAAACTCTTCCCAGTGGTCTCCACCGATATGATAATTGTGGTGGAATTAGAGGGTATGTTACAAACTTAGGAGAATTTTCTACTGAATGTATAAAAGCCAGGGCAAAGATAAACAGAAAAACACTCAAGTAATTGCCAACCTGTCGCCTGATTTCTTCTTTGATGCTCTCTTGTGTTTCTGGAAGTGCTGGCATTGTTGCCATATTTGACCAGCGAAGAGGTTTTGTCACCTGCTTGAGGGTCACATTTCCAAAGAACTCTTGAACATGTGTAAAAAACACATACAGGACACGGTTGCTGATCTGCAAAGGATGGACAAACAGGATATTGGTTAAGATGATTTATTCATGCCATCTTGATCTGCAAAGCAATGTCCTGCAGAAACAGCAGCCTTTAGTAAACCTTTATATGAGTCACAGTCATGTCAGTTTGCCTATAGAGATTAAAATCTGGACTGAAAATTATCTTTACTTTCAACAGTGCAGTGTTCAATGGCCTCAAGGGATCACTTCACTGTTTCTCTTACCTGTGCATCTGAGGCATTTTCAGATTAAACTCAGCATCTTCACATCTCTTAACCTACCAGAATTATTTCCATAGCTGGTAGATGTAGAAATGCATTAAATCTCTTTGTACTCAGGTAAAGGTAGTTATTAAGAGGGAACATCAACCCTACTGTGTTTACCTGGTGGCTGGCTATACCTTCTCTCTCTTCCCCCAACCTTTAAGTATCCTCTACAGCTTCTCTCTCAGATGACAATATAGTAGAAAAAATGAGTATGAAAGCATCTTTCACTATATTCTTTGTTTTAACCTGAGACAGAAGCAAGCATATTTATTTTGATACTTTATTTTCCACTAAAATTAAAAAAATTATCCTGAAACAAATATTAGAGGTCTGTCACTACCTGCAATTGCTAAGATCTACCAACAAAACATGATTTGGCCTGCATTGTTTTACCCTAATTGTTAGTTATTTTCCTAGCTAGAGAGGTGTCTGGCACAGCAAAAGAGCCAGGAATAACACCCAGCCCTTCTGCTGCTGGGCCTCCACCTGGATTCTTAATTATAAAGTCAGGCTTTTCTAACCCGTGAGGTTTGCTCCAAAAGACCCACACCCAATAATGCCATGTTTTCATCATGCATAGGACTAATTCTGACCCATATTTAATTAAATATTTCCAAGATGTCTATTAAGAAATCAAGCAATCCAGAAACCACAAAATCTTACTGGAAAACTAAGTCACTTGTTATTTCCCAGCCATTTGGCTGCAAACAACAAAGCCATTTTACCTAAGTCACTACTGCACCAGTAAGATCTATGTGCAGGACAGGGTTCATTAGCTAGATATTAAATTTAAGCAACAATATTTTCACTAAACTATTACTGAATCAAAACCCCACATAAATTGTGTACCTGCATGAATTACTGAACAAATCCAACATTAAATGACTTCCCCTCATGACAGAATTGAAAGACAGCAGTCTTTGTAATACTCTGATGATAACCCAAATATAAGACCTAAAGTATGCAAGCCCACATGCAGAAAATATTTTGTTCCACCTTTCCCAACATTTCGGGTTCCTGAGGCACGAAGAAGAGCTGTAATTTAGCTAAACTGTATCAGGCAATACCCAATTCCCACCTGCAAAAGAATTCCCACAAAGAAGTCTTTCTTGGGCTGCAGTTCTGCTCTAACTCTTGCTGTGTGGTGCACGTACCTGGACAGTAGGGCTGAGTACTATAGAAATATTCTGGATATTCATCTTTGTTTCCAGTTCCTTTGCAATAACATGGTCCATATGCACAATCAGCCAAGAAATCAGGAGATGGTTACACTCTGGCAGCTCTTTCAGCAGCCTCTGGCACTCCTGAACTTTCTCAGCTTCTGTGCTCTTTCCACAAGCATCTTCAAAGCGGGGCATGAGCTCTTTGGTAAGCAGATTTTCGGGCAGTTCCCGTAGGTACTGTTTGAGCAAGCTGGCAACTGTATTGGGCTCATATTCTTCCAGGTTTGGAGATTCTTCGCGATCATAGGCTGCCTTCAGCTCGTCAACTTTTGATTTTATTCCTTAAAATAGATCAGCAGTTAAGAGAAATTCTGACTGTACGTATCTAATAGTTATATTTAAACTTTTTTTTTTTTGAGATGCGTTTATTTCACGTCTCCCTACAGTTCAAGATAAACACCTTTTAAAAGTTATCCACATGTAACAAAGTGAAAATTGAGACTCAAAATTACATGATCACTTTTTCTAAAAGCACTTACTACTCACTCCTATGAAGCAAAACCAAAGCACTGACAGAGCTCTGAATCAGAACTGGAGCCAGCATTCCTTTTCATCAAGGAACATAAAATAGGATGAAGTAAGTTTGGCGAACTCAAGATCAACTGTGTATTTGCTTTAAGCTTCTTTCTGTCTGTTGAATTACCCATCCCTAAGCCAGGCAGTAAATATGACTTCAGTTCAGATGCTGTGCAACAAGCTCTACCTATAACAGCTTTCCTTTGTCAAAACGAACCCCACACTTCTTAGTTTCTAGATTTCCAGCTGGCCTCCTCAGTGGAGGAATCTCACACAGGATCACTGATTTGAGGCTCTACATGAATAAAAGTGTGTTCACATAATTATTCAACGCAGCCAAGATTTTCTACAAGGTGTTTGTATAACTCAGTAACATTCCAATCTTCCTAAGCTTGGGGAAATTTCATTCTTGCAGCTCAAACACCCACTTGGGTTACACCAACTTGGTGCACCACCCTGGCTTGGTTCATACTCAGTGAGCACAACTGGGCACACTCGGCCCCTGGAAAATGCCAGGAAAACATGCTCAATTTCACGGCCAAAATGAGCCACAACAGCTGCAGGCTGCTAAGGCACAGCAATGAGCTCTCAATTTTCACAATCCTACATACGCAAGAGGGAGCTGTTGCACTGGACAACACCTACAAAGGTCACAGCAGAAATTAAGGAAAACATCCCTGTGAAAACCCCCAACACACCCTGTGTAAAAAAACAAGCAACCAAAATGTTTCACTAGGCAGGACTAAGCAACTGCTTAAGGTGCTGCAGTATTTCTGTGTGCCTGCCAAACACCATGCAGTTGGACAGCATGAAGACAGCTGATGAAGCCTTTAAAATAATTTCATTATTGGTTTACAGTGCTGGGTAACTTGATTAGTAATGCTTTTCCTGAAATTCCTTTCCTTGCTTGTTCTTGTCCCCTCCCATATACCCACAGAAGTACTTACAGGAGCTGCATTTCTGGTGCAGCTCACAGTTAAAGGGACTGTTTTGTCTAACATGACTAAAACTGAGGTTTCACTTATGTAAGCTGTTGTTACACAACTACCACAGCTAATTAGCTGCTCTTGCTAAGCTTAAGCAATGAAACTTGCATTTTCTACTTATTAGCAAACTTGTTTAAAGAAAAGAAGTTTTCAAGAAAAAAATATACAATGGGAGTAACTGGAAAAAGCAACTTAGTGGGAAGCATAACCAATAAAATAGTTATAGCTCATATTTGCATTTGCAATCAGATACCACTGCATTTCTAAAGCAGAAGAAAAAGAAAACAAGTTGGCCATACTAACATGTTTTCTTCATTGCTACCGTCCCATGACAAAAGACCAAAACAGGTGTGTTTTTACTGCCATTAAGCAGTACCATCACATTACCAATTTTTTCTGGTACTTCAGACCTGCAAGTTTGCTTAACTTTTGCTATCTGATTACATTTTGGATAATTAATGGAGCTATAAACAGTGTATCTAGATGTTGGCAGTGATAAAATAATAAGAAATTTGCAAGTAAAGACCTTAGGAATCTGCATGTCAGTGTGCCCAGGGTACCTGAAACTCTGTAGATGCCTTCACATTTCATGCCATACTTCTCTACGTAATCTATACATTCACGGAAAACTGCTGGCAGGCGGATGCCATCATACATCATGGTCCTGTCTACTGCATCAGATAAAGGAATGCCAAACACAGGCCTGTGACTTGGAACATCCACTTGAGGTATCTCTGTCTCTTGAACTGGCTTTTTCTTTTTCTTCTTCTCTTTCCACTGTTTTACAACATCTGCTGCAGTTAAGTCTTTTGACTTTTTCTCTTTGTGTTTGTCTTCCTTATGTTTTTCTTCCTTGTGTTTTTCATCTTTGGGCTTCTCTTTTATTTTAAAATCCTTCTCCTTCTTTTTGGAAAAGCTGGGTTTCTTGAAGACATGTATTCCCTTGGACCGCTTCAACTTGGAAGGACTTTCAGCTTCATCACCGGAACTGTCCTCTTGAAACGCAGCATAACCTTCCGCTGTTGGGCAAAACAGGACAAGGGAAGGGGACAGCTGTGAGTCTGTTTACTTTCCAGACAGCAACAACAACAAGTTGCATGTAAGGAGGAGAGGGGAGAAGCAACGTGAATTAAAAAATGTCCCGTCTGACTCCTCAGAAGGTTTTCTTTAGTTGTTACACACTCGAGTGGTTGAGGATTAAGTCAAGTTGTATAATTACATCAAAGATAAGCCACAGAGCTCCTGAAGGATCTAAACAATGAATACTTTATATACTTACTCATAATGGCAATGTCCATCTTATGGGCTAGATTCCCATCTAATAGTCAAGGAAATGCAAAATAAAAACAACTGTCTGGCAACTTCTCTATGTTCCTGTAATCAACAGTATAAGAGTTGCTGTTAAGGATCATCTACTGCATACACAGAAGTCTAACAAACTTCAATCAACAACAAACTAAACTCCAGCCACTCAAAGCCCCAATCCTTTTCCAGAATATTATGAATTTAAAGACAAGTATGAAATTAATAAAGTTTCAGCCTCAAATAAAATACAAAAAACTCACCCCAAACCAAAACCAAAAAAGCACTAGCACTTACTTTTCACTAGATGATTAACACAGTTCCTGTAAAACTAGAACAATACCTGCCCATGAAAGTGCAGATTAGCCTTAAAAAGCACATGGGAGAGATTCAAACAAGTCCCTGGGCTGAGCACACCATTCCAGCAGCAAAAGTCCAAGTGCCGTCTAAAACATGCATCAGGTGCTTTTAAGTCACTACGCCTCTGCAGCTGGCCCTGCCTCACCTTCAGGCAAGAACACAAAAGTCTTTAAAGGTGGATTACAAAAAAACCAACAAACACACCACCAAAGAAAAACAATCCACAAACAAACCCAGCAACATGCAATCCAACACAACCTTCAAGTCTACTAATTCTCATTTTACATACACAGTAACCCATGTAAGAAAAGCAAGCCTGAAACCTAGTCAACAAAGGTGCCATTTGACGTGCCATCTGCACCAGCCAGGTTCCCCAAGGCAGTGGGTGGCAAGCCCCCCATTAGAGAGTCCCTTTGAGGCTCTTCCACTACCTACAGGCAGAGCCTCCGCTCAAGTGAGGCAGCACTGACAGCCAAGTGCTTTTGCTGCCTGAATAGTTTTGGGTAGAGGAAAATTACCCCCTTAGATAACATATGAGCACATCATGCAAGAGACTATAGGCTATAATTTTTTCCAAGTGGAATTTCTGCAAAAGAACCAGGGTGCATTCAGTCTTTCATCCATCAACTTCTAAACTATATCAGATTGCAGAGTTTCTCAGCATTATTTCAGCATATAAAAGAAATGTCTCTATTTTGAAGCTTCCTTGACTGCTCTGTAGAAGATAGCTTGTAATAGTCAAATATAAGAAATTTATTAAAACATGGAACTACTATAAAATAATTGCAATTGTTGGATCAGCTCAGTCTTTGCAGCTGATACTCTTCCCTAGGACTGCCAAACACATGCTTTACTATAAGACTGAAAAAGACTCTAGAACTGCTCCTGTCCTAGTAGATTTTAACACAAAAAATGCAAACATTAACTGAAAGACAACCAGCAGCCAAGTCTTCTCCTCCCTGCTTACTGGCTATGTCTTTTACTGGTTTTTGTAAACTAAACCCAGAAATGGATAAGGATTCAAATTTCAATGCAGAATCCACCAGCTACAGGACAAATCAGGAGCACACATCTTCACTGTGTTTTATGAGAATGAGACGGGGCCAGCAACAAGGTTCAAGATGAACTAGAGAGATGTAATTTCCAAACAGAAAGCCAGATGTTCCCCAGACAGAGCCAGAACCATCTGCCCTCAAGTCTTTCCTCCTGGGTAGCTATGACAGCTCCCATTCACACACCGCAGGGTTCCCACATGCACATCAGGAAGTGTCAGCACTGGGACCCAAGCTGGGAGGTCGGTGACACCACTACTCACATGTCCCAACACTCCACACTGTAACACAAGCCCCAGTGACTTCCTAAATCTGTGCTAATGTAACGCCAGCAAGAGAACATTACTGAAACTGGTATTTCTTGAATTCACAAGAAGACGTGAAGGAGCAAGTTAAATACAAACTCAGCCTTTTAAAATTTGTCTCAGTAATGTAAGTCAACAAAGTTTAGAAATATATACTAATACAGATTCATGCAGAATATCCCACCCACACCAAGAGAGGGTTTGCATGTCTCTCAAGAGCAGCCCAATTTTCTTTCCTATACTTTTGGTTATAAAATTGCTGTATCCCTTTCACCAGTGATACAATATATTGAAATATAAACAAATTTATACAGAAGAAAAATTACCAAAAGTGCTTGACAAATCTGGTAGTTTTAAATATGGAAAGAGTACTACCTCGAGTATAGTAAACTGGTATTTCTGTTCACTGTTTCCTCAAGACTTCCAATACTAATAGTCCCCATTTTCCCATCACTCTACGTCACTGACATTTTCCTCCATCTATGACAACAGTACTAATGTAATAAATACTCCAATTTCACCAGCCTAATGACACAGCATAATCTGCCAGTTCCTTTTGTCAGACCTTTCTTCCATAAGCATGCTTTCATTGCAGTTATTTTAAATGTAGTGCTTCAAGTATAGCCTTTATCTTATTGAGAATTACAAAAAACCCTCTAAAAAAATTCCAGTGTTACTCTGGAAAAATCTAGTTTTACAGGCTTATAATCTTTGTCATGCAGCGAGTCCACTGTCTCTATCAGTCTGCATACTTGGGAATATTTCTCCTGTGTTCTCACAACAAAGCACTAAAGTCATGCTGTAGTATTTATTGTTAACTCCAAGGGTGGCATTATTCACAACTGCCACTTATAAAACCTACTGCAAGAGACATTTTGTCCATCAGGTCTCTGATGGGTTTTTAAGTAATTTATAACTCTACAGCTGATTTGGCTCCGCAGGGAAATCTGCAGCATCTGTAATTAATTCACTGAAAGAAAACACGGATGGCTTTTACATACGAAAGAATTAGTAGGTCAAATATGACTAAAGTGCAATGCAAGCATCAGTTACCTGATGTCAGTTTGTCAGAGGGATTGTCATCAGATTGTACAGCACTTCTAAGTAAAACCAAGACACACAAATGCAAAATGAGCTTGGATAGATGGCTGCTACTTCCTTTCCTTGCCCACAAGATGCATTTTTATCAACAGAAACCTCCACCTTACACACACTACCGACACTCACTATCCTACTTTCAATTAGATCAATCTGTCTTTAATATTCACTTGACTCACTGATGTCAGCACAGCACTCCCAAACAAATTCTGCATTCAAATTACTTCACAGCACTGTGCCAGCAGAGCAAATGAAGCTGAAAGAAGAAATTTGTCTCACTTTATTTTGTGTTAAAATAATCACTGACATTGAAAGGCAGACTTTTAAACTATCTGCAAATGGTGCTTTACTAGATAAACACACAGTGCTATATAGAGATACACAGTGATTTGTCAGCAGAACAGGATGCAGCAATGCACCTTATTTATCCCAAAGATAAATCCTGATATGAAGAGCCTCTAATTTTACAGGTGTACAAAATTCTAATAACTTCTTAGTCTGTAGATCTGAAAACTGTATTCAGAGCTTCTCCACACACCAGACAGTAACATAATGTTTTATTTGCAATAGCAGTGGTTTGGTTTCAGTCCTCATCTACATTCCAAAGGAACATACAGGACCCTCTGTCCAACACATTAAGGATCTGGTCTTCAGAAATATTTCCTGAAATTTCAAAGAGTTCATACCAATGTTCCTATTAACCTTTCTCGTGATACTTTAGTACAATTAAAACAATTCTCCATTCTCCTGAGAATCGTACAAAGAAAATCAAGATTCTTCTAAACAAAAAAATCCTAGCTGCATATTGAAGCCATCCTGCCCACTAGCAACAATCTCAGAAGTAAAATGAATAAGCAGAGTAAGATCTACTATATACAGACTCTTTAGCTACAGAAATTCTAATGGGTAGAAGAGCTTCTTCATAGGTATTTCATCTTTTATTTAATCTTCTACTTCTTTCAGAAGTATTTTATTGTTTTTCTTCTGCAAGGAACTGTGTATTTTACGGCTTTATCAACACATGATTAATGACAGGTGGTTAAACATTTTCAAAAATCAATTCCAGTGGCTGGTGTCTCACATAATCCATTACTGCTTAACACAGATCCATTTTTGCTCTCCTGATGTCACAGGACAAGTTCTGTTTGAGTCAGGCAACAGATCTGATTTAAAACTATGCCAGTAAAAAGAAAATTCCTTTTAATCCCTAGTAAGTCTCCTAATCTAACTCACTCTACAGCCAACCAACACCCAGTCTGTCACAGAAGAGGGAAGAAATCAGTGGCTGAAACATTTTTCCAGTAGCTGATATTCCACATAAAAACCAATACTCTACTGAATTTTCAATTAGTTCCAAAACATTTTCAGCACTTTTTCCCCAGGATAATTGCTGTGTATTATGAGGTCACTGACACTAACCTGAAAAAAGTCAAATAATTAAATAACTATATCTATTACAAAATATGGAAAAGGATATTTTGCTAGCATACAAAATGCTTTTTTGATATAGGTGATAATAATGAAGCTAAGAGTACATTACTCTTTGCAGAAATGATTTACCTGAAAAACCAAACTGAGTAACTTTGGGATATTTATCCTTCCCTTCCCTGCTGCTCTTCAAGCACTTCTGAAGTTTACATTTAGAGTACTATCAAAATAGCTCAAGATTTTTGTGGAATTAAATTCAGATATTCAGGTGTTAGAATGACCTTGTCATTAATTCACTAATATTGCAAGTTCACCAAGCACTCACTCACTCTGTCATAATGTAATGTTAACTTGTCTTTTTTTCACTGATAGGTTCAGTTATATTTGTTTATACCCCAAACTGCATGATCATGGCAGGCTGTGCACTGTTCAAAACCAAAGCAGGTAGCCAGAAAAAAGGAAAAGAAAAAATCTGAAGACATACAACAGAATTGAAAAGGTGACATAAAATGAAGAATCAAAAGGATGGGAGGAATAACAAAGGCCAAATCTGGAAGGAAAACTCTTAAAATCAACCATGATAAGCAACTGTGCAGCACACTTGCAATTCATATAGGTAAAATGTCTGCTGAGGGTATATTTACAATACTGATTATTTTTGGAGTGTATGAGATGTACTGAAAGCTTGGTATGTAACTTACTCTTCTATCTGACTGGCAGTTACATGACTGACATATATTAGGGACAAGAAATGCTGAATGCCTTTTACATTAGCACTGCAAGAGGTAATTTTGTTCTTCCCATGTTTTACATTTTTGTGTTCTTTGAGGATTTTTTCATACCTTCAAAGTTTCTTTCAGGTAACAGAAATTGCTTTACATCAGCTGTGAAATGTGTTGCAATCTCTTGTGGGAAAAACACACTTGCAGTGCCAATGTGCACAGACTTTTGTGGATTTGCTGAAGTAGCATTTTTCCTCCTAAAAAACAGCCTTCAGCTACACTATCACCATGAGACATCCTGAATTCCATACAAAGAAATCCACACAATGCAAAATGTTGGCATCTACCAGTTCCAGATTTCAAGGTGTGCAATGCAGAGCTCTAACAGAAAGCTGAAAAAGCAGCTACTGATAGCCTGAATTTAGACCTATCCAATCAATACCAAATTTTCATTGCGAATCCAATAATCTGTATCAGGTCAATATTGTTTACATTACAGAAAATCACTAAGAAATCACTTTTCTTGAAACCTGAAGGAATTTCAAGTGTTGGTTTTAACTCGAGGATGCATTTTTGAGTTAAAGCATTCTTCAGGCACACCGTTTTTAGTTAAAATAGCAACAGTCCTCCTTAACTGTGGTAGAAACAATTCTTGGATTCCAGGAAACTAGTTTGATTAAAAGCAGTGCAGTAACAGCAGATTCTTAAGGAATGATTATTTAAATATGTGCATGCATATTACAAATAGTCACCATATTAATTCTAACAGAATACTGTGTGCTGTCTCACTAATTCTGATCTTCCAAATTCCCCATGTAAGAAGTGGCAGGATACACTGGCATCAGAGATACAGACATTTTGAAATTTTGCTAAAACAAATGTCACTTAAAACGTACTAGCACTTGGGCTGTGATATTTAGGTTTCAGAGACTTGGACAGGAAGGGTCTTTCTGGCACAGAGAGTGCTCAGTATCAGCCTAATATTTCCAAGTGCTTTGTTCTTTCAGAGCATGTAGAAAAACTTTCTTGAATAAAAATTATTTCATGTTTCAAAAATTTTCTGCAGAAATCTAAAGGTAGGAAGTAATAGTTCTGTTATTTGGGAGGAGGAGTAAGTTTTCTAAATGAAATTTCCACTCCGGACACTGATACACTGACAAAGGATTCCACAGTCAAAGTTTTACTTTCTTCTAACCTTTGCTCTGTGATTTCTGGAAAACTCAGATCTCAGTGTTGGTTTGCACATTTTTGACCTCTGCAATAATACTTTGGCACTGCTGGAGGAAAATGCATGATCAGACTAAACGGAGAAGCTAGAGAAAAAAAAAGGACAGAGATTTTATGACTGCTTGAATAACGGTGCAGTGTGCTCATGAAAACTTGGGATAGTACACAAAAGGAAACACTGAATAAGGGAGACACATGGGAAAAGGGCTACAGTTGTTGAAACTGCTTCCTCCAAATGCACTAGTGTACAATTCAGATCAGACATGCAGTTTTATTCTAGCTAGCACCTCAGCTATGATTAAAAACGCACGTATTTGGAAACACTTTGAAAACCTCCACTTAGAATGCAAAGGAGAAGCCCATGCCAGGATTCACCAATGCATAATGAAAGTTTTGGATAAATGCACTTATTAGCAATTCTGGGCACCTGCTCGGCATCTGTATCAGGACAACAACAAAAAAAAGTTAAGGTGTAGAGTTTTTTGCAAGAGAAACAGGTGCTGCACAAAGTCTGTTTGTAGCAAGTTAACCTCCTCCACATGGAAACAAATATAAAAGAACCCACTGGGAATACTTAGCAATTTTTGAGAGAGAAAAAAGGAAAGAGAACTTGAAAGCACTGAATTAAAAAGACAGGTTGTCTACTCACTTCTTTTTTCTTTTTTCTTAAACTTTCCTTTCTTCTTCCCATGCTCCTTTTCATCATCAGATACTATATCTGGAGGCTCATGTAAGCTGTCGTGAGGCGGTGAAGGCTCACCAGTGCGGTACAGTCCAGGGAATTTTGTAGGACTGATTTCTTCAGAGCTGGGAGTACGAGCGAGTCCCCCACTGTGTTCTACCCGACGGTGTTCACTGGGGCTGCTCGTGGGAGGCAGGAAGCACTCGGTCATTCTGATACCTGGAAATCAAAGTGAAATCTTCTGCTACCTGTCCATCACACCTGTATCAGAAGAAAACAAAGTCCACACAGTTATAAGCAATGGGTTTCAGAATGCCTTGTTTAGAGCTCTACCCTGAAATCATAAACAGCCATACCTTCTACAATGAGAGTTCCAGCTTCTGTCAAGACTCAGTAACATAACACCAGGTCTTAAGCTCAGTGTTTGCAGAATTTGTTCATTAACTCTTGAGTCATATTAACATGAGATCTGCCACTTTAGCCATTTCTACTTTATGATACATAAAGCTTGTATATAAAGTATCTGAATATTTTAACTGTTGAAATAATCCTTACAAAATTCATAGGCAGCTTGCATATAGCGATTGGTAGTATTTACTACAAATTAGCTTGCCAACTTTAAATTTTTTTGACATCAAATAGATTTGCCTGGAAGTTCAGAGTGTTTGTGAGCTCTGCCCTTAAGGCAAAGATCATTTTCTTCTTTCCCAAGCATATTTTATAGATGCAAATAAGAACTCGCCTAGCCTGTTGCAATAAGGGAAGAAAATAAAATACATACACCTAAAGCAAATCCAGGTTTTAATTATGCTACTGCAAATTAAAGAAGGTAAAAAAATAATGATTATGCTTTCCTGATATACAACAATGTCCTCTGAAGAGGCTGTATCAGATCATCTGCACCCAGATGCTGGCAAATTGTTTGCTTGAGAGTTATGGCCAAATAAAAGCTTATACAAAAATTGCTAAAGGAATTCAGTGCATAAATTCTCAGCAGTGGAACTCACAAGCAAAAAACTCTTCCTAGCACAGATAAATTTCAGAAATTCCACAGAATGGATATGCTGTATGGGACACCACACCTCTGGAGTCCACTTGGCTGGATTTGGCCCCTTGTTTCTAAATGGTCACAAAGGATACATTCCACAGCACTCTTCAGCAGTATCACTCAATTCCTGGGTTTTTATTTACAGACTGGTAGCACACAGAAAAAATATGACATGGTATTTTATTCTGCCCAGTTAATAATTATAGATGAGTCCAATTAAGTGGGTTTTGGGAAGGGTGGTTTGTTCACTTTTTTGGGGGTTGATTTTTTTTTTCTCATCCTTCAGCTCTCTGTATGCAGATCAGAGTGAAATTTTAGAGTATGTATGCAACAGTATCTCCCTACAGGAGAACACTCACAGTGCTTATGGAAATTACCAGTTACTCAGATCAGAATTTGAACAGGACACAGTAAGACACAGAATTATGAAGAGAAAATATTCATGAAACCTTTATTTAATACTTCTCATTCCTTATTCTGGCTAAAGCAGAGGCACTGGCTAAAAATTAAAGCAACGAGGTATATTTGCAAATGCAATAAATTAAGACTGTACTTATGGTTCTTATTTTCTTATTTTACAACTTCAAGAAAGCATTACTTCCCTATATGTATCATTTCCTAGTCCTTTAAATAAGGGAGGAATTCTATGATGCTCAAATCATATAAAGACCTATCAGAAGAAGAGAACTTTTAAGCCTACTAAAAAACCTCTTCCACTTTTGCTAATGGATGTTAATGTTCTACTGCCATATAAATCTTTACATTCCCTCCGGCTTTTACCATTTTCTTCTGACAGCAATAAAAGGCAAGACTGATAAAATTATGGACCTTCTAGGCATTTTGAGAAGGAATATTTCTAACAGACTTGCTCTTCTGCCAACTTCTCCCTCTCAAGCTTTTTCTTCCCAGTCTGTTACTGCTTCAGTCCTGCTTTTCCTCCGCAGCAGGTCCCTTCCCTCAAACTGCTACTCTTCACCTGTGCAGTTCTCATCTGTCAGGAGATTCAGTAACTCACTGCTGCCACATGAGGAAGGTCACACTACTCCCCCCATTAACTCCCCTCTGCCTCCAGTTGCAGCAGTTTGCTCTTTTTGAGATGATTCAAGTTGCTAGCTGCTCCAACAGGTTTCTGCTGCTGAGCTGGCTTGTGGAACAGCTCAACAAACATGAACAATGAAAAGCAGAGAAGTGGCACAGCCATGATGACAGTGCAACCTTTCTCTTTGGGCACCTCTGTTTTGTCATACTGCACGCACAGCTTCATCTCCTCAGGTTTCAATTATTTATTAGTGTCTGTAACTTCAAGTTTTGATTTCTTTACCACCCAGTGTCAGTACTCCCATAGCTCTTGTGTTGATTTATTACTCTTTCACCCTCAGTGTATCATGGACAATCTGATCTTCATCTGCTTTGGTATCTGTGACTCAAGCCCAGTTTCCCACTTTCCCCTCATCTTGTTTCTTATTTGGGCAGTTCCTATTTTCCTGCTGCACACCACTTCCTTGCAGATAAAGTTCTCTCTCTTCTTCCTCTGTTCCATCTATCTTATTAGTTACCAGTTCCCACTTCTTCCTGAATGTTCTCTGCTGCTGTTTTTTGTTACCTCATGATTATCTACCTCATCTTTTTACCCTGTCCCCACTTCTCCCACTGGCTCTTACTTTCTCCCCAGTATCACAAGAAGTCCCTTCTTACCTCCCTGCCAACAGCAGGTTCCTTGACTCCCACCACTTCTCGTTCACTTGACATTTGACTTTTCTTCCACAGGAGCCACAAATGCTGTTACATGACAGCATCAGAGAGCTCCTCACAGTTCAAGCACCTTCTTAGATCTAGCTACTTTTTTCAGTACTCCCAAAATGCAGTTTCTTGAACCATCTTCCGGCTCACCACTGAGTCAAGCCTTCAGAATAACTGAATGTCAAATAGAAGCCTTTACTGACCATGGGCAGAATTGTGACCTTTCCTCTATCCCCCAAGGAAAGACTAAATTAAAAGAGATGTTAAACACAGAAAGAAGGTACATCGTTAACACAAAATCTCCTAGCCATCATTCCATTACCACCTTTCTAGGCTGTAAACTAAGCACAGGGAAGTGGGGTGGGGAAAGAAATGAAGATGCCTGCACAGGCAAAATAATGTAGCTTTTCAAGCCTCATTTTTGAAAGTAACTGAACTCTTCCCTAAAAAATTCAGTATGAGCGGCATATTTAGTAAAGATGAGTTTTGGAAAAACCGTAGAAAAGGGAAGACAGAGAGACACGAGAGACAGCTTTAACAGATCTCGCTTTCAACACTGTATCATCCAAGTGGGCATGAGCACATTAAAGAGAGGCACAGTCTGAAAGACCAAATTCACAGCTCTTTCATTCAGTACAGAAAGATTCATTATTTCTGTTTTGCACTGAGTCTGTACTGTGACTTTGTGCCTTGTAACCAATTGCAACAGCAGAAGCAAATTAGAGCAGGTGATTGCATGCACAGATGTTATTTTGTAAAGCTTCTGGGTGGAATGAAGGATGTGGAATTTTTCTGCAACAAGTATTATGCAAGACCACATCTGAAGCACAGTGGGTGTCCCCTGGTCATTCCATTTTGCCACAAACAGACACCCTCCGAATACCTGGGTGTTACACTGAAATCACTAATCAAAGGATGGAGGCAGAGCAAGGACGCTCACTCAGCCACCAGTACCTACTCTATCACAATTATCCAAAAGCAAGACAACAGAGCACAGCAGTACCTCACTCACCATAACAGACCTTCAGTCCAAAAGATCTGGACATGCATGAAGGACCTGATTCTCACAGAAATGAGGCACACCATTTTTGGACAAAAAATATCCTAGTAACAAACACAGCTCCATTTTGGAAAGTAATGAACCATAAGAAGAAAGAATAAAAGCTATCACTTGTGGGCTAAGTATGTCAAAACACTTCAGAAATCATGAGTGGTACTCATGTAACTGTTGAGACTTTTGAATAAGATGAGAAAATTGAGTTAGAATTTATCTACCGAGACTATACAAGGTCTGTGTCACATTTAAGTTCTGTATCTATTGCATTTTTTACAACATACTGAAAAGCTTAATACAAATCACTGCTTTCATTTGAATACTTCTTAGATGGGCTCTGATGTAATTTTGATGCTTGACTGCATGGCAGCATTTCAGTCTGTTTCATTTAATAAGCAGTGGCCAGGTATAAAATCAATGCCCTTTCCTTTCTTCATAAGGCAACACAGCCATGAAAGGAGAAGGAATAGGGAAGTACTTCATGTAGACAGGCAAAGCAAGTTTAAAATTTCACAAGTCACGAGTAATCACACAAACACAGCATTAAGTAACTCCCCTGTGAGTCATACACTCTTCATAACTGGCAAAAATTAAAGCCTCAAGAATGGACTTCACAAAATCTTCTCGATAAAAAGAATAAAACACAAATTGTTTAGTAGAATTCAGCTCCTAAACCTCAGATTACTTTACAAGATATGTGATGCCATAAGAATGTCAGAAATTTTACTTCAAAGGAGGGTGTATAATCATACAGTTGAAGTCACATAGGACCAAGCTGTACATTTTTCAAATAATACCAGCATCAACTCACCTCTAAAAGTAACAAAACCAGTTTTGGGGTGGTCTCTCATTTACCTGTAGATGGATAAAGTCTGCCAGCTACAGCTCCATCCAAAGCATTTCAAGTTCTGCTCTAAGAGTCCATTCCAGCTCAGGAGCGATATACAAACAGACAAAACTACTTAGCTCTCGACAATCAGTGAGCTACAGACCACATCCATAGCTGAGTGGGCTCTTGGAGGAGCCAGCACACAGTTAGAATATGCAGCTGCATCCAGAATACACCCTATAATTGAGGGTATTCCAGCTCTTCAATAATCTAATCAGTAGGGAGACAGCCTTAAATAATACCCTAGATATTTTAGAAATATCATAAACAAGGTTTCCAAACCCATTATGATAAAGTCTTGCAATTGCATGAAGATAAAATCTCCAGATATGTGGCAGCACGTGCTTTCCAGTTTGTTTCACTTCAGGGAAAACAGTACTACAGCTCCTAGCCTACAAAATTCTGTAGAGCTCCATCACAAAGCAATTTGTGGGCTGTTTCCAAGAGACACATTTTGGAAAAAACAAAAATTGGATCCCTAGAAGGGGATGGATGGTTGAATGCTTTGCTCCAGGAAAGAGCACATTGAAAACAGACGGACCAGAACTGCCTAGGAAAAGCCTCTGTCTCATGGTGCTGCCTCCTGCACTGGCTATACCATCACACTCCTGTTTTGCTGTAACAACCTACGTCCCTGGAAAGGCAGGCTGTGACCATTTATATCCCACTAACTCTCCAAAGCAAGCAGTCTACAAGAAAAGTCTGGGCACAGATACTTGTTACAGGGCAACAGCCAAAGCCCTATACAGAGGGTACACAAACTATGCCCCACATGTGACTCATTCCATCCTTCAAGGATATCCCAGCAAGTCCTCCCACATGTCTTTCCCTAGCTGAATCAACTGCCATGGAAGCAGTTTCAAAGCAGTGCACTATATTATGATCACAACCAAATATATAAGAAGCATTCTTGCAAATAACTGTCCAGCTAGCAAGCTGTTTAATTGCTTTGCATGGCAGCTTTCTCAAGTAACAAGCAGAAGTCCTGAACTCTGCACCACAAGGCAAATGGGCACTGCACCCAGACCACACTTCTGCAGGACTATCTTGACTAATCAATCATCTGCATTGCAACTGCTACTGCCTACCCTGAGAATAATTTCTCATTCCCCGAACTTCTCGGCAATGCTCAAACTTCAACTCCACTTCAGGAGGTCAGGATTCTCTGTTTTTATCCCCAGAAAATCCTGCTCTTGGTTCCCACGATCTTGTCAGCAGAAAGTGATCCAACACCTCTGGTATTAGCACTCAAGCCCAGTACATTAGTTTCTCACTCCATGGTTTAGTCACACTCTTCTTCAGGCTCTCTACATTTGCTTCCTCATTCCCTTTCCTGCAGCCCAGTTCCTCCACAACCAAGACTGCACTTTGTCTATCTCACAATGTTTTGTTCATCAAGCAGGTGTTCACAACCTAGATCTGTGCAACCCCAGTTTCACCATTCCTGCTCTCCACACCCAGTGTCTCATCTAACCTCACCTCTTGGCTGCTCACTGTTTCCCAGGTTTCCCTCACCACCTTCTATTTCTCCCACATTCAGTTCTCATGAAAACTTCTGCAAAGTATGGGCCACACATAAGCAAGGCAATCTGGGAGGTCTTCTCCAACCAAATTCAGGTTTCCCCTCTAAATTAAAAGTAGATCTAAAAGGGTTTGCATGATTACCAAAATATTCATTGTTCCAGGAAAGAGACATTTTCTTGCTAACTGAATTCTCAGGAACAGTTTGAAGAATTTGGTTAGTGCTTTTCAAAACAAAAATTAAGTACCAGCCTCTGAAAAAAACTATTCCATCCAAATTAAAATATGGTACCTTTTGATAAAAGCTGAATTACTGAGAATTGAATACTACAACTCTCTTGCTAACATATTGAACTGTCCTATACTTCTGAAAACCACCACATTGTGCAACATATGTAATACCCACTATTGCTTAGCCTGGCCTTGGAATTACTCCTGGTGTGACAACCCTGCCCCTTCTCTCTTGTCCACCTCTCCAAATTCTCCCTTGCACCAGTGCTAATGCTTGTAAAACAGAACGGGAAGTTTTACTACTTAACAGGAGAAGGCAGGAAAATACAACAAGAGGTATACATTTTACTTTCTTAACAATCACTACAAACATAGTATCACTACTGGTTTTGTTTGCTCTCAGGACTGTATACAAGTTTTTTTACAATTCAGATTTTCTGACAAGTCCTTCAAAGAGCTGTCTAGTTCCCAAAAGTCTGCAGCAAGTTGTACATTGATTATGATTCAGCAAATTAATATGAATGGTTATACTTAAATCAGTTCCTTGGCTGGATCTATTTAATGACAAATTCCCCTGAACAGAAATTTAAACTACAGGACCATTCAGTCACACTCCAGTACCTGAATGCAGCCAGCTTGAGAACAGCTGCCAATTTAGTGGAGTCAGGGGAAAAAAAAACAAACATCCTAAACCCATGACTAGTAGAGCTGAATGTACTACAAATGCTGTTAAAAAAACAAGTGCTATTCAGAATAAAAAATGCAAAATGAAGCAGAAGAAAAAACAATGGATTCAGCATAAAATATTTTACAGGAGTTTTAAGCATTTCTGCTGTTTTCTCAAGAGTATCTGCAGACTACCTGTGACAGATCAAACAACAGAGAACAGAATCTAGCTTTCCAGTGAGGCCAGAGCTCTGCACACTCAGTTCCAACACCCAGTAAAAAAACAACCAAGCCTATAAAAACTCCAATTTTGGGTTTCGTGGGGTATTTTTAAGAGTGCCTTAGCTAACACATTCTAAAATACTAGGAATGGCAAGGGCAAATGGCAATTACCAAAGACTCTTTGCTTTGGATTTAACAGTGGCAACAAATCTGGGAATGCCCACGCACCAGAAATGCACACTATAATGCACTGGCCTTTGCATAACAGCAGTAATTCACCAGGCAAATTCAACAGCAGCAGTGGAGATACAGTAAGGCACTGTGAGGCTTCTGCCAGCAGTAGAATTCAAGCTCTGTGGAACTCCTGGGAACACACTCAGCTGACATGTGCAGGCAGGTGCCACTGCTGCTGCACCACCATCCTCTTTTGTGCCCGTGCCAATTACAACAAAACCAGGACCGGTGTGTGCCCCTCTACAAACATCACTTCACTGGTGTCTGCTGGTTTGCCCTTCGAGAGCCACCTGCTGCCACCCTCAAACACAGAGTGCCACAGGGACAGAGCCTTGCCACACTCAGGCAACTGCATAAACCTGCTTAACATGTAGAGGGAACGGCAGAGCATGGGTGCTGCACAGAAAACTGCACATGGAGTCCAGATAGTGTGGCTTTCTAATCCAGTATTGAGATATCATCCTTCAGACTGGATGCTGGAAAAAAAATCAATTAGAAGCACCATGCTTCTTCACTGAATTGGGTGAATTGTGATCATTATTTTATTCACAGATTTTCAAATGGCATTAACCTTGCAGAAGTCACTTCATAATTCTTGAACTGGGAGGTCAATACAAATAATCCAGTTAACCTTATCAAAAGCAAAGAATATTCAACTCTATGGGCTTATCATTCCCAGAAAGAAGCAATTTCTGGAATTATATTAATGACACACAAACCTTTAGGTCTGGAACTGTGAAAATTAACTTTCTTGTGCTTTACATTAAATTTTTGCCACCATGTATTGAACACAGATGAAAAGACCTATCAATTACAGGATGTCACCTGAACTGACAACTCTGTAACATAAGAGGAAGCAAAGAAAAGCTTTGCTTGATCTCTTCATAGTGGTATACACAACACAGATGATCAATTACCAAATATGATTCTTTTCATGTTTGAAAGAAACATTTCATGTTTCATGTTTAAAACCCTGCATGTTCTAGTGCAACAGTGGCAAAACATGTTCAGCTTCTAGTGAATATTAAATGGGACTATGGTGGTTGAGATAAAACCCATTCTATCATAACATCAGAAAGGAAAAGTAAAAAACACTTTGATCCAGAAACACTGTTTATATAACAGCTTCTCAGATTATTTTTAGTGATTATTTAATAACTATGTCTATCAGCTGGTTATTCTTAGTGATTATTTGATAACTATGTCCATCTGCATCACCTTTTCTTTTGGCTTAAGAATCCTGCTTATTATCAAGCTAACATCAATGGCTATTGACCTGGAAATCAGCCTCCACTGGTTGCTTTATTAAGCCAAATTTGAGTAAAATCAAGCACAGACTGGGCTGCACGCAAACGTTTTCCCAATTTAACAATAATGGATTGATGTGTAACATTTCTGTGCTCCCAGCACAGCAGCTTTTAGCACAGCCTTACTGTAGATGCAATTCTACCCACCAAAAGGTTTTTTCTGATGTAGCTTGTTTTATTTTGAGATCTGTTTTGAGACATGCCAACAAAATAATTGTTTTGCTGATCCATGTTATGTCTGCAGCAGGAACCTGCGGGAATAGATGTCAATGTTTTTCAAACTCATATGAAAAAGAAAATTTTTATTTTTAGCATGGTATGTTAAGTTTCCATACAAGAGTATGGCTATACCATCTCTTCTTCCCAGACATATTCTCATTAATGCAAGTGACAACTCATCATCAACACCACATGATGGATTTGGCCTTTCAGCAAATTTCTGAATTTTTAGGGTTTTTTTCAGTACCATAAGTAGAGATGGGATTAATAAGTTCTGTTTTCCATGTCTGCCCCAGATTCACTCAATACCCAAGGGGAAAGTCAATTTAAATATTTACAAGCTCAGCAGATTATTAATTATGATTAACATCACAGCTCCAGGGCTGAGATGTTGCAAAATGTCATGCATGTGAGCACAGAAAACATTCACATACACATGCAAGGCAAGGTGCAGCACCACCCACCATGGGGCAGCTGTTGCTCTCTGCAGAGAAAGCAGGGATCTGTCATCCATTAAAATGCCAATTACCAGAACAGCAGCAGGACTCACAAGTTCACAGTATTTGCCTTGTCTTCTATGCCAATTTACCTAGTCAAACAGCCTTAGAAGAAAGCTTACATGAAACACCAGCCTTCTACAAAAAGGCATAAACTTCCTTAGAATTTAAAATTAAATTCACATATATTTCCTAAAACAGGCTTCATTTAGCTCAATCTGTAGCATCTACTGCAATCCCACGTCTTGAGAATAGCACAAAAAAAGCCCCACACCTTAAGAAATACACTGATGTTTTCAACTTATTTGGCAAATACAATAAAAATTAATGGACTGGTAACACAAATATAACATTAAAAATGCTGTATGCTTCACACATGGAGGGTAGCACAGGACCAAAGAAGTTCTGACTGCCATTCCCAAATCTGTTGTGTTGCCTTGTCTAAACATAAGTCATGCTGCTTTAATTAAAATTAGAGCAGATAGTTTAATGGAAGCCCTAATACACATTAGAACAAAGATGGCCTTTGTCCTATCCCTCCCTCAAAAGAAGACAAACTGCATCCATCAGTCTAAGGCAATTTTAAGAGTGGTGAAATCCTTGCATATAAGTACTAAAACCCACAAAAGGGAATTACCCTGTTGAAATAACCACCAACAACTGACTGTTCTAATGGTACACACTAGCTGCACACTTCTTTGACATGTTTGTGTATCTTTTAGATGTCTTTGAAGTTTGACTGAAATAACATTAAAAACTTACTTCCTAAAGGATTTATATAGCATGAGCAACCAAAAGAAGCCCATAGAAAACTGAAACAAGTATGATCGTAGATCAAATGAAATATTATAAAATTGCAGCACACAAACAGTGACACAGGTAAAACTAATGTGCCTTCTCCACTACTTTTTGGTGGTGTATACAGGTTCTGGCATATTCAAAGGTATATTTGTGAAAGCCATTGCCAGAAAATTATCTTCTTGATGGAACATGCATTTAAATAGACATCCTAGTATATCAGTCACACTAATTTACTGAACCAGCAAAGAAGTCCACAGGTTCATCACTTCCTCTTTCAGCTGGAAAGTTGAATTTTTTTTCCTCCAACAACGTTTCAAAAGCTGACTGCTTAAAATGCAGTCTGATCACCAGCGGTACACACTACATGTATTTTGGAGAACTGCAACCCCAAATTTCAGGATGAAAATTTCAGAAGCATGACCTGTGAAAGATCCTTGCATCTAGAATTAACAAGTGGCCAGCACGAAGAAAATTTACAGAATTGGTAAAGATTAAAACACCTAAAAGAACAAGTAAAGCTAAAAACTGGACTGAAATAATCCAAGGAGTTTCTGGGTAAATCTGTTCAATTACTTGGCATTTTCCCTCCCAAGCGCTTACATTTTTAGTCCATTCAATCAATTAAAAATATCCCATAAACTAGGAAAAGCTCTTTATGCTACCTTAAAACAACGGCATCTCCTTTTAAGCCACCACAATTGAAACTTAGAAGAGGAAATGACACTTTTTTTAAATCCGGTTTAAAAAAATTGTATTTTGGGTTTTGTACAAATTAGCATTACACTTTTATATACAGCATTTGGTTCACAATATTAAAAGCTACCGTAGTAGTACAAATACAGTAAAATATCTGCCAGCTTGATTATCTTTTATGAGTAATTATGCACTACATTAATATACTCAGTATTAAGTATGCAATAGCAGTATACTGGATATAGCAAAACAATAACTGAGAATTATGAACTTCCATAGTATTCATGGTAGAAAACCACTACTACTACCATGAAATGAGAGAACTTAACTGCTGCCATGTTTAGTGCTAGAACTTACTTTTAGCACTCAATTTAATTCATGCTAATAAAACTCACTGAAAATGTATTTTCATGGCAACATCCAGAAAAATTCTGCACCTGACTGCTGATCCTCATATTTACAAAACACAAATGGGCATGTTAAGGGAGCAAAGAAATGTTAAAGGAGCAACAAGTTTCACCACCAGGGTAAGCTAAATGTTAGATTTCCCAAAAGCAATTACAGGATAAACAGTAAATTATAGCTTCAAACTCATAGGTATAACTCCTATTTTCCAAAGTTAGGTATGATTTTGAAGAGAAGCAATTCTCTTGAAGAATTCTTACTTTTTTTTTGAGAAAGAGAAGCTGTAATTTTTGTCACTGTGATATCCTTTTTTGCACTAGTGTCAAGTTAACAGAATTATCATCATATATTGTGTTTTCAAAAATCCTTATTTGAGCTCTGGTATAGAGTTCTATCATCAGTTCCAAGAGCTCCTTTCTGCCAGATGTCTTGTCCTCTAATAATAGAAAAAGCCCAGAGAGCCTACCGAACTGTGAAACAGGAAGCAAACTTCATGAGCTGCTTTCACCTAGATAACAGACACCTGTGAAAATTTCATACTAGAGAGGATAAAAATGTACAAAAATACACTTTATCTATACATAACTACAGGAATCGACTCAAGAATTAGTCACTGCTAAGAAATGTACAAAACAACATGAAACTAAATTTACTTTCCTTAAAATAATTTTCAGTTTGGTCCAAACTTGCATTCTGATTTGGAATGTCAAACCTTACCACCCAGCACTCGCTCCTCTTTCTTCCTCTCCAGCAACCATCTGGCCATTCCCACCTCATGCAAACAGCCATCACTCATCTCTTGCTTTTCTTGTGTGCCTCCAGAGACCAGAATAGCCAGCCTAAAAAAGCTCTGTTCCTTGTGGGTGAGAAAGAGAATAAAGACAGCAGAGCGGATATGAGGAATCTGCTCCTACTGTTTGGGAAGCTGACCCTTCCACTGCACTGAAGGGTGGACCTTCTCCTATGAAATAGTATAGCCCCCAACAGGCAAAACAGGGCACCTCTGCACCTTCACACAAGGTCTGCCCCAGCACTGCGCTCCTGTCGGGCTGTAGCTGGCAAGAATCATTAACCATTCCCTGCTGCCTGCAGGGAAGACAGAGCCTGGGTGGAAGCAAGGCAGGGATCACCTACAAGGTCATATCACAAATTAATGTGTAACACCAAGGATCATAATCTTTCTTTTAAAGAAATTTTCTCTTTGAACTGACTGCACAAGGTCTATATTTCTGCCTATCTCCCTAGCACTTACAACAAATGGACAGATGCCAAGCTATTAACAACTAAGAGAACACCAGCATAGACGAAGAGGCATCACGTTCTTCAATTATTAGTATTCTATCAGAATAATAGCATTATTTTATTCTGCACTATTTCCTATTTCTGTAGAAAACAATACTAAATTTGCTTATATAAAATATAACATTCTCTCAAGTTTTTAAAAACTGGGCTAAATATCACATTACTATTAACACACTAACAATTCACTGTATGTACTGGTTTACATTTTTACTGTTTCAGCATCTGGCAAGCATGCTTCCTTTATTATTATAAAATTATGTGTTTAGTAAATAATTAGTTGCTATTTTTTAGTCAGGATCCTACACCAAGCTGCTTCTAGAAGAAACTGGGACATGTTCATTATCTGTGCTTTTGTTTACTTAGTATCACAGGACACAGACAAGGAAAAAATACCAAATCATGTTCTCTATTTAGACACACCTTAATTAATTATCAAAGGAAATACTGCTGGTAGGTAGTGAACTGATTGCTCTAAACGCTGTGATCTCATGGTTTTGAATTTGCAGATTTCAGTCTCTGATGTATACGTGGAATTCATCATTAGACAAGAAAAATAGATGTTTTCTGAGCTTTTTTAAACGCACAACTACTAATAAACAACACTAAGACCCAGTTATACATTCTAAATATTTTTGGTCAGAAGTACTTCATTCAGGTATTAAGTGATTTTTTCTTACCTTCTTATTATCCACTGAAGTCACTGTACCTCATATTTATCTTTTTCACAAATTCTTCCCTACTAGTTCAAAATTGTCACAGAACTTTACTGATGAAACCTAAATATTTTTTAGTACATTATGCTCTAATAACAGGACAGAATAAACTAGAAACTCCTTGGAAATATTTGAGCCAACTTAATGCACGAGTCAACTTACTGGATCACCACTCCTTACCTAGGCAATACCATAAATCCTCCACTTCCCAGCAGCTGCCCCAAGTAAGCAGTCATTCCCCAGTTTTTACTGCAGCCTAAAGAAAAAAATGGAAGCAGGGAGCACTGAATCCCTGCTGCTCTTCAGCTCTGCAGACTTGCTGTTGCTGCCACCATCAAAGTCTGTTTCACTCTACCATCACACCCTCAACCAAGTTTGTATTCCCTGATGTCAAACCCAAAAGGTGAGAGGTGGTTGGGATGAGAAGGGTAAGTATGGACAGGAAAGGAGTCATACCTTTCCTTTTTCCAAACTCAACCTGCATCCTTACCCTTCTCTTTTTGGACACGGCAAGCAGAAGATGTAAACCTTATTTGGACAGCATCACCCCTCAACACCACCTCCTCTGGGCATGCAGCCTAAGTAAAACTTCCTATTCCATAATGTACTTCCAGCCCAACTTTTGATATACTTTTTTTTTTAGCAACAATTTGAAAACTATGATCCGTGAGGCTTTGGGTAACAGCATAAGGAGTTGGTGAAGGGTAGTAAACCATGCACATAGAAAACCATGACTAGTTGTAAGGGTAGTGAATCATTCACTGATTCAACATGAACAGACACATGGGTTCAGAGACAAGCTTGGTAGATTATGTTACACTACACCGCTATAAACTGAAGGTAAATATTATACTATACTTTGGCATTTTGAGGCTAGCTACATGACACCAAGAAGGAAAGTAAATTAGCATTTGGTAGTATTTATTGCTGAAGAGCAGCATCTTCCATATTAGTCTAAAAACTGGCCACAAGAAAAAGCAGTGCTTAATCAGGAAATCTTGCAAACCTTTTCTGTAAGAAAATACAGCTAAAACTTACTGGGAAGAACGGCTGAAGGGTACAGTGGAGATGAGAACCCCAAAGAGCTAGATGTAGTGCTTGTACATGTCAGCTTTGCCTCAAGGACATCTACAGAATTGAGCCATGCAGCTCTGAAGCAGGAATGCAGTTATTGCAATTCCAGGATAATATATTCCAGTGTAGATGTGCACATACAGAAATGGAAATAATCTGCCCTACAGAAAAAGAACTTTCATCCCCACATAACTACAACCACACTAGGGATTTCACTGTGAAATCCTTACTTTGGGGAAAAAAATCCACCAATCCAAACTACAAAATATGTGCTCCTACTCCTGAATACACCTTAACTAAGACAGAGCAATACCAAAGTTGCATGTGGAATATTAAGATTTGAAGGCAGCTATGCCTATGTTCCATTTCAGATGTGGGAAGACTAAAGAAAACTTACTTTCTCCAAGCTAGAAATGAGATCCCTAGAGCAGCAATGTAGAATTCCCTACTTCAATATAATAGACAACCTATTCTTCATGTAGTTAGCTAGAACATTACAGTAAGAGGGATAATAAATTTCACACACTTAGAAGTACTAAATGCTCAAAACGACAGAAGTTCAGAAGGGTTTTTTTAAATTCTTATTTATTTCTCTGTAGAAAAGAGCCCCGCGAGAGCTTGTCACACTGACTGTTTGGATTATACACAGACCATGCTGAAATGAACTGAAGCACAGCACTATTCAACATGAGCTGTATGCAACACCTCAAGTAACATCAAAACCCAAACCTAAGGGACCTAAGGGACCCCTCTGACATTCTCCTGTAAGCTCATTAATAAATTTACATCCGTTACCATCCTGTGTCTTGTCCAACAGAGCCTTAACATCACCCCTGAAAGGGTGGGTTATGGCAATGTAGAGCACTCATTGTAAGCACTCCAAGCTGTTTCCAGACCAGAAACCCATTTAAGAACACAATTAGGGCTGTTTTCCTGAGCTGGAACAAGTGACTTGCACAAATCTCCGTGGTTTATGCAGCTGGCTAAAAGGCTTGAGCCTGTTTTTTTTTTTAATGATTATTTCCCCATCAACAATTATCATTAACCTCATGGACATTGGGGTGGGGGAAATCCAATTTCACACCATTCTCATGAACAGATACTTTCGGTGTGGATTGCTGGCATTTTCTTTGTCACTTGTTTGAACATCTGTTAGCACTTAAAAGTAAGATGCATTTGCTCATACATCACCCACTAACATATCCTTGGAAGTGTTCAAGGCCATCCTGGATGAGGCTCTGAGCAACCTGGTCCTAGTGAAAGGTGTCCCTACTCATGGCAGAAGGGGTTGGAACTACATGGTCCGTGAGGTCCCTTCCAAACCATTCTGTGATTCTATGATGAACAGTAGCACACACTTTCTAAACAACATTATCAGGTAGGAAACACGGCATCCTTAGAACTTGCTAGTCACACTAGATCCAGAATAATTAGTAACAGTACATTTTCTAGGTGTTAAGATGAGACCTCTAGGTGAAGGTAAATGAATAAAAATCCCTGGCCTCTCCCTCGCAACGAAAAAAAAAAAAAAAAAAAACACACAAAAAAAAAAACCTGACCCAAAACGACCTTGCAAAGAGCCTGCCCACAGCCCAGACTGAGCTGCAGCGAACCCCGCACGATCCAAAGGGAGTAAACGCCTAAGGAAACGGGGCGCACAAGGTGCCCGGCGCCTGTCCCCGTAAGGGCAGGAGTGACAACACGGCCCCTAAGTATCGCATACGAACCGGACAGCCGCCCGGAACGGGGAAGGGGGGAAAAAAAAGAAGGAAAGAAAGCAAGGAGAGAGGGAGTGAGGGCGAGCAGTGACCTGAGGGGAAATGGGCGGAGCCGCCCGAGGCCCCGCCCCTCCCGCTCGAGCAGCCCGCGCCGGCCCCTCCCCCACCCGGCAGCCGCGCGCGCCGCGGGGCGGTGGCGACTCGCGCCGCCTGTTATGTGCCCCCCCCCCCCCCATCCTCCTTCCTCCGCCCCCGCCCGGACCCGGACCCGGACCGGACCCGCGTCCCTCACCGGGATGTCGGGCCGGGCCGCCCGCCCGCCCCCCGTACTGACCGTCGAGGGGTCCCGCTCGCCCGCGCAGCGGCTCCGCCTCGGCCTCACGCGCGGCGGGCACGCCCCTCCTCGCGCCCCATCCCGCCGCCGTCGCCGCCCGGCGCTCGCAGGGACGGGCGGGGAGCGGCGCGAGCTCACGCCACCGCGCACGCGCCGCTGCCTCGCTCCGCGCGGCCGTGACGGCGGGGGAGGTAAGGCGGGCGGGCCCGTTGTCCCCGCGCGCGGAGCACGACGGGAGCTGTAGTTCCCCCCGGGGAGCGCTGCCGCCCGGCGCACTACAGCTCCCAGCGGCCAGCGCGCGGCTGGGGGGTTCCAGCTCCTCTGCCCCCCATCGCTGTTGAAGCCCCCAGGTCCGCGGGAGCGGGGTCCGGCTGTCTGAGGGGACCCCGGCGAAGATACGTATGTGAAGCTCCCTCAGCAGCCGAGAGCCGGTGGGCAGCAGGTCCATCGATGCTCTGTGAACACAAGGAACTTAAGCGTCCCTGAACCATGAACAGGCAGCGCCCAAGAACGCAAATTATATCCTGGGCTGCAGTAGGAAGAGCGTTGTTATTAGGTCCAGGGAGGTGATCCTACCCCTCTATTCAGCCCTGGTGAGGCCGCATCTGGAGTGCTGCATCCAGTTTTGGGCTCCTTGTTACAAGAGAGACATGGAGCTCCTGGAGCAGCTCCAGTGGAGGGCAACAAAGACAATTAAGGGTCTGGAGCATCTCTGTTACGAGGGAAGACTGAGGGAGCTGTTCAGCCTTAAGAAGGGACAACTGGGAGGGGACCTCATCAATGTCTGTAAGTATCTGAAGGAGGGAGAATGCCAAGGGGATGAAGCCTCTTCTCAACGGTGTCAAGCAATAGGGTAAGATGCAACAGGCAGAAACTGATTCACAGGAAGTTCCACCTGGATATGTGGAAGAACTTCACCATGCAGGTGACCATTCACTGGAACAGATTGCCCAGAGAGGTCATGGAGTCTCCCTTACCAGAGATACTCAAGCACCATCTGGACACAGTCCTGTGCTGTGTGCTCTGGGATGATCCTTCTTGAACAGGGAAGATGGACCAGGTGACTCACTGTGGTCCCTTCCAACCTGACCCATTCTATGATTTCAAGAGTCTTTCAGCAGTGATTAAAGATGGATATGGCCAAATGAGTTGTGAGATTACATTTGTCAGAGTGAGAGGTCAACAAACACCACAAGCCATCAGTCTCAGTGTGGGAGCTGACACAGCCCCTCAGGTGGAGGCACTTGGGCCACCTTCCATGTGATGTTACTGCTGACAGAATTCCACGTCCTTAGTTCACATGAGAACAGCCACTGGCTTTGGCTTCATCCCGCACAACAAACCTGACCTCCTGAGAGGAGTTACCCATTCCTCTCTACTGCTGTCTGGAATGCAAGGGAAATGGTGAAACACTCTGGATGCTGTTTAAGGTGACCTGTGCCAAGGAACAAAACCCCATCTCAAGATGCATCCTGTTTACAGTGATGTTATAAGGAATTTTGTGGGGTTTTTTTGCCTCTTACAATGCAAGTTTCTGTTACGTGGAGCACCTGCGTAATTTGAATCCCTTTCAGGATTGCTCATCAACAGCGGAATTTGTTTCAGTCAGAAGCAGGGCCGATTCATTCCCACAGCCTCAAGAATAATCCCCGGCCTATTGGACACATTAATACTGTGGCAGCGTGCCACCTGCTCCATTTATTCACTTGAGACTCAATGCTGCTTAGTCCCTGTCGAATGAGCTCTTTGTGCCACCTCCTGCGGTAATGTAAAAGGTCCCCCACAGGAATTCGTGCTATTCAGTGGTAGCTACAAAAGAGAGGGTTGTAAACACTCCGATTAGTGTTGGAGCACAGGGATATTGTCTTCAGCACCTATTACATAACCTCGCAACTTCCAGTCTTCCTGCTCCTGTCCAGAAGAAACAGTGTAACAGCAAGGGCTCACCAGCTATTTAAATTAACATCACAGCTAATGTGTTTCTTTTTTTGCTATGTATAAAGGTCTCCTTACTCCTGGCAAAAGAAGAGACCAGGGTTGGTTCTGTAACATCCGGTAGTAAATGGAGATGGTTGCCCATGAGGCTCTCCACTTGAAATGACAGTGGCCAGAGTCTCTCAGCTCTGAAGAAGTGTATTATTAGAGGCCACTGCCAACAAAAGTTCATGCACAATGGGCCCATCAGCTAATGAACCCAGAGTGAATTTTATCTCAGATTTTGAAGACAAACAAGTGTTTGTGTGTAGTGCTGGCCATACCAATTTACTGCCGTGTGAAACACATTTGGACGATTTCTGACTTGCAAAATTCACTGTGGCCTGGGGCAAACTTACACAGACAGAGGCGCTTTCTAACACCCTCAGCTTGCCTCCCATTCACTCAGTAAATTCTTACTGCTTTAAAGACAAAGCGAAGCAAGGATTCTGAGGTGGCAAACTCTCTGCTTGGAAAATCAGTCTCACTGATGTACCTGAGCTTCATAAAAGTAATAAAATAATAATGGATGGGAGCTTCAGAAAGCATTTGGCCCTCTTCTTAAAGGGAAAAGGCATAGCTGTGTTAATGAATAATTCCTTCTTCCTACTACTACTTCAAGAAAGCCAGTTCTGGGGTTGAGTTTGTCTTGGAAAGATGGGAGTCTACATGGGCTGAACCATTCTGGGATAAGTTTAAATATGCTGTGTAATTCTCCTTAGCAATAGAGGAATACAGCAGACATAAAAAGATTTAGCTTAGGAAAGAAACTAGTTGGCCACATACTGAAACAAACAAGTGTAACAATGAGAACCTGAAGATACAACAGGAAAACCTAGAAGTAGTAAATTAGTTAATGCCTTTGGGGTAGAAAGTATGTTGTTCATAGAAATTACCACAGAGCAGGAGAACAGAGCCAAAAAAAGGTGTATGATGCTGAACTCTGCCTAAGCAACTCCTATAAGCAGTATTATGGAGCCACAGAATCACAGAATGATTTGGGATGGAAGGGCCCTTAAAGACCATCTATTTCCAGCCCTTCTGCCCTGGGGAGGAACATCTTCCCCTAGAACAGGTTGCTCAAAGCCAAATAATTCCAAGTTCTCTGCGGTGGGAAGAAAATTTATAAATACTTAAGCAATTAAAAGGGTGTAAGAAAACTTGAGCCTTGGTCACCCTTATGTCCTAGATGAATTTGTCGGAATGAGGTTTGCTCTGTTTTGAGGAAGATTCTGTATCTAAGTGTGTTTTCCCATGCGAGTAGCACAAATTTTAATGATGTACTGGTGATTGGTGAAAGTTATTGTGCCTAGGGAATGTGTCAAATCTTGGTAGAGGTGTTCCTTTTGCCAAGCCCAACAGACATTACCATCTAACAGGAAAATTTAGGTTGCTATTTGGCTGTGCTCAGCAGGTGCCTCATCAGCATGGTCTGTTCTCTCTTCTCATTAAACTCCTCCCAGGCTACGAGCCTCCAGGCTTTGCCCAAGCAGGTGTAAGTGCCAGCCGTGGGACAGAGCACCATAGGTCACAGGGCTGGAGAGACTGGAGCGTATCCGTGCTGGGTGGGTCTGTGTGTCACTGTACAATCGCCAGCAAACTTCAAGTCACTCCAGCCAGCAGGGGCTTGGGAGCCAGGTATCAGAATAGCCATCATTTTGGGAGGGGCACTTGAGTGACCACAGATATATTATTATTAAAGATACAAGTAGGTGTTCTTATATTTACTTCTTGGGAATTAAATGTGAAATCTATCAAGCGTACTAAAAGCAAGCCAGGAACCTGAAGAAATGACAGGAAAGTGATGTCACATTATGGCCTTTGTACTCAAGTGCCTGTAAGGAAAAACAAACCAATAAACCCTGAACAAAACAAACCCAAACCCTAAAGCAACTAAACAAAATTTTTTTTTAACTTTTAAAGAAAGAATAAAAAAATGGCCTTCCACCTCTTTTGAGTCAGGCCCCCAACACACTAGGGATTTGTATAATTTCTTACTCTATGAATTCCCTCCTTGCTTCCCTTTACCTTCAATGATTTACAATTCTGTCCCAAAGGACAGTGATAAAAGTGGCCAATGCTTTACCTGGAGAACATTCCTAATTAAAAAGTTTTAAAAACATGTTCTTATGTAGGTGATGGTTTGCTGGTTATCCAGATGTAGGGTGAAATAAGATAAATTATAACTTTTCCTGTGAAATTAATAAGACTAAATAAATAACTTTCTAAAATGGTTAGGTTTTCCAGAAGGAACATTCTGAGTACTAATCATTTATGTACAGAAAAATACTTCAAAGCAACACTTTTAGGTATTGGAAAAAACTGCTGGAGAGTTAATTCTCTGTATTGTTCTATCCGTCTAGATCAGTAACTTTTATAGCATGCTTCCTGGTAACGTTTCCCTGAGAAACTCTTGAGAAAGAAAACACGAGAACCAGTAATGTCTTTTTATTAAAATACCTCTTAAAACACTCATCATCATAAAATACACTGGGTGTTGCTGCATGACATTTGTGTACACACAACACTTTCAGCAAACTCTAGACAGCTTCAGGAATTACAAAAAGTAAGGCAAGCCCCAAGTGCACTACCGTCTCTCAGGCCACTACAGACAACTGTGTTTACATTTTTATGCCATTTCCCACAGCATTTCCTGGACACCTGTTGGGCCACTCCCCCATCCCTCCCACCCCCCCTTGATCTGACCTCACAGTAAAATTCTGAGGATGTAAATGGAGACAGTGTCACAGATCCATGGGGCAGCAGGTGCCTGACCAGAAACATCAGCCCTTTTCCTCCCCCAAGAAGATTCTGAGCTACCCTCATATTTCCAATAATTTAAGACTGCAAAAATCTGAAGGACGCCAGTGACCTCCTGCTTAATTGATTGCTACGTGTCTCCTGTCTCGGTCAGGAATGTTGATGCATCACCCTCCAGCTACAAACAGTCACAGCTACTTAACTTACTCTTCCCCTCCATCCATTTTAAGAAATTATAGCGGAAGAAAATATAACATTAATTGTAAAATATAGGAAGAACAACTCCTCTGTTATAAGCTAAGTTCTTCATTCTTGTCTATGATCTTTTATCACTTGACTGTAAGTTTAAAGCATGAAGACATTCCATTATCCACTAGTTCAAAATAATAACATTCATCTTTCAAGTACATCTTTATAGCTGAAAAACACACTGAAGAAAGTAATATTATTTAACAAGGGTAGATTTTTCTTTTATTATTATCATCATCATCATCATTATTATTCCATCTTATTGAAAGAACTGTATAATAAGAAAAAAAATTGAAAAAAAACATTGAGGCAAATTTTTCAACAAAATAAATGTAATATGACTGCTTTCATTTGTACATGGTACAGATAGACAGGTGTAACTAGAAAACAGTTTAATCCCTCTAGACTGAGGAGTTTCAAGGAGTTAAAACCAACATTATTATAAATACTAAAAGCTGATCGTTAACTACTCATACACTTTATTCTTGTACTTAGTACCATTATCTGTGAAGCCCTTAAATGGGTCATAGTAACTGCTATATAACTGTCTACATATAAAACCTCTTACTTAGAAAAATGGACAATGTTCTAAACTCAAAACACTTTAACTTTGCCTTTGCAGACACACATTCCCTTCTTCATTGATAAAAATTTATGAGGGGGAAAAAAGAAATTCAATAATAATAAAAATGTTTAGGAATAAATATTCACAAGAAATTACTAAATGGGAACATGCTTGCTGCCAGCTGCTCAGCTGGTACACCTGTACTGTTTGCTTGTTCCTGTCATTTCATTCTTTACTCCTTTAGTCATTAAATCCATCATAGCCTGTCATGTTCCCTTTACTGGATTAAATGTACAGGGTGTAATAACCCTAGAGAACAGTGCAAAAGGTGGGAAATGCAACTACACTTAACAGTTTTATTTTGGAATCTAAGAGAAGACTGAAAAGATTATTCTGTGTAACACATAAATTATGCATCATAGGCCCCAATGAAAAGAGAGCAGGGCAAATGAAACTTGGAGGAAAAGTGTCCCATTCATGGTGTTTTGTTGGGCAGCCCTTCTAAGAAGTTAGGATTTTATCCATGACAGCCCATATTTTGAACTTGAAGAGAAAGCATGAATTTTTAGTTTTTTCCAAATACCACTTCCACAATAAAAAGCTAACCTCAAAAACTGGAAGGTAATAAAGTTAAAAAAAAAAAAACAACCCAGAAACCAAATACCAAAAACCCAGCCCCTAAACAACATCCACTCTCCCTCCAACCTAGCAGCCATTTATTTATTTGTTGAATTTAGATAATGCAAATCTCATTACCACATTCTAAGTTTCCCTACTCTAAACTACAAGATAGAGTACTATGTTCTGAAAACCAGTATAGCCAATACTTTCAAATCAAAGGAAAACAATCAGAACAGCAATGAGCATGACTGTACCATTTGAGCAGAAATAAAGAAAAATAAGTTTAAAACATAGTGTTTAAACATCTACTAGTTAGCCTCGCTTACATGAATTACAAAAAAAAAAAAAAAAAAAAAAAAAGTTCTCTGATTTTATACATCCTCTTTTCAACCAGGTACATTTAATTGCAACCAGCAGGCGCTCCACCAAAACGCAGTATTTGCAATCCCCGTCTCTTTAACCGAGAGAGATTACTTTGGCCTCAGTATTGCTATATTACAGTTTTCCTGCTTCAGAACATGCAGTTCATACATTTGACAGTTTTACTGCCGTAGTCGATGCATTCTGGCCCAATACACTCGCAGCAGGCGTTGTGAAACCATCGGTATTTGGAAGCTCCCATGGACTCGCAAGAGATCTTGCACTGATGTATTGACATGCAGTCATCAAAATACACCACAGTACACATGTGTTCTAAACCAAGAAGGGGAAAATTGGTTTAAAAGGTCTTAAAGTGTTTTTAAAGGTTAGTTAGAAATTAATGAAATGAGCAGCTTTAGAAGTATGATTGCAAACTGACAGGACTAGGAGGCATAAGGAAAAAAAAAAAGTGACAGTAAAAGCAGAGAGACAAGATAAAATCTATCAACTTCAAATTTTCAGTATCTACAACTCAACCTGTTGTCTGATCTCCCTCTGGATTAATTTACTTCTAAATTCACAGGCAAGAATGTTTTTGAGTTTTGTCCTCCAGTTATGAGAGCGTAAGGATGAGCTATGCCAAAATTACAAGCAGGAATGAGTCCTCTGAAGGTAATATTCTACCACAAAAAACTTCAGGTTTAGAGATGTTATTTAGAAAAAAACTTAGAGAATCCTTTTTTCATCAGCACACTTTTTCTTCCTTTTTTTCAACAACCACCAGCTTTACTGCTAATCTTAAGAAACCCCTTCTGTCCAAGTGTTGACTTCATGCTTCTAACACCCATGCAATTACTTGAAATGCCATGAAGTTTGGTGTTGCGACATCAAAATGGAGGTAAGGCATTCACCACAACTATAAAATAAAACTACCCTCCCCCTTCAGTTGACTTCCAATTCTCCAAGCTGGCAGATTCCACCATCTTTCTTCTGTACTGACCAGGGGATGATACCATGAAACTTTGTTCATCCTCCAAAGGACCATGATTACATAACATTTACCCAGAGCATAACTTGGCACACTTTGGGGAAAGCACAACTGGCAGCTGTCTGCAAACAGGAATATCTCCCTCATGCACATCAGACCAACTTGTGAGCAGGAGATGTCAAAGGGCTTTCTAGCCAATTACTGCTCATGGTGCACCTAGGAGAAACCCACTGGTCTACATTCCAGTGTGGATTAGAAAAAAATAATCCAAATATAAATAGTAAATCAAGACAGTAGATTTGGTTTGGGTTTTTTTAACCACTGTCAAATTATTTTGCTACTACCAAAACAGCTGCAAGAAGGTCAGAGGATGTGCTGCCAGGCCACTGAAAGCAACAGAGTATTCACTGCATTGATCAGGCTCCAAACTGATGAACATGCCTTGCAGACACCATGTACAGTGCAACAGGCAATAGGGATCTTGGGGAGGAGAGGCAGACCCAGAGCTGAAGCAGTTGCTGCTCCCAGAAGAGCTGTGCTGCAAGTAAAGCTACTATTGTCAAAAAAATTTTGCAGTACCTGAAGTACTGCTGGAAGCATGAACAAAGTACACTGTGGCTGTCTAAGTCCTGTCCCATTCTTGGCACTTCTGTTCCTCTAAGCCCTTATAATATATCCTGAGGCACAGGAACCAGAGGAATAGAGTTCCCAGAGAAAAAAAAACCTCTACCTGAAAAATACCAACACATCCACAGCTTCACTAAGGATGTTTGATTCACAGATAGGAAGAGGAAAGAGCTGAACAGAAGTGTATGCTATGGTACCATGTGCAAAGAGTGACAGGTATACACCTAAAGTGCTCAGCCAAAGCTGAAAAGCAGTAGGGACATGCAGTCACCAGTCTCAAAAACAAGAAGGCATTCAGAGGCCAGATAGCAGCTTCAACTTTTATGGGGAATGCACAAGGACTCGGCAACATTTCATCACCAGTGACAAAAAGCTCAGACTGCCATAGTCCCAAGAAGAAGCACACACCATCCATTCCCAGAAGGCCCAGACAGTCACTGTATCGGTTCCCTTCACTCTTTACAGGAAGTTTTTAGTGGAAGGGTAGGGATGAGAAAGTAGAAGCAAGCCTCCAGGCAGTATTCTCATGTCCTATCAGTCATCCAAGTCAGTGCTGGGGTTCAGGCACAAGAACATTACAGAAGCCTCTGTTGCACATTACTCATACTCTTTATTCAGTCCTTTTATACCTTTTTAGTAGTTTTCTGCTGAAATGTTACTACATTAAGTTTGATCTTAAATTCCATACATCGTCTTAGAAGGTGTCAGCTGGAGACACAGAACCTCTGCATCAAAACAGGCAATCCTGGCAATCCTGGCTAATCTAGAAAGATTTCTTCCTGCAAAATCACCTTTTGGGAGGCCATCTCCAGCTGACTAACTTAGTCTCTGGATAAGTCTGAGAAGGCAAAATGATTCATGGCTATCTCCGAACAGCTCTTTAAAGGAAGCAACCATCCAACAGGTTGCCAGAAGTGCTCACTGTCTGTTGATCGTGGCACTCCAGCTTGCAACACAAAAGGAAAGCCTAAGGTAGGTCAGGGAAGTTGACAGGAAAGCTGTGCACACTCTGAAGTGTGCTAATTGCTCCCAGCTCACAGGCTGTCTTCACACCAGATAATGTCCAATCCGTTTTGTGTAAGGAGACATCTGTGCCCACCTTCATGTAAACCTCATCTCTGACAGCCTCAGTAGTGTTAGAATTGCTTCACAAGTCCTGGTGAAGGCCTCAGTTCATCAGCTAATGCCTGCAGAAATGAAATAAACTTCCTGGGGAAGGAGAGCCTGTGATTTCTAGCATGTAAAGATGGATGACACTGAGCAGGAAGACATTTCTCCCAGGAAAGGATGCCAGAGGAGCAGCAGCACCTGGCCTATAACTCTGGCAAAACTAGGTGGGATCAGTCAGCTCCTGTGAGACCACAGAGACTGGTCGCCTGAATCACTCTCCCAGGACCAAAGCCAAAATTCAACCTTATTATGGTGGCAGCGACAACCAAGGACATTAATCTTGACTGACCGGAGAGTGAAGAAGAAAGTTTATTTCCACCTGCACACAAGTCAAGAGGGTTAGGTTCTTGAGAATGAGTACAAAAATGCTGCAAAGGGGAGAGAGCAGACTGCATGTGGCAAGCCAGAGCCAGCAGTAGATCCATCTGGTCCCAAGTAGCTCTTGTAAGCAGCTGCAGGATGTGCCCCATCTAGATGTTACCAAATTGTTTCAGAGGTCTTGCTCACTGAAAGTCTTGCCAGGTCTGAACAAGTCAGATTGTCCAGGGTGCACTTTGTCACAGGGCACTCCTGGTCCCCTCCTCAGCAATGCCTCTGTGCTCACGTAGAGGTTGAATTACTGAAAGAAGGCGAGTTCCTTCCTCCCCTCAAGCACTAAATCCTAATCTATAGACTGCAGAAACAGACTTAAACAGGGGGAAAAAAACACATACCTACAGGCTCAGCTGGGATCTGGGAGAGTACTTAAACTGTTTCACAAACCTAATTACAGAGTCATCACTTGGCTCCCTCAGTGCAGATAAAAAAATATTACTTAGTGCAGTAACAGCTTTCTCATTTGCATTTTGACAATTTTCACACACTAAGGACCACAGACTGCAGATGCAGGGAGAGAGAAGGATGCAGCAGTAAACTTTTTTTTTTCCCAGAACACTAATTTCTCACCTTTTTCCCCCCTCACACTTCATACTCAGTGAAGGTTGTGTAGGAGAAACAACAACCAAGTCTAAATTAAAAATGAACACAAGAAACTACCAGGCTTTGCTATAAAACTATCTGTATTGGTGTAGTATAGAAGAATTTAGCAACTCAGAGAATCTTACCAGTTAATGATAATTTGCTATATGGGATCTTTGAAGTTAAATGTGCTATGTAACTTCTGCTGTCTGCTGGGCAGTTTATTGGTAGCTCTAAGAGTTCTTTAAAAAGGTCACTGTCCATCCAGCAGTCATACCATTTTATCATACAATGGCTTGGTTTGGAAGGGATCTTAAAGATCATCTAGTTCCAATCCCCCTTCTGTTGGCAGGGATACACCTTCCACTGGAAAAAGCATTAGTCTAGTGCAGTAGTGAGAAGAGGGGAAAATAAGAACAAGGAGATTAACCTGCAACTGACTATGAACAATCAATTCACATAATCTACTAGCTTTGGACAAGTCAATTTTATGTCAATCAATTTATAAAAAGAAACATTTAAAAAAAGAAATCTTCCTAGACTACCTACAGACACAGATGTCTCTTCAGTGGAATTCTAGCTCTCCTCTCCCTGTTGCACTGGAGTGGAGCAGAATTGCAGAGCAGACACTATCCCCTGTGTCACCAAGCATTGTAAGTGAGAAACCCTTAACTACAACACAGATTTTGTTTCATCAATTGCCAAAAAATTATCTAGTTCCCCTCTCCCTCTTGCCAACCTCCTGGCATCATCTGAAACAACTAAGCTTATTTAAACCTCTGAACTCACAGTTCAGAGCTCTGAGGGTATCAGGTAGAAGTAAAGGAAAGAGAAATGTAGGTCCAGATTAATAACCATCACAATCCTTTCTGAAGTAGAGGCTCAAGTGCCAGAAACAACTGATACAAAGAACAGCAGCTCCAGCAGCGCATGCATAACTTTGGCAGCTAAAACATTACAAGTCCATTCACAGGAGGGAAGGGAAGACACTCATTAGGAAAATAATGGGGAAGTTCAAGGTCTGGCAGCTGGGTTCAGAGTAGGCTGGGAGAAGAAAGGAATGCTTTATATCCCACTGCACCCCACCTCCTCCTGGACCCACAGCTGCTCTCCCTGGCCATGGCTCCATGCCACTCAGGCACAAAGCTCGTGGTTCCCGTGGCTGGTGCTGCTTTTTCTGGCATTCACCCAGAATTGCATCAAGGAAGTCTGGCACCCTGGGCCAGCTTAATGGCGATCCCTGCGAAAACGTGCAGTAAAGCTAAAATCAGAGCTGTGTTACACCACGTGACAAGGGCTATTTGTAAACAGAGCTTTTCCAAATTTTGGAATGTATTCCAGAAGACAGCACAGAGGCCACTGTCCCCCTACAAAATCTTCCTCGCATTAGCCCCTCTCCCTTTACAGGTCATGCCATCAGCTGCTGCCAGCACACCATGTTGCAGGGAAGCACGCAAGGAACCACAGAAGAACCACAAAATGGAGGAGGCACAGCACTGTGAAGAAAACATAAGGCATCTGTGTTCCTGCTCACATGAATATTCCTTCAAATCCCTGATTGTCACTGTCCTGAAGACAACCACTTAGCACGTCACCTTAAGGGTATCTCCACTTGCAAGACCTGTCCTCAAGCCTAGCAGCATTTTTGGGGAGAAGGGTAAAGACATGGTCTGTTTTTCCCACTGCAGGCTATGCTTGTGTTTACTGCCACTGAACACACACATTCACAGACCCTCCCTCTCTTTCAGTGGCTCTAACACTTGCCAGCTTGTTAAAGCATAGTGAACTGACTGTGTGACTGAACTCTACCTGGGCAGAAGTCATCAGGAACTTCCTCAGCTACTTCACTGTGCCCATGTTCACAAGACTCTTCAGTCCCAACCTACTACCCCTCCACCTTTTGATTATGGCTTCCCCAATGAACTCAGCAAACAAAGTGTAAGAAACAGTGCTACCCATGGCTCACACAACACCCAACACTATTCCCCAGCTGTCCTGCTTCCACCAAAATAAACATCAACTGACCACCTCCTCTATTCTCAATGCTCAAATCATCAATTTTGTTATAAGCAAAATTTAATATGACTTTTGAGAAAGCAGAACACTATGAAGTTATCGACACTGCATCCAAGAAAAGAGACTCTTCGGCCAGCTTACATATTCAGACACTTGAAAGTATAGGAATAGGATATGGAAAGTAATTTTCTATCTTTTCCAGTTCTTCACTGGTCACTAAGATGGAGAAGGTATAGTCAGTGATTACAAGAACAGCTCTGACATTTATTTCTGTTTTAAGTGTCTGCTGAGGCCTGCAAGGCAGTGGTATTTGGTAACTATTTCCAAATAAAACTGTTGTTTTTGGACTGTCATCATTCCAGTAAGAGCTCTCTCAACCTAATCTCTAATATGTTCCTTGCACAAGAAATGAAGGAGACTTTTGACTAAGAAAAAATGGCAGTGTTATGTATTTGTCTGTGTTGTTGAACTCAAAACTGCTCCACCCTTGAGATGCAATTCAAATTCCAAGTTTAATCCAAAACTATCATTAGCCTGTCCTGTTGGTGCGGTAGTAAAGGACTGTCAGGGAACAGCCATCTGGGTTGCAGTACTTAAGTACAGTGGGATATATTCATGGCTGTACTAAACATAATTTTTTTTCCCCTGAGTTTAATTTATAACTGTATAAGTACTGTAGCCTTTGCACACAGGGCTTTTTGTGGCTTTCCATTTTACATGGCTTTGTACATTATTCTCATAACAGCAAGCAAGCATTTTAATAACATCAAAGACATATGAATGAGATGCTTTCTGCCCATCTGGTTTCCTAATTCTGGAATTAATTTATTTTTCTAATGTGCCTTAGCCAAAGGAAATTAGAAAAGTTGCCATTATGGTTCCATTTAATCAGCAGCAGTCCTACTCAGAAACACAACTAGGTCAATGGTTCACCCTGGTATGGAAAAGCAGCATGTCCATCAATTAGGGTATCTTTTATTGATATGATAAAAGGACCATCACAACAGCAACATATGGGGTTACAAATATTTAAAGTGTATGTTGGGAGGGAAGCAAAGCATTAATTGCACTAATAAAATAAATCAGATGCTCTTTTTCCCCTATTAAGCAGCAATTTCACGATGAACTGTTTATGAGATTCTTTAAAGTCCGACGTAATCATTTGCAGGGAAAAGTGTTACAGGTTTAGTATGGAAATCAAGAAACAGAATGTTTCTTTTATACCACTATTGACATTACCTCCAACTTCTCATCCTCCCCCCACAGCAAACAGTACCCTGAAGTCTCTCCTCTAGACTGAAGGTAATAATATAAAAAAATTCATATAAAACAGGAAGAATGAATCTGTAAGTTGAACCCCTACCACCAAGTTACCTATTTTGAAGACAGTCTGTCACATGTCCTCCCTTCATCAATCCTTCCAATCTTGCTTAGGTTTACTATTAATCCTGGATTTCATATAAAATATCCCTCTAAAGACCTCAAGTTATGCCAGCAGAGATGAAAGAAATAAACAACTGTTCCAGATAAAAGTGCTTATGGCACATGGCTTTCTCAGACCTCTTAAGCCATGTTTCAGTTGCCTACTGCTGCACTGAGACACAATTTCGATTCAGTTTCTGGTCTGTCCTGTCTCCTAAGCTACAGTAACTGTTTCCAGATCAGAGAACACACGGTGCCAGGGCACATGAAACAACATGAATAAACTGCCTCATGCCACTGGAGTAATTACAGAGATAAACTCTCGTGGTTCAGTGTCTCCTAAGAGCATCAGTCATTAAAATACCATCTTCCGTGTTCCTCAACACCTCTGCCTCACTCCTTCTGTTATGTCACACTCAAAATTAGGCTGAACCTTTCACACATTCTTATGGGAAAAGAAGAAGTGAACACAGAGAAGCATAGGATATGCACCAAAAAGACTCCTGGAAGAGACAAGAGGAGATGCTAGGGATTTAGACACTACACTCATTACCTTTGTCACTAGAGTAAGGTGTGTGGACATTGTTGTTTGGAACAGAGATGTTCTGATGCTGTGGCTGGTTCACTGTTTCTAAAAAGGAGACGAGGTTCTCATGGTGTGACAGTTCTTCTGCCACAGGGAAGGAAACAATATTCCAGTTCAGCTGAGTATCCCCTTCTGTCAGTGCTCGGAAAAGGGAAGGAATTGGTTCATGCAACTCCTCAACAGTGCTCTTGGATGTTGGAGGTGTGTCACTGTAATTGCGAGGATTACACATACCTGCAGAGGAAGGAAACAGAAAATTACACAGAACTACCTTAGCTCTTCTTGAAACAGGCAGGAATATAAAGAGAATTAAAATTGCTTCTTTTATTGCTGAACAGAACTCTTTCATATCTATCCCACTCTCAGCCCCATACCGAAGTGCTATCAAATATAGCAGGACAAGTTTTCCATAACAGCAGGTTTCAGATAGCTCAGTCTTCTACAAAACACACCTGTGACTTGTGAAAAGAAAAACTTCATCTAAGGAGCACTTTGCTTCCCTTTCAGTGTTAGCATTACAGCTTAGGAAATGAAAGGTTCAGTGGAAGGTTTGTTTTCCCCTGGGAGAAGAGACAAAGCACAGTATAATCAATAGGAGCATAAACCTGGAATGCAAGGTTAGGACTGAACAAAGGGAGTGTCTCGATAAGTCTGAGGTGTGTGAAACTTTTGATCACAATTCAAGTATCTCATCTGCTGTAGCAGTGCACTAGATATTTTTAGTCATCTGCCAGAGATGCAAAGATCACTATCAGGACAGAGCATGAGTCTGAATTAACTTTGCTTGTGTAGAGACAGCCAAGATGAACCTCATTTTGCTACATAGCTGGAGGGGCCACAACAGGCAAAGTCCTCATTTCTAGGTTACCTTTTCCTTATTTTTCAACATCTTCTGCAGTATCTGTTTTGAAACCTTGTAATCTTTTTTTCACTTCACCAATTCCTACAAAATATTTTGGTGGTATGCTATGCTGGTGCCAGTTTTTCGTTAACCATTTAAACACTAACATTTATTACTAGCAATGAAACCGAAGGGCATCTCAATTTAAGTCCAATCCATGGAAGCTACCAAGATTAAAAAGAAAATTTGTATCTGCATAGGTATTTTAATCTCAGGAATCATAAAAACACTGTTAGAAGTCACTTGTCAAGAGACAGGCAAATCCATTTTCCTCCTGTGCATCTGGATATAATTTTGGGTAGTTTCACAGATGCAGGTTTAGACAGCTACAGCTGCAAAGCACACCAATTCCTTAAGTATAAAAGTGATATGAGACATGAATATTCAAAGTCTACCTGCCTCACACAACCAGAGGAGTATCTCCTGCCCCACAGATCCACTAGGACTCCAGCTTCACAAATAATTGTGTTTAACTAGAGCCTTATACAGACCTATAATCTTTTCAAACTAAGCAGATGGATTTCCATAGTGAACAAAGCAGAGGGAAGTTTGTCCATGGTGATTAGCATGAGATCTAGCAAATCTTAAGCAAGTGGTTAGCATTACCAGCATTCAGCAATAGGAATGCTCCACAGCAGTCTGCTCCTATAAAAAGGTAAGCCAAGTACAGAATAGGAAAAAAAATAAGTCTCTTTTCCAAAAAACATCAGGTCATACTAAAAAATAATTCCACTTACACAAACATCCTACTAAGAAAATTATTGCTTTCCAACTTCTCTCAATTAGGTTTGTTCTTCATGGACCTTTCTAGACTCACAGCTTTAATAAAATTTCTGTACCTTTCTTACCACATTTAAAAAAGCACTAATATTAACAATACTTTATCAAGCACTGTATTAACCATGCAACTGCAATAAAGGATGACCACATGAAAATCAGTTAGGAAGAGATCAAACCAGGTAAGAGTTTTGTACAGGTACATGAAGAGATGTATGCTTTAGTTGATGTCATTGTATTAATACTGTGAAACAGAAACCTGTGGGTCTTTCTAGACCTGTCAGACCAGACCTCTGCCAGGTAGGATTCAGAAAATAAATTTCACTGATAAAAAGGACACACAAGTGGAAAAAATAACATCAAGATGGTTTACCAAAATCCTGCAGAACGTATACAAGTTTGTGTGCATATCAATGCAGTATGAAAATAATACCTTAAGATGGTACCAAAAAATCATTGCTTATAGTTTAATGGGTAAATGCTCATCCACAAAGATCCTTCACTCTTACTGTCTTTAAAAGCATTTGAATTATAATAATATTTCGATATAGTACATATTATAAAATAGCAGCTTTGGTTAAAAAGATTAAAAAGTTTAACTTATGAGCAACCTGTAAGGATCAAACATGTACTGCACTGCTTTGGAATGGATGGGAAGATGCAGAAATGGGCTGTTAAAATGATGGAAGCAGACAAGCCTTTACACAGGGGACTAGAAGAGCTTAACTCGAAGGCAATGGGGGACTTGTTGCTGCTCTCCCTCCTCCAGCCTTTTTCCTGTTTTTCCCTGTCAGAGAAGGGAGGACATACACAAAACATGGGGGCATCAACTGAGCACCAGGTACAGTTAGTGGTGCCTGACCTCAAGGCAGACATGAGCTGTAAGACACAACAATCTATCTGCTTCTACACTAGGCGTGATCAGCTTATAAAGAAATTTATGAATATCAGCTCAGGTATCAGCAGAGAATTAATTGTGTCTAGGGAGTCAGGTATGGCATGTATTCCTGTTTCCTCATTTGAATAAGGCTACAGCAAGGATGATCCTACACTGAACAGAATAGGACCATGCCATAGAATCCAGAAAGGTCTGAGGGACCGAAAGAACCATCAGGAGAAATTTTAGTTTGCTCAGTACTGGGAAACTGAACCTGAAACCTTGTTAACTCCTCTCCTTGAAAACACTATAGGAAAGGGCTGCAGAACAGTGAGTCACCTGCAGATTTATGAAAAGAAGCTCGTGTGGACTTCACAATCCCAAGAGGTAGGCTCTTCCTCTCCCTAGAGATCAGTACATTATGCCTTGCTTTCTACAGCAGATAATGGTTCTAAACTAGGGAAATAACCTGCACTGAAAATGGGCATTTTGACACTAACTACCTTCATGAAATCAGAGAAAACTGACTTAGAAAAGCTGAGAGCAGGTACAACACCTAAGATGCATCCGTTTCATGGAAGCCAGGATTTTAGATGGCAGCCCAGGGAGACTTACAACAACCACAGGAAGATGAAGCTTTTGTTACATATAAAACAAGAAACAGAACTAGAATGCAACCTCCTTAAACAGGTTCAGCTTACAGCACTCACTCACAAAGATCTGGTCACTCTGAACACCACCTGTCAGCAGCAACATGTTCTTTTTAAGACTGTCATCTAGTCCTACAGTAAGACCTTGTCTGCTTCTTTCTTACCCTTCACAAAGAGCTCTTTTTGTAAATAAAAGAACACTGGAAACACTGGGCTATGGATATTTACTCAATCCTAAAGGTGTCCCAGTGCTGTACCTGTCAGTGCACCCTTTACAGGCAGAAACCTTCGCACAGCATCCAACCCCACAAAGCAGGCAGTGTGCAGTTTCCTCAAGATGACAATTCAAACACGAGTTTTGTGTTTGAGAGACAAAAATTAATAATCAGCTGTGATGACATTTAACAAGCAATACCTGGACTACTGCTACCTTCAGCTCCATAGAGCAGACACAGCCTTCAGATGTTTGGGTCTCCACAGTAATTCATTCTGTACCCACACAACGAGCTGTAAGATGCTTAAAGCTCAGATTCTGTCCCAGTGTTTTACTTCTATTTTAAGACTGTGAGCTCAGCATGTGGCAGGAGAAAGCAATGTAAAAAAAGCAGGAAGTCCTCCCAGAAATGCAAACTTACCAACACAGTCACAGCACTCATCCCAAAGTGTGCCCAGGCAGAGCATACACTCTTTACAGCAGGAACAGTTCCCTTCCCCAGGGCGGCACTGACACAGCTCCTGGAATCAACAGACACTCATTACACTGCAGCAATCCCAGATGTAAAATAACTACACAGCAGAGTGATTTTTCCTCAAGCCACAACTCAAATTAGGGCATTAAAAAAGCTTAGTACACTTATACAGTGAGTAAACAGTGAAACAACTCCAGCTGAAAACTGATCCAAGTTTACAAAAGGATCTTTTGCAAGTTTGCGGTTTTTTTTTTCTTAAAGGTGACATTCTGAAGAGAAAATTGAAGCAAGCATTTAAAAGACAAAATATTCTATTCATGGGAAAGGTGCATGCACTTCTGTGTATGTGCATGCCTAAATCTACAAGTTCTTTGGATGTTTTTCCCATCACAACAGGAAACTTGGTGAAGGATGCTTCTTTATATAGAAACAGTGACCCTACATTATAATTTAGCTAAAAAAGAAAGCTACTAAGAGCCACATGTGCCCACTCAAGACATGCATGATGTCTGCCATCACACCTATCCCTGGATTCTAAGAGGAATTTACCCATTTAAGCCCTCTGACTGCAGGATTTTCTGCATCTCCAAACACTTGTTACAAATTGCTCTCTGTTTGCAACACTAGTGACCATATTTCCCCCCTGCCCCAGGTCTAGAGATAAATTTTTGCTATTATGAAAAGAACCTTAGGCTTTGTCCCTCCAAACTGACACCTTGGGATGCCTACAAGACTTCTATACATGTATTTTTCTTTAACCATTAATAATCTAAAAAGATGGAAAGGCATGGAAGCATAAAGACAAATATTTCTCTTCATACTACCTAAACCCAAAAGCACTGGCTTAGCAGTCCTGCTGGAGACACACACATGTGGACCTCAAAGCATGGAAAAAGTCTACATGGATGAAGAAAATCTAAAGACCAGGCGGTCTCCTTCCCTCTAACTTAAATCCATACTAGTAATTCTGGTTTGGCCAAAAGACTGTGGCTACATGACAATAATTCACAGCCTTGAATTACATCATAGCACAAAACACAGGCAAGCCAAGAAGTCCCTTTGGTTGTCCTGTCTAAGAATTTGGTTTTGATGACGTCTTTCTAACTATCACATTACACACAACTGGGGAGAAAACAAAATCCCATTACTGGAAATACTGACCACTGGAGCTTTCCACACCAGGAAGGGAGAAGATTATGCCCATCCCATGTCTTTGATCCCATTATCCATAATGGGCAGAGAGTGGACACATTGCAGGAGATGCTCATGGACAGGAGAGAAGGGCAGGAAGGTGGTTTGGTTTGAAATTCTCTTATCCTGGAGTCTCCACCCATGGCTCCACCCCAGCTGGGTCAGGGGCACCTCTCCTTACAGGCAGGCAACAATGTCACCTGCAAACTGAGGTTTCTTTCTGAAGAACCTCGGGAAGAAGCTCATGGGGCAAAATTCCACTTTTTAAATAATTCTTTGCTTGCTATTGTTAAGAAGCACAAGGTAGGGGAGAAAGGAGGCATTTTTATACCAAATGTCAAGAGCACGTTTGCAAGGCAAGGCAAGGCATGGTACAGGTTCGCACCTGATCATGTATGACCCCTGTTCTCTCTTTACTCTGCAAAAGTGAAAACTGCAAATATCCATGGCCTGTTGAGCTGCACAGTGGCCACCCCTCACTCACACCAACTCACGTGGGCACACAGAAGACCAAGGAGTGCACTTCAGAGTTGGGGGACAGAGCAAAGTCTGTCTGGGGACAGGCCTCCAGGAGCTGCGAGGCTCCCAGGTCTGCACTAAAACTGAACAAGCCCTAGAATGTGCTGCAGACCAGCTACAATGTACTAATGCAGTATAAATCTGCTGATTCCTTATTTTTCCATTCACTTCATCCCAGATCACAAGTCATCTTGAATCCAGCAAAGAAACAAAATTCACCAACTACTGCTTGTGATACACAATGCTGAGAAACACTGTGGTCTGCAGAGTTTATTGTGGCCTGTTGGCCCCACTGACTGATTGAGAGTGAGCCCCTGCTCCACATGCATTTCTGCAATAGGCAGCCCTTGTAAGTATTGAATTTTTACTTACAGAGTGGAAAACTACTAAAATTTATTACTTTTTCATCCTCAAAATTTATGAATGGCACCTATCACTGTTTCCACACAAACTGTGCTGTTTCCAAGTAAAAGATGAAAAACGGGCTGATAAACAAAATATGTACACTTTTCCACAAGAGGAGACACCACAAACTTAGAAAGATGACTTATTTGAATTAATGATGCATTTATAAAATATTTATCTTATCATTTGACAAACAGATTTTGTCAGCCTTTAGAATAAAAAGCCTGAATAAATCAACTTTAAAAATAACCACAACTACTGTTACTTTGGCCAGAGAATAATATTAATATGTTTTAGCATTAAAAACATCCAATTTATTCTTCAACAGTAAAACCGGGTAAACAACTTCTACATTTTAAAGACACTAACAGGCCATCATGTGGGAGGAGGCAATTCTCACAAAACTATTAAATGTAATGCATTAATAGAAGCCAGGAAGTTCACTAAACTAAAGTTGTTTCAGTTTTATAGAAGAGTATTCTCAGGGAATTAAATGCAACCTTAAATTCTGCACTTGCAACCTGTTAAAAAAATTCTGCTTAGCATTTACGTGTGTAAGCACTGACTTGGGGACAGCATCATTACACCTACCTGTATTGTAACAAGTTTGTTTTTATGGGAAGGGCTTATGAGCAATGCCATATTTTAGGGGTTCTTTTTGTTTGTTTGTTTATTTGTTTTGTTGCTATTTGGGGTTTTTGTTTGTTTGTTTGTTTGCTTTAATTATTATTTCTTTATTTTAAAGTTGGAGTGAGAGGAAGGAAGAAAGAACAACCTAATTAATTAGTCTTCTGCCACTTTAGGGCAGTAACTGTATGTTTTTCCATGTATCTTTTTGCACATCCATGGTTTCCTTAACCAGTTTTGAGTCCTCCTGCCTGACTCATCCACACTGGATGCTGGTACAGGATACATATTTTTAAAAGAATGCTTACATGAGACGTGGGTGAAGTAAGGCAGAATAAGGAACGTTCCTTGTTGATAGCTGGGGGTGGTGAGGCATCAGTGGAAGAAAATATTACTCATAAGTCAACTTGGCAACTTCCCAAGCTGAACTATTGAAGATGCATTGGAGAACGTATTCTGCTAGGCAAGAAATAAGCCTCACAGTTTAAAAACACAGTATTAAATAGGAAGTAGGCATGTTTGTACAATAAAGATACTCCTGCTCCAGAGAGCAAATAGAAATATTTGGAAGACGTTTAACATCTGAGTTTTTTCAAAGCTTTCTTGAAATTCCAGAGAGTATTTTCTTGGTGCAGGGAGAAGCAGGACCTGAAGGCATTGGAAACCTCTCTGCAAACTGGAAGGGGGAGTAAAAGAAAGAGAGCTTTTTTTCCTAGAACAGTTTAATAACAGAAAATGTCCTGGAAATGAACCAACCAGAACTGTTTTGTTAACCCAACTGGGTTACGTACTGCAGCTACAACACACACACTGGAAGTAATTTTTAGATGCTGAAGCCCTGAAGTTAAGGAGTGGCATTTATTTCATACCACAGGGCTAAAATGCCTTGGAAATCCTTTCAGGCAGACAAGTTTGTACACAAGATTAACAGGAGGCAAAAAAAAAGACATGAAAAGAGATTTCAATTGGAACGATACCACCAGCTGAGGTGGCTGGAGGTCTGTAGAGTTCAGGAGAGAAAATCCTGTTTTCTCCACAGAATAACCTCTCTTTAGAAGGATTGTAAAACCATGCCTGAATTATAATGCCATTTGTTTCCTATGCACAGCAACAGTTTAAAGCAGTGTTGCAGATGAGGCATCAAGCTCAGCTTCCAGCCCAACACTGACATTCCACACAAACCTGACTCCTGCCAGGAGCTCTGCACCTCAAGAGCCATCCTGGGACTTGCCTTATACCCCTTTGCTAGGAACAATTGTGGGAATGTCTCATCCTCGAGGTTTCTGCCTTCAAGGATTTCCTTCATGTTGCAAGGACACAATATGTGCCTCCCCTCCACCCAGCCTGGACTTTTCATCTCCTCCACACATGGAAACATCAAAACAACCCACACGGCCAAGTCAACAGCAGATGTGCTGCAATAAACACTGCAGTACATGCTCCCTGTGCACCCAGGGCTCCACCTGGAACGCACAGCAACAGTTGCTCATGGACTCCAATTCCCCAATCCCAGGGACAGGGGAAGGAGCTATGGCCAGACCCTTGGAGGGAACTAATTTTGTGGACTCCCTCTCTACAATCCCAAGTTTTACCCACAACTCGCCTCAACAACTACAGGAAGCCACAAAGTTTCTTAGCAAACGCTGAGCTTATGTAGAGATGCCTCAAGCTATTTTCTTACAGGCCTTTGCTTATGGAAAAAAACGAGGAGCACCAATGAAGCTAGAACCCAAGATGCAAAGGGAAAGCTGAATCCACGTGAGTTGTTGATCTCATGCACTGTTCTGGATCTAACAAAATAAATATTTATGTAGGGACCACCCTTAAGCAGAGCAGCTCTAAGGAGTGGCAGTAATGACTGTACTGACTTCTAGCCATGCTGGCAAAAATATTTATGTTAACTGTATGTTTTTTGATAGAGCAGGTCTCTTGTCTCTCTGTCTCCAGGACAGGCAGCCTCGCTCTCTGCACAAAGATGCAGATGACAAACATTCACAATCTGTTTGCTCCCCCAGTTGTCTCCGAGTAACATTATCTTGGCCTCAAGATAATTGGATTTTGCCAAACCTGAACAGCGATAAGAGCTGGTGAGGGAAAAATGTCACGCAATAGTCAAGCAACCTTCCTCAACGCGGTATTTTATTTTTAAGTTCAGATTTCTCCAGAAGAGTTTAGAGGGGGAAAAAAACTACATGGATATACTCTACTTGCATACCTATCCAGGAAAGAACATGCATTTCATATACCAGTGCAGCACTTCTGCCACAACAGCACTGAAGTTTTAAAACATATGAAAAAGCCAAGAAGAAAGATGACAATTGCTTTAAGTCAAAGCTTTAGGATACTTCCTATCCACAATCAGACTAGTCTGATCTGATCTTCTATAAAGAATGAATACTGACTGGTAAGTCAGACCTGTGTGCAGGAAGACAGCAGTCAGATGGTGGAAACAGTGTAATTCCCCTGCAACTCACACAACTCACACAGCCTAGGCTACTTCAGGGTCTCAGAGAATTGCATATGATTTTGATTTTTGGAAAATCCTTTAAAAAGGGACTCCACATCACCTGTACAAAGTAGGAGAGAGCACACCTACCACAAGTAAAGCAGTTCTGTGGTTTCTCTGCATGCACAGGGTTGTGTTGCTACAGAGATGCCAACATAGTCCAAGGAAAGCACAGTTGTATGAGCCATTTCCATGCACTGCTGAACCTCAGCCATTTATTGCCAGCTGAGTAAGGACTCCTGTAGCATTAACCCCACCCCTCCTGGGCTGTGCTCTGTTCAGACTAGCCCATAAAAATAAAGTTTAAATGCTTGCTGTCTCAAGCTTGACTCGATAAGAGATGATTACTCAAGGAGGAGATATCTGTTCTTTCATAGCTGGTGGACTCCATCGGTGGTGGCACCAGAAAAGGAGACACATCTTCCCTGTTCTCCCCTTTGCTTACAGAAAAGCAAGCAGCAGACCAACAGCTTCCAGGACTGAAATCCAGCACCTGGACCAACAACTTCCCCCTGAATGAACAAATCTGTACCACTGGATTTACTATTTAAGTGCTACGTGCATTCAATGCCAAAATTAGCATGTTACTTTTTACAGGTTTCAATCCTAGAGCAGATTTTTAAAAATGCAAGAGAAGGGGCTTAAAAGTGCATCAGTTTGTCAAAGTGCACAATGTCCAACATGCCAGCAAAAACACTGGAATTCGGTTTGAAAAGGTAAAAATCAGAAGCCTCATTCTTGTACCCCTATTTAACAACTCCACAGACTGTGGTGGGGCTGGAAGAAGCAGAAATTTCTTTTTTTTTTTAACATTTAAAGCAAAGGCAGTGCAGAACTCAGAAAGAAGATGGTTCACAGTCTACAGTCAGTCTTCCTTCCACAGAAACCTGTGAAGTGTGTGAACCTGGAATCTTCCATAGAATCTTGTGAATCTGGCAAGTGTTTTTATTTGTAACCCAGACAAATTTTAAACAGAAGTCATTGAAATTAAGTAAACATGGAAATGCTTGAGGCCACTTCTCTGAAAGACATACCTCTTTCAGGCTGTGACCATGCATTTACAGTAAGCACACTCACATGTTACTGCCATATGATGTTGGTGCTCTGTGTTATTGCATTTCCAATCTACAAAGAGCCAGTAGGAAACAGCTGCTTTTAAAGAAGCTGCAGCTGACCACATGAAGCCTCCCTCCTTTTTCAGTCTGGAGTCAAGAAGCATGCTCCGTTTACCACTATTAAACAAAAAAAAATATACTTGGTAGCTACCAGAACTGCTTGTCATTTTGCTAAAAAGAGCCCTTTCATTCTGCTGCACCCCGCATCTCTTCACTCCTACTCTAAGAAGAGCAACCTGGTCTTACTCTGTTTCTTTCACTGTACACACATGCAGTGAGTCAAAAGCAGCATCTGAATTTAACATCCATTTCCTACCAGTTCAGCTCATAAGTATTTGGGTTGGTTTTTAGGCATCTTTTAATTCACTGTACAAACCTGATGTTATGGAGAGCATCAGGTGTCAACTTCTAACCCTCTGCTTGAGATTTAAAGAACTGGTCAAATTGAAAATTAAGGGGAACATCACAGACAGATATAATCCTTGGCTTGAAAAATTTTCAACTAAAAAAAAAAAGAAACGTGCCCATACAAATACACATTTGGTATTCTCTGTCTATAATACCAGTTATTTGTATTGTTTCAGGATGCAGTTTCAGGACTGTTTTTTGAACGCTCCAAAGCAGACAGAGGGCACAGGACTTGTACCTGTATCAGGCATTTGCTGACGTCGCTGGCACACAGAGCCTTGTTGCAGCCTGTTGATGATGGGATCCACAGCAGGAACAGAAGGACAGTGACTGTGGGCGCCGCGATGTACTGTGACCTCATGTTTCCTGCAGGTGAGCAATTTTCACAAGGACTTCAACCAGCACTGAAACAAGAACCAGCAACTGAAAAGGCTGTTGGAGCACAAGTTAAATTCTATTCCATCCCCCCCATGCAATTCTTTAAACAATTATGAGTATTTAAAAAAAAACCAAAAAACTAATTGGGGTACTTAACAGCAAACCCAACCCCTCCTCCTCCAGCTAACTTGTTTATACAAAGCTTTCTGCTATTTCACCTTTGGATTAAAACTGCAACAAACTTGAGGTGAGCAATCTCAAGTTTGCAGTATCAAATATGACATCCTATAAGCAGCGATGACAAAAAAATGCCTAGATGAGAAAACCCACCAAAGGGGACCTGATTGTGTAAATGCCCAAAGTAGATGGGTTTTGTGCAGCATCTCCTCAAGGCCATACAGCAACCTTTTACAACAAGGTAAGTTGTCCCTGTCATCTTTAATGCAGACAGGCAGTTGTTTTCACATGGACCCTTAGATGTCACACAGGCTTTCAACCCAAACACAAAGTTGTTAACTTCTTTTTCAAGAATATACAGACAACAATATTAAAAAAAGAGAAGCACCAGACACTTTGAACAACGTAACTTCCAAGAGCCAAGCAAGTGTCTGAGGTCAACCAGAGATGAAAAGTATCTGCTACATCAAACACACAGGGGAACCGGGTTTGTTCAAAGCATTCCACCTTTCTCCCTTTGTGAAAACCCAGCCTGTCGGCAGGTGGTATTTTGCGACAAATATATCAAGATTAGCAGCGTGTCACTCAGTTTTTACTTGTGCTTCGCATCTGAACCCGGCCAAAAGAGGACCTACTGCACCAGGCACTGTACCAATATATAATAAAAGGCAGCCCATGTTTGGGCAAGCTTACAGTAAGCCTGTATTGTTCTCCTAAGAGAGAAAGAATGCTAACTGAGCACTGGCCTGCTTTATTTTGGTATCTAGAAATTCTTTTCTGTTTTATGAACTACAAAACCCAACACCCTCAATGAGCAAAGAAGTGGAAAATACTTAAAAGAAGGCACGATCTGGACATTCAAAGTCTGCGTCCGATTAGCTCTTCTTACAATGGCTGTTAAATGCCTCTGAATCTAGCTGTGCTGGGCACGCCGCCATCTGTACCAAGCAGGGCTGGGGAGACTCCCCTGCAAGACCCGGGGGCAGGCACGGAGAACACGGGATCTTTTCCGTCACCGCTTTCCCTCCCGGCTCTCCGGAGCCCAGAACGCTTCTTTCCAGCAGCTACGGCTGCCGGCCCGGACCCGGCGGGTGTCGCATCCCGGGCGCGGGAGCCGAAGGGAGCACGCTGCCTGGCGAGGGGAGCGATCCGGTCCGGGCGTGCTCCCTCCCGCGGGGCTGCCTCACAGGAAGGGTCCCGAGCGGCGGGGCCGAGCGACGCCGTCTCCAGGCGCACCCCTCGGATGGATGCGCAACGGGGTCCGGGCGCCCCTTCCCGGCCTCCCCCCGCCGCTCCCGTTCCGATTCACCGACCGCTGCTTCCCCAGGCTTTTATCCGGCGTGGCGTCCCCCCGGAGCAGGACCCCCGCCCGCCGCCTCTCCTCTCCTCTCCCACAGCCCACCCCGGCGGCACCGGCTCAGCATCGCTCCCGCACCCCGCCGGGATCGCACCCGGGGTGGAAAACACCCCAGAAATCCCCTCCGGCCGATCGACCCGCCGCAGCTCCCGAGAGGCCCGGGCCCCAAAGATGGCACTGCCAGGGGCCGGGAGGCCGGTGACAGGGAGGGAGATGTGGGAGAACGCCCCCCCGCCGAAGCGGCCCGGGGCAGGCGGGGCCCCTCACGGGGAGCGGGTCTCCTCCTCCCCCTCCTCCGGCAGGCACGCAGGCAGCGGGGCGGCCGCGCCGAGACGCACCGAAACTTTCCTGCCACAAAGAAGCGGCCACGGCTCCGCCGCCTTCCCCACCTCCTCCTCCACCTCTTCGCCAGCCACGGGCCCCATCTCTGCGCGTTCCCCGCCCGCTCTCCCCGCGGCGCTCACCGGGCGGCCCCGGGTCGGGCACCCCGCGCTCCGCCGGCGGCTCTCGCTGCTCCGGAGGCGGCGACGGCGGCGGCAGCAGCAACCCCGCGCCTCGTCCCACTGCTCCCCCCTCGGCCGCAGGCAGCGCGGAGGCGGCGGCCTCGCATCATCGCCCCGCCTCGGGGCACCGTCAGGCGCCGGGACCCTCCCCCCAGGACCCTCCGCCCCGGCGGGCGGCGGCTGCGCGGAGCGGGGCGGGAGTCGGAGGAGGAGGTGGAGGACGAGGCAGGGGCCGGTGGATGGGAGCTGCCGCCGGACCGTGCCTAGCGGGACGGGACCGGAGACACGGCCAAGCCACTGCTTCCGGAGGGGCTTCCTCAGGGAAGCACGAGGGAATATTCCCCTTCAACCCGAGTGCGAGCAGGGAGAAACTCGGGAGTTCTGTAGGCAGGAAAGGCAGCCCGGGGAGGCCGGGGCGGGAGGAGCGGGACTGCGGGAAGCACAGGGCGGCCGGGACAGCACTGCCGTGCCGGAGGGAGCCGGGAGAAAAGGAACCGGGGAGCAGCGCCGCTGGAAGCACCTGCGGGGAACGAGATGAACTTCCCCGAAGGCTGAGAAGGTGCAGGTGCCCGGGGAAGGACAGGGGCTGCCTGCATTGCAAAGGGACCCTGGGCTTCGGACAGCCTCTTCTAGGACCTCTAAAACACTGCCGGGCGGCGGCTTTATCCTCCCACGTGCCAAGTTCCAAGGGACCAAGGTAACAAGTCTGGTCCCTAGAAGAAAAACAAGAGGATCCTGACTGGGTACCCAGAAACTTAAGCGTAGCTCTCGGGCTTCCCAGGAGGCAGCTAGACCCTGGCGAGGAAATAGGGCCATCATGCCAACGAGTTACTAACCGTATTTCATCTCATCGCTTCTTTTCAGCCCCTGCTACTCTCTTGAGGGAAATCCAAGCCCGATGTCCTTTAACAACACACGAGGTATCACCCCAGAGAGTAAACTCGAGGCAAAAAAAAAAAAAAAAAACAAAAACCAAAACAAACAAAACCCAAAAAAACCACAACAAACAAACAACAACAAAAAAAACTCCCGTAACTAACCCTGGATTCAAATCAGAGAAGCCAAGAGATCGTTATCTATGGGATTGAAACATTTGGAGCAATAAAACTTACTAAGAATTTGTGATTGTAAAATCTCTATTGCACAGACCCTGATACTGGGAAATCGTTTCTCTTTATAAAGAAGGCACAGGCTGATGCTAAGAAACATGTCTTCAGATCTCTTTACAAGATACTGCCAAAATATTTTTTTCTTGTCTCCTGCATACCAAGTATTTTTGTCGCCCACTTCTTTTCTAACACAGCAAAGACTACTGCAACCCAGTTTCCTTTCTGTTCTTTTTGCTAGCCTCTTAATCACTCCTCTATCATATTTCTACAGGTCCAGTCATGTCTGTTACTCTTTACTACTCTAGTAAGTATCTGATAGAAGTAACTTGTACCCACTTAGTAGTTAACATCTTGCAGCTTTATCCATTTTTTCTCATCTTTTCAAGCAGATAATACAGATTTCTGCAGCATTTTAAGATTTTACAGCTATGTTCAGAAGAGTATTTAACTTTGAGAAGAAATTTGCTTTTTTCCCCTCAATAGTTTCAATTCTGAATGAGGTCAGGAAGATATTCCTGTAATAAAAGCAAATTAGAAGTGAACCAAAAAGAAGTTGCAGGGCAGGAACCGTGTATTAATTGGCTTTACTGTGCTTGAGTTACTATTTGTTCTAAACTGGCACTAGTAGTGATGTGCAGATGGAAGGAGCCTGCTGTCCACAGACTCTCTTGTTTGCTGCCCGTTTGCCCTCTGCCCCAGGAAATGTCCCCTGGACATTTACACAAGCACAAGGAATAAATTCTCTGTGGTAGCTCACCTAGTCATTAAAAATCAGTTAAAACTAAGGATTTTAAATCTCTTATTCTGAGTAACCAGTTGTCCTGCCCAAACTTCATTTCCTTCAGAAATAATTTCACAGACATGAGATCCCAAGCACTCTTGAATAATTTACGGCCTGGAGGGTAACAAATCTTCTTCATGAATATCGGCAACCTCCTACTAATAAATAATTAACTGTCTGCTCATCAACACTACTAAGAATAAAAAAGCATTTAATTTCACAACATGGGTAGTTTTTTAAACTTTTCCAGAGAGTCTCCTTATATATTCCAGGAATGCTAAGGTTTGATGCATCAAGGGTTCCAATATTAAGAAATTCCAACTAGTAACATGACCAATAAAATTTATTAAGTATTATATTTACAACTATTTACAAATTCCTTTCCATAGATTAATATTAAAATAGACAATATACAATTTAAGAATTTTAATTCAAAGGCATTTTGTTGGAAAAAATAGGCTCTATTATGAGACCACCATATAAGAGCAGAAGGTTTTTTTTTTTACACAAAAATATTTTCAGTATAGGAAGTCATGGGTATGGCATTACAACAACAGACTAGTATGAAGTATGATTTTGTAATTATTACAACAGTTTAGGTATCAGTTATTGAAGGGAAGGAGTTCAGAGTACTGTGGAGCATGCAATACAGTTCAATCCTTTTACAGTTATGGTGATGAAACAAGCAGCTAAATCAAATGCATGCCATACAAAGAGGAACTGCCAACCAGGAGCACACTACACTTAATAAAAACGCCAACTTTGGTCCAATAAAACGTTAAGACAAAAACAGTTTTACAATTAAAATATCTATTTTATACAGGTTTGAACATTAATTACAAGACTATTTACATTTGCACAGTATGTATAAAATAAATTATTTAAAAATGAAGACAATATTACATCTTTTTCCAAAAAGAAATGTGTACAGTAATTTACAAAACATAGTAAGATTGATTATTTTCCTCCAAGTCTTCCACTTTCTTCCACAGGATTTCTCATCATTTTTCTGTGGGAGTTGAACTGTTACTGAAGTTTCATAATACAAAGCTTTATAGCAGATTTTAAATATTGTTTGCTTTTTGGTGGATGTTTTAGTTATTAACAGCTTCCAGCGCTGTAAACTCACCAGGTTTTGTCATACTTTTCAGCAATAAACTCTAAAGCTACAGGCAATTTTAAAACACAAACAGCAGTTACTGGGAATCTGAATTTGAAATTAGCATCCATCTCTTGTGTTTGAACAAGTGCCACACTTCTCTGTAGGAACACCTGAAGTGTTGAGAAAGGTAGTATTCCACAGAATTAAGTGCTCTGTCTTGAAAGAAAAATACCTTTGTGCATCACTGCACCTCAGTCTCTAGCTGTCCACAGGAAGAGGTGAGCCAGACAGTGCTGGTTGTCATATGGGTGTCAATTCAAAGTCATCATTAACATCAACAAGAGGAACATAAAACTCCTGAATTTCATAAATGCTGATAGATTTGTATGTAGCAGGATCAAGCTCTTGCAGTTTAAGCTGCCACTCCAGTCTCTGCACGGCGTTCAATGCTGCTGCTTCGTGCTGCTGCCTCATCAAAAGGCATGTCTGGTTTAAAAATCGAGAAAGAAGTTACTGAAATATTTGAAAAAGCACTATTGCAACAAGTTTGAACACAGGAAATATCTCTAATAGCCTCTCTGGTGTTAGTAAATAATTCCCCCAGTAAATACTTAGAAATTTGCAAAATATTCCATTATACTGCATGGCAACAAAAGTAAGGTTTTTTCTATACTGACCAACCTTCCTTTGTGTTGCCTCCACAAAAGCCCATGATACTGCACACAAATCTACTATTTATTCATCTCATCTTCATAACAACATTAAATTTTGGTTTGTTGTTTTTTTTTTTTTTTTTGTAAAATGAAAAGACCAAAGAGTGTACCTTTAATTTGTCAAACTTATCATCAACGTCCTGCAGCCATGACATGAACTGTCTTGCATTAAATCGATCCCTCACTGATGTTTTGCTGTCATCAGTCTGCAAAAAAAAAAGAAAAAAAAAATCAAACTCGATCGTTCAATCTTAAAACACACTTTAAAACACAAAACCTACTCTGTGGGACATAAGCAATAAACAATCCCACAAAAACTGCTTCCCATGGAAAAACAGATTCAAAGTACAAGGGCGTATAAATGTTGACCAACACTTCCACTGTGAACCAGCTGCTCACTAAAAATGGGTATTTTCAGATTCCCTCCAGCTATTTACTGTGTTCTGGTTTTGAAATTTACAGTGGGAGGCGTAAAGATTTATATCCTAAAGTCTTAACTAATAAAAGGCAGATCCCTTCCATAAAAATTACTGTCTCTTTTTCTCTTTAAAATTCAGTAACAAATCAAATCAATATCCCTCAGGGAAAAGCAAAAACTTTAATAAAGGAAAACTTAATCAGCCTGATTTAACTGACTACAGAAGTATTGAATGCAATTAAAAAATATATTTTTTCCATCACAATCCCCAAAAGGAAATTTAAAAAATTGAGCAGACCTGTCTTATGTCCTGCTGAATGAAACAGTTGTTTTTTTTTTAAATTCCAACTATTTCATAAGGATTTAGAATCTCACATCTGCCCACTGTAAAAAACTAAATATACTCTATACATAGTCCTAAAGCCAAACTATGCCAATCTAACATTTAAATAATAACCACTAAATACAACAAGCTGCTGTTCCTCTTTCAGGGAGAAAAGACAACACTGCATGAATTTGTACACTGCAGCAGAAGGAAAAAGAAGCCCAACCAAATGTGCAAATATTGATATAATTTTAGAGAAGAAAATTAGTATTTGCTAATGGGCTAACAGGAAAATGGCAGAATGCATTACAAGACAGTATTTTCTTATGTATCTACATTCTTCTCATTAAACAGATTTAAATCAAACCATCGAGTTGGTAGTATAAAACACTGATTTCCTTTACATAAAATATTTATTTCATAATTTGCTGAACATTATAAGCAAAGTAATTTCCTAAGAAAAATTACCACAGACTGAAACACAAAGCTGCTGAAGTAGTGAGGGGGAAGGAGAGGCATTTCATTACTGCTCTTGTTATTATATAGATGGTCAGAAAAATGGCAATACCTGGGGGGGGCACACATAACACCTCAACTTCTCCCCCAAGAAAGATTCCTCATTTCACAAGATTCAAGTACAGAACCAGCTTACTTAAAAAGCAGTGTAAAATGTTTACTACAAAAATGCAGTTATATGCACAACTCATGTATTTGTCATCTCTAAAAAGCTCAAGGCCTATGAACTAGAGCAGAAATAAAGCAAAGGATATTTAGAATTTTGGAAGAGAAAAATTTTTGACCTATCTCCATTAATTTCTATCTCCCGCTGAATCACCTAGTTGGGCATAGCTCTAGCTCTTTAAAGACTAGGGGAAAACATAGTAACAGACTGAAGAAAGACTGGAAGCTGTAATAATTCTATAAAGGGCTCCAGAACTAAAGCAAAATCTCCCATATGTTGGAAAGGTATGTGTTTCATTTCAAAGTGACCAACATCCAATGCACCAACACTTTTATTCCACCCAAAAACATCAACATTTCCTCCTTGCGTTATGTGCTTCTCAAAGTCACTGTGACAGGTTGTTGAATGCTGGTTCAGTGTTTGTTAGCTGGAAAAACTGTCCATAAAATACCAACCCCATGAGATTATTTTCCCTTAGAGATAAAGCTGCAGCCAACTTTGAGTGCCAGTGCATACAACATACACAGATTGTGAAGCACATTGCTTATTTTATGTTTTAATCAGTACTAAATACCCACATTGAACATGTAAGTAACACAGCACAAGTAAGTAATGGACCCTGAGGTAATTTTCAAAAAGGTAATTTCATCTGGTAGCATTCAACATTTCACTGCTGGCCATCTGTTTCTTATGGTACGGTTCTAGTGACTGCCTCGTACAGTTGAGGAAAATGTCATGTGGATAAGTCCACAAAACATTTCCAAATTTCATAAACCAATTTCATCACACACTACTGCATTCCAATTATGTGGATTACTGATCAATGCGATCTTCTATGCTGATAATTTCTTTGCTCTTGTTTAAACTATACTTCTAAGCTTCAAAAACACGGTCTGTTTATGATTGAAATATGTTTTTCATAACAAAATTTTCTTATTTTATCCATCTCCTAATTCCTGGAGGTGAAAGAAAACCAGACATGGTACAAAACAGAAAAACCATGTACATACACCCATATCCTACTATTGCTGTCCACTCAATTGAGGCCCAATATAAGTAACAACCTGTAGTGGGGCATAATCTTAATTCCAGGCAAATCAATCACAATTTTGTTACGGGAACAGAATTCTCTCCGAATGCTTGAGCCAGGCTAGCCAGACTTTTTTGTCTGAAGCTGTGAAGGACAGATCTTTACCTGAGCATCCAGAGGCACATTGTACACCTCAGCATCCAGCAGCACAGTGCAGGCACTGAATGGCAGAGTTTGATTAGCCAAGGTCCTGGCCGCTCGGTAGTGAACACGTAGAACCTCTTGCTCATTAGAGACAATAAGCTTTTCCTAATTAAGATATCAACATATGAATATACATTTAGCATGTTAAGCATTCATAAAAATGTCCACTAATTTAAACAATTTCTTTTTAGGGCTTACACTTTTGAGCAGTGTGAGAAATGGCCAGCTGAAGGTAGGAGGGGTTGTTCTTCTATCAAATCTGAAATCTCAATTTAATGATGCAAAGAGTGTCCTGTGGATGTCATAACTGAAAACACCTCCTTAGCCCCAACCTCCACTGATGGCTGAATGTTTCCACTTACTAAGGCAAGTTCTGGTTAATGAGGGTGGTGAAAGATGAAAGGTAGGAGGAGCATAGGGTTGGGATACAGATTTGTGAACGTTAACTGCACGAAGCCTTTTACTCCAGGCACACTGGCCAAGCAAACTGAAGCAGAAATATAACTTGCAGATAATTTTTTTTAAAACAACATGCAGTAACTCTCTAAATTCACAGCTGCATAAATATTATTTCCTAAACTGAGACAACAAAAATACAACTCACTTGACAAAGCTTGACTTACAGTTGTATGAAGTGGATTATCATTTGAAGAACAGCCCATATGAGCAAAACAACTATGAATATGCATAATTTTTAAGACACAGAAAAATGTTTGTATATGTTTATTGTTCTACAATAAAACAGCTCTAATTTTTATCAAAATAAGGTATATTATAATATTATAACGCATTTCCTGTTTTTCAGAAAACATGAAAAGGAACACCTTTCCTTTGGTCAGAATGACAGAGTCTGGATTGGAAGGGACCTTAAAGCTTATCTAGTTACAATCCCCCAGCTGTGGGCAAGAACCTTCCACTAGACCAGTCTGCTCAGGGCTCCACTCAACCTGGCCTTGAACACTGCCAGGAATGGAGCATCCACAGCTTCTCTGGGCAACCTGTTCCAGTGCCTCATCACCCTCACAATGAAGAATTTCTTCGTAATATTCTAATCTAGATCTCTCCTCTTTTGGTTTACAACTACCTCCCCTTGTTTTATCACTATTTGCCTGTGTTAAAAGTCACTTTCCCTCTTTTATATAAGTCCCTTTAAATACTGAAATGCCCCAGTTAAGTCTCCCTGGAGCCTTCCCTTCTCCAGGCTGAACAGCCCCAGCTTTCTCAAGTCTGTTCTCCATAGGAGAGGTGCTCCAGTCCTCTCATCAGTTTCATGGCTCTCCTCTGGACTCACTCCAACAGGTCCATGTCCTCCTTCTGTTGGGGACCCCACGGCTGCATGCAGCACTCTGGGGGGCAGGGGGCCACACCAGAGCAGAGTAGAGGGACAAATCACCTCCCTTGCCTTGCTAGCCACAATATTTTTAGTTGCAACTGATCTCTTTTCAAAGCGTGAACCATCTTTACAATCTTGGTGCTTATTTTATACTTTTCACTGAAATACTAAATTCAAATAAACCCCCTCCCTCAGCTGGGTTTGTCAAGTCACATTTGAAACTGTCAATTGAAAAAGCATCACACTAGGCTTGATGTGGCAGCTCCTTGTATAACTATGTGGAAATTCTTATGAATTCTTACATTTGTGCCAGAAAGGGGCTCTGTCTGTGCCCACAAGCTATCTGGCTCACGATACTGGCATCTAAAGCTAGATTACCAAGGAAAAAGGGCAAGCTAAAAATGAAGAATACTCCTAAACCAGGAATATTTTCTCTATTTCTGTTCTCAAAAAATCAGTGATGCCTACAGATGTAGTTCTAATATAATTTTAGGCAGTTTCTGAGCAGAATATTGCCAAACATATTTTAGAACATATTTAGTCTTAGAGCCACACGTGTCTCCTCTCAATACAGAATTTACTATTGTAGGAATTGAACTGGCTGACATCCAAAGCCAGACCAGTGTTTTTGGTGAGTTGCCCCTTGGCCCCAGACCTTGGAGGGCATTTGTTTAAGTTTATAACAGTTCCTAAGAAAGCTGTCAAAGGTTTTAAAACTGTTCATGGTAAAGCTTTATAACCCTCATTTCCTATTGGTTCCTCTGTTCCCAGTTATGTCATCCCTTTTCTCCTCCCAGTTCTGGAAAGTTCTTGTATCCTTGTACCCCCATTGGTTTATGTTCACTGCATTGTTCCACCCATCCTACCTTACTGGTTACTGCCCCATATTCCTCCTCCCTTGCACCACTTTTCCCTTTACCCATTGGATTCTCACCCTGGACCCACCTCTCCTCATCCCTTATAAATACCTGGATTTTCCCTCAGCCTTGTCTTCTACCCTTAGCTCTTAGTGTGTGCACGTGTTTTGGGCCTTGTCCCACATTTTCTTTTATGGTTATTAAAGTATTTAGTTCCAGAGTTGTGGTGTGGACCCGTTCCTCATTTCACCACCTTAGCCCTGATATCCGGGGACCTTTAGAGGTTGGTCAGGGAGACTGCCCTCGAGTCTTGTGCCATAAGTATTAAAAAAAAAACAACCCTGACATACTATGTCTTCAATTCTTTTAACTCGGTCAGTTTGGTTCTGAAGTCTACAACCATCATTAGCTTTCAAAACTACAGTGCGAAGATTCCTTCCCACTGCCTCTAGGATAAATCTGGGACAAAACTCAGAGCAATTAACAGGAAAAAGCTGCTCTCTTACCAACCTGAGGGTTCTACTAACAGCTGTTCAAATCATTTCCCCCCCCCCCCCCAGCTTAGAAGTTTCTCCAATTAATAAATTTGGATAGAAAGAAAATTACTTCTAAACACTTAAATTGAGAAAAATGTAGTCTGTTCATTGAGAAGACAAAAACTCCTAAAGCTTAAATCTAGGACATAAAATTAAATTAGTCTTACCCTTTCAATACTGTGCTGTAAACGTAGTTTCATCCTTACGACCTCCTGTTGTTTAAATAGTTCCTTAAGTGGGTCTGACAGTGATGGAGGTGGTGTAATCTGCAGGAAAAGTTTTAAAAAACACTATAGTGTATATGTATATAACATGTTTAGCAATGCTTATGTGATCTATTGAAAAAAACACCAAAAAACAATAAGCAAGGCATTTTTAAGAAAAATATGAGCTTTTTACTTTCCATTAATTATGCGAATCCAATGTGTTTGCAGTAAAAGGTTTTAAGGATTCCATACCATAAAATTAATGAACCCAAGTGACAATGGCATTTCAAGCTGTTTACTGCTTTTAACCAGTCATTATCAGCATTCCATAGCTGTTCTTTTTTAAACTGCTATACTGGAGAATATAGTAAGAATACAACTTGCTTTCAGTTTTGAAGACTTTTTAAACCACAGCTGTTCATTGTGACATGATAAAAACTGCCTAGCAAAATGCAAGAGCAAAGCAAAAAAAGAAAAGCATTGCTTAAACACCCCAAACCACTTGATATATTCATACAATGGCAACAGCATTTTATACTGCACAAAAGATAACCAATCATACTCCTAATCTTGCAATCATGCAGAACACAGGCAAGCACAAAAAGCACACCAGAGACCCAGGCAGTAGCTTGAAAAAGTGTTTCTTCCTGTCAGTTATTCAAGTAAGTTTTTAAAAAAACTTACCCCTTAAAAAGAAAGTAATTTTAAAAAATCAAATAGACTTGAGTGACATATCAACACTGTTACTGATTTGCTATACTATAAACATTCTGCATCTTCAGTCAATTATAGTAAACAACCAGAATTACTGTCTGGTCTGAGCTGTATGAAAAACACTGACAAAAGGCACCTGGAGCCCTCCTGGCAACTGCAGAAATCAGAAGCTTTTTGAGAAGTAACTAACAAACATCTTGGGGGTTTTAAGGGTCCACCTAAAGTTTACTTTTCTTTATGCCAGTTCTATCTGACAGTTCAGCATGGGTTTTAACAACTGGCACTGCTTTGGAAAGATCCATTCAAACTACATGAAAACAAACTACTACCTTTGATACTTAAAAACTACAGCTCAAATACATACCTGCTATATGTAACTATAGTAACTATGCTAGTTACTATACCCTACCAGATACCTAACACAAACAGAAAGATAAATAACTCTTCAATAAAATAAATCCTTCAATATAGCCAAGAAGTAATAACAAATCCATTATGAAAATACAGACCAACTGTAGATTAAACTAGATTATTAGTATCAATCTTGCACCTATACATTCAAGTAATGATTTATCTACCAGAAATGCTTGAATTATTATTATTATATTGGAAAATTATTTCAGGACTATTTTTTCCCCCAATTGGAAGTTAGCCAATGTCTCTGAAATTATAGAACATAGAATAACTGACTGCAGTTCATTCCTTAAATTATTATATGGTATAAAACAACATTCAACTCCTTCACATTTCAAACTACAGAATAGCATACACTTCATTTTTCTTAGTGAAAAGAGTTTGGCTCAAACCAGTAACATTTATGGGATACGCCATTTTGTGTAAAACATCACTATTAAAAATAAATATACCCACTACAGTCTAGTTTTTCCTGAAAACTTTGCATTCATGGTACATTGCAATAGTGCTGTCACAATTTTTCAATAAAATAAGACAAGATGCTTGTAAGTAATATCAAGCTTCAATTTTAATAAACCCAAAGTGTCTCCCAAAATCTCTTTCTATTACAGAAAAGTACACAGATAAGAAGCAAGATTGAGAATCTGTCTAAAAACAAGCTTCAGGTTTATGCACCTAAATTTCCCAGATATAAAAATTTCAGAGCTGGCAAGCATCCGTATCACATGAATAATTTCACAGAATCACAGAATGGTTTGGGTAGGAAGGAACCTTAGGGGTCATCGAGTTCCAAGCCCCCTGCCATGTGCACGGATGTCACCCACTAGACCAGGTTACTCAGGGCCCCATCCAATCTGGCACTGAGCACTTCCAGGGATGGGGTGGGGCATCCACAGTTTCTCCTGGCAACCTGCTCCAGTGCCTCAGACTTGCACAGTGAAGAATTTTTTCCTAATACTGAATCTAAACCTGCCCTCTCTCAGTTTGTAGCCATTCACCCTTGTCGTGTGACAAATATTATAAAATGTTATTACTTTAAAATTACAGACAGTTTAATTGCAAAACAGAAACAAGGATCAACACCATAGAAATAACCTGACAAGGAGCTGATCACCTAGACAGCAGAGCTGTGTGGACTTCTATTTAAACACACAGAACTCTTGTGTTGGCAGATTATGTTCAGCCCTGAACACAGACCATGCTCAGACCTGTGTGACACTGACAGGTCTCCATGACCCTAGAGATCCCTATTGCCACTGGATACATCCACAAACTCTTCCCTCTCACCAAGCCCAGCACCACCTGCCAAAATGCACAGCTAAATACTAGGTTTGGTTACAGAAATTTATAGAATGATCTGTTTTTTCCTCTCTTCTTGGAAACTTGGGAAGAGTGAGCCCAAGATCCTAAAGAGTTTGAACACAGGATTTGGGTAGTCACACACCACCTGCTGGAAATCCCAGCTTGTGAACCAGCATTGGATTCAGACAAAGGAAGTTGGTTTCTTTGAGACCAGAAAGTCTAAGTTAAAGGTCCTGAGGGAGGAACAGCCAGAGGAGTCTCTCGGACCTTCTAGTCAAAGAAACTGTTCCTAAAGAGAACAAAAAAAATACTGTGTAGGGAAAATACAAACACATAGGTTGGACTTGCAAGAAAGAGCATGAAACTGAACCCCACAAAAAAAGGTGCCCTCTGTGTTTTGCATAACCAAAATATCAAGCTGTTTTCTTAAGGGCCCACACTCCATACAGAAGAGAGGAAGCAAAGGGGCCCTTGCCTGCTTCAGAGAATTCTCTGCTCCCAGTCTGAGAAATGACCCAGAAAAGCCAGACATAACTTGGCCTTGTGCCTCTGCTCCACCTCACCTGGAGCCAGCCATTAGAGCAGGTTTGATTGGCAAGGGCTCATGTTCAAGACATGCCCTCCCCATCTCAAAAACATCAAAATCCATCAGCAGCTTTTCCTGCAGGCCTTGCATGCTTCAAAACAACTACAACAAGGGTATCAACTCTTCACTCTATAAACCTTCAATCCCCATTAGTGCCTGCTACAAACCTCCACTCTTCTATGTCATCCAAACAACTGGGCTGCTCTAATGCTCTATTTCATGCATTCTGAAAACAAGTTTCTGGTAATACCCCTAAAATTAGCTTTTACCACTTGAATTTCTACAGCAATGCCAGGGAGGCCGAACTTTATTAGAAACACATCTGCTAGACAGCCATTGGAGGCTGGCAGTGAAACATTCTGGTAGCTCCTCTCAGAAGACACCACAGATAAAGATGACTGAACCTTGCAGAACATGGAACAATCTGAAATGCAACAGAGTCAAGTATAATTGAAATTTACTGTTAGAAGATTTAGATTTGTTTCCTTCTATTTTGAACTGACCTGATGTCTCCTACGTTATGTTTTGTATTTATACTGGTGAGAGGGAAGCCATAATTCATACATGAATATTCTCACAGCCTTAGGAGATCCAGGCTGTAAATGACAATATATAAACCAGGCAGTGAAAACAAGGTTTTAGCACACTATCTCCTGATTCCCACCTACAGCATGTTTGAAGTTCATCAGATAAACTACAGTGCATCATTAAAATTCCAATGCAGAGAACAGTATGTTACACCAACCATTCTGAGTCTTCGAGTTTCAGAGCTAAATATATAGTCTTCACATAGACCTACACAAAGGATATCTGTAACACAGGAATAATTAAAGAAAGAGTATCTACCTTCTCTCTATGTAAACTGATAAGGCAAAAATTTGGTTAACAGAGTACCATAAGAAAATTGAAGGAAAAACTGTAAAACAAACGTGGCAAAAAGGTAATTTTACAATTGCTTATTAAATTCTGTACTGTAAGTGTAACAACATGTTATTAATATTTCACAACTTCAGAGAGACTAAGCCTAGCTTTTATTTTCACTTTGTTGGACAATGTCTACAAAAAACAAAACACTCATTTCTGAGAATGAAATGATCCTTGGTTTAGCAATACTCCTTTTCATGGGATTTGTAACAAGAATTATTATGATTGCGATTTTCAATGGTGACAAACTAGAATTATTGAACTGTGTACACAGGCAAATTCTACTGATAAGTTAAATCTGAACTATTACCAATTTTTAACCTTTTTTTCCGAAAGGAAACATGAAAATTTTCATGTTTCATTGCTTCTCAAAATGTATCTCCTTCCATTTTGCTTCTAGCTTGAAGTAAGAAGCCCTACCTGTTCTCTCTTCACCTGTAGAATATTACCAGGACCATCAAAGTATATACAGAAGAATTAACTGTTTAAAACATCATTACCATCAGAACATGTATGTGTAAGGAAGCAAAGCAGAAATCCAAATGAGACAAAAATCAGTAACTGTAGTCCTTCAATAAGGTATTTACATTTCTATCATTTTTTCTTTTCAACAATTAATTAAAAGTCACTGAGAATAGGAAGCACACATCAATCCCTGGTGTTTTCTGAACCTGTTACCTGAAATTTTGCTCTCCAAAACCTAAATTTATTTTCATTAACTGCAGAGTCCTTGTTATATGCAGCAACAGAGTCAGGAAGGAATTATAAGGCAGTGCTTTAATATCAAGTCAACAACTCTGCCCTCCTTAATGGTGTCTACACCCACTGCCATTTATGATCAGGAATTGAATTCCATTGCTCAGGTAGGAGATGGGCCAGGGAAAAATATATGCCATGCTTCTCTACTTCCCACTTATCCCACATTAAGCACTGAACTGCACTGCCAAAGCAGTAAGCTGTAGCTTGGAAACAGTATGTACTTGACTAGCAGCAGCTTAAAAAAAATATATATATATATAAAAATATAAATATATATGAAATATATATAAATAAATATATTATATATATATATATATATATATATATATATATATATATATATATACACAAAATATCTATGCCTCTAGTAATAAAGATGTTACAGAAGTTGCAACAGCTACTGAGAAAGATTGGTAGACTTGGGAAAGCTGACAGCATGGTACATTGTGGTGAAGCTTACCATACACCCTGGTGGTTCACTTACAGACCTTGTAAAAGGGTCATCTTACCCACATTGTTCCTCAGACTTTAAAACTGGCCTACTAATTTCAAAAAACTGAGAACAAACAGGTTGCACAGGGAATTAGACTAGCTGTATAATGAAACAGTTCTAAATTTACACATTAAACTTCTATTCATTGCTTCGTCAAAAAAATCCTCAACTCTAATGGAAAAACCTAAAGCTTTTTTACTCTCAAGAAAGAGTGAGTTACCTTAGATGAGCTGATATAATAACTTGTCCATTCAGAAATTGAGAGCTTAGACCTAAACAAGTGTCTCTGAACTACAGATGTTCTTCAGTAAAAAGGAAAAAAACCTTGACATTATTTAATGGAATTATGAACACTTTTAGATTGATGGATTGTAAATGCTAGGACACAGCAGACTGTATCTGCTGCTTTTGAGATAGCTGGGAGGCACTTTCCTATTTAAAACATTTGGCGACGGACTTGGTATTTTGAAGCACTGCACTTCTACCCCCCTCCAAATGAAACAGCTTTGAATATATAGTTTTAATTTAATTACTGACAGCAGAAATTCAGAGAAGCTCTCATTAATTGACTTAACTTCTGAAAGAGTAGGCTTTGCATACTTTGAAATATAGTGTTTGTATGTCCTTGACAGGTGTCACACACGGTTTGTCTTGTAGTAACTGTGAAACCAATGTTTGTATTTCCAGTGAATGGGGCTTTTAAATATGATGCTATTAATCAATATTGATTTGACATATGTCAACTTACTGCTTGCAGCAGAATATTCAGATCAAGTTAGGAAAAATATGGAAGTTACAAAAATAAAACAAAAACATGCCTTTCATTGCACTGCATATTGAAAGACCATGTTACTTACAGTTGGGATGCATATCTTGCTCAGGGGATTGCCATCCAGCAGGTAGGAACCATTGAAGGTCACATATTCATCGTAATATTGAGGTGCCTGAGGAATAACACTGCACAGCAATTTACGCTTCTCTTCTATTTTCTTCCTTATGTGCAAGTATTCAAAATAGGGGTTTGCTCTCTCAGAACTGTATGGTTGGATCTCTTCAAGTTTCAAAGAATCAACAATAGCTGCCAGTGACTGCTGGGTTTTCTCCTTGGCCTGCAGCAAAGAAGGGTTCGCTTGCACAGGCTGAGGCACACGTGACACCTTCCTTTTACGTGGATGATGTACCTGAGCATCATCATCTTCAGTTAATCTAATCCTTGCTTTCATAGATGCTGATGATTCAGACTCTTTTTCTGATGTCTGTGTACAGCCAAGAGGATTCTGCTTGCCCTGGTTAGCAAGCAAATTTGCTCTGTTCCTCGTGATTCTTTGAGGTACTTCTTGCTGTTCCATCTTCTGATCTTCAGCAACTTCTTCTTCTACTTTAACCATTTGGCTGTGTTTATGCACCTCTTCCTGTGTAATCTGCTGTGAACTATTTTCCAAACTGGACAGAGAGGAGTACTGCGGTGGATCATCTGCCAACACACTTTCTCTGTCTACAGTGCAGGGGTTTTTATTAACCAATTCATTTGTAATTCCCTTTGACATTCCTGAACTTAGTTCACAGAGATCAGCATTGTCTCTACTATCAACAACATGCACAGAGACCAACTTTTCTTTTTGGTCTTTTTCATTTCTAATATCTGAAGTATCTGCTGTGTTACCATCCACTTCACTGAGGGCGTTCTTACAAACAGCTTTACTGAACGAGTACGAATTCACATTTAACTGTGAATTGCTATCACTTTCAAGAGTATCTTTCTCTGATGGTACCACTGATAAATCACTCACCCTTTCATAGCTCTGTGAAACATCTTTTGCAGAGCTCTCAGAATATACAGCCATGGGTGCATCAGTCTTCTTAATGTTTGAGGGGAAGAAAGCATTTTCCAGCTCTCTGGTACTAGTAGCAGCTGTATCCAAAGCACAAGTTGTAGTCTGAACTACATTTTGCTGCTGTACAAATGATGAATCTTGACTGATCACACCTGGTAAAGAAACATGTTTTGACACAACTGGAAGTGGCTGGATAGGTGAAGAACAAGGTGACTGTGAAGGCAAAAATGACGCAGACTCTTGAGAACTGGAACTTCCCTTAATTTCAGGGTGCTGAGGCAAAAATTCAGATACTTGTTGCTCTTTTAATGTCCTGCTCTCAGAATTATGCACTGCTATAATGTTTTTAGCATCTTGCTCTGATACACCACAACCTGAGCTGTTAAAGTCACTGTTTAATGAATTAAGACTGTCAAAAGGCACGTCCCATGGTTTGGTTTGCTGAGCTACACTTTGACTACATGGCTCTAAGTGCATGTTAGAGTCTTCTGAAGGGATCATCTGAGCAGTATCTTTAATGGTACTTATCCCCATTGCTGCCTGCTTGTTGCTAACAGCTCCATTTGGAGATGATGTGAAGTTTGACTGCAGAACAGTCACACTGCTTTGAAAATCTCTTTCAAGTGCACTGCACAGTAGTTCTGGCTTAGGAGAAGTGCTACTGCAAGTCTGAACTGATGGCAGAGCACTCTGGTTGTTTTCTTCTGATGTTCGAGGCTGTTTGCTGTGTTCAGAAACTGCAGCAGGCATGCTGCATCTTCGAACCTCTATAACAGGCCTAAACTCATTTAAAACCAACTTAACATCTTCAGCAGATGCTGATCTAACATACATTTGTGGGAGCCTGTTCGTGAAAGGTGGCTTAATGCGGTCTGGCAACTCGGCAAGACCATTGGCCTCTTTTTCCACAAGGGCTGGTGATTTGGCACTTGCCAAAAATGGTGACTGTGAAAAAGACATTTGGGAATCAGAACCTTCTGGCATAAAGTCCGAATCGTATTCTATTACAGGCCTTGGAGTAGTTACTGTGGTATGGCAAGAATCCTCAGAGCTTGCAACAGAAACCATGGACACAGACCTGGAGCTCAGCCCCATCTTTTCACTTTCTGATTTAGGGGATCTATTTAAATTATCTAAAGCCAAAGGAGGCTTTGCAACATTGACACTTCTCGTGTCTACTGACTGTGATCTATTACTTGCAGCATCTTTCTGCTGTTTCTCCTTCATACAAACATCTGGCAGCTCTGAACTTTTTGAACGAATCAGTTCTTTGCCTTTTACTTCAGCTAATGAGTGTTTGGGTTTTTCCTTCGTTTTGTTATGTTCTGAACAAGTGCGGTTTCTCAAACGTTCCTTCTCTTTCTGTTTTATTTTTTCTTTATGTTTTCTATGCCACTGCTCTATTTCCAGATCTTTAAGGCTAAGCATTCTTTCAAAACTAGTTTGCATTAAATCATCGTTGACTAATCTTTTTTCTTTAGGCCGAGCATCCTTTGATGCAGGAGCTGGTTTAGGTTTAAGTTTCTCATGTTCAAGCTTTAGTTTAAGCAAACCACTTTGATGCAGTTTGTCTTTATGCTTGTCTCTCTCTTTGTATCTGTCTATATCTTTATCTTTTTTATCTTTCTCTCTACCATCTGGGGTTTTCAACAAATCATCTTTTGGTTTTTCTTTCAAAGATGACAGTTTGTCATGAACTGTTTTATTGCTTTCTGTAATAATACATCTCCTTTCCTCTTGCATGTGTTTTGAGCTTGCTAATGATGAGGTCTCCTTCTCTTTGGATTTGTCTTTTTTGTCAAATTCCTTTTCTTTACTTCTATTTTTTTCTGATTTAGTATATTCAGATTCTTTCTCGGACTGTTTGAATTTTCTTTCAGTACAGTGTTTTTCTTTACTTTCAGCCCAATGTCTGTCTTTATCAGCCTTTTCTTTATCATGCTTCTTATCAGTTTTTTCTTTATTTCTTTCCTTGTCATCCACTTTTTTAAGAGCACCCATGCTTTTTACTTTATCATTTTCCTTATGGCACCTTTCTGCTTGCTGAAAACTGGACTTCTCCTTTACTTTCTCTGTATTCTCATTTACTTCTGCTTTTTCTTTCTCCATTTTGTACTCATGCTTTAACTTTTTATCTTTTTCTCCATGTTTTCTTTCTATCTTTTCAACATCTTTTTCTTTGATTGAGAACCGCTTTTCCATCCTTTCTTTATTTTCCTTTAAATTCTTTTCCTGCTTTTCAGTATCTGTTTCTCTTTCTATTACATGCACACTGGCTGCTTCATCTTTAACACCAAAACAGAACAATTCTATTTCTTTATCTGCAAGCATAACTTCTTTTTCTTCTTTTGGATCTTTCATTTTTTCATCCTTGAGAAACTTCTCAGTTTCCTTTTTGTTCTTCTCTTTTTCTCTCTCATCTTTAATACTCCTCTCTTTCTGGAACTGTCTCTCCTTAACTAACTTATCTTCTTTTGTCACAGTTTTTTCTAGCTTTGATTTTCTGTCTGAAGAAAGAGATTCATGTTCTGTATTTATCAACGTATCATCATTTTCATCACTTTTGAAAAAGTTCTCTTTCCAAAATTCTCTGTCAAACTCAATACTTCTTTGAGCCTCTTTAACATTATCTTTATGTTTGTGTTTCTCCCTCTCCCCATCCTGTTCCTTTTTGTGCTTTTCCTTTTCTCTTTCTTTGTGTTTTAATTTATGCTTTTTAAGTGTTTTACCTTCCTTGTCCATTTTCCTCAAAGTATATTCTGAATTCTCCAATGTTGAGCTATTATCTTCCTCTTTAATTTTAGGACTAGATTTTTCACCAAATTCCAAGTGAAAATCCTTTTGATGATGCTTGCTTTTCTCTTTGTACTTGCAAGATTTGCCACTAGAATTTTCTACCAGATAATCAGAATCAGTGTTGTGATCATACCGAACTAATTCGGGCTGCAATGTTATTTCAGAACCTCCTGGTGATAAGCAAGTTTTGGTGTTTTCTTGCTTTAACGGCGTTGACTGCTTTTCACTTAACCCACAGGGATGCTTTGGAGATTTTCCAGCAGTGATATGAAACAGATGTAAAGAAGAATCTTCTTTTGAGGTGAAAGACTTCTTAAAGGTTTCTTCCTCTCTAGCTTTATCTAAAGAATCTAACCCAGAAGTAGCTACATTTGTTACTCTAGCATTTTCTTTTTCTTGCTTTACTTCTTGATTCTCTTTATTTTTGCTTTGATTTTTTACTTTCCTTTTAACTTTGCCCTTCTGCTTGTGTTCGTTTGTAACCATATATTCTTTCTTCACTCTGACATCAGAATTTGATGTCTCTGAAACAGAGCAAGGAGAGGCCATTTTCTTGTCCTGAAATATTTCTTCATCTGAACTTTCAGAACTCGAATACAGAACTCTAGAAGGTTTCTGCTTTTTGTTTTTGAATGATTTTGAAAAGACAACTTTTTCTTGTTTCACAAATAAGCTGGCTTTTTCAACTTCAGTCTCATCTTCTTTCCTTGGATCTTTTCTAAGAATATGTTTGTCATCAATCATTTTTTTCATTTCATCTTCATCATCATCTTTGAACTCATACTCATCTAGACCAGATGGAAGTGGTGCCTTACTAGAGACTGTTTGTTTGCTGTTGTTGGCTACACAGTCCTTCTCTGCTTCTGAATCAACATTCCCATCTACACTGGAAGGATTTACAGATGGAGCTTCTTCAGAATCTAGAGTAAGGAAACGGAAAATTAATTTAATATTGATGGGACATTTGTCACACTTCAGGACAAAAGTTCAGTTCAGCAGTCACCTCTTTACAAATGAAGAAAGAATAAAACCTATCTTAAACACAACAAAACTTCTCACGAGAATTAAGCTTTTTAAGAGAAAACAAAAGGTAATGAAATCAAAGCTCTCCCTTCCCTTGACAGCTCTCACTTAGGCATATAAAAATACTAATTAACATTTGTATCTACTAGAAGTAATGCACTTTAAAAACCTCGCCTATTGTGTATAACTCCTGTATAACCTGACATTTACAATACCCTGCACAGACAAGACTGTTGAGGAATCAATTGCTAAACAGCAACAAGTTTCTACTACCCATATGTAAAAATATTTGTCTTAAGAACAATGCTTTCAACTATGATGAAGTTGATTCTGTGAAGTGATGCCACAACTGTCCCTTAGAACAGAAGGGCCACACACTGTATTTCAGGTTATTCTAATGCCAAAAAAGTTAACACTACATCAGAACATAGGGCAATATGACTTTTTTTTCCCTTGAAGTACAGCAAAATTTTGAATAGAAAACATTCCTGGGGGTGTTTTTTTTATTTGCTTAGGAAAGAGAAACCAATGTTTATAATCATGTGACATGATGGTCTTCTTCATGTGCTTTTCACAGATCACAGAATGGTTGAGGTTGGAAGGGATGTCTGGAGATCATCTAGTTCAACCTGCCCTGCTCAAGCAAGGACACCCAGAGCCAGCTGTCCAGGACCCTGTTCAGAAAGCTTTTGAATTATCTCCAAGGAGAGAGTCTCCACAGCCTCCCTGGACAACCTGTGCCACTGCTTGATCAGATCCCAGCCTGCACTGCTGCTTGGATGGTTGCTCCTCCCCAGCTGACAGACTTCACACTTTTTGTTGAACTACATGAGATTCCCACTAGCCTGCTTCTCCAACATAGCAAGGTTCCTCTGGATGGCAGCACAACTCTGATGCACCACTCACTCCTCCTCAGAGCCCCCACTATGTGTCCTTAGGAAACTTCTCGATGGTACAGTCTACCCCAACCATTAATAAGGTGTTAAACAGGAGTGGATGCAGCACTGATCCAAGGAACACAGGCAGTTCCTGGCCTCCAAATAAACTTTGTGCCACTAATCACCACCCTTCTGGCCTAGGCATTCAGCCTGTTTTCAATCCACCTAATTTCTCTAACCTAAAAGATTCTGAATTGTTGAAGATTCTGTGACAGTCAAATGAAAAGTTCCTGTCTGGCACTCAAGTAAGTTACTCATAGCCAAGAAGCCTTTGCTTCTGAGGAGGCAACAATTTTTTCAGTGCTCCAAGAGGCGTTGCATACTTCTCAATCTTCAGAAACATAGGAGGGACCAAGAATTACTGCCTCTACTTCAACAAGTTACTCACCTGGTCGCCCACAGGAACCAGTGGCTCCCCCACTGGCAGGAACTTTTCCACACTGAGTAACTAAGTTACACCCTTGTGAAACACTGACTCCTGAATCATCTACTAAAGGTGGGAAATAAGTGACTTTGGGGATATTTTTGGCTGTGAAACAAACCATCCCAGAAACATGCTGCATCATAACAAATACAGTATTTTTTTCCTCCATATCTTTCTCTGGTAAAACCACCATTCTGATATAGAGCTGATTTACAAAGTGGGAATGGCTTATTAAAGACAGAGAGAAAAGTAAAAAAAAATTCAGAACACACATTTCAGATAATTCAACTGAAAAATTTAACAAATTACCTCTAAAAATAAAAGTGGAAGACAATCTCAGCAATACCAATTGTCACCTGCAGCAGATCTTAATAGCTAACACTCTGCAAAAGATTAAGACCACTGAACCTTAGGTGAAATGATGCATTTAAGTATGCAATTAAATAGCTACTTTTACCTGAGCAACTGTCCTCATCATCAGAGATGGGCACCTCTCTTTTCAACAGCATTTCCAATTCTTCAGTTTCAGCAACATCAACAGGTCTTTCCCCGTGCTTATTGGCTTGAAATGGATTTCCACCGTGTCGAAGCAACAGCTTCACAATCTGCAGCATTAAATAAATTAACTTTTAGGTTATCCACAACGTATTACTTAACCAGCATAAAAATCCCACGTTGCACATGAAATATGAGTAACATGATATGCAACTGTAAGTCCTATCTATGATACTGAGACTGGAAAGCAAGACTTCAGCAACTAAAATGCAAACTCCAGGTTGTATATACATAGTCTGCTCTGTAAAGGAAGTGAAGGGAAAGACTAGAGACAGCTGCCCTCCGTGACACAGACATAGCACCATTAGACAAAAAAGAAACAGGGGCCTTTTGTTCTTGCTGTTCTAGCATTTCTTCACACAATTTATCTGGTTCCCCACCTACCAGGCTCTCTATTCCTCTGCACTTGATTCACCCTCTCGTTCCAAATTTTATCATACTTAAATAAGGAACAGATCAAGTTTTTTAAGTCACATTACTACTGGTTTCCCCAGCAGTTCCAAAATGTCCTGAGAGAGATCCAAATACATTACTGGAGGAACAAACCACCCCCACCTGCAACTGCACACAATAAATCAAAATCATCAACTTCTCCATCATCAAGGGCAACAATTTGTTAATGTTACAGTGATACTAAGGACACTGCACTTTCAGCACAGTGTCCAGTATTAATTACTTTTTTTTCCTATGTGTAAAGAATATGTAAATTCAGCAGACAGTGATACCTTAACGGGAAGCTTCAGAATTATTCTGGTACATAATGTAATTGACATGGCCAGGGGTACCTGTACTGATACCAGATAAGCAAGAGGTCCTGTTCTCCAAGACTCTACTACAACTCCATGAAAACTTGATCTAAAGACCCAAGATCTTTGTTTACATCCCTACAAAAATCAGTTACTAAACAGCTAAAAATAAATTCCCAATAGATTATCAAATTAATTTCTCTAGCTTTTCCAGAAAAGCCTTTCAAACTCAACATCTTGTTTGCAAGGTGCTGATTTAAGGATGCATTCATTCTATCTTTTGCTTTATACAACAGATCACACACAGAGTAATGAAATAAAAGAGATATAAAGGAAAAGCAGAGTCATTTCTGCATCTTACTTGTATCAAGAACAAATTTATAAGTTAATGCAAAGTACCTACAGAGCTCCATTTATCTTCTTCACTAAGTGTCAATTGGTAAATCAAAAAAGTAAGAATATATATACATCAGTTCTCTATTTCAATGCCATAAATAATTTTTAAAAATAAACAGAGGATATATACCTTTAAATATTTATAAACATATATGTATAATATACACAGTATACTGTTAGGAGACATTTTTCTTTTGAGAATTCTACACAGTAGAAGTTTCTCAAAAAAAGTCACTTTAAGTGCTTCTTTGCTAAGAAAGTAAAGGTGAAACTTTTAAATATTTAAGAAAACAGATACTGGTAGAAAGTATCTGGCAACAGAAGTCAGATGAAACAATCAGAAAAACTTTAAGATGCTCCTAAAACAGCAGAATCAGAACTACAAGACCATACAACTGCAATGAGGACAGTCAGGATTTGTTCTGAAGCTTCAGCATTTCAAAACATGTTATTTATCCCCCTCCCACTCTCCCAGAACACTCACATTTCTGTGTCCACTACTAGCAGAATCATGAAGTGGGGTATCATCATCCAAGCCCTGTGTGTTTACATCTGCTCCCGCTGCTATCAGAACTTTAGCAACATCGTAGTAACCAACATTACAAGCTTCATGCAGTGGTGTCCAACCTAAAGTGAAGAATGGTAGGTTTAAGACAAAGATCAAAGATCAAAGATTTGGTTTTTCATTCCTGTGCTATAAGATCTCTGTTGCCTCCAAACACGCTCTCACACACAGTACTTGGCAAAACACCAACGCCATCCGTCTGATGAACGACACGTGCTATATCAACTTTAAACCTCCTATCAAATTCCAGGCTCTTCTGAGATTAAACTGAATGCTGGAATCACAAATCAAATAGTTGAAGACAATATCTGGCAAAAATCCCCAGGCTAAATATGTAAGAGATTCTTTGACTAGTAAACATTTGAACTGTGTTACGTGTAGATATAAATAGTATTATAATATACGAAAGCCGTTTGAAAACCACACCACTGCAAACAGTAAAGGTGGCAAATTACCATAACCAGTGCTCCTCTGGAGTTACTCAACATGTACTAGCAGCAAGATAATAAGCTATTAATAAATAATGGCAGAGAACTTATCCTGGTATTTCCCAGAACACTAGTTATTGCTTTAATTTTGATTTCCACAAGCTCACTGCTCAGTTTCTGTAGGAGAGCGTCAACTGAAGATGACAACCCATACACGCTATGTTCCTCACCTCAATTTCCTCTCCCCAGCTTAATGACTTCCACTTCATAGCTGACCTGATGCCTTCTCAAAGCCCCGTTCTGGGGAGGCATTCAACTTTTGTTTCCAACATAACCAGCAAAAGAGTTTAATACCATGAACTATGTGTCTCATCAGTAGCAGTCTTGTACATCCATGAAGTGGAGGTACAAGAAACCCTTAACTTATCTAATCCCTCAGTAAAAGGATTTCTCAACTTCATCTTTTGCTCAACTTGCAAACAGCCACTCATTTAAATTTTTAAAAAAGCTAAAAAAAAAAAAAAAAAAAAGCATCTAAGTTATTCTAAAGCAAAACACTTCTTTCTGTTCTTCAAACACTACATTTCCTCTTCAATCATCACTTGGGTTACTCACTTCCAGCACTGCCTGGCTACCACCTCCTCCTTTCTATTTTCTTGCCATTTGCCCCTTTCACACTCACCCAACATGGTAACACTCTTCTGCTCTTAGCTCTCTGATTCCTGTCTTTTATTCTTTGCATTAATTATCTCCATAATTTATTTTTCTCCATATTGTACTGCTTTGCTTTTCCATCCTTTCACAATGCCCAGCCTGCCAACTCTAGTGCTGGCTTGCTGTCAATATCTGTTTCCTTTACTCTTGTTCTCACATGGCAGTATCATTCTGGCAGATATCCCATGAGCAGGGTTACTTCCTCCATTACTAATTCATTTTCTGCTCCTTTAGTTCTGCCAAATCCTTAGCTAAAAAGCCTCTAATTCTCTAAACTACACTGCATCCTAAATTCCTACTTTCCTCCACTCATGATTCACTGCTTCAATCCTCCCCCTCTACTTGACTTCTCCCTCTATACAGTATTTTGAAGTTCAGCCATCTCTGCTTCTCACTTCAGATAACCAATAAAAAAAATACCTCACTTGATCCCAAACACCTCCAGAATTTTGAATGAAGTCTCCAACATATTTGTTTCCAATTGATTCTCAGAACCAGCTCTCATCCACTGTCCTTTTCTTTTCATCTGCCTTTAAGTATCTGCCCTAGGTCAGACTGGGGTGAAGCTGTGAAGTTAACTTCCTTCAGAGCAACCCATACAATAATAAGCATTGCATCTGGGACTACACCAGTACTCACAGCATACTGGTGCTTTGGTTGCTGCTGACCAGGGCTTGTGAAGTGTCATGGTTTTCTCTCTCCCTCCTACTGCACAAGAGTTTGGGAGGGGAAACAGCCATGGCAGCTGACCCAAATATATATTCCATACCATAGGATGTCATGCAATAAAAGTGTATTGAAAGGAGAAGGAAGGAGGGTAGTTTGTACATAATGGGATTTGTCTTTCCAAGCATCTGTTACACCTGCTGGCCCTGCTTCCTGGGAACGGACTGAACATTTGCCTGATGATGGCAAGAGGAATGAATTCCTCTTCTTCCTTAGCCTGCACATGCAGTTTCTGCTATTCTTATTAAATGGTCTTTAATACGACCCACAAGTACTTTTTTCTACCTTATTTTCTCCCCACACGTAGTTGAGGAAAGGAAATGAGAGAGCAGCTGGGTGGGTGTCCAGCAGCCTGTCAAGGTCAACCCACTACATCTCTTCTTCAAGTGTTTCTATTATTCTCCCAGTGATTTCTATGGGCCTGTCTTCCCCTGAACCTCCCCTTCCTTTTCTAAAATTGCTCTTGTCAACAAGTTCTTCTCATCTTCCCTCTCAACTTCTTTGAAGATCTCACAGTGTTCTACTTCTGCTTGTCTTCTTCTCCTCCTCTACATGCCAGTCCTGGGCAGCTTCATGTTCAAATACAAATTCAGCTACTCTCTTCAAACCAAACAATTACCAATCTATTTCTTACCCAAAGTCAAGATTTCAGTTCATCTCATTAATATCTTCTCTTGATGTCAAGTTTGAGCTGACAACTAACTGTGCTATATAGCTCTTAGTTTCTCCCACAGGGGCCTGCTACCTCAACTCCTCTCTGACATTCTCACAGAGAACATAATTCACACCCATAAACCAAAACCCATAAACCTAAAATTATCATCTTATGTTACAACTTAACAAAGCTCATCAATCATTGCTTAAATCACAGCAAATACTGACATGTCAAAGCTGTCATTAATCCAGCAGGACTAGATGACAACTGCAACCATGCCACTCTCATCTGCCTTGGTGCATATCAGCTGTCCCAGTGAAGACAGTGCTCATCACAGTGCCACCTCCTTCACCATTACTAAACTTTGGATCTCCTCACACAGGCCACATTATGGAGCTAATGGGGCTAATTATGCTGGCAGCATAATTAGCTGCCCAGCATAATCCTATCAAGTTCAGCAGGAGTGCACAGATTTCTGTAAATACCTACTGCACAATGGCCCTGGACACAACTGAAACTCCTAGGTATTAAAACAATGCCCTAATAATATGCTATGTACTATAGCATCCCAGTAGCACCACTGCCACTGGAAATGAAAAACACGATTTTGAGAGTTCCTATGAAGCTATACTTTTTTATTTGCATACAACATTAACCGAAAGGAAATCTCTGTTAACAACTTCAGAGTTACTTTAAATTTATACAGTTAAGAGTACTCACATTAACTTACCTGCAAAATCTTTTACATTTACATTTGCACCTAATCTGATTAGCTCCTTGACCTGTTTAACATCCCCTCGAATTGCTGCCATATGTAGAGGAGTTTCCCCTCGTTCGTTTCTCTTGTTAACTTTGTCTTTTTGTCTTGAAGAAGAGGTTGGAGTTTTCTTTTGTGTTGGTGTTGATTGTAAGGAATGATTTAAGGTGGAATCTACGAAACAAGTTTTTAAATGGTTGCTGTTAATGAAAGTGAGGTGAAATAAAGACATTTCCAACATTTTCCTTCAAAGATGAAAATGACCAGTGAATAATTATATTTAAATAAAAGACATTTCACCCTTCAGACATGTCAGCACAATGCTGATTTTCAATCTGAAAAGGGGCATTTTGCAAAATCTACTATTTTAAGCAAGTTTCAAGGACAGATGAAGTCTATCCAAAGTACAAGGTTCACATACTCTGGTATAAATTCTCCTTGTCTAAGAGACAAGGTGAGATCATGCAGACCAGTACCTACCCTGCTTCCCCTTCCTCCAGTAAAATTCCACTGTATTTTTATGTAGTGGGATGCCAATTTAAGGAATTCCAGTCTGTGTATTGTACTACATACAAATCCTCAGTTATACCAACACAGCTGGGTGGACTGGATAGTTCCTTAGGGAAGCCCAGTAATTTGCTTCTAAATAGCAATTTTGTAAAAACTTCACACCTGTAGAACATATACACACAAAGATTTTTTTTTAATGCAGCTGGACCAAGGACAGTTTGAAACGGTGAATTAAAAACAAGCTGTCTTCCCTCTCCCATTAAATCAGGAGGAAATGGTCCCATTTCATCCTAAATTAAAATCCTGCTCCAAAGTGAGACAGTGAGATAATAGTTAAGCTTCAATAAAAATAAAAGTACTTCAGGCTTTAAATAATCCATACAGAACAGTGTCTGAGAGGCAAAAAAAAACAAAGGAAGAAAATAAATTTTCAGTTTTTACAGAAGTCACAGTGCAAAGCTTTTCACATAAATGTAGACGACCAAGAATTTTTCATCAGATTAATCATCCACATGAAATAAATTTTAGTATAACTATAAATGATTTAAAATATGGGGGAAAAAAAATCAAAGATTTTTGAAAAACATCAGTGTTTTGAATATTCTGACTAGGACATAATTAAACAGGCAAGAGGAAGAAAACTGTTAACACTGTAAGATCACCTGGACTGTTGTCTCTTGCTGTCATCTGCATGAGAAGTGCCATCTGTTTGCGCTCTGACAGAGGGTAACCAAAAAGAATGCTAACGGGTGCTGACTTCTTGTTCCCAGCATCCTTCTTCATTTTCTTTTTCTCCGGACCTTCCTTCTCTAGAAATAGGAACATTTCAAGACTCATACTGCAGCTCCATCAATATATTTTTCTAAAAATAAAATCATCCTCTTAAGGTCTGTGAACTCGTGACTGGGGGCAGGTGATGAAAAACAGAAATTACACCTCTAACCTACTGCATTTGAATTGAGCGTTGGTTACCTGTTCTGATCATATTAGGATAATAAGCTACTGAGATAAAGCACTTAAAGCTGTAAACAGGATTACAAAAAAATCTAATATGAAAAACCTGTTTTATAGAAGGAATGCTGTGTATGTCACAACTTAAAATTCTCATAGATTAAAGTCAGGAACTTAAAATTTCTGTAAAATCAGCTGGTCAGCTTTCAACATTGAATACAGATCTGAGATTATGCTCTCTTCTACTTCTCTCAAGACATCATGCTAAAAATTAGGAAAATACTATTTAATATTGGTATCTGCGAAGCAATTGGTTAAAAGATTGTTTCTCTCAAACTCATCTTGTTATCTTAAAGCAATTTCTTCTCCATAATTCATACCCTTCCAAAACATACAGCTATTTTATATACATAATATCTTTCCTTATATCAATATTTATGGAAGTTGTTTAATATTTCATCTCAAAGTTTTAAACCAGGAGCTAAAATTACACATCTAAGTAAACACATCAAAAACAAAACAAAACAAAACTCCCACCAAAAGCAAGAAACCCTGCCATCTGCAAAAGCAGAAAACCTTAAAACAGAGGACTTCACTGAGGAAGACTTCACTGAACTTTGGGAGAGAGCTAAAAATTAGAAGCTTAAGTCCCTTTAACGTTCCGAGTTATCTTTTCACTTTCTACAATTCTGCCTTCTTGTTCCATTCGTTTCCTCTCAACTCGTTTTCTGCCTTCCTAGCCTTCTCTAAATGTAAATTTCCAGGCCTGATTACAGACACAAGCTCTAGTAATGTAATGCTCTTGAGGCACAGGAAGGCACAGCAACAGTTCCTATCTTGAATTCCATACTGACCCATAAGAAATAAATGATTTTACAGGCTAAACAACTGCCAGCAAGTGTATTTAGAAATGGAAAGCTACAGACCCATGTACATATTTTAAAAACCTCTATAAATTTATCCATCATGTTTAAAAAGGAAACAGGATCCCTTTTACAGAATAAAATGATGGGGTTTTTTTCCTAAACTGCAGGCAACTCACAGTCTTGGGTATCTAGAAAATTAATTCAATATCCAAATCAACACTATTTGTGTTTTGCCCTATTGGTAACAACAGCTGCATAGGAAAATTTTAAAAACCCTTTACTGTACTTTCAACTTTTCACTGCAAGCATGCTGTTCTTTCTGCAAAGATCATGTACAGCATACTCTTTACTCACTAATTTAGTACTTCCATCAAAATGACGTATTTCAGATCAACCAGCAAAATCAGCTATTCCTTAGCACATGCTATTTGCTGCTCATGATTCTTTCCTTGAAAAACACACTTCTTTTCATTCTGAATTATTCCTTACTATTTTATAGCTATTTTCAGCTTGGGGAAATAATATATCAAAAAAAAAATGAAATAAAGTCTTTGATTAACTAGGTTTTACTCTTTTATACACTGGGGTTGTCTGAATTTTTGGGGTTTTGCCTTTTTTCTTTTTAATCAGCACAAATTATTCTTGCCTTATGTTCAGTGCTGCTTTTCACTGGTGAGCTAAATTATTCTTCTATTACATTTCATTAACACAGTGTTTGCAAAGCATTTCTAGATCTTACCAATTAAAATCAACAAATAAGAATACAAGTACACCAAGTTACACTGTAATTATGCACTTCCTGCTCAAAAACAGGCATAATTATTAAAATGGATATTAGACTTCATGTATGTTTTCAGTAAATCTCAACAGTTCAATAAAGAAAAATTGATATGATCAACAGCAACCCTAAAAATGTCTCAACATTATAGAAGGTGCACCTGATAATCCCTCCAAAGATTTCATGGATATGACCTCCTTCTGTCAACAGGAATAGAAGAAAGTTTAAGATATTAAGTTTAGGCAGAGTTTAATATATAAAACTGACCATTAAACTCAATCAGTTGGGTTTTAATGTTTTTTTTACATTTTGAGCATTTTGTTTTCAGGTTCTATGGAAGACAAATACCTTCTTTTACATTCACATTCTCATCACTTCCTGCTGTTCTTCAGCAGTTAGAAATCAACATGAGGGCTAGAAATAGAACATAGGAGATTTTTTCACTTTTAATAAAGAATACAAATCAGAATTCTTCAAGCAGATTCACATTCAACCACCTTTATTGGTTGAAGGTGGATAACCCCTCAAGACAACATCTAAGATTTTCCATTGGTAACATAAACTTATCACCAAACACTTGAAAAATTTATTTGAAATAGCCAAGTTATGTGAAACAGGAATTCAGGAGCATCTGAGCATTTATTTGAAAAGAGCTCAATGAGATCCACTCACAATACTTAAAACCTACTGGCAAGAGGAACATCAGAGACACTGGTGATTATTTAGGATAATTTAAGCATGAACAGATTTTATCCCAAGGCAACCAATAATGTATCTGTTTTTTTGTTTGCTTGCTTTTTTGTCCAACTGGATAAGTTACAAATACCCACGCAAGTAATTTTTAATGTTTTGGAAAATTAAATTATTAAGTTATATAATACATGGATTTCTCAAAACAAATCATGCCAAACTAACAGAGTACGTCATTTGGTAAAATAATCACCTCACTGAATAAAGGAAATTAAGCAAAAAACAAAACCCAAATTCAAACTTCAGGGTTCATGATAGTCTCTTTTAATGTAAAAGACTCTTCATTATAGTCCAAATCCTGGAGAATAAGAGGATCAAAAAATAGAACCATGCAAAATTAAAATGTGAACTGCTTGAAATAAATGTTAAGAAGTAATAAGAGTGAACGATATACAAGCAAAGAATGATATGTTTATTGCTAGGTCAAGACCAACTCTGCTGATGATGAAATTCAGAGAAAGAGTTTACTGAGCTCTGCATTATCATCGCAACCTGACTGAAGTTATTTCCAAGAGAAATCATGACTGACTGTGTTTCCTAGCCTTAGGGAAAGAGAAAGCTTAGAATGTGATGCAGAGACCCCACAGTGCATTTAACAATGGAGAGAAGTCAAGGTACTACTGTGATACCTAATTAATCAAGTTTATGACCTATTTATTTAATGAAACCAACACACAAAACCACCTCCACGTTCCTGTCTGTAGCCCAAACAGCAGTTAAATAAACTTGTTATAGTTAAACAATAAGCCCAAATCCAGCCAGCAGTGTGTGAACAGTTCCTTCAACACCCTCACGAACTTCAGAAGGCAGGAGCACAGGAATTGTGTTACTGTGATGTATCCATGCAACATGAAGAGGTCAGTTGTTTTTCTCTTCTGGATGTCAACTAAGTGCTAAAAGAAATATGACTGTGCCACGTTTGGCCTACTTTAAAAACTGAAATTGAAGGAGTCAGAAAACAAACCAAGATCCTGCTATTAACAGTAAATCTGGAGAACGTAATTTCCAAGAAAGATCAACAAAATTACCACATTCAATGTAATTGCAACTCATTGTTGTTCCTGAATAATCAACTCTGTAACAAGACTCTCTTTACAATGAAAAAAATTTTAGGATCTGCAGTTATGTTTAATTATTGTGAAAAATTCAAATTTCTCTCTTCAGACTAGTAAGGTGGAAAAAGCAAACAAATCTCACCTCTGCAAAGTCCATCTTTCTTATTCCAATAACAACATCAGAGGTTACTCAAAACTAACCAGATTACTTAAAGAAGTTAAGAAAATTTAAAAAACTTTATTTAAGTAGTCTACATAACTGATGGCTTTTCAGTCCAATTATGGTTTTGGATTGGGAGACTTAAAATCAGAGAATTTATTTTAATATATATGAAAACCAGTTCTGCTTCGACCATCCAATCCAGCAGTGTCAATCAAAGCTTGTGTGTAGACTGCTCCCTAAGATTTACTTATAAATCAAATGAAAAAAATCCTCCAAAACATTTCTGTGTTATGTCAACATTCATTTTGGCTGTCCATGTTCACTATCACTTAAAATACTTAGACAATACCTGAAAAGAAGCCCACCAGGAAAAGGAACAAAGGTGCAATTTTAACAAAAGTCAGTAAACAAAGGACAAAATTTTAGTTTAGAGAAGACCCTGGAGCTAGAAATCAGAAAGCTCTAATGATGAAAAACTCTAGGTATTCCCATTCTTTGACTCATTCACATGCCTGAACAGGATGAAGTCCAATTATCATGGAATTTCTACAATCAGCTAATGACCCTATAATGTATCTTGGGCATAAACCATTTATTAAACTATTAAATAAAATTTTTAAAATACCTCTGGCTACTTTCACGTGTTGGCGGTTTTTTAACTCAGACATATTTTTAAAGACCTTGAAGCTGATAAGAAGCTTTTCATTACCTTTTCTTTTCCCCCCTCTGAGTCCAATTACACTCTCATTTCCAAAATCTTACTTTCTTCCTTCTCAACATTTGCCATTCTCTGTACACAGCTATCAGGGAGACAGACACTTCTGTCAGAGGTAACTGTTTAGCTCAGGGAGAGCAAACCTTTTCCATGTATAATGCCAAGTTTGTGCCAGAAGCAGCACTGCATTTCATGATCACTGATGTCAGTCCTAATCCACGTCAAACTTGGCACCACTCTAAGTGTCTAATGCCCAGCGCTCTAATCTAATTGGTTAGGCACAGAATCTGCATTACAGCAACAGTTTTTTCATCTTAGTAATGCTCCTGCTCTAAAGTTTCTGGAAGGTTTATGTACCAAGTCTCCCACCTGCAAAAGGGCAGCTGCTCTAACCTCCTTACCTCAGCAGAGATGAAATGTTCACCAAGCTGGGATGTTTACCATAGCTAAAAGCCAGGTGCCTTCTACTTTTATGTTAAATATTTCTTGCCCCTACTTGCACTATTTCACCTCCCTGCTACAACTTCTGCCAAAAAAAATTTGTAGAGTGAGTTGTACATGTCTAAGTGTCTGAATTAATCAATATTGCTTGTGGCAACTGTGACAATAGATGCTGTAGCAAAAAACACCCAAGAAGTTCTGCTATTTTACAAGATGCTTGGGACAATGACTTATTTAAAGTTGCTGGGGGCAGGGAGACATGAAAAAAAGATTTTCAATGCAGAAAACTTTTGATAAATACTAAATATTACATCTAAATACATTTATTTCCATTGTGAAAAAAATAGTTATGGTTTAATATCAAGCAAAAAAATTAATAAAGCAACTGCTGGGAGCATACTTCTAATTTAGATGTGGTCTTTTCAGAATCAAATCGAATTTTGAGTAGCGTAAGAGTCAAGAATGCTGTAAAACCACTGGAAACAGAACTAAAGACAAGAGTATTATTTTGTAATGTATTTCAAATATGGATTTCATACTACAGTCTCATTACAGTAATAAAAATATGTATTATCAAGGAGCCAAATATTCTGCATTAAATCAATCCTGAACAAAAATTAAACACACACTGAGGTATACACTTCTACCTTGCATTTAAATCTAAGCATATTAAGGGAACTACGTGGTCTTGAAAATATTCAAATGTACAATAAAGCAATGTATATAAAACTGTAGCACTGAGCCTTTGAGAAATTTAGGGAATTTCAATACATTCCGCTAGCCATGGATACTGTTTGGTTATCAACCAAACTATTACTGGACTATTATTGCACAATGACATAGATAATTAATTACCTAAACCCAGAGACAACTATACCTCTTGGAATGTATCTAGATCCCTCCATCTTGGTTTGAAAAGAACTTTGTTACGAAAAGGCAGTTTGAAGCCTTGAAATCAGTCCTAATATAAATAAGCTTAAGGTGGGAAAAACTACTTAGTCTGTGCAGAAAAGGTACAGATGATAGGAACTGAAAAGAAAACTGTGCTCTTCATATTTAGTTTAGTTAGTTTAGTTAGCTCTGTCACCTTAGAATCCTTTTCTATGAAGGACAGAACATCTACCAATCTATCTGACGCTCCCTCCCCAAAAAAGGCTATGAAAGGCTGACAGCTGTGTCTCAAATCAAGGCATTCACATGGTTTTTCATCTGTTTACTCGTTTAAACAAATGGACCTCTAGAGATGACAACACAAAGAAAGATTTGTTACTGAAACAGAAGGAAAGAATGAGGTTAGGAAACAACTGGAGAATACAGATCAACTACGGTGGCATGCTGGCCATTGCTAATGACAGGATGAAAGCATATCAGACTGAGATGCAACAATCAGAAGCAAGCAAGCAACTATTATACTTAGTATTCTTTTTAAAGAGAAAAAAATCAATGTAAAAACATAATATACAATTAAGTTAGGACATATTTTACCAACAAATAATTAGTTAAGGAAATAAAAAGGTTCTACCTGTGTCTGAATTGCGATCTTCATTTCTGGATGGACTAATAGTAAAAGGAAGTTTACGTTTCATGGAAGACTTTTCTTTCATCTCCTTCCCCACATCACTCCTATCCACTTTTGGAGTTTTGCTGTAGGATGCAATCTTGTCCTTGCTCTAATATAAATAAAAAGTATACTAAGTAATTTTTGCATAAAGCAGGATAGTCTTATAATGTATACAGACTGAGAAGACTGACATGTGAGAATGTATGTGCTTGTGTATAAGTACTTGTATTTTTAATATACAAACTAATAAACTGTCATTTCTTTTTTAAATTACTAACTTGTATCTGAAAGTAGAAATATGATAGATCACTGTAGAAATGCTGTTCACCACTACAGGCTTATTAACTAATTAGCAAAGGAACAACACAAACTGAACAAAAAACTTGCGAAGTCTTGATAGCCACCCCAATTTCCTTCCCTGACTACAACAATCCCATTAAAAGCACAATAAAAGCCCACACTGCAATTCTGACTGTGAATTGTAAACTCCAAAAACCCCCTCTAATTATCCTCCCCTGCCTCCACTCTCACTGTGTAATTCATCAATACAGTACTCCCTTTCTATTTCAACAATAACAGTAGAAGGTTTAATTTGAGAAAAATCTATGCAGAAACTTTTCAAACTGATATCAAATTTAATAAAAATGGGCACAACCTATTGGTATTCTTGAGCTGTATAAATCTAGATATTTTGGCTTGTAAACCATATTTCAAATAGACAGAGAAAAACCCAAACATGCTCACTATTAAGTTATACTTGATTACTTTACTAATATAGGAGTAAAGAATGTAAAAGATAACAGATTAGTGTGAAGACTGCTTGAGAGAACTCTCTGCAAACCCAAATATCTTAGCCTACCAATTGAGATGCAATGCAGAGACATCATGTTCTCTGTTCATTACATGCTGCACAAACACATTATCCAGCTCAGTCAACTATCACAATTCCACAGCTTTATATCACTCTTAACACATGATCAGATGAAATTACTACGACATAAACTTCCTAAAGGAAGAAGAACATACAACCACCTTGCCAATCACTGGCAAGTGACTGGAGGAAAACTAAAAAATAACTTCAGGTGAATGTACTGTTCTCAAGGGCACCTTTTTTTTTTTTTAAACAAAAATCCAAACTTGGGTGGGAAGATACCATCTGACATGCTGAGTTTCAAATGTTGACAAAAAGTTAGGCAGAAGTGATTAGGAAAAGAACCTGTAAGCAAACCCTATAACTTTCAGAAGACAAAAATCTGTACAAGGGAAATGACAAAGAAGGCATTAGTCTGTGGCAATGAAATTCCTGAAGTACAATGGTTGCTGCCTCAGAGAAGCACTATCTTCTTCACTCTGAGTTTAGAAACCCAATAAACAAAAATTCCAAAACAAAATGCAGAATAAAACCCATACACCAAAACCAAAGCCAACCCTCCTTCAAAACCCCAAAGGAAAAAACACTCTCCTCCCCACTCTTATTTTTTTTTAACATGCTAGAACACGAAAATCTAAAAACCCCAACCCCTTAGGAGTCCCTAGGCTATTGGAACATACAGTGCCTGTGGTATTAGTTATAAAAGGACAGAAGTCATCATTTCCAAATGCATCTCTTAAGTTGGCAAGGGCAGATCCAAACTCCATTAAGCCTTTTCCCATCTCTTCCACCACACACACACTACCCACTTGAGCCCAACCTCACCAAGAGCTTTCTCATCCCTTGTTTCTAACAAAGCAATTATTTCTTCTATCTACGTATGTGAATTTCCCACAATATGATGAAGTGGAATCAAAATTTTATTTCTTTCTCTAGATTATCATCTTATCTTGGGGACTACGCAATGGAAAGGATGACCTAAAAATAACTTAATATTCTTAAACAGAAAACACTGGCTCAACTTGTCCTGTAGGGAAAAAAAACCAACAAACCCACAACTTTTTACAGTTGGTAATCTTTAAAAAGAATTCCTTTTTGGGGGGCACTCCTCAGTAAAATACATCAGTAGGTGCTCAAAAAGAGGCACAAGCTGCTTAAATAATTTGATAGCTTTAAATTTATTCTTAAATTGCTTATACATATGTTAAATATTATGACTGATGCACTAGTTTTTGAATAATGACTGAGAATTAATTTTGTGATAATCTAATTAGGAGAGAGAGTTCAAAATACATACTTTCAGATTAATAACAACACATGAAAATTTAAAAAATGCTATACATAGAATACACAGAAACTGAAAAAAAATAGACTACTTTGTTCCTTAGCTACTGTGGAAATAATCATTCAGCATTCACAAGATGCAATGAACAGGGTGCTTGAGAAGTCTGTACTAAGTTGATGCTATTTATTATTTTCAGCGACAATACTGAAATAAAGAAACAATCAGGTGTGTAGACATCATCACAACTGAAAGAGAGGGAGAAGCAAAGAGCCCTGGCACTGGGAATGTAAAATGACTGACTGGTTTGAAAAGCAGTCTTAATACAAAACAAAATAGGAAAAGCCAGGATAAAACCAAGGTCCTACAAACTGATTGATTAACTGTACAATCACAAAGTGCTGTGTTAAAAGACAGACAACTCTTAATGGCATCCTGGATTCAACTTCAAATAAAGGAAGAAGAGAAAGTAGAAATAAGAGGAAGTAGAAACCCTGAAGGTTAGACCAGGAATTCCATTCTAAAGAGTGAGAATTCACTGTTCCAATTGCTCCTGGTCTCTGCAACAGCATGGACATCTCTTTTTCAGGGTCCAAGGCAAGGTTCAAAACTCAGCATCAACAGGTCTGTTACATTACTTTAATGTGACCCAGGGAAGCAACCTAAAATGAAGTTGACATTTTTTATAATATAACCTGTAAATCCTTTGTACTTTGTAAAGCAGTTAATTAATCTGAAGTGAAAACTGCTATTCAGATAAAACATTGAAGACATGTTGATGTTCAGAAAACTGAAGTACTGCTGCAAAGTGAAAAACATTACATACTTTCCATGTCCACCACAGCTAGAGAACATTTAATGGCTTTAGACTACAACAGACTACCAAAGGTTATTTATCCTTCTACTAAGTATCTAACTCTCTGCCAGCCAGCATAATTAAGGATCAGAATAAACTGCCCAAGAAGACAGGAATTTCCAGCAGGCAAGCCTTTAAAGAAAAGGTCTGGCAAACATCTGTCAGGAACTGAGTACAGCTTATTCTACTCTGGGGCAAATGGATGAACTGGATCTGCACGTCTCAACGTTTAATGCATGCCTCACTGGAGGATGTAGTAACAAGGAAGAATTTTCTCTGTCAACAAAACCATACTAGTGTGTTATGATGTGGAACACATTTTTAATCTGTACTACAGGAACTGTCTCAGAAGGCTAACAAACAGCAGTCTGGACAATTTCTTGATATCCCATTCCAGCTCTATTGTCTGTTACTGCTACAATCAATGACAAGACACAAAAGGAGACAACAGAGAGCTATATAATCTAGCAGATGTACTAAGCCCTGGGAGAACAAGCATTCTTTTTCTGCCTATCAAAGATAATTAGATACCAAGGCATGTTCCGTACAGTATTAAATGGTTTTGGGCACTATCGTTGGAGTCTTCCAAGGAGAAAATTAATTCTTACAAACACCAAATGCATTTCTCCTTTGGATGACATATCCATAGTTTACTTCCTGAGTTTGGCCATATGAAGTATAAATTCAGATAAATTTAAATGTCATCATGTTCATATGTTTACAAAATATCTCATGCAAACATTAGATGGTGTAGCTGCTGTATATACTCATACTATTGTTTTATGCTTGCCAGATGAGCAACTGAAATAAAAATACATGTACCCTAAAGCATACATAAGTTCAGCTTATTAACAGCAATGTTATTTCTAATGGGGCTTTTTTAGTTCTCAGACCTGAACACATAGCTGATTCACACAGCTAATCACTAGTTGTTAGAGCTGCGTAATAGCACTGATTTCTGGACAAATATGAAAGATTAGGTCTAATAATAATGATAGTAGCTTCACTACATTTCTCTGTCAACAGCTAAGAGTGCATAATCAGAACTAGTTAAACAATGTAAAAGTTACAAAATGGAAATAAAACCCTGAAAGTGTTTTTTCTTTTATCTTATGTTAACCATTGGAATAGTCTCATGCCATTTAGGTCATTACAGTCTTTATTTTGTGAAGAACGAGGATTTTTTTAATGGAGTGGTATCCTTCAGCAGTACTGTTCGCTTGTAAGAGGCACTGTTTTTAATGAGCATTATTTCACATCAGGGCTTAGCACTTCCTAACATCAATTATATTAGCTAATGAACCACTAACATTTTTCATACTTCTAATGCTTTCAGAACTATGACTTTTAAATGCATGCATTTTACACATTGAGAAAAATCCTTATTTGCTTTACAGATATTTCCACTACCCTTTAAAGATATTTCATTAAAATTATCACTGCTGATTTGGCCTGGCCCATCTTTACTTCAGAGTTCTATGTTTGTATATGTAGTACAGATTTGCCTTCATGACCTTGTGTTGTTCAAACTCACACTTTACACTCAGCCTATTGCCTGCCAAATTTACAATTATTTTCTTGACTGAATCTAATACAACCTTTTGGCAGTATTTCCGCTATCTTTTCTAATCAACTCTGAAGAGTGCAGATTAGTCAAAGGCCATCTGAACACCTCTGACAAGTGCCCATGTGTTAGAGAACAGGTACATGAGAGTTTAAGTGATTATTTATCATAACCATGTATTCAGTTCTCAAAATATGACAACTTTATTAATTATGCTAAAAAACCTGAATACCAGAACATTAACTGAACTACTTATACTCTCCATTAATAATAATAGTTCTCAGTTTTTGTTTAGGATCTTATATTATACATTGTTTTATATCATACAATTCCAAACCAAACTCTACATTATTCTAATCTCAAACTGTACACTGTACCAGGGTGGACAGTGAGTAACACTGGATAGAACAGTGCAAGCAGGTTATCAGCTTACTTTTTGGTATCAGCTTAATCAGTCCATCACTGCGATTCCATATTCACAGCCTTTACCAAAGCAAAAAAAAAAAACCCAAAAAAACCAAAAACAAACAAACAAACAAAAAAAAAAAACACCCCCCAAAAACCAACATTACTACTTAGCCAATTTCCTTTCCCCATTTTACTCTGTTATCTTCCTCTTCTTATCTAAGTAGTTCATCAGAGTGAGCAGAGAGAATTACCTTTGCCTCACTTTACTGGGACCAGTGAAACAAATTACAAAGAGATTAAAAGGTCTAAAGGTTTCTATGAATGTCTTTGGAAGATAAAAAGTAAGAATTAGATGCTGAATCTTCTCACCTTCCTGTTTTTTAACCTCTTCCTGTCTTATATCCATTCATCAAACGGTCTTGTAGAGAATACAGATTTTGACAAAAGATTAAGTATGACCACACGCACACAAAATCCCTTTCTAGAAAAGACAGCTCTAAAGATTGCTGGGAAACAAACAGATTCTCTCTCCTTAGGGCAATTTACATGTCACTCATCAGTCTCAATGCAGAGTATTATTCCAGTTTCTGTTATTCATTAGTAGCACAGATAAACCCGTGGTACATTGTGCAAGTGTACTAGGCAGACAAACTGGAGAACTGAGTGATTTGAAACTTGTCTCCAGAACTCTGAAAATCATGGGATACTTCACAATTATAAACAACAAACTACCCTTCCCATATTCCTTCATTCTCCAACACTCAAAAGTGGACTGTACAATTTCCAGATGGGACTCTCTTGTACAGAAGCTACTCTTAAGCTTTGTGCAGTGTTTAATTCCTCCCTCACAGAGGGAACAAGTCCCTGTGTTAAAAAGGAATATTGGAAACTGGTGTTTTTCTTTGGTCTGTGCTCCGTCATAGGCCTTCACAAATGTTTTGTGTGTTTGCTACACTAATACACTGTAAAATAAAATAAAATATGGACTGTTGCTCTTATGAGTATATAAAGACTTCATATTAGGTAAGATATGGAGACTACATATTAACTTACATCAAATAAAACCAAAATATCCAGCTTCCCTTTAAACTGACTTGCAAGTTAACAATAAAAGTCGAATTCTCTCACACAGTTTGACTTACAGTTAAATAAATGCAAAAATGTGTAAAATTTTTCAACACTGAAGATATCAGAACACATATTCATATTTATTTCTTCCAATTACAACAACAAAAATCATGAAATATGCTTTCTTTTAGTGAAATTAAATGGGCATTAATATAATTACCTTTCTTGCAGTTGTTTTTTCCACCATGGTGCAATTGCTGTCAGAATTTTCAACTTGAACTGGTTTTGTAGACCCAAATTTGGGCATTTTATAGCTGTTTAGCTAGTTGTATCTTGTATCAGTGGGTTCATCCTGTGTCTGAAAAACAAACAAACAACATGACATAAATACACATACTGCAGTGTCATTTCAGGACAAATGTTACTACAGATGGTAGCAGAGCTGAATAGTACCCCAAAAAGATGACTAATAATGACATCTGGCTTCAAGCACCTTCCTCACACACAGCTCCAATCTTGGGGCAAAACCCCAAAAGGTCTAACATGGCTGTTGCTGGAGATGGTGCCATGAAAAAAACAGCAAGTCAGCTGCTAAACTGCCTCATCCCTCTAGCTTGCCTTTTTGGAAGACTGAATATTTTTGCTATTTTAATAGGTTCACAGGTTCAATATCTCACTTGGTGTTAAATGTCCTAAGGCTTAGAAAAATGAACAAGATTTCTACTGACACTGGGAAGAGAAATTAAGTTGCCTAGTCTGGGAAACAGAAATATTTTATCTTCAAAACAGTATGAAAAGAAGTCAAGACTTGTGATTTATTATCCTTTCTGTTGGATAAAGAGATGCCTGCTAGAAGAAAAATCTTCTAAAGCTTAAACTTGGAACTAGAAACCTTAATTTCCACTGTCTATCAAATCAATTGCATAACCCACCACTAGAGACAGATATATATATATATGTGTGTATATATATATATTTATATCAAGCTCCAAGACCTGTGTGGTGTTTCATCTCCACAGTATACCAAACAAGTGTCATTACAGATTCAAATAATGGAAGAGGTCTGACTTGCCTCTTCCACAGAAGGGAGAGCCATCCTTTTTGTAAGAATGGCTGAAAGGAAAGGTCACACAAAAGGTAAAACTGCATTTGACAACACTTTAGACCTGGTGACTTTTTATGAGTCTTTTTGAGTTGATGCATTCTGTTACAAGTATTTACGTGATCACAATCTTACTGAGTTGTCATAATTTTATGCCTAATCAAGTCATCATTTCAGATGCAACACTTCGATTGTTGCTTTACCATTAAGATTTTGGGATTATCATGTAGAGAATTTGCTGCTGTTTTAGGACCATGGCCACTATTTTGGTTTTATATAGTTAACTGACAACAAATCTGGTGCAGATTACTTTGAGAAAACCATTCTGCACGCTACACTTGGCACATGAGACATTGATATCGAAACAAATTTCTACATCCTGCCTACACATCCTTCCCCCCCAAGGCTTAAACTATGGAAAACTGGAATATTTGTCTAATACTGTTGTATACAACAATTTCACATGCTACTTTCTTAATTTCCAGAATAGGAGGTGAAGAAAAGTTCAAAAGCTAAATCCTTGAGACAGAGAAGTAGGAAATATTGCACTGAGGTCTGCTGTTTTCCTCCCTTTTCCCTACACCAGAGGAGGTTTTTTGTTTTTGCTGGGGTTTTTTAACACTAACCACAAGCTTATGAAAAACAGGAAGAGATTAAGTAGAAACAATCTCACATTGTATAACCAGGATCTTGTCTCCACTACGATACACAATATAATACTGTGAAACTCATATGGTTCTACTCTTACGTAAGACAAAAGAAACATCAGTATATTCCCTTCATTAATGGAGTGTTAACAGGATTTATGCAGTGCTACTGATACCAAGAGTAACTGTTCAATTTTAATGAACATCAAAGCACATGATGATATCAGCCTTTTGTTTTTAGTTGCTTTTTATAACAGCTGCAGAAACAAAAAATGGTTATCAATTCAAAGAAGATAAAGAAACACTACACTGCATTTCCTGTAATTAAAAAAAAACCAACTTTCCTTAATCCTAAAAGAAGCAGCAAGTTATTATCTTCACAGAGTACTACTGTGCTGATTAGACCAAACAGAGTATTGCCATAGCAGCAAATATCTGTTTCCATGGGTTTAAAAAGTGACATGTCATAAATCTCCTTTTACTCATTTAGCCTCTCAAACCTTCTCTGTAAGTTTCATTTGTAACAAATCCCATTGTATATATCATGATCACATCTACTTTAAAAAAATCAACAGGTCAAAGTTTTCTTTATTATTTTAATCAGAAATCTCATTGCATATGCCGCTGCTTCCTTCCATTTCTTTTTTACTGCTATGTGGCTCCCTGAAACTACCTCCATTCCTGCTTTGCTTCTCTTCCTTTCCTGGTTTCATATGCCATTCCCTGATGTATGACAGCAAGAAGCCAAATGCCATGAGCTTAGTGAAATTTATTAGCTTATGTTCAGCTCCCTTGATCTCATTTGCCTCACCAGCAGGGTCTACACCACATGAACAAGAGCTGCCCTTCACAAAAGGCCCAGCTTTCCTGCATGTCTTACCTGGAGAGCAATAGTTTATTTTTTAAAACGGTATAATAAAAAAAAAAACAAAACAACCCTGCCTCAGGTATTGTATAGCGGCAAGAGGATTATGAATATACTTTCAAAATAGATTTCAAAAAAAAAAAAACAGCAGTAAACTAAAACAGAAAGCTAGGATATTTCAATTTTCTTTACCAAATGACCAACAGGCAGAAGCTCCATCTGAACATGGGAAGAACTTTACTGTGCAGGTGACTGAGTACTGGGACAGATCACCCAGAGAGGCCACACAATCTCCCTCGCCTTTTGAGGCATTCAAAAACCCTCCGGACACAATCCTGGGCTGTGGGCTCTGGGATGGCCCTGCTTGAACAGGGAGTTTGGAGCAGATGACTCACTGTGGTACCTGCCAACCTGACCTATTCTGTGAATCTGTGATCAAAATTGAACATGAAGTCATTAAATTCTTGACCTAAGCCAAATATGTTTTGGAAAAAAACATGCTTTGGAAGTACACTAAGACTGAGTGTCACATACTGGATTATCAAAGCAGAACCACCACACTTAGACTAACCAATGGCACTATTTCCATAAAGTGTTTCAAGTACCACATTGCTATTGCACAATCACTGTGCAAAATTTAAAACAGACACAAATGCTTCACATATTTGAGAAAAAATACTTTTCATAAAGGGTAGATTTAAAAAAAATTACTAAAATATCACTATGGTGGCCCAGAAATTAGGCAAAATATTCAACCAGTGATTACACAGTATACATAACAATAAAACTCTCTGTGGAAGAAGTGATTTTATTGACATTTTAACTTTTATTTCCATTTGTCTGGAGTTCAATGCCATTTCAACTTAGGTTCTAAACACAAGTCTTTGCACCCATATTGAAAATGTAGAATAAGAACAGGGTCTTCCAGAGAAACCTGTCTGCTTTCACTTTTCCTCAGTGCCATTTCTTAATGCCATTACTGGTTTATTAGGCAATCTTGATGGCACATTTTAAATCACCAGAACCCTAAATTAAAAGGTAAACTTTTTACATTTGAATTATTCTCCTCTGTCACAACAAGCAGTGTCCTCGCTTTTCACCTGACACACAGGCACAGCTGGGCTTTCCCTCAAACAAACTGATTACAAGCTTTTCAATACAACAGAATCTGCTTCCTACTAAAGAAACTTCTCTGTATGTAAGAAAATCAGATACTATCACTTTACGTTTGGACATCTTTCCTGCACATTCATTACTAATCATGAGTCATGAACAACTGGAAATACTGTCGAACTCTTCTCTCTGTCATTTGTCAACTAAGGAACTAAAAATCCTGTTTTCTCCTTGAAGTATTAAAGGTAAGCATTTAGATCTATGGGCAATGACATAAAACACCAGGATTATTTAAAATAAATAACCCTGGACATAAAAAATAATCCAAAAAACCCCCCACGAGCCACCAGAATTTCAGATATAATTGGCTACAGAAAATGAGCGATGTAATAAATCTCTAATGCCCACAAGTTACTGTACTAATTTGCATAAGCTTACATCTAGCACTGATGAAAAACCTTGTCATTAACTATGTAAAAAACAGGGAATTCATGCAGTACTACAATGGTGCTGCTGCCACTGTCATTCACCCCTTTACATCTTTCAGCCTGCTCTTCTGAGAAATGAAGGCCCATGCATTTGTGTTAGAGGCACATGTATGATTCACTAATGACTTCCAAGCCTGTAGATGGATTTTCTTCCAATTCGATGGCAGCAGAAATTTTCAAATGTATTAAGCACTCACAAATTTCATGGGAAAAGGTGGCCAGTGGATAATAAAAATAATAATAATAATAATAATAATCCATCACTGTTTTTCACATGGAAAGGCTTTGTGACATACTGCCTGTAAGAAAACTCCATGAGATGGCCTCTGTAAACCACTTTCCTTTTTTTTCTTAGTTATGCAGTGGAAGTTTCAGTTGAGACCTACACATTACCACAATCAGTCAAGACACAAATTGCTAAGAAATTAAGCTGCATTAGTTCCGGTGCTCATTAAACTGCTTGTTTCCTTTCTCCTTCAGTGTCTTCCCTGTAACACCTACAGCAAAATGTTACAGGATGCTTTGGGAAGGTTTTTTTTTTTTGGGGGTAGCCCTGTTGTACAGGTGATATTGAAGGTCAGCTGACTGCTAGAACTCCAGTGAAGTAAGGGGGCACAAGATTAACCTTCCATGAGAATACCAGTAGTAGATGAGTTAATTTCCAAGACACTGTATCTACCCTCCTGCCCTAGAAAGCATTTGTATTTAAAAAAAAACAGGGGTCTAGAATAAGGCAATCTTCTCAACTACCTCTGCTTTCCTGTATTTCCCATATCTTCATCTGCAGGGGAGAAGAACTAAACCAAAACCCAACCAACCAAAAAAAAATCTCTCTTTCGATAAGGATTTACTCCAGACTGGGAAATGCTGAATCAATTATACCAAATTTCTGCTATAAATAGTTGACAGAAATGCTTCAGAACGGTTTAATAAAATTAAACTACTGAAAATTACAACTATGGCTACATCTAAATTAGCAAGAAGTAAAGAATTATCAAGAGTGGATCTGTAAAGTGGAACAGCTGGTAACAAAAATCCCAAATATACACTAGTCATATTTATACACTAGGCACAGATTTGCTCTGGACTATTTCTAGTGCAGTTCCATGTACAAAATGCACGTTAAAGGTTGGAGCACATTCAACAAATTCCTAAACACAGCTTAAACCAGGAAGAATCAAGCTCTGAAAACACTACACATAGCAAACTAAACTACAGTGACGAGAGAGGACAGTCACTGATTTAAACTAAGACTGACCTGATTTTCTCTTGCAATCTCCTCCTTCCCAGCCCTAGAAATTTGTCTCTTCCAAGTTTATTTTGAAATGACTGGTATGATCTAGATCTCAAAGCTATTAAGAGTCTACCAAAGGAAAAAAAAAGTTAGTGGATGACTACAAGAGAGATCTCTAAGAACAGCTGAACTGAGGGAAAGGCAGGCAAAAGCCAACATTACATATTCTGTTCAGAGAAAGCCAGCTGGCCAACCCGTATGTACACACTGGCTAATTAAGAAATATGTAGGTAGCTCATGCCTAGCCATACCAAATGTTATCTGCATTCTGGTGGGAGTGTGTCAAAGACAGATGAGGTTAACTCACTGGGAGAAAGGGAATGGGTATAGTACAAAGGACCAAAAAGCTACAGAAAATTGGTATTTTTAAATCCTGTAAGAAGCAGAGATTTAGCAAAAAGATGTTCATTTAACTAAGTTTAACACCCTGTGTTCTTTTTTCTTCTTCTTATCAGAATAGTGCAAATGACTTCAGTATTTTATTCCACAACAAAAGCATCCTTCAGCTAACAGCTCCGAGAAGCGATTTCTTTCCAAAAGAGAGGTTAACTAATTATTAATGCTAAATGAAATGTGTGATAGGAGATGTAACAGCACTGCCAGTTATTTTCTTCTTATGGAACTCAGTACTTCTACACACAGTTACTCAACCAGAGCCAACTGCTATACAATGAAATGGCACCTGGTAAATTAACATGTTATCAGATCAGCATCTACCTTTTCACCTACAGTGTCCAGTAAGAAAAAAGGGCTTGAGACAGAACAAGAGATTATTCAGAATATTTCAGTTAGAGGCTGGGGATGTGCTAAGAGGCACAAGACCAGCAATTTGATACTGTTTGGAAAGAGACCAGGTTACAACACACAGTAGGAGGACAGTGAAGTCCAGTAATACAGGGCCAGGCTCTTCTGGGCTGCAATTTAAACATGATGTCTACAAAAAGAACATATGTCTGTAATTTAACCTGGTATTTCCCACACAGAAATATGTCTAAAGCTTCAGATTAGCCAAATGACAATGTGGCTGTGACAAGGAGGCAGAGGAGAGAGAGACTTGAGAGGACAATGCCAAGAAGGGATTGTCTCTGGGAGGAAAGCACAGGGGACTCCATGATCAACACACAAATATTTTTCCCTAGAATACTTTTTTTTCCTGTGTTACAAAAACCTCTAGTTTTGCCACTCCCATCCCTTGTAAAAAAGCATGAACATTCCATACCCTATTTGTTTAAATGGAGAATGACCAGCTTATCCTTGTGGTCCATTTTCCACTACCTTCTTGAACAGACATACTTGCAGAAATGAAGTCTCAAACGCTGCTGATGTCTCATGAAAATGTCAAAATTATGGTATAGGATCTGCCAAGAGCAAGCACTTAATCTCATCAGAACATCATACAAAATACTGTTCTAAAAGGTCAAAATTTCAGTGACTGCAGCAAGAAAAATATTTGTACCAAGGTCTTCATTGCAGAAAACTATATCAACACAGCTATTCCATAATCATTAGAGCAGTTTATTTGATCTTTACAATGAACACACTGAAAAGGTCATTAAAGGCTTTATTTGAACAGAAATAGTTTCAGGTTTCTTGTACAAGTTCTATGAAAACAGTGTTAAACGGATTCCCCCCCAAAAAAAAGACTTCCTCTCAATCATTTAGCAACTGAGGATGCTGCTGTAGTCCAGCACGTATTACTGCTAAGTAGGATTAGGGAACATTTTAACTCCCTGGGTATTAAAGTCAAAGTTTAATAGGTAGGTACGTAACCTAGACAGCAGAATATTTTTTCTAAAAAGCTGATAATACATTAGGTATATGCAGCTATAACAGACTAAATATGCATTGCAGTACTTCCCTTCTGGCAAGCCTGCCTCCTGCTACAGGCTAGAACTATATTATTCTTCATAAGCTCAAAGGAAAACATATTCTGCATCAGAAAATATTAAATGAAGGGCTATTTGTGTACCTTGTACTATTTGAGATTGCATTTTTACCATCACCACTTCCTCAATGTGGTACACACTATAATACCTTCAAATACAACGAACAGAACAATTTATCATACTCTTTTTGCCCTGCACTCCATGGTGCCTCAGTGTGCTCACAATTTAGTTCTCTGGCAGTAACCAGCAAATAAATTACTAACCACTACTGACTTTAGGTAGCACAGCAATTTAGTATGTTGGAGAGAACACTGTCTGAATGATACACGCAGCGGCTTTTGCAGATGAAAGGTGACAAGAACATTTTTATTTGGAAAATATTCACAAGGTCTTTTCACACAACTGTGACGGTTCAGTGCGTGCACATTCCAGCGTCAGGGTTATGATGAAAGAACTAAGCTCCAACACAGTCTCAAACTAATGTGCCTAAGGCAACAGTCTGTTGCTGTATTAAGTGCAAATGCAGTACCCATCACAGACGTGAGTCACAAATTTGGCAGATTTTGCAGCATTTCACAATAGAAATATGACAAAACATTCTTGGTTCAGAAGTGAGAAATTCTTTCTTATTACAATTTTTCTTTAAGATTTGCACAATACTTGAGACAACTTTGTGCCTAGAACATGCAATGCTGGGATTAGTTCTACTCCTTTGCTATACCTATTGTGCAATCTCAGAAACAGTGCCTTACTTCTCCCCTGCAGCAGTTTACTCTACCAAGTTTAGAAGATGTATCAAAAAAATTGAAGAAAACAAAGCATAAGCCTAATAAACATACATTTCAGTATGCCATGAGTTAAATTGGAGATTATATATATAATTACTCTGGAGACTCCTCAGATACTAGTTAACATACAGAACAGACTTCTTGTCCTATCAGAGAGCACTCCTGCATTTGAATTTGAAATGTTCAGATACTGAGATCCAAACATAAGAATTGTTCAAATCTTTCTACAATAAGCAAAATAATCTACTTATTTGATCTCCATTTTATAAAGGTGTCCTTTCTAAAATAACGTATAACAGTGAAACAGGCATGGGCAGTGACTACTCACAATCTCCATCCAGAACAGCTTTTAATATACTCTGAAGTACCTACTCATCACATGCCAGACTACACTATACAGGGATAGGATGAAGTCCCTAAAAAACAGCCGACACTCAGGCAGCAAGAAAGATTTTCCAATACTTCAGCTGGAACTCACCACTACTTCCTACCAAAATAAGGAATGTATCTCATAGTCTAGGAATTTCTACCAGGAAGAGGAAAAAAAAAAAAAGAGAGGACATACAACTCTCTTCTGTGCAGAAAACAAACAAAACCTTTGCAATAGTTTTGTTGCACTTGCCTATATAGGACCTTGGGCTCCTACCAATAATCCCCATTTTAAGAGCTTAAGTTTACCTGTGCTTGGTTTCAAGTGTCAGGTTCCAGAGATTTCACAACATGCTTCAACTGATTTCTGTGGTAGTAGTAGCAGCACCTAGACGTGCCAACTTCTCTGTAACAAATATTCTATTAAAGAGCTATAGCGTTCTAATTAACCTTTAGTAAGATCTTTCATCTCTTAGCTAGACACATGGTTATCAGAGAATACAAGAATTTCACTGTGCATAGAATTAAAGAATAGTTGAGGTGAAGAGACATTCAGAGGTCCATTTAAGTCTCTCAGTTATCTAGCCAGTCAGACATTCTCAGCTTTAGGTGAACTTTACACAGACCAGGCTGGAATTGTTACTTGAGCAGGAAAGCGCAATAAAAGAAATATGGCAAGTACAAAACTACTTAACTGTAGACACCTATACATCATGCAGCAGCACATCACAAGCAGCACACCGTGGAAGAATTAAAAACCATGGCCCAAGATTTAATTTACAAAATCTTATTCACTGATTGAAAACACCACACCCCAATGTATCTTTGAGATGTTACATGGACTGACTTGAAGTTTAAAGGTATTATTGGTTCATACGTATGGTTCATTAGAGATGATGGTGCAGTAACAGCTGTATCTGAGCAAGATACAACTGCTCTTTCATGTCACAGCTTGGCATTAAAGTCACCCCTGCACATCTTCCCAAAGGTTTTTCTGCCACTACATTAAATGTCAGCCCAGTAAGGACTGAAACTTTTACCAGACTATATTGGACATTTCCTGCCTCACAAATTCTCAACTTAAATTCCAAAATCTACCTGTCAGAATCAAACCAACACGCTGACAACCTGGTGAAGTTCTGAGGAACCAGTGACTACAAACAGCTGGAGCAAGTGGCTTCACCTGCTCCTAGAGAAAGAGAATCTATTTCTTGCTCTTAACATGGTTCCTGCTATTTCAGCTTGTCTTTATTTCTACCTTCTTAAAGGGAAGAAAATGTCTACCACACCTTTTTCTTTAAAAAAACCCCAACAACATCCTAAATGACCAGCAGTACCTATCCTGGACTACTCCAAAGAAATGACAACTCATAAATCAAAACTCCATCTCCCTTCACAAATATTAATTTATTTTCACAATATTGCTGGAAGATGAAAATGCATTATTTCCTTCATTTTATAGATGGCAAATTAGGTTTACAGAAATAATGAAAGGAAGAAAAAATGAAGTGAGGAGTTTGACCATTTGCCACACTCGTAACATCAAAGATGTTATTTTTCAGATTTTTTAGCATTAGACAGTAGTTAATACTTGGTTAGACCATAGCTACTATTGACTTAATTTTCAACTTCTGCTAGCAACCAGTCCTTCCACTGCAGAAAGAAAAACGTTGAACAGTCTCAAAGCAGGTATCCCCATGTGAGGAAAACACTTAGCATGTGCTCATAAAAAGCCCATAGCTCACACAAATTCCAAAACAGGCTAAAAAAATAGCTAATTTTCAGGGTCAGTGTTCAACTTCCTTCAACATGGGACCCTCTATCCCTGTAACCTTCTCCTAAATTAGGGAACTTATTCCAGCTTCTGCCACAGGACTCTTCTTGGAGCAGTAACCTAGACTGCACAAATGCATTCAACCCCAGAGATTCATATGGTTTATCATTTAAAGTGGAATGTCAACAGAAACCCATCAATTCCTCATGCAATTCTGCTGTGTGCAGCAGGGCAAATGAGCAGGGCTGCTCTAATACAGAGCAGACAGCACTTCTGGTACAGCAGAAGGTGAAGGTAAGCCACACTGGAGAACACAGCAAGAAGTCATGCAAATACAGACAAGCAGCACTCGTTTCACTTCTTTTCCAACACGCTCCTCCCATTTCCTTCCTCTAATTTCTCTGAAGTTTCCAGTCTCAAAGAGATTCTGAGATCCTCCCACTGCAAATGTCACTCCACACATCAAGATTACAAATAAAAAAAAAAAGCAGTTTGTTGGTATCACACCTCTAAACTCATATGGAACTAATTACTGTTTATGTCTTTCCAAGGCACTGCAAAAAAACACATAAAAACTAACATTTTGTCAAAATATCCTTGCAGGTGCTATGTCAACCAACAATATTGTTTGGCATGTAAGACCTAAAATTTACCAGCAGAGCATGACAGAGGAAAAGAAGAAGGATCTCAGGTATCTATAAATGGCCTTTAAAGTTCTTCCACATGGGTAACTGAACAGGGAAGAACTACCCCCCCAAAAAAAAAAAAAAAGGCTTACTTTAACCACAGCAATATACTGATTATTGAGATTATTGAAGACCAAGTATCCAAAAAGATCATTTTTAAAGGATAGGACACTCAATTATTTATATTTGTGGACCCTAAAGCTGTGTAAACCCATCTGCATCATAACCCATCCAAAAGAAGACACCAATAAACTGCCAGCAAAGCCTTGTAAGGTGCTGAGAAAAGGTAAAAAGCAAAAGAAGGAGGGAAGAGATAAATTATTTTCCCAGATGACTGTCTCTCTTCCATACTGAAAGAAAAAAAAAATTAAAAAAAGCCTTGGGAATTAATCTGTTTACATAATGTTATTTAGGGTGAAAAAAAATGTTGACATACATGACCTGGACAGACAGGATGGCACAACCCTGAAAACAGGTGAGCGGGGAAGAAGGTGCTTTGCAACAGGGATCTCTAAAAAATATTTGATATAAATAGAAAGTTGAAATAGGAAAGCACTGAATGATAAGGTACCTGAAGGAACAGGAAAGTAGGATCAAATACTATGATTTCTTTTTTTAATTTCTGAACAGAAATAGTTTCACAAGTCTGAAATCCTAAATATTAGTTGTTTAGTAAAAGGAACACATAGGGCTAAGGAACTCTCTTTACAGTAAGTACTCCATGATTTATACAGAAATAGTACAGATGTCTCTCATCAGGACAGACTTTCAGAACAGTTCTACCAATTTAAGATTATGGAATTTTCCAATACTTCAGAGAAGTTTCTGAAGGGCTGTGGGATCGTTTAATAGTGAAGCATGGAGACTGGACACATGTATTACAAATGAACTTGCAAACCCATAGTCTTAAGTAATTAACAACTTTCACAGCGGGCTTGGAAAAAGGCAACTTTCTAGAAAAGCATAAAACAGTGGGACATTTGATATCACAGTGGCATCACAGATTGCACAGGAATGGCACAATCTTTATCAATAAGCCAATATTATCTTGCAAAAAAAGGCAGACCATTCTATTACCACTATCCATTCATATAATTTCCTCTCAATAACCAAGAGAAGTGCTGCATTGAAAGCATTTACATTTTCTGAAAACACTGATTTTAAATTTCACAGCTTAAAGTACAAAAGCTGCAAGTTTGCGGAACTTGCATAACATAAACCAGATGATATTTTCATTAAAGAATGGTTAGGAATTATTCTAAAGCAGAAACTCCTCCCTGATTCTGAGAGACGTGTGTTGAAGCTTCCCTTCATGCATACAGATACACATTCCATACCACAAAATGGGAAGGATAAGATGTAAGAAATGAATGTTTAGGAATAGGGTTCTCTGGCTATCTCCTGGCATTATCAACAAACAGAAACAAACAAATAAACAAAAAAAAGCACTGCCTCTCCCATAATGGTAACAAATCTTCCCTTCAGAAGTCAGACATCAACCCTCATTTCAGTGTGGCAGGAGTGGCTCCTACATAGTGACAAAGGGCATCATTCCTTCTGAACCACTTATATTATTTCTACAGCATTCCCTCACATGGGCCAGCAAGGAACTGAACCCATGCCAGAATTCAAGATGAATATGAAGGACACTTGTCAGTATTGTATTATTTTCAAGTGCATTTCTCTATTCTCAGATTAACCCTTTGTCTTTTCAAGAAGAATACTACCATTATTGTTCTTACACAGTCAGGCTGCTCTGCAAGGAATCACTGGAAAGAAACAAACAGAAAGAACCAAACAAACGTAAACAAACAGAACTGCTTGAATAAATAATTGTTATTCTTCTTTAAAGAGTTCGTAAGGATCATAGAAAAGGACTAAGTTTCTTTGCAGACGGTCCCAATATTCAAATAATAATTTCTGAATAAATTCTCTTACTGCTAATTATACTTCAGCTACTATTCCTGTTACTCCCTCGGCAACAGAAAATAAGATTGTTTCACTTTCAGTTTCTCACTCACAAGCTTACTCAGAGTCAAGCACCGGAAGAGACTTTTTCCATTACGTTATAGCACAAGTAACATACAGAAAACATAGATGGATTTATCTTTCTTTAAAAAGAAATATCAGAAACTGCATTTTTAACAAGAGAAATGAAGTGCAAAGCCATCTTACTTAGGCAACCAGCTACTTAGTAGTTTAAAAAATTTTTAAAAAATTACTTAAGAATCTCTATACAAAGAACTTGGTAGAATGCACCACAGCTTTACAAGACTACCACACAGAGGCAGTACAAGCAGAATGCATCCTTTGACTATTAATATTAAATTAGTCAGGAAAAACACATTAACTACAACAGCTGAAAAAGAAGTTCTATTACATATTTGAATGAGAAAAAAAGTTTGACAGTTTTATAATTTATCAAGCCTTCAACAGTAAGTTCAGCAAGGAATCCCAAGAGACTAACTAAAATGAGAACACACTATTTTACTTGCACTATGGGGCCAAATTCCTGGTTCAACTGGTCATGACCATAACCCCATTGCTCTAGCTGAGCCTGCAGGGAGCCTGGGAGGGACTAAATGATGGGGTTAGATGAGGGTTCAGAGGGGCCTTCTGACCTCAGCTAGTCCGTGATTCTGCCCCATGCATCAGAAATGCAGGTGTTCTTTACCTCTGCAGCTGGATGGATAGAGGTTATTCTCTCCTCCTGCTGACACTTTCAACATAGGACAAGGTTTGTGCCTTCTATAATCTCCAGAAACTTACGCTATGTAGTCAGGAGAGCATTTATTCAAACAAATCTTCATGTAAGTGGCCAGAAGAACCAGTGCATCCTGTGAGTATGGGTGTCATACTCCAACTGTATCAGGACAACTGTGTAGAATGCAAACATTATATTCCTACTGAGGGAAAGACCTAGGTGTCAAAATAAATATTTACATGGAAAAAAAATCTCACCTCTTAGAATCAGACACAGATAAGTCACCAGGGTGCCTAAAGGGATCGCCTTTCATTTTCCATAGTCTTTCAAAAGAAAGGCGACCCTTGATTCTACAAAGAGAAATTCTATTCCAGGGAAATAAAAGAATATGCTAGCCCAAGAACTCTGGCTCTTAGGAGCCAAAGGCACTTATTGCAAAATCCATTAGTCCTCCCTTTAAAGCTACAAGTCTATAAACTTGAATGCTCACAGGTGCTTCCTCTTGAGTCTTTTTTAGGATGAGCTATGGGTTCAAAGGAAACACCTGCACAGTTTAGCTTAATATGGTACACACTAAACTACTTGGAGAAGTGGAGTTGTAAAGGTCAGGTTTGATCTACTGGTTATTACTTAAAGATGTAGCTAAATAAATATTTTTCAATTAAGAAAGACTATTGCACATGCAGAATCCACCAGAATAAAACTTAAAAGCCTTTTTATCAGTACTTTGACAAACGTTAAGATAAACCTACTGCCAAACAATTTTCAAGTCCCCCCACAGAAATCTACTTTCTCTCTGAGAACCTACAGATCTCCAGGACATGAGATTTCATAACTATGCCATATGTTATTACTAGAACCTCAGTAATTTCTGTTTAAATCTTCACTGACAAATTATCATTAGTTTATCTAAAACCAAGAAAACCCACAACTTGTCTGTAGCACTGTCAGCAAGAACATTACTTTAAACACACACAAAAGCCCTTCACAGGCCAAGAACAGATGAACTGCCAAAACCTACTCAGAGTCCTTCAGCTACAGCAGGATTCAGGACAAGTAAAGCAGGCAGCTGGAGTGCTACCATTCATAAGAAGAATCTAAAGCAGTAGATGCAGGACAGAAAGCAATCTTGGCATACTCATGGGTTACCAACTGGATAACAAGAGGTTTCTGTCCAGTCTAAATTATGAAGACATGCAACATACTCAACATGCTTTATTGCCACTCCTTGGCCATCACCAAATCTCACAAAAATAACAACAAAATCATCTGTCAGCTCCTACAGAAATAATCTTCATTTGGGGGAAAAGAGTGAGGGAACAGATGGAGAGGAAACAGAGAACAAGCAGAATACTGTTTGAAGACAAGTATAACTATTTAGGGCTGTAAAACTACAGTGAGTACTGCAGTTAACTTCCATTGAAGTTTTACTGTGTCATCTGGAGAGTAGAAGGAACTGGAAAGCAAATAACCAGTTATTTTCAAGACAAAAAACAGGACTTTTATTACCTTTAAAAAAGGTAAAACCGATGTCAAAACACCTGTTTCTTTTTGAAGGCAAAAGATTAATAGACTAGCATTACCCACACATGAAAGAGAATAACACTAAATGAAAGGCCCATTTTCCCTTCATTATTAAACTAGTAGTAAGAACCCAGATTAGCAGGTTGTTGAAGAGTAAAGAGCACCACAGTTGATTTCTCTCAGTTACTTGTTTGTTGCACAGACTACTGAAGGAAGCAAACAAGAGAAAGACATTTCCACAAACCAGCTTAGGCAGTTACCTGGCCAACAGAACTTGAAAAGTCTGACAGCCAGACACCTCTCAAGTAGGACTAATGAAAAAGGCTTGGAAAGAGAAGGGAAACCCTAGGAAATGTCTTTATACACAAGCTCATTTCTGCTGTCATCAATCAATGGAAGTTTTTAAGATCTACAGAACACTTAGAAATGTCCAAGAGTTATTTGGGGTTTGTTGCACTGAATACATTCTGAAGCCCAGAGAGGAGGGGAAAAAGTGCTTTCTACCTCTGATGCTTTCCAGCCTCATGAATGTAAGACATAATGCAAGGAAAGAGCTGTTCCACTACTCTCTAACTGCAGCAAGCTACTCAGGGGTAGAAAGCAAATGACAGGACCAGAGAAGAAAATACATTCTCCTCAAAGTGCATTTTTAGTTTTTGTCTCTAGTATAGCCCCTAATTCTGTCTCTAATGTTGCTAATGGCTTTTCTTAACATAAACCAATGTAAAATCAATCCTCTTGTGACATTATCACTACCTAGAGCACTCTGTGTAGAAGCCATGAAACTGAGGAGCATTTATTTATTTATTTGTTGCTTTCAAAAGACAAAAGCAGCTGCAGCAGACATAAGGATGCTTCATCAGATCCAGGGAAATAATCTAAAATAAACTAAGGCAAAATCAGACTCTCAAGAGCTTCATTCTCTACATGAATATTTAGTCTTTAAGCAATGTTGCAATAAAGGTTCTCAGCTGCCTCCATAAGCTTACAGAAGAACTTTTAAGATTTTCCTAGGTTCTGGAATAATAATGAACCGACAAGAAAAAAAACTAAAGATGTTAGCAGCGCTCTGGCTTCTGTTATTCTGTTAACAAAATCATTCAGCGTAATAACACAAAATGCAAGACTGAATTTGTGCTAATATTTATTTCATACCATCTGTCACTAGAGTCTAAGTAGAACCTAATGATGCAGTTAAAAAATACTTTGATTTGGAGACTAAATGACCAGTCAACATTTATAATACTCCATCTGCAATAGAACACAGAAAAGATTAAACACTACAGTCATGCCCAACCCACTGCTTTGTAAATAAGATTCAAAAAATGTAAAAAGTAGGTTATTCTGAGTTTATATTAACAGTGTGGTAGCAGGTTAATGATTACATATTTTGTGATCAATAGTTTTTTCCAGTTTTAAAGAGGACCAACTCCACTAGACTCTCAGGCAATTTCATTGGCCTAAGATTGTCTAAAACATGGTCAATCAGTTCAACAAACACAATTTGTTCTCCTGCCTGTATGCCCAATACTGAGGAAGAAGTTCTGAATACCAAGGAAGAAGTTCTAACTCAGTCATTTCTAGGTACCTATATTTCCACTAAAAAGGATATCCAGGACCTTCCACCTACTTAAGTTAAAGCTGCAACAGCTTATGGAATTTCTAGCAATTTAAACAGGCATCTAAGGGTGCAAAGAAACTGTTTTTTTGAGAATGACTGGTGACCACTGATTTATACACACAGATATTCAACTTTCAGTGTATGCTTTTAATCATATGATTAAGTGGCAACACAGCAGTACCTCCTGCAACTAATGCCAAGCAAACACAGAAGCTTCACACAAGCACTCATTTAGCCTGCTTATTAAAAGGCCCTTTCCTCTAAGAAGTCACCTATTGTGCAAGCCTGTTGGAAGAAGCTGCACACAGACTTCAGTTTGTGGCATGGGGCTTGCTTTCTTGCACAACATCTGTCCTAAGCTTTAATGTCTGTAGTATTCTGAGTTCACAAATGATTTTGAATAATCCTCTGGGTGGGAGAAGAACACACAAAGAGATGGCAATAGAAAGGCAGAAATATTTATATTTGAAAGACTGAGCTGTCATCCTCGTGAAAGAATCAAAGACTCTCTGATCAACTGCCCACACTCAGTGATTGCTACAGAAAAGCCAGGAAATAGCAAAAGGGACTCACACACCATGCACTAAAAAACTGACATTGCCACAAGAAAGCCATCATGGTCCTCTGTGTGCCAAGAAAAACACTGGTACTCCTTGACATTTTAGCTTGCACAACACATACAGAAAAGTAGAACTATTAAGGGGGGAGGTGGAGTGTAAAAAGACACAGCCAGTCAATGGTTTCACCATTACCTTCCCTAAGAAATATTCTGCTGTACCTCAAACCCTACAATTTTATTTGAACAGACCGTTTCTCAAGCTTTCACAGAAACCTGCTAAATTCACAGAGGGTGAAATTAAGGTCCCCCGCTGATCAAGTCACAAGGTCAGCAGGGAGTATGAACTTTCATCTCAAAGAATGAAGAAAAGCAAGAGACACCCAACACCTGCAAAGACCTCAAATAATAAAAACTGCTGAAATACCTTGACATCTCAGATAATGCTGAAGATCTGTTGCTCTGGGGACTTTTACCCAGCAAACTACAGCAAAGGATTACAGCAGAAGGAAAGAAGGCACAGGCTCCTTGCAGCTACATGGCACCTGCACAGCAGCTCACCTTGTCCCTACCTACAGTAACCAAGAAATGAGGACAACCAAGCTACCATCAACCTGTATACTGAAAAACACCCACACCCTTGCTGTTCCAAAATTAGAGAGAAGGAAGTGCCCCCAACCTCCAAATCACAGCATGTCAATAAACAACTATTTTAATAATAGTTAATGATTTCTTATAGACATCATGATTTCACCCTTTCCTAGCATTCCAAGATTAGACAATTTTTTCCTGGAACATAAGTACATTTGGACGGCTCCACATCTATCCAATAGCTTTTAATTCCTATAAGCATCACTACTCACTTTTCTTTATTAAAGATCTGTTTGATCCCATGAGTTACCTTGTAATTCAGAGGCATAAGATTTCCTTTCTTTCCTACCACATAGGCTGCAGAAGAAAGGCATGGAACACAGTGACAGTGTCCGGGCAACTTCCACAGGAGCTCTAGCTAATAATACTGATATCAAATAATAATACTGACATTGGAATGTACTGCTTAGGGAGGTGGTGGAATCAACGTCCCTGAAGGTGTTTAAGGAAAGACAGGACACCACACTTAGTGTCACCGTCTACTTGACATGATAGTGTTTGGTCACAGGTCGGACTCAACGACCTCAAGAGGTCTTTTACAACCTGATTCTGTGATTCCGCAAAATATTTATTTGATTTGGGAGTTTAAAGTAAAAGAAAAAAAAATCTTTAATTTCTTATCGTTTACACAGTCTTTAGGGAAAAAAAAAAAAACAACGAAAAAACCCTCCAAAGCAAAACAAAAAAACCCAACCAAACAAGACTGAATATCATCAACGGTACCTCGAGAGTCTGACAGGAACTAGACTGAAGAACTGAGCAACTGAGCCTGGCATCCTCTCATTCCCTGCCCTTCCTTTGTTGCCTGCTGTCACCTGTGCAGCGCGAGTTGCCGCGCTCCATCCACATCGGCGGCTGCCTGGCGCTGGCAGGGAAGGCAGGGAACGCGTTATCCTGCCGAGCACCCAGGCAGCCTCGGCGGGGCCGGTACCGGCGGAGCAACTCCCGAGGCTGCAAGGAGCAGCCGAAATTCTCGACACGGAGGCGGGGCGTGTGTGTTATGTGCGTGTGTGTGTGCCGTGTGTGGTGTGTGTGTGTGTGTGTGTGTGTGTGTGTGTGTGTGTGTGTGCACTGCCATGCCGCGCTCGGCACCCGCGCGCCGCTCGCCCGTGCCGCCTCCCTACCTTCCCCGCACATTCCCGGCCCTGCCTCCTGCGAGAACCTCCCGTAGGCGGCGGGCCCCTCACGCCGGGCGGCGGGGCAGGGGCCAGGCTCGGCGAGCCAGGCGGTGACAGCGGCGGCCATGGCTCCCGCCGCGCCGCGGACGGGCTGACAGCGCGGTGCCTGGGGGGACACGGCGGCAGCGGTGACACCGCCGAGGCGGGCACCGGGTGGGCGCTCCGCGGGCTCAGGGACGAGGGGGAGGCACCCCGCGGGCACCGGGTGGGGCTGGAGGTCCCCGCCGCGCGCCGGGAAGGTGCACTCCAGTCCTTACCTTCTCCCGGGAGCGCAGCAGCGGGACACGTCCTCCTCCTCCTGCTGCTCCTGTATCTGTGGACGGCGCGGCCGCGGGGAATCGGGCAGGACAGCGAGTGCCGCCCGCAGTGCCCAGGGGCTGAGGCTCAGCCGCGGCTCTGGGCGCTGGGGCTGCCAGGGATTGCAAACACCCCGCCCGCCCTTCTTCTTTCTTTCCTTCCTTCCTTCCCTCACTCACTCCCTCCTTCCCTCTCCCTCCCTCCCTCCTTTCCTCACACCCCGCGCCGCCGCTCGGCTTCCCCCCCGCCCCCCTCCCTGCGACGCTCCCATTGGCCGCGCGCCGCCCACGTGGGCCTCGCGCAGGGCTCGGGACGCGGGCGAGCGGTGCCGCTGCCAACGATAGAGCGCTCGGGGCGGGGTGGGCGCCGCAGCTCTTCTCTCCCTTCCCCGTGCCGTCCCCATCCCGAAGGAGACGGGCGCGGACGCCCGCACGGCGACGGGAAATAACGGGCTCGCGGGATGCCACGGACGGACGAGGCTGGGACGGGGAACAGGGCGCGACCACCGCGCATGCGCGAGGGGGCAGCCGCGCATCCTCTTGGGCTGCGGCCGCTGGAACCTTCTGGAAATGGCGGTGGGGGCCCCGGCTGGTCACGGGGTGAGGCGGCGGACGAGAGCTTTTGCGGTCCCTGCCGCGGACGAGAGCCGACCTACAGCCACCAGGCCGCCCCGCTTTGCCTCACCCTGTCCTGCCGCTGCCGCCCCCTCCCCGGGGAGGGGTTTTTCTGGCGGTGATGGCGCAGTGAGTTTTAACTATCCGGTGTAGTGCGCGTGCGCGGCGAGTGTAGCCCATCCCGTTCCATCCTGTCGTTTTCCATCCCGTCACCGGGTGCTAGCGGGTACGGACGGGCTGCGGCTAAAGGCCCCGCAGTCTTTGGGAGAAGCCCCCGGACGCAGGTGCGTGTGGCGCGGTGCCGGAAAGCCGGGGGTGGCCGCTCGCTTTTGCGAAAGGCTGTGGGATGCCTGGGGGTCTGGTCCGTGCTGCATCCCCCCCCCCCCCACTCAGACACAATTCCCATCCGCCCGCCGCTGCAGGACTACTTGCGGGTTTCCGAACTAGTTTTTTGGGGGTACCCTGCTTGCACCAATGAGTCAGACGTCATATAAAGACATCTAAGGGAATGACTGATGATCTAGCCCTAGTTGCAGCCTTGGAAAGGGGTCATTCATCTGCACTCGTGAAAGGTTTTGTATCCCCTTGTAATAATAGTAGTATGTGGCAGGACTTAAGGAACACTGGTGCCGTACTTGTGTTTTCCAGTGTGCTCTCCAGATCGCTTCTGGGAGGTGCTGAAGGGCTGCCCGGGGTAGTATTTTGATACAGCAGCTAAACAAAGTCCTCTAGCATAGTCGTAATTGCCGTGGTCACTCTGCTGCTGGGTTGCTTTAGTCTTGTTACTGGGTAGCAATTCCTTAGTACTTCCTATTCATCAGAAAAGTGGTTTTTTTCAGAATCAAAAGATTTCTTAGATTGAGGCCACCTATTGTGTAGACTTGCCATATATTCTGATCCTCATATATGATGTACCAGCATGGATAGAGGATGGCATCAAAAAACCCCCCATATTCCCATGCTCCACTGCTTACTGACAAATTTCTGTCATTTGCTTTCATAATTTTCCTGTGCGAGCGCTGGTATAGATCATTTGTGTTATAAAGCAAATGCCTTCACTTTCATTTGATTCTGTACAGCTGGTACTGTCCAGTGGCCAGGAACAGCACTGTCAGTGTGAGTGACCATGTGACAAAGGGAGTTGTCTTCATATTCTTTTGTGTTCGGTTGATGGCAGAGTCTTATCTCTAGCAGTGGCAAACTAACTGAATAGCAGACAGGCTATGGAATGTCAGCACAAGTGGAGAAGAGCAGTTTCGAAAAGTAGAATAATTTTTCTTCTCATGGTATTACACAGGGATCCACACTGTAAAACGTGACAGGCTACAGGTGTGGCCTGCACTGTGATACTGCATTTCGATCCTTGTGCATGAGTAGTGTGAAGCTCCAGGAATTTGGTGTGTGTTAGGTAACCAGCCGATGAGGTAAGGAGGGAAGGAGTCTCAAGAGCAATATCTTGTGTGCAGCAGCAGATGTTAAGATCTGGTAATATCAGTGAAAAGCAGCAGATGTTAAGATCTGGTAATATCAGTAACTGGAAAAAATACTGTTCTTTAAGCATTTTTAACAGCTACTGCTTGGACTAATGAAAAGCATCAGTCAGTTGACTGCTAGTTGCTACCCCTGCATTCATTTCTTTCCCTTGTTTCCAGCGGCCCCTCCCTTTTACATGTAGCACAGCTGCAAGAGGCTTTTGTAGCTGCACGGTTTTGGTGTGCATAGGACTTCCTTTGATCTGCCGCCCTCAGGGGAACATCCTGTGTTACCAGCCCTGTGAGCTACTGGTCTTAGGACAAACAGGTCTAGCATCTAGCTGAACTGTGTCATTGCTGAATTCAGTCTAGTAACTGAAGGACTGAGAATTTCAGACTGCAGTACAAAAATCTGATGTAAGAACTTGCAGGATGCCACCCCAGTGAAAGCGTGTGCGCCAGCGTCTAGGAGGTAACTGGCAGGTCAGCCCCTGGGGCCAGAAAAAGTCCTGCACAGGTGGAATGGGATTTCTCTGCTTATTCCTATTTAATCACAGAACAGTGTTCCAGATAACATTTTTCTAGCAGTGTGTGGCGGTCATGGAAGTCCTTTCTGTTATCCAACATCTCACACATCATTTGCTATCTAGAAATTTCCTACTACTCCACATTTCCTTGTCTTCAGCAAAGGAAAGAACTGTAACCTCCCATTCCTGTAGCCCAGTGGATTCTTTTGGTGTCTTGTGCTTCTGTGTCCTAAATCACGTTTCCTCTCCCAAGACCACCTATTTTTATTAAAATCTTCTAAGGTAGTATTTTTTTTTCTTCCCCAGTTTCTTTTACTTCTTTATCTTCCACTTTTAGAGATTTAATACAGTATGTGAGTTCTTTTATTTTTCCCTCATTCAAGGACAGGCAAACAAGACCACTGACAACACAGAATCAGTTCATTTGGTGGTGCAGTACCAGTTTCAGGAATGTGTTGAGTGGTGCTGTGGTTGACTCATTTTTTGCTTAATTCACCATCCGCTGTTGTTAGAGTCCAGGATATTAACCACTCGATTGAAACAGCAGAACTGCAAGTGTGTAATTATTTGACAGGTTAGTGCTACTGCCTAGGATTAATTAGTGACCCTCTGCTATTGAGGATAATGAAAATTAGGCCCTGTTAATATTTGTTATCAAAATTGTGCTACTACTTGTAAAATACATTTTTTTTTACTACTAGTAAAAGCAAGCACACAGTATCATCTAAGGTATTACTCAGAAATAGAAAAGAGAACTTGGATGTATCAGTTCTTGCACTGTTCTGGAACTTTCATAATAATCACCTTGTTAATTCTCACAATCTTGCATAAGTTACTGGTGAAAATAGTTTATTGTATCTACTAAAAAGCTACATGTAACAAATAATGCAGAATATGTATTTCTAGTTGAGATGTTTAAAATGTTCAAATTTCAACAAAACCTGAAATAATGCAAGAAGTGAATTTTTTTAACCATTTAATACAGTGATTGCCCAAACTTTTTTGAGGAGAAACCAGGACCATAAAGCCTCACATAATTGATGAATGAAGTGGGTAAGATGAGAGAGAAGAGTAATGGTTGTTTTCTTATTTCTCTACAATCATTTCACAGTCCTGTAGCTGCCTTCCAGTACTCACTTTAAAGAGTGATGTATCAGATTTGTGCCATGCGTATAGATAACATAAATTATCTTATTCTAGTCGAGTGATTGGCAGAGTCTCACATATTGCATCAAAATGACTGACAGCTTGTCTGTGGAACATCACTAACAATCTCCAAAACGTGGCAACTGTGGAGGTCCATGTTCTGCTCATGAGATAAGACATCAGAATTGTCAGGTGAAGATGGAATAAATCGGGCAGAAAAGTGGGATACAAAGTCTGTCTGACTTTAAAAATGGGCGGAGTCTGGCATTCTAGAGTTTTGTTTTTATATAGTTGGAAGTTTCAAGCTTGGCAGGTCCAGAACTTTTGTTTCCCTTCAACAGGATTGTGCAGTCCCATAGGATTTCACTGTTGCATACAAAATCACGAATAACTGCAGTACAGTATATTTCCACAATGCACACAACATCCTCACTTGTATTCAACATATCTTTCAAAGGTTATAATAAGGTAAGGCTGTAAGAACTAGAATACAGTTTTGTTGTCAAAATGGAACAGTCAGTGTAGCCAGGCTGGGATAATAAAATGAGTCTGTCTTTGCATCACGATGGGAGATGCCGTCTGCCTCGGTTCATGTCTCTAGAGAAGTGCCAGATGCCTGGCCTGCTACATGGCCTGAGGCTATTACAAACATGGAGTGACCTTTCAGAAGAGCATTCAGAAACTTTAAATGACAGATAAGATTTCAATCCATGTACTATTTTCTCCTGTGCACTGTGTTCTGTACTGCTTCTATGCAAGATCCTTTTTCATGATTGTTTGGAGTCTGCTTTACTCATGGGCTGTATGAATTTATTGAATTTTCTTTTCCATTTGTATGCAATGCAATAGTTTCATTTTATAAATATAGTAATATGGACAACATAGCAGGTTTCTCATACAAATGATTTACAGATATATTATGTTCCTAAAACTACCAACAGTAATACTGCTTTTTTAATGACATGTGAAGGAACTTCACAGAGCCTGTTGAAATGATGGTGCATGAACGGACCACATGAGATAGCAATTATGCAGGTAATCTGTAAAAACCAGAATTTAACTCTGAAGAGGGCAAATAGTTCTGGTACTATCAATCAGACTATGAAAACAAACTAATATAGAATTATAAATGCAGTTATGATGCAGTTAAAGCTTCACCTGTCTCATCAATTGTAATACAAATATAAGTTCCATGGCAGATTTTAGAAGAGACAGACACAATGTGGTCTCAGGTGACTGATGTGTCCACATTTCCTAATTTACAGCAAAGCATTTGCCCAGTTTTATAAGCATAGGTATTAAGTGTGTCAGTATGCAGTTGATTTTTAAAAACATTAACTTTTTTATATTGAAAGAAATTCCTTAATTTCACATATATTAGTTATTGAAATTATCTGGTACACCGTAATAAGGTCAAAGAAGGATCTGTGAATCAAAGATCCAGTGTCAGCTGTTATTACCCTTAGGCACATGTTGAACTGTTCTGATATATTCTGTCTTCCCCCACCTCTGTGCCTAAACTTGCACAGGAAGTTAGTTGAATTTTGTTGGTTTTAATTAAATTCTTTTAGTAGACTACTACTGCTCTTTGGGGCTTTACATTTTTCCTGATTACAGAATGATACTAAGAAGAATTAAGCTAAAGAAGAACCACTTCTAACTGAACCTACAAGAGTTTTTACACAACACAGCTCAGATAACCTTTCTTGTTTGTGTGTGTTTGTTTGTTGAGAAATTGCTAATAAAAGTAACATGATGAAATTTTGTCAGATAATCTCCTTTCAGTTTGGTTCCTTGTGCCTTTGCCAGATTTGTAATGGAGTGAGTTTTGTCTCTTTTTCAAAGAACTTTAGAAAAAGCTGGAAGAATTTTCAATGACAGATCAAAAGACACAACTTTTCATCTCTTGTTGACCCTTAGTGGACTCTTTCAGGCAGTCACTTTACACAGTCTACAGAACCACTTTTCTTAAAATCTGGAATTACGATTAAACTGTGCTATAAACTTAATTCAACACAGTAAGTTGGGATAGTCTAATTGCTATTACTTTCCTTTTTTTAACCAAAACATTAGAATGTACATAATTTTACTGAGATTGAAGATACTTTATTCTTTTCAGACACCTTATATTACAAAAATCCTTAGAGGTCATCTCGAACTCCAAAACCTGGTCCTTTGGGTGGTTCAGTCAGGGAAGTAAGGCCACCAGCTGGCTCACAAGAAAAACGTCCACTCCTGAAAAAGGAAAGCAGTTTAATCATTGCTGGTATTGATAAAAAGTCAGATGCTGTTTAATCATTGGATAGAAGACAGTCACACATCTGACTTAAGGCTGAGGCCACTTTTCTTTTTTGTTCTTCCCATTCACCCTTTAGAAAAAGTGTGATGTAGCTGTTAAAATTCAAGGATTCCAAATTCAACTAGTGACAAATAATTTCAAAACTGAAATGCAAGGTAGGACCACTTGTTTTCTTTTATATTTATTTACAGGTTGGCCAGGCAGCACCAAATTTTGTCACAGTTTTGTTACAGATGCTTCCCTGTGTTTTTTTCAAAACTGTAACTGTTTTAAGATTATTGTTGTATTCAAAGCATCTTTATAGGAACAATAGGAATAGGTAACACCCAAGTCAAATTAATTTCCCCAATGACACAAACTTGGGTGGGCTAACAAACGTCAGTGGGAAAAAACAGATAGAAAGAGTTAAACAATAACAACCCTCTTAGTAACTTAAAATTTTTGGGTTTTGTCAGAAATCAGAAAAAAACCCCACAACCAGCCAGCCAACCAACAGGAATTAGTTGGTTTAAGTGATCTAGACAAAAAATCCAACAGGTGACATCATTCACCTGTTAAGTACTAAGACAAATCAGAACTCATATTTTCACATTTTGTGCTCCTCTGGCCAGTCATCAAGAACATGCAAATTCTCAGTTCCTTCCTGTTTATTTTGGCTTTGAATGCATGCACTGCTGTTCAGTAAATTCTTTAATGCTTTTTAGCTATAGGCTGTGAACTCAAATAACTGGAAAAGTAATTTAATTTTTCAGAAGAATCACCCTTCATGTAGGTGACCAATATAATACACAAAATTTTATAAGTACAGGCAATTATATATTATAGCTTATTAAAAATATAGCATACCGTGGGCCTGGTTTAGGAACTTTGCCAGCCTTTAGTTCATCAATTATGTCTTCAATATCTTTGGGTGTCAAATCTTCCTGTTAAAAAAAAGTTAAATCACTGACAAAACAGAGAGTCATCAGTTATGCTAAATGCAGCACTTCAGATTTATCAGATCAGTGCGACCCCTGCACAGGTAATTTTGATCCTATCCATAAACACACACAGTGGCTTGAAGAATGAGGAAAATTGAAAAGTCTACAGTCATTTTAATATTGAGACTGTGTTTCATGAATAGTTACAGAAATTATGTTAAAACAATGTTGATGCATGCCAAAGGTTTGTGTTTTCAGCTTCCTGTTATTAGGGAGCTGGATTTCTGCCTACCCACTGCACACATGCCATGACACATACCGCAGAATGGTGTTGGCTGCAATAAAAGAATTTTGGGTACAGTTCAAGACAGTGCTTCTTAAATTAGTCCATACTTTCCAACAGACTGCTTTGAAGTGCTTCCCAAAGCTTATCAGATACCTATTTAAAAATTCCAGATTGATGGGCAAACCACAATCACAAAAATGCATCAATCCTCTTGTATAAAATACACTGATACACCTGACACAAGGCTAAGAATCTAAAATATGTGGTACAAGATGAGTTGTTCCTGTCAATAGGAATTAGAAAACTGACCAAAACTTCACAATCTGGAACAACTGGAAAATATAGGTAAGAAGCTTAATCTTTTAAAAGGGGATGTGGTACTTACGTAGTAATTGTCATTTATTTGCACCATTGGTGCGTTTACACAAGCACCTAAACATTCCACTTCTATCAGCGTGAACAGCTTATCAGGTGTTGTTTCCCCAACTTTAATACCTAAATCAATAAATTAATTAGGCTTAGCAATAGCTATGAACAAGAGTAATAAAGCATGAATCTAAGTACTCCATGCATTGCATTACTTGTACTTTGGCCTTAAAAGCATTTGCAAAATTAAACCCCCTTAAATGAGTCCAAAATGTTTCCATTAAACAGAAGTTTCTAATAAACCATTAAGTCAATTTTCAAATACATTTTTGAGACCTTGTTTACCGGTATGATTCACTGAAAAATAACCATGAAATGACAATTCTAAGAAACACAATAGATCTACTCAAGAACATTTTTAGTAATCAATAAAATGGAAAAATAGGGACATAAAGCTTTTATGTGCTGATAGGAAATGCGTTGATATACAGTGTTGAATATTCCCAAATTAAGTAACATCCAAGCACTGTTAGCTACTCATTAACAACTTGCAAGTTTATACACAAAGGATGGTTTACTGAACTGTACACTTAGCATCCATGGCATCTTACTGTTCTACTGCTAGGGATGCAGACCTTTCCCAGAGGTGAGTTACTCCAAGTAACATCTAAGTCTGATCTCTGCAAAATACTCCATGGAAAGAAGAATGCTGAAAAGCACTTTTTCTCCATTTATTAGTAGGAAGAGGTTGGAAATAATAAAAGTTGTAAATAAGGCCTGTCTCAGTAAAAATTACAGAATCATCCTTCCTGCTTTAACTTCTCAAGCTGAGAATTTCAATTGAAATTAAGCTATCTATGCAGTAACAAGACTTCATCTAAATATGCCATTTTCAGACAATAGAGTACATGAAATGACAGGTAACAGGCAGCTGTTCTGCAGCTCCTCACTGGCTCTTAGAAAAAGTTAACACAGCTTTTCATGGAAGGGGAAGAGTTGTTAGTTGCTGATCTTACCCTCTCTTCTCCTCATACCCACCCAAAATGTAAGAATAAACCCCTAACCCACACACAAAATCCCTGAGTACTCCTTACATGCCATGATGCACCATTCTCAATTGACTTCTCATGGAGAGTTCATAAATTATGTTAATGTCATGTTATCATCCAGAGGGACCTTGACAGGCTAAAGAGGTGGGCCCATGCAAACCTTATGAAGTTGAAACAAGGCCAGTTTTTTCTTCTACTATATGAAGAATTTTACTTCATTATCATTAAACAAAAGTAAAAAACCCCCAAAAAGTATATTACAATTTGTGTCATACCAAGTTTCTTCTTAATGGCTTCTAAAATGCTGTCAGAGTCTCGCAGCATGCACGGTGTGGTGGTGCAGACCTGAATGTGGTATTTCCCAACAGGTTTGCGATTGTACATGGTGTAAAAGGTTGCTACTTCATACACTCTCATGGGAGGCATTTCTAAAACTTCAGCAACCTGTGATGGGAAAAACATGCTATACTGAATTCTCAGAGGGCAGCAGTAAAGGCATTTAGCAAACCATTTCAGTGAAGTCACCTGTGCTGTTTGCAGGAACAGACAGGTAAGAGGATGGGGTGGGTATCAAAGCACAAATGTATTCTACATGCAAGGACCAGACACCTGAATTCTCTGACTGGCATCACCCTGCTTGAGCACAAACTGCACTAAGCCACTGATCAGTACAGTGAGGAGCTTGAGTCAGCTCCTGTCCAGCATCTCGTCAGACACAAGGGGATGTGCAGAGTCAGCTGGGTTTGAGCTTGCCTTGTCAGCTTCAACTCACACTGCACTCGGCTCTGTGAATGAACAAACCTCTATGAGCCTGCCCACACTAATCCATGGAAGCCTTTTGGTAAGGAATACTTGTAAACTGGTACTGTGCTTATGTAATTCATATAAGCAGGTCTCCCTCAGGTTCTGCAGACTGCTGTCACAGCTAATAAGTAGGCAGTGAAGAATGATCTCCATGGAGCCAGTTCTAGTGTAAGTATCCCTGATCTCATTAACCTGGAACCCTGGCAAACTGCTCAAGTTGAGAACTGGCTCTGGTTTCAACAGTGAAACTGCTTTATGTTCCAATTTCTGTAGCAGGTAAATAACAAATAATGGGAAATATCTGTTCACTTAAAAGCCTTAAGATAATTTTAAACATAATTTCAACCTGAAACTTAAATAAGCAAATATACGCTGCCAGCATTAATGGAGCTTTGAGGCATTATGTTATGCTGTAGAAACTGCAGCAGACATAAGCTGCCTTCTTTAAATGCTCATTTACTGCCTTCAGTCATTTCTCCAACGCTCCCAGTCCCCACCTTAAACTGAATTTAAAACTTTACACTTTAAAATTAATTATATGCCAGATGGTAACACAAAGCAAAACAGATTTATTCAAATGAATGTGAACCAGATTTTTTTTTATTTCTTGGTGTTTGGTTACAATCATGCAGCCTCTCACTTCAGAGCAGTGTAGTTGTTCACCTGGTTATTCTGAAACAGTTTTAATAATTAACCAGACAAATCTTCTGGGCACTTGCTGTGAGGTGTTACCCAACACTCTTGACATCTACCACACTAACACTGCTCTGCAGAGTCCTTACAGACTTAGAGATTAAGTATAATCCAGGCAATGTGTGAAATGCCATTAATCTGGGAGAAAGAAAACTCCACTGATTACCTTTTTTTTCTTTCCCCACGTTCAGCAGTGAACAAAATCATGTTTCTGTTCCTAATTCTAGGATCATTCTAGGAGAAGAGCCTATCTGAATAGGCTTTATCTAATTTTTGATTTGTTCTGTATGTGGTTTCTAGCAATGGGCTAATATTATATAAACGAGCCCTGAGTTTTCTGCATTAGTTTTCCCTTTTATTTTAAAAAATGTAGTCTCATAGGGAATTCTCACAATTCTGTGCCATATGTAAATTCCTATGTTAGTTAACTTTGATTAGTTAATACTCTACTAAGATATTGAAAGAAAACAATAAAATTATGCTTGACAGATAATTCAGTACTGAATACCTTGTTCATAGCTGATATGGGCAGCCATCCATGCTGTCTTTGGGCCAAATCCAGCACTGCCATGACAGCTGCAGACTTGTGCCCCTCTGGGTAGTTGTTTATGATGGCTTCTATTCGCTTGTTAAAGGGAAAGAAGGAAAACAAATCAGTACTGCTCTAAAGACAAAGACTGTGTATTGAACTTGATTTTTTGTCTTCATACCTTTAAGTTTTCAGGTGTGAACTCAAATGGAGTATCTGGATTGTTTTCAGGACTATCTCTATGCTTCAAGAAAAGAAGAAAAACGTGTAAAAATGGGTTATTAGGAGATGATTCAGGACATATTTACTGTTGTAAAATACCTTCTCGTTACACAGTTACAGTTGAGCTGCTTGAATAAAAACTATATATTCCAGATAAATATTTCATAGTAGTGAAGTGATTAAATAAATTTGGGAAAGTTATCAAATATATTGATAATTATTTCATCAATCTTAAATCATTACCTATTCCTATTACTTCCTATTAGAAATGATTTACTGAGAAATACATGAAATTATATATTGAGAAAATGTATGGTGTTATTATCAAAATATGTATTTTTAACACTGTTAATACAGTTTGACAATAATGTTCAAATTTACAATAGGCAGAATAAGAACACTCTGGTTAATATATTATAAACAAGAAACTAAAGCAACAGTTCATTTTTTCCCTTTACCAAGAAACATTAATTTAAAAAAATTTCAGAATTCATCAAGAAGTTTGCTGTAGAATTAAAACATATGCACATTCAAACACATTATTAATCCATTTTAGCATATTGATTTGTAACAGATGTCAACATTTTCATTTTATATACAATTCTGAATTAAAATCTAAGAAGCAGAATTTGAATTAGTATTTCCAAAAGAAGGTATTCTAACGATTTATTTTTAAAGTGGTCTTCTAGGGAAACATCAAATTTTAATTAGTTCTTCTATATTCAGAAAATAAAAATTTGGAGATCTTGAAAAAAGTAACATTTTCCTGTAGTAAAATCTTAGTTCTAATGAAAATCCTTTTCCACCAGAAAATGTTCCTGCACAAAACTTTTAGCTGTCTCTTAAGCAGCTCATTTTGCTTCCTTTTAAATACCTACAGTTAATTCCAAACTTCATACAGTTTTCAAATTGAGAACATTTCAAATTAAATGGAAAGTTTGTGGGAAAATACAAGCTACACTTGAGGCTTGATGTTAAAAGTAATCCACAACTAGCCAATAATTAAAAGCTTTAGAAGTGCATTTAGAACAAAGAAACCCCCTCCACTGACTTCCACTTGGATCATTTCCCCCAGTAACTGAGGGTGATTTTGCAGTTGCCAGACTACACTTTTCTTAGTAAGCACCAAAAGATTTAATGAAAGACCTTAACATTGCCAAGACACTTGCATACTGAAGTATGTATCATCAGTGAAAGAACTTAGAACATGTGTGCTCCACAGCTATTCTTGGATTTAGAAATTTTAATATGGAAATATTGCAAGGGCAAAGACTTCAATTACATCTGTTGGTCTGTCCAGCGATTACCTTTGCTTATCCTGTCTATATCCCAAAGCAGGCAGTATCACTGCCACCATCACTTTGAAAGCATTGTGCCTTCACCAAGGACAACTTTCCTATAAGAACCAGAATTACAGAAAGATTACCGATGTCCTTTGAACACGCTAATATTTTATTAAGCACTAATTTCTTGCTTCTTGTGTGGTTCACAAAAAAAACATAAAAGAGCTTTTAGGAACACAATTGCCAGTATTTTAGACTGACCCTTCTAGAGAAAGGATTTGATGACTCATATTTAATCTTGGTGAGTGTTTTCTACCAATTTTAATGGAAGCTCTCATAAAGAGACTGATGGAGGAAAGACTGATTGGAAATACTATACAACTTCTATTATTTTTTCCCTTACAGACCTTTCCATGTCTTAGCTGCACAGATCAATTCCATGATTCATTATAAGTATTTCCATAACTTAGCTCTTCCTTCTCAAATCTGCATGCTTATTTTGCTATTATTTTGCCTTCTATTGCTATTTGATAGTAAGCAATTGTACTTTGTCTCAATTTCCTTTGCAAATAAATGTCTTTGATTTATTAAAATCTCCCTTTGTCTGGAGCAGCTGTTCTTTTCAGTGTATCAGCTCTAAACTGACATCCTTAAATGGCCTACATGTGAAGAGGAATAATAAAGACTTTATATTGGAAGATACAGGTGTAGCTGTAGCAAGGTTTCACAATATATTGTAAAGGCTATAGCAGAGGTGAGCAGTAGGTCATGCCACCTTTTATGTTTGCCTTTTTCCTGAAAGGGTTTAATCTAATTCTGGGCCATGGAGAGTTTGATAGTTTTCATCAAGAGCTTTCACAGTTCTAGGACTCCTGAGCAGCTAGGAATTTATATGTTCTCTAGTCTTACATTTGTCTGACAATGTGCCATTTATCTTATACTTTCATGCACTGACATGCTTCTAAATGATATGGGTGCATTTCCACATTTTTTTTAGGATACAGATTCTAGAGAGCAAGATCAGAAATAACGACACATTATTGGAAAGAGCACTTAAATTACAGAGTGGTTGAAGCTGGAAGGAACTTCCGGAAGGTTCCTCTCATCTGGGTCAAACTCCCCTGCTCAAGCATGGATACCCAGAGCTGCTTGCCCAAGACTGTCCAGATGGCTTCTTCTGAATATATCCAATAGTGAAGACTCCACAACCTCTCTGGGAAACCTGTGCTAGAGCTCTGTCACCCTCACAGTGAAAAAGTGCTTCCTGATGTTCTCTGAGGCCATTGCCTCTGGTCTTATCACCTGGCACCACTGAAATGAGCCTGGCTCTGTTCTCTTTGCGCTCTCCCCCCATGCGAATCTTATTCCGAGTCTCTTCTCTTGCTCCCCAATTTCCCAAAGTCTTATGTGAAGTTTTCATACATTGACTGTATCACATTTCTGTTGCAGAACAGGGCCTATTTAAGTAGGAACACCTTCACTACAAAGGCTACCTAAGCCACAGACACCGGGGCACTCCCATGGAAGCCACTAAGGCTGCTGAATGATCTCCTCATACTCTTTTTGGTACACCGACCTGGGCCATTTTATTACTATGCTTTCTTTTTTCCCAGTGATCTAATCATCTGACTTTCATGACACAAAAAATTATTAAAGAGCACTGAAGAATTACAACAAAATAATTAGAATAATTTAGTTTCCATGTATACTGCAAAAAAAATGGCCTGAAACTTGACCTATGCCCTATGGTAAACACCAGTCTAAAGCACTGTAAACCAAAATAAGAGAACTGGGTGGTCTGTAGGGGCAATGTTTAGGGCAACAAACTGTTCAGAATCCATATCAAATCAGCACTGAAAAAATATGTATTACTCTTCCTCTAAAGGGAAAGTACCCTATACTCACTACTCTGACAGAACTCAAGACAGAACTCTTACTTTAAGAGTGGTGGGAGTGCTCTCAAACCCAAGTATCTCACTGACCAATTTCACAAGTAAGTAAAACTTGAATACAGCAATTCTTCAAACTTTTGTGCTGAACCCCCTGTGCAGCCCTATGACAAAACCCACATCAGGGCTGTTGATGTGTTAAGGAAACTCAGTCCATGTATTGAAAACTATAAAGTACAAGAGCTAAGATTTAGCTGTTAAGAAGGCTAAAATCAAGTAAAAGTAATTATAGAGAATGCATGTTTCAATGAAGAAAGGTAATCATAATAAATGTCTCTGGAATCAGGCCTTCCCTAGCCATCAGAACTTAAGAGATTTGGAGAATTGCTCTTATATTCCTATGGGCAAACAATCTACCTAATTTTGTACTTGGTATCCTCTCACTGAAGTGTGATGTAGCTGCCTGTAATGGCACCAAGTTGAATTTAATGATTGAGAGGAAGGCTCTTTCTGGGTGTTTCAGAATACAAAGGCATTTCAGCAGTTCTCTTATTTCTGTGTGTTTCTGCTAACATGTAGCATGTTTGCAAAGGGAAGCACAGGCAGGCAAATCAGAAACGCCTTTTAATACTAGATTTTAGGACAACCAGGTCCCTTGTTAGCCTGTCCTCTGCTATACGCCAATACACTGCATTCATTTACCTTCCTCACATACAGATTTTATACATGAAAGGGGCAAGAAGCAGCAGCAATAAGCTTTGTAAAACAAACCCAAGACACTTCTATGTAAACTGGCATACTAATAGGACCACCACAATAGGTCTGAGTTACTCCTATTAGTTCTGCACAAGCAGTTTTTAAACAAACTTTTGACACGTCTGCTTGGAATTAAAAAAAACCAAACAAATAACAACAGCAACAAAAAAAAAAATCTTTAATTTTTTTTTCCTCTACAGAAATCCTGAGGGAGTCCAATTTTCTGACTGCATATGAACACCTGGTGTTGATTAAAATAATGCCTTCATCTCAAACCAGCAGGGCAAGCTTTTCTTGAGATTTGCCACTTTAAGTAACCTCTGGAATTTAGTTAGGGCAAACAATTACACACGTAACCAGTGACATCCAATTGTCTTCTTCCCATTACCTTTTACTTCAGAGAAAAACAACTATTACCTTATTTAAAAAACAACAACTGACGAAAAAACAAGAAGAAAAAAACAACCCCTCCACAGAACCAAATTCTTATGCTCCTCTTGCTGTGGAATAAGTCATCAATTTTGCTATTAAATATTAAAATCTGCAAAGCACTCAGCTTTTCTACTTGCCTTTCTCTATTATCAGGCTCCTCCCTGCAGCAAATACTTTAAACAATTACATAAATCTTGAATTTACAAAGCTATCCAGCTTCACATATCAGGCATCAACAGCCATTAGGGTGCCAAAGACATCATTTGCCTGTCTTCACCAACCTCCAACTACACTTGAAGTTTCCTAAATTGCCAGACTACAGCATTTCCTCTATTCCTTGAGCACCAGCTCTCACCCTGTAAATCACCAAGTCCTACTCATGTTTCTGGAAAAGTACACAAAGCATATACTGAGATCCTATTAACTTCATTTTATGACTAAAGCTGTAGAGACAGCTGCAGAAAAAATAAAGGGCAACAACAACACATCCAAAAATCCTGAGCACCTGTTTTCAACAGTGGTCAACTCTAGTCAAGTGCTGATTTTTACCAAATGTTGGGGAAAATGCCAAATTATTCAGCTGTTAAACTGCAGACCAGCTAAAGCTCTGAATGGAGCAGAACGGGACAAAATACATGCTCTCTTGAGATGCTTCAGGTTCTCTTCAGAGGTAATCAGACAACACAGCCACTTTACGCACTTAAATTCAAGGGCTTTTTACTTTTTGCAATCACTGCTAGTGTTTATGCCTTTTATGACAGTGCCTAATGGTCTCAATTGCGACTCATTGTACAACTTTCTGTATCACACAGAACACGAACAAGAACTGTACTTTTCAATTCCTGTAAACATAGCTAGGACTTGAGCCCACAGGGAATGCTGCAGCAAATTTCAGAAAGCGGGAAACTGCACATGCAAGTAGTTTAACGAGATTCAATTACAAACTCAACTAAAATAAATAACAGAAAAAAGAACTGGTTTACAACGAAATAAAGTTTAAGCAAAGCCTCATCTGCAATCACATACATATTATGGAGCATTTTCACTATATAAGGCAAGAAATACAAGAGCCAAAAAACTAAAATAAAACCTTTGGTACTCCATTACAATTCTAGTAGAAGATTCTACAGAAAAAACCCTCTTCTTTGTAAATGCCAGTGGGTTTCTATAGCAAAGGTCTGCCCATCAGAAGCTTTTAGGCAGATTTGAAAAAGTACATGCCAAACTCTTCTGACCCATCCCCCTTACAGTACAGCAGATTATTTACCACAAATAAGGCTCCAGTGGCATTGCGCTCTGCTGTTCCATGCAAGTATCGGATCTGTCTTACCTACAAGCAAAATACAGTGTTAATAATGCACACAGTGCTAGTGGCTGCTTTCAGAACCAATCTGATTTCCATTCTAAGCCATTAATTCTACTGCCACCACGAGTAATTTAAAATAAGTCAAGAAGACACTATTAAGGGCTCTCCTGTACTATTAGAAAAGCAAACCTCTCAACTCCCACCTTGACCAGTTCAAACAATGTAGTAACTAAAGGATTTAATTCTGCTACTGCATAACTTTAGTGCCTTGAACACAAATTCTCATCCAGCGTTTAATGAAGAACTTCACAATTTTTGACTTTGTATCCTACATACTATAAAGTTTGCAGAAACCACCACTTCTACTGAAGTTCTTCTCCAGTAAGCATTTACAGGCTTCTTCAGCTTTTATCAAACCAAATGCTGAGAACTGAGGTCAGAGAGCATATGTAAACACAAACGTGAAGAATGAACAGAACACAGACCGATATGCAAATTTTGTTCAACTATGCTCTCTGACATGCCAGAACATATCAAGATTTCTAGATTTTGACCGGTATCAGTAAAATTTGATCATTTTACCACAAGTATTTATGCTTTTAAAATTAATTTTATATTAAGTTACGTTTACCTTCTTTCTTAATTCTTGAGCAATTCTGAGATTTCTTAAAGTAGAATCACGGAACGGTTTGGGGTGGAAAGGACCTACAGATCATGTCGTTCCAATCCCCTGCTACGGGCGGGGACACGTTCCACTACACCAGGCTGCTCAGAGTCCCAACGAGCCTGAACGCTCCCGGGGATGGAATCATATGACACGGAAAACAAAAAAGGCTGCAACCACCCTTGACACTACACTGCAGGTGCTACTGCTGCTAGGAAGACGGAGCTGATCAGGCCGTCTTTGCAGAAGAGCCAGGACCACGGGTCCGTGCTCCATAGACTTGGATTCCAGGCACCGACCTACGACCAGGGCCCTCCTCCCCACGCCCCGCCGCGGCCTCTCCCGACTCCCGGCCGGAGGGGGCAGGGAGCCCTTACCGAGCGTGTGGCCGCGGCGCGCAGGGCAGCGCACAGCAGCATAGCAGCGGCGGCAGGAGCGCCGACCCCGCTCCCACTGCTCTTCCTCGTCCCGACCCCTCTCCTTGAGGCCTGGGCTCGCCCTCCTTCGCGCAGCGCCAAGGGGACCCGCAGCACGCATGCGCCGGGGCGCGCCCGCAGCGCGCGTGCCCGCTCTGGAAGATCTGCAGAGAGAGGGCCCCGGCCGTGCCTGCCCGCGGGAACCCCGGCCCGCCGGATCGGGAACCCCGGCCCGCCGGATTGGGAACCCCCGGCCCGCAGGGCTGCCTCCGCGTGTCCGCGGGAATTTCGGCCTCTCGTGGCACGCACCAGAGAGGGAAACAACAGGTTCCTTCGGAAACAAGAGCTGCTAGCAACGGAAAATAGTAGGAAAATAGTATGGGTTTTTTCAGCCCGCTGTTTCCCACCTTTCTGGCCGCTTGTTTGGGGTTTTAATGTTTGGATTGCTTGCACCTATGTTTTGTCCTCCTTCAGGAAAAACAATGAACATTGATTGTCTTTTGGCCTCTGATAAAACATTCTCGTATGACACCATAATCCAGTTAACACAGTACAAAAGCTGGAGCTGAAGGTCACAGAATCACGGAATGGTTTGGGTTGGAAGGGAACTTAAAACGTCTGGTCCCAACCCCTGCCATGGGCAGGGACACCTCCCTCTAGACCCGGCTGCTCAGAGCCCATCCAGCCTGGGCTGGAACACCTCCAGGGATGGGGCATCCACGAATACATACTCTAACATTAAGAGATATAAGTAGTATGTCATTTGCAGTGTGGGGACTGTGGATGCTGGCAAGCCATTTGAAGAGATTCTTCTGAAAGCAAGTCATTTGGAGAGAACCTAAAATCTATCAGATGGTATCAGAAAATTTTATCCTATTGAAACACCTTCAAGCAACTCTGCTGTCAGCTATATACAAGAGAAAAAATAAAGGCTGTTAAGATTTCTCTGGTCTTTCCATTTTTTTTTTTAAATACATTGGTATGTTCATATTTAACCAGTATTTTAGGAAGTGTAAAAACACAGGGGACAAACACAAAAGATCATATTAAATAATTAAGGCCATAAAACGTTGGAAAACAAAACATTCTCAGTTGCAGTCTTCATGTTGCAGCACTGTAGAGAAAACCAACCTCTATACCCAGGAGTGTTTCAGATTAAAAAGTGTTGCTGTCCTTTTGATAGATTAGCTTTAATTAATAAAAAAATGATATGTACTACGAGCAAAATTAGTGTAAAACATGACCTGACACCCATTTCTGTAAGCAAAGTAGAGACAAAGCAGGCATTGAAGTGCCTGCTTGTTTGACGTGCTCACCCAAGAAATGTAAAAATTAGAATGGGTATTTATCAGCATCACAGAAGAACTCCTCCAACAAAAGATGACTATGGGTAGTATAGAGATTGTATATGGAGCCACTTCCATAGAACATTTTTCTTTAGAGAAATAACTACAAGAGGACAGAGACTGAAAAGAAAATGAGAAGGAACATGGAATGAAAACAACCCACAATTACTTTTGTTAAGTATTTGCCCAAAGGTATTGTACTTTTATAAGTCCTCTGATTGTATTTGGTATTTCTACAAATATGCTGTAGCAGTTTAAATTTAACTTTCATGTAAAAGTGCATTTCATATTATGTATAGAAGTGTAAATGCAGTTAAAGTTCAAAAAGAATCCTAATTTAAGATACTACTCAGATTATTTAAAGATATGTAATGATAATTTAAATGTACCCATATAGATAGATACTGGTGCTGGGAATAAAATAATCATAATATGTAATTAAAACTTTGTTACCCAAAGATGAAGATTATTTTTAGAAATCCCTGTGATTAGGAATTATTGAATTTATTTTACAGATACAAAAATGTGAGGAAAATGTGTACTGACCCCCAGTAGGCCACAAGAAGTCACCAGGGGCTGGAAAAGAACATAAACCCACCAATTCTGTGTGCATCCTATTCCATGGGCTGTGTTTTTCTCCTAATCTGTGAGAAATTCAGTTCATGATGGTCAGGCATTCATAATCCCTGATTTGCAGCATAGGAAGGGCACTAGGAACAAATTCTTCTCCCTGCATAGAGAGGGATGAGGAGATAAATACATTCACACACACAGCATTAGACACTTAAATGCCCAGGCTAGGGACCTGCACTCTTTGTGGGGTTAACTGACCCTTGTGCTCCCTATGTACAGAGCCTGCAGAGCTACTTTCCTAAATTAGTCTCCCAAGTCAGGTAGCAAAAGCTGTAAGGAGGAACATCTTCCAGATAATGTACACAATTTAATTTTAATTCTGACGTTGCTTCTGTATTCAGGCTAAACGTTAATTTAATCTGAAGAATGTTTTGATGTGTAAATAAACTGGTGTTAAGAGATACTGCTTCTCTCTTCAACAAGGCTGTGACAGGCTGGTGTGGCTTCCACTGGCATCTCCTCACTTTTCCATGTTAATAATCTGTGAAGTTCAAACACCATTCAGAAAAGTGATCAGCCTCTTTTTGCAGCAGCTTTGAACTTTCTTTATTCAAAAGGGCAACTAGAACTATAATTAGGTACAGCTAGCTGTCATTATTTAGCTCATTTATTATTTATATCTTCCTCCCACATTGCCTGCGAACCTCACATCTTGTGTTGGCAGAGATAGGAGTCTCAATGTTGCTTTCACAAGCTCCAAGCTGCACAGTAGTCCCTGTGACATGGCCCTGGATCTGTAATCTGGGTTTCAGGGTGCTGACCTAATGCAACAGTGATTTTACAGCCTGTAGCATCCCATGCTCAGAATTTACTGAGGCAATCTCTCTCCACCTTTCAGGCAAGCAATCAGAGATGAAGCCTCTTGTAGACAGCTACTCCATGCATGTACTCTGATTCTTGTCAATCCCCCACTGAGGTCTCTCCCCTCCTCCTGTTGGGTATAGTTTTGACATTTTGTGAGTTATTGTATTACCAAGTTCCAGAAGTTTTCTGGGAGATGGGAGAAGAGTTAACTGTAATTTTCAGTGGAGACAAATATGGGAAGACCATAATTGGGTGAAGTTTTAGGCAGTTTTCTTTTAACCTCCTGATGGTCAGTAACACACTGTCTTTTTACAAAAACCCTGTGTGACCGGAATGGTGACAGCTTTAGTAACAAGTTGCATTGCTTTGTCATGGTCTTTAAGATCAAGTTTCCTCTTCTCTGCAGTGTGCAGATTAGTCTTTCTGCGATGCCTTCGTCCCCAAATTCTTCTCTGTGAAGGACTAGCAGATGGAAAAACAAGGACTTGAGAACAGCCTGGTGGGTATTGGGTGGGTGAGGTTATAAGTCGAATACAGGAGCATTGACAAAATAGATTTTAAATTTAGATTTGAAATTTCTGTGGAACTTTTTCGCTTTTCCCTGCTCCTCCACCCCCCCTCCCCACCCCCCATTTTAGAAGGAATAAATAAACGTTTAGACTACAAGCTGTTTTAGAAAGAGGGCAGTGCAGAAAAGGAAAACCAGTGACCTACTTAAAGAGAAATTAAAATGCATTACACCTCTTGGGGTTGAGGTTACAAAAAATAGTAACAAAAAAAATGCAACACAATGAATGTATGCATGAAAGGAGACAACATCTTCATTTTGCCCCTACAGGCAACAAGATTCTACCAGGAATTAATTTGACTTCTGGTCAAATTATTATTATGGAGTTGTTATTATTATGCAGTTTAAAGGATTGTTTTTAGTTTGCCTAGTAAGACTTTTAGGGCACTGACTTTCTAATGCATTAGTATCTTGTCTAAAACAAATGCTGCTTATTCTGTCAGGTCTCCTAAGGCACAGTAAATTTCTGACCTCCTTGTCTACTATCCTGTCTATTATAGTAATTATACTGTATTTCAGTAACTTTTTCTCCTGAGTGATTACATAGACACCATCCTAGATGATCAGAAGCTGTTTTTCATTTGTTCTTTAATCTTTGATCTGTTCACCTTGGATCGTCCTGGCAGGACTTGATGCTTCTGTTGGCACAGCTATTGCTATCACCAGGTCAGATCTGCCTTTCCCTTGCATCAAAGTAGATCCTCAGGGAAGGAATCTATTTTACCTAATGTAAACCAAAACATGAATTCCTACTCAGAGCTACCTTCACAGCTCTATGAATAATAACTACAAACACAGGAATTAAGTTTGTCTTGTATTCAAAGCCTAGAGAGTAATTAAGTGTGTTGGGAGCAGGCATGCTGATTTGATGCCTCAGTGATTTGTTAGAATCCAGCTGTTCCACATTTCTGATACCTGTGGTGAAACAAATTGCTGCCAAGCTGACAGGAGCATCCTGGTGCACAGATCCTGCTTGCAACACGAGAGCCTCCCACAGCTGTCCCCTACACACTCACACCTTTCAGGGACCCAGAACCCGGCCTGGGTGCCAACAGCATGACTGCCAGAGCTTGAGCCTGGCTTTCTCATGAAAGCTGACACAGTGATACTTTCAAACCAGAACACATGCTCACAATGCAGAGCATGAGAAGAGACAGAGAGGAGGGTTCCAGACCCAAGAACACATACGCCCTTACTTGTCTGCAGCTTGCTATTCCTGCCACGATAGACAGTGAGATTTCAAATTTCCAATTTGACTTCCTCTTCTGACCATGTTCCTAGGAAGTTAATTTCATCCTCTCTTTTAGTTTCTGTTGCCCACTCATCACACTGTCTTTAATCATCATCAGCCCTTCTAGTCACTCTTCTTTGGGTTGTCTTCTTCACAGGTCCAGGCATCTGGATCCTCTCCCATCTTAAAATACTACTCTGAATTCACCTGCCTTTCCTGTTTAGTGCTTTATCATCCTTTCTCTTTACATCTCTCAGCATACAATTCCTATCAGGGGTTTCATCAAAAAAATTCCCACTTTAATGAAGTTTCTGCCTTTGTGCTTTGCTGACTTCCAAGTCTATTATGTATTTCTGTCACTCTCACATTATTTTCTCTCGCTTGAACAAATTGTGTTTTCAGTCTTTCCCCATTCACAGCCATTCAGAATATTGCTGCAAACATTCTTTCACTAAATTTGGCCACACAATACAGGAAAGTTCTGACTTTCCTTTATTCTCCAAGGCTGAGGGGAGGGCACACTAGGAAGTTTTTCTCCATGAGAACTTCCTCTGTGAATTGATGGGACCAATTGGAGGTTGGTTTAGTTGTTGACAGCCTGAGAAACCAATTGGAGAAGTCGGTTCGCTCTGTGAATCACATTTGAAGCAAGTAAACCCCGGGAAAGCTCTCTTGAATTTCTGGCCTTTTACGAAGTGCACTGACCTGGCCCGGGCCAGGCAGGAGCGAGCTCCGGAGGCTGCTGGGCCCCATTTCCAACGGGGGACCCCAGTGGCCAAGGGGAGGAGAGCCCATTGCTGGGATTCTCCCTTTTCCCGGTGTGTCCGTGGCTCGGGGGGCCCTGCCCTGCCCTGCCCCGGCTCGGAGCAGCCCTGGGGTGGCCGAGCCCGCCCGGCCGCCCTCACGGGCTGGGGGGAGGCAGCCGGGCCCGGTTCGGGAGAGCCCCCAGGGCTTTGTGTGCTGGGCAGGGCAGAGGGAGAACCCCCGGGCTGCGGCTGGAGCTGGGGGCGGGCAGCGCCGGGGGAAAGCCATGGACACACGGCCTTGGCACCCATTTCTCCTCTGCATGGACTCTGCGGTTCTCGTCCTGCCCCTCCAGCGTGGCCTGGGCACCCTGAGATCCTGACACAGCTCCGGCATGGCCTGGCACAGCCCCTGCAACTTCTGGGGGAGATTTTAACTTTTCCAGTGCTCAAATAAGACTTAGAGACTTTCCATCTTTCCTTGGGTGAGAGGGAGAAGAACAAAAAGGATACACCAAAGTCAGTGAAGTAAAAGCTAACTTTCTAAAGGGAAGGAGAATGAGGAGACGCCATGAAGGTTGGCTGAAAAATCTTTTTGTAAGTTACAAGGGTGGACTGTACTTCACAAAAAAATTCCCTTAAACCATGAAAAAAAGAGAGACGGGGGGGGGGGGGGGGGGGGGGGGGGTTGAGCAAGGTGTAAAGTGTTTGAAGAGTCCTTTGCCCCGAGGAAAAGAGAGATCTCTGTTTCTGAAAATAATGTATGAACAGAGAGAGAAGTGAGCTGAAGAGAACTTTTGCCTTTGAGTAGCTCATCCTTAAAAGTAACGCCCCATGACTTTTTAACGTGGCCCTCAACTCAGTTCTGAAAAGACTGTGAAGTAGGAGGAGATTCATGATAACAGATCCCGGGCAGCTGTTAATCATGAAAAAGTAGAGTCAAGAGAGGACTGGTGATTTCCTCTGTTGGTAAAAGATCCTTATAGCTAAACAAGAAGAAACTCCTCTCCCTAAAGTGAACTGAAAAAGATTATTTAAGTAAGGAATTGACTGAAGTGTCCCTGTATGTTGTTAAGCTGTAACAAGGGGGGAAAGAAGAATTGGTCTGAAAATCTGTTCTGAAATTATTATTATTATTATTATCATTATTATTATTATTATTATTTGTGTTGTTAATAAAGCTTTTCTTTATTCCCTTTTAAGTTTTAGGCCTGCTTTACTTTTACTCCTAATTCTATTTCACAACAAAAAGTAAATATATTACAATTGGCAAACCCAAATTATTACATCCAAATAATTGTTTTGCTTTCAAGACAAGCTGCATTTGGAACAGTTTCTTCTATTTAGCCCCTGTAATAATTTTGATTCAATTGTACAACAGCTATTTTGTGTCAGAAACTGGGTGACATCATGAACTATGGGACCAGCAAAGACACCAGGTATCATTTTTCATCTTGGACCCTTCCTGACTAAATCCATGGCTCAATCTGCACTATACTTGCTGACTGCCAATCCCTCCTCAAAGGTAAGCAAGCACCTACCTTGGCACTAACTCAACAGAAAGGCATGTCTCCACTGCAGGTGCTGTCATGCAGAGAGTGCTCTCTCCATCTTGGACACTGTCCTTGTGCAGTGACAAGAGACTGCCTGGCTTCAAATTCCCAGCTCAAGTTTGGCATCAGTTCAGCCACCGGGGCTGCAGAATGGTGAGTCATGAACAAAAAAACAAGTGCATGGGATTTCCTGGGCAGGCCCTTGTGCAAGTCTGGTTGAGATGGGTTCTGTGGAAAATCTATTACAGTATGCATTGCCCAATTGTTTCCTGTTTGTTCCTATGCTGCCCACTAGGAAGAAATTTCCTGTGTGTATGAATATCTAATGCAACCTTTAAATTCCTTGTTAAAGTTCTTCTTTGCTCTGATGGCAACACTTAAGACTGCTGGAACTGATAGCAGATACACTGATGGGTACTGACGTGTCATTTTCTTGCACTTCCCCATCTGTCCTCTCCTGCTAATGCTTTGATTTAACCTCCTGGAGACAACTTAGGATGTAAGAGAGGCTTTACTCAGAGGAACTGTTCCAGTGACCAAACTAGTTCTAACATAAAAAGCTATATTGGAAATTACTGTAAAGACTTCAATGTCAGAATGATGTAAAGGAAAGGAGAACTGAATCCCAGTTTTGGCAGATGCACTCTTCTCTCTCACAGTTTCTCCTCCATTTGTGGTGTGGATGATTCTAAACAGCCAAATGTAATACTTATTATCTCAAAATCTGTTCAATTCAGTAGATGTTCACTGCTTGGAATGCTGTCTTTCCTATTTTGCACAATCTAGCTGTAATTGGTGTTAAGTTATTCTTATTTATTATGGAAATACAAAATGTGGTACTGTGCTCTTAATCTGCATAGACTGAAACCATCTGCTGTGGTTCACAGCTGAAGAACAGGAGATTATAAATTCCCTCTAGTATTTGTATCCATCCCTCATTAAACCAGTAATCATTACTGCTACCAAGTTGTAAATCAGAGAAATGCACAATCATCAACATTTAAGCATATGAATCACCTACTCCTTTTTATAGAAAACCCAATATTTACATGCATGTTTATCTGTTGACTGATAGGAGAAGGCATCTTACAGTGGCTCAGGTAGAGGAGGAGTAGAGGGTGTTCTCAGATGAGTCTGTGTGTAGCTCCATGCTAAGTAGAAAGTGATTTGGCCAAAAAAAGGAAAGTCATGCTGTGCTGTGCTCAGTTGCAGGATGGCCTAGTTTACCTCCAGAATGTCAGGAAGCAAGACTCAGTATGGATAACTTTGCAGTGAGAAGACCTTTTTGAGAAATATATTTTGTTTGGGTTATACCCAAGTATGCTGCAAGTCTGCTTGAGTTAAAGCAGAAACGTTAGGCGCCCTGCTTGCCTTGTACCCAGACATATCACAAGACTGTTTGACTTAGGAAGTGAAATATTGTGCAATACCTGTTTGCTCGGCATAGTTACACAAAAATAGTAGAGCTGAGATAATGGTACCCAGACTGCAAAGACCTGAATCAGATGGTCAGTGTGCAGTCTGTAAAACACCCACCTGGAGAGGCTGGACTGGACCTGCACACGGAAGGGTGTAAAATCTGTCTGGCAGACAGAACAGACTGGCTCTGACCTAGAGAAAGAGAAAGCAAACCTTTGGACCAGACTGGTCTTTATCCACGGGAAAGCTATGTGTAAACAGGAGTGGTACACAGTGGAGACTGGGGAAAGGTAAGTATGCCCCCTTTAGTTCTGGCTTCCCATGGGGAAGTTGGAGAGCTGTCAAACTCAGCCACCACTGCCTTGGAGGCTAAGAATTGTCAAATGATGTAACCATCAGAAACCACAATGCAGCAGCAGTGTCACATTATTGTAGATCTAAGGCTTCGTGTTTAGGTCTGTGTATTTAAACATTGCTTGATTTTTGTTTGCTAGCAGGAGGTTTGCCTAAAAACTGAGCGTAAACAGATGCTTTCATATAGTATTGATTGGTTCACCCTCTCCGAGCTCTTCCATTACAGTGGTCCCCAGGGCTCAGTCACAGAGTTGGCAAAAAGCAGGTTCTGGTACCAACACCAGTTTACCAGGCTTTGCAGGACCCAAGAACAAATTCGTGCCAGGGAATGTAGTACCACCCAGAAGCTGAGGACAGGAACAGGATATCTGTGAGTCCAGTAGACCAGGTCTCCTATGCAAGTAAATACTGGAGTGTTTTCATGCATGTGTTGGGCACTAAGTATTCTCACTGGTTTTGGATATTCAATATATGTAGATAGAATTGTATCCTGCACTTTACCCATGCCCACTCTGTCATCCTCTGGCAACCAAAATAGTGATTCAGTCTCGGTCTTAAATCCGTCTGAGTTAAACCAGAGATGAATTTGGATCTGTCTGATTGATAAGTAGAATTTTCTTCTGTTCTAAATTAAATAGAGAAAAGAATAAGAGCAGCAAGGCTAAATTTGTTAGAAGATATCTGAATCTTTATTTAGGTTTTTTTCCATGATGCAAGTCTTCAGCTCACTATCTACCCTTATGTTTCTTAGAACATATTTTGGATGCTGCTGCTGCACTCTTTCTGGAACTGTTTACTCAATGTATTTGTTGTATTTGCGCAACATTTTACAACCAAGATTGGTTGAATTTTTTCCTTGTTGACATAATTAAACAGGCTTCGCATAGGTTTAGCTGGAAGGAATGTGGTCCAGTTAGTTTTGTTTACAAATTTATTCAAAATTAATTTTAAACTCTAGGTCTGCACCTAGCTTTCTGGCTGACTTTAGGATGGGAAAATGCCAAGGCCCATTTCTCACTTGTTAAAAATTACACTTGTGAATAAATGTATAAAACTTCCAGGCCTTTATTATTAGGTTTTAATTGTATTTTCTATAAAAAAACTTTCAACCACCAGTCTTTAAACTGTTTTCCAAAGTAAAGTTCTTTCTCCCATCCATTTAAGGGAGCAGGTTCATTCATAATTACTCTGGCCTGACTTCTAGAGGCAGGAATACACTTAGAGCTAAGCTGTCAACAGGAGGAATTACAGAGCTTCTTGATGGATTTAGTCTAGAGTCAGTTCAAAGAGACTGGACATTTTGCTGACTTTGAATATACAATGTCAATTTTGTATCATAGAAAAAGTTTAGAAGAAGGCCATGATACGAGGCAGTGTTGTGACCCCGTGAGTGCCTCAGAGAGTTTTAAACAGTGTAAGTGAGCAGGCAGAGCTCCTCAGGCACAGACACCCTCAGAACTGGGTAGGTGTAAAACTGTCTTCACATCTGAAGATCTTGTAAGATGATTCAAGCATGGCACAGAATCTCACCTTAGTCGTTTATATCACCATACTTCCCATATGTCATTATGAATATTACACTTCTCCCTCAGTCTGGAAAGGCCTGAAATAATGATATTTATCCCCGCAGCATCTTTATGCCTGGATTAACATTGTGCTGGTTTGGTTCTGAAGGTCATAGCCTTTGTAGCTGAGCCTTATTGATGCTGTAATCACTTGACTTCAGAGAAGATGTAAAAATAATTGTGACTCCTTTTATCATATATGGTGGAAATAGCATACGCAAGTCTGTTTGATTAGGCAGCCCTCCCACCTGATTTAAAACTGTCAAACTTCTCTCCTTGTGTCTAACACATACTTACATCCAGAAATATTCTTTTTGTTCAAAACAAACAGAAATAGACCCCTTTTCAAGCAATATGTACTGAAATGTGGAACATACTGCAATGCGAAGTGTCCAAAGGCATATTGTATGCATGTTGAGAAAATGGAAATAAAACAAATCGATTATTTGTACCCCCATCAAATACACAAAGAAGCCACCAGAAGCTATGAAGCACAAACATCGCATCTGAGTGAGTGCCTGAGCTCCAGGCTGCTAGGAACTGTAAGGATTTGTCATCATCACTATTTAGTCTGGTATTTTGCTCCATTAAAATGTGACGTACTGCTGGCCACCGCTGGACTGGATGGGTCTGCAGTGTGACCTCCTGCAGCCAATTCCATGTTCACACACTATGTTTTTTAACATACAAGTGGAAAACAAAGGCCTATACTGATACCATGTTTTAGCAGGCAAAATCATAAGCACTAAGTCCATGTGAGGGTTTTTCAAATATTTAGTTCACTTCAGACAAGTTCATGCCACAAAAAAGTGCGAAACTTTTAAAGAAAGTTTTCTTTTAAGATTACTGTTTGTTAAAAAACTAGGTTTGAGTCCTGAAGAATAATCATAGTCTTGAAAGGCTGGCATTTGTGAGGCTGCACTATTACATGCTAACAGATGCAAAGTTTCTTTATGGTGAGCACTGTATATTAAATTATGTTTGGTCAACAGCTGCATTAGAGCTTTTTCGTGTATGTTTGACAGGTTGACTTATTCTGACTTGTTATCACGAAACAAAAGGATGAAGTAGAGGTCAGGCTTTGATAGGAGGAATGGTGCTGATTGCTGTTGTTCTGTCACAGCTGCTGTCTCCATCCTGTGATCCAATTGCACCAAGAGAACAGCGCTACACTTGCCAATTGTAAAGGCCAAGCTGATGGAAAACATCCAGTTGTGGTTCTGGATACTGCGGGGAGTGGGGCAGCTCTGCCAGCCGCACCTCGTAGGCGTGGGGAGGACACGGAGCCGGGAGAGCAGCCTGCGCTCGCTCCACGCCTGGGTATTGAGTGCCACCCAGTGGGGGCTGCCTTACCCGGGAACGGAGCTGGGAATACACACATGCCTGCCTGCAGGGGCAAAGAACTGGGTTGGTAGAATATTTTTTTTTTTTGCTAATTGAACAAAAAACTAGGGACTACTTCATATTTTCCTATGAAACATATCAAATAGAGTGTCTGCCAGCTGTTACTGTGCAAATATTCTGTTTGCATTCGTCTGTGATTTTCTCCACTGATTTCTGGTTTGGGGTTTGTTATGGCCTTGTATACAACCTTTTTAAACTGTTGGTAATAAAGTATTTCCACTTTAACCATAGTAGCATAAAGTCTTCACAAAGACTTAGAATAAACAGATATTGTTTGTATATTTTTAATAAATAAAGCCTGTTGGAGCAGACAGTTCTGTTGTGTATTTTGCAATATATTACACTACCCCTGCATTTTTGTTAGGTAGCTACTAAAATTAAATACTAGAGAGAACCAAAGTCATTACTTAACATTTGGAGGAAAGTCTGTAAAGGCTTTCTAAATCACAGTGCTTAATAGCTAAAAGAATCACACTTGGGAGCTGTGGGGGTTAGGTCTTTTCCTTCTCAGGAATGTATCTGTGAAGTATGGCACTTACCAAAAAAAAAACTTGTCAAAACCATGCTGGTGTTCAGAGGGTGGCACATGAACTCCCAGAGCATTGTGAATGGCAGAAGAAGACATTACTGTACCCCCCAATCAATAGATGGCTCTGTTCTCTGCCACTTGGAGCAGTGTTTTGAGAAGACACTCAGACATTCAGGCTGTCCGTTTGTTCCTCTGTTCTTAGGGAAGGCTGGTAAAAGGTGAGAATTGTCACGATGCAAAAATCCACTTACATAAATTTTAGATCATGTCCCGACATGCAGAACACATGCCTGCAGTAGACAATGTACAGTATTCCCAAGCTACAGAACATATGGCACAGAGGAAAGATGGAGACTGAGGAGATAATGTTGTTCTTCACAAATCTGGAATACATCCTGTAAAATCTTTGTTTATAAATTTATCCTCTGATGACAGCATTCAAGATAAAGTGGAACAGATACCAGACACTCTGTGTTTGATCTTGTGGCTCCCTTTGTCAGAATAATTTTCATTATTTAGGATGATTCCTTTAATTGAAATGTTAGGAAAAAAACCTACTAAAAAATTAAGGGCTATTCACACAGGTTAAATGTAGCCATGGAAATTAGCCTCCTTTTGTTTTTCCAATGGAATGAGATAACCTTTTCTACAATAGAATGAGATAACTTTTTCTATAGTCTGCAACAGCTGAGATACTGTGTAAATGAAGTGAATATAAAAGCAGCCCTTGGAAATTAGAGCCCTAAAAAAGAGCTAATAATATCACTGACTGTTGCAACCAAATTCATAACAAGAAAAATGTATGCATGCTGCTCTGACCCTGCTAAGCTGCAGCACAGTATTTTATGCTCAGGAAGAGCTTAGAGCAAAGTGTAAGCTCTTACACAAGCTGGTCTGCTCAAGGAAGTGGTGTGCCTCAAATTTATGTTTGTCTGCAAAGCATGTTCTTTCCCTTTTGTTGCCTTCTGACCAGGAAGATAATTTACAGCAGTTCTTTGGGAAGACCGTGCATTTCTTCACACTGCTTAGTCAACAAAAGGGCAGTTTGAGATTTTATGGGAGAATTCCTCTTTAGATGCCTGAACAATCCAACTTAACTTTGGTTGCTCAGGGACTGCGATGTTGCAGCAATGTTTTCAGCCAGCATATGATGTTTAGGTGTCTTAGTTTCCCAAATATGGAGTAAATTTCTACCATTTTTATGAGCCTACAGGGGATAACAGATCAGGCCATATATTATTTATATTCCATTAATTACTGTGCATAGATCTTTCCAGGAAACGGAGGCCTATAATTTGATACACAGCATACTTATGTTTTTACCCTTAGTAACAACAATTTTCATGCAAATAACAGGTATCAAAACATTCAGCTGCAAGGAGAGCTTTGGGATTTGCTCATGCAAACACAAACATACATATATGGAGCTCCCCTTATTGAAAATGTGGTCCAGCTAATGCTCTGGTTCATATGGGAGGAAGAATTAAGAGGCACTAATTTGCATGTAAAATTCTAGGGATGTGCAGCTTCGTGTAATAAAATTTTGAATCACGCTAAATGAGAGGAACGTATTGTCATCATGTGTAAGTCATATATCACCAGATCAACTCCTAGATATTTTCATCATTGTATCATGTTAATGACTTCCATAAACTCTGAATACACCCATACAACTTCAGACAACTTAATGATTTATAAGTTTACAGAGATTCTTTTCTACTTCATTGTTATCTTTTGAAAGACAAAGTGTTGTCAGAAAACTGTAAAACCTGGCCAAGTAAGGACTTCAATGTTACCTGCTGCCACAATCCTTTATTAGGGATTATTGTTATTGTTATTGTTATTGTTGCTATTATTGATAATCCTGGGTAGTCCATGGAAGAATAGCCACAGGTTGGACAAGATCTCTACATAGATGTCGGGTATCTGATTTTTCCACATTACCTTGTCAGCCAAGAACTGGCACTTGACTCATTTCTTCAGCGCTGTGTCCTGACTGTCTTTGGAAGATGCCTTGGAGGAAGTACTGAAGAATGGCATTTTGTAAGACAAATGGAAGTATTTTAAGCAAATTTTCTATCTTCACAACCCTTAGAGTTGCCTAAAAATCTGCACGTAAAGCTAAGTGATTTTTTTTTCAGAGTTCAGCAATTCTTCTTCTTTGCATGTGTGTGAGGACACCCTCTTAATCTTAAGAAATCTTAATGTAACTGAATCTTCATCTCCAAAATGGCAATGAAGAACACTGCCTAAGTCAGCACACATTTTTATAAGCTAACCTTTGCAAGGCAGTTACTTGTGAATAGCAATTTCTCATCTCCCCTGCTATGCTGAAATTTAGTCCTCTGGAAAGATATTTTAGGGAAATTTACCAAATGCAAATGTAATGATGATGATGATGATGATGACGATATATTAGGAGCTCCCAAACTGGTTAGTTTTCAGAGGCAATGGAAATTAATTGAGAGCAATAAAACAGCCCATGCTAGCCTCTGGTCACAAGATTAAAAAGTGTTTATTTTTAAAAGCATGAGTGAGGGTTGAGTGTCATAATCTATTTTCCACACTATTGCACCGAGGTCAAGGAACCTTTGGTGTTGCACAGGGAAAATGCAGCAACCTGGATGCCCAGTGCTCCCCAAACACCAGAAGTTTCAGAGCCAGAACTGAAATAAAAATGCCCAGTAAGGTGAGCCAGTGAGTAACTGTTCCTCTGAGATGTCTGTATTCAGGATTGTCATGTGGGTGCCATACTCACTGCCTATCCATCTCATTCCCTGGAGTACCAAGAGGTATAACAGCTTATTTGATAGTGAGTTTGTGTTTCACACACTTTTTTTTTATTAATAAACTTGTTTAAGGATTGTTTCCTCTGGGGAAATTTTTAATCTAAGTTAGTTTAATTATATCCCTGACTGTTAGATAATTTTCATTGTGTGAACCCTTATGTGCTTTTAAGCTTGTTTTAATTTTGGCTTGAAGTGCTTTTGAAGTGACATACATTATGCTGAAAATATTCCAACTCATGAGAGAAACTACCTACAGAAGCTGTCGTGCCATGTCAAAAGTATCAGTGTAACTATAACTGTGTTCCTATATCTATGTGGATAATTTCACTTCACAGGAAAGTTTCTGCTTTGTAGCAGTGACTTTATATCCAAAAATACTTCCATTTTATTTCCCTGGGTTAGCAGTGGTTGGATGCTCTGCTATGACTTGTGAGCCAGCTACAAGGTGGGGAGGGAGAGGGGTGTTCATCCAGCACTAGTAGAAAGCCATGTTGGCTACGTAACTAATTTCACTAATGGAACATGAATTTTCACCAATGGATTCCCACCAGAAATATTTTAATAGGCAGCAGCTCTTTCATAATACACCATTTCTGTGAACAGCTGCAAATTACAGCTGAACTGGATAATAAATACACCAGAACAACTGATTCTCTTTCAGCTCAAAGATACCCAATGCAATTACTATATGTAAAAATTCCTGAAAATAGGTAGATTAAAATATAGTCTACCTTTAGATAGAGCCTTTTCTCCACCAGTGTGACATAAGCAGCCTGAGAGAAGGAAGAACCAAGGTCAGAGTAGCAATGGCTGCAGATAGGGAAAATAAAAAATTGCCTGGTAAAGTACTAACAGTTGAGAAATGGAGAGATGTAACCCAGGAGCTGAACTCAATACATTAAAAAGGATTAAAAATTGATACATATTCTCCTATTGCTATTTGCCCATGAGGTAGATAACTACAACACTTGAGTGTATGAAAAAAGAGTAGTATTTGATAAATATAATTACTGCTTCAAGAATTGTGAAAAACCCCTGAAAATCTGAAGCATCATATTGTAAACGCTAATGCCAGAAAAGACAGAAATTAAAAATATCTCATCAGCAAACTTTCAAGCATCACAATTTTTAAGCAGAGAGGCAATCTCCTAAACCAGACCTCTGCTAAGTTCAAAAAGATCAGAAGTGTCAGGTAAATGTGTCTGGCAAAAGACTTACTTTACTGCCCCTAGTTTGTGATTGAGGATGCAATATATAAATACATAGAGTAAGATTCCAAACTATAAATATGCTTATTTATAAGTACAGGGATTATAATTTACAATCAAATAATAACAACATCAAGATAATGTTACTATTGAAACATCCAGCTTCAGTCACAGATTTGGTATCTACGTACATAAATACATATACAGTGAGTTCTATCTTCTGAAAATCTGGTCTTGGCAAAATTCTTGGTCAGGTGGGAGGAAAGACAAGAGAGGCACCAGTCTGCCTGTAAAATCCTAGAGAAATGCAGCCCCTAATAAAAAATATGGACCATACTGCAAACAACTGTAGTTTGCAAAAATAGGGTGACCTCAGGCTACCAATACAGCTGTTTTCTATCACAACAGGGAGTTTAACAGTGGTGGTTTCAAATTTAAACAGTCCAGAGGCTTTGTTGCTATGGCAGCATCAGCCCTCCACTTCAGAAGTCCAGATATATGTGATGGCATTCAAGTCCTTCCACATGTGCCCATTCTATTTCATAATAAAATGTTGGAGAGCCAGTATTTAACCATGCTAACACAACCAGTGGGGTGAGTAGAGTTAAGGATATTGCTCTTAGGAAATACATTTCAATGGCATTTAGCTTGATGACAAGAACCATGACTCATAACAATGAAGAATGTTTTCATGGCTAATAATAGGCTGCAATTAATATTTTTCCTGAAAAACAGTTTCTGCTGTTACATAAGCCTGCAGATGATGATCTCAGGGACTACAATGATATTTTTATTCCAATCAGTCAGATGGTAGAATATTCTACAAAAGTAGAAGTGGGTTTTATTTATACTTAACATGGGTCTTATTACTGGAGGTGCACCTTTTGTTTTCAGTGTATTCACCCCCTCTCTGTTCCTGAGAGTCAGGACAATGTTAACTAAAAGCTCTTGTAAAATCATGGATATTTCTTGCCAACCTCTGAAATATTTCTGCAAAGCATGGCATTGATACATGTGACATACATGTATGCATATTGGCTCAGCAGAGAAAAATAGCCTTTCCTTTTTTCAGATTTTCACACTATTCACCTGTTTTCCTCTGTCAGGGAACTCAAAAATGTAGATTGTAAGATATTTTTATGGAGGCCTGAAAGCAGAAAAATAGCTCCCTGGTTTCTTAGTTTTCTGTTTAGGGCTTTCAATCTTAGAGACTCCTGTGTATGTTTTCCTCTGAATGAGGACTACAGAGTAGCCATACATAATTTGTACATCCTGGAAACATCTCTTAGCTTCTCAAACAGTAACTGACCAGATCCTTTACTTTTAGATCAGATTTTAGTATATATTTTGGTTTTTAACTTTATATAACAAAATTTGTTGCCAGGACTTTGTAAATGCAGCAATGAAGACATGGGCTTCTTAGTATGTTGATGTTAAGACTGTACTGCACTTTTTACCTGTTAATTTCCATGAGAGTAAGATGGCATTTGGCTTCAGATACTAGTGGAAAGGAAGGCTTGCAACCTTCTGTTCAAGACTAGAATTGCTAAAGGGAAAAGAAATCTCCATGTGCAGACTTTATTGAGAAAGTCTATTGAGAGTTGAGTATTGAAAATTTATTGAGAAAATATTTATCTACCATATACAAGATTTGAGATCTAAAAGAAAATGGAGGCAATGCAGACAAGTCATGAAATCATAGGCTGGTTTTGGTTGGAAGGGACCTTAAAAATCATCTAGTTACAACCTCCCTTCCACTAAACCAGGTTGCTCAAAGCTCCATCCAGCCTGGCCTTGAACACTGCCAGGGATGGGTCATCCACATCTTCTCTGGGAAACATTTTTGGTGTGTCCCCACTCTCATAGTAAAGTATTTCTTCCTAATATTTCATCTAAACCTGTCCTGTTTCAGCTGAAAGCTGTTTCCCCTTGTCCTATCCCTCTGTGCCCTTGTAAAAAGTCCCCCTCCCTCTTTCTTTAGGCTCTCTTCAGGTACTGGAAAGCTGCTATAAGGTTTCCCCAGACTGACAGATTACTGAAATTACTGGTTGTAAAGTGTCTGTTGAACTATTTTCCAGTCATGAAGTATATATTGCTGAATAATTAATGGACGAAGTGTAAATATGAGACATAGGGGAAACATCAGCTGAGATTTCTTCTTAGTTGCAAGTTTATTGCAGTCTTTTGAAGGTGTCAATCAAGCAGATGATTACAGTTGTTCATACATATGGATTTTCAAAAATATTTCTAAAAGATTTCTTACCAAAGGCATGTAAAACTATCACTTGCTAAACCAGAAGATCTTTTTTGGATGAATATCATGTTGAAAAATGGGAAACAAATGTAGGAGTTAATATTCTGTTTTCACTAATATATTTTTCATGTAATTAAATTCTTGCCATTGAACTAGAAAGGGTTTAACTTGAGCTGGGAAGGGTGCTTATAAGAATAGTGACATTGATCTGCAAAATGGAGCTACTCCCACAACAAAAAGAGTAAGCAATCTCAAGATCATCAACTTGGAAAACACACTGTGGGAGTGAAGGGGGAGAGTTGTGTTAAATTTTATAATACCACAAGTAGGACAAAGAAGGGAGTTGAGGAATAGCTGTTCACTATTTCCCACAGTATAAGAGCTACAGAATACTCAGTGAAATAATTTGTTATCAGATTTAAAAGCAAACAAAGAAAGAAGAATATGCTCTGGTGAGACCTCATTGTGGCCTTTCAAAATTAATGGGGGATTAGATTATAGGAAAGATGGAGACAGACTTTTCAGTGGGGCCTGTAGTGATTAGTGGTAGGAAAAGGGGTAAAGGTTTTAGGCTGAAAGAGGGTAGATACAAACTAGATATAAGATATAAGGATTTTTTTTTTTTTTTTTTTTTTTTTTTACCATTGGGCTGGTAGAGCACTGGAGTGGGTTGCTCAAGGAAGTGGTAGATGGCTCTTCCCTGAAGATGTTCAAGATAAGGTTAGATGGGGTCCCAAGCAACTTGATCTATTTGAAGATGTCCCTGCTTACTGCAGGGGGACTAGACTAGATAACATTTAAAGGTCCCTTGTGACCATTCTGTGATTCTAAGACACTGTCACCTTAGTGAGCACCTATAAGTGAGCAGACTCCAGTGATTTGCATTGCTTGAGAAATGTGAAGGCCCTTACAGACATTTTGAGTCATAATATATGTTTTATTGCTGTGAATAAGTAAATACATATCTCTTGCTCAGCTTAATTCCACATGCATCTTTCCACACAGCTACATATGATGTGTAGGATGGATTCCAGGTTTTGTTTTGTTGTGTGTATGAAACATTACAGATTAGCAAGTTCCTTTTGAGAGACTCAGAGCAGATGTTTTTATATGGCTGGAGAGCCAAACCAAGTACAAGAATTGCTCTGAAAGGTTGAAGCTAGGAATGTGGGTGAAAAGAAAGACAGACTTCTTTCATCCACTCTGGCTCTGTTTTCCCTTCTTCCCTAAGCCAGTCCAAGAAGACACTTTTACAGTTTATTCATTTGTACAAACTATTACTCCAAAAATGGAAAAAAGTTGCCCCTTGGAAAGCATTAAATTCCTGATGTATCCAGCTGAGCTGTTAATGTGGTCAATCTCCTACAGTAAACCGTGATGGACTCAGCATCATTCTGCATTCAGCCTTATCAGCCTGCTGAAGTTTGGTCCCTCTTGCAAATCCATAGGGTAAAGGTATCATCTTATATTGGCAACACTCCCTCCTGTGTAGTGGGTCGTGTCTAAATGCATCCAAATGCACCATCTGGCTTTTGAGTTTAGCACCAGGTATTGGCTTCCTCTGAAGAGAAAGAGTTTTCTGTTTAAAAAACAGCCAGCACTTATTTTGGGGTAAAAGTGAAGTAAGTCCACAGATTTGTTAACCTAATGACCAAACTAGTGTTGGCAAACAAAACCAAAAGACAACAATGCTTGGAGTAGGATTAATCTATCTTGTGCAGTGTGTACATTAGGTCTCTAGAATATTTTCACAGGGTGTTTTTCTTAAATGTTTGTGAAAAGCAGATAGCTCTCTGTTTTTGACTAGTTTCCACCTGAACACAGACTTTCTTACTCTTCTTCTTGCTTGTTTTCAGTCTGGCTTTCCACTCTTGCAGCAGAATCTTGGTTTACTCTTTCCCATCTAAACATCTATTCTTGACTTTATTTTTCATTCAAGCCCTTATCCATCTTATTTCCTCTCACTACAAGCAATTCCACATTCTAGATCTTACTAATTTTTTTCCATCTCCTTTGCAACTCCTGGCTTGTGAAGTGTGTTTGTCTAACTCACTGCCTTCATTATTCCAACTCACATCTCAGAACCAGTGCTCCTTCATTTTTCTGAGCCTGCTCTAGGGAGATAGTCTGAATTTCATAATGGTTGGGATGCACACCCAAGTAGAGGGGAAGGAGGAAGAGAAGAACATCCACATTCAGACTGTGAAGGCTGCTCCCAGAGCCAGGCAGCAGAGGCTTAAGGGTGCAGCCACAACCTCTAAAAGTGCTAGCATCCGATGTATACCCCGAGGTCCTGGCCTGGGACTTGTGGAATGTCTTAGAGTGAGTTTGTGCTAAGGAACTACAGGGTGATCACATTTTTAACCACTGGGACAAATTTCATTCAACTGTCACACTCTGCAATTGCTTAGAAAATGTAGGAAATGCACAGTGGGAAGCTGGTGGGCTAGAGATGTGGATCAGTATCCCTTTTAATGTTTGTTCTGCTCATATAACTGAGTGGTATCAGTAAATGAGGAGTACTTTGCAGAGGCTGAAAACCTACCTGCTTTAATAACCTCTGAAATACTGAGATTAACAACTAAAACTTGGGGAAAGGGAGGGAGAGTAATTTTATTTTGCTCCATAAATCAGAGTAAATGTAGAATCTATTGAAGAGTAGCTACTGTAGAACATTAACTAACAGTGACTAACATTATTAGTCACTGCTTAGAGTGTCACTGACATTTTGAAGCCCCTACCTAACACTGTTGTTTATAACAACTGTTAATTAAATCTGGTTTTATATTGGTTTGGTTTTAGTTTTTTTTTTTTTTTTTTTTTTTTTTTTTTTTTTTTTGTTATTTTTTAATTCAGAAAGCCACCAGTGTTTTTTTTTTTAAATGCATAAGAGTATTCATCTCTCCATAGATGTTTTTTTCTTTCTGCACAGTGAGGGCATGTACAGACACAAGCAGAAATATCCTGAGTTCCCTGGAGAAGAGGTGACCATACTTGTTTATTACCTGTGACCCAGAAAGAGAGAAGCCTGCCTTCTGCATAGCTTGAAGCAAGGACAGATCTGTTTCCTGAGTGACTGGCAGATGTAGCTGTAAACACTGCTGGAGTGCAGAGATTATGGTCCTGCAGCCTGAATAACCATCATCACACTATGAGACCAAATTGGGAATCAGAGACCTGGCAGAGGAGGAAGAGGAAAGATATCATTATTTGGGGATCAAAATTGGGACCCTAATTTTCCCCCTCAACTGTATCACTGCTTTTCTTTTCAAGGGGCTTTTGATGTCAAATATGTATTTGATGTAGTTGTTAGTGCTGGGAAATTAGCAAAAGTGGTTGAACAGTCATTCTGTCCTGCAGGTGTTATCTTAACTCACCTAAAAGATTTTAAAACAAAATTCCTTAGGTTTTCATCTTGAGCAAAGGTGACTCAGATGAGATCTTTACCCTTGGGCTGCAGATCACATTTCAGGCTGCCAGTCTGCAGGGAACATAAGAACTGATTATTCCTTTTACCGGAACAATTAAGACTAATGTACTAATGTGCAAGGTACAAGCTGAAATGTCATCCTGAAGACAGGCTAGGAGCTGTAATAGCTCCTTCCCCTTGAGCTCTTAATCCATAGGGTAGATACCCAGCTAATCTCTCGGTCAATTATGCTAATCTCAGGAGACCTCTGACTAGCCACATATTTTATATTTTATATTTTTATATTTTATAGGATCAGAGAATCATAGTAGGACTTTGGCTGGAATGGATATCTAAAGGTCATGTAGTTCCGAACTCTAGATCAGGTTGCTCAAAACCCTTTCCAAATTGGGTTCTTGAACCCTTGAACTCTTACAGGGATGTAGTAGCCACAGTTTCTCTGGGCAACCTCTTCCAGTGTTTTACCACCCTTAAAGTAAATAATTTCTTCCTTGTAACTAATCTTAATCTATCCTCTTTCAGTTTAAAACCATTTCCCCTTGTTCTATCACATAGGCCTTGGTAAAAAGTTGGCCCATTCCTCAAGCCTGTCAAGATCCCTTTCCTAAAGTGCATCAGTTTTACCACTCAGCCTGGTGCTGTCTGCAAATTAGTTGAGGGTGCACTCAGTGTCACTGTCCATGCGATTGGTGAAGAGATTAAATAGCACTGGTCCCAGTATGGACCCCAGAGGAACACCACTCATTGCAAGTTTTCACCTGAACATTCAGGTGTTGCATGGAACTCTGGACACAACCATCCAGCCAGATCCTTGTCCATCTAGCAGTCCATGCATCAAACCCATATCTCCCCAATTCAGGGATAATAGGGTTGGGGCAGACCATATCCAAGGGCTTACACATGTCCAGGTAGGTGACATCTGTAGCCCTTCCCTTGTCCATTGATGCAGTCAGTCTATCAGAGAAGGCCACAAAGTCAGTCAGGAATGATTTGTCCTTGGAGAAACCATGTTGGCTGTCTTTAATTAACTCCCTGTCTTCCATATGTTTCATATGTTTCAGCAGATCTGGTAGGAGGATGTGGTCCATGATCTTACCGCACGTGGGGGTGAGTCTGAATGGTCAGTAGTTTCCAGGGTCCTCCTTTCACCCATCATTCCTGGGGCCTTTGCTTGACTACCATGATTTTTGAAATATGATGAAGAGTGGCTCAGCAGCTACATCAGTCAATTCCCTCAGTACCCTGGGATGCATCTCCTCAGGTGCCATGGATTTAGGTATATTCAGCTCCTGCAGGTGCTCTTGAATCCAATTGTCACACAGTCATGGGCTCCTAATCAGCTTTTGAGGAAATAAACTACTTTTTAAACTTGGAATTTGTTCCCAACTTTGATAAGCTCCTGAATTATCAATAAAAAAAATCTTTATAGTTTTCAGATAGCAGGAGCATCAGGTCAAAATTTGTATTCTTTTTTACTCAGGAAATAGTAGTTTTCTGAGTTTGATTTCCTATTTTCTGAGTATGTTTAAATCAGGTATTCTATCAAACTCTGTGATCTGTTGAAATCTGAGAAGATAACTTTTAGTTATTGTATCTCTTAACTGCACTATATGTCTCAAAAAGTTAAATGAGAGAAAAAAAAGATAAATTCTTAAAAAGTAATGGTAAAAACAATTTTAAAATAATTTTTTTCATTGTCTTATTCCTGTATTTTTCAAAAAATAGTTCCAGCTATCTTTTTTTTTTGCTGGAAATCTGTTTAAAATCAAGTGTATCAAATCAAGCAATACCAAAGAAATTGTAGCATACATTAGCTTGACTAATTGGGAATAAAGTCAAGTGCTTGCTATAAAATATGGCCATCAAAATGTATCATGCCTTTGAAAAAAAAAAAAACAAAGTGGCTTGTTAGTCTCATCATTTAGCCATAGGGAAAAATATAAAAAGAGAATTATAAAGAGATTAGGTCACTTGATAGAGGGCAATCTTGTCTTTTTTTCTGGCCTCATTTCGCTGGAAGGTTATGACTATAATCTAAGCCAATGAAAGCTAAAAACCCCTGCAACTAACAAGCATAATTTTTTTCCGTGGTAAACTTCTATTCACTGGAGGAAAAATCTAAAAATCAAAATATAATTTTCAGGGTGAGAAACCCCAGGTGCAAACATGTCATTTTAAGCACCTCACACAATGTGATTTCACCATACTCACAATGCTTTCACAGAACATATTGTTTATTTCTAATTCTTGTGTGAAAAGAATGGATCTTTTTTCCTTCTGTAGTTTAAATCTTTCTTCCACGGTGTCTTTTTAAGTGCTTTCCGAACAGCTCTGCTTTCACTGGTATTTTTATCCTTTTTAGATGAGACTGTCAAAAACTCTCAAGCTTGGCTTGTTGCTGTTTTCACCAGAGCCAATACCCAAAGCACTCAGTGTTACAGCTTTTTGTCTCTTGAAGTCAGTGAATGTGACTGCTTGCCTGACAGGTGCAGTGGAAAATCTGTACTGTCCTTTTTGGATTCAACTTTGTGTGGAAATTTACAACTGCTCACATTTCTGGCAAGCTGAGGCAGCAGAAAAAAAAAAAAAAAAAAGAAGCTCACATTTGGATGCAGAAAATTTACTGTGACCTTATTTTGGAATTTCAAATTAAATGACACAGTCTTGGCCAAAAAAATTGCAACAGCCTGCATCTGCATTCCTTCCATACAGTTTCACAAGCAGCACATACATTCTTTCCCACTGTGAGAGCAAGGTCAACATATAAATTTAGTAATTATTATTCTCCTCCAGAATGTCACTGTTGATTTTTAGTCAGCACAACCCATCCCAACACCATGCATAATTTAGCCATTTTAAAGGTATTGAGGGAGCTCTAATAGGTTCACTTCCATGCAAGTAGTTAGATTACTTCAATGCATTCTGAGTTCAGCCCTCTTGTAACTCTGCCTGTGAGTTAAGCTATTAAGAATCAAACCATTACCACAAAAATAATGATCGAGACTTCCAAGGAACCCCCTCTCTGAGATGGGTACAGCTTGCTTTTTCACACTGGCTTCAAAAATCTTATTTGTGTTGTTAAAAAGGAATTGTGTCTAAAATAGGGAGAGTGTAGCAAATTGATACAAAATATGTAATCCAAGCATGGATGGTCCAATTAATATAAAGCACCTCATTTCCAGTGAGCTGCTTATTTCAGTCAATGGTTTACTCCTATGACTAGTACTCTGCACCTTTTTCTGTGTGCAAACTCAAAGCCTTCTCTTCAGAAAATCATACTAATTGAATGGATCCTTGCTAACAAAGCATGAAAATTCTTTGTTTTTTATACTTTGCGTTTAAGTTCTTGAAAAATGAAAATATAGAAATTTACTTCTATGACCATGAAAATGTATGTCTATCTTAGATTATCTCCTAAAATGAGCAGTTTCTGGTCATTTAAAGATGAGCATGGATTTTTCCATTACTTCTGATAATGACCAAAATATTGGCCAGATACCAAGAATCCTTTTTTATACTGTCTTCAGGAGGGAATGAGAATTCCATTACAATTGTCTGAACCAATAAATGATGTACAGTGGCTCTGAGGACACACAGAAAATTCAAGGAGTCTGCTCTCCCAGGAATTTGGTGGCACTCCTTGCGGTGCTAACTTGGACCCTCCTAAGCGCTTCCATCTTCCATTAGCAGTTTTAAATTCGAGTCCCACTTTTGGAGCACAGGTGATCTTGGGCCTCTTTTGGAAATAGAGATATAAATCTCATGGTCCTGTCTGGGTTTAGATGCCCTGCAGCCTCTTCCCTCGCTCACCACAGGGATTTAGTGGCCTGTGTGTGGAAGGCCAGCTCTAATGTGGCATAACTGTGTATCCTGGGACCAGGATGCTGTGAAAAGAGCTGTGTGGGAAAGCCATGAAAAGCCATGAGAAGTCAAGGGCCTTCCTTTCCATGGCTTGAGAGTTGCATTAAAGTTCAGGCACTCACCCCTGGTTGTTGCCTGAGCTATGCTGTACGTCAGTGCCTGGTCGCCTGGTACAAGCAGGAACAAAAAAAGACCCTGCTCGTGATGGCAGTCTTCACAAGGATCTTGCTCCAGTCCTTTAATCTATTGCCAGGAGCACAGGGCAGAAGTCTGGCAAGGAAATCTGTGGCAGCTGAAGCCTTGGTTTCGCTGGAAAGCAGCCTGTATTTTAAATATCCAATGCTAGGAAATTCTGTCAATGCCAACATTATTATACTACAGTTGTGTCTGGAAAAGGAGAGAAAAGACAGATATGTACATAAGAAGCAGGAGCCATGAGCTAAGAAAGAAGACCTATAATGAGTTCAAATTAGATTAAATTAAGGAAAGCAAAGTAATGCTTTGGAGAAAAAGAATCCTACCTATTCTTGTACAATGATGGGTTTTTAATTACCTATTACCACCAGGAAAAGACATCCTGCAGTCTCTGCATTTATTGCTTTTAAAACATTAGTGGAAAGCAAAAGGCAAATCTAATGACAGGAGTTATTATGGAAGGAAGAACTAGTGAAACAGGAAGCATCATTATGCTCCAACAAAAATCCATTAATAGTCTCTCTAAGAAGAGAGACTGTAACTAAGAAAAAAAATAAAAATTGAGAAAGGATGATCTTTTTCTTTCATTAGCCTTGGTATGGTAGCAAACAACCTACATGATTTTTGTTAATGGCCTGGATATGCTTTTTAGCTGTTTCAATCCCTTTGAAGCTGGCTGTTGTGGCCATGAGTGGCACTTTAGGTTGAGTTTCCAGCATTTGGGCTCTTTCTCTCAGGCCATTAGACAGGAATTCTTATAGTACTCTTAAGGCAATTCTTACTAAACTGAGTTATGATTGGTACTAATTCTGGAAAAAGTAAATCCAACATATACCTGGGAAATGGTGGCAACTATCTGTGGCGTGTCACCTACATAAATAATTTTCCCATTTTTCTTTTCTTTTACTTGCAATACACCACCAGGATACAAACTTATCCTATTTCATGGCAAAATTCCCAAGCCCTTCTAGATAGCCAAAATTTCTCAGAAACTCTCCTGTATCAAGTAGGAAATGAGCTTGCAAAACCAGCAAATATTAGAGTTGCAGCATCTGCAAAGTTTCTGCACCAGTATAGTCTAATATTTAAAACAAGAAGCAGCAGGGCTGGTTGTTTACCTGTCTGCAAGCTACTGGCTGGCTTGTTCCCACTTGCTGGATACCTCGGAAGAAATAAAATGCCTCCCTTGCCAGAGATGTATCTTACAAGAAACAGTGTCACACATGGCTGGAAAGCAAGGTTAGCAGATAAAGCCAAAGCTGGGATGGGAATTTCCTCTCATATTATCCCTCATATACATTGACAGCACTTGACCTCTCCAAATGCTGAGGGGTAACTACGCAGACTTTTATGCTCTATATGGGCACTCCCATGCAGAGCAGACAAGGAGGGTGCTTGAGTTACCAGGGATATGGAGCACAATTGCAACAAAAATCCTTTCTGTTGTTTGGAATTTCTGACTTTATTGCAAGGCAAGTGCACTCAAATGGAAGTACTTATGCACATTATTAATATTTTAAGTAAATACTGTCTGATAATAGTTGTTCATTTTTTGACTAGATCTTTCTCTTCCACCCAGATCAGGAGTCTGATCTCACATTTTAAAAACAGGGTAAGTTCTTTCTTTTAAAATTTAAGTTAATCCTGATTTATACAAGAACAGCAGAGGCAAGAACGAAGCCTCACATTTCCAGCTGGAGGCCTCTTTATTAAACTTGTCATTCTATCTTTCTCATTCCTTGTCTGTAAATTTACTTGCAGCAGTTCCAATATTAGTCCTTATAAATATTTTCACAGCAGTGGGGAAGCTTCCAATAGTGAGCTACAAGAAAAAGAAAAGCATGTTCCATTTTCTAATGTGCCACCTGTGACCCCTCCATTAAGCAGATCAGATTTTTTTCATCATCTGCCGTGCTCCAAAGCACAGCAGCTCTAGAGAGAATTCTAGCAGCTATAAATGGGTATTTCTGACAGTCAAAAAACAGGTAGATTTAAAAAGAATCCAGGGAAAATATTCTGTGAAGACATTACTGTGGTATGTGTGATACACAGCAGGTTGCAGATGGATCCTTTTTTATTTATCACCCGGTGAGGTGCCTGCCTGCATGTCCCCAGTGTTATAATCTGCTTGTAGCAGTAATCAAAAAGCAGATATACCTGTGAAATGGAAAGTAAACAAGATCTTTGTTTTTGGCTTTGCCACGGCAAATTTTCATGGCACATTATTATAATTTTTACTTTGTTGGGACTCTTAATGTATATTCAAGAGTACATCCCTTTCCTTTGGGGATGTCATCACTCAGCAAGTTGCTAAAAATGTCTTGAGAGAGGATCTAGCATCATTCCTGCACTATTTTTTCCTTTCTGTGTATGCATGTGTGCAAACTTTGGCAGCTACCTTTGAAAATCCAATGTACATTTCCCCCCCAAAATATCTTCTCCCCCCCTCATTTTCCCTTGTTTTTTAGAACCATGGGTTTCAGACAAAATGAGCTCCACACAGGACCTGTGTGGGTTCAGGTGAAATAACACTGAGAAAGCAGGTTTTTTTCTGCCTATTTCTACTGGTACTGAAGGTGCCAAATTCTACTTCCTCAGCTACTCTTAGCTCAGGAAATGGCCTCAGGCATTTTCAGACATTGAGGGGAGTCACTGAATTTGGCTTTGTGAATTAGAACTGTGCAAATCAGAAACCATGCAAATCAATGGCAAAGACTGAGGGGCAGGACCCTCATAAGGATTTAAACCTCATATTCAGATGTCAAAACCAGGTATTACTGGATAGATATATAAATTCCCTTATGAACAAAGGGTTTAGATGGGAATTCAGTCCTTATTCTGAGAGATGCTGTTATACCATGGAAGAGATGCAGATTTAGGTCCAAAATAATTATACCACAGTTTTAGAAAAATCAAAATGGAAACAATTTAATGTAAAACTTTTTTAAAGCAGTAAAAATATATTCCAAAAATTCAGTGAAAACTATTACAGGTATAAAAAAATCTGTTAAAATAAAATAAAGGAAGGAGGTGGGGGTAAATAGGACAGTTCTGAACCATGAGAAGAACAGAAAAAATATCTAAAAATAGCCAGCCTCTATTAGCAGTTGCCAAACATGCCTTGGAACTGTAATATAATTCTGCCTGGCCTGGAAAAAAACCCTTTCTGCAAATCACAGTCCCCAGGTGCCAAGGTAATAATGAGAAATTGTACAAAAATAAAAAAATCAGATGATACCATGGGCACACTGAGCAGGTGCAGAATTAATGGCACTTGGAGGACTCCATCTCAGGATGCTTTCTCCAGACCAGAGAACACTCTGAAACCTGTACCAAATGAACCAGGTATTCACCACCTTTTTTCCACTTTCAGGCATATTTGGTTGAATCTGTAAGGAAGGGAAAACTTGGGAATTCAGCAGCTGGAGTGGTCTACAAGGGTTCTTGAAGAAATTTGGAAGCCATTAAAGAGATGGGAGTGGGGGGAAAAATTAAGGTCTCTGTTCTTTGTGTCACTGTGATCCTGGTTGTTGCAGGGAACTTGACCTAGCAAACAGGAATTTGCTCAGGGGCAGTTTCTCTGAGGGTTGAACTGCTCTCCTATCTTGGTGCCACCCTCCAAGCTGGATGACCAACACAGGTGCAGTCCCTGGCAGCAGGTCTGACACTCCCAAAAGCTGGTCTGACTACAAGGAATGGCTTTGATGGTGGGTATCTGGTACCATTTCCCTCCCCTCTAGACAGTGTGGAGTGGAGCAGGAGCTGTCTACTATCCAATCCTGTAAGATGAGTTCTGCAGTGCTGAGATAAGGGCACCTGTGAAGTCTTTATGGCAGCCTTGTGTTGATGAAGGGAACAGAGGAAAGCCTTGTTGGGTGGCAGAACCTGGCCCTTTCTATTGACTTGTCCATGTACAATATGTAATGCTTCCCTAGTGGATAGATGGCACATTTATTCTCTCCTTTACCTGTCCCTTTTAGTGTTCTGAACTATTCCTTATAGATAGGAGATCACAGACAAACACTGCCAAGATGTGAACCTTTTTATAGAAATCCAGAATTTCTCCTGACTGAAATATCTGTGGCAAGTTCTGGAAAAGGCAGAATCATTTTTTCCCTGTTGCTGCAGGTGTCTGTTACAACAGTCTAAAGTAAAGTAAGTTTATTGAAATTCTGTTCTTAAACATAAAAGACTTTTGTCTCAGTGAGCCTCAAAACTTTTTGACATTTTTTCATTAATTATTTATATTTATTGTTTTAAGACTCTAACTGCTAGTAGGGCCCTTTTTATTATAAAATCATTAATAAAATGTCTCTTCTCCAAACAAACTTACTCTGAAAATTCATATAGGTGAAGAAGACAAGTGTTGTATATTTTCCCTGTATTTTCTCTAAATACATGATCTGTTGCAAATTTAGAATGACTCGGTAGATGGGGCAGGAATTATTTGCAGGTAAACTAAAAGCCCAGTCAGACTCCATAGACCTGGTCAGCAATATCTTTGTAGGAAACTCTATTTTTAGAGGCATCTCACAAGAGATATTTGGAACTACTTTTTCTGTTGTGGAGATGATTCTGTCACACAGTCTTCTGTGATTCACTGCTGGACTTGTTTTGAACACAGATTTTGGAAGAGTTTGGTCTCTGAGTGATTTCTGGACAAAAAATGAGCTTATCTGAATAATATGATGGAAGGACATCCTCCAGCTGTCCTGTTAATACTTACATAACAGCTCCTTCAGCCTCTGTGCTGATTTAGCATACAAAGTTAAATGATTAATGTGGAAGTGCAATTCTGAAAGTTTCATTTTCAATTAACATATTCATAACTTAAAAAAATTCCCCATGGAATAATTAACTTTGTAAAAATATATATTTTTTAAGCAAACAGAGCAATCCAGGAGCTGAATTACCCAGTGCATACATCTTACGAAGTTTTGGAATTGCAGTTTAGTATAAAGCATGGTGCATGTGCTGAAGAAATGGAAGAGTTTCTTGCTTTCGAGCAGAGAAAAAAAAAATCTGTAAATTCCATTGCATCTGTGCTGGAATGATTCAACCATTTCTCAAAATTTTCATAATGCTTGCAATTTCTCCCTACCTCCTGCTGTTTCTGTGGTGGAACCTTACAGAAGAAGAGCAATAATCCTCATACTGTAGCCATCAGACTTAGAGTTACTATCCTTTCTCAGCTTTTACGCAGATTTATTGTTGGCTTGTTCTTTCCTTCTTTTTCCTTTTTTTTTTTTTCTTTTGAGCAAACTGCTCGTTGTCATGCAAATGTAGAGATAATGAGGTTAATATGTGGGTCAGATTCAACGCTGAGGAGGAAAGCCTTATACATTTCCTGACAGTATAAATTCCCAGGACCTTTGGACAGCTGGGTGGAGCCTGGCAGAGAAACACCACAAAGAGAAATGGGGACAGGAATAAAGAAAGCAGTGACAAGATCTGGTCACTGCTGTCTCCCCTGGAACAGTTTTGGGCTCCCTGTGCACAAATGCTGTAAATTTTGCTTAATGGCAGCAAGCTGGGGTACAGCTTGAGGGCACAGGGATTAGGCTGAGTCTCCCAGGCTGAGGAGACCAAAAAAATTGAGGCAAAAGGAGAATGTGACTCCTGTCTGCATGAAGGTTTTGTCATGCACAAAACCTGATGTGTGAGAAGTCAGGACTACATTTGCTCTGTGCCATTTTTCTATAAGACTTGAAGAAACTCCCCCGTAGGTAACTGTTACAAAGAATCACACATCAAACAGACAAGACACAACTGGATTTGTCCCTCTGTGCATTTTCTTTTATGCTGAAGTTGAACAAATCATGGAGATAAGATTTGACAACAATGCAGGACCTGCATTTCAGGCTCCAAAAATTTCGGCACAAACAAATTATTTAGGTCAGTATTTCAAGCCTTGTCCTCTCAAACGTGGTCCTGATTTGTAAGACAGAGAGACAGAAGGGCCTGGGAATACTTACTATTGCTAATGAACATTTAAAAAATTTTAATTCTTTTAAAGAGGTTATTTGTTAAGTTTTTGTCAATAGAGCTTGTTTGCCCTACTGTTACAATGAAGCCTGTTTTTTCCTTCATTGAGCTTTATAAAGAAATGTAATTTTCTATATATTTCTATACTCTTTGTCTTATGTTAGAATTCACTTTCCAACTTTTTCTTCCAAGTTCCACAAAGGCTTAGATATGTTAATGCTGTGAAAGTTGCCAGATGGTGTTTCTGCAGGTACTATTTACAACTCCCATGAAAATGACAGCGTACTCAGATTTCAGAGGAATAAACATTTTAATTGGGCTGTACCTGTTTTTTTTCAGAGGAATAAACATTTTAATTGGGCTGTACCTGTTTTTAAAAGCCATGTTAAGTTTCATGACATAGCAAAGCCGCTGAAATTCTCCCTTTAATTTATTCAGCCCAAATTTTGGAAATGCTCCTCTGAGAATATGTGTAAGGACGGTTGTGACTAAAGACAGACTAAAGCAAGTGAAGAAATGTTTTCCCAGAGCTGGGCCCGTTCTCCCCTAATAAAATCCCTTTTAGGGCTCATTCTATGACTGCATCCCACAATCCCCCAAAGAAGCTCCCAGAGCATGTTGCAATGTAAATTATAACATGACTAATTATGAGCAACTTGCCTTCAAATTTTATATTTGCTTTTAGACGGATGTTTGCCAAAATGGGTAACAGTTTTAAAATGAGTATATGAAAGCCAGGAATCTTCCAAATAGGCGTGCTCATATGTACACTGAGATATACACAGAGCAGTTATTAAAATGTGAGATTTTGTCAGTTAGGGTTCTAAACCACATGTTTCAATTACTACTGAAATAAAAATCCACAAAACAATGGTGTGCTATAAACAGGACTTTTGGATAAACTTTTGGCACCCAGGATTACTTGATTTAGCCTCTAATTTCCAATATCTGCTTTAAATTATTAGCAAAGATATTCAATACTAATTATTTTGAGGTTTTGCAGCCATGCAAAACATGTCTGTGAATCTTGATAATTTTATGGCTCCTAGCCTTCAACTTCTGATCTGTTCATAACCACAAGGCATTTGGTTGACCCTTGGTGCTTTATTAAGTTCAAATCACATGCAGATTTGGGACAATCTTTTGATTTTCCTCCTGATTTTCTTAAATTGTATTGCTGTACAGTTTGTATTATTTTACCCATAACTGGGTGAATTTCTTTTGTGCTGGTGACCTGGATGAAAACCAGCCTCAGAGAACTCTCTGTGAAGTTGATACTGAGTCCTCCTTGCAAAAATGACAATGGTACCTGTGAGGGCACAATGACCTTGGTGTCAGTGAACAGCATTCACCAAAGACTGGAGGCAAGGTAAAAAAAATAGTAAGTTATATGACTTTTTGGCAGCTGCAGATGTAAGCTTTTGTAGGACTAGCTCCATATGTATGAATGTAGAACTAAACACAGCAAAATTATTCCCCCCCTGGGTCACAGACAATAAGTGATCAGTGGGATCAGTGCAAAAACTGGCAGTAGGAGGTAAAAGTGGCAAAGTTCCTGGGCATGTCAGAACTCCCTCTTCTAGCAAGTAAAGAGAAGTGTTGCTCTGTGTGGCTCACCTCCTGGTGAAGTGTCCAGGAGCAGACCCTCCCATTTGCACTCAAGTTCAGTCGTATATCTTGTTTCTAGTGATCATCTCCATATAGAAACTGCAGATACAAACTTGTAAATCCTGTTTCTGAAAGGAAGTCCTTGAACATGGAAGGTTTCTCACAACAGAAGCATTCTTGTGAACAAGAAGTCACATCCTTGTCCTCAGTATGGCTGGTGATGAAAGAAGCTATTTAGGACTTCCCCTGCAGTTGGAAGTGTTAGGGAATAGGGTTTCAAATTCTGATTTACATTTGACCTTGGGAAGCTCTTTCCTTGTGCTTAGGAAACTCTTTAGCATCACTGCCTTTAAAATCATCAGAGATGAGTATAAGAGAAGTTGACTCCAGGTCAAGAGTCCCAAGAGCTGAGTGAGCTCAAAGCTCCTGTGTGGAGAACAATGTAAACCACCCTCTGAAAGGAAAAGGGGTTGTACGGAAAAAACCTTTTTCTGGGTGAGTTAGTCCATGGTGCTCAAATACAAGCATCATCACATATGAAGAAACTGCAGCTAGAGAGAGAAATAACCAGAAATAAAAAATGTAATAATTATTCTATATCATAACTGTGACATTCAATAGAATATTGCGACTCCTGGCAGAAAATCATGTGTCTTCAGCCTGATTACAAAATTAAAAGAGAAAATATCTGAAAACCTATCTATCTATCTATCTATCTATCTATCTATCTGTCTGTCTGTCTGTCTGTCTATCTATCTATCTATCTGTCTGTCTGTCTGTCTGTCTATCTATCTATCTATCTATCTATCTATCTATAAACTTTTAAATGCATCCTTGCTGACTACGACTGTACTTTCCTCTTAAACAGTAAAACCAGAGGGGAAGTCTAAATAGATGTCATGGAGCTGTGATTGTTTTTAATTCATTGGACTGGCTAGCTGTCAGCAAGATAAATGAATCATCCATACCAAATTCATATTGTCTTATTTATGTGAGAGGGATTGAAAAAAGAAAAGAAGTCAATAAAAATTAAATTGAAAAGGAAAATATTGCTGCAGTACAGTTTTCCAAATGCATGTGACAAGTGAAAATGAGATGTGATAAAAAGTGAAATGTGAAATATTTTAGGGTTTTTTTTACTATTGTTTATATGTTTTAATACTTTATATGCCAAGCATTGTCTCAGCATATGGGCTCATGAATTTCTTATTTCAAAGACATGAGATGAGTGACTTGGGTAGAAAATGGGTAGATTTTCCAAATAACTTTTACTAGTACTAGTGGAAATGGAGAAACAAGTTCAAACTGAAGCAAGGCACAGTCAGGAATTCATTTAAGCATTTACACTAGGCATTCTGGGAAAAAATGATCCCATCTCCTCAGGAGAACACATTATATTTAGCAATTAAGAGGGTGGACCAGAGATGATCAAAGTATCAGACTGAGGGATGTTGGGAAGAGAAGTGATGAACCAACCTGATCAGAAGGGAATAAAGTTCACATACTTGAGACACAGAAAATATCCCAACTTCCCTTTCCCTCTAGTGACATGAAAGAAACACAGACAAGCCTTGTGCATTGCCACACTGGATGTATTTTTTTGTGTCAAATCTCTTTTAACCAGTTTTCCTCTTTTTATTCTTAGCCATTTTGTTCTAACACCAAGGTAGAATCCTAGTTTGAAAGGCGTGAGATGTTACAGCCACAAAAGAAATGTTAATCAGATATTAGAAGAGAACATCTCCTGTACTGTGCATTGCTGAGTGGATATTTATGTTGAAGACTCAGGAACTAAGACATTTGAAGTGTGGGGTGTGATGTTCCACAGACATGAAAAGCGCTGAACAAGCTCCAAATGTCCATCACTCCATGTAAGTACCTCTATAGCCCAGTAGCCACCTAATCAATGGTGCTGAGGCCAGAGGAAGCAGCAGGGAGGGTGTTACATTACATTACAGTCCATCACACATGAACTCAGGAAGAGAGGGTGTACAAAGCCTGAACACAAAACCCATCAGTCAATGAAAGAAGTTTAAACCATCCTGAGACCAACATCCCTCTGTGTGGATGAGTCAGACAATATCAGAATTTGGCAGGGAGGGAGGGGAACATCTAGTGGGTAGCCTTCCAAATCATCAATATAATGCTGAATTAACTTGTTTCAAAATCATATATCTTTATATAAAGAGTACTGCCTGTTCTAAAAATAAGAGGCCTGACTCTGATCCCATTCATAACGCAATGAATCAAGGACATTCCCAGCAAGATCCACAGAATTTCTGTAGTGCAGAACAACTCAGTGACAGTCTGCATTCTGGTTGTATCCTGGGGGCTGAGCATGTGACCCACAGCTGAGTTTTAGTTTGTGATCATAAAAGGCTTTTTGAAATTCATTTTAGTCTATTAGTGCTCCCAGAAAATTGTGTGCTCATTCATTTTTCTCAAAACAAATATCCTGGACTTAATGGAGTGTAGTGTCCTTTCACTACCAGTACCGAAGAACTCAAATTATGCATTATTAAGCTATTAAACCGAACTGAACAAGAAGAACTGGCACTTACTGGCAGGACCACTGTTCTAAAATGCTTGGTGATAAGCTATGGAAACATAGCAGTTATAAAAGTGCCATCTCCTACCAGCTGCTATAATTTTGTTTCCTCTAACAGTTAGAGCATATTTAGGAGCACATCTTTTGCACACGTATGTCTACACAGAGGAAGGTTCATGCAGGGGTCTACCTGTGCTGTCATACATGGCGCTGGCAGGGGATTTCTGCAAGCCAGCTCACTCTCGAGCATGTTGCTTGAGCTGGTTCCTACAGCATTTCTCTTGTAAAGACAGTGTTCCCTCCAAGTAGTCTCTAAAACGCCTTCTGAAATCAGAGCTTCGCAGACTTCAGGATGTAAAGCAAAAAACCTTCCTGAGCCCCTGGATATAGCTAGTGACATATTTTGATGGCAAATCAATCATCACCTGAGCTTATTTGTATTTATTGTTCCATTTGCTATGCAGGGAATATGGAAAGCGAAAAAATCAGATGCTGTAACATATATTGTTGCACTCTTGAAAGGTGATATGATCCATGAACTTGAGATTTTCAAATAAAAAGCAGATGGCAAAACTACAAGAATCTTTGGGGGTGTTCAAATATCACAAATGATCATTCAATGCTTCATCTGTTTGAAAAAAATCTAGCAAAACAAATATATTTTTGACTTCAATGCTAACCTATTCAGTCACTTGCTCTCTGCCTCTTACTTAAGGTGCTGTACAAGACCCACAGCCAACCTCCATGATCTTTGCTTCACACTAGACTTATGGCAAAGTACTGCCTTCATTGCTTTGTCTGCAATGCTGACACCAATTATCACATATTTCATTTATTTTATCACTCTTTCTATTTTTATTCTCTGGCATCAATTTGATAGGTGACAAACATTCCCTTGGGCTGTGACTGAGTTGCCTCCTTACTCTTTCCCTAGCACTTGCATTAAAACCACATGTTTGGATCTGGGTGCTCAAAATTGCCACAGTATGGAGTGGAAAGAGCAAAAAATATTAATTTATTTTGCAGAGCTGATGGTGGAGCTAAGCCAGAGCTACTACCCCTCTCTACTTTTAGCAGGAGTTTTATCATCAATGAGCCTCTTGAAAGGGTATAATAAAAATATAAGTTTATACCATACTATATAAAGTTGTAAGGAGTTCACAACGACTTTGCTGATTCTATCAATAAGTAGTTAGAGATTTATGACTGCAAATAATGTTTTTTCCACTCAGGGATGAGCTCAGCACCTGTTTTATGAAACAGTGATATGTGCCATTACAGCCCAGCACAATGAACTAAGGCAGAATCCATTCACCTGCTGGATTTATGGAAAAGCACTGAACCTTTTCATGCATCATCATGCATGGAGTTTGGCTAGAGCTACAACTTCCAAAACATCATCCTTAAGATTTGATACCTGAATCTCTGCTACATGCTTTAAATCTAAGCAGTCTGTTCAAATACTTGCTGAGCTCTTATGGTCTCTGTGCCACCACTGAAATGAAACTGCCTTCGCTCATGTTTGTTCACAGATGTGGCCAGCACATCTGGGTATATGTCTGAGGCTTCAGGCATTTGGTTGGTTGGTGCCGTTCTGGCATAGGGTAGGAATGCTGGCTTGTGAGGGGAGCATCAGAAAAACTCATCTGGGTTTCTTGTTCCAGCAGCCTTTTCTTCTTTCTTTGCAAACACAGAGTAATGAAATAAATTTTATATATTTCAAAGCAGAAACTCACGATAATCATAACCAGAGCATCACCTAATAATGGGAATGATGTATTGGAACAAGGGTAAATGCACATTCACTTATTGTTCCATTTTATCAGCCGTTAACATTAGGAAAGGAGAAAACCTCTTCTAAGAGTCAAAACCATATAGATGTTCAAGTGAAATTTTATATTTAATAGTTAGTTCAGCTGGATGAAGACAGGCATTTACTTTTAGATTGCAAATAATTCTGGGACATTATAAAATGATGTACATTTTTGTTGTATGCTTTGTACAAATAAGTATACTGTATTATTTATTGAGGTAATACAGTCCCCAAATCTGCTCATTGAGTTCTGATTAACTGATGTTTGACAGAGTGTATAATGTCATAGAATTTGAAAATAAAGAACAGAAGAAGAAGGCTGTATGTCATGAACTCTCCTGAGGAGCATTTACATGCATAGGAATCAGATGCTCAGGATCAGTTTATTATAAATATACTCTTTGACCTTCTGTATATTTTTGTTGCATTAGCTTCCCTTGGAGAGATGTAGGAGACAAATATATCCAAAGGTTAGTGGCATTAAAGAAGTGTTTTTTTGAGATGTAAAAATGAGAGAAGGATGCTATAACTGAAGTGCATTTTCAGTCATGGAAAAATAAGTCTTCACCTTTTTTGTGGGATAGACATTTACCCTTTCATTTTTAACTCTTTCCTCTTCTAGATACTTCTGTGCTCCTAAGTTTCTTGTTTTCTGCATTTCATTTTGGTCCCAACAATGTTTTTCCATTTAATGGAAGTTTAATTCCATGCTCCAAGGGGTACTTTTCTCTGTTCTTTAGGTCCGGAAGTCTACATGGACTGGTTAACAATGAACCTTTTGCTTCTCTGTGCTGCTTTTTTCCCCCCAAGCACTTTTCAGAGTTCTGAGAAGAAATACCAACTGGAGGATGATTAGTTTCCTGCGTAGCTTTTGACTCTGCTATCCCACTTCTCCAATCCTTCCTTTCTTTGTTGTACCACCACTGAAGACCCTGGTACCTCTCTACCGTGAATCTTGTGCAAAAACTTATAGTCTGGAAAAAAAATGTTCTGCTTACAAAAAATGAATGAAAACTGTTGAGAAAAAGAGTTTTTGAAAAATACAAAACCCAACAAAACAGAACCAAACAGGTGCAAGTGGTGGGAAGGAATGCTCTCCAGTGAAAATGTTGTTCCTTATACCTGGCTTCTGGTATTGCTGCATTTAAGAGCTTGCTGGATATCAGACAATGCAGATCCTGGGTACTGCAGAGGTGCCACAGAGCTCTCCTGATGGAGCACGCACACATCCCAGAAATTGCAGGGATTATTGAGCACAGTAGCCTGTCACCTCCATGTGGTACCTGCATTTGTGTTCATCTATTGGGACATATTTTTGGGTTGAGTGAAGAGATGAAACTGTTCTCAGAAAATTAGTCCCCCTCACAGCAAAATCTCCATCCCCATCCCTACACTACCCTTGGTTCCATCTTCAGTCAAGCATTTTAGTCACGCTTCTCTCTTTGGCCAGGTCTTTGGGAAACGGGAACAGTGTATCATCAGAGGGTGTCCAAAAAAGCATGTCCCCGTGTCTCCATGTCCACATGTCCCCGTGTCCCTGTGTCCCCGTGTCCCCATTCCACACATCCCTGTTTCCCCATGTCCCCGTGTCCCAGTGTCCCTGTGTCCCCATGCCCCGTGTCCCAGTGTCCCCATATCCTTGTTTCCCCGTTTCCCCGTTGCCCCGTGTCTCCATGTTCCCGTGTCCCCGTGTCCCCATATCTCCATGTCCCAGTGTCCCTATATCCTGGTGTCCCCGTGTCCCCATATCTCCATGTCCCAGTGTCCCCATATCCCGGTGTCCCTTTATCCCCGTGTCCCTGTGTCCCCATATCTCCATGTCCCAGTGTCCCCATATCCCGGTGTCCCTTTATCCCCGTGTCCCCGTGTCCCCATATCTCCATGTCCCAGTGTCCCCATATCCCGGTGTCCCTTTATCCCCGTGTCCCCGTGTCCCCATATCTCCATGTCCCAGTGTCCCCATATCCCGGTGTCCCTTTATCCCCGTGTCCCCGTGTCCCCATATCTCCATGTCCCAGTGTCCCCATATCCCGGTGTCCCTTTATCCCCGTGTCCCCGTGTCCCCATATCTCCATGTCCCAGTGTCCCCATATCCCGGTGTCCCTTTATCCCCGTGTCCCCGTGTCCCCATATCTCCATGTCCCAGTGTCCCCATATCCCGGTGTCCCTTTATCCCCGTGTCCCCGTGTCCCCATATCTCCATGTCCCAGTGTCCCCATATCCCGGTGTCCCTTTATCCCCGTGTCCCCGTGTCCCGGTCCCGATGCCGACACACGATGGCGCCGCAGTCCCCGCAGTGCCGCCGGTCGGTGTCTGCCAGCGGAGGCTTTCCCGCTCGGAGGGATGCGAAAGGCGGGCGACACAAACATCCCCGCCTTTGAGTGACCTTTGTCAGGGTGCTGGCAAAGGGAGGCATGAGCGCATGGATGTCCTCCACCGTGTTCCGTGCCCCTCAGCTGCTCCGGGGCAGTCGGATGCTCACAGATCTGAGCCCACCAGCCGGGGGTCTGTGTGGTCTGGGGAGTCAGACTTGCAAAAAGATGAAGGGGGGGGGGGGGGATGAGGTTTCTTCCCCCCTTCCAGAGGCAAGTTTTCATGAGGGTCTGGGCTTGTAGAAGGTGTTGGAGGAGTTTTGTGGCAGAAATATCAGTGGGTTACCTGCCTGTCCTGTGCCCTCGGGACTCACCTATAGAATCAGAGAGAACCGGGTGAAAAGGTGCCACAAAGCTGGGTTAGCTGGAATGTGCTCGCTGGACTGAAGCAGAATAAGAAGCAGTCAGCATTATGTGTGTGTATAGCACACACACACACACACACACACACACACACTCACGCTCACACACACACACACACACACACACACACACACACATATAATGTAGTTCAAGTACATTATTGAGATTTAAATGCATGGAAAAAAAGACTCAGCTCTATTTTTTTTTTTTACAAACCTTTGACTTCATATGCTCCCGTGCCTTCAAACACATGCAAAGCAAGGCGTAGCAAAATCTTTTGCTGCAAGCAAAAGCCAAGGAGCACTCTGAATGAACCTCTGTGCTTCCCTGCTGTGTTTGCTTTTCTTAGCTGGGTTAGATAAAAACTCAGCAGAATTTGCTGTTTTGCCTCTGTTTCTCCAAAATCTATTACCTCTGTGGGAAGAGGGAAGGGGTGAAAGGAAGAGGGGGCTGTGTGAATTCCTTCATATGGCAAAGAATTCAGCAGGGGCAGTCTGGGGTGCAGAATGAAGGTGGCTGTGTCTTTATCTGAAGAAATTTGTAGTGCCCCACCGGCTGTTAGGAAGCAGGAAGCAGCAATGCCTGGGATGTGGGCCGAGGAGGATCAACACCAGGTTTCCTGCTGCTGATTCTCTGCCCAGCTGTGTCTGGCACTGGGAGCCAGGCACCAGGGCAGGACGTTTAAAAATAAACTCGCCAATAACACCATGGATGTGCATTGCTCCGATAACAGCCTGGATGAAGCTGTCATCCTAAAGGCCAGCAGTATCAGGGAATGAGGATTTGGGTGTAGTCCGGAGATAAGAAATGCAGTACTTTGGTGGGGAAAGGCCACCATCAGCTGAAATTGGCCATAAGCAATTTATTGCCATTTTCAGAAAGAGCCTGTTTGATAATGAGGTACGTTTCTTCCCCACCCTTCCCTTAGTACAAAAATATCTCATTCAGCTGTGTCGGTCTCCAAACTGAAATCAAGCCTGGAGGAGCTGTGGGAGTTGCTGATATGTTCTCATTTGGCAAGGGTGGAGCAACATCCAGAGCTGGATTATTGTCAGTCAGGCTGACAAAGCAGACCAGAGCATCACCACAACAAAACCCTCTGACCCATGTTATGTAAAGCACTGTTTGTTTGTGACTGCTGGGATTCTGGTGAAGAGAAAATCCTAAGAGAAACGTAATGCTCCTTTAAGAGAGCTCTTCAGAGGTTTTTTTCAGCCCTGGATGTTATGTACATTAACTAGGCTACTTGCACATGTTGAAACTTTCTTAACAGTAAGTTATTGCTTGTTATTGTTATATGCTGCTGAAAAAGGAGTATGTAAACACCTGCATTTTTAAAGGGCTTGTGAGAGGCAGCTGGATATAGTTATGTGGGACAGAATTATGCTAAACAACAAGACCAAAAAGAATTTGAATAGTGTATGAAGCAGGATTTCATATGGAGCCTTGTGCCTGATGTACTGCCCAGCAGATGTCTTTTCAGCTCTCCCTACCCCATGAGCTTCTGTTCCAGTCACAGGCAAAAACAGGGAAGAAAACCTTGGTCTGTTTTTTCAAGACATCGTTTGACTTTCACTACATTGTCAAAGGGGGGCAGTCTGAAGCAAAGCAAAAGACTTAAAAAAGCAAACCCCTGTGAACCTGAGTGTTTATGGAAAATTCTGAGAAAGGTGCTTCATCTGATGCTGAGAAGTCACTCTTGGTATGAGCCACAGTCACATTTTTCATAGCTACAGGATCAAAAGGGCTCTCCCCTCTGAGTGCTTTTATAGGAGATGGTGAAGCAGCGATGCAAAATCATAATGATTAAAGTGCAATACATAGCAGACAGCAGAAACGAGCTGATAGTCTGGTGAAAAGAACAGTAAATAATAAACAAGACTATTGAGAAATATGAAAAACTTAGGCCATTCTGTATCTAATAGATAACAATGACAGTACCCTGAGGATAAGGGCAGGAGAAAGCAACGAGTCTTTTCATAGCTGTATATCTTTTGTAGAATAAGAGACAACAAAATTCAGTGAAAAACCCTCAGAAAACAAGCTGTCTGTATGTGTTACTAATGCAGGAGGAAGAATTGAAAGTGTCTTTGGCCCCAGAGAGAGATGTGTGTGCATCGCCCGGCTGCTCAGAATAAGGGCAAAAAGGCAAAGTGCTGAATAGTGAAAGAAATTATGGATGATCAAAAAACCCAGATATTAATCTGTCAGTAGAATGAAGTATGAGGCACTCACTAGTGGCAACTGGATAAAATTAAACCAGTGAATCTGAACATTAAATGCTTCTCTGGCACACCTTATTTGTTTTACTGGGAGTACACAGGAGATGCAGTTGACAAATGGTCTTTATTAATAAGCTAATATACTGGATTTGAACACTGAGAGGGAAATAAAGCAAATGATTGACAGCACTGAACATTTCATCTTGATAGTTTCTGTAGGACACAGAGGCATAATATGTGCATCTCTGCCAGGCAGGTTGCTCAGGCCACCAAATGCTTCATGCCACGAGGTAGCAAACCCAGCATTAGCCCAATGTGCCCGCCCTAGGGAACAGTTACGAGAGCTCTGCCAGATTTTTGGTGCCTGCTTCACTGTGCCCCCCAGTGACTACCTCAGTTAACAGTATAGTGACCTCTAGGACCAGAAGACCTCAAAGAGTTTGATCACCAAATAAATGTTATATTGTAGAAAAGCTTTATTTATTCAGTTAGTGCTTTTATTGATATCTATGAATTTATGCTAAAATGAATGTTTTATTAAGGCTAGAGGAAAACCTAATTAAAAAGAATATAGTGCATGTATAGAAAGCAAAAAAGCCTGAGAAAACCCCCAAATGCAAGATGTTAAGCTCTGTGACAGGAATTCAGATCTTTGTTTAAGAAAAATATGTAAATAGTGAAAGTCTAAAGTAGGTGTATACAGGTGTCATACTGCTCAGTGAGGTGCCTCTCTTCTTGTATTGTTTCTGACAGTGATGACTTTCTGAGACAGGACACAAAACAAAACCCTTAGTCACTGAGGATGACCATGTTCTTACAACTACACCTGCTTGCAGAAGCTGTCAGAGTGTAATCTGTATTTTTTCTTATGCAGGAATACTCTAGAGCTGGCTGAGTACAGGTTGGTTTCCATTTTAAAAACTCCCCCAGACCTGAGTGATGCTTTTGTGTAGAGTGGTGATTCTGAGATATTTGAATGAAGAAGAACTTTCATGACATTTTGCCCTCTCCCTCTGTATCTCCTACCTAGTGAGGCAGAGTTTTCTGCCCTGGCTTCCACAGCACAAGAGACCTAGAAAGCAGGAGCTGTAGGCAAGTCTCTACTATCTAGAGAGACTGTCCCTCTGGAGTGTCACCAAGAACTGGCCATTTTTTTGTGTGTGTGAATAGCCAGCCCACTTTTTAGGTTTTTAATTCTACCAAAAGCCTCAGGCTTTCATAATAGTTTGTCAGAGATCCAACCAGAGAGCGAGAGCGGTTCCATAGCTGGGTGTGCTTTCTGGATTCCTGACTTCTTCACAACACCCCAAGTGCCTGTCTCTGCTCAGTTCAGGCATTTCCAAGACATTTTCAGAGCTTTCATACCTCTTGTCCAACACACGAGGGTTTTCTTCTGTCTTCTGGGCATCTGCAACTGTTTGGGTGGACCAAACCTAAGTGTTAGCTCAGCTGGAGCCAAGCAGGCATTTACTTTCAGATTGCAAATAATTTTGGGACATTATAAAATAGTTGACAGATTTTTTATATTTTCTCAAACATGAGAAGCTGTTTTATCTGCAGCTGTTTTATCTCCTTGTATATGTGCGATCTGCAGTATTTACAAGTATTTGAAACATGAAGGGCCCTACAGGGTGCTTTAGATTTTTGCAACACCTTGAAATCAGTGGAGAGCTGAGAATCTGAGCCACAATGTAACTATGATGCATTTTTGTACATTAATTCAGTCGCTTATTACATCTGTGATGAAACAGAAGCACTGAATTAAATGGGTGAAAATGTGAATCTGCAGAACATATGTACCATTCTTACAAATTCTGCTTAATATTTGCTTTGTCCTTAACAGTACAGCTTCTGAACTCTCTCTGGGACTTCATATGTTTGTCCACACAAAATGCCTGAGTACACTGCTGTTGTCCACATTCTATAGGGTGTTCAGGAACAAGCAGATTAGGTGATCTGCTTGATGACATCAAAGTCTTGTAGGTTCCAGTCCAGTGTGTGGGCTTGGGGATCATTTCCTATGCCAGATATTAATTATTTTAATAAAGGGCACATGGGATACAATTTCAGACTTCTTCAAGCTCACTTGTGAAGAAGGAGATCAAATAAATTTCTCCTGTCCCATTCCCCACTCATGGTGTGCCATGGGCCTTCTCCATCTCTCAGGATAATTGTCATTTCACCTGTAATTCATCCTCCCACATCAGGTGTCTGAGGCAGTGATCTAATATACTGATAGAGGAGAATCCTGAGAGAAACAGAGATTTGGTACTGCACACCATAATTATTCATGAAATTGGCTATCGTCTCTGTAATTACATTTTGTCCAAAAGCCAGATCAACTCACTGGGGAACAGGCTATCAAAAATTAATAAACTTATCTTAGGGACACAATTTCAGGTATTGTTTTGAGAGAACAAAAATTCAATAAAATATTATTTTTATGCTGTTTTTATGGTTTTTTACAATGATGAGCAGGAGAAGGTATGGTGTCAAACACTACATTTCAGAATGATGTTGCAATTCTCCCATTTCCATTTTGCAGTAGAGTGTGAGTGGACATATCCTGTGCTTTGTCTCATGTTAGTAAGAGACTTGATGAACCTTTCATGAATCTTTTTGTATAAGTAGCCCATGTTAATATGAAAATTTTCTCAGAGAAGAGCATTTGTGCTTTTTCAAGTGCTTACAAATCCTTCTAAAAAAAAAATAATTTTTGATTGCTCTTTACTCTGCCAAAGGTCCATTGTTGATTTTCTTCCCATCTGGGGGAGAAATTGCGATAATTTATGGGAATTCTGTGTAAAACGTCCTTTTTCTGGAAAGTTTCCATTAAAAGAGAGTAGTCCCATCTCTTCAGAAGTGGGCTAGCTGAAACTCATGAGTAAAGTTTTCAGAGGGAGAAGTTGAAATTTGCCACTGATGGATTTTGCTCTGAGTAAGGCCACCAGAGGAATGTGCAGTGCAGAGCCAGTCCCTTGCTGCAGCGGGATCTGCTTTTTCCTGTGCAAACACAGGGCAGGGCCTGGGCTGCTCCAGGGTGGGCTGCCAGGCTGGAATTTGGGAAGGTTATGGAGCCCTTTGAGTTTGGCACACCCTGAGCAAAAAAAACAAGGAAGCTTGATCTCAAAAGGTATGGGGAACACGCCTCAGAAGAGACTGAATTAAATGAAAACTGATCTCTTCTGTCCTTCTGAAGTTCAGAAGGACATGCACATACCACAAGAGGCCGTCTGAGTAAATCTCTAGAGTTGCATCAAAAACTCTGGTGGGGAAGTCGTGATGTTACCTTGTGAAAATTAGCCAATAATTAAACAGCACCTTGCCTCCTTATCCATTCCCCATATAAAATTTATTGGTTTCTAAACAAAGCAATTTATGAGACTGGAAGGAAGAATTAGCAAGTGCCAGTCAGACAATTTGTATTGGTGGGTTTCAACAGGAGAGCAGACAGTAAATTGTTGCGACTCTGAGCAGTGCTGTGAGTAGATGTAAATTACCAACCCACCAATACTTCAGAGCCATTAAGTGCCAACACTTATTGATTAGTGTGGGCTTTTTCCTGCTAATGGCACCAATTTCTGAACAGCCAGGGTATGATTCTGACATTCATTATACTTTCAGTGTCTTGAAGGGGACTCAGCTCCTTTTGCCCTTGACTTGTGTAAAAATCCTGCCTAGTGTCACTAATGTTCTGTAGACCTGAGTTACAAATACAGTGATGAGAAGCTAAGATCAAGGCTGCTGCCAGCCACCACACTGAAAACACCATCAGCAGCAGCGTGTAATAAGCTGTGCATGTATGTGTGTAGTTAGAGAGCGGGGTTAAGAGCAAGAAAAAGGAAGAATAAAAGCTGTTGAAGATTCATTCTGCCCTGTCCTCTCCCAAACCCTCACAAGCTTCATTTTACACTCCCTTTTGTACTTAGCTGTCAGCCAGCATCTTACCCTGCAAGATCCTCAAAGAAGACAGATTTCACCCTTCTGTTCCCTGGGAAAGGACATTATTGATTCCCTATCACTAGTGATTAAGAGATTGAATATGCTAAAATACACAGTCATACTGCCCCCCTCCCCAGTCTGTTAATCTGTTAGCTGAGATCAGAAACAGTCTCTCTGGATCCTGCCAGCAACCAATCTTGTCCTGGGGTCAGCCACATCTCCCCTTTTCCTGGCAGAGGATGGGCTTGCAGATGCATATGCTGAGAGCAAAAAGGCTCAAAGGAAGTTTTGTCTCAGCTCCCAGGTATATTTATGCCAAGAACTTAATCTGAAGGGCAGTGTCAGAGAAACAGAGAAACTAGGCAGAGATATCTCTACAGAATGAGAGAAGGACCTGGATGGGCAGGAGGCTGGTGAAACAAAGAGAAGCTAAACAGTTCCTCCTGACTGTTCTAATGGGACTCCTCTGGGCTGCTGCATACAGAGAACTGGGATTTCTTCAGGCCGTGCCCTGGCCATTTAAGACAGGTTGTGAAGCTGTACAAGCCATAGGTTTAGTCAGTGGAGAAAGAGGAAAACCTGTGTTAAGAAGGGAGGAGTCTTCAGAGCACACTTGTTAAAAACAACCAGTAACAACCACAAGGTGCTAGATCATGTGAGCGGCTGGTGTAACACCTACATACATGGGAAACAGATAGCAGTTCCTCTTCTGGCACTTGAAAAATTCTTCTATAACTCAGTTAAATTTGTCACACACGAAGGTCAAACAGATCTTGTTCTGTCATTAACTGTGGCCATCTCATCAAACAGCCAGGGTTTCTTTCAGAGTAAAGGGCTTCCTTCCCTCTTTAGAGAAGGTCAAGTAAAGCCAGAAGAAAAGAAAAATACTTGCTCTCACTTATCATCACTCAAGACCTTCATGAGCCTGAATATCCACTAACTTTCTCACCCCAACAAATATATACATAAAACCTTGTGTTGAAGGGAAACAAGAAAGACTTTCTGGAGGGAGCAGAGAAGAAAAAAAATTGGTTTTACCTTTGCGATTAACGCTGAAACTGCTTCCCCAAAAGTTTGTTCCTTTAAAATATGTGGGAATAGTGAGGGTACACAGAGAGTTCAGAGGCAGATGAACAGTGAAAGGGTGAGACATTGATCCAGAAATCTCATTTTGTCACAATCTGCAGTTTCATAAGCATCTCACCATATTCCTAGTGAAATCTTAGTGTTTTGGTTTATTTTGTTAGGGTCTTTTTGTTTGCTTGGTTTTTAAAATTATACAACCCTGCCATAAACTTTGTAGAATGAGAACAGGAAGAAAGGAATGAAAATTCAGTTTTGAGAGCAGACATTATCCTTAGAGCTTTCAACCTAATGGCTGATACCAGCTCACAGAGAAGCTGAGTCTCCACAGGTGTTCAGAACTCAGCTGCATCTGCCACAAAGTACAAGGGAAGAATGAAGTTCAATTACTGAATACACAAGGACATCTCCTTGGGGAAAAAATGGCCTTAATGATGAAGGTTTGAAGGAGTCAAAAAAATTCATTAGTCATAAAGAAATCTTGGTGAGCCATCCAGTCACTCAGGAATTTAAGATGATTCTTATTCCCAGTAAGAATGCATACAGCTTTCAAAAACATGTAAGAAGAATGAAGTGTTGAGAGAACTGGATTTGAAGGAGTGAGTAAACAAAGGGAATTATCTTTGGACTTTTAAAGTAAATTAAATCCTCCATTGACCTAGGAATCTGACACCTGAATAGTATGACAAATCAATGTGTCTGCCTTTCAAAGGCTGTTCTCCATCTTCTTTTGGTTGGTCCCAAAAAAAGATGCAAACCACACTATGCAAAATACTTCCCAAACTAAAGTGCAGTCTGGCCACAGGACCCTCTTGTCACATTGTGATTGCAGGATAATGTACCTCTCAAGTCACAATGCTGTGCCTGCTCCCATGTACACATTTCGTTCAGCTTTTGATTCATCTCTTTGTTCAGGCCACTTAAATTGCTCAGCACGTCTGTTTTTCAGAACAGGCTGGTTCCTTGCTGGAAGATAAATGGTGGATGTACAGTTTGAGGACATTCATTCTTAGTTTACCCTAATCAGGGCCAGCCGAACACAGGAAAGTGTTTTTCAGAGAAACATGTAATTATTTTAACATTTGGGTTTCTTCCAGTTTGAAATGAAATAAATTTTGTCAAAAATTTCTAGAGGTAATTTTCTATGAAGAAATAAATCACACAGCAAAACACCAACAACATGGAATGTTTTGCAGTGTGATATGACTCCTCAAGGGGTAGGTGTACAAAGCCATTTGTTAAAAAAATGTGCAGATGATGGTGCTCCATCCTTGGCATAGTCTGGAACGAGGTCTTCCATGGTCCATTTCATCTTGAAGTGGGGCTCTGAAGGGTTTTGAGCCTCTCAGTTTCCAGGACAGAAAATGTGGAAGTGAGGCAGTCCTGCACTATGGCACAGTGCTGCTGGGAGCTGCTTTACCACACCACTACAGGCTCATGAGGCAGCTTCTTGATAGAAATTTGAATTTGATTTAGCTGAAATCCTAATGAGAAAAAACACCACATCTTGTCATGAGTTTGATGAATCAAGATCATCTTATTAAATTTTGTCCAATAATTACGAGCCAGTAACTGTTGCTATTGCTCTCTCTGTCTGCTTGCACAGAGACCCCCTCACTCTGAACAGAGGTAGCAAATGGACGTGTTCATTCTCCCTCCAGAGCAAAGCCAAAATTTCCATCAAATTTTGCATTTGTAGTAGTTCCCTACAGCCATGACATTAAGTTAGTTTCCTCATCCCATGCTGATGCCATCTGCTCTGTGTAAGAGGCCTCCTGATCTGAAGCACACCTCTCCACATAGGCCCACAGATTCCTTTCGCTGAGCCTGGCTGTCAGTGGGCAGCCTGGAGCATTGGACGTGGGGCTTTTGAGTCAGGGTGGGTGCACAGCAGAGAGCAGCTCTCACACGCCTCCCAAGGCAAATAAAACACAAATAAAAGGAAAGGGATGGAAGTAAGGTGGTTTTGGGGCCAATTCTCTGCACAAGTTTGGATGGTAGACTTTTATTTTTGGCAACTTTTCAAACCAAATTCTGCCAAGTCAGAAGGCACTTGGGAGAGCTCAACAATGCTCTTTGCCTTGTTGGGATCGTTTGTCAAACTGGCTTCGTAGTACAGAGTGAGATGAGTGTAATGTACCTTTGAGAATGCTTTCATTGCTTTTTCTAGAATATCCATGTCTAGACATTTATGGAATACGCAGTTTTCTCTTGGTTAGTATATTCTGCTAAATGCTGCTGTGTTATTTCAGAAATGGGCAGAATTTTTGCTGGAGTGATTTTCCTCCTCACTTGGAAAGAAAATGTAACTTAAGAAGTAATAACTGTGTGTGTGCCATTGTATTTGAATACATATATAACTGAAGTCAAAGCTTATGGAAGGTATTCTTAAGTTCCGTATTTTTAATTTTTTTTTAAGGATGGTGGGGTTTTATGGACAGGAAGATAATTATAAGTGTTTGTAGTCACGAAGATATCAGTGTGAATTCAGAGTTTATTTGGGAAGAGAGAGAAAGGGAAGGGTGAGGAAGGAAGTGATTTTCAGCATTGTGGTATGCATAAGGCTACAACTTGTGCTTCATTAGACAGTAAAGAATTTAAACCCTACTCATGATTAAGTGGCTTTGCATTTTTGAGAAGACATAAGGGAAAAGTTGGGATTGCTGTGAATATGTTTTATGGTAGGGAATGGATAAAGTGAAGTGGTTGTAATGAGGCTTTCTGGTCACACATTAAACATATTGTGATACTATACTGATATACAGAATGGCTGTCCTCTTAAACTACATTGATAGATGTAACTATGACATTTAAATTATATATATATATAGTGTAAATTATATATATAAATACAAGAACACACACACACATATATATATAGATATGTAACATGCAAACATTAATTTCCTATATTATAGAAAAGAGTATTAAGGGGAATGAAAACCTGGCAGATTATCCACACCATTTACCAACACAGTGAGTGTTGATGTTTGTTAGTTATATGCAATACACAGCAAACTTAATGCATTCACTGTTACTCTGTCCATTAAATACTTGAGTAGTGAGATTTCAAACGCTTTTTGAGGGCTTGGCGTTAACCTGGAAGATCTCCTATCCACTCTTTGTCTGCTGGAGATAGCATCATTTCTTTTAATTTACAAAATGATTTAATGTGCTGGGGCTTTGAAAGAGATGGACTAGCCATCAGTAATGCCAGGGAGAACTGCAAACTGCAGATAGCAAGAAGCATTGAAAGCACTTCTGTTACACAACTTGCCAGGCTTATTTTTTTAAAAACATTATTAGTTAAACATACCACATTAGACAAACTATTTTGTAAATATTCAATTTTAAGCAGCCACATGTCAATAAGCATTCAAAGTTTTCCAAAAGCAAAAGGAAGAAGAGTATGTTGTTATGATTTTATTTAACTTGACAGTGGTGGAGAGACCAAATAATGACGATAACACAGCACAGTTACATCCATTTCCAGTAGATCACCAGAACACGCAGAAGGCATTTTACTTTCTCTGCTGTGACAGATAACATCTGGGACCTTTCCACAGTGTCTTAGGAAATTAGGGCTCACAGACTTGCCCTGCCCACCCTTCCATGGCAGATAGATGGCTGTAAATAAAACACTGCTGATACCTGCCTGCTGAGCCCAAATGGGATCTCCAAGATCTCATGTTGTAATGGAGGTGTGTAAATGCTCCAGTGGTTCTTTTGCTCTGAGGTATTGTGAAGAAACAAGACTGCCATAAGATGAAAAGATCTCATATAGTCTCAGTTCTAGATTGTTCCCATGATAAATATCAGTCACTTGGAGCCTTATGTTAGGCTCTGAATTTGGGTACAGGGCTGTTGTTATTTCCAGGGAAGCCAGTATAATACTCTAGGGTGGAACACGACCATATGCCCACTGTAAGTTAACTTCTGTCTCCTCTCTCTCAGAGTGGTTGTTCTGATGTTTCCTGTCCTCTTTTCCATCCTTTTTATCATGGTTACTTACAGAGTTATTTCCTCTCTTTGGTTCTCCAATGTCATCACAATATGTCTGACCCAGTAAGGTACAAATGAGATATATAATATAGACTGAATCTGGACCTTTCCTCCCTCAGCAGTATTCAACATTCAGGCCATAAATATTTGACAAATCTCTAGGGTCTGTTTATCTTGGGGTATGGCCAACTGATTGCAGGGACATTTAAAAATGCACTTCAGTTCCTGGGAGTTAATCCGTGCATTATTAGAACCAGGCAGACAGAACAATGGCTTAAATTAGTCCTTGACTATTAGTTCAGCTAAAATATGGCAAATATTCTACTTCATTACTGTAATCATCTTAGAGAAGGATATTCAGAACTGGGTCTGTGTACAACAGGTAACAGCCCTGACTGAAATCCAGGGGCAGGAACAATCTTGCAGGGGCTTCTTCAGCAGTCATGCTTTGGGTCCGCCTTAGGAGAACTATTACCAGTGAGCTATAAGGAAAGATGGTTAACAAAGTCTGAAAATGAATCAGGGCCTTTTGGGTTATATGTGTCTGGACAGATTAATGAGCAGCCATATAAGCAATTTATTGTACAGTAGACACAGGAAACAGTGGAAGTAAGGAAGTCTGGTTTTCTTTAAGTCCATGTTTAATTTCCAGCCTTGACCTCACTGCAACAATTGTAGCCTTTTATGAGTGTCCTGTCATTCCTGCAATTCCCTCTCCACTTAATCTTAAACTCTCCACAGTATCTCCAGGCACGCCTTTCCCCACCCATGCATAGTGGTGTGAAAGAGGCAGTACCTGGCTGTGGCCAGCTCTGAACTGGCACTTAGAATATGACAGGTAAACGTTCAGCTTTATGCTGTGGCCATTAACTCAGTAGGCAATATATTTTCAAAAAAAAGTTAGGATTTAGGGCAAGATTTTAGTGCCTAGACATTTATGTCATTGCCTAAAGCTGTCGGCCTGGTCCAGAGGCTTGCACATAGGAGAGGATCTAAGATTAAAAAATCTGTCTAAGAACTGAACCTCTCTGGAGCAGCAGGTGGAGGATTCATGTGGACATCTAAAATAGCTCTAGATGTTTGTCTGAGCAATTGAATTGTCTCCCATTATCTATTAAAGCCTTTAAGTGTAAGATTTTATTTAAGTCAGCCAAGTATTGCTGGGTTGGACAAAGAGATAGAGCTCCCAGTGATACAGAATAGGCTTCATTTCTTCAGTAAATGGAGCTAAAAATGGTACTGAGTAGGCACTGAAAGTGAACATTTGTGCTATTGAAGTGTATCATTTCTTGGTAATTAGTTAGTGGAGAATAGTAACTGGCTCTGCAAGTCACTGTGAGCTGCTTCAAAAGTATAGTCAATTTGCAGTGAGGTACTTGAAAAGGATCCCTCTATCATTGTACATTTTTTTCCACCTCCAATTTAATAACTTTTCTCCTTGAGACGTCTGACAAAGTACAGGTGTGTTAATAGTGTCTCCAAAACGAACACGACTCCAGACAACTAGATGGGGAAACATTAGTGTTCAGGGTGAAATGAAACCAAGAAAACAACTTTTAGTCTTAACAGAATCATAAAATCACAAAATGTTTTAGGTTGGAAGAGACCTTAAAGATTATTTAATTCCAATCTTCCTACCCCTGGAGCAGTTTGTTCAAAGCTCTATGCAACCTGGCTTTCCCTTGAACACTTCCAGGGATGAAGTATCCATGACATCTCAGGGCCACCTGTGCCAGTGTCTCACCACCTTGACAGTAAAGAATTACCTCCTAGTATCCAATCTAAACCTGCCCTCTTCCAGTCTAAAGCCATTGCCCCTTGTCCTATCACTTCCTTCCCTTGTAAAAAGTCCCTCTCCTGATCTCTTGTAGGCTCCCTTCAGGTACTGGAAGTCTTCATAGGAGAGGTGCTCCATCCCTCTGAGCCTTTTCATGTCTTTTTTCTGGACTTACCCCAACACATTTGTGTATGCACATATGCATGCATGTATATATATATATACACATATATGCATTATTACTTATTAGTGTCTTTTCCACCTATTATATATTGTACTCCATTGGCAGATATTGTAATGCTCCTCTCTTTTATAATCAGAAATAGGATCTGTCTCAATCCTACTGGAGTTCCAGAGGGCCTCTTAGGTTGTATGCCATCACAGACAATTTTAAAAAAACTGACTGTAGTAATGATTTGCTGTAAGATAACATGGAGAAATGGAGCATGTCCCAGCAATGAGGCTTTTCCCTTATCTCAGTAAGAGGCTTGAAAGTTTCTTTCAGTATTAGAAAAGACATCGCTACCATGACAAAGCATTTAGGGAATATTAATATTGATAATAACTCATCTAAAGGTTAAAAAAACCCCAAAAACCCAAACAAGCACCTTAAAAATTCCCCACTTTATTTGTTACAGGGCTCTCGAGAGAAAATATTTTGAGACAGAACATTCTGAAAAGCAGTGTGAACACTGCACACTGAAATTTAACAAGTAAAGGTACTGACAGCTGGTCAAAGATAAGAAATTTCTTAGGTTTCCATAAAGAATTCACTCATCTATACCCTTGAGTTACTATGTATTAAACAACTTGGTCCTCTGCTTTAATGAGTGATTTGTTTTAGAGGATGAATTTTCAGCTATGTTTTATACACCCCACATTGGCTTTTATACAGCTATAAAACCATAACATAAACCAGAACACAATCCATCACAGAGCATAACCTTCTGCAAATACCATAGGAGACTATGGTTCAAATATGACACTAGTTTAGAAGCTCTGAATCAGAATGTCTGTAACATACAACTCTTTTGTGGTGGTAGAAAGAAAAGTCATCCTTAAAGCAAAACTGAATGGAATTACTACTGGGGCATTGTTCCAGCCATTATACTACATCTGTAAGCCAGAAAGGAAGCAAAATTTAGGCTCCTAACCATGAAGTATCATTCCAATAGGCTTTCACTTTCTGGTAGTCTTCACATGCGTGAGGATCCAACCCTGCATGGACACCCCAAATGGTTTGATATTAAAACCAGCAGAGAATACCAGATCAAGAGAAAGACCCATGCCAGACCAAGATTCAATTTTACCTGAAGTATCATGTCTACTCACAAAGATTACAACAGGTGCACCTCTCTACTTCCTACTGAGCAGATGTTGTCCAATAGCATTTTTGACACAGATTTCCAATGAGTGAGTAGACAGTGAAAGATCTTATAAACTCTCCCCATGTCATAATCATCTTCATATCACACCACAGAAACCCAAGCCTGCTTCTGTGCCTTGTGGTACATTCAGAAAAAACCACAGAACACATCTTTTGGGCAGTGAGCTTCTCCTTTTCAGTGCCTTTCCTGGGTGAATGTCACCAGTCTCTGTTCCTTCAGATGTTGCCAACACCCCAATGACCCCCACAGCAGATGTGGAAAGGATTACATATCCTGTAGCCTTCATGTTCTCATATGAAGGGATGCAACAGTTAGAGCAACACATCTAGAGATGCAGTAAGTTAAAGGAGAAGGGGACACATGGGATTATATTTTTTTCCATTGACCCCAGCTGTTAGTGTTTAGCAATGGCCTGGTGTGAAAAGGATTAGCTTTACCTAGAGAAGTCTGACTGGGTGTAACAGAATCTGGTAAATAAGGTAAATAAGGCTCTGCTCAAGCTTCCATCTGCATATTTGCTTGGGATTTTACAATGTTACTTACTCCACTGTTGATTACATTCTTGGAAAGAGTGAGGAAACCAACAGGATTTCAAATCTGAATGAATGCAGTGATGGTCAGCAGAGTCTTCTTCCACCCCTAATGGCCCAGGTGGAAGGACTTTTTTCCCTCAGATGTGGATCTCTTTACAGCTACTTGTACCACTAAAGAACCCATGAAGCTTAAAGGGTTACTCTTTAATACATGTTCCCTTCTGAGTGCTCACTAAGGAATAAGTTTGGTTTTAGCTCTAATGTGTATGTTTTGTGTGTTGCGTTAGCTTAATGACTGAGATCATGAGGTGATTTCATCATGGAAGTGGCAGTCCTTGAAATGCTGCCTCATCTGGAAGACAGTTAATTGGAATAAAAAGCCTTTTTCTGCTGCCACAATAGAAAGCAGCAGAAACATTTGGGATTCGGAGTCCAGAATACAATTTTCTTATGGATGTTCTAGCAAGAATGTTTTAAATTGAAGACTATTGAATGGAGCTTCTTGCAAAGAGATTAAGAAATTTGGTCATATCTCAAGAGTATTAAATAAGTTGAGCTGAGAACCAATGGGATTTTATTTCCAAACCAAGCAAATCCACCCTAATAAGAAATCTTAAAAAACCCCCAAAACTTAAAACATTTATGCTTTTTACTGAAAGATGAAACTTCTTATAGGAAATGGATGCAACATCTTTTTAATACTTTCTACATGCTCAGCTATACTGTTATAGATGGTACATAGTGTAGTATTTGCTGCATGCTCCAGAAACTGCCAAATGCTTTCCATAACCCTTCTTTTCATTAAAATATTTCAGATACATCTGTACTGCACTAAATCCTGTGCTGCTATTTGGCATGAACTGTATCTTCAGACTGCTCTGCAGAGTTAAACTGTGCCAAGACTGAAGTATTGATTGCTACTTATTGTACACGGCATACTAATAAACCTCAGCTTGGTGTCCTGGCCAGCCAAATAATGTACCCATAGCCCTGGAGGAATTGCTTGTGCATTTTAATAGTGCTGCCCTAATGGAACAAGGCACTAACAAGTACCTTTCAGGATTCTGTGAGATGAAGGAATGGATCCAGCTGAGCCATTAGCATACACACAGTGAGAAAATGCAACTGGCTACCACATCTTCAGTTTAGCTCATGGTGCTGGAACAGGGATGTCTCCACCTGGGCTGGAGGCTACAACCAAGAGAAAGAGAAAAGCTTAAACAGGCAGAGGTTAAATTTCTCTGTGGTCCTGTATGAAGGACAGACTTTATATTGCAGTGTTCACGTCATCTTTTCATATATTTTTTTTATCCTATACTTTAGCATGCTCTAACTCCTTTTTCCCCAGAGCACTGTCATTATAACTGATCCTAAGCACTCAGGGGCAATTCACAAGAAGCATTATTGCACACTAAATTCTAAAATTATACCTATGTGCTTACGTGAAGATTAACTCATAAATCTTTAAATACAGAGACCTTTCTGTTAGATCATCCTACCTCTATGCAAATGCTGATTTTTAAAAAATAAATAATGTATTATATATACATATACATACATATATATATAAATATAAATATATATATAGTTAATGGTTGGACTTGTTGATATTAGAGGTCTTTTCCAGCCTAAATAGTTCTTTGATTTTGTAGTTGTATGGTTATATATGCATCCTGTACTTGAGCATGTACTGGCAAGAATTTGATAGCATCCTCTCATTTTCATATAAAATTCCTTCCAGGCCTGGAGCAGCCCCTCTCAGTCTTTATCCTGGTATTAGTTGAGGTCTTTTCTGGTGGAAGTACCTGGAGTGGGTCTGCACAGTAGCTGTGGAAGAAAATGACCAAATATTAGTGGGAAATTCATGTTCATTTTTCCCATTAGTAAAGCTGACGTGAGTGATGAGGTGAAGGAAGCCCAGAGGATGATTCAGTAGATATTAAGGACTGTCTCTCAGAAAGCAGAGCAAAAGTGGAGTGATTAGGAGTTATGAGGAAGAGAGTATTGTATTTGATGCAAGAGGACAAGGGAGGGATGAAATGGCAGAAACCATGCACGTGGCTTTCAGAGGGGGAATGAATGGAAAGAGAAACATGAAATAATCAAGAACTGAATTAAAAGTCCCAGATGGGGCCTTTCTACCTGTGCAAACATAGTCAGTTGGTGGGGCTCTTCTGGAGGTAGAATTTCATAGTCTTGGTAGTGTAGGATAATGAGGGCAATCAGGAGTACCATGCTGGTAAGAACAGAGTATTAACTGAGTGCCTCAAAATCTGCTTTGAAAAAAGCTTACATTGGAAGCTGTGTTCTTTCAGGCTTTGGAAAAAAATCGCTGAGAGAAATGTCAGCTAAATATTAGAGTAACATACAATGAAATAAGATTGAGGAAGCCCATTTATATACTAAGTATGAAGTAGCTTTTTATGATCCTGTTGTATCTGTGCTTCTGTTGATTATTCCATGGCATTATTTTTTGTAAAATGTCACCATAAACACAATCATACCAACTCTTCTGCCTGTGGGAGGTTGTTTGGAATGCTTGACTCGGTAGTATCTATAGTTACTCAGAGTATAAGGTACTTAATAGTCAAATCTTTCTGGGAGCAGAAAATTGCATGAGGATTTTATTAATGGTATGAAAAACACAAAGTGGTATTTTTGTGTAATGGGCACTGAAATGAAGCATCTTGCCTCACTCTGTGCACTGCAGCACTTCTGTTCTGAGCTCACTAGTAATTAAGTCACAGTAAACAGAACAATGCCAGAGAACATTTATTGTCAGTGAGATTTGGTCTCTTATGCTATTATCGATTTAAAATACTCCCTATCACAGTGGTGATGCAGGCTAAGTAGCATTCCCTACCCCATCTCACTTACCCCCCCGCCTCATTTCTAAGTATCTTTGGCAGGAACGTTCCCAACAGGACTACCCTGCTTCAAGGGCTCTCACTCTTGGAGTGTGTGGGTGCAGTCACTCCAGTTCCATTGCCAGAGGATGGTCCTGGGGACATGTCACTCTTCCTGCAGATGCATCTTGGCTGGAGTAACCTTACCAGTTCATTTATTTTGGTGCACTGGCACACCTTTTAAACTTAGAGTGTCTTAAATGTATAGATGGTATTAGCAGTGATAATTCTGGTCCATTTGTTCATGTGAGCAGGTGTCAGACTCATTAAGGCCTCAGTGCACGTACTCACCACAATGCACACAGATGGATGTGGAAGGTACCCAGCAATTAGGCTAGTGCAGAATTAAACAAAGCTGTGTTTGACCACTGCATACATGCTGAGATAAAAGACAGTCCAAAATAGTTCTTTAATGTCCTGTTCTTAATATTTTATTTCCATAAAGTGCCTAAAATTACTTTATTTAGGAGACCTGGTACCCTTTTGTAGGAAAGGTGAACATTCAGTGCTGTTAATAATAAATCCGTGTATAATGTGCATCTTAAAATGCTCTGCATGTGTCAGGTTGCTAAGCCCTGCAAAGCTGCTGTAAGGAAGGACAGTATCTCTGAGGAGTATTTCTAGATGCAGGCATCAAAGCTGAAAAGTCACAAACAATTTAAAATCAGTAGGGAAGTTAAAGCCTTTAGTCCTGACACTGAGCCCTACTTTACCCTGAAAAGCAGGGTTTTTTTCACTGGGCATTTCTAATCCAGAACTTCTTCCTCTGATATGCAGCTTTGCAGGCTGGAGGATGGTAAAATTTGTGCAAAGAACTCTAATAAATGTGGTTTGAGATGGTACAACTGCAGGAGCAGGTGTGTTTTTTTGGGTCAGTGCTTTACTGCAGATTGTTTTTTTTCCCCTACCTTTATCACATTTTTGGGACCTGGTAAATGCATCAGAAGATTTCTACTGCCCATCACTACAATCAACAACAAAACTGATTATTAATTATTAAGACTGTACTTTGGTTTGGGAGCTATACCATTTTGAAGTTTTGTGTGGTCACATAAATCTTAGTCAAATAAGAATTCCAAAAAGATTAAACTGAAGCTGCTGCATTTTTGTGCTGAAAATTGATTTTCTTAAATGGTTTTCACAGGCTCTTGTCCTGGTAAAAATTTCCAGCTTTGATCTTGCCAAAAGACATACCATGTTTTATTTCAGGTACAGTGGGAGTGAGATCCTTAATGAAGTGCAGTCAGTGTAAGGAAAGATTAAAAAAGGGATAGATGAACAAGCATTTAAAAAAAAAAGTTATATAAGGCTTGTTCAGTGGATTTATCTTTTTTTAATATTATACAATCGTGATAGCCCTGGGAAGCAGTAATTCTCTCCAGAGCACCTGCACATTATGCAGTTGCTTCACTGATTTCAGGGTGCTGCTTACTCATCCAAAGACCTTGTGAATTCAGAGGGAGAATGTGGATTGTGACCATTTCATCCAAGGTATGTGAAAATAATTGCAAGCAGTGCTGGTGGGCAAATGTCCATTGCTAACTGAGTCCATTGGCTTTTTCCACCTTGGCAATGAGCAGAAGGTCACCAGCTGTAGATCCATCCATCTATACATCCTCAGATGGACGAGAGTGTTTGAAACAGAAATAACAGAGCTTTAAAAAGGCAGAAGAAAAGGTCAAAGGGTTATAAAGATACTGAGGGCTGCCCAGACCAGGCCTGATCCTCAGAAGCACCTGGACGATTTTGCTGTGGGCAGGGGAAAGGAGGGGGTGCTACTGAAAATAGAACGAGTTTCCTGCATTTGAGGTGATCAAATATATTCCTCTTGTTCTGTTGTCCTTGCAGACTACAGGAGGCCTGTCTGGGAGGCCCTGGATGAAGTTGCCTTCCAGAGATCCTGATGTTTGCTCAGGAAACGTTCAGAGGTACTTCAGGGTCTTCTGTTCTGTTGACTTTGGGCATCTCATGGCCGCTGAGGGGGCAAAAAGTTTTGCAATCTTTTGTGTGTAGACAGGTGTGCCTGTTCTCTTGAAACTGCCTTGCTATGGAGATTATTTACACATCTTACAAAAGTAGAACCTAAACTTCTTTCATACAGTACCAGTCTACCAGCAGACACTCATGTGAGAGCTATATTTATGTCAAGTTTTATTCCTTTTTTGTTCCATCTGCAAACTGTATAGGTTTCTTTTACTTACGCATAGAGATATGCAACATTCTTCAACCTAAAATGTCTTATTTTTGAGGTTTTGGATGTGTTCTCCAGGCATACAATATTATTTGTTTATTTAGAAGTAGAAGAACACACAGTGTGATTTACCACGGTGTTGTCTCCCAAGGAGTACAACATTACTTAGAGTAAAACCTTAGATAAGATTTTAAGAGTCAAATTCAATCATTAACAGGCTTTTTACTAAGGACCTTTTTCCACAAGTGGTCTTTCCCTTAGAATCTTAGGCTATGTAAGAGGAGGGACCCTTCTGTTTATTAAGCCTAGGCCCCTGCTTTATTGTGCAGACTTGCCACATAATACAATGCCCAAAATTTAATCAAATAGTGCTTCTCATGCAAATAGCATCTAGTGCAGTTGGAACACACAGGAATATAGGATGGATCTGAGCCTTAATCTTTCCATGAGTGTTTAACATAACAAAAGCAAACTGGTTGAGTAAGCTGATGGAGAACCATGTGTTTAGTGAGAAGAGAAGGGAGACAAAGAGCAAAGTCTTGCAGCACACAGTGTGATTCTGTATCATTCAGCAGATTAGCTCCTGTTCATGAAGACAGAGTACCTCCTACTTTACAGAGTCTAAAACTGATTTTAAAAGACAATGCTTATAGTACATGATTGTATTACACACAGAATTACTCTTTTCTTATAGCAAAGGTCTAAAGCAGATTGCTTGAAAACGTATCTTCAAAGTGAGAGTATATATTTCACCCGGGGATGGAGCAATTTTTTTTTTCTGAGAGGCATTTCACTGAAAAGCGTGAAATAGGAGTTTCTGATGCAGATAGATTAGTCTTTGAAGAAATTGCTCAATGTACACAGGATTGAAATTGAAGTTTGGGAAGCTCTGGTGGAGGGGTATTTTACTTAGATCACGGTGGTTTAATTTTTTTTTGTTAAATATTACATGTTGAGCTATAGGAGTCAATTCATGCTGAATCATACTGATATTGTACAAAAACCAGAGACATTTTTAGGTGCCTTGTCTGTTCATTTTAGCAAAATAATGTGCTTGCTGAGCCTGTATCGTTAAATTAGGTGAGCCATTATTGAATGCAATGACAGTGAACTTGAGAGGTTTCTAAACCTGCTGGCTTAGCTCTGTATTTGTGTGTCACTAGAAATTATAAACCAGATTGTCCTTTGCAGTAAGGTCACTGACTGTTACTATGTGGAAATGTCCAGGCAGCACAAATATCTCTTCACTGTGCTGTGCCTTTTTTTAACAAGTTTATCAGCCTGGCCAAAGAGTTTTGCTTCCAGCTCTAAGCTGGCTCCCAATGCAGCAGCTAAGTTGCCCCTGCACTGTACTGCTTTGTGCTGCATAAACATGTCTCAGGCATGACCTGAACTGAAAACTGAACTAAAACCATGTTTAAAAAATCCATATACTCTTAAGGCCTATATAAACATATTCTGCTCAATTTTAAGTTTTCTGTCACTTTTGGATATGTCTCTTGCTGAAGCAGGCTAAAGCAGTGTAAAATAGTTTTAAAGCTACACAAGCGCACACACACACACACACACACACACACAAACACACACACACACAAACACACACACACAAACACACACACACGCACACACACACACACACACACACACAAACACACACACACACACACACACATACACACAATCACTTTAAACTTTGCATTTTTTTACTTAAAGTATGTTTTTAAACCAGTTTAGTTAAATGGCTACAATCTTTGTGTTTTGGCAGGCGGAGAGATCTTGGTGCTTTGAAGTTAGCTGGATCTTTGCCAATGTAGTCAGGATTGTTTAAGATCTTTATGCTGGTCCAGGGCTTGAAAGTGCGATATAGAGAAAAGTTACAGTCTCAAAAGATGATCTGTAAACTGAAAGCAGGGTCTGAATGAACATTATGAACAAGCAACTTGTGTCTTTAGACTAATTAAAATCTGTAATAAAAGGGTGCTCTCATTTTGGAATTCACAAAGTCATTAAACTCCTTCAAGTGCTTCTTCCCTGTGAGCATCTGATAAAAACAGTCCAAGCTCCTGAAAGAGAACTAAAAAAACCCTAAACCTCAAACCTCATGAAAATTAAAACAGTCAAACTTAACGGGAAAAAACAGTCCAGAACAAAATAAGCCATCTGCCAGTAAATCATTGATCTGGACATGGATAAACCACAGGGTGAGAATAAAATATTCATAGTAATTAGTGGGATAGACAGAATAGAAACCTCTTCTTTGCACTTGCCGTTGTTATGGTGATTCTTTCTCCAAACACCCTCTCCTCCCCCCCAAATGACATTGGCTCTCTCCATGGCTTTCCATCTGGCTCTTGCTTTCTTGTTTACCCCAATGAAATTATCTCGACTGCTCATTTGTCACCTTGGAGGTGTGTTCACTGTGAACATATGCAGTGCGAGGGAGCAGGACAAGCAGATGGTACTTGAGAATAGATAAACAGACAGATGCATTAAAGAGACAGCAAAATTGTTGGTATGAAATTGTGTCTGGAGGATGATGAATTGGGTTTGTGTTTGGTAAGGCACAGCCAAGTCTCGCATGCAAAGGAGCATCATTCCCTCATCCTTGTTTTCTTTTTGGCTGCTGGCACATGCTGTGGGGTCTCCAGATTGCTGAAGCTCCTGGATAAGAAGAATCAGGGATACTGTGTTTCAGAGAATGCACTGAGGTTTTATGTGAATTGCTGGAAAATGTCTGGAAATTGCTGGAAGCAGACATTTTCTTGTCTGCTTCTCCTTAACAAAATCAAAAACACAGCTCCATAAATCTGCACAAATCACTTCTGGTTTTAATGTCTACTCTATTCCTAGGAGTAGCTCAAATCAGAGTGCCATTTATGATAGCCATGGTATCTTATTTATGTCTAAAAATATGTGTACAGGAAACGGTACTTTCATACTATATTCATTTAGGTGCATGAAAAGCAGAATTGGTCTGGATTTATGCCAGGGATCTAAATCTCTTGTCCAGAAAGGTACAATGAGAGTAATCCTAGAAAACTGGCATCGAATTAAGAATGGCAGCAGAGAGACAGCCTAGGTGCAGACAGAACAGGGAAAATAAGAGGCATAATCTATAAAAATGTAACCTAGTTGGACATCTCTGCTAGGTCCAAACCAATCTTTCAGACAAATGAGATTTTTAAAGATAATGTGTACAACATTCTTATGTGTGTGACACAGGAAAACTGGAGACAAAAGAGGGATAATGTTTACTTTCAGAAATTAGCACTACATTTGTCTAGTGGCTGAGGTCAAATTTCTGTTTCCTGTTGGATACTAAGGCCCAACAGCTAACAAACCTTACTCCATGGAGGTCTTCCAGCAAGGTTGCCAAGTCTGGACTTATACACCAAGAGCCACATGTATACACATAGCCTGGATTAATGAAAAAGCAACTGTTTAAAGAGGCTGAGGGTGGCAAGGAAGGTAATTTCCAGTCTCTGTGTATACTGCCAGGAGGGAGGAATGGGTAGGAGCTGGAACAGGAATAGATGGAGGTGAAAAGAAAGAGAAGGCAGTGAACTTGGATACAACATAAGGGTGGGATGAGTCCATAGCTGTGCATCTCAGATAAAGAGCAAAATGAGGATGGAGGAGAGGAGAGGAGAGGAGAGGAGAGGAGAGGAGAGGAGAGGAGAGGAGAGGAGAGGAGAGGAGAGGAGAGGAGAGGAGAGGAGAGGAGAGGAGAGGAGAGGAGAGGAGAGGAGAGGAGAGGAGAGGAGAGGAGAGGAGAGGAGAGGAGAGGAGAGCTAAAAAGAAACAAAATATGAAGTGGATTTAGAAACCACTGTGGATGTTGGTGAGAAAGATGACAACTTGTAGGACTTACTAAACTACTGGAGAAAAGGCAGGACTTGAGACCAACTGGTAAAAGTCTTTTTTTAAAAAAACTGGCTCACAGAATGGGTTATGATGATCCTGGACTGCAAAGAAACCAAGTGTTTTCTTTATTCATCATGCATGCATGACCATTTCTTCTGCATAAATCAAAAAACGCTGTCTAAAATCACTAGCTGAGAATAGAGATATAATATATCAGCACTATTTTTCATTTAAACTTTTCATTTAAACATTTCTTGTCTGTGAACACTGGCATAATTCAATATACTCTGGAAGCTCCAGGAAATTCAGGAGTCTCAGGAACTGATGGGAGACTGTAGCTCACTCACTTCCCATGCTAAGAACCAGAGTGTGTGTGTGCCACTGTCCAGGGCTGGCACAGCAGTCAGCACAGGGACAAGGCCACAGCCAGGATGGGAGCACACTTTTGAAAATGAGAATCCTTGTCTTGGCTTTTTTGCTGTTTGACACTGCCTTGGAAAGTCTGCCCAGAGCCAGGTTGCAGCAGCCTCTGCATGTTCTCCAGACCACAGAAGTTTTACATGGGGGCTTTGTTTTCCATGGGCTAGAAATGTTAATCCTGTGCACATTTCAAAGCAGCATGTGCTCAGGATACAAGTGAAATTATACATGAATAGTCTCATTTAATCTTCATTTGTCATCTCAGGGATAAGTATATGCTGCTTTTCTGACCTCTAGCGTGACACAAAAAGCACAGACTAAAGATAGTTGAACTTTTATCACTGTGACTGATTTATTTCCTGTCTTTGTTTCAGATTTCAGGGAACTAAGGTGAATTTGTCCTTTTTTGAGCCATACTGGTTTCTGTTTCCCTGGCATGAAATAGATTCCCTGTTGATTTTGAACTGGAGATAAAAGGTTTTGCTGCAGGAGGCATGCTTGTGTTCATCTCACTTGCAAAATGTATCTCAAAAATAACTGATGCAGGCAGGAATTGAATAGGCTTGATTTAGGTCTAATCTATTGGTTCAGACACTGCAGCTTAGCACCCTGGACACCTTGAGCATCAGGTGGGTTTCTTTTTGGTCTCATATCAGTGTTGTGTAATTCCAGCAAGTCTCACTCATATCTTGTGGTATGAGCATATTCAACAAACTGATGTACCTGAGTCACTCATGCTATAAGGCGTGGGTTACCTCCCATGTTAGAACAGGATCTACAAACCAAGGGCAGAGTCCAGCTTCCCACCATATCCCCTTGGGAGCTGGGTTAGGTACTGGGTCAGGTACTGTCCTCCTCACCTCCTCACCTCCTCTTGTGCTTTGAAAATGGAGCACAGCAAGTTCTGTCTCCTTGAGAGGCTCTGCTTGAGATCAGGGCTGGTGTTTTCACTATGCTCCTGACACCACCCTTGCCAAGGGGAAGAACTGAAGGAAATCTCCCACTTCTCTTCAGTTTTGCAGAGAAACTTTGTTTGTGGTAAACATTTGAGGACCAAGTTAAGAGCTGCTGAGCTAAGAGTTTAGGTTTGCAGATGCATGAGAACAAACCTACCTCTGGGCAACCAGAAAAGTTTAAAACTCATTGGCTGTAGCTGATATATTTGGGATTGTTTGAATGATGGGATGCTTCAGATGCTTCAGGATGCTTCAGACATCTGGCATGAAAAAGAAAGAAAGGAAGCTCAGTAAGTTAAATCCAAAGTTTGTTTTAAAATGCAAATGTAGTCAAGCTCTCTTGAAATTCCAGTTTGTCCTTTTTTGTTAAGGGAGTGGCATATAGAGATGTTTTTCATACATTGTGTACACTGATTTCCTTTGTAAAACGGAGATTAAAAGAGTTTGAAAAAAAGACTGCTGTGTACTAAAGGGAATTGCATATAACACAGCTGCCTAAGTGGGTTTACTGGCTCACAAAGAGCAAGTAAGGTCACCTAGAACTCAGGCAATCCAAAGCACTGGACAGCGAGTGTATCATGTTGATGCATTCCATTTTAGAAGTGAAATGATGGACTTCTATTTGTCTTTTTATTTTTTTAAGAATCACAAGGACATAGTAAATGGGATCGAAAGGAGCAAGGAAATGTTCAGGAAGAACATTCCTTTGATCACAGTTTGCTGCAGGGTTTAAAATTATATCCAGTATTTCTAATGTTCTGTCAGATCTTCCAGGAGAAAGAGACCTTATATTTAAAATGAATTTCCATATTTGTATATAAATGCATATTTCATACAAATACCCCTGGCTATGGCCAATATGTAAAGTGCACAAAAACAATTTCAGTATGAATTTAGTATCTTAGTCTCCAATAAACCAAAAATTACTATATCTTCAATGAAAGAGATTTTAACTGATGTTAGTAGCACATGCTAAACTTTTAGGTCATGACATAAACATGACAGAAGTGTCAGTTACTTCATAAAAACAGGTAAAACTTCCTCAGGGGAGGGCAGAGGAGGTGTTTCCCTTTACCCTACTGAGGATCCTCAAGGACAGTGCAGCATCCTTACCATTGTGTGATGGTCCCACTTCTTTATGCCAAACAGAACAAGAAATAATTTCAGTGCAACTAAGGTGAATCTTACTTAATATATTTTACCCTTGGTAATATGAAGTAGAGGACCAACATCATTATAAGCATGAAAAATGAAGCCATTATTTATCCATCCCATTTTAGGAGAAAACAAACCCTTGCGAAATAAAATTCCTCGAGGAATATTGGCTACCTTGAGGGGTACCAGCTTTCAAATAGTGATTCAACTTTCAAATTAACAATATTCACTGCAACAGGAAGTGCTCCAGGAAACTCATGCCATATTTTCCTGCTAACTGTATATCATGCTAGATTCCATACCAGGATGTAAATACTTGGTTGTGCACACACAGATAGTGTGAGGTCAAAGAAAAGTCTATCAGTCAAGACTTAATCCAAGCTTTTGGATGTTCTTTCTCTCCCATTAAGGGGATGGTTCATTTCTGTGTCTAACCTGGCTGAGCATGTGATGAAACCTTTGATGGAAGGCCGTGTCCTGCAGTGCTTCTACTGGTCCTGAAGTTAAACAGATTGTTCCATTCTCCTAATTGCTGCAAAACTCAATGGCATTTGGAAAAAAAAAAAATCCTGACATTTAAGATCCTGACATTCCTCAGGTAAAAGCTCATTCTTGTACTGGTATGTTACTTTTCCATAAATTGCATGCCAAGTTGAATTTGCTATGTGAGTGTGAAAACCATGAGGGTGTGGAGAGCCTTGTACTGGGGGTAGTAGAGCCATGGGAACAGCCTAATATAACAGGCCCAAGGGTCAGAGTCACATCCTCTTATCATCCACAATTTGCATGTCTTCCTAACCTTTTCATCTTCCAAAGAGAGAGCTGACAACATCTGGCAATTGCTGGGGAACACAAATTTTGTCACATCAGATAAGACAATTTATCTGTTTGCAACCATCCAGTCTCTCTGCAGCACGTATGTCAGCTCTTGGACAGCATCCCAGACCTCATGCATCAGGGGTTGGGATTCTTCTGTAAGGCCTCTGTGGAATCTGAAGAAGTGGTGAGGTCTTTACTGGCATTGCTGAGAGGTGACAGACTCTCACAAACCATCCCAGTGATTTCATGTTGAATAGCTGCTCACTGTTGTCAGAAAAGGCTTCCAGTTTCACTCTTTTTTGCTGTTTGCTGCTTGTTAAATCTTCCAGGTGAGTTTGTACAGTGTTCTGTGTTCTGACAGCTCTCCATGGAACAAGCAGAAAGAACAAAATGGACAATCTCGAGGCACATGAGTATTTTTGGACTGTTTGATCAAGGGCTTACAGCTGCAGTTCTTTACAGCACTGCCAAGTCTCCCAAAAGATGGGAAAGGTATATTAAATGACAAGTTACTTAGTCACAGTCTTTACATCTATAGAAGACGATTTTAAGATGACTGCTCTTTTTAATGAATAGGTGTGATGCTAGAGCCTGAAGGTACTGTAAGAATTTAAAACCACAACAGTGAGTCCAAGATGAGAGAAAAATCTAATTGGGAGAGTGAGGAAGGAGGTTTCATTTCTGCCACACCAAGAACTTTCTTCTATGCTAAGAGTGGGAAGCTAGAATGAGGCCAAGGACTGTCTAGTCTTAGTATCTCTGTGTGGAGTGCCCTCACCTCTGTTTTTTTCACTATTACTGTTCAGTGAAACCACAATTTTATGAGTTACTGAGGCAGCATTTACTTCTTTTCATCCAGTCAGCAGAGTAGGAATGAACGTGGGGCCAATTGAAATGAAGGTTAACATTAAAGTGTCAGCTAAGTAGACTTGGCTAAGAGTAGGGTGCAGCGAAGTAAGGAAATTTTCTAAGCCCATTTTTACTAAATAAATTTGCTCACTGTCTTTTGCAGTTTAGAAGTTTTGCTGAACTCTCTGTTCTTGGCAAACACTTAGACATAAGGTGGGAACTAAATTGTTGGTAGTGATATCTATGCCTGACCAAATTGGACCCTTGTAATTGCTGTTTTGGTCCTCTTCAGGGTAGATTGCTAGATTGCTAGATGGAGCTATTCCTGAAGGCTGTGAACATCACCTGTTACCAAAAAAAAACTAACCAAGGACAACCTATATACTATGGAATAGCAGGTTTTTGCTGGTCACCATCTTATTTCTAGTTAATAGTTTTTAGGTATAATGATCTACTAATTTTTTTTTCACTTCTAGCTGTCCTGGAGAACATTCTTTCCTAGTGTAATTTCACTGAAGTACTTGGAGGATTTAATCATTCTAATGCAAGATGCATATTTCTTTTCAATGTTTCCTATGCTCCCATCTTCCTCTGAATTTGTTACTTGCCAGTCATGCCAATTACTTCTGTATTTTCCAGAAAAATTGGTTTGAAGAGCAAAGTAGGTCAATTTGAGAGTAGTTTGCAAAGCAGTTTGTAACAATAGTGTGAGAATATGATCGTCTCTTAAATTGCATGTGTGCCCTTCAGCAAGAAATGAGATTTTTAAAGCACTCAAAGTAGACAAATCTGAAACCTTGGAAGCACCCGAGATGTGTACAGCTGCAGTCTGATGACTCATATTAACAAATAATTAATCATAGACTCAAGCCAATTAACTTCTTTGCTAAAGAAATTTTTCTTTTTGGTGTATTCATGTTGAATATTTCTTGGAGTATCTGTAAGTTCTAACTACCTTAAGCATAAATGGGATCTTTCAAATTATTAACTTTCGAATGGATGTATGTACTGTATTTATTCAGCTCAATTGGCACCTATATTGTTATGGCTATCTATCACTAGGTGAATCATCAACTTCTATGAATTCTGAATTAAACATAATTTAGAAGCCATAGCTGTAAATCTGTTCAGTTTTATAAATATGGCTACTATTTTAATTCCAGGGAGTAATCAGACACTGTTCAAATATTTGTGTCAAGACTTACAAGAAATCTATCTTGTACAAGAGAAGACACTCAAAAGTTAAGTAAAAAAAAAAGGATAGGTTTTCCTCTCCCACTTCATTAACAAGATTTATTAAATAAAAAGAAAAGGAACTTTGAAAAATATGAATAATAGAATCATTTAACTGGGAAAAGAACTTTAAGGTCATTGTGATTACACATTACTGCCAAGTCCACCACTAAAACATGTCCCTAAGTGTCAGAACCGCATGTCTTTTAAATGCCTCCAGGGTGGAGATTTAACCACTTCCCTGGACAACCTCTTCCAACTCTTCTGGTGAAGAAAATTTTCCTAATATCTGATCTAAATCTCCACTGAAAGAAGATCCTAAAATAAGCATGAAATTAGATTGGAACTACCCCTGAGACTTTCTCCTGGAAATAAATCTTTACAGAACAGTTATGTCTTCAAAGAAAGTTTGCTGGTCCCTCTGAAAGAGTGTATGAACTCCTCTACTGCATTTTTCAACTGCCTTTGTCCAAGAGAACATAAGAGTGGAGGAAGGGAATCTTGGGCAAAAGTACTCATTAGTTTAGTCTAGCTTCTTTCTAAATAGTTAATGGGGGAGGTCAGGATGTTCTGCAGCCCAGACCTGTGTGGTAAACACATCACCTGAAATGAAAGAAGAAGTAGCCCAGCTTAGCCTGAGTCATCCAGTCTGCAAACCACACAGAGTGAAATGGAAAGAGAAAGATCCTCCCTTGTTTCTCACAGGGGAGAAATGCACTGAGAAATCAGTGATGATTAATAAACATTATTCAGACATGAGGTAGAAAGACAAGTAACTTTCCAAGTAACTCCCTTTACTGCAGAAGCCAAGTGGAAAGCAAGCCAAGTCCTTTAATTAGGACATGATATCTTGCTCGCTTGTTACCTCATCATCCAGCTGCAACTTCTCACATCTCACGGTTTATGAACTCCCAAGGATGGAGAGCTTATTTCACAGGAGGATGATGCAGCAAATACTGCTACAGAACCTGCTCTATAACTGGCATCTTACTACCACTAAATCCAACACGATAATATGGTTCAGAGTAAAATTTGCCCCCAAGAAAATGTATGTGTGTATAAAGCTAAAAAATTAGCCTGGTTATATAGGAACTTAATAAAGAAATAAATTCTAATAAAGACAGGATCAAGAGAAAATTTTATTTTTATTTTAGTCTGTGTCTTAGATGTGAGAATTGTCACATGAAAAATGTGTGAAAAAGCCCCAAGGCTTGTGCGGGGTCATGTTTGCCCACAGAGCTAATGAGAGAAAACTATCCAAACAAAAATAAAAATTATTTATGGAATAGAAATATTATGTACATTGCAGAGTTCACTTCCCTAATCTCTGAGACACACTATACATTATTTATTGTCCATAAATAATTTGCTAGAGCAGTCCCTATCCACCTTCTGTTACAAGGGCAGCACTGCTGCTGCAAACATTTCACTACAAAATGTTCACCTTCTGGGCCATTTCCAGAAATGAGCAGGTCCCTGGTCTGTTAAAGAGTTGGGTGATCTTTTTCTTCCTCTTTCAACCCATTAGAATGGAGGGAATCCAAAATTATGCTCAATTGAAAATTAATACAGCTGTGCACAATTTTGCTAGTTTTTTGAAGTGATCTATTTTCCTGTGTGCCAGTCTGCAATTCCTTCCCCCTCCCTTATCCTTGTTCCAGAGACTTTGCTTTAATATTGCATGAGAGAACCTTGACATGTTAAATCATTCTGGCATTCCTGGTCAAATCATAAAGACCACCTGTCTTCATTCTTCAGGAAATAAATATATCAAGTAAACATCCTTGTAGCTCTTCACTCCTCATCAAGGTACCTCCTTCAAGGGTTGTAGTCATCCCTCCTCCACTTCTTTCCTTCAGTTTCTCAATCCAGGGACTTGAAATTCTCAGGGCTTCTGCATCTTTTAGTTACTGACACTTTCCTTGGGAGGTGAGCTCTGTTTGGTTCATCTGGTGTGAGGACTACAAGCTCTCCTAACCCCATTTTTAGCAATTAATAATTTCTTATCCCTCACAGATCCCGGATAACAGAACTTCCCAACCTGTATCCAAAATAGAAACAGTTTCACCAGTGTTTCCATGGCTAGAAAATGGATGACTTACCCATATGGAATTTATTTTTGCAACTATTTCAGAGCTATTCTTACCCCACAGTCTTTGAGGCAGCTTGCAGGATCTATTTGCTTTTCAATAATGTCAGATATCCAGCTCTGTTTAGATCAACAGCTAATGATGGAGATGTTAAGCTGAGATGATTTCCAAAAGACCAATCGTGTCTGTCACCAGATCTCTGCAAGTACCATTTAATCTGACTGATTTAAAATTATTTTAGGGCTGTACAGTGCCCCGAAACACTTGGGAAACAAGTGACCCAATATAGCACCTTTTGGGGACAAACTTCTGCTCAACACACAGGCTCAGGCTTGAAAAAAGCATCTTGGATGTGCATGGAGTTCCCGGCAACACAAGAGAAAGGATCTAAGGTGACTTGCTGTATCAGAGTCTTTGATAATTGCAACAGCGGGATTGCTGCATCTTACCCTTTGTGGTGAATAGAATAGAGTTCTTCTGAGAATAGAATCAGAAGAGAGAGACTTGAAGTGGAAATCATGCAGTGGCAGGCTCCCTTGTGCAGAGGCCTGGACCTGAAGAGAATATGGCAGAGGGAGCATGATGACCTTCTTTAGAAGTAGGACTTGCAAACATACTGTGTACTATCTTCTACACATATACTGCATGCTCATCTCTTCTGGGAGTACAGCAGAAGTTTATTCAGCTCTAGCTGCCTGTCTGTTGGAAAGCAGACCTTAGAAGGTCCTTCTAAAGTCCATTAAAAACACCATTTTCTGTTCTATCTGCAAAGGGATAATAACCTATTAAAAAATTCTGGGGAAGATTTTGCAGGAAACTCATGGTGTACAGTAATAGGTTATTAAAAAAAAAAAAGCTTCTGAGTAATTCTGAAATCTTGAACTGCAAGGCAGGGGTCCAGGCATCATTAATTAACATCTGTAAAGTGTTGATATCTCTCTGGTGAGCAGGACCCTCTTTTCCTCTTATTCTTAAAAAGCCTTGAGTTGTGTCATTTGAAATTAGTGTAGGCCATTATGAATACAGCTATTTTCACTCCAGGTCTTTGCTTTTAGATCTTTGGTAGGTTATGAATTCCTAATATGATGTTGATACCAATGAAGAGATCTTATGTCAGCACTATTAAGACACACTTCCCATGGAAAGTGTAGAAACAGTGCTAAATTTAAGTTGTCCCGAAGTAAATGATCCCATCTCTACTGAAAGTGTTATCCTTCAGTCAGAATTTTGTTTTGTTGTTGTTGGTGGTGGTGGGGGGGGTTTTTTTTTTGTTTGTTTTAAAACTACTACGAATATGTAACTTCCAGGGGTTACTTAGGAGCTTACCAAATAAAACATATGACTGAAACAAGATACCAAAAGCTATTATGTGTATCTGATCCATGTAAAGTGAGACGAACAATATACGTATAGTTATGTCAGAGAAAAAGCAAAATTATATTTCAGGTGGGTACTATAACCACATTCATACTTCAGTCAAACACAAAAAAAGATTGTGATTTTTTGTAAGAGTTGGGAGAAGGAACTTCACCTTCATCGCTTGTAAGCCATGTGGCCTCAGGCCAGTCAGAGTTTTTATGACAAACATATTATGAGAAGGAGGAAGAGTGTATGTCCTGATGGAGTTGTGTGAGTTCATAATGGGAATCTAAAAATACAGTACAGGAAAGAACAAACAGGAGTTTGTGATGCCCTGGAACTCACGAGTTCTGCTACAGAAAGCAGCAGAAATATAAGCAAGAATTTGCTTCTTTAGATAATGCTCCCAAGAAGCCATCATTTTAATGTTATTTTCCTGGGAACTTCCTCAATGGTATTGCAAACAAGGGGAAATAATCAGCAAACAAATTGCAGAAGGTCTCTCTAAGTGATAAAAAACCCCTCATTTGTTTAAAAAAAGCACTTTTCCTTTGCTTCCGAGCCTCTATTTGGTCTTGGAGGAAAAACACATCCCATGAATACTGTCTGAAGTAATGGAATATACAAAGTCCAGCATCACAACAGCAAAAATTGCCAAGCTCAAGGTACAACATATCGATACCAGGTGTCTGATCTGGGAAGGAAACTTGGCTGAGAGATTGGTTATAAGTACTGTAAACAAAAGTATGGAAGCATCCCTGCACTGAGCTCATGCAGAGGGATTAGTGAGCTCTTTGTTTCTCATGCTTGAGGCAGGAGGCAGTAGGGAAGGAAGAGTGTTTCTTGCTCCCAGCCCTTCGCCATGCTTTACCTACAGCATGTCTTAAACCTTTCCAGAAGTCATCCCCAGGGTTTAGTGAGGGCTCTTCAGAGAGTACCAGCCCTCTTTGCTCAGAGATTGCACAGATCACACCCATTAGTTTGACATCTAACAGGCAAATTTGTCTTTCATTTCCACCAGAGCCAATATTTTAGATTCAGTGTCTTAGGGTTCAGTCTTTATAGATACCTTTGATCAGTGCTTCAGAAGGGGAAGTTTGGGCATTCTGGAGTTTTGTTCAGAGCTGTAAGGTATCTCCACCAGCTGTTGCTGGTGAACAGTTGGGGTGCTTGCTTGTTGACAGGAATACCTCTTACCTGGCAGCCTAAATCCCCATGTTCCTCTTCTGTCCAATATCTGTCATGCTTGTTCATGTCCTGGGATGCTAATTCCTCATTTCTGCCTTGACATACTGCAGCATTCAGGTGCCTGCTTCAGGAAGGCTCTGAGTTTCTTTCTCCTTCATCTCTCTCAGGCTTCCTGTGAAAATCCAGATTTCATTCAACAGGACTTGGAAAACAGGTTACAAGTGAAATCCAAGCCTACTCACAGCAGAAATTCTTCCTGGCTTCTTTGATGTGTCTCACCCAGGGGCCCTAAGGCATCTTTTAGCTTTGTATAGTCAAAGTGTCAAGGTCATTACAGTTGTTTTCTTCTGTTGCTACACAGGCCAGCTAGAGCTACAAAAAAATTTCTATTTTTTTACTAGATAACTCTTGAATCTATATTCTATACAACTTTAATTCTCAGTTGGTTTTGTCAGCTTTTTACAGACCACACAAGATGTTATTAACTAGAGAATGGCTTGTGTTACTTTTCTGTGTTACAAGTTTATTAATGATGACTGAGATGAGATCCCTTCTGGGAAGATACTTACCTTTTCTAAAATAGTTGACACAGCACAAATTGTTTTAGGATTGAAGGAGATAAGTTGAAACTGCTGAGGGACAGGAGCATGACTGTAGTTACACAAAGCAGAGAAATCCATGTGTAAACAAACATTCAGGCTGTCAAACCTCCCTTTCTAAAAATTTGGAATAAACTCATTTTGTGTCTTGTATATGACTCAAATGTTTACAGATCTCATGATGTATACTAAGGATTTGAAGCAAAGCCTAAAGAAAACATCTATGCAATACACAATTCATTTTATAGATGGATCTGGCACCTACTTTTATGAGAACATATGGTGAATATTTAGAGAACAAATCTATGCAATTCAATTTCACCTCCAATATGCATGTTTTCAGTGAGTGGCTTAAGGCCAAACAGGATAATACCCCTTGTGGGATCCCCTACACCACTCCCAATTGATTCAAGACAACGAATTTAATGGCGGCTGCCAGTCATTTGTGGATTCTGTAATTTGAATGCATTCCCAGACATTAACCCCATGAGTCTAAGCACTCTCCTTTCTCTGGTACACAGGGGAAAACTCCTATGATAGCTAGATGCATTACTTTTGATATGATGGTAATTTATGGGTTTGATATTCTCAGCTCATGGAGCCTCTGCGACATCTTAATCTTCTAAAAAACCCTTATTTTACAGCGGGAAACTGATAATGTATTGACTCTCAGGTAGTATTAATAAAAATTGAAGCTTTTTTGTTTTTAACAGTATTTCCCCCTGTAATTCTGTGTAGTTCTCTTGATTTGAAACCACAGTGCTATAACAGGATCAGGATGAGTGGGTGCCCATGAAAACTCTCACTTGGAAAAGCTGCTTGCAAAACCAGGATTGCTATTTACTACTGTTCAAGAGATTTAGAACTGATACTGTTCTTCAAAGGGTTTTCTCAATTTTCCTTGATGAAAAGAATAGTTTGAACTATTCTCCATTGAAGTTAAAATTGTATACTACTACTTAGTATAAAAGGGGGAAAATCATGTCCTGGACAGAAAACCTTCTACACCCAAGGCAGCAAATATTTATTGTTCTAATGGTCAAACCATAGAAAAACTGTTGCTGTTGCAGTGTATTATCATATATCCTTACCATTATCTTCATTTTTATTGCTATCTGGAGTATAACATGACTGCAAGGCTGTTACACATTGAACAGTGTAGGAGACAGGAACAAGAAGCCTTAAAAGTCAGAAAAGTTGATTCTGACTCTGAAATACCTCTCAGCAAAATCCAAGATTTTAACGATGATGAAAATCAGGGGAAGAATTGTACCTAGGGGTATATTTTGAAATGGAATGGAAGAAAAGGGACTCTTAGGCAATCTCTGCTCTCTATATGTAAGGGGGCTCCTGCAGATGTGGCTGGCAGTGCTCTGGTCTCTCATTCTCCTATTCACAGGGAGCACAGAAATGGCACCAAGTCAAAGTATCTGGATTGCCCTTTGTGCCTGAGTCACTTTGGCAGAGCTCAGTGCAACTAGCAGAGTCATTTTTTGCAAAGAGTTTCATCCATGGGCTATTTTACATAGATGTAAATGTCTTCAGAAGCTGCCAGGAGGATCAAGCCTTGCAATGTTTTTTTGATCAAAGTTTTAAAATCAGTAAAAATGTCTGGCATAAGCCAGGGTCTTGGTCTGGATCTGAAACATTTGTGTTTTGGTAAAGAATGGAATAGAACAACAACTGAAACTTTGACTGGAAGTAAGAAACTGCTTAGAATGAGAGTCACTGATGTTCTGTCAGAAAGTGAGAGATGGATGCAACTGTGGATGGACAGAGGGAGGTCTCTGGGAGGAGGGGCAGGTGCTGGTGAAGGTATCTGCTGAGTTCCTAGCTTCCTCAGCTGTCTGCACAGCCTGTGAAGGCAGAAGTACTCCTCCATCACCATAATCCTTGTGCTGTTCATTTTTATCAAGTAATGCCAGTTAAGCTACAGGGTTCAGATGCACCCACACATAGGATTGTTCAGTTTGTTTTTTACCTGGACACTTAGCACAGCTTAGGTAAGCTTTCTTCCTTTCAAATGTAATGTAATATGTAGTATGACATCTTTGATGAGTAGTTTGGATGCCAGTCTCAAAGGCACCATGAAATGCCATCCTTCAGGCCCAAGCAGCTTGGTGTCCTGCCCTTACACTGCTGCTCAGCAGGAGCAGGGAGTGGGTTCTGCCTCTGGGCTCTGGCACTGGGATCGATTTGCTGTGAGAGCCACAGACCCACAAAAGCTGACAGCTGGGGGCCCAGTGGGAGCCAATTTCTTTATACTCTGCATGCTGCCAGGGCCTGATCCCATATCCTCTTCCTTGCTAAATCCCTCATGTGCTTTATGTACATGGGGAATGGAGAATCGGGGCCCAAGACCACAAAAGAAAGGGAAGCTGAGTTCTGTGAAGAAATTACAGAATTACCACTACTTCTAGGCCCAAGCAAAGTAACTGGCCAGAGTTACTGAATCACACGAGGAGACGAAGATGCAATCTGTAACATTGCACGTCTGCCTTGGTTTTCTATCCATAATTTGAATGCTTAAAACTTCAATGGAAAATTCTGAAGAAATATGAGGGTGACATTTGAGAGGAGTGGAGAAAAATAAACTATTAATAAACAGAGCAAAATTATGTGTAATGATGAACAATATTCTAAACCCACAATCTTTCTGCCCTCCTCAAATTTTCAGGCAGAAAATAGGCTCCTCTTCTTGATGCAAAAGATGGGATGCCATAGTTGCTCAGCCATAAACATACCAGGATTATTTAGAACATTTTGTCTTTTAAAATTGTACCCTGCTCTTATTGAGAATGTGTGAAGGAATAATTTGATGCTTTGATGCTGCTAACAGCAAACTTAACTAATTTCCGAGAACAGCACTGGATTTCCAAGAACAGTTTTGCCACATTTCCCTCTAGAGGAATCCTGTGCCCAGAGAGTCGATGCTGAGTGGTTTCACAGTGCTCAGCAGACAACAGGCACTACATGGATCCTCCTTTCATATGCCGGGCCCTGATGTGCTCAGTAAAGACAGAGCTGGGAAGGAGGCTCTGCAGGTACTGAGGGCTCTTTCAGCAGCACAATAAAAGCCTGTCCCAGCTGCTTTGCTATGCTGGTTCCCACCACAAAAGAACATAAGCAAAGCTTCTGGACACAGATAAGCAGGCACAGATGAAAACCTGGTGCTATCCACCAGGGCTAAAAGTGACATTAAACAAAGCTGACTGTCCAAGACACTGACCTTTTTGTTTTTTTCCTTCCTTTTTTTGCTTTAAACTCAGGTCTAGTCCCACTCTCAGTGCAGGAAGCATAAAGAAATGGTTCAAGGTGATACTAGATTTCATTTTCTCAAGCTGCAATGCCATATTTGCTGTACAAACAGCTCCTCACCATGTCCTGCTCCTTGCCAAATTGGCCTTTAGATGTGCTGAGTGGTGGCAGGAGGCCAGCACCACCTTTGAGACTGATGTCATGGTCAGTCTGTGACATGCCTGCAAGCAGCATATTTTGTAAGGATCCATGCTCCTCATTCACCACTGAGACCAGTTCTTATTTGTGTTTAAATCCCTCTGTATGGCAGAGTGCCACCTGCAACTCCCAAGAAACCCTCAAAGATGTCGGCTGAACTGAAAGGTATTTTCCATGATTGTAGTTCAGGAACTTGCATATTTCACACTCTGAGTGCTAGGAAAACAGTTAAAATGTTGTATTTATGACTGTTTTGTGCTGTCCTTTGTGGCAAAAGCAGGAAATAGAAATGGATTTTGATCTGTGGGTACACCCACTCCAGCTGCCCTGCTTATCCTGCTTCACTCTCCCTTGTGTGCCAACAGTGCAGCAGAGCAGCCTGGTGGGAGGCAGGTTCTCTCCTCTGCCTCTGAGGAGCTCGAGCGAGGCAGTAATGGGAAGCCCATGGCCAAGATCCTTGCAGACAGAGCTGCTCTTGTCATGGAGGGAGCCCAGCAGCACCCAGAGCTGGTCTCTGAACAGTTTTGCCTTGAACAGGTACAGCCCAGAGAAATCCAGTCCAGGTGGACAGCAGCTTGAGGTCATGTCTGTGGCTGTAATATTCTGTCTGCTCTCACTGGTGAAGCTTTAGGCAACATGACATGAGGCTCAGTAACTTCCTTAAGGAATTTATCATCTAAGTTATTTGGCAATGCTAAGACACCAGCTCCATAACACCAGGGTATGCTCTCCTCCTGCAGGCTCACCTTCTCTAGTCTGATGGCCCCTTGCTGCATGGAGAAACTCACAGGATGTGGAAACTTTCATTAAACCTTGCCATTGATCCACTGGAAGGGCAACCTCATGTAGTCAATGCAGCCTAGTAAGGAGCAGAAACTTGGTGTTTTCCAAGCCCTACTGCACCTCCCTAAATAAATTATTTAACGTGGCATCTAAACTGAGGCATCTAAATGCCTCAGTTTCTCATCTGGAAGAACAGCAACCATCACAAGAGAGCAAACAAACTTCCATATGTTCCCAAGAACCAAATGGCTGTGTAAGCACTGCCTCAGCTCATATAGAACCTGAGAGGGAAGCCAGTATAAAAATTCAGATAGGTACATACAAAACAGGCTGGCAGACACATTCCTGCTGAGTTCTTTTTGGCCCTTGGAATTTAGATGAGCAGTTGCAGTTTCTTATGTTTGCTGTCATTTATTTCTCTGTGATGCTGGATTAGTACCCCTCCTGCTCAGACTTGCTGAGCTCTCTGGATTAGTACCATTTCCACTGCTGGATTTTCTATACAAGTTAAGGAAGTACAAATTAATCTTCACAGAGAGCATACACATCTAGAAAAAATGGCAAGAGTATTCCTGTCTTCAGTCATGGGGCACAGCCTGCATTATGACAATAACTAGAAGCTGATAATTTCTTGCATGGTATGGCTACTGCATTAATGTATTTCCTGAATGGCTATGGATATTCCCTATTCAAAGAGGCTAAGTTCCAAAAAGCTCCAAAAGTAAATATGTTTCTCTCACTGTCAAAAACAGAGAGACAAAGAAATTCCTTTCTCCTGCCTCTACCTGCTCACATTTAATTAGTAACACAATTTCTTCCTGTACTAAGGAAATGGCTTCTTCTTCTTCTACAGGTCACTCCAGCACAGCAGACACTACTATAAAAACAAGTTCCCAGTAAAATGTTGCAATACAGAGAAAACTCCTCAAAACTGGTATATGATAATTGGTCAAGCTCTTTGGATCCACATTACTGGGTACTGTATGTAGCTGCTACAGCTAAAACTCATGTAAGACTCCAAATTTTCTGTAACCACTCAGTCACACTGGTCACCAGGAGTGTCTGGTTGTTTATGCTGCTGAAGACAATGAACACCTTCCCAACACAGCTGTGGGGTATCCAGGAGAAGGGTGAGATGTGTCTGGGCAGCCCCTCCTGGGGGCTCTCCTAATCCTTGAGCTCCCCATTCTTTCAGAGCTAACCCCAGCACTGCCTGCCCGAGGTATGAGCCATGTTTGCTTTCCTCTTGCACTCCCTGACAAACTCACATGGACGTGTGTGTGCTTGTGTAATTACATATTTTTCGGTGTGTATGCATAAGAAAAGCAATCTCCAGTGCACACAGGTCTCTCCTGAGGCAGAGGATGAGCAAGTACATTATGAGACAGATGTTAGTCATGCTGCTTATTAAACCACAGCATGGTAGTGTTCAAATACTGAAGTGGTAAGAGTGGGAGGACTGAGAAGAAGAGGGAAAATTATTTTCAGGTGTCTGTTTCTAATAACAACATTTTCAGAGGGGGTGAGCACACAAAACCTCTTTGATTTAATTTGGGACATGATGTTTCATTCCCATTTCTTGTTTGGAAAACACTGGGATAACTGAGATCTCTACCTCAAGTGATATCTTCCCATGCAATGCAGCTGTTCCAATCAGGTGGTCCTTGAACTTTCCAAAACCTCCCAGTGAACACTAGTGCCTTCTTAATATTTTTTTTATCTTGCTGCTAAAACTCGTTGCCAGAAAATCAGGCAATAATCTAAACTCCAGTTAACTTGGTTTAATCTGAAATTTATGTCCATTCCCCCTGCTTTCTAACCCATAAAGCATTTGGATTATTAATTGCTGTTTCTTATGGATTTTGAATATACAGCTGAGGGTATAGGTGTACCAGGGTAGGTTTTGTAAAACATCTGCTCTGTGAAAGCAATACCTGCCTGTTCTAAAGAGCCATCGTGCTGTAGCCCTACAGAATTTGTCAGATGTTTTACATTTTTGCAATCTGATGGCATGCTATAAACCATGTCTTTGGTGGGGAAGGATTTGCATGCTGTTTGATGTATGTGCCAGCTCGTGGCCTGCTGCTCCCTAAAGCAAAGGCTTGTTTGCATAAAACATGCATCAAAAGGAGGTTTGCTTACGTGGTAGTACACTCAGATGCCTGCTGGAAAAAGGGAACTCACCGTGATGGAGATTGAAAGACTGTGTCTGAATCTTTTGATTGTGTCTGTATGCTCCATCTGATCAAGCTGATACAGAAGAGAATCCATAATTTATCAAAGTAAATGATTTAGAAAAAAAAAAGAGAAAACAACAACACCAGCCAATGGCTTATATGCTATTCCCCAGACATTTCTTCAATGACCATTTTGCCTAGTCCCTCATTAGCACCGAAAAAATTGCTAGACTTTAATCACAAAGACTTCCTAAGCAGATTAAAGGCCAATTTTCACTGTCCATTTAACTTATCTTTAAAGCTCTGTATTGTATTTCTCTTCTTAATCTGAGCTGAGCTTTTGCACACAAATACTGTTTAAAAACAGCAGAGCAAATACTATGTGGCAACTCTATTTCCAAAGACCAGGTTTGCAGCAGTCTGTGGTTAAAAGCTGTGTGATGCTGATATGGGATAAAAGACAATACTAAGAGGGCTCTGAAAGTCTATTTGGTCTAAAGAACATCTCTTCCACCCTGTTGTGGAAAAGGACCCTTTATAGACCATGCAAAGTGTCTGTTATTAGGGGTCTGGTGTTACCCCTGTATATACACATAGGCATTGCTAGATATAAAAAGATAAAAGAGGCTTTCTGTCTTAAAGATAGAGACAGAGAGACAGAGAGACAGACAGACAGACAGACAGACAGACAGACAGACAGACAGACAGACAAATCTATGCTTCTTTTTCCATCTTCCTTTAGGAGACTGTTTTCAGTATATATATTTAATTGTGTCATCTTCTGTGACTACATCAGCTGTTGGTCTTTAGCTGATGTAGTTTTAGAAAGATTTAATGCCCAGTATGCTGCCTGATGTGTTTTAGTTCTGCATAGAAGCTGTGGAGGTGCTGCCTCTAGGCAGCTGGCAATGAACCTTTTGCATGTAATATATTATTTTCTGTTTAAATGATTGTTTCTAGGCTGTAATTATTGTGTCTGCACTGCAATACGCACCAAGCCTAATCAGTTCATCTGTCAGCATTGTCTGCTACCCTGATAAGAGACTAAAACCATTGCAGGCCTGACCTAATAGATGTCAAGTTTTAAAAATGTCCTACTGCTTCTTCAGATTGGCTGTTTCTGCGGCAAGATTGATAGAGGCTTCAGAAAAGTGCATGTGGATTTTTAAACTAGATTTTACTCAGTGACCTGACTCCCATGGAAAGAAGCATTTCCACATATCCAAAGCTTTCTGGTATGTAGGTCACAGTCAATTTAGTTAACTTGCTAAGTAGCTCAAATGATAATTTAATTTTGGTATAGGGTGGTGTGTTTTCTTTTTCACCATTCAGGTCAGAAGTGGCCTTAGGTAACAGTGGTCTAGTTCCTCACTCCATTCCCCATCCTGGCTGCATTTGAGTTTCAGAGTTGCCTCTGCCTAACCTGAAGAACCAGCACCAGAAGTATATTCTGTACTTGCACTGGGATGATTTCAGGGTAACTAACTCCTGTCAGAGAAACCAGAAACCCTGGTAGTGGGACTAGCTAAATAAACCAGTTCTGGTTCTGGGAGCTGGCAGGGGCTAAGTGGTGCTTGTGAGACAGGGTCCATAGTGATGGAGGTTCTCCCAGTTCTTCATGGAGAACTGATGTTGATCAGGGGGGCTGCTGGTCACCTAAACCACATCTGCTGACCAAGAGTTCAGGCAGACTCTTTTAAGTGGGGAAATTCTAAGAGCTAAATTATTTAGCTCTGTGCTAGGAAGATGCACTAATTATTTGCTGAGTAAAAGTAACCCACATACCTGAGGAGGCGTCATCCCATAGTGCTGCAGTTTCTGAATAATTTTGCTTCTGTTCTTGATGTGAAAAATGTTGCATAATTCAGAGAATAGTGTCCCACCATGTCTCCTCCACTGTGTGTCACTGTGTTCTTCAGGCTCTTCAGGACTCATGGCTTGGCAAGTCAGTCTGTCCTGAAGACTCTGGGGCTTTTTGGGAAAAGCACAACACAGTGCAGCTCATCAGCTGGAGTTTCCCTGTCACTCAAATGTGGACTGCTTCTGAGAGATGCTGTCGTGTTATAGACAGGCAAGGTTTGTCCCTTTGTGTTTGTCCTCGCATGAAAGTAACACCACTCAAGGTTTGCTAATGCCAAAGCACAGGTCTGGGGAAGCTCCCCAGGAAATCAGAATGAGATTCACTGTTTACTAAACACAGTTCAGGGTGTTGGTTTCCAGGGACTCTGTCTTTTCCAACTTTCTATTGCTGTTTTCCTTCCAACTATTTAATGGTCCTATTACTTAAAAAGAAATTGTCTAATATGAATACACATCAGAACCTACTTGTAATACATCTAAAATGCCTGTGCAACATATTTATCTTACATTTTTATGTGTACATAGTGAAGCAGAGGTGTTGTCAGAAGCATCACAGACTAAGAGGAACACAAATAATTCGTGAAGCCAGGACTTTTTTTTGTTTGTTTGTTTGAAATTTCCATTACAAACCACAGTGACATTGTAGTAAGAAAACTCCCTCTCACTCCAAAGTCTTTGGTTTTGTCATGGAAATAGCTGTGGAAAAATCATGGCCTTTATTGTTCTTCCTCTCATTCATATATGCAAAGTGGATTTTTTTCAGTCCTGCCAATGCAGTGTGGAGAAAATGCAATGAGGAACAACACAATACATGTCTTCTCCTAGACAACATCAGTAAATGAGGCTGTATTTTGAAGGCAAACATGCTGAAGCTGTAGTCAGACATTTGTGGTAAAAGTTCCCCAAATGTTTTTAGTTGCTTAAGTCTCCTCCCTGAGAAGAAAATCAATGAGATTTTTATTTTCTGAATTGCTAAGCACTTAACAATGCAATTCTTGAATTGCATTTAATTCTTGAATTCTAGCTAAAATGTATGGACTGCTCATCTCCTATATAAAAGGGGAAAATGATGCCCTATTCCATTATGGCAGGGCTTAATATTTTTGAGCCAGGTTGGTTCCAACCAGACTAGTGAGAAAGAGGTGCCTGCTGAGCAAAGCCTGTGGGATGAGCTTATCCATTTGCACTCAGCTCTCTCCTCTGCAGACTAATCCAGAGGGATCACACTGGGAGAGAGGAGCAGGAGGAGGATTAGGAGAGTACCTGAGTCCATGACATTTTTGTGTGTAAATGTATTCTAAAGTCTTACCGTAGAAATTAAAAAACACAATTACAGTTTAAAAACAAACAGACAAAAAAACAAAACAAAACAAAACAAAAAAACCCAAACAACAACCTAGGGATTTAAAAGGGCAAAACAAAACTTGTTATTTGCTATTGTTGAGATTTAATAGGATTCACATTTCATGGCCTAACAGCACTCTTCCCTTTTAGGGCAGTATCTGCTTACATTGCTCAGCCAGGCTTGTTGCCATCTAGAGACATATAAAACTCAATATCCAAACCACCTTCTTTCTTCCCCTCATTCAGATATGCACCTACTTGCAGCACCAAGTACACTGATTTTTCCTTTTCCTGTGACCTTCTTTCCTCAGACCTCAGCCTACCACCCTGGGCTCCCCAGCCCTGTCCCCAGAAAGGGAACATTCTGCTCCCCACCTCTTGACCTCCTGCAGCTCTAACCTGCAAGTGATGGCTGTAAAACCAGGGACTTGACTGTCAAACCAGGGACTTCTGAGGAGCTACTTTGGGCCTGTGAAGCCCCAGCCCCAGCTTGGCTCCAAACAGTTGCTCAGTATGGATCATCACTTTTCTTCAGGCCAGTTTCACAATGAGAGTCTGCACTGACTTTGCTGAGCAGCCCACGGGTTCCTCCCTCATTGGTGAAATCCTGCCCAAATCAAGTGCTCTCAGGATTTCTCACATATTTTTTTTTCAGAGGATGATAAGACTGGCCTCCAGAAAGTGTTTGTACACCAAAAAAAGAAGAGTGAATAATGAGAGAAGTCCTAAATCTGCCCTGACAGGGAATAAAAAGTGGTTTTCAGCAATAAAAGACGCTAATCTTTTATTCTAGAGACGTCCATGGCAAGGCAGTAACATTCTCACCCAAACCTGAAAGGCATCATGTCTCATACTCCCACATGATGGATAAGAGGATGATAACAGGGAAGGGAAGCAGACTTTGCTCAAAGCTATTAAGCCTCTCTGCAAAGCAGGCTGGGCTATGTGTAGACTGAAGACATTAGCTATCATTTTGTATGAAAATTATATGTACTCAGCAGCCTAGTAATACTCCATCAGGTTGCAATGGTTTACATATAACAAAGTCAAAACTGGGGAACAGGAAGTTAACAAGAAATGGGATACCTCCAAAGAGACCATGGAGGAGCTTGGTAGCTCTGATACTCAGGAAAGGAAGGATCAGGTGAAAATTCATGCCTTGGGGCACTGTATGGTCATAGAGATTCCCTCTGTGCAGAAGAGGATTTGAAGGGAAAAACGCAGTGGGGAAGGGTGGTCCAAGCCTGGTCGTTTTCCCAGCTCTGAGCACAACACAGGTGTGATGTTGCCAGCTTGTCCTGTTTTGGGTATTTCCTTGTGTCAGTGAGTTAAGAGGCCGTGCACCATTGCCACTGTGGGCAGGTGAGTGTGAAGAGGCAGGAAGTAAAGTGGGAGAAAGGGGTGACTTCTCCTCCTCATGGTGCCCACATGGACACATCAGTGTTGTGACATGAGGGATACCCCATCACCCTGGGGTGCTACAGCCGCCTCAAAAGCTGCCTGGACTCGGAGGGATGCCACAGGTGACAGTCCTGCTCCTGATCCCCTCTGTATTGCAGGAGCAGGTGGTATCCCAAGGCCATTGTCTCTGGCACCACAAACCCCTGGGTGGACTCTAGCTATTTCAGCCTTACCAAACAAAGCTGTGACACATGTATTCACATCCCCTTACACTAACTTGTGTGCTAATCTGTGAGGCTTCTTCTGCCCTGATTATTCATGTAACAATAACTTGGATACCCCACAGACACTGAGCTGCAGCCTTTCTATAAAGGCTTTTCATTTTCTCTCAGAAGATTTTCAAAGGACTTCGGATGGACTAGAGACCTGTCATTTGTTTTATGATTTATGCAAATAATTATGGAGCATGATGGAATGATGTGAAGGTGGGTAGGAATGTCCCAAACCCACCAGCAGCTATATTGGAAGATTAAAGCCCTGTTGTTTCCAAAGAGCCAGTAGAAACCTAGGATATTTCTTGATGTCACTGTATTCACTAATTAGACTAGAAAGAAGATTATGGTTAATGAATGTAATTCGTTTTAAGATTGCCCACAGAATCTCTATTTGTGCTTAACCTTCTTCTTGCCATTGCTTGCTCTCTCACATTTTTTTTTAGTGATTCCTTCTGTATCAGAAGCACTTTACCTGTCAAGTCACAGGCAGCTGCTTATGCTCACAGATCTTCAGGATGGCCAGCAGCTATTTCTGAAAACTGGTGTATCCTTGACTTGAAAGGCAAATACCATCTCCTGCCATCAAAGTAACAGATTAGTGCCCTGAATTTTCTGGTGCATCAACAAAAAAAAAATTACAGCTGCAAGAAATAGAACATAATTTTTACTTACTGGTTGTCAACATGGCTTGTTCATTTGCAACTTCCAATTGCTTCATCAAGGAGAAATAGCTTTTAAGGAAGCAGCAACCTCCCCCTTATCCCTGCAAAGCTACTATTGGCAATTTTTGAAAACAAACAAGGATTTTTCAGTTGTGGCTTAGTCTTCTCCAACAACCATCATGACTCTTGCAGTTCACCTTCAAAATATTTCATGCATATGCTCCTCCTTCTACTCCCAAACCAAAATTAGTGCAACAATTCAGCAATGTGTTGCAGGAGGAAGATTTTCAAGTAAACAGGGTGTCCACCATGGAAAATTTTAGGCATTCAGACTTGGGCGTTATACTTAACTCATGAAAAAGGCTAGCAGTAGGCTTTGAGACTGCTGGGAAGGCAGCTATCAGTAACCTGACTATTGCTGCTCCCCACTGGCACTGGACACCCCTTGCTCTGACTGTGGAACCAGGAGCCATTAGCGAACAGTACTGTTCAGTCACTGTCCATTGGCTAAGTGGCCATTTTTTAAATGATGACCCACAGCTGGACATTTTAACCCTGGGTCAATAGCCACAGCCAGACCTGATACAGGAGAAATCAGACCTAAATTGGCTGTGATTTGGGAGATAGGGAGTTTGTTCTTATCCGACAGCTGAATTAAACTTCCTAGAAAGCTGGCTGTGACACAGCAGGACGGGATGTGAGGGGCTTATTTCTTGACAGAGCTAACCAGGAAGGCTTCTAGGGAACCCAGATGGTGCTCTTCAACAAATGAGCCTCAGAAAACCTCAGCTAAGGAAACAGAACAGGAATGAGCCAGTTCAGCAATGGGATAACTAGTCAGAGCAGTTCTGGGGCTCCAGAGAAAGCATGTGGCCAAACAGATGGTCCTAGGCAAAGTAGCTTGAGAGGTTTCCACCTCTCAGATGTGTGAATTCTTGGCTGCATTTTCTTCTTGTTTTTATCCTTCAGTTTTACAAAAGCCCTGTTTATTGGTCTCTGTGTGTAATGCAGATGGTACATGAGCTTAGATTAATACTGGACATGTCATATTTCTGGTGTTCCATTTAGTTGTCTGGTTTTGACTCCCGTGAGTGAGAAAACAGCAAGCCATAGGACCTCAGAGAAACTGAGAAGATGGGTCCTACAATCTGTGTGTGTAGATGTTATGTGGAGTTCAGGGAGGAAATTTAGGAACTTCCCACGGTCTAAGCCAGTGTTCACAGGAGTCTGTGGAACACAGCATAATTTTTGGTTTTGCTGTGATTTATTTCATATAAGGAAGTTTTTTCTTCCCTTATGAATAAAAGAGGACTTTGGGAGTTTTTATTTCCCCCAGTTAAATGAACCTGGGAAGTACTGTCATAAAAAAAACATTATGAAGCACTCGAGCAGCTTGTAAATACTGAGGGTTTTATTTCCACTTCACATGGTCTCCAACAGACTCTTAAACAAGACCAGTTACAATTTAGTATGCCCAGAGATTTCCATGGTTTTTCCAAAATGATGGAAGTTCTCAGTAAACGCTGTACATAGCCAGTTGAACTGCTGACAATAATTTAAAAACTCTTTTTTTGTATAGTCAATGCAAGAATACCAACAATAAAAGTACAGTACAGGTAAATCCACAACAATATTACAGTGAAACAGATTGACTCACATTTATGTGATGGTACAGTAGCAGTATGTACATGCACTAAAGTGCGAGGACCCAGAGGCATGCAAGTCAAGTATTGTAGGTGTATTTTACAGCTAACTCTGTAAGACTTTCTGAGGCATTCTTTTCTCTTTTTTTTTACACATTTACTTGTGTTTACCTGTATTCCCCTCCATCTCAATTAATTACAAGTCTAGTGAACGAGCTTAATGGCTTTCTTCACTACTTAAAAGGTATCGCTTCAGACAGTTGAAGCATCTTTAAGAACCTTACCTTTAAAAACCGATAACACTGACATTAAAATAGAATAAAATTAACTTAAGACCCTAGTTTTACATGAAATTAAAAAAAAAAAAAAACAAAAAACCAAAATACCCAAAACCAAAACTGAAAACGTAACAGTGCAAATATAACCAAAAGGCAGTCATTATTTGGAGAGAGCGCGAGCAGGTATTCAAATTCCCTTAAAACTTAATTTACATTTTATTTTAAATCTTACTTTATATCATTTTAACCCTTTTTTTTGTTTGTTTTTGTTAATATACTGTATGTAGAAAAGATGGAGACAAAAATAGTTTTCTCAGCTATGAAAAAAATTAAGTTATTACAGGCACATTAACTGTTTCATTCTAGAAACACCTCTGTTTCCCAGGTCGGACATTCAGCAGCTGTGTCTGAGAACATTCTTTGACCTCTCCAAGCAGACCTCCCTCCTTCGTGGCAGAGACGGCTGGCGGGCGACCTGGCGGAGGCGAGCGGTGGCCCACCCTGTTCCCGTGTGGAGTCAGGCTGGCTCGCCTCCCTGGCTGGGCGTCTCTGCCAGCGGTTCCTTGCTTCCACGCTCCTCTGAGGACGTCAGGTCTCCGGTGGACTGTGACTGTGAGGCAGTAGGGGAATGTGAGGCCCATCGTGACGGTGGGCGCCGGTTCGCTGGTCTCTCTGGCCGGGAGAAGCAGGGTTGGAGGGACGGGGCTAGTGCAGAACAAGGCAGTTCCTTGGCGGCCAAGAGAGCAAAACAGCGGTTAGTGACTGGCACTGGGATGCAGGAAGAATTAAGAAACAAAACCACAGAGCTAAAGCTAAGCATTGTGTCACTGCGCGGGATGAAAGCAAGCAGCGAGCACCCGGCCGTGTGTGGGCTCCAGGTATCTGCATGTGTGTCCACGGTTTATGGAACAGGTAAGGAGACAATGAAAGAAAGAGGGTGTGTTGGAGTAGCTGACAAACTTTCAATTGCTATTTCTCCTTGTGCTAGAAGGAGAAGGGCTGAAAAGTATGTTTGCATAGTAATTCAGGAAAATCCACTATTCAGTACTTTACTCCTAAGTGCTGACCGGGCATAAAAAGGCCAGGTTTGGCATTTGCAAGAGGGGTGAAAAATCAACCCGTCTCCTTTTTATCTCCTTCAGAATTCAGACTGACGTGCAGGAGACTACTTAGCACAGAATAATGACTTCAGGGGTGGTTACGATCCCCAGCTGGGTTAAAGATGAGGCTTACCTTCAGATTTCATTTTCTGGAACACCATGTCTAACTGCCAGCTGCTGAAGCCTGAATTACAGAATTCAGAGGTACTGTATGTTGAAGGCAACATTCACAGAAACAGAAGAAACTGGAAATTTTATTCCTTCACCAAGTTTCCACTGTTCTGGCTCGGTTAGCTTGCCTTTGCAATTAGAAACAATCTGTAGTTGTGATTTTTCACCTTGGCACTAAGTTGGTAATGCCTCTAATATTCATGGACTTTGCTCAAAGTACAGCTGCACTTCCTGCTTTGCTCTGAATGCTCCCTACATCAAGATGAGTGACTGTGAAAATAAATCTGCCTCATAGGGCCAAAGACAAACTTCTGAATTTCACTGCATGCTTTGCAATTTATAAAAGCAAATCAGAGCAGTTTGCCAACCTCTAGCAATGTGTACACCAAGCAGCAGTCACTGGAATGTACAGGAGAGTTAAATAAAAAACAAAGTCAGAATGCAAACTGGTGATAAATGAAGAGAGAGAAAAGAAACTGATACAATGCAAAGGAAAAACTCTGCCACAGCAAGGCTCAGGGATACCAAGGCAGCAGGGAGGCCAGGATTCAGCACATGGTTTCACGAGGAGGAGGAGAATAGTGACTAAGGGTGGAGAATATTGGAGTAGGTAACATGATGTGATTGACAGTGAACAAACAAGGTGATACGACATTGAACTTCTCAATTGCAGTGGAAGACCAAACATGAATGTTTGAATAGGACAGAAAGACCAATTTTGAAGACATAGAGTTGAGGTATGAGAAATGGAGCTGGTGACATCTGTTTTGGAGAGAGTGCATTGCTGGACTTGGGGAAGCCTCAGTGAAGGGTCAACCTAGGTGCTTTTGGGCAGCATGCAGCCAGTGGAGTGATCTACAGCTGCACACCAGTGCTTGAGAAAGAGCTATGACCAGCTACCCTTGGCACTCGCAGAGCACTTCAGCCTGCACCCCCTCCTCTCTGCATCCTCACCCCCTGCCCCATCTCTGTGCCATAAAATTCACAACCCTTGCTAAAACAGAAGTAAGGCTGAAGTATAAATTGGTGATAATAAAAAGATTGACTGCGTGTCCTTACTTCACCTTATCTCATTGTGCCTGGGGCAGCATATGGTCTGTGAAAGCTGCCACTAGACTCAGATTTGTTAAGAGAAATCCATCTGTGCAGCAACAGTCATGGGCAGCACAGCACAGTGAATTGAGGCTATGAGATTTGTGGGCTTTGTCTTAGCCTCTTTCAAAAAGGAGGCTTAAAATGATATCTTTATAGTGCTGATTGCTCCTGCCTGCTTTATTCTAGTTTCAGAGTAGTAAATCAGAGTTAGCACAGCGATAACAAAATTTATTTTCACTGCTGCATCCCAGTTCAAAAGCCTCTCCCCAGCATGCCTGCAGATGTTGGTCAGCTTTTACCAAACAGCAGAGTTAAGCTCATCTTATCTGTGATGTACACATGCCCAGCACCACACAAAGCTGTGCTGGTGATAGATATTGCTCCAGGGCCAAAAGTGACTGGCAACATAATCTTATAAAGCGCTGGCTGCTGAGTCAGTCACCCTCACCTGCAGGATGGAAACCCAGCCATGACAAGGAAACTGCAGAATGATTTGTGAAAAACCCTCCTCCCTTAATTTATGTAGATGTCATAGCTAGAAATGTTGGGTTTTTTTCTTTTTTTTGTTTGTTTGTTTGTTTTAAATAAATAACCTGTGGGTAATTTAGTCTGGTAGTTGCCCAGGGGTGTGGGTGGACAGGCAGCACTTCTTAGCCTGAACACTGAAAATGGGAAAGATGATTTCAGCTTCAGTTCCTAGCTATTTCCTAAAACAGCCTGTCAGCCACCATGGCTATGGCTATATTAATAAAGAAAGGAAACAGTTTTCTCTTCCTCTGAGGCAGAATGGATGGTCACAGCTTATGTCTTCACAGTGTCTTCCCTCTATTGTGGCAACCACAGCCACTGGACAGAACTGAACCCAGAATTGCTTAATGAGCAGAGGTGACTTCAGCCTTTAGGCAGAGGCTGGTGCTGAAGCTCCCTTCCCAGCCCTTTCCACCTGCTGCTGTAGCCAGAGCTGGAGGGAAGGTGCTCTGGGGCAGCCAGAAGCCCTGCACAGTGCCGTGCATTTGTCAAAAAAAAAAAAAAAGTTAAAAGAAATGAAAAAAATGTTTATCATAAATCTGAATCCCTCCCCAGCATTTTTGCATATCTTTGTGTCAGTCTTAAATTTTGCCAATTTTTAAAAGCTTAGCAAAAAACCCTAAGTGTGACCTCTGACCTCTTCACAGCCTGTGCTGCTGCAGGACACGGCAGATGAGCTCCTATCCTGTACTCTTTCTGGCTGTGACATATAAAGGACCCCACAGGGATATCAGGTGCATGCCAATACCTCTGGACTTGTGGTCATTTATTTCCCTCTGTTAACCCACATGTTCTAGAATGACTGCTTTTGGAAAGCTCTGGAAACAAGGTAGAAAGGACTTACAGCAGTGAGGCAGGCAGGGTTAGAGTCCCCAGGGGGCAGTTAATAAGACAGTTTGGTTCTGGACAGAACAGACAGAAAAGAAAAAGAAAGCAAGTAGGTTGGAAAGAACTGTTTTAATTGATTATTTTTTTTTTAAGTGAAGTTTTCATGTCAGCAAGGAAGAAGTCTCCCGATGTTACTACTCATTCAGATCATGTTACCAGTGTTATCACAGGGAAACTAATAATCAAAAATAAAAGATAAAGCCACTAGCAAAAAAAGTCTTAGAAAGGAAAGAAGCGAGTAAACCAACCTTTTACAATCCTAGCACAGTTTCAGAAGTGGACATAGCAATAAACAAATCAAACATTTCTACTCAGCAGCGAAAGATATCTGTTATCCTCTGTCAACCTTGATCTGGGCTAGGGAAAAATCATATTACTATGAGAGGAATAAAGCTGTATTTTTATTTTCTTCATTTGATTTCAAGGGAGCATTTCTGCTTAGGAAATCTTTAACAAACAAGAAAATTACTGCTACTTTTTGTTGCTTACACTTATGTTGCTCAAGTTTCATGACAACTCTTTGCCTCACCTTTGTCCCTCGTTTCTCTTCAACAGTGATGCTGGATGGGAAACTCAAGCTTAACCATAAGCCCTTTAGTTCTGACAACACCTTCCCTGATTTTCAACATTCCCTCTCCCATGCTGAACGGTTCAGCAGCAAGCCTCTGGCAATTGCTTTGCCCTGGCGAGCAGAGGATGCAGCACCTGCTCTCTCATCTGTGGGTCTGTGTGGATGGTCCTTTCAAAGTGTTGTCTCCAGAAATGAGTCTTACTCCCAGTCCAGGACTGTTGTGTAACCTCCACGATCTACACCCTTGCCAGTCATAAAAGCAAAATGTTTGTAAAGCTCTGACATTGTTAGTTAGGTAATGCTAATCTGCATTTTTAATACTAAAATATATAAATCCTATGATATGCAAATAAGATAGGGGTTTAGGGATAAGACACTAGTAGGCCACACTGTGTGGTTATGAATTTGCTTGTAAGCAGCTCTGGGCAAGTTTGAAAACACAAAGTTATTGCTAGTCTGTATGCATATACACTCACATGCACACAACACATCTACATAAATAGATAAATAGATGAACTAGATTTCATATTTGCAGCAGGAATATAGAAGGAAATTAAACAACTAAGAAGCTCAAATAAGGAATAGTCACCAGCAGGTGCTGCATGCAAGTTTAAAAGTCATTAATATGCCATGGCTGCAGAACCCAGAAGGCATTTGGTGGTAAGAAGGGCACTTAACTTGGCCAGAAACCAACAGGTGAGAGGGAAGCAGAGCAGGGATCTACAGGAGGGTGGAAGCATTGTTTCAGCACTGCCCCAAGCACAAACCTGCCTCCTTCAAGATCATAATTCCCTGAACAGCTGTGTCTAGCTTTGTACAGAATGTACTAAGAGGAATTTGTACAAAGTATAATTTGTGTGGTCAGGGTAATCCACAAATAACCCGAGGCACCTGCAGAGTCTAAACTTATTTGTGAGTGTTTTTTTTTCAGCAGAGAGTCCACGCTTCCCTTGAGTACATTTTCCAGAGCACCACCTCACTTAGGAAAAGCCAAGCTCATTGTGTGAATGCCCACCAGTTTCCTTTCCAATCCACATTCCTGACAAATGCCAGGACCATCCAAAGAACAAAACTTGTGCATCTAGACTACAGTCATAACAGCCATGTAGGAGTTGCAAGGAGAAACTAATCTTAGCTCTAAGGCTCATAACTTAAAAAACTAGGCAAAAAATACTGAGAATTCACAAAAAGGAGTAATTTTCTGCCAGTTTGATGGTCAATGAGTTTTTGCTAAATAGCATTGACCCAAATCTCTCTCTGCATCTAACTCAGGTACTGTCGATAGTTTGTGTTTTGCCAACAGCAATTTGTGATGATGTTGGATGACATCCATCTATTTATAGTTGAAATCTACTGAGATAGTTAAAAGATATAGGAGGAAATCAAGAGTTTCCAGGGGTACCTTGAAGGCAAAGCTGAATTGGACTTCAGAGTTCAACACACTTGCTAATAAGGACCAGTATGCATTCCCGGCATTTCAAACTAAGGATGAAATTCAGAGATAGCTGGAAAAAGTGAGATAAATGAAGCTGCTTCCCACTTTTATTCACTCTGAGGTTTGTGCACAAGGACCATTTTCTCTCACTAGTATTTATAATGTGCATGTAGTTTCTTTTTTTTTTTTTTTTTGGTGTAAAATCTTCCCTGCTTATATCTGTTTTAATTGCACATAGGGAATATATCCTTAGGTTTAGACTGTCTGTTAGGCAAAAAAGATCACATCCTCTGAGCAGTACCTACAAAAAGGGAACTGACTGTACATTGAAAACCAATAGGACAAGGTGAAATGCAGACCAAAGGTTTCAGCACTCAGGTCCCCAGAAATACTTCACATCAAGTATTGAGTTAAAAAACGGGGTTTGAACCTTTCCTTTTGAGGTATCTGAGGCAGGAGTAGTAGGAGTCTGCCCAGCAAAGGCAAGGTGGATGCATGGAGTGTGCAGGGATCAAGGAGCTGCTTCCCTGGAGCTAGGGCTCACCACAAGACAGGCACTAAAGGGGCAGCACAGGGCAAAGAGGATGAGGAGTACTTGCCTCTGCCCTGGGGACTGTCACCAACCAACAGTACACACCCCCTTTCATGACTGTACCAGAAAGACAACATATGCATGTGTGACCTGGGCATAATTCAGCTTTTCTAGGCTTCTTAAGAGTAAGTCTCTCAATTGCTCTCAAAGGTTCACCAGAAACAGGAGATTTAAATACTGGTAACTGAAAGCTTTCATCCATCATAACACCTTTTTTTTTTTGTTGATTGCTGTTGCATCTGAGACTGACCCCCAACATCTGGGCACATTTGCTGAGACAGATATGACTGTTACACTGTTGATGACAAAATATCAGCAAGGAGCTCTTAAACACTAAATAGGTATATGCCTATATATGTATTTTTTGCTTTTTGTTATTTTTGTGAGGCAGCAACAGTCAGTGCCAAACATCATGCCATTCAATCACATTCACAGACCTGAGCCAAACTTAATCAGATACATTCAGAAAAGATATGCTGAAGGCCCTGAAGTTTTGCTCCAGGGTATTGTAGAGACTATTTTTCACACAAACTTGTTAAGACTCATTCTTGTATAGGAGAAATAATCTACCTTTCCATCCAGCATAAAAATTCACTCAAACCTAGTGTCCCTAGACCATCTGTAACATACGGTGTATTTTGTGACAGAAAACCCTTATCCTAGCCATTCAGGGAAGAACCATTTTTATCCCATAAAGGATAAAACTCTTCGGATGCTTTCAAACCAAATAAGCTGCCAGCATAGAAATTCAATTCCTTCATGCATTCTTCGGTGACTAATCCAAAGTTTCATGACTGGAAATTGCTGGTGGTACCAGGACAGGACTAGGATATTCACTGTAAATACTCACTAGGACTGCAAGAGATCTCATAATACATTTGCTCAAAGAAGAGTGCACTTAGCTATAGGAGGAAAAACAAACAAACTCATTACCTCTATGGACCCTGGATCTACTTTGACAATTTCTCCTGTGCTGTTGTCATTGCTAAGATTTGGTGGGCTGTGTGAAGATAGCCTTCTCTCTTCCTTTAAGGCATGCTCCAAAAGTTTCTTATTCAAGATCCTGGCAGCATTTTCTGTGAGCGTGTACCCTGGAGGAGCAGATAAGTCCTGCCTAATACTTGTCACCTCAGTTCCTTCTTCCTTTTGTGTCTCTGTCCCCAGCCGGAGAGGACTGGGTGATCTGCCACGGGCATTTGTACATGGCTCCTGCAATGTGCCCAGTTCTGGTCTGGGTTCTGCTGACCTGGACCGGCTGCCAGATCTGGGGCATTTTTGGAAGGTCTCATGAAAGATGGGGCTATGATCAATGATGTTGAACAAACTGGACAGGCCATCATTGATAGTGGTGTGGACAGGACTCTCCCTTGTGGTAGTTGATCGAGCCCAAGCAGACTCGCTGAATCCTTTCTGAGGTGTGCCAGGCAAAGTCCGGTTATTCGGCTGGTCTGATTTGGGAAGGACTTTTCTTTGCAGCTTTGGAGAGCCGTATTTGGGGGAGCAGCATGTGCGTTCAAACTTAGCCTGGACCTTTTCAATGACGGGGGTCACCTGCCTGCTTCTTAGGCTTCTGGATGGCGAAGAGACAGGCGTGGACCCCCCCTTTGGTGTCAGACACTTGTGTGGACTGCTGGTGATACTGCGCAGGGTTTCTGTCTGCAAGCCGACACTGATGGTCTGGGTGGTCTGTGTCCCTGTCGTTCTCACGCCGTTGGTTTGGCACGCCATGTCCTTAAACTGAGGCTCTGTGGAATTGGAGCGTATTGCGTTCCGGACAGAGAAAGCGACCTCCTTCATGTCATCACTCATGTTCTTGGACATCTCCAAGCTGTGCAAGGGTGAGGCAAAACCCACAGTAGTGCAAATAGGACGTTCAATGGGATGAAGACCGTTCTCCAGAAAATCTTTATGATGTTTGGCCAGGTCACAAGACCACCTTCCAAACATATCTGAGGAAGCACCTTTTGTCTCAGTGACGTTCCCCATAGCTTTGGTCACAGAAAACAGGAAGTCTGGCTCAGCCTGGCTTTTCCCTTCACTGCCAGCTATCACTGAGTTATCAAACCTACGGACAACTGGTGGGCTGTGGAATACCCGAACTCCCATTTTGTCAGTTACACTGTGACTCCTCATTGGCTGCTTCTGGCAGTGCTCTGGGCTGGTCATGGTGTTGGTGGTCATAGTGACACTGGTGGTGAGGTACCATGAGGATGCCTGGAACGGATCTGAAGAAGTATCATTCCCAGCTTTTCCAATTTCTGTCCTTTCTGCCCAGCCCTCTGCAGGCTTCTCAGTTGGCCCACCATGGTTCCTAGTGTTACTGTAATCCCAGTTTTTGTTGAACTCCTCGATGTATTTCAGATCATCAGGAGATAAAGGAGGGGTTATATCATCTTTGCTGCCAGATGAAGGCAAATTTTTTTCTGGTAGAAATGGAGAAATATCCATCAGGCGCTGAAATTCGGACATGGAAGAAACGGACATTGCCCTGGAGAGAGGAATACAAGAAAGTCTTTCAGGCGCCTGGGAATTGTCACAGAGTAACTTGTTTTCAGCAGCAAACTCTGGAAACCCAACTTTCACTATCTGCTTAGATATAAAACCATTTCAGTCATCAAATCATAGACTGTCCTGGGTTGGAAGGGACCCACAAGGATCATCCAAGTCCAACTCTTGGCCCTGCACAGGATACCTCAAAAAAGACACCATATGCCTGAGAGAATTCCTGAATTCAGGCACACACTTCGTGAACTCTGGCAGGCTTGATACCATGACCACTTCCCTGGGGAGCCTGTTCCAGTGCCCAGGTACCCTCTGTGTTAAAAACCTTTCCCTAGTTTTCCTTTCTTCAGCCCTTTCTTTCATTTAAGTCCCCTTTTATTATCTTGGAAATAGCTGTGAACACAAACACCTGTAATGAGCCATTAAAAGTATCTAATGGGCTTTCTCATGGATTACTGCTTGGCAAATATCTGTAACATGGAGCAGTAGGATGAATCTCAGAATTATACCATTCACAGGAAATGATTGTTTGTGACAATACAAGGCACATTTTCAAAGCAAGTGTAGAGTATTTCTGACCTGCTGGGAAATCATCAAGTCCACCCCCACTCCTGAGACTGCCCAGGATACACAGCTGGTGTGCAGTGATGTGGAAAATCCAGCAGAAATGCTGCTACATTGAACTAGCTTGGTGAGTTGAACTTATGCTGAAATTTAACCAAAGGGAATCTCTAAGTGATAATGCTGAATTGTTTGCTCTCCCACATTTCACTAATTTGTACAAATCACAGACATTCAGATGAGTTATCCTACTCCTTTGTTTTAAGAAAAAAAAGTATCAAAATTTTTGAATGGGACTAAATAAAAATGCAAATGAATGTAGTTATCAGAGTTGGTTCAAGAAGGTAACTCAAGCTGGATGAGAAGTCAGCAAGCAGTGGTTTGCATGGATCAGTGATCCAGAGGATACAGCCAAGTCACAGTGTGAGTTTTTAATCAAGATCTCCTGCTGCAGTTTGGGTGTGTCTCTCTTAGGGATTCAGGTGAGCATGGTTTCTAAATATATTTCCTGATCAGATGCTCTGGTTTGCATCAGGAGGGCAATCTCTGAGAGCACAAGCTTTGTTCTTTTGGGATGAAAATGAGCTGGAAGATGCTCTCTGGAAGCACAACTAATGTGTTCTAGGGTTAGGTGGGTATTCAACCTGTGGGATAAGACCAGAACCAGTCCAAAGCAAAATATGCCTGACATGCAGCAGCATATCAGGTCCTCAGCACCAAGTGCTTTCCTGTATATATTTTTCCTGTATATATTGATGTCTGCAGTGTGTACTGCACTGCTTGCTAAGGCAGGCATAGATTTCACTGTAAGCTGAAGCTTCTTGCACTTTCATGGAGTTTGATTTTTGTGCATGACAGCTGAATGTGGCCCAAATTAATCAGAGTAGAAGCATATTGCGACAAATTAATCCCTAGGTAGATCCATTAATCTGGCTTGCTGTTTAGGATGTGCTATGGCTATGTCCTGGGCCTGTGGCTTGGGTGCAGAGAGTTATAGCTCTAGCAGTTGATTATTTGCCGGGCTTTCCCTCGTAAGTTTTACTCACCTTTGAAGATTTCCTTTGTGTGTTTCTTCCTCCTGAATGAAAACAGAAAGAAGCAAGATAAGTTATTTCTAAAGGTGTTGGTGGCATTAGTTTATGAGTATTTTGTCATTCACTTCCCATTAGTTGCACCAGGTATGTTTGTCTCTAAGAAATGCCTGATTTTCTCTCTCCTATAGACTCTTAAAGAGCCAGTGGGAATATTCTTCACTTTGTACATAGGCAGGAGAGTTAGCAATCCCATGAGGATAACACACTGCACAGGTAAAGCCTATATACCAAATCTACAACAGCCTTAAACTTTTATATTCTCATGCAATCACAAATAAATGTAGGCCAAAATAGGTGTTTTTTTCCCACAATACGTTGTTTTGGACTATATATTTTTGAGTGACTTTTTTCTGTGAAAGTAATCTACTTTGTGCAAGACGCTTAGCTGTGCTGAAATAAAAGACAAACTGAGTTTCTTTGACATAATATTTCATTATAGGCTTTCTAGGAACCAACAAGTGGCACCAGTTGAAATTCCTAAAGCTTGATATGTTAAATGTGTGGGAAGACTTGCCTGTTTCATAGATGGAATACCTACAGCTTTCCAACAGCATTAAGATGTGTTTAGAGCAGTTACTACCCTGTGACAATTCCCATAATGAGTTGGGGTTTTAAATAGCTTCTTCTGAAGGATTTATTCTACAGTTATTCTAACTGTTTACTTATATTTCTAGTAAACTACAGGGAACACAAAATAGGATTGGGGGGGAAAAAAAAGAGCATTGGTGCCAAACATTTGGCATCGTGAAATCAAGAACATTACCAAAAGTGTATTTCTAATTGGGATTGTTTAAAAACAGCATTGCTTAACTTAGCAAATACCTTTCCTGTATTTATCCCGGGCAAGGGAAAAAAAAATAGTAGTAAACTGATCCTCCTTGCACTCACTGAGGTATAATTCTGGAATAAGGTCGGCAGCTTCAGTGGACTTACTGCACAGTAAATCTGACCTAACTGAATGCATAATCAGGGTGAAGGCTGGAGTGACTTCTATTTCAGCTAGTACCAAAAAGAAAATATAGTGGAAGGTAGAGCCAGCAAGCTGCAGTTGCCTCTGTGCATCCTATGTTAAGCCACTCATTAAACTCCAATCAATCTTGCTTCAGCAGACCCCCTGAGGGAAAATTATTTTGCCCAGGTTTCCCTAAAACATGTTTTGAAGGAAAGAAGCTATGCAAATATCACTAAGGACAAATTTTGCTGCCCAACCTTTTGTTAATGGTGGTAACATCTGAAAAGGGAAGAGAGAATTTTTGTCCAAAAATCAGACTGAATTTGAAAGAATGGGAACAGCAATTAAAATTAGCCATAAAATTTAGTTCCCTGATAGTGTTACCAACATTCTTTCCTGAGCACTTGGACATGTATGAAAAAAAAAGCTAAAAAATAATAAATATGGGATCCTTCACTGCCAACAATACACTTATGGCACTAAAGGAAGAAAATCTAACTGGAACACAGAGCTACCTACAGCTATATAAAAAAGGCAGTCCCATTTCTTGCCTCTCTTCATCTTTTTTTCTCTTCTTCCTCTCAAAGAACTTGATTTCTCAATTCTTTAGTTTTGTACCAGCATTTGGGGACAGGGAGGCTTGGTTTCATTCAGAAACAATGTAAACAAACTATGAAGACCTGGAACTGATGAAAATAAGCCTGCCATGGTGGAAGACACAGACTTCATTCACCATTTTCCACTGTCACCTTTTAGCACTGTGTTTTATACCTATATAGCTTTATGGTGTGACTTCAGGGTAGGTACTTTGCTGATGAATAACTATTTTTTTAACATCTCATCTCACTTACTCATGCTGATCTGTTTAGAAGGCAACCACGGCAGAGCAATCAGAAGTGCCTCTCTACAGCACTTACTGCTTTACCAACAAAATAAAGCCCACGTTTCTTCATAAATATGTATCTACTCACAACTGGAAAAGATTTAAGACCTTCTAAGCCAATAGGTTGTGTCAAATATAGTTCTCATACATAATATGAATGGCCAAGATGAAGTAATCTCTGGGACCTTCGGGCTGGCTCCCAGTTTCTCAGGTGACTGACACTGGTCTAATCAGCTCATAACAAGGAATGAAAACTTGTCCATACCAAATTCACTACTGGGTAACTGTAAGCAGTGCCTGTGACACAATATCTCACTTCCTTCAGTAGGGAAGCTGTACTGATTCTGACAGAAGAGATAACACGATAGCATGACAAAATGTAGAAGAGCTCATACTTCTGTTAGTCCGGTCAAGAACTTGTCCCGCTCCAGCTGCCGAGAGTGATGCTCATCAGGCTCGTCTGGTGAGTCGAGGGACAGTGATTCCAGAAAGAGGTTTTCCGTGGCGCTGCATCGGTCACTCTCCTTCAGCTTGGACAGCACCCGCTCGTCAAACTGAATGGTGTCAGAGTCAGAGTAGGACCTGGACCCCATGGAACGAGGCACACGGAGATTCCCCTGGGGTGCGAACGGCCGACGGCTGCTCTCGTTCTGGTCACACATCAAACCACCTCCTCTCCGTGGGCTTGCTTCTTTCTGAAGCTGGAGACCAGGCAGATTAAAAGGAGCAGCAATTACTTCTGCAGTGTATGGCATTTGGCAGAACTCATCCTGCCCCAGGAGCAAGGCACCCAATGCCCTGGGGATCACAGCCCTGCCCCAGGGCTGCGTCTCCAAGGGACACTGGCCTTGCTTTACTGGTAGCTCCATAAAGGGAGACTTCTCTAGAACTTTGATGCTATTACACAAGGGATTTTGAGTGACTAAATGTGTGTATGTACAGTTTTGCTTATTAACATGTATATTCATACATATATACCCACTGAGTATATATGTACATACAAAATAATGCATCTGTCTGTAATCTGTTTTTTAAAGAAACAAATCAACACAGACTGTTATTTAAAAGCAACCTTGGTAGCAGAACAAGCAGAAGCTGATGGAAGGGTGAGCTAATTGCCTTCTCATCAAAACAAAAGCATTTTTCTTCTGGTCAGCAAAGATTGTGCTTTTATGTATATCACTTGTTTCCAGAGGTGGAAAATTATGCTTAACAGAAAACAAAACCTTTGTTTTATAAATGGCCAAGCCTGAATGCATGGCTGGAAAGTTGAGTATTTGTACAGAACATCATTGTCAAATGTTGTTGGGATGAATTAGGCATGCAGAACATGTTCAAAGAAAATGTGTATTTATAGAGGGGGCACCAAAGCCATTAACTTTACACTGTTCAAAAACTGGTGAAGAGAGGGTGAACCATTAATGAAATTGCCAAAATTAAACTTAGATTATTTGATCAACTTCTCTTTTAGCTGTAAACACAACAGAATGGATGAAGTAAGGGATAATTTAAAACATGATAAATGACCGCAGGAATCTGATAAGAACTCTGATGTTTTGCTAGAGCAGCATGTTAGGGTTAGTGACAATAAACTGAAAATGCAAGTCATTCACTAGGGCCCTGGAAACTGGGAACCTACAAAACATATTCATCTTGTTGCTTGTGTTTGGAAAAATAAACAGATACTGTATTGCTTAATTTAGACCAAACCATTTTAGGTCCCAAATAATTAAATTCACACTTAAGCTGAAAACAGTGAGATTTTTTTCTCGATTCAGGTCTACAAAAAGGGAAATGCATTTTCAGTGTTTTGCTCATGATATACAAAATCTGAAACGGTTTTATTATAAGGAGGTACCCTATAAAGGCAGGGTCTGGAAGGTATATATCAAGAGATCCTGGAGGCCATTTCTGAGCATATGAGCAAGATTCAAAGGAAGGAGAAATGGTAGTTACATGCTTTCTTTATATATAGCTCCAATTGCAAGCTCTTCAGGGTTTTAGGGATCCTATAATGTTCTGGAAACCTTTATGAGGAACAGTATTGACACTACCTTACTCTCTGAACCTCAGAGAGCTGACAGGAGAATGAAAGTGACAAATACTGCCCTAACTTTTCAATAATGACTAATAATTTTGAGTCCCCATGTGTTTATACCTTTAAACACACAGGTTTAAATATTTGTCAGTATGCTTTGTGTACAGTTGGCTTTAGGAGCACAAGGGAGGGAGATTCTCTAAGGGAAAATGAAGTGACAGAGTACTTAAAAAGAAAAAAACAACAACTGTGAGCTCTGAAGAAAGTAGGTCATCATGTTTTTTCTATTTGAGCAGTATTCCCATCACCATACAGAGTAAAGTATTTTATATATTTTATACATTGGTGTGGCTTCCCCCTTATCATACATATATTATTCAGGAGCTGTGTGAAAGCAGACTGGCATAAAGCACTAGAATGAAATTTGGAACACACACTTCTGCTATCTCTTACACTTTGTTTCAAGCATACACACTGGTGTAGTCTCCTCATCCTCTGTGTATTGCCATACATGGAATACACACACCAAAACCCTGGGGAGTAGGACTTCAGAGGTATACTAATTGTTTCCATATAAAGCAGGGCATAACTGCAGTCTGAGAGGATATTCAACTAAAAGCTTGCAAATATTTGGAAGCTTCCTGTCACACAGGGAAATGTTTGATTATAAGCAAAGATGGAGTTATGAAGTTCTGCAGGCAGGTAGCCAAGATTTCAAATGCTATTTCTGGTCATCTCGTCCTCTCAAATCAGCTCTATATAATATTTTTTACTTCCCCTATTCATTGCCAATTCTGTGTACAACTCTGTTGGCACAGTAAATATATTGTTAAAGCCCAGAGGCCTTAGAAATGTAACAAAAGGAATCAGTTCCATCACTAGCTGTTCTGTAGGCTCTGCCAAGATGACACTGAGAGGTTATGTCAGGTTTTAAGTGAATTAAAAGCTAGGCAACATTAACAGGGATTTCTCCGTGACTTCTTTCAATGTGCCCCATTCCCAAGGAATGGAAAAAGCAGTCTTTAACCAGGTTAAGTCTCTCAATTTATTAAGGATATATCTAAACCCTCGCAATTTATAAGGGCAGGAAAATAAACATTCAAAGAGGTACCTCAAAGAAAAGTTTCTGTCTACATCCTTAGTATATCAGAAATTTTTCTGAGGGTTGTTTAACTCCCATTGTGCATGAAGAATCCATAGGAGGTAGTTTGGCCACTAGAACCCAACAGCTGGAAACCAGCCCAGTTAAGCCAAGAAGAACTAACTAAGCACCTTCTGCCACCAAACCCTGCAAACCAGGAACTTTGCATGATGAGATTTGCTATGAGGCTCACAGGCTTTGATGGTTTTATCTTAGGAGATGCACTACTGTGTTGCATTATAATGGCTAGCTCAAAAAGCGGCATGAAGTACGTACGCATAAACCCCCTCAGATATATAGGAGATTTTAAAATCCAGAATATAGTTTGTTGATATTTTGAAATTTAAAAGCTCGAAAATCATCTTTCTTGGTCTATAAAACTTTCATGTTTGGCACTGCCCACTCAGACCTACACTTTTAGCATTGATTTTAGAAATACCCACATGAGCATGGGATTTTCCTAAGTACTTCTTTGTGAGTTCGACAGCCACAGCTCAAACCAAGGTTTAATCTTGTACTCATAATATTTCCAGCATGGTGTCTTTTCTTTAACTTCTTGCTGCAGCCCTGACATGGGAACATGAGACACAGACAATGATTTTTTTTTTAAAAATTGGTCATGAAGTTACACTGGGCTTTCATTGATTTAAACCTGTGAGGGCACTCTGTGCTTTGCTCAAGTATGACACTCTCTAAAGAGCATGCACAAGTCTGGTGTGGTTCCATTTCTGATGTCCTAAGGGTAGAAAGCGTTCAGTTAATTGTGGATCCCACTTCAGTTGTTTCTCTTGCTTTCCCTGGAATGCATGACTCAGAGCTGAACAGTGTTCAGTCAAAAACAGTGTTTTAACTCTCTCTCATAAATCTTAATTTTTTGTGCAGCTTCTAGTCTGATAATAAATGCACTAGGTATTATTTGTCTCTAACACTAAGCAGATGAAAATGCAGATAGGCATGAAAACATGGGGGTATGTAGGTATTCATTTCCCAGATTTGCAAATAATAGCAGAGGTTTGCACAAAATTCACATGACCAATATTCTTCTGAATATTTAGTAATGATAACTGTGTTTGTTATCAGTCAGGGCTCTTCATGTTAACCCTTGTGTACCCTTGCCAGAGAAAAAGAATTCAGTTGAGACTGAATAGCTGCAGCAGCTGCATCTTTGGTGTCTAATTCATAGATGAACAGCTTTCATACCGCAAGAAGCTATACACCAAACCTTGAATAATGCAGTGGGTTGAGTGTTTTAGCACAGAGATGCACTAAAGCTTTCAAACAGAATATGATCATGCATGTCCAGGATAATTGAAATGAGGAAATTACCTCTAACCTAGAGCTGATTTCTCATAAGTGGTCTTTTATAGGGATTGTGAGCATTTTCCTTTTACTCCCTTGTGTACATAAATTGTTTCGTAACATGAGAAACATTGATGTAGCCGAGGAAGCAAAATCATTCCTGTGCTGCTACTTAATACTGTCCCTTGAGCTTGGCCTGAGTGTAGCAATGGTACAATGGCCTCATTCTTTCAGGCAGGCACTGCTCACCCAAGATGACTCCTCACCGGACAGCTCCTTACCTGCTCTATCCGCCTGAGCAGCTCCTTCTTTTGACGGTCCCATTCTTGTCGGTCCCTATCAAGCCTGTCCAAGAGTTCCACCTTTTCCCGGTTCCAGTTCTTCTCACTGTGCTGGATTTGCCAGCGGAGGTCCATCACCACACTGTGACTGTCAGCCAGAAGCTTCTTGTGCTCCTCTCTTTCCCTTTTAAAAGCTCCCTTTGCATCTGAACTGAGACCTGTTTCTCCGGAGGTGTTCTCCCTCTTCCCTTCCAGCTGGCAATAAAGTCAAATGTTACCAGGATGTTAAGCTTTCTGCAATAAAAACCTGTGTCTGACAATGGATTAAAGACCTAACTTCGCAAAGATCATTACCTTTGCAGAATAACAGCAATTCTTACAGCTTAGGATCTCAATAAATGATCAAATATATTCTGTGTGGAAAAGTTTTAAAATAAAGATGGTGAAAACTACAAGGAATAACTTCTCAAGCTTTACTAGTTCATGCTCTTAAGGCACCAGTTATGATCTTTCTGGTGGGAATATAGTTACCAGTAATGAAGGAAACATGGGGATTGTCTTAGGGTGACAAGACAAAGAAACTTCCAACCTCATCATTATCTCTGCGACAATTTCCAGGACAATGTCCTCATCTACCTCTCTGTTTTTGTACTCTTGCTCAGTGTACCTGAATCCTAAGGAGAGTGAATTAATCTTCTCAAGAGACTTATCCCACGACAGCCCTCAGCAGTGGTGTTATTGCATGACTCTCCTGCCTTCCAACAAGAGAAGGTGTTAGCAGCAGCAGCAGATGCACCAAGATCATCCCCCTGTCTCTTCAAGGGCAGTTATCTGATGCTACCTTCCCTCCCTTCTTCAATTTCATGATCGGGGTCAGCTTAAATAGATCAGAATAGTAGGCTTAAGGTAATAGATTCATAGGGAAAGAAAGGCTCCATGGGGTGTGAGGAAGTCTCTAGTTGAACCTTCTACTTCCAGCATGGTGCGCTCTGAGGTCGGACTGGGTTGTACAGGACTTTGTTCAGATGGATCCTGAAAAACCTCCAAGTGCAGAGATTGCACAACCTCTCTGGTCAAGCTGGGCCAGTGCTGGACTCTTGTCAGAGGGAAAAAGCGCTCAGTTGTTTTCTGTAAGTTCAAGTGAGTGAAGAATTTAGCCTTGGAATCTGACCTTCTGTTGACAGGTCAGTAGATGTGTGTGTGACTCAGAATGGGATGCATCTCCATCCCTTAGCTCTGCAGGTGAAATGGAGTGAAAAGCAGTGAAAACTCATTTCCACCTCTGGAGTTAATGTTGTCCTCAAAAATGAGAGGCAGGAGGTCTGCTGGGAATCATATTCCTCTAGCAAGCGAGGACAACACCTTCACCTTGCCCTAAGCAGAAATTAAGTCCAAACTTTCTGAGTGAAGAAATTTCAGACTGGGTTCAGGAGTGATGTTTACTAATCTCTGGAACAACCTCCTCAAACAATTGACTGAGAGATTATTGCTTGAGTTACTTAATTTGTACTGAGCTGCATCCTGTTACAGCCACTTGCAGTGACAGGGAAACCTTAAAAACACTGGCATTTTCTACCACTAATTTTCAGAGTCCAGCTGTTTTCCTTCAAATGACTGAACAACCACCAAAAAATTACGGTGATTCTTTTTGCCTCAGCATTATCACAATTTCATATTTCAGAGAAATCTCACTATTTCCTGTTTTTAAAACCATTCCCATGGATCCTTCTGCCAAATAAGATGCACATGTATTTCTGACAGACAAGATGATTTTTTTAAAATTATTTTTCCAATGCTAAAACTCCAAAGCAGAAGATGACAGTACGTTGTCACCTCTGATATGCAGTGGTTTTATAACAGAAGAGTTTTCTTTCCTTTTTTTCTTTCTTTTCTATACAGAGATAGTTGAAGCATGAAAATGCAAAAACATTGCCAGGGACTATTAATTAGGAGTTGATTTTCTCAAGAAAAATATTTTTGTCAATTGACCCACTGCTTCATAAAAATGTAGAAAACAGCAGCAGTGAAGATAACAGTGGAGGCTAGTAAGACCTTGATCATCTGTGGGCCTGTCAGGATGTTGGTAGCTCTATGTGAAATCTGTGGTGGAAGATCATCACCACCCATCAACACAACAAAATGGCATCATGAGAGATCCTTCTACACATATGAACCTGACAGACTTAGCTATTATTTGGTTAAAGCTGTGCTATATTTTTTCCTACTGCCTTCAGGACATGTTTTTACTGTAAAAGAAATGTTGTGGAGAATTGGCTAAGGAAGAGAGATTCATGTCTTAAATTTTAGCCAAGTTCATTATTTTAATTTGCTTGAAAAAACATAAAAAGTAACACCCATTGCCCAGTAATTACCAAATGTTATATATTATTGCCAGCGGAGCAGTGGAGGTAGCAAAGAGCCTGGTAAAAGCCCCAGAAGGAAGGGTGGAAAACCCTGAGCAGGAGTGGCAGGCAGCACCATCATGGTGTCAAATACCAGCCCAAAGTGGCAACCTGGAAGTTCATTCCCCATGCAAAGGCAAAGCAGGAAATCTTGGCAGTTCTGTGGTCAGACTTTTCTATAAGTTTTATTCTCCCTTGCCACCTCGAGCTTAAGGTGAACCTGTCACAAAGGTATTTTAGAAGGAGCCAAAACACGAACTGATATTGTTTCCCTTTTCAAGTCATACATTATTCAGAAATGCTTGTGCATTAAGAAGCAGCAGAACTAAGAATCTGAATCCTCTGGGAGTAGACTGCTAAAAATGAAAGTTGTCTCCTTCTTTCTGGGAAAACAGCCCACTGTACCTGGGCAGGAAAAGCAGTGCCCACATCTCAGCTCTGTGTGTCACAGTGAGCCTCTAAAATTTAGTCAATCCTTCTAAATGTACCACCCTCCCAACAGTGAATATTTTTATTATATTCTCCTCCTGAAGAGAAGCTCTACAATTTTTCTCAAGATATGAATGTACTAAGTCTTCCACCCCTCCCCTCTTCAATGTGTAAAATAAGAGTTTTATGCCATCAGCTTTGGAAATAAATTATTGCGTGTCTTTTGCTGATTTGTTTCATGCTGTTTCAGAAAGAGTACATCTTCTGTGAGCTGGCATACATGACACTGAAGCACCTGGCACCAGGTTTTATACAAATACTTCTAACAGTATCCCATGGCAGGTGGCGAGACCTCGTTTTTCATTGGGGTGCCATCCATCACTAACCAGTAGCTTTGAATGGCTACTTTAATATTAATATATTGATCTATCACTTCAGTGTTGTTGAATCACTCTTTTCTCTGCTATAAATCAAATACTGCAGCTGTTACATACCAAGGCACAGCGATGAACTAATTGTGAGCATGCCAACCTCAAGACATTTTTCTCTTCAATAAATACAGACAGCCACATCTCATCACCACAGCTGATATATAACCACCCAACTCTGCTGAGAAAATACAGCAGAGTTCACTTCCTTTGTTCTCACCTATGTCATGCAGTGCCCACTGCATGGACCCTTGTACTGGGACAACTGGAAATCTGAGAGGCAACTGAAGTGGCAAAGCTTTGATCAGGCTTCAGGTGAGGGCTTTCAGACACCAGGATAAAAGGCATGAATAAAGTCCCTTTTCAGTTTGTCATAGATTTCCCATTTCATTAAGCACCTCAGCTGCTCTTTTCAGGTGTCAGACTTAGGGCACTGTTACCTGTTCGAGGCGACACTTGAGCTCAGTCATTTCCACCTCCCAGGCTGCCTTGTGCAGGGCATACTGCTGCTGGAGCCCCTGGCGCTCCCGCTCCTCGTCCCGCAGCTCCGAGCGGAAATCATCCAGCAAACCCTTCAGAGCGTTCAGGAGCCTCCGGTTCTCGCTTGCCTGGCCCAACAAACCAGACAAAATGCTGTCATTGGATGCTGGCTTTAATCCCCAGCTTCATTTTTGAGGACAAAATTTACTGTGTGCCCACTGCATAGAAGAGAAAGTGCCTGGTCTAACTTTTGCATGAGAAAACTAAGATTAGCAACGTCTTGTCTGTCTACAGGCTGCTCAGGAAGTGGTTGAGTCACCATCCCTGGGGATATTTAAAAGATGTGTGGATGTGACGCTTAGGGATGTGGTTTAGTGGTGGAATTGGCAGTGTTAGGTTTATGGTTGGACTCGATGATCTTAAAGATCTTTTCCAACATAAATGATTCTATGATTCTGCTTCTCGTTAGCCTTAGTGCTGATGCTTCCTGAAAGCCAAAGATACTTAAGTGACCCTGAAAAAGGCACTAAGCACATTCTTGGACTGAGGACATCATTAATAAATTCTTTTTTAATAGTGTAAATCAAAGCTAGAGTGTGATTCCTGAGGTTTGTTGGGTAGTTACGCCTGTCTCAACATAGTCGCTACTCCATATCAAATCCCAAATATTTGTAAACTACACAAAAAGAAAAGGGGATAACTTTTCAAAGCTTTTGTGTCATCAGATAAAATCGTTCTGGGAAATACAGCGAGGCTTTGAGCCGAGTGTCTCTGCTAAGGTGTTTCAGCAATCTGTACTTCATATTCCTGCTCCACACCAGGCAGCTGCACCCATGTTAGCTTTGCAGCATCACCCTTTGTTATACCAAAGGCATGAAGGCCAGGGAGGTCACTTTCCCTCTTGCAGGGGGGATCAAAGAGCAAACCTCCATTCATGTCTTGTTGGGAGTGTCATGGCCATACTGGAAATGTTGTCAGAGCTCTTGTGATAGGCAGAAATCAAGAGTGGAGCTAAGTTAGAAGTCTAACCCAGAGCTGACATCACATATTCTTACTCAAATCTTATTTATTTTTCCTTAGTTTTAGCATTTACCTTCTGCATATTCTCTGGGCAATTGCAAAACCTGCAAAACCATTTTTTATGTTAAATGTCAAAAAATGTTTTCTAAATATTCATTCTGGATGAGTAATAGAAAAGATTTCCCACCATTTTTTTTGCAGTCGTTGAATCAGAAAACAGAAATATATGATTTATTTGTCCAAAATTTAAATCAAATATTCCCAAGAAGCTTCTCAAACATTGGGGAGTAATCAGAGATTGTATCTGACACGTTATCCTGACTAGAAAATACATTTATGGAAATTATACTTGACTAGAAGACGCAGCAAGGGACAGAAAAATGGGAAAGCGGAATCAAAAACTTCAGCATTTAATTACCTGGTTCTCAGGAATGTGTTAACTGCATTGGGAAGACCTAACTCAAATTAGTTGTCTACATCCTTGCATGATAGTCTAATTGAATTTATTTTTTATTTGTTTTCTCAAGTGAAGGCTTCCTACACTAACTCTTACCTGGTATTTCATGAAATAACTACATGGGGGTTTTTTGAAGACAAGTCAAGTAAACTTCTACACAAAAATCTAAATAATTGTCATGCTTTTTTCAATGGCAATACTTATAAAATTTTATACAGACTACTAAGCTGACCTCATATGCTCATCAGATTTTTGGCATCACTGAACCCACCTCACCCAGTTTTGTAATCACTAATCATACATACCAAGGTGACTTTTTTTTTTAAAAAAAAGCAAACAAATGTGGTCTACTTTTTCCAAGCTGTTTGATGCATCAACAAAAATATGCTAGATGTAGGGAAATGACTGCAGGTGCTCAGTGTCTGACCTAGCTGTTTGGGCTAATGAAAAGTGATGGTGTACAAGATGGGGTTTTGCAAGGAATGCACCCACAGAAGCAGAATTAATGCCATTAACATTTAATGCCAATTAGCAGTTTCCTGCTATCCAAAAGCAGTCTCCATCGTGCATATAAGATCACCTACTATTCAATATGCAATGAGATTTTATGTTTCCACCATGCGTTTTCATTCTACTACCTAATTAAGGCTAAATTCTCCAAACATTTCAAGCCCCTTGTGTAATAATCAGAATAAGAACTCCTTTGAAGTTTTGCCCTTAATGTCACAACAGGAGACGCTGGGAACTGAAGGCATCAAAATCTGGTCTCATCCTCTTTGAAAACCCGACTCCAAATGTCTCTGAAGTGCTTTCATTCAAGAGCCACGTCCTGTGTTTTCTGGTGTGCTGTACAAACCTTTCTCTGGCAAAGCAGTTGAAAGGCTCCACAAGAGAAAGGAGGCAGAATTAAAATAAAACCAAATGACACTAAAGCAAGTTACATCTCTCATTCCTGTGCATATATTTGATAGTTTTAGAGTTCTATAAAATTTGGTTTGCAAAGAAAGAAGATGTGGACTAGTACATAAAAGAGACAAAAAAGCCTCATTGCAGGTTTGTAGCCTACAGGGATGAGGGCATTTCTTATTTCTAGAGGGATTACATCAATGTTGCTGTTATGAGACAAGTATCCCAGGTGCCCCTGGCTTTCTGGGATTTTAATTACCTTGCCAATGTAAATCTGATTTTGGTTACATACTTTGTGCTACTGCGGAGAAGTCTCTTTGCATGAATTGTATTTATAGTCTGAAGCTGGAGAAGTGTGTGAATTTTTTTTCTGTTTTGCCAAACTAGAGGGGTTTTGGAGAACAGAGAAAGTACTTCTGAGAGAATGTGCTCTGAAATACGATATTTACATCTAGCCATGCTTTAGCTTTTGTTGGCAAAACTGCCAAACAGCTTATTCATAAGACTAAGTCCTGTAAATACACAAGTATTGTTATAGTCTTCCCCTTCCTTTCAGGCACGTTGTACAGCAGAAATTTGGCATGGCTGTGATTCTCTGGACAGTCTTCCATGCAAGGAGATGATCCTTTAGGACCTTAGCTGTTTCTAAAATTTAGAGCTTAGAGGAATCTCACTGACTCACAAAAGGTCTAAGACAAGATAATTACAAAGGCTTTACAAAAGTTTAAAGACTGGTATCCACAGCTCTGGATTTATAGAAAAAAACCAGCTGACAACAAACAAAACCTTTATGTAGCAAACTCCAATGAAATTCCAGGACATTAGAGCATTTACTAAGTTGAGTCAACCACAGAAACAGGAGCACCCAGCTCTAGAAAAGTTTTGGACAAAAGCAGGTGTTTGCAGTTTGGTTCTGCTTTCAATCACAATACATTTTTCTCTGAAAATTTCACTTGAGAATTTCACTGAAGACTTTAGTCACAGGCTGGTATCACAAGTAGTTTAGTAGAGCAGTCAAGTAAAAACACTGGGTCAGGAGCCTAAACAGCTAAGGAGAAACGTGCATTTCTTCTGTCTAATCACAGATCTAGACAAAAGATAGGCTGGATCCTGGTGCAACTCATTTTAGTGTTTTCAGGCCTTAATGACTATTCCTTTGGGCTCTTCTCTTAGCTAAGCTTTGAAAATAAACATTGTAAGAGCAAAAAGAGATCTACTTGGGGATTTTCTTGACACCCCTCCCAGACATGACACTACTGTATTGTTTTTTATTGCTTTTTCCACTTGGACCACAGATGTGTAACTCTTTTCTCCTTATTCCCTTATCTTACACCATCTAAAGGCATCTCACCCCTAATACTCAACTGAAACAGAGCTCTTCCTTCATCCACAAGCTGTTCTCCCTATCTCTTACCACTCACATAGAAACAATGATTTATAGCAAGCCCTCCTCTGCCATGCCACCAGTCCAGCTTCCTTGATTACCTCCTAAACACGATCAAACTTCCAGCCTGGCTCTTAAACTTGCCTGACACTTTCTGCTGTGTCCCCCCAGCTACCATCCAAGGGACAATGCCATTCAGGGAAAGATGAACTGACCCCTCTCAGACTCCCTGTCTACTCTTCCTCTTATCAACTTACCTTTTTTTTCCCCCTATCCTATATCCCTCCACATAGTGCCCAAATAAAATCCCAGACAAGCCAGACTGGTGTAGTTTCCAGCCAGCTGAGTATCTCAAGTCATAGCAATATAAAATTAAAAGTTGCATGTTGAAATTAAGGCCTCTGGGTTTATTATTTTTCTCAAAACAATTCCACTTTCCAAGCAGGGTAAGAAAGTCAGCAGTAGGAGTTCAGTCTGGAAATACAAGCCATTAAATATTAATATTAAATGTTAAAAATAAATACTAGTAACCTCAAGTTACCATAAGCCCTTTCTTTTTTCTGACCTAGTTATCTCAGCCACTCCTAGACTAACTAAAAGTTTCATTCCTGATGTGAAGTAAGTGCTGATGCATTTCATCTTGCAGCTTGTTAGTCAGATCCAGCAATTTAGGGTTCTTTTGGGCAGGTGCAAGCCTTGGAGGCTTCCAGCTGCACCACTTATTCCAAATTTCCTGTATAAACAGCATTTTTTTCCAGCTGTGGGCTTAAGGAACCTGCAGAAACCCCCTCAAAACTCAGTGTGCTTTTTCAGCACAGCAGTGCTTGAGAGAAGATGCCCTAGTGTTCACAAGCAAAACAAATAACAGTGCTTAAAATAAGATATATTTAGCAAACTCATTCATTTGTGCAGTGTCAAAATAACACTTTTTCCTGGTTGGGAAGCAAGGGATCTGTTTTATCTTGACAAGTTCATTTGGATATCATGCACTACTTATCATCACGGAGAGTACTGAAATGTGGTCAGTTCCTACAGGTCAATTCTTTAAGCAAGATTAGCTGGAACAGTAGTGATGTATATAAGAATGAATTATAATTCATTTATTGCCCAATTCTGCCACTTTGAGATTAATGCCTAAGGAATTATTATTTTGAATACTACATAATTAATTTGAATGTTCTTGGTTATTTTAAGAGCTCTATATGGAAAGTTAATACATTACAGAATTTGTGCAGAAACGGGATTTTGGTATATATTTATTTTACTAATTCCAGAATAAATCAGTCTACAGATGGAAAGCAGTCAAATGATGTGTTCAAGAGCATCTCTTGCATAGCCTTCTACATCCTTTTACCAGAGAAGAGTTTGCTGAGAGGAAGATGGTGATGGGTCTGGGTGACCAGCAAAGCAGAACCTTTCCAAATGCCAAACTGATCAAATGAACACTAACTTGGTAGCACAGAAAATAATAGCTAGAGAATATCCTTTTTATAGGATAGAGCCTTTCTGTTGCCTGCTGCAACACATAGGCAATTAGCAAACAGGTTGTCCATAATCATGAAAGTCTGGGGAGTTCAAGGTGAAGAACTCAGATGCAAAGAAACACAATTCCCAGGCCCTGCAGTGACTCCAGTGAAGTATTGTTATCTCAGGGAGCACACAGCCTGAGAGCTGTCACTGTTGAGCAGGCTCCCAAGTCAAAGGTCTCAATAGAGAAGGGACATCAGGCATAAAGACTTTTTTCCCCCGAATTTGTTTTTCACATAGAATTCTTGCTCCATTCTCTTTATGATTGCAAACAAATCCAGGTAACCAGATGGTCTCATATGAACAGTTTTCATTTTAAAAATATAAGAAATCTGTCTTCTTTGAATGTTTTTTATTTGTATTGTTAGGATAGTTGGTATATTAAATGTATCAAGGAAAAAGCTAGGATATATGGCAGTGCTCTGACACAGAGTCAGGGTACAGAAGATGCCAGGGAAAAGTGAGCATGATTTGATTTTGGGTTTTTAAAAACAAGCCCAGTGACAGGAAGGAACTTTTACATTGTTTTCCCAGCATCTCTAAGGGAAACATTAAATACATGTGCTAGTTTCTTAAATTATTTAAAGGAAATAAAATCACCTGTTCTTGCTAAAAGCTTGACAGTAGAGCACAATAGATGTGCTCAGACAACAGGAGCATGTAAATTCTGCAAACCATCACATACTGATAGATGTTTCTGGGCAAAGAGCCACAAGAGGAAATAGGATTTTTCACTGATAGCATCTGTCAACAGAAGAACAGTAATCATGTGACTCGTGATTAAATTTAAATACAAATATAATGGAAGAAATCCACTGTAATTGCTATGTAGCCAGGAGTATTTACACAAATATGATTCTAGGTGATTTAACACAGCAACACAGAACTCTCTTGGAAAATCCAGAGTTTCCAGTCCCAGGGCAAGATATATAAATGCTATAGTACCTGCTTCTGCTGCTGCAGTAATTCTGCAGTCTGCAGCTGTGGTCCATGATCAGTGTTCTCAGCGTTGGGATGCTGGGAGAAATCTGCCAGTGCAAACACAACATCCTCTTCCTCCTCCTCTCGCTCTGCGTCGTTCGCCCTCTGCTCCGACTGAATGCTAAAGTCTGGGAGGGCCTCAGGGTGCTCGATCTGGAATGCAAGAGGGAACACAGAAACATGCTTTTGCCATTCACCTCTGGGGCCAGAAATCTACTGAAGGACTAAGGGAAGGGACTGCATCTCTGTGGCGGCATATACTGACTTCAGCTCAGGCTACAGAGCTGATCTTTGGGTGATATATCACATACTGCACGTGTGAACACAACACTATGGCCTGCAACAGGGGCATTTATGCAGCTGAGATGGCTCTAATGTCACATCATGGATATAATCCATCACACATTAATCAAGAACTCTACAAGATACTGGAGTATTGTATGATGAAGTACTGGAGACTAGGAAGTATCCAAATCTATCACTTTATTTTCTGTAAAGTATGAGCAAAACATGACTGCAATAATGACTAGAGATAGGCTGGTAATAAACTACCCAGTCAAAAAGTCCAGACAGTCAAGAAAAGAAAGTTCTTGGCATTAGAAGATGAGCTTGTTTACACAGAAGCAAATTAACACTGCTGAAGTAAAGTAGAGGCAAATTATTTCTAAATAGTTACTCATCTCTTGTTTCTGACTCACACTACCACAGCAGATTAATTTAACGATCTTCATACACCCTTTATCTAAGAATACAAAACACTGGAATATTTAACTTAAGCATATTCTGACCAGACCTGAAAGGTTACTTGTACTGCCAAATGCAGCAAACCTTGAAAAACACCAGGTACAAAAGGATCAGAAATACTGAGAAAAATTACTTTTTTGCTTACCAAAGGGCTTCAGAATTGCATGAACCTGCAAAACAAATCTACTGTTCTCATTAATTTAGTATAAAATGTCAGAATGGGAAAACTCTTTTTTTTTTTTTCTTTATCTAAGAAGCAAATAGTAATTCTGGGTGTGCAACTCAACATTTCCTTTACAGTGCATTTTGGCTGGCAACCACACCCCTGCTGAGATGTGTCAGCTTGGGGATTCCAGGTTGTTATGTACTTCTGAAATTCCTGATCTTGATTTAGCCTGTCCTTATAAAAGCACCATGATGATGACTGGTGTACTGCTGCTGACAGCGGCAGACATGTGCATGGAGAAGGGGAACAAATAAGGATGATTAAGTTCCCACATGAAGCTGTATAATTCTCCTGCCAACACAGAAACAGAGCTTCCCTCCATCTGTATTGCTGAAGGTTTTGTAAGGAACGCATTGTGTACAGGATGAGAAAAACAGCAGCACTCAATCCATCTAAACAGATTTGACTCCCTCACCTTGCTAATGTGCTTTTTCACGTTCAAAAAATTACTCAGGATTCCTATCCTTGAGACCTAATTAATTTTTCATTTACTATGAGAGAGTTTTTCAGGACATGCTGTTTGTAGAAGTTAAGGGTTTCAATTTAAAGATTGGTGACCTGTAACATATCATGCAGAATATACTTCAGCACAAGCCAATTTAAGTTTCATGTTTAATCTGAATCCCCTTTCAACATATGTGCAATTTGAAAGCTGCTGGTGCCACATATTTCAAGTCTACACTTAAAGAAGGGACATCCCAGTACTCATCTGGGTTATTAAGGTGGGACAGTTACCTCTAATGTGTCCTCCCCTTCCTCCTCCATTCGCTTGCCTTGCCGCCAGTGTTTCAGCAGCCACTTCAGTTTGACATACAGGAGAAAGGTGTCCTGCTTGAAATGCCTGAGCTCCTGCTGCAGCAGATTTTTCTCCTGACTCCAGGTCTTCTCTTCCAGTTTGTTCTGCAAAGTCAAGCTCTGCACTTCCAAGTCTTTTCTCCGCAGGGTCTGCATATGCTCCTCCTCCAGCTTTAATGGAATAACAGGCAGCAAGTCAAGAGAATGGTGTCCTGGGGCAGTTTCCAGGACTTCATTGGATGAGACAAACTGAAATCTCTAATTTTCATCAGTAGCGAGTAGCTATTGAGTTTGGCTCAATAAGTTCCTCAGCAGTTATGACTGCTGAGAAAATTAGAGGATAGTAGATAACCATATGATAGTAACCTTCTGTGGAAGTGGATATTTACTTCAGAGATGCACAAGAGCTCTGAAGCTGGTTAAATATTTTACACCTTGCAGTAGGTTCCCAACTCAGCCACCAGCCTGCACTGCTGCACATATCACACCTACTAAATGCATTTGCAGCCATTGTACAAGGTGGGAACACAGCTTCCCTTCAGACAACCTGGAATATTTGCCTTGCAGCTTCCCTCCACAGCCACAAATTCAATATGCTCATGGTTGCTACGTCTTCCTTTGCCTCTAGAAGGGCAACAATTCTGAAGGAAACACATCTAATAACTCAGATACAACTACTGGTCCCTCACTTATTGTAGTCCATACTTGAAGGCATCTCAGTGATACCACAGTAAACAGTGTCTCATTCTGGCATCACTGTATCTGGGACACAAGCAGGAACAGAAGAGACAGGAACAAACTGCAGCTCAACATTTGACATGTCTCAGCCTTAGTACTAAAATCATCAAGAAAAGCTCATTCTTTAGAGGACACATATAATTACACCAGTTCAATGCAAGGCCACCTGAAACATAATTCTTAAAACATGACCTCTCCCTCAATATATAAAAATCAAACCATGGAAGACCTGCACCCAACAGAACTTGTACAAGTTAGTTGTACAATATCTCGTATTAGATAAGAAAGCGTTTCCGCTTCAACCAAGCTGTGGCTTCCTCATAGATGAAGAAAATGCAGATGGAAAGTGAGTACAGAGTAACTATTTAAAGGCGCCACTTTCTATTTTCCATTCTGCAGAGCAACAGCCTCTCCTTTTTCTGACCAGCTCCATAGATGAAATCTATGAAAGCCACAGAGCACTTATGACCACCACAATCCAAACCATCAGAAGACTCCCTGCAACGAACAATGTTCACATAAGAATAAAGAATATTTCAGGGACTAGGACTCCCTAGCAATAAACACTGCTAAGAAATACGTGTTTGATTTTCATGGCAACATTCAGATGCTTCTGAAACAGGCTACTAGTCCATATGAGATAGTAAACTAAGGACTTGCCTGCCATCTAAATATTTGCTCCTGCATAATGCAAATTTTCAGCATCTATGCTACTATGCTTTTAAAAGTTCCCAATTAAATTGAAATTATTTGCAGTAGTTGCTAGTTTAAAATTAAGCTTAAAAGTAGTCTGGAACAAAATTAGCAATAATGCCCCAAAAAACAGATACACAGCTCCTCATAACACTCACAGAGACTGTACACTGCTAGCACACATCAATTTTGATGTCATTAAACATTCCTAAAAATGAAATAGCAAAAGAAGGTCTGATTTTAAATTACATTTTTACAGGAAGAAAGAAGTTGATTTAATGATGATGATTCTTCCACCAAATGAAGTTATGGTTAAATATAGCAAAAATATGAGTAATTTCCACCAGAAATCCTGGAAGGTGATAAAAAGGGAACATTATCAACAAGATGGGCATAGTCTGGAAAAAAAAATGAAGAATCCAGAAGATGCTTTTATTCTTCTGTTTCTGCTGGCTATCAACGTGAACAGCTAGCTTTAATTTTGGTGCATTTTTCATTGTTTTGACAAGCTGTTATATTTCAAATCCCTGTGGTAATGAATTCTTGCAGAAGACCCTAGTGGAGATAGATTCATAGAGTATTATGCTTTTTTTCAATGGATAACAATTGCAAAAAGAAAATAACTTTAAGAGGCAGGTATAGCTTCAAAAAGCTTTCATAGCTGAGGCAAGTAGGAAGGAAAGCAATTGACTGGTTGCCTTCAAAAGCTCCAGTGGAGATTAACTGAAAATTAAAGCCAGCAATGAAAACACTGAGAGATATTACTTGGGCATAAAGAGATTAGTTGGCACAAGGAAAAATTCTTTACAGTATGTAACAATTATGCTGAATTTAGTTTATGAAGTAAATTTAAAAAGAAAACTTCAGTTAGGAGCCAAAAAGCCTGCAGAAATTAGCAACAGATTTTTTTTCCCTTGAGGAGCTAGAGATCACAAAATGATTGACTAATCCTTTCCAGCCTTCAAAAGAGCAGGGCAAGCTCATGTAAAAAAATATGATTTATTCACCAGCTATTAATAAGAAGATTGGAAGCACTGAGTACTGAGAAATACAAGAATGAATGTCCCGATTTGTTTCTCAGTGCATAACAACTCCTCTGACTTTGGAGAAGTGCTGGATTTTCTTTGGGCTACCAGGAGTCAAAATAAGGCATGGAGCCAAACTGAGCTCCCAGGGATGAAACACACCCTTCCCCAGCTCACAGAGAGCTGAAGGGTGACAGAATTCTCCATGGAGTATTTCATGTCTCCACCACGATATCTGCTGCAGTGGGGAGGACAAAATTTCTCTCCACCAAGCAGAGAAGCCAGATTCACAGTGGCAAAATAGGCTTGAATTTAGATTTCCCCAGATTCCAGATTCTTCATTTACTCAGATGAGGTCAAACAGGCACAGCCACCAGGGCACAGTTTTCCACAGTTCTGACAAACAAGGCTCATGTCACACATCATGGTCATGCGTCTCTCCCAGCAGGTGGGTTTTGTATTTACCTGGATGATCCTTTCTGTAAACTTTTCTTGCTCCTCTCGGTGAAGTCTTGTCTCCTGCTCAAGCTGAGCCTGAAGCTCCTGTATCGATACATTCTGTACAGGTAAAACATGGGAATCCCTGAGCTGATCATCAGGACAAAGGGATAGGTTTAGCAGAAAATATGTCTCCAAGGTGTAACAAAAATGAAAAAAGAAACGAGCTGTGGGACAGACATCTGCACAACTCACAGTTATCAATAGTTAAAACCAAACCACAGTGTGCAAATAAATAACAATGTCCTAAATCTGTGTGGGAATTTCCTGTGTGGCTTCTTCTGGGAACTAAAGCTGGGATGCTGATGTTACATGTTGGATATTTCCTTCAGGCCTCTGCTCTGAGTTTGCACTCGAATAGCTGAGACTGCTGTTTGTAGGATTACATATTTGGTGGTGCATTTCTTCAACATAATACAGCGGTAAAATTTTAACATCTCTGCGCAGGATGAATCTAATGTACGTATATTGAACCTCATTATTTATTCATTTGCAACAGTTATGACAGGGCAGTTAATGGGATAGTATTTATTAAACCAACTTAGTATACATAAGGTCCCTTTCTTCAGATACAAGACAGTTCTCGGCACAAGTCAACTTCATTCTGTGATTTTTACTCAAAATAATTGCTACAAAATGTCATGGTTATAAGCAGTGTGAGCCTGAGATCTGATGGAAATAATTAAGTATCCCCCCTTTCAGGCCCAATACTGTTTTAATCTTAATACTTTCAATTTTATGTTCTCATTAAGTTTGGCATCCCATCAGTTTGACTCCTGAAAGATACTTGACTAAAACTAAAGACCCAAGAAGGCAGAGTCAGATCTCATTATTTATACTCTGGAAATTAATCTTGTGGCACTTATATTTCTGACCAAAACTTTCTGTGCCCTTCACTTTGTGTCTGTCACTTTGATGCTAAAACTGATTTATCTGTACAAAAGTGATGCTTGGCTGGCTGCCCATCCTCTTCATGTGACCACAGAAAACACTGCAGCACCAAACTCCTACTTCCCAGAGCAAACATGTACTTAAAGACAGGATTGCTTCAGGCTTCAAAGTGTAATCCCAAATTCTCAGCTGGCCCATGTCCTGCATGCTCCAATCTCAGCAGCTGCAAAGACATAATGAAGGTCGTGGGACCGCTGTCTTGGGCTGTGTTGCCATTTCCCTGCCGGCATCAGCCCCAGCACCCACCTCCTCTCCAGGCACTCCTCCCACTTCCCAGAGCAAAGCCAGCAGCTGCTGCTGTTCAGGCCACACAGCCCTTGTTGGGACACTTTGGTTATTCAAAATGTATTTGTCCCTGGAACAGACACTCCTCATCCCTCCTCTAGGGAAAAATGAGATAAGGCAAATGGAAATATCCCAAAAACTACCTGCAGGACCACACCCTGCTGAAAACCAAAAGTGGACCTACCTAGACTTTCTGTGGTCTATCAGTTCCTTCTTTACTTAAGTTATTTATTGACCTGTGCACATCTGCTTTGTACCTGAGGAAAAGACCCTTCCATCCCTCTGAAACGTACACATGAAGTGACTAAGGGAAAATTATCTGCCTTATCAATTTTGTCTGTCTCTGTAACATGTCTGCAGATATTTTGTAGTGTATAAAGTCAATATTTGGTCTCACAAGTAATTTGAAAATAACTGTTTGTGATGAGATTTGTCATTTTTGCACAATCATTTGTAAACTGTTAATTTAATGTTGTCATGCAATAAAGGAAAAATTACTTTCATTAGGAATTTCTGCATTATTTTATTCTAATCAGGTTTCTTTAGGAATATGGCAAACAAAAACCAATTTATCCGTTCACTAATGTATAATTTAAAAAAATCTTCCTTCCCATTATGAATTCAAACCCATCCTTTTTTTTTATATGTAGCCCATGCAAAGCTAAATTTCAGGAAACTTGGGTGCTGGGATTATGTGGTAACTGTTGGAATTACTGAAAAGGAATATTAAATATATCATAAAGGCAGATGCAGTATTACATTCACACTAAGTCAAAATCACATCACAGCTGCTTTGCCTCTTTAAGGGCAATACATATTTTTAAGTCCTAAAGTAAATTTTAGTTGAAAAGCACCCAGTGCATGAATGCAGAGCTGCATGCCTTTTTCCTTCCAATGCAACCTGAGAACTCTTCATAGTTAATAATAAGATATAATGTCATTTCTACCAGTAGCATTGGGATCTCTCCACTGCTCAAATCACAGGAGGTAAGGCTGCTTAAGTGCCTAATAGCTTGCACAATCTATTAGGATTGTGAATGAATAATACTTCTAAATGTATTATGTAATATTTGTGTATGCAGTTCAGGTACCTAATACTGCACTGATGGATGTCTGTGTGTTTGTATGTGGAAATCAGTCCCCTATCATCCAACCAGCAGGGTGGAGTCTCTGGCACAGCTGTGGCTTTGTTTTGTTTTGTAAAGCAGCACTACAACAAAATGGACACAACAGTTGTTAATCTGTTACATTCCATTCTTTGTTCCTTTGGTCTCATTAAGGAATGCACTACACAAGGAATGGAAGACACCCTGAAGGCAACAGCCAGTACACAACGTACTAACATCACAGAACAGACACAAACTCACTACAACCAGACATACAAACACAATACCACGGGAACTACGAGCTACTGCTACTCTACCACAGCACCACAGAAACAGCTGCACTTCATCCACAGCTCAACACCAGCTAATAACAGTTCCCCACATATCCCAGTTATTGCATTACCAGATACACTTCCACTCCTGTCCCTTCAGACAGGCACTGCCAAATCTTTCTGCTCAGTCCTTTTATCTCACCTGTAATCACTCCAGAACAAGCTAATCCATGCTGATGTCTTTACCTCAAGAGGATGCACAGAGAAAAGTCATCCACACCTGGGGACTTCACCACTGCTCCCTCACTGTACCCACCCCTTTCCCCACTGTCAGAGTGTTGACAGCTTTTCAGGTTACTTTGCAGCTCACACAATCCCACATTTCTGCCATGACTTGTTTTTACAAGACTGCCATTCAAGACAAGGTATGGCTGGGTTTTACTTGTCTGTTTTCTCCATTTTACTGTAGCTAATTGCAATCTGAATTCACCAGCAAACTTAATCAATTTATATGCAACAACCATGAACATGAAATTTCATGGAATCTTTCTCTTAAGCTTTCCCACCCCCCCAGAAATGTTCAAACAAAATAAGGCCTGAGGAGGCAGGGTAGAATAATGCTTTCCAGATTTGCATGCAATTCCAAGAAAGTCAAAAGATGAATATTTTATGCTGCTCCTCTAAAGCTACATTAAAATGCTTTGATATTTGGACCTTGCATTTGAACATATAGTTTAAAAATTGCTACCTTTTCACAGACTGACAGCTGGCCATTGCATGCAACAGTCAGAAAGAAAGTTCCAGTGCCTTTTGTCATACTTTGTACATGCAATCCACATCTAACTGAATTCACAGAGGCTGCTTCTGAAGATGTACTCTCCTTCTCACCCCTTAAAAACACATGACATATATTTCCATTTGCTAGTGTAGAATAGGCAGCTGTGTGGTTATTTGTCTGTGCTTATATGAAAATCCAAGTTTGGGAAAACACACAACATTTCAAGTCTTTAAAAATCCATGTAATTGTACGGATAGTACACAAAGGCTCACCAAGTTCAGTTAGGACTCAAATATCCAGATTTACATCATAAAGGGGCTTTTAAGCCATTACATTGTCAACCTCTACAGAATCTTACATAGCAAGAAAGAATACCATACATCAAAGTAAATTATTCTTGCTTCCCCTAATCTTGGTGGGAAGGAATAATCACAGCATCAGTTTATCTTCTTCCCACAGCTTTGCATTGGAGGAATAGTGGACATAAGACATAAAACTTTCTATGCGGTCCTTGGTTGTTGTTTTGTTTGCTTTTTTACCAGAAGAAAAAAGCCACAATGTGTAAACCATTCACTGCTTCCTTTCTGGAAAAACAAAACCTTTAACCAGAGAAATGGATGTGCAAATTTTCAGCACATGGCTGGGAGCTGCTACGAAAACCATCCAGCTGAAAAATTCTCACATGGAATTATGAAAATTGCACGGAAACAGCCCCAGTTAAAAAATAGAACAGACAAAATACAGATCAACATTCTCCTCATACATCCGAGACGGATCCATACAGAAGTTTTGATTCAAAGCAGGTAGTAAATTGACTTACCTAACTTGCACATCACTGTATTTGGTTGGTCCACACTTAACCCAGTAATTAGCTTAGAATTATACATTCCTTATGGCATGATTAGTAAGGAAGATGGATAAACATTAAATATTACTTAGAATAGCTTACTCTTCAGTGTGTGCTATTCCTATTTTATTAGTAGACCTGTGGAAAACTTGTTAAGACATTCTCTCACCTTCTTCAGCCTATCTGCTTTTATTTTAAATCTGTGCTGACAATCCAATCCTTTTACATGAATTCTCTTCAGTGGTTCTTTTTCTGTAACCGATGAGTGTCAGAGATTTTATGGTATTTTTCTACACAGAAATAAGTGCGTAAATCTTTAAAAGTCATGTATGAAAATAGTCAAAATCTGAAATGCAAAGTGCTTTTGCCTTTGATATACACTTGCTTAGGAAAAGGCAGAACTGAGATCCTCTGAAGGAAGAGAACCAGGAGAGGAAGCTCCAATTTAGAGCATCAGGTATTAAATGTACCAAGACATATCCGGTCATTTGAAAGAGTGAAATTTTTCTCCTTCAGAATGTCTTCTTGCTTTGAATAAACAGGAGGAGATTGCTTGAGGAAACTGCCTTTTGTTTATGGATGTTCCACTGGCAGAAATCACCAGGTGAAAAAATATTTACTGTTTTTCCCATCGATTTCCATTTGTTGTCATAAGATGTTAGCTCCATGTTACCTTTTTCAGTTCTCCTGTTTGTTTTAGTCAGGCCAATTCTTACTACTTCACCTGTTTTTCCATGGACAGTAAAGAATGATTTCCCTGTCTTACCATACCAGAGCTCTGCTAAAATCATGAATAATGCATTGAACCTCCACCCCAATGGGCTGCAGCCTCCCACAACAGCAGCTGAAAGGCTTGTTTCAGCAAGAAAACAAAGCCCTGCTCTTAAGGCAATTTCAAGACATAATTTCTCTTGGACTGGGACTCTAACCCACCTCTTTAACATGCAAACATGTTCTAGTAATCCTGTTGCACTAACAACTGCAGTGCAAAGCCCAAACAACGGCAGATGTTTACAGTTAGGCCACAGGGTAGTTTCAAGAACATGTCTGTCTGCATTTATTGTACTTAATCAAACAATTAGGCTCCTGTGGTGCTCAGTTTTAAAAATAGAAGGGATTGCTAAATGGAAACTGCTCAGCGCTGCTTGTGAAAATTGTAATTTAAAATTCAGCTTGGAAAAAAATATATTTAGATAAATGGGCTTGCTTGAATAAAAAGAAAACATTTGCCTCAGCAAAATGAAAGACCAGTGCATATATTTTCACTTTGTAAATCAAAGCAGTTAAAGACTCATGTGTAGCCATACCCATTGTGGGCATTAAAAAGGTTTGAGCCTGCATTTGAAATTTCTGTGGTAATAAAAGGACACCATCTGAAACAAAAGAAAATTAGAAGTTTTTGCTCGTGCAGTGTATGAAATTAAAAAATGAAATTAAAATAAATTAAACTACTTAAATTGAATAAAATTAAATTAAATATTGAAATTTAAAATTATACCTTCCAAAATAATTTAGAGAAATCTTCTTTGCTTAGGTTTGACTACTACAGATTTTAAGATTTCCACAGGCTGCCTACCCAGTGAAGAGTTTCAGTGTAAAGCACTGTAATATTCTTTGTTGCTTAAGTGATCATAACTGTAAAAACACCTTAGTCTTCCATATTTTCTCAAGTTAGACTATTTGAGCCCCAGCCTTGGTCATATTTTGAGTACATCTGATCCTAAACTGGTTATTCTGTACCTTTGTTTATAATTACTGGTTTGTTCCTTGCCAGGTTATGGTGTGAAAACTGTCCATCCTGTGTACAAGCACAGTTTGCTTTACATATTTTATACCTCAGGCTATCCTGGGAGAGGAAAATAAAAAGGTATTATGCCAAAATTAACCAAATCCCTGATCCTAACAGAGGGCATACATATACAGCCCTTCATATTGTCACAACACTGATCTAAGATAATGGAAAACCAATAAATATGACAAAATCTAAAAAGAAATATTGTAATATTGAAATATTGCTGGAATAATTTTCTTATGCTATCTACCATAGCTGTCAAGCAATATTGATTTCTGATTGCAAAGAGATCCATGCTGAACAACAAGATTTCTCTATCTGATTGGCCCCTTTCACAGCTGAGGAAGAATTACTTTACCCTTCAGTGAGAGGCTTATGGTATCCTGGGTTTATCAGATATCCTTCCTGAGGTCTACTATCATTGTTACAAGTGAAAAGTTGGAAAAGACGCTGCTGAACAAATTTATTGTTCTAATTCTACCAAAGATCTGTGCTATCAGGATATTTTAAACTAAACCAAACAAAGCCAGCAAAGAATTACCTGTGTTAAGATGAAGGGCCACTTTCCCTTTCATATTTACATCATCATGCTCTTTGGCTACCAGCTGCCCTGACGTTCTCATCTTCCTACCCTTGTTTTCCAGGTCTTGCAATTGCTTACTTACTAACCCAGCTGTCCTAGCCAGCAGACCCCTTTTCCCAAGCCGAATTAGGGGTTTCAGATCTATTAAGTCTTCTTCATGCATCTATAGAATTAAAAGCATGTTAAACCTCATCACTCACTAGAAGCTACTCTAACTATCACAGTTTCAAGAACTGGTTTCCCACTGGCCAGCAGAAAAGTTTTTCACTACTCCAAGCCCACCTTTATGGAGACAAATTCGAAATTGTTCTCTTCATGACCAATTGCATTGTCTTGAACAATCTGCGTTCATGAGAAAGCAGCTAAGGAGATGTTTAGTGAGGCAGATATGGCCTCTGCATGAATGAAGATTCAAATAAAAATGGATAGATGTTTTTGACAAATGGAAAAGTACTCAACAACCCAAACAATGGAGAACTATGCTTTAAATAAGCTTTTTTGGAAGCTGCAGGTGCTGTATTCCTGCATGGTGTTGAGAATCACCATATACACCAGCATCTACTGACAGGCAAAATGCAAAGTAATCTCTATCTGTAGACTTTCCAGATTTAAAATATCCAACAAGGTAAAACCTGGAAGCATGATCAAATATCAGGGATTACAACATCTTCCAGACACCTTTCATTTATCTACTCAGTTGTAATAGGTCCCTGAGCTGTACTTTCCCCCTTGGCAAAGTTACTGGGAGCAGGGTGATTGCTCCAAAGTTAGGACAAATTTGCTTCTCTGGAACTGCACAGGGCAAATGAGATCAACCACGAATTTCACAGCAGGGGTGGTCGTATTTACTCCCCCAACTCCTGGCTTCTGTTACTAATCTCCTGGCTAAGGCAGCAGGAGGCAGTGAGTAAGATGGGCTCCTTTGCTGACCTCTAGACTGAAACAGCCCTTGTCTCCTGGCCTGTAGAGTTTAATGTCTCCATCAGCTCTGCGGTGTGGGTCGGTGGTGGCTCGCTGGTGGCGAATCTCTTGCTCCTCTCCACGGTCTTGTTTGAGCTGCCACTCCATCTGATCCCTCAGTTTGGACTGTTAGATGCATGGGCGGTTTGTAACAAAAAAACAAAAGGACAGGAGGGAATAAAGAAAACAAAAATGGGTAAGGTAGACGACTGAAAAACTACAAGACAAAGAAAAGCGTGAACAGAAAAAACAACTTAAATACAGTGGCATAAGAAAGTGAAGAGAACAAAACCAAAATGAGGATGAGCAAAATGATGGGCTGAAACATCTGAAAAGCAAAAAAGAGAAAGAGAGGAAAAAAGAATGCAAACACTGGTTATGAGGCGCATGCAATGAGGATGCATGAGTCAAACCAACAGCAAGCATACAAGTCATGAAGGATATGGGACACAAGGCTCTTCCTTCCTTACTTGTGCGGTGCAGAAAAGCCATATCCAGTGTGGCAGTTGTGGCAGTTTAGACATGCGCCCATGGGCAACGCTTTAGGCAAGGCAGTCCTTCGCTGGCTACAGAGCTTCTCACTCGCTGCTCGGTTAGGGGAGTGAGCTGTAAGCAGGCTTTTCAAAACACATCACTTAGAAAACTGCATTTGGTTGGGTTCTTTTGGCAAGGCTTTTGAGAACATGCCTGACCCTTTTACAAGAGAGCATAATAAAGACCTCCTCACATTTCTTAGCAAGGCTTCTAATTTACATTCATCAGATTTTTTTTTAATTAATCTCCTCTTTCATGGGGAAACACTGCTGTTACAGACAAAAAGAAGACAGATATCTTTAACACCAATGGATTAGCCTTTTTGCCACGAGGAACCGCCTCTGAATCAAAGGAGTTGTGCAAATAAATAAAAGAAAAAAACTGTAAAGTGTTTGTTTAACATTACACACTTAATACACTGCGGGTCTGAAATCATAACAAAGCGGCTGTGAGGAAAATTAGCTCTAGGGTAGAAATTGCCAGAAAGAAAGAGAAACGATCAAGAGAAAGAAGGCAAGTAAGAGGCTGACCTACCTGGAAGTCAGTGATTAATTCCTTCCCCAGGTTACCAATGGGAGAGTCTCGAGACATGGACGTCATCGTGGATAGGAAACTGGAAGACTCTGTGAGATGGGGAAGAGGGGAGAGGTCCTCCATCTGCTCCTTAAGGCCCTCTCCAATGTGATCAACTTTTTCCAGGAAGGTCTGAAGCTCCTTCCGGAAAGCTTTCATCCTGGAGTTGACAGTGTCCAGAAGTTCTGGCTCATGCTTATCTCCTCCCCTTTCCTCATCACTTCTGAAATCCTGCTCGGTGGATGGGCTGCTGGTTATGTGCACCTTTGCATCATAAATCAAGCTGTCTGTATCAGTGATAAGGCGCTCCACAGTCCTTTCGAGTCGCTCAGCCTCACGTTTGATGTTAATTAATGACTCAGTGTCCTCTTTCACTCTCATGAGCTCAGTGGAGCATGGGTCACTGACTTCTGATGGCTTCCCACTCCCAAAACCCGATGTCTTCTCATATATATCTTCGGAGTCGCTCTCGCCCCCAATGGGCCCCTCTCTCTTTGGCTGTGGTGGACGACCATCTTCGCTATCACTCTCTTTTTTCCCAGCGTCACTGTCGGCGTCGCTGTCCCTGGGGCTGGAAGTGCGCAGGCCCAGGTGAGAGGCAAGATCATAACGCTGAACGTTGGACATCAGGACCCTGTTCTCATACTGGAGCTTCATCACTTTCCCGCTCAGCTCGTTGATTTGTGACCTGGCCGACTTCAACTCCTCTTGCAAGGTCCCACCACCCTTGGATGCTGCATCATCCAACCAACCTGGCTCTTGGCCTGGCTCAAACTTGAATTTGTTCAGCTCATTTGTTAGCTGCTTGTTGTGATCCTCAATTTCAGAGATTGACCTCCTCAGCAGCTCTGCTTCCTCTTCCACAAACTGCAGGTGCCTGCGTAGCTCTGTGGCCGACTCCACAGAGTCTCCGTAGGGTGAGGTAGGAATGCTTGAAATGTGGTCCCTGCTGAGACACTCTTTTTCGTACTGGCACCTCATATCCTCCATCTCAGCTTTAATCCCCCTGTTCTCCACCTCCAGTTCCACTATTTTTCTGCCCAGTATGTTGGCTTCCTCCTCCACCAGCTTCAAACGAAGCTTCAGCTCAGCCTCCCTGGTGCTGGGTGGGCCCCCTGCTTCCCCAGTAGGCAGAGGACTGTCCACATCTCCATAGATGGATTTGTATTTCTGGAGCTCCTGCTCCAGTTCGTCCTTCTCCCTCCCCAGTTTGGCCATCTTCTTACGCATCAGCGCTGCCTCCTCTTTGGCAAACTGGAGCTGGCACTTCAAATCAGCACTGTCCTCCTGCCAAGAATAATCACCCCCCGCCCCAAGATTATATTACAATAGAAGCACAACCAGCATCTTATTTTCCAAAATCTCCACCTCCCCATCTTCTGGGCTGTATCTCTTAAGTATGCAAACAATTCACAGATCTGTGCAAACCACACAGCTGACACATTTCATGGCTTGGTCTTGGTTAAATTGGCAAAGCAGCTTGACCAGGGTTAGAGAGAAAAAAGAAGTATGCCTGTGCAAGTGTTCAGTGATGCAAGAGTGTCAGCACAATGTTTTTTCTCAAATGCTGAGCAAACTTTGCGGAAAATAATGACTCAAATGAAAAGGTTCCATGATTTGCTTGCACTTTTTGTTCCATTTACTTTTTTGTTCCATTTACCTTTAATGACACGCTTGTTCCCCTTATGCACAACGAAACAAAGACTACTCAGATGAATTTGCTTATCATAATCTCAGATTGTGGGGTCCTTTGGCTAGAAAGCACAACAAAGGTGTGCTGAACTGCATGGCTGCCTGAAAAGTGAAGACTTTTAATTACTGTGATCTCATAATGATGTGAAATAGATGAAGCTCCTAACTTGCTTTCCAAATACGAAACACACTGTTGTCTCTACTGCTGTTATTATTAGGACAGAGCAGATTCTGATCTCTGTTTCGGGGATAAACAACTCTTCGCAAGGGAGATGGGTGAAAACGTGTGAAAAAGGGAAGAAAAATTCATTAAACAGTGTTTACATCCAAATCCATCCCATGTGAAAACCTGCATTTTTCAGGAAGTACCAGGGTATTGAATGACTGTTTGGGGTTTTTTGTGTGTTGGGCATTAAAAAGTACTGCATCTCATATCATATGAAAACTCCAGTGTGTATTGTGCTGAAATAAGAGACAAGGTTAAGTAAATTCTAAGCCAGTGAACAATTTCTTTGCATGAATCACTTTCATGAATTGTCATGGAGATACAGCCACTTGGCCTCAAAAGAGACACATTTATCAGCATTAGCAGTATAATGGAAGGCAGGCTTTGAAAGATGATCTCCTGAGACAGCAGATTTTATAGCTGTTGGTAGGCCATGTGGATATGTGTGCAATTATATATGGAAACTTCATTTTGGTCTCTGGAGCACTGTTACCTTTCACAAGCACCATTTTGTTATAATTCCTAATAATGGAAACCAAATTCAGAGGAAAACATGACTGACTTTAATTGCTCACCCAGATCAGGCTATGAAAAAAAAATTACAAAATTAATTATGGCTCAGCAATCTGAGGTAATAGTTCAATTTCTATAGCACACATCCTAGCACATTGGTCTTCTATGCTACCTAGATTAATTTTGACACATTCTATTTACATAAAAACTAATTATGACTTAACTTCAGCTGTTAATATCTGAAAAGACAGAGAAGTGATCAGTTGTATACTTCTGAAATCAATCAACTTTCTGATTGATGCTGCCTGCTGCAGGTTGTGACTTTAAAATACTAATTAGGAAAAAAGTTAATTTACATCCTAATAACATGATAGAGACAAAAAATAGTCAAACTTTCTGTTAATATGTGGTTTTTATTGATAACCAAGAGCCAAACACAATTGCAATCAGCTCATGGATTAACTAAAATTTTGATCATCATATTCCCAGCATCAGAAATATAAGTTTTAAATTAATTCAAGCAAGGTACATATGATTGATTAGAAGCAGAGCCTCCAGAAGCTGGACTTTCTCTCCTCTCTATTGTCTCCTTGCATACACATTCCTCTTTTTCACACATATATTTGTAAATTGCTTTTCTCTTTCTAACTCAAAAGTGCAAATTAAGAATCAAATTAAAAACTGGCAAAATCCTATGCAACCTCTGCTGGAGCCACTCTGAGTTTTGGCTGCTCTGGCTGGATAAGGCTGTATGATTAAAGCATCATCTCTGTCCAGGGCTGTGTAACATATTACCTCTGTTTTTCCTACCATGGGGAATCAGTTTATCCCCAGAGCTCTAGGTTTTGCTTTTAGGGAAATACAAAGATCACAAGGAAAGTTACAGCCAGACCAGTTCCACACATCAGAACCTACAGGTGGGATGATTACTCCTGGTTATTTATTTATTATTTATCTGTTAATACCTGATCTGAGATTTTCTGTATTCTGTCTTTGTAATCCTGCATTCTTTACCCAACTTTATGTCTGCCTTTGGCTTCAGGAGCCTGGTTGTCTGTGGCAATAGCTGGTGCCCTGCACCTCCCCAGCTGCAGGCAGCTGGAGAGATGCCTGAGGGAAGGGACAGCCTGCCCCATCCCTCTGCTCTGCCTGGGAGCACCAGGGGCCCACTCCCACCCTGGGGCCAGAGGGACCTCCAGCCAGACACCCACTGCCTTTCAGACAGCACAAATAAAAGCACTGAGCCGAACTCGGGACAACACGCTCAGAGTTTTGAAGGTTTTGAAGAAAAGGGAAAGGCTTAGATGGGTCTAGGGTCAGGGCCACAATGCTTTTGCCCAGCATCACTGCACGACTCAATGCATCTATGGGGTTAGTGTGTTATTATTGCAGGACAAAATCACTTTTAACTCCTTTAATGGCATGGCGTTATTGACGGGTTTTGTGTCAGAAAATTTTTTTTTAAAGGATCACATTTTCAAGTTTCATTTTTTTGCAAAAGCTGAAACAAGCAAGATATTTTTTCATTAAACAAACACAAGCCTCATACAAAACAACAGAGCTGATGGATGTTAATCTTGCCTGCTAAATACGGATCCCATCTGGAAAGGTGAGAAAGCTCTAGATCTTCCTCACTTCCCTGACAGGAACATCCCATTCCCCTGACAACATTTTTTCCAAAGGAAAAGAAGGGTCAGGAGAGATTTATCAGCCAGATCTAAGCATGCCAGAAGGGTAGGACTCCAGCCTTCATGCATCTGTCCCTCTGAAACTTTGTGTACAGAAATATCACTGATTTCTTGATCAGTTGAAACCAAGTAGAAACAGTGAGAGCATGAGACACCCACAAGGCAAGCAGAGTTTTGTCATAAGGCAAATTAAGAGAGGTAAAATCACCAAAATTGAGAATAGTTCATTATTAATTAAATTGTGAATGAAAAGACCGGAGAGGGAAAAAAAAAAAACAAAAAGGGAGGATAGCCTTTCCATGGTTTTGGAGGAGCAAGAGGCTCAAATCCCAGGAGCTGCATCTGAGCAATGGCCTCCTGACTGCATTAAACATCCAGTATGTGGATGCTTTCCTAAAATGTGTACATAGGGCAAATCATACAGAAAGAAAAGATGGAACAGTTGTGCAAAGATGTGACAGTCACAGTGCTCAGTCATGGACTTTGAGAGATCATTAAGGACAAATGGGAGTTAATGATTACCGATAGTGATAATTTGCATGCAATTACTCTGTGGCTCATGACACTTCAGAAGGATGTTAATGGGTAAAAAGCAGATCCTTCCCTACAGAGTCTGCTATTGAATTTAGACAAATGTAGAATGTGGAGATAAAGAAATTAAATGTATAGGAAATAAATTAACTTAATTATGCAATGTAAATGCGTAATGTGTGAGAGATGTGATGAGAATAAAGAGCTGATCAAAAATTCCCCAATAAATATTTCTTTTCTGGCAAGAAGACACAAAGCTAGATACCAGCCAACACCATCTCCTCTACCACCACCACCAGCTCAAGGGAATTACTAGGCAGAAGACTGGTAAGCAGTTTTGGGGTTGCAAGTCTGATGACACAGCAGTACAACCAGCACCCAAGAATCTGGCTGAGTGCCAGCAGTCCTACCTTGCGCTGGAGAACCACTTTTCTTTGTGTTTTGCCTGGTGCCTGGTATTTTCCAAGAAGCTCCGTTTTGCAATTCTGCTGAATAAAAACTTTTTTTCTTCAATACTGCTAGAGGTGGGTGTGTGCTACTATGAATTCTGCTTTTACACAACTTCAAGACAATGAACTTCATGTGTGTATTATTTACTCAGTGTGCCCTGTGGTGTGTGTGGTGAAGTTCCAGCTAATTTTCATGATGAGTTCTCAGTAAGTAAAGACAGCAGTCTTGCCACATGCTATACATTTCTGTAAGCATGTGGATGCAAAAAATCTAAGTTTGAGGCCTTCTCGGTCACAGAACATATAATGGGTGTTCATTCCAGGTATTTAGGGTATCTGTCCCTGAAGAGCAGCATTTTGAACCTCCTGGTCTGTATTTGTACAAACCCTTTTGGGCCCTGCCCAGGTCCTGGCAGCTGTTTGACCAGGTCAGAAAGGCATTTGCTGCAATGTACCCTGATGTCAACCAGCAAACACCACTGAATGGATGCCTGGGCTTGGAGACAGCTGTGGGTAATACCCTAGAGTTGGGAGAAAGCCAGGACATGTAATATAGGCTGGGCTACATTAGTATATAAATTTATTTCTCGGTCTTTTCTACCTTAAAGGATTGGTGAGAAAACTGAATGGCCACCTTGCAGAGTGCTGGTGCAGTGGTTTTCATTTCTAACCCCAAGTCCTCTGGTTGCAAGAGTTATGATGTGTGTGTAGAGGGTAAAAGTTTTTCTCCCTGTGTGGCTTCTGGGATCACTTCCTTTTGCAGTGAGTGGTGCTGAGCTCACACTTGGTTACTCAGCTTATTTTGTGAAGTGCTTTTTAAGGCTTTTCAAAGCAAAGTGTAGCTGCTCGTGATGCCTGGGTTTGGACAGAGGAAGCAAACACGAGAATCCACTGTCTGCACAATTCTGTATTTCCAGGAATGAGGAAAAGAAGGACAGTCCTGCCCACAAACCTCTATGGACACAATCATGCCTTCATGTAGCTTCATCTGTAATTTGCTTGTGTGTGGGCATGTCTATATATTTCATCCATATATTTTACATACTTGCAGAAAAACCTGAATTCACTGACAAATAATTCGCCATAGCAAGTGCCCCATTTTAAGGTATGATTAAGCCATGACTGTGTCATCTTGGCGAGGACACTCAGTCTGCTGTGTCCTGGGAAAGCAGGCTGAAGTGCCCTGGCCACTGGCCAGTCCCCCAGTATGCCCACTCAGCTGCCTGCCCTAACCCCCTCAAGTTCAGCATATTGTAGTGATTTATTATGATTTCTATTGCAAATCAATGGGTTTTAAGACTAGACAACCCGCAGGTCTTGGCTGTGTACACTGAGACTGCCAAGGGGGCAGCAGGGGAAGTGCATCCCTTCTCTAATGATGGCACAATGGCTCTCCTGGCTCCTTTCCCGGTGAGGTGAAATACTATCCCCGTCTCTCTGGCTATAAACAGCAACTGTGCGGGTGCTGGGAAAAGCTTTAACTCCTACAGTCAGCATGAAAAGCAGAGGAAACCAGGCAGACTCCTTTCCTGAGAAGGACTGACCAACGAGATTCCAATAAAACCCATGTCCAACGAGAGACTGAGTGGGCAGATTAAGCTCTCTGTGGTTCCTCAGCTTTGGGGAGGTGCTTACAAGTTCCTGCAGCATCAGGGGGATCAAACCCTGGGCTTCGACACCAGAGCTCACGAGGTGTCATTGCAGTGTGTGAACTGCATTCCTGCCAAGACACTCATTAGCACAAAATCTTTGGCACAGGGTATAAATTTAGTTAGTCCCTAAGCTGTGATCCAATTATTTTCTGAGGCAAGGTGATTTGCTCTTCTTGTAGAAAACCTGCAGCCTGAATCAATGGATACAAGCACAATGAGTCCGAGGAGCTGCACCGTTTAGAGACTGCACTTTTTGTCCTAAATTGTTTCTGCATTATCTCTGGGAGGTCTCAGTAGATTAAGGCCTAATTGCACTCAAGTTAATATACCTGATGGCCCTGTCAAAATCCATAAAAATAAATTTGAGAGGTATCATGTGATTTTGCTCAAAGTTGCATGTTCATGGAAACCATACCTGGGTAAATGTCTTTTTTTCTTTGTGGATCTCTCTGCTGCCTCTCCTCTTCAGGGAACTCTGCAACAGAAGCAACACTGTGTTATTGATAAGCTAAATACAAAACCTGCAAGTTTGGCAGGTTTCACCACTATACAATTAATGTAGGAGAGAGAAAGAAAGTATATTGTCCTGAACAGCCTGGGATTTAATTTTTCACAATAATGCTTAAAAGAACAAGATGATCAGGCAGGTCCTTCTCAGTGAATCTTTTAATGCCTAAAATTTCCCATGAAAAGAAGGAATAAAATCAGTTAAAACTTCACAGAGTGGGGAACATCTCCCCCTTCTTTTCTATGGACCACCACAATTTTGGGCTAAACTTTCTTTTTGCACGGGGCAATGATTCATGCTTGATTAATCCAGGGCAGAAGTCCAAGAATCTTACTCACAATCGATGTGAAACACATAGTGAAAACCTCAGAGGAAAGCAACCCCCCAAAAAATAGGCAAGGACATGCATGTTTAAGCTATGTGGCATAACATTATTTATTAATCTGTGCTAACAAACATACTGAGTAACCCAGATAAAGACCAGATAATTCTCCAGGTATTTTTGAATTTGCTTTATAAACCAGATTTGATTGGTTTTGCAAATCTTTATATTCCTTTATAAGCAAATATTTTTAAGACATGGAAATGATGTCATCATCACTGCTTCACTGAGAAACCTCTCATTTCTCAAATGGTAAAGCACAGTTTTCCTGACAAGTGAGAGTTAGAGCACCATCAGTTTGTTACCAATGTTTACTTGTGTGTTAGGTCTGGTTTCCAAACCAGTGTGAACTGGGCCTATTTAGAAAAGGCATAAATTTGACACTTTTCAGATTGAGGTATCAGAGAGGATCAAAAGGTATCAGAGAAAAAAAAAGCAGCAAACTGGAAACTGCAGAATTTGAATTCAAAGCAGGTCGTGTTGCTCTGGCTGTGCCTAGAGCCTGAAGACCGCTACTCCCCAGAACACCCTGATATTCTGGCCTCTTTTATTTATTACTTCTGTTTATATCTGCTCTGTGGTGGACAATTTCCAGCTGAGATAAACCCTGGGCTGTCATGGGTTGCCCACAGCTGGCAGCATGGGCTGCCCTCATCCTGCAGTCCATGTGATGGAGCAGTGTCCCTGGACCAGCGCCTGCTCCCATGTCGGGTGGGCTACATCCCAGTCTCTATAACTCACACTAACCCAGCATAGCAAAACATGAGCAAGCTCAGCAAAGAGGAAGGGAATGGAGGGAGAGGCATCCTGTCAATCAGCAAAGTCCAGTCTCATGCCCAGCCGTGAGCTGGCAGAAAACATGACATGGGCTAGGGGAGCAGCACACACACCACATACAAATCTGAACCAAAAGTTTCCCCTGGCTTCATGGTTTCTGCCTGCTCAGCTATGCAGCTACTGCACATTATAATTATTGCACACTAAGACAAATCTCTCCTTCTACTCTTTGTTATACACAGATAAGTAGTTAAATCCCATTCATACACAGCACCATATGCCCAAGACACACTACAGTTTATTTTTGTTAATCTGCTCTCTACTTTAATCCAGTGATTTCCTATAACTAATGAAGCTCAGTAAGAGAAATGTCTTTTTCTGGATACTGAAACAGTTCGATAAAAAAAGATTTCAAACACTAAAATCATCATATGAAGACCTGTTACACAAGCTTAGGCAGCATAAACAGTTACACATTTCTCTCTCTTTTTTTTGTTTTTTTGGGGGGATTTTTTTTAATGTGGTGTTATTCTGGAAGCAGATATTTTACTGAAAGCAATCACCACTCAGCAGCGTCACTCCCTGTCACGAAAGAGGGGTCGTTCTCGTTGAAGAGAGGTGGGGCATAGCTCTGGTCCTCACTTCACTTAATTTCCATGTGACTGCAAGCAAGAACAACTTAAGTGAAATGAGGCTGTCTGGACACAGCATTTAATTAGTAAACCCTTAGAGTCAGGGATGTAGCTATCAATTTCTGTGGAGGCCTCAATGCCCAATTGTAGCAAATAACTACTCATCATGCTAGAAACAAAAAGCCTTGTGCCAAATGCTAAAATCCTCTTACCTACCTCACCTTCAGGTAAAAGGATACACTCAGACACATCCAGCCTGAGAAGCTAGGGGATATAACACATGGACTGTGGTGTACAAGACACAGTAATAAACACATTGCTATGTAGTATGGGACAATACTTGGAAAACAAGGGGAAGGGAATTTAAATTTAGGTGGATGACATAGACCACAGGCTGAGAAACAGGTAGGTAGCAATCTGGCTTTGGAAACTGTAAGCTCCACTCCTCACTGAAACAATGAAGTTCACAGATCCAGACTAACAGGTTTGTAACATATTGCCCTAGATGAGGCCCCATTTTAAGCATTTTCACACTGTCCCGTTTGGATTTGCATAAGAACAACTTTGTGATCAGTGCTCAGGTGGGAGACTGCTTTGTATTTCCATAAGGCGGAGACTCAACCTTAGGCTGAGTCTGTCCTCAGTACAAGAAAAAGATGGGAATATTTACCTTTGGGGACTGCCAGTGGGTTATAGGGAGAAACATCCCTCACATGTATCAGTGGAGGACTTGAACACAAGCATGGCAACAATGGACTGCCTGGCCATAATCGCCTAAGTACTAAATGAAAATAAGGCAATATCTCCCTTTCAGCACTATGGTTCCAGGCTGCTCATGTGTATATAAAGCCAGCCAATACAGCTGCTCTTTTTGCTAGACTAAGGGCAAAGGCTGCTGCTGCTGCGAGCAGGGGAATGTGCTACAAGCTTAAATTATTTACAATGCAAAGTGGTCCCAAAATGGTCCAATAAATTAGGATTTCTCTTTGATGTACAGGAGATTGGTATCAGAAGCTGATATGAATTAATGCTAGAAGGAACATTTCTATACTACTTTCTATACTCAAGAGAACAGCCAGGGTTGGCTGTCCACCAAAAAGTCTTTCAAATGATGGTTAAACAATATTTTATTGGTCCTGTGGTTAACAGAGTCTCTTAAGAAAGTGGTTACTTGCGTAGACATTTCCTAGCTCTACAGTTTCACTGCAATTTGTTGATGGACATCTTGGCTACCAAGGAGAGCAAAGGTATGGAGGGCCAGTGTTTTCAAAGTTAAATTTCCCAAAAGATTATTGGATGTGGGGATTAGAGTATTAACAGCAGGAAGAGACACAATTATTTTTTGCTTTCCCTAGGAGCCTAGCAGGGACAGGAAGAGGTAATTTGCATCCTCTGGTGAATTCTATTTTTAACGAGACAAAGAAGAGTCCTGCAAACTGAGCAGTGGAAGAGAGCATTGAAACCCACGTGGGGGAAAGCAAGCAGGAGTCAATGCACTGGAATAGAAGGTTGAGCAAAATATGGAAATTAAGTTTGAGTTAAGAGGAATTGTGCATGTAAACACATGATAGACTCCAAGTTGTCATACTGAAGTAAGTGCCGAGTAGGATGAGAATAGAGCTGCAAACAGGCATTGGTAGAGAAGGATATGGAAAATGAGAGAAACAAGAGTCTCTAAGAGCTGCCATCCTGTCACTTTATTCACTGCTGCTGAGAGGAGCAAGTAATTTGGGTGGCAGTCTGGCATCTGCAGGCAAGTCTGGGCTTGCTATCATATGTGCATCAAACTGAACCTGCAAAATCTGGCAGTCAGGCACTGAAGTGACAATGTCTGCAACCCAAAAACAGAGAGGCTGGATTGGAAAGTCCAGCCCTGGAGGCAGTTTCTATTACTGTGATGTGTGAGGAATTATGCACCAGCATCCCTGGTGCTTATGAGCTGTATAAATAATGTTCTGTGCCAATGATGTCTTGCTACTGATTACTTTGAAATGGATAATCACAATTTTCATTTGCATTCATTAGAAGATACTGCCTGTGAGGGACCTGACAGTATTTTAAAAAATTATGCACGAGTGACCAAATCCACTTGCTCCAAATCCAGCAGTAGGTGAAGCAGATCACTTGCAGATTACCGGTAATTGCAAAGCTAACAGCTTCAGAGCTGCACATTGCATTTCATAACAAGAGCTAAATTCTTTCTAGCTGTTGGGGCTTCTCATGTTCAAGAATGAACAAACCATCCAGAGAGTCATAATTTCTGCCCCACAGAATATGACTCATTAAGAGATCTTGCCAATGGACCAACATTCTCATAGCACTTACTCTCCAAGAAACACCAGTGGTTTAAATGAAGGTAATTCTGCTTAGAATCTATGTGAAGAATCTATCTTAGAATCTATCAGAAGAAAACCAGAAGAAAACCAGAAGAAAACCAGATCCTCCTGTTAACAGATGGTCAGAGGGTGGATTTATTCCCAAGTGATGAAAGCCAATGTTCACTAACTGCACCACTAATCAGGAATGCTTCACTGCGAGCGTTTTCCAGGCACCGTGCAAGACTGCATAAGAAGATTCTGTCAGGAGATGAAAAAGAATGGGGATCTCCATGTTCCTTCTCCAGCAAACCCCATCCACACAAATGAAGCTCTGCTGGCTATTGCAGGCTGTTTGCCTCTTAAATTTTTGCAAGCTTTGGACTTGCCAGACCCTGACACTGAGGACATTCATGATTCTCCTTCATCTCACTGTTTTAGAGCTATCCCTGTTTGTCCTGTCTTGCAGATAAAGGAAAAAACCCCCTTTGTGTCTGCCACTCTTAAATCAGTGATGAATGACCTGGACAATAACCAGGACCCGCCTCTTTAGAAGCAGCAGATTTCAGCTACCACACTGCACTGTCCTTTACTGTTACCTGCCCACTTGGGAAAAAAAATATTTCCCATTTCTGTAGTAATATGCCTTGTTTAAGGTAGGACAGGGTGGCTTTCCATTCTTTCTTGAGGCCTGAAGTGACTCTAAGTCCCAAGTATTCAACTGAAGATTTGCTTTGCTGCCATACTATCCTTCTGTATTTCAACAGCTGTGCAGTGAAAGTACAGCTTTTTCATTGTGAGCTCTTGTACATATCTACAGGATGGTTAATGGATCTGCAAAGTACAATGAAATTCTAATTGCTTTTCAATTGCTGTAGGCCCTTGAAAAAGATATCTCACCAAGCCTTGATAAAGCTGGGCTTGACGCAAGTGATCTGTATCTCCATTCATTCCCATGTGCGTTTCATTTACTAGAAACCTCTAAATACTGTGATATTCATCATTCACATGACCTAGCAAAGCAAGCTATGTCTGAAATATCATAAGCATTACAGCTCAGGATAAAAGACATCCCTTGAGTAAAAAAGCAACAAAGCACACTAGCTTTCAGCACCAGCTTAAATTTCCCTAACGCTGCATTACTCTATTGTGCCAAGCTTATGAATAGGAGCCTCTTTCTTTTGCCTCTCACTATGAGCACACCACACTGCCTGTCTCATGTGGCTTCCTGGTGCCCTTCACATGCAGGCTGTGATATTAGCAGCCCTGGTGTTTACAAATAATGTGGTGTGACAGGTCTGGGAGCATGCTGGGGAGGGAAGCAGCAGGGTTGCACCTGCTGTCTGAAGCCCTGGAAGGTTAGACGGCAGCCCTTGGGAGGATGGGAGACAGATGGGCTCCCTCTGTGTTCAGCTCACAACACACCATTTCACTTAGTATTTGGTCAGTGAAGGTTGATATGGGGACTAGAAACCAATATAATAATTCTTATTAATAAAACAATTACTAAATAATTATGGAAATAATTGGTAAAGTATATAGCCCAGAGATATAATTGTTGCCAATATAATAAAAAAAACCTGCAACAGAAAACTGAGATCCTAACCACTAACATGTATCACTGTCTTGCACAATTCTTCTGCCCAAACATTTCCTAATAACTTGTTAATAACTTTATTAAAATATATTTTTAAATCCCTGTCTGTTCCAATTTGTTAAGATATAAAATATCCTAATTACATTACACTGGTCACAATACATAAAGAAAATTATACTACACTGAGACCAGACTTTTCTTTCTTATGGGGGGGTCCTATTTCAGGTGAAGAAAACAAGAAAGAAGCCAGGCAGATGATTGCAGATTGTTTTTTACCCCTCCTACTACACTAGTAGAGTGACACTGATGTGCCAGGAGCAAACACATTCCCTCTGTGCCTCATCACCTTGTGCAGCTGTTAAATGTGAGTTCTGCACACCGTGCCCATTCCTTAACCCCACACCACAGGCTCACCCTCTGCCTGGACACCACCTGAGCCTGAAGAGGAAACCACTGCCACCACATCCCTCCCAGTCCTGCCAGGCAGGAGCAGCATCCATGCCAACTGCAGCAGTGGGCTGCTGCCAGGCCTCTGCTGCTCTATCTCCCACCACATTATACCTCTAATGCCCATGGTACCCATCACTAGGACCATCTGCCCCCGCCTCCACACTGGCACAGGAGGGAGGAGCAGCACCCCAAATTCCTCTACATCAGCTGAGCTACAGTGACAGAGCACCAGCCTACAAAAGGGAGCCATGTCAACCCGCACCCCTTTGGGAAAGGACTCGTGGAAGAGCCAGGCTTAATCCGAGTGCTATGTGCACGCTGACACTGCCTGAGCTCTCTAATTACCTCGTTAGTGTAATCCCCTAGCAGACAGCCCGTGAAAAATGTGTTGGGCACTATGTACACACAGAAACAGACCTGTCCTGAAACAACTTGGCAACAGGAATGGTGCTCATCATCAGCCGTGAAACCCTACAGAAAGACACACGCTGATCACAGCCCAGGCTACACTTCAGGATGCCCAGAGGAAAACATTGTCTCTCACTGTGAGGCCAGGCACCCAGCCAGCCCCTTGGCCAGCAGTGCCAGCTTGGGTTCCCTTCTCCACCTCTCTGGACCAAATTGGGGTTGCAAAACTGGCTGAGAAGATGAAACAACTTGTGCAAACTTTTTAAAGCCTTCTTCTCTCTTGTGATGACTCTTACTGCAGTAGCCTGAGCAAAATAGACAGCTGCTAGAAGAAGCCACCCCTGACATACCTGCTCTGCCATCCACCATCCACCACCCAGTGCTAAAAGTAAACTGCCTGAAAACAGAGGTTGATTGTCCTTCCTGCCGTTCTCCATGAAAAAATGCTTCCCCAGAATGCTTTACTGAATGGGACTGCAGGCCAGGTAGTGCTCAGAGATGGGATTGGGAGTTTGCATTTCCAAAGGAGGACAGTATGAATGCATTTATCGCTGGTCACTGAACACCTTGTAGCACAGCCAACCTATTAGAAGCATAAATGTTGTTTGGCTGCCTTTTTTTTCCAGAAGAAGAGTAAGTAAGCAGTATATACACAGGGAATAGGCACCTGATGCACAGTTGCAGAGGTAGGGTCTGCTAATTCTCTGCACCAAGACCTTTTAGAAAGTAATACTACATAGCTGGCAGTCCCATCGTCAGGACAGATTTCAGAGGACTGGAGGAACAAACTGGAGAGTTTGACAGTGATTGGACAAAGCAGAGTTAGACATGACTTAGTGCTGCCAATAAAAGAGAGAGGAGGAGCTGAGCAAAGCTAAAATCCCATAGCAGGTCAGGAGGTTACTGCAACCATTTACAAAACCATGAGAGGGAGAAAACACTCAGCTCTGCAATCTCTGTAATGTTCAAGGTATGGGCCTAAAGAGCAAATTTCATAGAATCTAGAAAAAAATAAGATTTTTGGAAGTCTTTTTGCTGAGAAAGATATTCACAACTGCACAACATCTGTGCTGTCCACATTAATAGATCAACAATCACAGGATTGTTCCTTACATTGGGGATGGAAAGGAAAATTTTCCTTGAGCGGACAGCTATGAGTACAATAATCTTCATTATCCCCTGGATTAGAGCAACTTGCTGTTTCTATAAAGTATTAAATGAAATTCTAAAGAAGCAGAGAGATTAAAGGCCAACTTCAACGATCCCCAACAAACATGTCCCAGACAGTCTTTGTAATCCTTGGTTGCCCATCTATTATCTCACAATTTTAAGGACACTGCACTCTGAAAAAGGGGGTTATAAAAATAGAGCAAAAAGACAGCAAATTCACACTTGGATAGCTGGTGACATTTTGGAACTTTGGATAGCTGCTACCTGTGATGCACTTTCCTATACATCATTCAATGCATACAACAATTTACTGCCAGATAATGGGTCACCCCCAAGACATTCGTGTTCAGCGAGCCATAGGAGTCACAGTTCAAGCCCAAATAAAGTTAGTTCTGCTACAATGAACAAGGCCACCAACTACAGGAATGAAATTCAAGCCAGAGTGCAGCACTTGTAATTAAGGTACAGTGAAACCAGGGCAGGCACAAGCCACAAGAAGGGGACAGAGCTCCTCCAAGCATGTCAGTGCAATGTCTACCCACTCTCCCAGCATATTTGTGAAGGAAGAGTTGCCCTCATGGGAGAAAAGGGCTAGGTTACCTATGTGCCAAACTGTAGCTGGAAATAGACAGAATAGAAAGAAAATGTTAGGAGAACATATCATTGCAAAACCCGCATTTCCTTAGTAAAACCGGTCTAGAAAGATGTGTCAGCAGCAACCCTGTAAATATAAAATTAAAAACTCTACATGATTGATATAGCTTCAGAAAAATATGCTTAGAAAGGAGTATGACAAGCCCAAGTGGGAACACAGTGCTTCAAACATTAAAATTAAAAATGCACAGAAAAATTATAATTATTCCACAAATGCTAACAGCAAAATAATGTGTTGTAAGGCATGATTCTGAGGAGACCTCAACCTGTGCAGATATTTGGGTTACCCTTAACTATTTTGCCTGCCCCTGGGGCTGGGCTGTGATTGCCTGAGAATCTCTTCTGATTGCCTATGGGGAGCTGGGGTGGCTCTGTAAGCGTGCAGGGGCTGCACTCTCTCATGCTACTGCTGCTTTGAAGCCTAAATCGAGTGGCCTCAAGCTCCTTGCTGGGATTCAGGGTCTCTGCCTCTGGGTGCAGAAGGGTGCTCTGACTCTGTGGACAGAATCACACTATTAATGACAAATTGTGCATTACAGGGTGTTACATAGGGAAGTGAGACCCTGGAGAGGATCTCAAAGAGATCCTCTGAGAGTGGCTCCTTGAGAGACAGGTGAAAGCAGGGATTGGGATAATGCTTCTTGGTTTGCTCTGTAGCTCCTGGGAAGGACAGACAGCTTTTCCAAGCCTTGGCAGGGGAGCTGGCTGCTCCCAGCCTCCCCATTGCACTGCCTCAGTGCTTCAAAGAGCTGGTTTCTGAGGAGGCAGTGGTGCTCAGAACCTGCCCAAAGGAGAAATTCACAGCCTCAATTCAGCTGTATTCATCCCTTTCTAAATGCATCCTATTTCGGGCCCAAATCCTGCACTGTGTTTTGATACACATTTGTTACAAATGACAATGTTTTATCTGTTTTCTTTTTCAGTGCAGAATAGAAGGAAAAAGAGGATGACCCATTTATATTCCCCTAAATCAGGAAAATGATTAATTTCCAGACTTATTGGAGAACTTGTCCCACTGTTTTACTCTCCCTTTCTTTCTAATATATAAAAAAAAGCACAAAAAGCTTAAAATAGTAACATGGATACATTAAAAAAAACAAAACAAAAACAACCAACCAAACAAAACAATAATCATACCACAATTGCATGCTCTTGTGTGGGGTGAACTGCAGTCACACAGCCAGGAGCTGCTTCTGGATAAGAAGCCTTCTACCCTCCAGAAACTGAAGGATCCACCAGAGCAATGGAAGGTCACCACAGCCATAACCAGCACCAAGATAAGGCAGTGAGCAGGAAGGGGCCACGTCTGCACTGTTAGGCAGCTTGGGAAACTTGTACCATTCCTCTTCTTTTGAGGGAATGGATCTGCAACCCTAGTCACACTGCATGTGGTACTTTTATTATTAAACTATTATGATAACAAATGAAGACTGACAGGTAATGGGTCCAACCCCAATAGAATAAAATATGAAAAAGGTAAGCAACACTGTTGACTTCACCAGTCCCTGAAAAATGATGCCAGTCATGCACCAAAACATGTGGGAAGAGCTTATGGATCTCTTTACAGAGCTTGCTGTTGTTGATGCCGAGTGAGGGAGGTTTCTGAAGATGATTTGCAAATCAGCTTCTGAAAAGTCATTTTTAGACAGTAACTCCAAAGACCTTCTAATCTCTGCGCACCTCTCATGCTGAAGTACATCAGAGCAGGAACATCCTGACGTGCTTTGTATTTGATTTGCCTACTCCTAAGATCTGCTTCATACATGGAAAGCTTTGCAAAGCATTCAGGTATAGCAAAGCAGCTCCTGCTGGGGACTGCAGGCTGGGAAGATAATCAGGGGAAATACCCTTTTATTATACTTCTTGACCAAAATGTAAAGTAGCACTTCGATTTTCTTACTATAAATCAGCATATGAAGTACAGGGATTTTAGCATATATAAATGGCTAAATACCAGATACCAGAGTGGGATTTAATTCTGTGCCAAAATCATACCAACTTCCATCTTTTTAGTGCCTTTTAAAAAAAAAAAAAGTCTCATGCTTTCATTAACTTCAGTGAGCCTTGGACTAAGGCCTCAGGCAGCATAAGGCTGCCATTGTCTCCTCTGAAAGAGGAGTTTGTAGGAGAGCAGGTATCATTCAGGGGTTGCTACAGAGAGGTATCTAATTAGGAACAACTAATCCACGATTACTGTTGTTGTGCTGTGATTAAAAGTAAGGCAGCAAGGATGTCTGATGAAAGGAGATCAGGTCACAGACCTGAAGCCAAGGTCTGACAGGCGAGGATACAAATCTAGGATTATTCTACCAAAACAGAAGAAAAAGCAAGCGTGGATTTGGTAAGGGACTTTAGAAATCTTCACCTCTTTTCTCTGACAGGAATAGCAAAACAAAAACGGAAAAGGAAAATTTCAAATCTTGAGCTAAATATTCTTTCTCTACCACTGGTCAATGCAAGAATTCACAAAAAGAGCTTTTACTCTCCCAGGAATAACAAAATGGAAATGCCTGGGCAAGACCAGTGGAAGAGCTTTTGAACTGAAACATGGCAACTAATAGCAGAATAGGCTTTATACCAGCCTGGGTGCAGAAGATTAATGACTATGAATAATATGTAAGCATTAGAGTGAATAATGGCTAGAGTGAAGAAGGACTGGCAGAGACTGACAATTTTTTTTTAGATCATTATTTCTCAAATGACAGAAACTATTACAACGAGGAAATTCATGCACTTTTCACTTTTCTAATTAAAACATGAAAATGGTTTCTCTCTACCACTTAATTCATTGCTGGCTCTTTCTTTCTGTCTCTTTGGTTACCCAGAAAAAGCATCTCTTCACAGGTAAGCTTTTTCTTAGCTGAGGGCCCAACCTAGCTCAAAGGGTACTGCTGTGTCAGTGCTTAAAATGAGGGCAATAAAACTGCTTGTGGGAGTGATCTTTCCACGTGCCTGCTCATTAACAGCACAAATTTTACATGACTGTAGGTTTTATGGAGGATTTTGATAAAATGTTCATTTCTAGTCTGTTCTGCTCAGTGTGGTGATTTTTTGCTTGTTTGAGAAACCTGAAGTCCCTGGATCCTTTTGTAAGCTCTTTTGTAAGATCCTGCCAGTCTTGACACCCAAAATATTGGGAGGGACAGAGAAAAAAAAAAAAAACACAGGCAATTAGCAGCAGGTCTCAACCCAGACATTACTTCCAACACTTACTCTTCCTTCCCTGGCTGTTCTACCTTGCCAGGCTCCTGAAGGGAGCTCTGAGATGAACAGAAATTGAGAAGCACCCACTTTTCCTCCCTGTAAATCTCTGAAGTGTGGCAAAACTCAAATCTCTCTCTCTCCAGACACCGATTCTCCCCCATCTTTGACCATGTTTTGCCTCTAAATACAAAGCAGGGAGTAGAGTATTCTTGTCCTGAGGGGACATCCGGACATTGGACTCCACTTATTTGGATCAGCAACTGAAGAGTGAAAGCCCTCAGAGATCCACAGCAACTCTTTGAAAAAGAGCCCAAAAACAGAAAAAAAAGGGGAAAAAAATAGAAAAAGGTAGGAAATAAATCAAAGAAAAGTTTGCAGCATATACAAAAACACCATGAAAAAAATATTGACTGTTCAACACTTGCACATCTTCAAATTCACTAAAGGAACATGAAGTCAAATTAAAAAACACCAAAAGGATCTCAGACAGGCACACAGCACTTTCCCTCTCCCATACACAAATATATCCCCATGCTACTTGGCTCACTTGTGAATGCAGGAAAAGCTCTTCCTGGCCACGCCAAGTGCCCTGAATGACACACAGTTTCCTAATCTGGCTTTGTTATTTTCTCCTTATTTTGCATATAACTACAGCATGAATTTATAACATGTTTTCATTTACATAGGAAAACTGGAGAAAGCAGTTTGTGCCCTAGAAGGAGACAAAGAAACCTGAAGTAAACGTAGGTCTAGAATTACACAAAATAAAACTCTAATTGAGATAATTATTGTTAATGACTTGGAACTGAAACTCATTTGGATGAATTCTCCTCAGATTTTGCCTATTCATTTCCCTAACTGTCAACATAAAAATGGCAGGTTTTAGCAAAATAGTCTAGGCTTATAAGAAAATAGAATAGAAATGAAAGAAATAGAATGAAAGCCTTTTGCAGCCTTAAATTCTTAGAGGAACAAATTACCAGTTTTATTAGAAGGCATACACTTATCCAAAATCTCCTCCCCACTTTTCAGATAATAATAAAACTACTTACACTTTAGGAATAGCAAATTATTGATTCTGACTGGTGCTTAAAAAAATGTACTTCTGGTTTTTAACCTCACTTTCTGCCACTGGGCTCTCTCTCTACAGCATTATGTACACTCTATCACTTGTTGCTATGATTGCAGCAGTGCCTTGCAGTCATTGCAAGATGAAAAAAGTAGTCTCTGCATTCCTTCCAAACGGTTTAGGAGGGATTGTCCTTAAAAATAAAACTTTTTGAACACCATTCAGCAACGCTGAGACATAAAAAGGGTTCTACCCACAAATGAGAGAAAAATAAAATCAAAACAAACCTAAAAAACCCGATGCACCCACAGCTGAAGTTCAATACCCATTTTCATTTCTGCAGAGTGAAGTGAATCTATAGGATACACTATAGCTATTCATGTTCCAAAGCTGTGCTGCATGTATTGATGTGAGTGGTTCATTATTCATCATGCAAGGCATCCCACTGACCTCACTTCAGCAGCAATTGCAGAATCACAGCCCTATTATGGGCAGGCCCAATATTTATGCACATTTGTCAGATTTCACACAGCTCCTCTGAATGACATGCTCTCCTCTGGTCCTGCCTTTCTCCTCTTTAGGCGTTTCTTTCTTTCCTCTGACCTCCAACTTCTTCACAGTAAGTGTGAATTTAACCAGCAAGCCTCCCCACAAGCTCACACGTAGGGCTCTTCAGTTCTCACAAGCAGCTCTGGACATATTCATTACAACCCTAGGCTGAAATATTCAGTCACACAATAAACCTTTGAGGAAGGGATGCTCGCCAGCCAAAGCTGAGGAGCCGAGCCCAGGGTAAGAGCTGAGGGAATGGAAGACTTTAAAAATTTCACAATTACTGTGTGCAAATAGTCTGCACAAAATACTCCAGGCCACCAACTGATTGTAGTTCCACTAAATATTTTAAAAAGCAGCTTTGACAAGATTTCTTCTGAACCAAATGCTCTCCTTCCTACTTTTTTTTTTTTTTTTCTGGAAACAGTATTCTCCATAGATGCCAGGGGGCTCTGATTTCCCTAAGAATAACAAGGCTTTAATACCAGAAGATTGAAGATTAGAAGCAATGCCAGGTGTCTCTGCACACTGCATGCAGGGAGCAATGCCCCCAACACTGCTGCTGCATTAACACATTCCCAGCACAAAACAACACTTCTGGATGCATTTCACAGCAAGGGACTACATGGGGCCTAATGCAGGAATAATCTCCAAAAGCAGTATTTTCCTTTTGGCTGGATTTTAACAAAGAATGCAAATGCATATAGGCTTTTATAGTCTGAATGTTTCTGTTCAAATCTTTTGATTCAATAGCCTTTTTTTTCTCAAACACTGATCATGAAAGCAGAACCTTAAACCCAACCAGTTCTATTCTGAATCAATGTTCTGGGTATAACAGTGCAATAATGTCACCTAAGGGGTTACAGTTTTTAAGAGCATGGCTAACTTTCCATTGTTACTTGGTTATTTCAGTCTTTTTAAAATGAAGAAAAAAAATTACCTCAAGGTCAAAAAATACAGTGTTTAGGTGTTTCTCAGGATATTGGCATGGTAGTATACAGTCAGATGGCTGCTCCCACATTAGAGACGGAGTGGCATTTTCAGCTTTTCAGGCCATTTTTTACTGTTTTGTTTCCTTATGCTCTTTCTGTTGGTTTCCTATCTGTCAGTGTTTCACCTCAGAGAGATTAACTGAAATTTCAGACTCCATTGAAGTCTCTTTGTCCTTTCCCACAAAACATTAGCTGAATATTGGTGTACCCCAAACAAAAAAGTGTAACCAACAACAAAGTGGCCCTAGAGCTCACACTGCTGATGCAAATTTCTTCAGATCATGAGCATTAAACCTCATTATGCTTGGATGTTTGTGCAAATGTGCCTGGGGTTTTGTGCACAGTTGTAAAAAGCTGCTAAATGAAGAAAAGTAATATTGATTTTTTTCCTCTTTCCCCACAATTGGACATTTATGATGCAAACAACCCCTAAAATATGTGGACTTTCTTGAGGAGCCTTGAAGAGGCTGCATGGTCAGCAGAATCCCAAAGTTCAGCTGCATAGGTCAGGCAGACAGAAAGAAAAAGGAAGAAAAATGTCCTGGGACTACACCCACTTTGGAGAAGAACAAGCAGTTTATTCTGCAAGAGAGGTCACAATTTTGATTTCTTTGCAGGCCCCCAAAGCAGCAGATGCAAACATGGATGTGATAAACAAGAATGATGAGTTTTTGTTTAACACAAATTTCTGTACAGCCGAACTTCTAGAGTGAAGTTTGCTCATGTATGTACCTCACAGAATTTTTGCAAGGATTAATCCTTAAGTCTGTGTTTTGAAAAGATCTGCACATCATATGTAGAATAACAGCTAGAGTTAAGGTCACTTGATAACTTGCCAGGCAATAGGAATTAAAAGATAAACTGTTGTGTAATTATCTTATGCTGCATTTAGAAAAATTCTCTCTTATTATCTGTCCTGGGATAAAACCTGCATGTAATTTGTCATGAATGAAAAAGCACGCAATTATTGAAAATAAATATACCTTAGACAGTTACACAGATACACAAACAAGTCACAATTTTTTCTTTGATTCTATTTGATGTTCCACCACATTGCAAACACGTATGTCATTCCATGTTGTGGCAGTGTGGCAGATATCCTGGAAATGAGACAAATTCAGCATTGGTGTTAAGGTGCAACCAGTCACAAGCCAGGCATGATATGTACAGCTGCTGCCACAGGGATGGAGTTCATTCTGTTAAACTGGGAATGTGTCAGGTTTACACATTTCTGGTCAGTGTGCAGTTCTGCTCCTCTATCTTATTCATTATTGTACTATTGTCTTCTTGAATGTGAAGAATTAAATCAAAGAGAAAAATAAGAAAGTGGTAATAGAGGTAAGAATTGTGCCACAAAACAGAACTTTTTTATAGCTCTGAGGAGCTACCTCTCAGCTGTGGCTCTGATGTCAAAACTGCTCAGCTCTCCCTGTTTTAAGCTCTGAAAAAAGACAAGGACCTTCAAAAAGAGCAATATGTTGAGGCCAGTAAAAGAGGCAGGCACTGGTATGAAGACTCTAACAGAGAAACAGGCATGCCACAGTAGTAAAGGAGCATGCTCTCATTGGGAACTCTGCACATCCTTGGTGACCTCCACTTTTTAACATGAGACCATAACGGCTGCTTTGAGTGGAGGACTTTTTTTCAAGTAATTTCTTTTAGCTATTAGCAGTGGCTTCCCAACAGCCTGTAGGGCCCAACTTCCAGTTGGATGGGCTGCCAAGGGTAGGACCCCCACAAAAAAAAAAAAAACAAACAAAAAAAACACCACCACCCCCAAACAACAAACAAACAAACAAACAAAAAACAACAAAACAAAACCAAAAAAACCACAAAAAAAACCCCACAAAACCAGCTCTTCATGCATGGCTAAGGTCTAGCCCAGGAAATAAAAGGTCTGCAGTCTGGAAACCCCCATTAGGGAAAACCCCAAGAAGAGATCAGTTGTAAAGCAAACATAGTGAGAAAAGCAAGAACAACCAGGGACTTGTGTGAGTGGAGAGAATGGCATCACAGCAGTGAGGACTGCTTGGCAATAAAAGAAAATAAACACTTAAGCCACATGTATACTTGGAAGTAACACTATGGCCAGCCATGGAATCAAGCTGCAGCAGGAGAAGTTCAGACTGGACATTAGGAAAATGTTCTTCATGGAGATAGTGGCTGACCTCTGGAACAAACTATCCAGGGAAGTGGTCACAGCACAAAACCTGTCAGAGATCAAGGAGCATCTGGATGATACTTTCATCAACAAAATTTAGATTTAGGTGGTCCTGTGAGGAACTGAGAGTAGGACATAATGATCCTTATGGATCCCTTACAGCTCCAGATATTCTATAATTCTAACAATTAATGAAGCTAAAGTCTGTCCCAGCTGCTGTTGATCTAGTCCCTAATGAAATTCACTTTTCCATGTTGTACCAGTTCTTCCAAGCCACTTCTGGGAAAGCAAGAGAGTGTTAGTCAATCACATCATTTGCTAGGGAAATGCACAGTCCTGTCTGTCTGTAATCTCCACATCACAAGAATAGCAAAACACTTTTCCATCTTATCTGCAGACCAAAGTCTAACATTGGTCCCATGCTGGCCTGGGCCCTCAAAGCTCTCGCTGGATTCCCAGGGGTTTTCCACCTGAGAGATGATTGATTAATCCCCATCCATCTAACAGAAGGTCATCAGCTCACTCCATGCTCTCCTGAATACAGTGCAATCACAGGATTCAATTTAAAGTTTCTAAGGACAAGCAATTGGCTCCTCAGACACTGATCTATGAAGCAGTAGGGTGCTCAGCTACAGAATAAAGGAGGAGCAGGAGAGGGCATTTCAGGAGCCTATTGCTAATGAGCGAACCATCTGTCTGTCTTCTTTGTGAAAATTGGCTATTTATTCTGACATTTTCTTTTCCTCAAACAGTTTTTCTACTGATGACCTTATTATTTTAAAGTAATGTAATCTAATTTTAATGTTAGTACTTATCAGAATTATTTTAATAAGCAATGATAACTGTAGCTATCTTAGCAAACAGAAAAATAAAAATGTATGATGCCTGTGAGAGAAAAGATGTAAGTCCCACCACAAACACAAAAAAGGCCTCGCTGGTGATAATTATGCTCATTATTCAGAAAGAAAACCGTGGTCACCTGTGAAATGGGTGACCAACACTGAATTCCTTGTATGGTATCATTTTTAAGATGCTGAATTAGGAAAAAAACCAAAAAAGACTCACTGTTGGCAAAAGGTTAACATAAATACTTAACATAAATACATAAAGTGATATGGACTCTCCCTGGTATTCCTTACCCAATTTTTGTCTCTCAAAGGAATGTGCCTTTCACATTTCCAATTTCAGGACTGCAGACTGTCCTTGAACGCCTCTAAATGTGAAGACCATTTTAGCAGAAATGTAAGAAGAGGATACAGAGACTAATCAAGTCGTCCATCCATCTTCTGGTGTCACATCTCTGCTGCAGACACCACCAACTGCTTCACAGAAATGGGCAAAAAGCCTGATGGTAAGCTAATAGGGACAGTCTTCAGAGCCAGGAAGTCTCCTCCTTATTCTTACCAGCTCAGACCTCAATTTTCAGACCTCAATTATGACTTTTGTGGCCCTTTCAGGACCTTCCTTTATGGTTGTTTTTTGGGGCTTTTTTGGCCTGTTTTCAAGCAGCACCTTTACAATCCTAAACCTGAGCAACTAAGCATTGCCTAGGCACTTCTAGTAAGCAAGAATATTCTAAAATGTAAAAAACCCTGAGTATACCAAATTTTAAAATGACATCTGAGCACATGTGAGTGGTTGTTTTTGGATCCACTCTCCCCTTTATCTCTTTTCCCAAATCAGCAAGCATGGGCCAATTGAGACCTCAAAAATGAAGCCACAGGGAAGGCAGTTTCTTTGGATGGGCAGGTAGAACTTGATAGTATCTTTCCAACCACTTTTTGATATTAATTTTTATCTCAGCTGACCCTGTATTTCTTTGTGTGTGGTTTTATGCCAGGCAGTAAATTAAGAGCACTGCCTTTGGACTCATATTTGTACTTTTGGTGAGGCAAGCATTTACCCCAAATGAACACTTTGCTAAGGAGCTTTGTCAGCAGCAGCATTTTATGGTATCTAAACCGAAGTTTACCAGACTTAGGGAGTGAAAGGAGAGATTTATTGAGAAAGGACTGACACATCCTGCTGCCATGAAGGTCCTGCAAGAACACACAACTCTTAATTACATGTGACCACTCTTTCTTCAGCCTGATGCCATTCCCATCATCCTTTGAGATGCCTCTGACATACAACAAACAGAAGGATAAGGAGCCCTGAGCTAGTACTAACCTAACATCTTTTGGGTGCTAACCAGCCACCAGAGATCAGCAGCAACACCAAATAACAACAGAATGTACAAATCAAGGTGGTACAAGAGCTACATCTCTTTTAATATTTTCTGTTTAATGAGTGAAGTCCTAAGAGGAAGAAGCTGGTCATGTCTGGCTTGTACAGTGTGCTAAAGCACTGCATAAAGTTAACAGTAAGCAAAATTTTTCTTTAATCAATCAATGCAAGGCATACAAAAAAGGACCTCTTGAGGGCAATCAAACTGGAACAAACTTCTCTTCTGATGGTAAAGATTGAGTGATTCCTGGTTTGCTGGTGGTTTATCTAAAGCACCTTGAGTATGTCCACTGGTCTCTAAAGGCACAGTGGATAAACAGCTCCAAGCAAAACTGCTTCACTAAAAGGGGACTTTAAAAATCATGTTGTTAGAATTCATCTGTTCCTCATTACTCCAAGACAATATTAAATATGAACAGATCTGGAAAATTGTACCTCCTACACAGACATTTTTTCCTCCTTATTGTCTCTTCAAGTCCTGAAAATGCAGCTGGAGGCATGAACAGCTGCAATACTGGAAGCTGCAAATATTCTGCTTATGCAGAAGCAATGCTGGAATAACCAGAGCATGGTGCTACACTTTTTTCAAGAGGAAGAGTCTCAAGAGTGAACTGGTAAAGCAGATTTTTCCTGCTCTTCTACGAAAAGTGTCTACTCTGGGGCCATGTGTTCACCAAACAGGACAAATATTTCTGGTTTTACAATCTAGTAGAAGATGCTAAAGGCCTAAAACACCCACAGTAACTCAGAATATGTCTCAATGCTTCTATTTTGAGTTTTTCCTTCTGAGAACATTAAAAAACATGATAATTTGGTTTATTTTCATTTGCATTAAATGATGAACCTAAGTATAATTAATGTCATTGTGACGTGGGGAGGAAGACTTAAGACAGTCTACTGGCATCCACTGCCAGAGTGCCCATTTTATTTGGTCTGAGAGTGACTGACCTGGGAATATAAGTGCCATTGCAATAGAAAAACTACACCTCAAAAACAGGGAAAAAATTAAAGAACAAAAAATAAGGGTAAAAGGTTGTCTGACTAAAGGCTTTATCACAATAAGCATAGAGACCTGGAGAGGAACAGAGGAATGACAAGGGATGGAGGAACCCAAGTGACTGAATCAGTGAAATCAGAGCATGACAAATGATGTTATTAAACTGCTGTGCCTAGAGTGAAACCTGTGAAGAGCTGGGGAAAGAAACTTTCTTCTTGGACTTCCATGCAAAATATCAGGGTTACTGCCTAGAGGGGCATAGGGCTAACTGTGGAATGCAGGAGGAAGCAAATTTGGGAATGGTGTAAAACTTACCCAATTGGCAGTTTGTCAGTCTAGGAAATGCTGTATTTTTCAGATCTACTTAAAGTGGGCAAAGAAATAAAATTAAGGAGAGAGATGGTGCCACTAGACAGTCACTTATTTTCTTTTTCTAGTTGGCATTGCTTATGTATCTCCATGCATTTGCCCACAAAGTCATAAATTACATAATGGCTTATGTATGTCTTATATACTGTACATCTGCATATTTTATTTATAAGGCTGAATAAAACAGCACAGATGTTTTTACTTATTGATTACAGTCTTTACCTGCTGTGTTCAATTTCACTTCAGCATCTCCTTTTGACATTAATGGGCTGCAGTTAGGCTCACCTATTCCATGCCCACATTGAGCAAAAGACCTCACCATGTAAGTTTCCAGGAATAAGAATTCATTCTGAGAAGAAGGATGAATGGGAATCACATGCCTGTTTCCAGAACTGGAAAGCCCATTCTGAAGTTTCAGATGTTCTGGGCAGGAACCCAGCACAACCTAAGATTGCTTCAAGCTACAAATGTCAGTTTACAGAGAGACTGTGAATCAAGAATTGTTCAATGGGTTAAGAAAATACACAGCTTCAAGGGACTAATTGAATTCCTTTTCATATAATTCACCTGTATGTTCAGTCAGAACACGAAGAATCACAGGAACTTTACCCATTCTGCCTTGAAATTAACCTTTCAATGCAGAGCACCAATTGCAAATGGAAAATGTCTGGAACAACCTTTACCAGAATGAAAAAAGCAACTGAATAAAAGACAAAAAACAGGGTTTGTTTTTTTTTTCCCTTTTAGATCTCATTACTACTGTGCAGGAAGTCAACATGAAACTTCTTGGTGTGCAGAGGTACATTCCTCATCACTAAATTAAGAGAGTCTTAAGAAGAACAATGCTGCATCCACATTATGGGAGAAAACTGGCAGTAGGGAGACTGCAAACGTTGCTCATCTTTTCACAGGTGGCAGTAAGTTCTCCTGGCTCATGCATATGTAGGAGACCTGCCCAAGTTTATGCAGGTGTTCCTCAGTAAGACCTTATTACAATCTCTTTCAATGCATGCCCATAAACAAGTTTATCTTCCCAGAATAAATCTTCTACATTATATTTATGCTTCACTGCATGTCTCAAGAAAACACTAGAGGGTTTATCAGTGCTAAAATTTCAGTTATACCACAGCCAATGATTAAGAAAATTACTCATTATCTTTTAAAACAGTTAATGTAAGCCTCACTTTTAAGCTGTACATTCTTTATTGCAGAGTCTTGTCTTCTGCCATTTCTGTGAAGTATTTGGGATATTTTTGGGCCTCATAAAATTATAATAACACCCTCACAATCAAGGTAATGAAACTTAGTATTTTATAATGGTGTCTCTTATAACAAAAATGTTTCAGAAAAAATTAGGACATACCTGCCTCTAACTGGAAGTTTTAATTATAATTAAAAAAAATTGTTTGACACATCTTGATTTCATCCCTTTCTACTTTTAAATAGGTTTTTATTTAAATCAGACTTTCAGAAGAAAAAACTGCTTCGAGTTTAAATCTTCTAACTCTGCTTTCAACTCTCCCTTATGACAAAAATACCATGGAAATAATGCAAATGACAGCCTCCTTGCCATAGGTCAGAACCAGAAAAATGTGAAAGTCTTCAGATTTTATATAATACTCCTTCTGTCTGCTACATACATTAACATTTACAATGGAAAATGTTGAAGACCTCCCACCTCCAGTTGTTCAAGAATTTCTTGTTTAGTATCCACTGCAGACTATAACAGATTTGGTGGAATACACATCTCTGCAACCTCAGATGAATGCTCTGTGTGTTTGCAAAGGTCTATGAGATGGGCATACCAGAAAGCCAAGCTTGTCAACAGCTCCAGACAGTTCTCACTGGAGTTTCTGTGTGCCTCTAATACACCCTTCAGTGTTCACCCAGAGAAGACTACATGTAATTTCTCTGCACGTAGCCAGAATCTGTGCAGTGGATCAAAAGAGCCTTGTGGTTGATATCAGTAATTTCCTGCTATTCCATATCCTTGAATATTCACTTAAAGGAATACCCTCCAAGGAAGCTCAAACCTTCAGTTTTTCTGCCTTTCCCAACACTTTGGTAAAGAACTCCCTATATCACCTTTTGCATCTACCAGTTCAATTCCCGCAGAGCACAATGAATGTGAGTCACAAATCCACACACAAAGCATACCAAATTTCTGAGGAACAACAAAATTGCATCTCACTGCTAACCTGATGAATCTTTGCAAATCAGTGATCGAACCGCCCTCTGTCCAACTTGACTCAAATAGATTCATGTGATAGGAAGGACATATTTCTCAGTATTTCTTCTTCTCTTTCTTCTCTATTTCAACTTCCAGATCATTCATGGCATCACCTATCCTATGACATATGCAAGGGCTTCTAAATCAATCCTGTCCCCAAAGATGGGAACAAGGTTAATTTCAAGACTGCCACTGTTCCCATCTAGTACTGAGAAAAGTGGTTCCTGCCCAGGCTTGGGGCTGTTTTGGGTGCAAACAGCAATGCTGCTCTAAGCCTGGTGCTGCTTGGCTAACAGAGCAATCCTTCAAGGAAGGGCAGCATTAGAAGAAGGACATGATGGATGCCACCTTTGCAGGGATGGGTGCGTAGATGCTTCTCAGGGGTGCCACACAGTTTGGGTTCAGGGGTGGCTTTGGGCCACACAGAACTCCTTGTTCCCAATGCACCAGGTGTGCAGCTCTACACAGGCACCATCCCAGTGACCCTGGGTGAGTGATTCTGGCTCCCAGCAGCAGCAGGAACATGAGTGCAGACACTGTGAGGTGGGAAAGTAGGTCAGCTGCATCTCCTGAATGTTATAAAATAAATTTTAAAAAATCTTCTGGGTTGAACTTTCCCAGCAGTGATGAGGTAGCATGGGATTAGTTCTTGTCCTCATCTCAGCTCCTCAGCTGTGGCACCAACCTGCACACAGCACTTGGTCTGTCAAATTCCTTCCAATTCCAACCTTCGTGAGAGCAACTCCTATGCCCTGGTCATACTGCTCCTGTTCTTTCTACAGTGTATTGATAAATGTAAAAGGGGGACCAATAGATTTTATATAACTCCAGTCCGAAGGATGTGAAATCTTGGAGGACATTTTTTAAGATGTTTCAGTGAACAAAGAAAAGGACTACACAAAATGCTGCATGGAGCTTGATGCTAGATTCACCTTCTCCAATCCCAGCACAAAAGCTATGTCCAACAGGCTGTGCTGAGCTCTGCCCCACTGTGTCTCTCCCTTCATGCCCTGGAGAAGGAAGCTGCCTGAGTCTGGCATGGAATGGCAGCTCTTCCCCTGCACAAACCCAGAGCCCAAATCCCACAACAGTGCTGCAGCCCACAGGTGACTACAGATCTGTTATGCAGCTGTTCCTCTCACATACCTACCCACACAAATCCTGTTGCTCCAACTTTGCTGGGAAGGCACAGAGCACCACTAAATCCTATTTTATTACAGTCAGGATTACTCATCCACGATGGCAGCGTGTACCTTGCTACAAAGACTTCTTAAAACCATGCACCATCATTTTCTTAGAAAATCTGTACTGTTTTCTTTCCTTCACTTGCCTTTGGGAGAAAATATTAAAAGCAAAGGCATTTCAGATGAATTACTGACTAGATGTTGATCTGGCAATTTCCATTAAAAAAAATCCATATGTAAGCAGCAAGATGATATAGCCTACTGTAATTTATTTTGTCAGAGAAAGATTGCACAAGCAATGCATTATTAGGATGGGCTATATTTAATGAAAGTTCCTGAGGAGAAGATAGGCATCAGCTAAGAAAAGCCAGCCATGTCTGGAAGCTGTATTGAGAACAAAAAATTGAAAAGTCAAAAGACATACAGAAATGGACATTTGACATTTGAATGAGGATTTCTAAAAGCTCAGATGAAGGAAGAATATGAAACTGGAGTTTCAGTTTAGGGCCGATTCAGACGTAATCCCTTCTGTTAGGGATTTGGTGCTGTGAAGCTTCTCAACTTCAACGAGTGTGCTTTTAGCAAGGTTATGCATGTCAGATTGAGAGACACCTGCATGTTCCCTTTGGGGACCAAGCTGGGAATTATCACTGACAGTGCCTGAAAGAAGGAGGTTCTGCAGGAAATCCCTTCAAGCAAATGGGACCCCAGGTAAATCTCAAATTTGATGTGTACTTAAATTCTAAATCAAGAGTTGCCTTAATTCCTAAAACCGGTGGTAATATTTGCACTTGTATGACAGGTTTGGTTGCTCACTTTATATAGATGCGTGCCTACTCTCCTTCGAGTCCTCCTAAATCCTTGCCCTTCAGTGATAATCATGTAGCAGTGAGATTCAGAGACTGGTGACTTGTTTACGCTGTCTACCCAGCAAGTTATTCTGTAATAGCTTCTGCCTCCGGCAACTCTCTGTGCCAGTATAAAAGTCACTTTGTCTTAGACTGAGGAAGCAAAATCAGCAGCAGAAACACTTTTCCTACAGTAAACACCACGGAAAAATGATGGGGATTTAAAGATTGCTGTTAAGAGCTGTGATCTGGAGGGCAGCCAGTGAAAGCATACCCAACACAGACAGTAGTAACTCTTTAGGCAAGCACATATATATTGCAATTCTAATGAGAAAAAAGCTGCGTTCAAACATATTCCTGAACATACTACTGTAGTAGCAGTTAAAGAATAAGAAGAATTCATTGCATAGTAGTTAGGCCTTGAAGCCCATTGGCCATCCCTACTCGAGAGATCAGGAATACACAAACAGACAAAAAGTAGTAAATGTTTTAAATAATTCTGTGCCTTTCCTTCTCCCATCAGTAGAACCGGAGTAAATCACACAGATAAAATAACTCCATGATGTAATTTCCTGAAATTACAGTGAGGGTCTCTGACTAAAAACATTTAGATAGCCCCAAACACATTACTAAATGCCACTAAACACTCTGAAATGCCTTCTTTTCATTTTTTGTGATTATAAAAGAGCTGCTGGTACTTGAAGCAGTTATACTGGCTAATAATTTGCACAAGATTGCTCAAAATCCTTGCATATACAACAGTACTGTGCATTCAGGATTTCTTTTTCTTGAGGACTGTTTTCTTTCTTGTATCTATAATACTTGAAATTAATTTTTAGCATAGTATTTTCTTCATTTATCTTTTATCACTACTTTTTAAATACCCCTGAAATTCAGTGGAGACAGTCCTCAAGCTTGATAGCATTAGCAGCAAATCTGCCTTGCCTGAAAGGAGTCTCAGGCTGACATTAGACTGAGCTCCCTGGATGTGGCTCACCAGCAGTTTGCATGTGGCTACTCCCTGCCGCACCCAAATACGAAAACAAGGCATCAGTCGCTGTTTACAACTGCAACAAATGCCGTAAACATAATGAGATCATCACGGGAAATTCACATAGTTAAAAAAACCCCCAGAGAATTAATAATACAGAGGAATGCTTCCAAGCAAATAGACTTCATGCAAAATAAAAAAGAGGGACAGTGTTTTCCAACCTCTGTTGCACCAAAGAAAAAGCCCCAATTGCAAATTTAAATCAGAGTGCTTGTATTTCACTAAGGTTAGAAAGGAAATTCTGTCTGCCCTTTGATAGCTGTTTGTGCCAGCCAAAAGTGAATTTATGGCATATTTGAAATTGCATTCTTTTTCTGCTGCTCACTCGCTTCTGATGAGCATCATTATGCTGAAGCAATGCATCACACTTTATATCTGAAAGAGCTGTTCTGTTTCCACAATCCTACCCTTTGTACCACCAGTCTCTAAAAATCTGGGCATTATAATTTCCATCCTCCTTCTGCTTCCCTTTCATGAAAACTCTGCTTTTCTGACAATTGTGAGACAAAATACTGAGCATGCACACGATCTCAAATAACTATTTAATCTTCTGAGAATCAAGACATCCTTTCACTGTCACGGGTGAATTTTCACTTGGAGTCTTTGGCTCCAGTGTCCCTCATACAGCAAAACTTCCAAAGAAGAGCAGAAGAGAGACAGCCACCTGCAGCTGGTATATCTGTGAGTAGGCAAGCAGCTGCCCCAGGTGCACAGCAGATCAGGTGATTGCTCTGCAGGAGGAATATTTGTACATGTAGCTTGGCAAAGAAAGAGAAGGAGACGTGTTCTTTTCCATTCCTCCTGGCAGATGAACAAATTATCCCCTATCAAAGGCAGAAGCTGGTGGGTTGGCTGGTGCCCTCAGATGTGCAGTTGCAAGAGGCTACTTCTGCTTATCATAGCAGAGAACAGGCAATCCATGCCAAGGAATACTGCCAGCAGAACTTTTTCTTACTGCTGTTTACAAACAAACTTCATTCTATGCAGATATTTCAGCACCGGCAATCAGAAAGTACACTAAACAGATTTACCTTGAAGGTCTGCTTGATCAAACAACAAACCCCAGATGCTGCTTTAAACACCATTGGCAAGAACAGAAATACCTTTTAAACTTTTAACCGCTCAACCTCACCTAGTCCAGATTTTTGTTCATTACCTGTTGCCACAATGCCAAACTGACAGTCTGGAGTAGACAAAATGGTAACCACATATGGGGAAAAGGGACTGTGTGTGGTGGCTGGATCCCACATCGTATGGGCAGGAATAGGCACTCCACTACAAGATCAAAAAAATCAAAGGATTTTTTGGCTAACTTTTGAGAATATTCGCAGTTGCAAGACACTGAAGCCTTCATATTTGATTTGGCTGTAACCAAAATACTTCATTAAACCTCAGGCATTTGTTTGCTGTTGGTCATCAAACCACAATATTGGGTGATTTGATGCATACGTATTAGACTAAAGGATTAATTAGGTCTGTAAGAATAATCAACAATTTGAAACAGAAAAAAATCTCTTCGCTGGGCAGTCTGCCTCTAGAGATAGCCATTGTTACCTGTGAAGGCTTGACTTGACCTCACCACATAGCCAGCTTCTCTTTAAAACTGCACACAGAAATCAGACCTTTAACTCCTCTCAAGGTCTGATTTCCTAACCCCAATCCCTTGTAAATACGTAAGTATTGTCATCAGTTTCTCCCATATTTCAGAATTCCTAGGAACTGAATGCTGAACTCCTAGAAAGCTTAACATGGACATATTTTCCCTAACTGGACAGTAATGGGATGTTTTACTTTTTATTTCATTATCTCTGCTCCCTAAGGCTGTGTTTGTAACGCACACTCAATCATGATAAAAAAACCACCAAAAAAGCCACAACGAAACAGGTCTCCAATTAAAGAATGAAAACAAAGTAAAAAGTCAAAGTTATTACCCCATGAGATTTTTTAAAAAAAAGAACCACCATGATCATGATGACATTCTGATATCTGCTCACTTCTGGTCAAATTCTCCATCTCCTATTAAAGAGGAAAAGATAAATTGTCACTGCTATGCATATCATACTGGCAGAGATTGACTACCTGGCTATAATAGTTAGGAATGCTGTCAAAAGATATCCCTAAATGCACAGTCACTAATGATTTCATTGTGGTACATCTTTCATTTGAAAATAATAGTCAGTACTTTAATGGAGAAAATAGAAGCTCAATAAATCCTTAATGATGGCGAGTCTCTTTTATGCTAGCAGTTTTACACGGCAAAAACAATTCTTGGAAATGTCAACCTGCCAATCTGATTTAAGGTTTTAAACCTTTATTATGAATTTCACATGTAGACTGGAAATATTTCTGTTAATGGCTTTGTTTGAAATGTCTTGATTATGGATAATCAGGTATGAGCAGTAGATTCTTACAACACAAGAAGCCCCTGAATAGAAAATTAAAGTTAAATCAACATTATCCCTAGGCTTTCTGTTCCTCATTCCCCATCACAAGGTTCTAAGTGGTTACTGCCCCATCCTCCTCACCCAGCAGGTCCTCATGTGAAACAGGATTAAAATGAGCCTTTGGTGGTGGGCAATTTATCTGAACTATTTCTTCTCCTGATTGCCCAAGAGGAAATCTTTCCTACTCTTCCCCTTCTCCTCTCTGAGCTGCCAAGGAAAACACAGCTCCAGGAGCTCAGAGCAAGAGCTAAAAGGTACTAGTGAGAAAGCAAATCAGCTGCTGACCAGGAAAGGGAAGAAAAGATGGCTTAGATTTTAAAGCCCAGATTTTAATATGACAAGAACAACAACCTGTGCATTCTAATTAGTGTTCCTGTCCCCTTCAATTATGTTGGCTGATGACCTGGAGTAAAGGTGCCAGGATCCAATCAACACTCACATTTAAAACCAGTTAACAGACTGTCAGGTTTAGTTGTGAAAATGCCTTTATTAGTAATTGGTTTTAGTGAATCCTGGAAAGCACTGTCAGTCTTTATAAACTGAGAATTAGATGCTGGTTGGTTGAGGAAACTGAAGCCCTCAGAAAGGCTTTCTTTTTTCCCTCTCTCTTGGATTGTATTCACAGTGAAAAATCACGTAGTAGCATGACAAAGATTTTTCTTTTAATACCTTTCTTTTTTTCTCTTTCATACTTTGCAGAAGTACGGTACTTCTTGTGGAGTATTAAGTTGTGGATACCTGTGGTACATTGTATCCAAAGCCCTCCTGTTGCTTTTACTTTTAAGGAAAGCATCCATGAAGACACAAAGCATGTGTGAAATGTCCATATCCAAATTGCTCAACCCCCAAAGGCTCCCTCTTTCTTCCCTTTGACTAAGAAAATTACTGTCAAATTTTCCCCCATCATCCTGTAGCACAGAAACAGCAGTGCTAAAGTTCTCCACAGTGTTTTTTCACACTGACTCAGAAGCACAGCAATTCATGCAGCTTTTCAGTTTTTCCAACAGTCTGATAGCACAAAATCATGTTCAATGAAAGGCAGCTGCAGGAGTGCCAATGGCTCATCTTCCTATGCAGAACCACAGGAACTCTTTCTATTATTTACATTTCCCCCCTCAAAGAACACACAATTTCTAACATATGGTTATTTTTGCAAGAGTTGTGTCCAAGAGAATCAAGAGACATCTCTGAATTTGTGTTATTTAAATTACAGTCCCCTCTGTGGTTGTTTGAAACCGACTATTCCCTCAAACAAAACTGAACAGATGCAAAACTTTACCCAAGAGTGAAATCAACACTGTAGGATAAAAACCACTCTGACTTTAATATTCACTGGCATATTGTTTTCCATTTTGTTTGGGTTTTTTTGCACTTACTAGGGTCAGGCCCAGAATGGAAGTGACAAATTATCCCACCACAAGAATGTTCTCACAGTATTTTCAGGGAAATTGAGAGCAGGTGGAACCATAAATAGCAGAAAAAGCTTCTTGTTTAAAGATTTTTTTTTTTTCCTTGCCTGAAGTCCTGACCTAGGGGAGCAGCTTCTGGCAGCAGCTGTAAAATAACTTTCCAAATAGTGTAGCTCAGTCCTCAGCACCAGAGACTGCTGTCCCAAGATGTGTCTGAAGTCCTGCACATCTCAGCTGCTCCTAACCTCAGGGGATGATATGCACATACTGGAGAATTTTGTGTTCAACTTAACATCCGTATCTGAAATATGCCAAGGAAATACCTAAGGTGAAGAGGAAAAGAAAGGAGCAGAAGATGAGAGAATCCCACCACGGAAGGACCTGTAGAAGGGGAGACAAGAAAGCTGATCTCTTTACCATTGGAGGAGATGGAGGACACCAAAAGGAAGAAGTCATGTGCCAAGCATTTCAAAGATACAGTCTTGATAATTTTTTACCTTATTTTCTTTTGTTGCTTTGGAAACTAACCCTAATTTCTTTTTCTTTTCTCTTATAAAGGTAATCCAGAAACTGTAGTCACACCCCCTGACAGCTCACAACAGTGGAGAACATAATAAGAACATAATAGCTATCATTCTACACTTTCGATACATAATGGTCAAGGTACAACAATCAGTGGTTTTAATACAATGGTCAAGCAAGCTCCTTCCCACAAGTGACTCCCACCCTTTCACATCCTTTATAAGTAATGTAGGACCTACATTTCAGTTCCTCCCCAAACTATTACGGGAACCTTCTCCTATAATTGCCCATAGTTTATGATACCTGTGGCAGTATGCACTACATCTTCTGGTTTGGGAATAATCAGCAAATTAGTAAATTTATCATAAAAGACACGTGACCATGGCAATGGAAAAGCAAAAGGATACCTTTAGAAAGGAGGACTTTGGGAATGACCAACCTGTCAGCCTCCCCTGTGTACCTGGGAAGATCATGGAACAGACCCTCCTGGAAGATATGCTAAGGCACTTGGAGGACAGAGAAGTGATTTGAGACATCCAGCAGAGCTTCCCCAAGGGCACGTCCTGTCTGAGCAATCTGATGGTCTTCTATGATGAAGTGACTCCATCAGTGGGCAAGGGAAGAGCTAACATGTCACCTATACTTCTGTAAGACCTTTGACATGGTCCCCCATAACATCCTTCTCTCTAAAATGGAGAGATATAGATTTGATGGGTGCACTGTTTCATGGATGAGGCAATGATTGGATGGTCACAATCAGATGGTAATGGTCAATCGCTCAATGTCCAGATGGAAGGGCTCAAGAGAAACCTTATGGCAGCCTTTTAAAATTAAAGGGATCTTATTAGAACAATGAGGACAGGCTTTTTTGTAAGGCCTATTGCAATAGGACATGGTGTAGAAGTTTTAAACTAGTAGAAGACAGCTTTTGATTTTACATAAGGAAGAAATTTTTTATTATGAGAGTGGTGAAACACTGAAACATGTCCTAGGGTGACTTTATGATCCTTGTATCCCCAAATGTCTGTTCTGTTGATGCTGGATATTAAGTTCTTCACCTTTAAGACTGGTTCTGAGAGCAAAGGGGGGCAGAAGAAGCATGCAGTTTATTTGCAGAATCTGCACTTGCTCCCCTGCATCCTTCTCACGGATTGTGTTGTCTGCAGCATGGACAGAGCAGAGGGAGAGCACTCTTTGCTTTTAGTTAGTTTTTCAGCTAGCTAAGGCTAGAAGTTTTTTGGAGCTGTTCAGATATTGTTTGGTCCAGGAACACCAGGACTATCATCCAAGGCCCCCCCAAGCTGCCTTGCAGCCGGGACACAGGACCCAAACCCTGGAGAGACTGAGGGAAAGATGAGGCTACACCCATGAAAAGGACTCTCCCTCTCTCTCTTGTCCACAGAAGGACTCTTCTGAATTTGCTATCTCTTCAGAGCAACAAGAGGTTCCATTGTTTAATATTATTCTTTTTTTCATGTTTGTGAGTACTATGCTTGTTAAATAAAACAGTTTTTTTCCACTTTTCTCCAAGGAAATCTTTCCTGAACCAGTGGGAGGGAGGGGCCACTTGAATTTTTTTTCTAGAGGGACCCATCTGGAGGTTACTCCCAAATTTGCCATAAACCAGGACACCCAGAGAGGTGGTGGATGCCCCATTCCTAGAAATATTCAAGGTCAGACTGGGGCTCTGAACAACCTGATCTGGTTGAAGATGTCCCTGTTTATTGAAGGCGGGTTGGACTAGATTACATTTAAAGATTCTTCTATTCTATGAAGGACCAGACTCTTGAAAACTGAAAAAAAAGAGATGAACAAAACAAATCCTCAATTATTTTTTCTAGAAAAATACATATTATGAAAAACATGAACAAGAAAAACAATTTAAAGGTTTTCAGATTTGCATCTGCCTTAGAACTGTTTTATCATATGATTTAGTAACTGTATTCCCTCCTTGATCCCTTCAAAGTCTTTTGTTTTGACACCACTGAATTCAGGGATGGAAATTTATCCTGAACTCTGTACATAGAGACAATGAGGTGAGATGCCTTCACCAATCTCTGCACAAGACCCACTTTATCTTGGCACAGCTGACTGAGGCAAGAGCACGCTGCAGAGATTGGACTGTAACTATTTTGGAGTGGTCCCTGAGAAAGAGGCCTTAAATAGACCAATACGTACATCTGTCAGTCTCAGATGGATGGCTGTGCTTCTTCTGCCCACGTAGGCATTATGCTGATGTCCCTAAATATCAGCACAGCTTACCCCCCCCAGCTCTGTCTACTATTGTGGGAGCAAGACCTAAAATTTGGGTAAGAATATATTGTAATTTTTATATTTGTTTTGGCTAGAGCTTCCATCTTGTGACAAAACATACAGCAGGCAAAAGGAAACAGAGAAATCACAAGTAGTTCACCCATTAGGGGCAGACTGTGTCATTTCTCTAGAATGAATGAACCACCATTATGGGTGCTTAAAGGAACTTCAGTCTTTCTCACACCAAGGCACATCAAACCCAAACCAAGTGAAGGCTTTGCCATGCCTCCTCCCGCAGAACAGGTTACTGTCTCCTCACCAGGCATTTTTTAGCAGGCTGAGTGTGAAAAAGCATCCTAACCTTGCAGCGAGATCCCAGCTGATATAACTGCTGGCAAAACCAATGGGGGTGTGGGGATCACTCCTGTGGTCATGAGAAAGAGGCTGAAATACTGCACACACCACCGCTTTGGCATGGATTGGGCTTGCAAAAAGAGCAAGACAGGTGAAAGTATCCTCATCTGTGGCCCAAAGAAACTGGATATTTACCCAGACCAGCAAAGTGTGCTGATTAGAAGTTGCTTGAAGAGTCACAACTGCGTAATTCCACCTCTTTACCACTTTAACCCTTTACCTGACCTACTTGCATCAGCTGACTCAATTATTCCCTTTTGGAGGAATGGAGAGATTCTTGACAGATCCAGGCAATGTGTGGCACTCTGTCAAGCTGGGCCACCTTTCAGCCAGCAAGGCTTTGTACAGCAGAGCCAGGCTTACCTGCAGAGTGCCAGGCATAGAGAAGAGGGAAAATCCAGTGCTGTAGCATGTGGCAATGGAAAACTTGCCAAGACGGTCAGATCTTGCCCCTCATTCATCCTCTGACATCTTGAGTAGTGCAATGTTAATAATTCATAAGTTATCTGTGCAGTAAGTTACATTCTCCTTTCAAAAATAGAGCTAGAGAAGCAAGTCTAAATAATTAATTTCAGAAGGAAAATAATCAAGTAACCCTTTCAAATTAGGACAAAAATCAATAGCTCTGACTTTTTTTCACATTGCTAAGCTTTTCCGGGCAATATTGTCCCCATGGATGACAACATTCCACTGTGACACATATTCTTAAGTGCAGCATCATCACAACAAAAGCCACAGGCAATCTGGAAAATTTATTTCAAATCTGTGCATCTCACAAAGCTCCTCTTGTCACCCTGACAGACTGCCTCTTCCTCTTTTCCATCCTGCTACCCAGAGCTCCAGCTGCTGAGATGAAGTTAGCGGTGATGTGAGATGAAAACAGTTGGCGCACGCTCACCGGGAGCCAGCCGAAGGGTGGCAGGGAAGTTGTGCCTCCCAGGAGTGGTGGCACTGAGCTGGCCACTGATGCCAGCTCTGCACTGAGCACCAAGTGAAGGGAGCCTTTTTACAGGTTTGCACATCCCTTCTCCCTCAGCTGGAACTTCCTGATATGCACAAGGCTACATTCACCTGGGATCTGTGCTGGCTCCTCTGAGCTCTGGGAGGAAAGCAGGGAGGGCACAGCATGAGATATTTCTGAAACTACAATGCCCTGGTATCCACCTCCACCCCAAACCCTGCATGACGCTTTCCACAGGAACAGTTGCCAGATGGTTGCTGATCTGAATTAGTTTCACCAGAGAGTGGAACAAGGAGGGATATACCTAATCAACTTCAGCTGTGGATATTCCAGCTTTTAATCACAGCTTCTGTTCTCAGAAACAGCAGCATGCTGTGACAGTTTACTGCTCCTGAAACAAAGCCTTGTCCACACTTTGGCAAGGAAAACAAAGGGTACTGTCTTCACCTAGGACTTATGCCCTAGTTGAAATACGATTTAGAATATGGAGAGCATGCACTTATTTCCACCCGCCCCCCCCCCCCCCCCCCCCAACAGCACTTGAAGGAATTGCTACCAATATTTTGTAAGGGTTTGCTGAAGAAAACCTTTAGTTATACTAGGATATACTAAGGGAAAGAATTAATAGGAAAGAAGGTATTTTTCAAACTGAAGTGTCACAGAGACTACAGTTTGTTTGCACTGTCACTGCTGTAGCCCATGTGACAAGACAGCAGGATTATTTTTGGTAACTGGGTGGAGGATGGGGAGATTGATACACTATTTGAACTTCTCCATGCCAGTCTCTGCTATTGAAAAAGTTACCAAGAGACTTCTGCTATGTACTAAGAAAAATGCATGATCAATGGAGCACAGAGAAATTTATTTATCATAGAAAGAAGGATTCCTTATAACTAACTGGTACCCAGACAGTCATGTGCCTATGGTAGGCCATTTTTCCTGCTGTAAATGCCATCACTTAAACATAATTTCTCCATATGCAGAGGCCAGTTGTGGTCCTTCAAAGTATCTGGGAGTAATGAAGGGGGTGAACCTGTAGAAGCCCATGCCTGGGATGAGAAACTCAGGCTGAGTAACAGAAGAGCAGGAATTTTGCATGAGACAGATCTCTGGATCTGATCAGCAGAATCACAGTTACTTTATCTCAAAATTACTCACTACAGAAGTTATAATAGGATTTGGAAGTAGTGTCAGATGATTGCTGGCTAATCTGGACAAATAGCAAATACCTAGAAAATAAAGACTAACTGGAGCTTGACGGCAACTTATTTGGTAAATCATAAATCTTAATTTCTTAATTCAGATACTCTCAGGGAGGAGCATGTATAACATAAGAAACTGGCACAAAATATTTTGAAAATCTGAGGGGTCCTTTGGTTTAAAGATATTTTAAAATTTCTAAAATGAAATGTGGACAGTGCACTAGAAGATGTATAACATAATCACTTAAAAAAACCCAAAATCATGTTACTGAGTTTGCTTCCTAACTACTATGTTTTTTGTGTCCAGAGAGATCCATTCCCGTTCATTGCCTCCTACCAAGAAGGAGCAGACTATTTCACTCTGTAAGTTCCTGAAATGCCATAACAAGTATAAATCATTCACTCTTGGTAGGTACCAATTTATTATTTATCACAGTGAAAAAAAGATACTGGAGACGAAATGGTGCTGTGGTAAAACTTTCATTCAGTTAATGGGTTTAGTTATGATTATTGCATAGGACTTCATTACTTAAAGCTGGCACAAGCACTAAATTCTAAACAGGCTTATTGAGTCAACACAGTGCTCTTGCTTAGTCCTTTTAGTGTTACTTGAATCCTGTTCTGTTTCTCATAAATTTCCCTTTAGGTAAAACCACTGATAGCTAAAAAATAGTAATGCAGTTACAAAAAATCAAAGAATTTTTGCAGTATATCCCCACTTCTGTGAGTAAATTTCATTCAAAAAATGTCTGAAAAACCTTATATACTACTTTAAAAAATATGTCTAAATTCCTAGCTAACAAAAACATAGGACAATGTTTTATGAAAACAAGCATGTTTTCACCAAATATAATTTCTTTACCACTTGTGTACCACTTTGCACCAGATCTATGTATTTATATCAGAGCAAAAAGAGGGAAATGTGATTTCAGATTGCAATAATCATACCTTACACGCATGCAGCATGTGTTCTGCCCAACTTACAAGGTTCATGGCAATGAAAATCACTGTCACACTCAGCTCCAGATTTCACACACAGTGGCCTCCAGATTTCATTTTGCTATATTATGCTTGTAGAGCTGAATTCTTCTGTGAGCAAAACGCTCTCCACCTCTGTTGATCATAAACAGAGTACTGCACTTGCACTTTGGAGCAAAACTTGTCCCAAAATAATATGCCTGAAAGACTTTCAACTTATCTTGTATATTTCTATCATTTTATCAGCTTCTGAATGTAGCTTTTCACTCTGTCAAACAAATATTTTAACAGAAAATTTTCTTTGACTGTTAAAAGCAGCAGTTCTTGAACAGTGCCTCAAAAATCAGGTGCTGCAGGCGAGGAGCAGAGAATAAGCTTGGGCATTACACCATCCAAAGCAAGTAAAGCTCTTGGATGAAAGAGCATTTATAGAAGTTAGTGCCTCCCAAAGCCCACGGGTAGCCTGGGAAAGCCCATTTACAGTAGATACTGGTTCTCATTTCAGTCTGTGTCCTGAAGAGACATGTTGGAGACATTACTAGGGGCCAGAGGACTTGTACTTCTCTTAAGCAGAAATTAACGGAAAGATGACTTCTTGCCTTCTGCCTCTACCCTTATTTGTAAAAACACCAGTGAGTGCTGGCTGCAGCCATAGCCCTCCATCAGCTGGAAGTGCTTTCCTGAGTGAAGATGCCCAGAGAGCAGCACTTGGGTCTCTAATGGTCCCAACAACCTGAAGGGCTTGAAGCATTTCAAGTGAAGTGAGGAGCTGACCAAGAAAACTTCAGTGTCACATAGAAGGCTGCTGCTATAGCAGAGGTCCTTGAAAGACATAAAGCAACATCTCTGGTCCTCCTGCTTTCAGTGGCCAGAAGAAAGACTGTCACCTGCTCAGTGTAGCCAACACACAACCAATAAATGCCCCTTTCTTCCCAGTTACACAATTGTCATTCCTTTCTTGCTAACCCATTTCATAGTACTCACATCAAATCTTTCAGCAGCTGCTACCCCTGACCTTATTCCTCCCCTCTCTTTGTCTGGTCTGACGGGGCTGCCCTTCCCCAGCCGTGTCAGTGCTCCCACAGCTCTGCCTCATTCTCTACCCTGGCTTACTAAGCCAAACCCAGGCAAAGGACATGGGAAAATACATGTTTAGCAGCTGCCAACAACCAGCCAACCCATTCTCCTCATGGGGAACAGGAGCTGGACCTGTTCTTCCCCAGGTATGGAGTTTTCAGAGACAGGATTACTCTGAAAGGTATTGTTTGCAGTGGAATTAATGGGTTTTATATAGACCCCCAACACTTACCAAGCATGATTTCCTAGTCGTTTACACTTAGACTAAGAATAGATCATCCTTTTGTGAAGCATCTTCCCTGAGAAAATATAAGGAAGAAGCTCCTTAAATATGCCCTCGTGGCTCCAGGGAAATGATGTTTGGAGTGAGTTAGGTGTTGAGTGGAGATGTTGAGTTCTCAAAGAAAATCCACTTGCTGTTATCAAGCCCTTGAGGAAAGCTCTGATTTGTAGATGCTCAGAAGAGAATTGGTAAGGTCTTTGCAAAAATTAGTGCAAAGGAAAGGAAACTCTGGAAAAAAAAGGTGTTCTGAATGTTTTCTGGTTGATTGAGAAAAACTCTTAATGCACATCAATATTTCTCATGAGGTGCATTAGGATATTAGAAAAGAGGAAATGACAGTTGCAGGGATGTTGCTGAGGTAATTTGTTAGTGATGGAGTAATATTTTTTCTCTCCTGGCAGCCTACTGACTCAAATGGCAATGTTAATAATCCAGACGACACGAGGAAAAAGCAAGCAAGCCCTGGCAGGGATATGTGTTATCAAATTTGTGAGGGCACACTGCCTTTGTTTCCAAAGCTCTAAGGAGGAAGCAGATTTGTTAAGTCACAGAAAATCCTAGTAAATTCCTAGAAGGGACTGTTCTCAGAAACATCCCAGGATATGCTACAAAGAAGTGTTCACAGCAGTAGGAAAACTCTGCAGATCTGATGGAGAATGCCACAGAAAAAGGTATCAGAGGGTGACCCAAAACCAGTTGAAATATTCACAGTAAGACAGAAAGGGAAGATTTGAAAAATGAAAACTGAAAAAGTAGGTGAATGTAATAACAGAAAAAAAATCAATGAACCACAGTGCTTCAGCACATAGAGAAGACTGAGACACAAAATAAAAACTTGCTACAGTCAGAAAAGTTAAAAAACATTCAGTGAGAAAACGTAATTAGCCAGTGAAAGAAGTATTTTCAAAAGAATCAGTGAAAGTGTTTCAGGAAAGAGTAGCAGATGATTAACAGTGATGAACGAGTAAAATCTGAAAAAAAAAATAGGAATTGTTACAGGAAAGGAAAGAACTATATTATCTTTTGGCTAAGAGAACTGAAAGAAAAAAAGAAAGTACCGTGGCATGAGTAAGCAAAGTGAATGCCAAGATACTGATGAAGACATTCAGAGAAGAATTTTGTCTAACTGGAAGACATCAGAATTGGACAAAACTCCACAGGCATTTGCTAAACATCCTTATCAACTCATATCTTAGTCCAAAACACAGGAAATGCAGCAAAAAGCTGGAGGCATCGAGCATATTTATGACAAAAAAGAAAAAGACAAAAGAAAAGGGAAAGAAGGAGGTGGCATTACCCTAAAAACCTGCAAGTGACTCACCAGTCACCTGAGAGCTCCTTAATGAAACAGTCAGTGAAAATCAGAACATTTTGTTGATGGGGAGCATTTGGCAGATACCAGAACAGAACAAGGGCCTAGATGCTGTTTTGATAGATTATGCAAAAGCTTCTGAAAGTGTGTCATGGAATGGGAACCCAGAAGCACCTGGGACAGGGGAAGGAAGTGCATTAGCAGCAATTCACAGGAGGAGAGGAGAGGAGAGGAGAGGAGAGGAGAGGAGAGGAGAGGAGAGGAGAGGAGAGGAGAGGAGAGGAGAGGAGAGGAGAGGAGAGGAGAGGAGAGGAGAGGAGAGGAGAGGAGAGGAGAGGAGAGGAGAGGAGAGGAGAGGAGAGGAGAGGAGAGGAGAGGAGAGGAGAGGAGAGGAGAGGAGAGGAGAGGAGAGGAGAGGAGAGGAGAGGATTATTTTCACAGTAAAACACACTGAGAAATATTATTTAGTGACAAGAGAGGAGTCTCTTTCATATGTATTTAATAAAACAACCTGAAATTTCATGGTCAGTAGGAGGCAAAAAAATATTCCTCAGTTAAAACTGCAAGGCTTCTTTCTTAAGGAAATAAAAATGTTATTTTAATAGAACAAGTCTATATACCTAAGAAGTCCTGTTGAAAATATCAAAGAAGATCAAAACAGGTATTGGTGTAAAAAAGTATAAAACAGTGCTAAACATAATGCTAGAAATTCTTCAAAAGATTATGATAAATACCGAAGGTGGCTTTAAAGAAAAAGTTCTTTCAGAGTTGTGTACAATTCCTAAAGGTATTTCAGCATGCAGAATACGTTAAAGATAATCAACATATATGCCATCTACTGCAATGATGAACGGGACCTGAGGGAACTGTAGGGCATGTCAAAGCAGAAGCTAGGACTGAATTAAGCAATAAATATGAACACAGATGTGAGAAAACCTTTTTGTTGATCTGATGATAAAGAATAGTCAAGGCTATTACAGAGAATGAGCATATGGTTGCAGTAAGCTATATCAGAGAGTGAACACTGTCTAACTGGGTCTCAGGCAATGCTCCAGGACCGGATAGGAAAACGCTCTTTCCAACTGTCAGCCCTTAAATAGACAAGATGCAGAGTCCGCGTGGATTGGGAAGATGCTGCATGGCTTTGGAGTCACTTTTGTCCTGATATATAAAGCACTAGCTTTCCCACTAGCACATCTATAATACATTCCTTGCACACATTGAATGTTCCTAAGGAGGCACCACTTCTGGTAGTTATTTGAAAATATCTTGAGTGAAGAATATTTATTTTTTTTTAGCAATGTCAACAACATTGCGAACACACACTTATCTGACACAGCATAGCTGTGCTTCTCCAGCTTTTGGCTCATCTGTCCTTGTGTGACCTGCCAAGGACTCCAACCTCATCTTCTCACCTCCTGTGACCTTGTGAAATTGTGACTGCCAGAGAAACCACAACTCATGGCATGTGAAACCAGACTATTACTATTACTACACCTCATGATCCCTCTTATGCCTGCTTTATCTCCAGATGAGCATGAATACATCCCATCATTCTACCTGCCATCTCTCCCTTTCCCTAGCTCCCCTCCAGCTTTTGCTTCTTATGGGGCAGGGAAAGCTTACAAAGTAAGTGTGCATTCACCTCATCTTGCAATCCAGCAGAGACATAGCTGACTTAGCAGCGCTTCCCAGCACAGCTAGGCAGCAGCAACCTAAGCAGCAAGGTATATTCAACCTGGTTAGAGTTAGCTTGAGTCTTCAGCAATGATTTTTTGGACCATTTTTTCCCTCACTTCTCACCCACAATTCAGTTTCTGCTTGAACCTCAAAACCATCAAGCAGTACCCAGTGGACCTGCATGCTAATCAACAACAAGGAATAAATTTGGTACTGTGGATGAGATGGCATTTTTGTACAGAGCAGAGACTGCAGACCCTGTAACATGGCTATCATGTTCACTTAGTGCAGCATTCAAAAATAACATTGAGAAAGGGAAAGAATAGCTAAACCATCATGCAGACTTTATCTTTTGTGTCAGGTTCACAAGTAATCTAAGCAACACTCAGCTGATGATCTCTTCCGTTAGGTACAAACACTCCGAAATTCCTGCATTGGACTACTTATAACTCAAATGCACAGAGAAATGAAATAGGAGCTGTCCTTATAAAACTGAGCCAGGCTTTGTGCCAGTTGACTCACAAGTAATGTTGGAAAGATTAAAATAACACATAATTGCACCAGCTCTCTAAATCTGACCAGGGCTCAGAGGATAAATGCCTTACCTCATTACGTTTAAATGCTCTAGCTCAATCTGGTTTAAAACAGAGCAGGGGCTGAGAGCTGCCAATCTGCTGTACTGTTAAGAGAACAGAAATACTGCTACAGATTGGGATGTAAGCTCCAGCAAAGAGTTGTGCTTAGTATTTGGCTTTCCTTTACAGTCCCTCGCTCCGCAGCTCACTTGTTTCCAAGGATCATCACTTCACCCAGTATGACTGTGTGTCAGCACAGTCATGAAAATGAACCCTTTTCTCAAGAGATGGTGCTTCTGTGCCTGAAGTGTAATGTTATTTATACATTACAGACCACATTCCTGCTGCCCAGCTCATGCTGATGGCTCCACCACCACCACTGAGAAGTACCAGCTGAAACAGCGGCTTGCCTATCTGAACCCTGCTCTCAGAGACAAGTCATGCACACTTCATTTGACTTTCAAGTAGGTGGAAGTCCCAGTCTGTGTAAAGAACAGCCAGAGCTAGCTGGAGTCAAATCAGAAAGAGTTTTGCTCCAGCAGGAAGAGAGTTTTAAAAGAGACAGTTTAAAATGGGACAGTAGCCCTGTGAGAAGCCCCAGACAAAAAGTAGAGCATCACTCATCTACATCTCTATTGATTCTAAATTACTGATGATGTATCTGGGACACATAACAAAGGAGACCTTTTGGACAATTGTATGAGCAGTAGCAGCAAGCATTTCATGTAAGAATTAGTCTAAGACACCTGTATGCCAAATTCCATTCTAACGCAGCAATACTTCTCTGCATGGCTTTTCTGACAATTGCTTACCTCTTTTAACTTGTCCAGCTCATTTTGCAGAGTCTGCTTGGATACTTCCACCTCAATGATTTGCTGACGAAGGACTTCATTTTCATCTTCTGCTTTAACTCGTTTCTCCTCCACACTCTCCAGCTCATGGTGCAGTCTGACAGAAACATCTTTGGCTACCTGGTCAAAAGAGCACAAATGCGTGAAGACCATCCATGAGGAGCAACAGCTACAGTATGTCTCCTCCAGTAAAAAGCATATTACAGTCTTAGACAGCCAAGAGATTTTTAATTCAATTATGACATTGTTGATGGAACACTCCAAGCCTTCCAAGCCCCAAAATGAATATTCATTTCTAATAAAGAAATCCAGAATGAAAATACATTACCCATCTCCAGCTCCCACTACACATTATGCTAAGGCAATGTCATGAACAGCAGGAGGAAACAAGCAGACACCAAAGCTGTCCATCAAAGTCCCAGCACATCCCACAGACAAAGCCAAAGACAAGGAATTGTGCTATAAAGCTGACAGGCCATTGATCAAAGCAACGTGTGTGCAGCAGTCACAGCCACACAAACTTGCTGCTCTAGCAACAATCAAAACTAGGCAAGAGTGATCTGAAAGCACAGAAATATATGCTAGCTTGGGTTTTCTGAATCCAGCCTCACAAGAATAGACATTTACTCCAAAAACATTTGTAAAGGTGATACATCATACAAGACAAGGAATTATGGAATTGCAAGAAGTCAGTAATAAAAACACTCAATATCTCTTTCATTGAAATCTAGGTACAAGATTATTACTGAGTAATGTATCATTGCTATTGTTATAAGGTTATAATTCAGTTTCCATCATAAAAGAAAAAGTTGGATCTGACATTTTAAAAGGTTTGATGACTTGATATGTTACTCTCATTTCCACTGCTGACCACAAATCATTCTGTTTTCAGAAGGTTTTTATGTTTTGCATTTTTAAGTGCAATATTCTTAATAATTCTAGTCGCAAGTAGTCCCTCTCTTCAGAAGATACTTTAAAAATAGCTACAAGATAGAAATATCAAGAAAGATGAGTATATCTAGGTAAACATCATGTCTATACAAAGCTTTACTTAGTCTTGATGGAAGCATTTCTGAAAGATACAAAAACTGTTTCAGTATGAATATAATTTTTACAGGTATTTGTATTTGTAGGAAAAGAGCATTTTGATTCTCTGTCTGCCCTGCAAAAATACTATAACAGTCTGTTCCTGTTACAAGCAGCTCACTAGACACTAAGAAATGAAACTTAAGACCATTTTTTTCCAGTTACTTGGTGTAAGCAAGAAGTGAAAAGGAAGGAAACAGCATGAACTGGAAAAAGTACATCAGGTTTGGTTTATACAGTATTGCAAAACTAAGGTTTCCAGTAAAACCAGTAAAGCAAGACCTTTTACATCTTTCAAATACAGAAATGTAACTTGACTGTATTTCTTTCATTTTGAATCTGAACACATGTTTTTTTACTCGCTGACACATCTTTTTAAGGCGATGAGCTGAGTATTTGTTTTCCACCACAGCAGAAGGAAATTGGTCCTGACATTTGGAGAGCTACTGCTTGTTCCATGTGTCACCCTCACTTCCACTGCAGAGAGCCACCTCACAGTCTGCTCTCTTTTGCTGTGAATATGAATCTCTCAACCCACCTTTAAATCTTGTTCCAGGCTCCTAATGAGCTCTCCATCCACATGGCCTGTTTGTGCAACTTTCAAGCTTTTCTGTTCTGCTTTCCTGAGACGATATTGCAGAATGCGGCAGTTCTTGTTTGCCCGGTCCAGCTCTCGCCGGAGCTCCTGCAGCTGGTAAACATCTTCCTCTAAATAGCTGTCACGCATTTCTTCCATTTCAGCCCGAAGTTCATCCAGCTCATCCTGTGAGAAGTCAAAACAGTGCTCCATCATACCTCTAAATCTCACTCATGGGAGCAAAATAGGAAATATGCTTGCTAGGATACCACATTAATGAAATGATACAGATTGCAGCATGCAGCTCCAGAAGTCACAGGAGCAAAAGTTTTAATCCAACACTGAGTAATTATGCTGAACTAAATTAATGAATACTTGTCATATTTCTTTCAACTGCCTTTATAATTAAAAACAAACCAGATGCTCATGTCTCCTGAAATTGGCAACCTTGGTTTGACCATCCCAAAGTCAAATTAAAACTGCATAATACTTTACCACTATTTGAACTGATTCTTTACTTGGAGCACAGTAAACCTACTTAAGCAAGTACCTCAACATCTCTGTGCAGCGTGACTTTTTAATAGCCAACACCTCCTAAAAATGAAATCTTTAGGAAAAAAAAGAGTGCTTTAAACAAAATACTGAACTGCTCCATATGGAAATGCTGTCCCATCTGAGCTAACACAGTGCACTGAACATGTGGGTGGTGTGAAGGAGAAAGTGGGGTTTTGTCGTGTGCACACACATCTCAATAGCACAATCACCCATGGGAATAACCTGCTTGTTTTTTCTGGGCATCATGAACTGTCCCAGTTCCACATTATACCATGAGTAGCACTTGCTCTCTAAAGTCAGATTAAAGATTTATGGCTGAACAGGATAAGCTCTATCATTGCCATTTGTTTAACACGTGAGTGACTCAAGCTCCAAAGCTGAAACTGTTATAAAGGTCTTCCAGGGAGAGGGGTGCAAGGTATTGAACTACTACATGAGAGAAAAAAAATTGATTCTACAAACTCAACAGAGTTGGGGGGTGAGAAATTAAGAAAAAGAGGCAGGAGGAGAATATTTGAAATTAACTATTAATTGTAATTTATTTATTTAAAATTGTATTTGATATTATAAAGATTAATTTTCTATGGAAAACTTTGCTTAAATAAGATTCCAGGAGAACTTACATTGGGGCTAGCTGCACTGTGACCTCACTTCAGATCTGTAAATGACTCTTGAAATACCAAGGATGGCTGGAGATTATTTCCCACTTGAAATACCAAGGGTGGCCAGACAATATTTCACACGTGTCTCAGGTGGAGAGGGCGCTGCTATGAAGTCAATACCCTTGACAAAGCCCCTGGCTGAACCATCCCTGTCCAGTCCCTCCATGAACACATCTGCTCATACTCTACTGGCAGTCCTCTCAACCATGCCCCCTTCCCATGGCATAACCAGACTGACATATTAATCTTGCTTCAATGGAGCTTTGATCACAAATGCAGGGCAGATCTTGTTCCTGAGCACAGTCCTGACCAAAGGAAGATGTGTAGATGGGTTCTTTAGCCTTGTCAGTTATGTTGGAATTACAGTGTTATTCTTACAAAAAAATCCCATCCATATATAAAAACTCCAGTACTTATGCAGCTATGGTTTAATTTCAATTAGTTGAGCCAGCATAAATTTTGGGTATACACAAGGCCTGTTATTTCCAAAATTACAGCTCTGGCTCACTGGTGAGGCTTTGTTCCACCAGTACAGCCCACTCAGGGCCCTACACCATTCTCTCTGGATGTTCTGAAAGGACAGAGAAGTTTTCTCACAAGCCCACTACATCTCTGTAAATTCTCAATATATTCAGATTTCTGCTGCAGGAGCATCCCGTCACACAGTCTCTCTGGACAGGTGCAGGAACAGGATATTTGTGTGGATGGATACACTCAAGGGTTACTCCCCAGTGAGCTGGATTGTGCTCACACCATACACTGTCTGAAAAGGAATAGTGTAAGCACAGTCATCGAGGTTACCCTTGCAGCAACAACATCCTCAGAAGTTCCAAATACATTAATTAAGCACAAACAGCTGACTTCAAGCAAACAAATGAGCTCTGCAGACCAAATCCAGCAGGATTATTTCAAAACACTTTAGGGTCCAGGCTCCATCTACTCCTCCTCAGGACACAGACAAATACTTTGGCCAGTTTACAGCTGACACACTGGTGAAGTTTTGATAAATTATGGATATTTTCAAAAAGAAAAACATAGCAATTCATGCTTGATTGGATTGGGAATGAGACTTGCTTCTCTTTTCTGTGTACACATCACTACACAATTACAGACACTTTCAAGACATAAAGGAAAAGTTTACCCAGTGCAGATAAGAGATGCAGAAGAAAATGTCAAGGTTTTAGAAACTGATTAGAGAGTAGCAGTGGCTTTTGAACCTTAGAAAAGGAGTACACTTGTGCATTATCAGTTTATTAGTGAGGTATTTTGGCTAAGGAACTCATATCAAAATTAGAGTCTTTACCAGTCAGAGCTAACACAGTCCTTTGGAATGAACAGAACCAGAGTTATTTCTTAAGGTTTGTCTGCAGACTCAGGTGTTGAATTTACCTCAACTAGATTTGAGTTCAACTGACTTTTTAATGTCATCTTCAGAATACTAATGTTAGATTACTAATTTGGTTGTAAATTAAAATTTTGAAACACAAATCCACAATAAAGAAAAAGAACTGTCATTAATAAATTAATGGGATCTAGTTTACAGTCTGATGTTTACATTCAAGAACTAAGTAATGGCTTTCATGTATAAAGTGGCCTGCAATTATAATGTCATTGCTCATCTCTTAACCTTCCTTCTTAACTTTATCAGGTTTGGTTGGTAGTAAATTTGGTTAGTTTCCAGAGACAAATAATAAATAATATTTGATTTTAAAGCCTTTATTGCAACTAAATTTGGAAAGTGAAACTCACACAATTTTAAACAACCCAATCTCTGAAACACTCATCCCATTTAAAATGAATACTTCCAAATCCCATCTGTGGGCATGGGAATTCTCCCAGCTGTAAAAATCACTCTGTTGGAGACTTGATTCCAATGTCTTTCCTCACAGCAAACAAGTTCCTCAAAGAGTTGCCAGCAGTGGCATGAGCTATATTTCAGGAGATAGGACTGTCTTTAACCTCCTGGTAAACCAAAGATTTCTCAATCTCCCTTATCAGCACAACTATGACTTTGCAAGTAACTGATGCGGGGTTTTATTTTGGTCATTTTTTGGTTTGTTTTTTTGGGTTTTCTTTTTTTTGTGCTATGCCTGCCTCTGATTTCGGTTATAAATATAAAGTTTGTTTTTCTCTAGTGTAATTTTGCAGATAAATGAAAATTTAGAATACAACGGAGGAAGCTGTACTTTAAAATCTCACACAGTTTTCTTCTCAGCTATTTCTTGACTGAACTGAGTTTCTTTTCCATTACTAATTTCTTTTCTACTCCCAAAATTTTCACATAGAAATCAAACTGTGTCCTGACTTGTATTAAGAGATACATCACCCTTTGGATGAGCTTTAAAACAAGGCAACGTGAGGCCACAAACAAGGAGCAGAAACCTCACTGCCCAGGCTGCATGCAGCATCAGCCCATTTTCTGCTATATTGCTGCAGTTGTTTGGGGCTTGAACCTATGCAGTCTGACCAGCTCAGAGATTAAATCTGACAAATTAATTTTTTTTTGAATACCAACATGAAGTCCTATTTTTATATAACAAATATATAGAGAGGAACATGTCACCTCTGGAAAAACTAGCTCAGATTTTGTTTGTCAGTCAGCACACACTTAGAGATACTGGGATAACCTTTAACTAAACCATAACAGTTTAGTTACAATAAGGACACAATCTTGCTTGTGATACAGGCCACAAGGCCAGTGACAAGGGTGTAGATACTTTCATTTCTTAACAGCTTATTGTCATCGGCAAGTACTCGTGATTCTGCTGTGGGCACTGAAACTGCATGTTAACAGATCCTAAGTCAGAACTGTTACAATTGCACTGGAAAATCAGAACAGCTTAAACTCTTCTTCTAAAGTGATCCATGCACAGAAAATGAAGGAAGCTAAGTTAAAGACCTATGGAAGGGGAAATTATAACTGAAACCATGATGGTCCTACTTACTAAACTGGCAAACTACTGCTTTGAAGAAAACGTCAATCATTTGTGAAATCAAAGGTAAATGCACCAAAGCCAAAACTCCCAGCATGGTGGTTTGCAAAAAAAGGGATGCTCCGGCTACAAGGCAGATGGAAGTAACAGATAAGCCAAACCCTTGACTTAATTAAAATGTATTGTTCTTGCTACTTTTATTATTGTGAGCTAGAATTAAAGCTCTTTCTCTCAGGAGGTGTTGAGCTTCATGCTGTAGACTTTAATATTATAAAACTGAAGAAAGAGATCAGAATAGGCACTTAAAAGTAATTAAAACAAACAGGTAAGAAAGCAGCCATCCCTCTTTATTCATCTAAAAATGAAGAGCTGCTCCCTTCCTTAAACAGGGAGGACCTGCTCCAGCACCCCAAAGTGGCAATTGAAATTGGGAGGTTAAGTGCTGGCATCAGAAGCTTCACTTTGCTGTGCATTCCTGAAGGGGATGAAAGCCTCCTCTTGATCCCTTTTAATTTAATGGTAATTATGCTATTACTTTCAGTAGGAACAGCACGAGGCAGAGAGTCCTGCAAGAAGGAATATTGCTTAGGAAAAGCTAAACTGCTTTTCTTTCCCTATGTCGCTCTGGTCATCAGGAAAAAAAAAAAAGAATGGAAGTGTGTTTTCTAACTGGCAGCTCTTTCCAAGCTTGCAGCAGAAATCCAAGTTGTACCAGCTCCTGAGTCTTTCAGCTTATGGTTTTGCTTGGCCCAGATGACTTCCTAAAGGCCTGCTATTGGGGGTCTGGTAGGAACTACCCATCTGAGAGTCACAGGCTGGCTCTGTGGACATAGAGCCACATACAAATAGCCACTCTATCTGCAGGAGTCCCCAAAACTGTAGCACAAAAGCAGTGGAATTAGGATTCCCTGTTTGCCTGTCAGTGTGCCAAGCCAATGCGAGCTGCCTGAGAAGGGGAAAGCCTTCCATGCAATTTCCATCACTGTGTAGCCCAAATATATACTGATAGGTCATTTTCTGTCTGTACTGTGCAAGTTGAACACTTGCCAGTCAGAAGAGAAGCCATTAGCTCATTAATACCTTTACTGATGTAATGATTCTGGAAGGAAATAAAAAAAATCAGAGAAAAAGAGGAAAAGAGAGCGAAAAGGTCAGGCCATGCAGCTATTACACTGAGAAACACATACTCATCTGAGTCATTCCCACTGAAATGACCAGGAATACTTGCATAACTTATGGCCTCTGTCTACCCAGCCAGTCTGGTTATGATCTGTAATAAGGTTTGAAAATAATTTTTCCAATCATCTCTACCAACTCATTCTGCCCACAGAGCATGCAAGAAATGGATTCCTTCTGAAATAAAACAGAGACCTACACTCCAAGCATGCATAAAATGTGCTCCATTACTCGAGTCCTCTGGACACATGCAGGATGGGGATGTTTTGTTCAAGGGGATAAACTGTATGCAGTCCAAAGCAGGACCACTAAACTGAAGGGTGGGGTCATCTGCACCACTTGCATTAGGTCAGCTTGCTGCTCTGCCTTCACTGAGATGAATTACTGCCTAAAATAAAAAAGCTCTTATCTCAGAGCCTGAATGGAGACTAAATAGTGGAACACAACCATGAGTCAAAAAAAAAACCTTAAAAATTATTATTAGGGAGAAATTAAATGAAAAAAACAGTGTAAAAGATACATGGGTACTGAATTCATTACTCTGTGAATACAGCTATGCACACTGAAAAAGTCTTTAGGCTCCAGTGAATTACAACACATCAGTGTGCAGAAGTGATATTAAGATGAAAATACCTGCAAACTAGAAAGACAAAAGCATACAAAATCAATAAATGGTATAGTATCTAAGAAAATGCAAATGAAGGAGGAAAGTCAATCATCTATGTAAAAAATATGTTTATTAATTTACCCAAAAGTCATATTTATAGATTTTGTCAGTACTATTTTCTAAATAGCAAGTTATTTAATATATATTTAATCAAATGAGGGGAGAGTGGGGAAGGGAGGAAGAGTGGAAATTACAGTGGGTAGCTGCTATTGCACTGGTGAATCCCGAGCTTCTAGAAAGTCCTTGATAAATCTAAGATTCACAAACTGTGATTTTACATAATCTCTGTATTCATGTTTTAAATATCTCAAACTGTCTATATGTAGGAGATGCTGCTGCTGCTGCTGCTATGGAATAAACACATCCCCCATAGCACTTCACAGCAGAACTGCAGCAGGAATAAATATGCTCTGAAAGGCTTTGATTGGGAAGAAAGCAACAGCCATTATTTTTGCCTCTTGCAAAATGTGTTAATGAACCCGAAGTCCATAGGCCCCTGGTGTTATTATTTAGCTCTCAAATCAGACTACTTTACAAGCCATGCACCAGTCCAACGTGGTCTGAAGCTTGTGCACAAACCAAGACGTGAACTGAAAAGTCACAGGACCTTGAGCACCTATTGACTTCAGGGCTGCTTTAACTTCACAGGATCTGAGAGCCAGAGCAGCACCTGGCAGCTTTTCTGCTTCATTCAAGCATTAGCTACAGGGTTGTTATCCTTGATCGGGGCTGACGAAGCTGTTGGAGCTCTCATCAATGGCAACATCGATAGCATTTCTGGAGGGCCACCAAGGCCAGCTCCTGCACCACACAGCTCATCCCCTCCAGGCAGGATGGGGGCTGCCTGGGACTCAGCTGGAGCTAGCAAGGCACACGGCCCCGCTGCTGTTCCCCCAGAGTGACATGTCCCTCGGCAGCTGGCCATCCCTCCGGCTGAGCCCAGCCTGGTGGGGTCTGTGCCCCGGGCGGGGCCATCACCTTCCCTTCTCTGCGGGGCCACCGCTCTCCAGGTGGAAGGGAAGAGCAGCACGTCCAGCAGAGATGTGGGATAAGCTTTGTTTCGCTAACCCCGGTAACCCTCACTCAATGGAAAAAAAATCGGTGCCATCGCTTTGCATCATTTTTTGCTCTGCAAAACCCTTTGACAAGGGTTTCTCCAAAGGGATTCTCCAAATCCCTGCCGGTTAATGAAAGAAGCGGTGGAATTACTCGTCCTGAGTTCAGCGCAAAGAGCTACAGTTTCAAGTGAGTAAATAAATACAATGTAACCTCATATGACACACATTGTGATTTTAAATAAACATGAACATAGTTTAGATGTATCTGAGTGGAATAAGGGGCCTGGAGTGGTGCCTTAGACAATTTATATCTAGAATATGTCACAGTTACAAATGAATATAGAAAGAAAAAGGGACAAAGAAGGCAATACATAAATAAATTAATAAATCCAAGAGAGTGTATTTCTGTGCTAATCCACACTGTAGCAGCATTTCCAGCACACTGAACTTGCACCAACACAGGCACAAAGACAAGGCCAGGTAAAGAGAAGCACAGCAAGCACCAGTTTTATGTTAAGGGTGGTAGGAAGTGTCATGCCCCATGTAGGAGACTGCTTTCACATTATGGCCATGCAGGGCGCAAAGGGAAAAGGGGCGTGTGTTGTGACAAAACTACCGCTGCTGTTTCTCCCAGCACATTTATTTAATTAACACAGTCTAAATTAAAGTTCAGCTGAGACAAAGAAAAAACATGTCTAATTGCTAAATTTTGGGCCCTCTTCTTAAGATTCCTCACCCTTCAGAGGGCTCTACACTACAAGAGTCTCTTCCCAAGTTTCCCCAAAGATTCGTATAGTGAATGACACTTCTCCATGTGCTAGACACTTGAAAGCAAACTCGAATATCAACCACTTGTGTAGGCAATATTTTGCTACTACTAACAGAACTGACTAGCAAGAACTAAAACTTTATCTACTACCAGCTGTAACCAAGGATCTCCTGGTCTGACAGAGTCAGGCACCATGAAAAATTTCTCTTTTTAGACATCAACAACTAAGTGATATCTCTTAAATGCTGCTGTAGTATTACAGTCTTCCCCCTACAGGTAGCTGAAATAAGGTCATGCAAGGAATGCATGACACTGAAAATGATAATGAAATTTCACAGAGACTATAGAAGAGAGGCTTCTCAATGTAAACACTTCTCATGTACTTCACCTACAGGCTTAGCTTTGCAGCTGGTTCACTATGGCCAGAACCAAATCCTTATCTAGAGTAAAGTCCTGGAAATACATAAGGTGGAAACTTGATACCAAGTTAAAATCTAGCTCATGGTAAAAGAAGTCTGAAATGTTTGCAGAAGCAGCAACTTGTTCTGCATTCTGGGAGACTTTCTAGTACTTAGTGTATACAAAAAAATGAATTATTGTGTTTGTTTTTTCTTTTCTTTCTGGCAACAGTTTAATATCTGGTAATCTTTAGCACTAAGTGTCAGAGTGTGTGTATCTTCTATAACCTGTGTTACATACACATGAAAGATACATGAAAGACCTTCCTATGTGAAAGTTAAAATTTCCTGGAAAAGTCTTTATTATGTGCACTTAGGGCTGCACTCCAGCTGCAGGGAGGGATAAGGAGGAGTGAAAACCACAAAATTTGGCTTGTGGCCATGCTCAGGAAATTAAGAGTTTCTTCTGGGATTTATCTAATCATTTGTCTATTTACAGTTGACAGCATCCCTGTTATCCTTCAGCCCCCTCAGGAGAAACACAGCTCACTCCAATGCCAACCAAGAGAACTGCATTGTAAAAAATACACGGAACAAACCCACAAGTAAACAACTCAGAAAGTGATGTGGTTTTAATTCGCAGACATTTTTATAGGTTTTCCTAGGAAAGGCAAATGAGGTTTGGGGATTCTCCTGACAATTTTTACACCACTGGGTTATTTCCAACCATTATGAGAGAGGAGCAGAACTAAGACCTCACATACCCAGGTGGCTAAGCAAAGCAGACAATGTACTCATTTCCCTCAGAAGAAGCAATAGCATTAGCTCATGGCTTTCCAGGCACCATGACAAGCCCACCAAATAAACCAGTCTGTATTACCCTACCAGACTCAGAAATACTTTTAAAAGTCAGAATCTGAATCAAAAAAGGTGTCGGGATACAATTGCTGTAGATGATGAAGACATCAGGGTGAAAGATCTGAAGACATTGCACAGGGTGAAAAGTTAAGAATGAAGCAGAGTAAAGTTCTTGACCTAAGACTTGCCACTGCCAACTAGATCCCATGATCACAGGGTTCCTCAGGTGGGACACACTAACAGGGATGTGCCTGTCCTAGACAATTCAGACACACTCTTCCATTTCAGTTTCCCATAGTTAAAAATCACTTTCAGTGTAAAGGAAGAGAGCTTGACACACACTTTGTAATGGGTTTAAGTATATAATACTCATATACTTAGTGCAAATCCTGTAATGCAAGGAGATGCTCCTGGACTTCATGACTTCTAATGGCAATGCCGGTTAGCTACTCCTTAAGCTACTCCCATTATCAATTCTGATTTCATTACATCTCCTCTTGCTTCTAGGCTGTCAAATAAAACAGAAGCCTGTGAGAAAGATTCTCTGTTTTCCTCATCTTTTTATAGACTATTACATTTCCCTACCATACTTGAGTTTCTCATCCAATGGGTGCTATAAAAGCTTTGCTGTGAGCCAATAATTTTTATTGGTCTGGTTTTGTATTACCCCATTCTAGATGACCAGCAGCGCCCACGGTATTTCAGGTACACTCACTGACCTGTGTAACAGCTACAGTTCTACAAAATATTGCCAAATTTTTCTTCATTAGTCTCTGTTCAGTTCCCACTGTAATCTAGCATTTTTTTGCAGATTTTAATTTCTCCTTCTCTCATGATGCTCCCAAGTTAACACTTAAACAACAACTCCCAAGCAACACACTTAAACAGAAAAGTGCATACTTTTTCTCTCCAAGTGCTTAACATTCTGAACATTAATATTTATTTTGCTATCCTCTGCCTTCATTTTTAACACGTTCCTCAGGGGTTAACTTTATGATTAAGTTCTGTCTGATCTTTGCTGGACTTGACTTAAACTAGAAAAACTTAATGTCATCTGAAAATTTTGCTGCATCATTGCTTGTTCCTTTTTCCAGCTCACTAAGCAGCACCAGACCCGGCAAAGAACCTTGCAGCACCCCTGCTGTTACTCTTTTGCTAGGCTGAATATTGTTTCTTGTACCTTAGCCAAAACCCCTTAACGAGCCTAGCCTGTATCTTCATCACCCTTCTTTCCCAAGGTTATACACAAAACTCCAGTTCTTATTCGAGTAAGAATCCTAGATTTACGTGGACTTCCACGGTTATTTTGCTTGACAACAGGGTGCTCCTAATATCAGGGAACAAAGATTGTTTTCACCAGAGGCAGAGTCAAACAGTGGCCGTGGTTACAGGATTATCTCAGTTTATCTTATTTATAGATCTTTCTGGATGTAGATTCTTTGCTCTGCCAAAAGATCAGATTGTAAGTACAAGTCCAACTAAAAGTTGCCACAGGTCAACCCAGCTCAGAGCTCGCCTGAACTTGGCTTTCCTGTTTCTCCGAGGATGGATTCGTACTGTTGTGCTTTTCTACCTGTACAAGGATGCAATGACACTTTTTTCTTGCGGCTCCTTGTTGTTCTATTGGTACTTCACAGCGAGCGGCTTCATTTTCCAGTGATAAAGTAACATAATAACCAGAGCACATAATGCTGTCATCCTTTCCACATCAAATGAGGGAACCTGCTCCTTTGGCTTTTCCTAAAGGGTGATACTGAGGAAAACAGTTCCTGGAAAGCAAAGTCCTGCTAACCAGTAGAGTGTTTTCGGTGCTTTAGAAAGAGTCGGGGTTTGCCGTGCTACTACCACGTCAACCAAACGCAACATTGCCACGGTACATGTTGCATCGGACTGACGCTCATCCAACGCCCACAAATCGGGCTTTGCAAGGAGCCGCGATCATACGCTTAAATCCCTTAACTGTCCTTAGCCGTGCCGCGGTCCCGCTTCGTGGGGGCGGAGGAGGAGGGGGCCGAGGAGCCCGGCCCCGTTCTCCCTATTTTCTCCTGCGGGTAACGTTTGGTATTTGGTCCAGTGGAGTTTCCATGGGAGGTGACGCCAGGCAGCGCTAATCCACTTCCCCCCTTTCCAAGCGCGGTACCGCATTCCCGGGCAGGAGGGGGCCGCGATTCTACCGCTGCTGCCGCCTCCTGCCCTGCCCTTCCCTTCCCTTCCCCGCCGAGGCCGGGCTCCGCGAGCGATGCTCACCTTGAGGTACTCGTTCTCCGAGCGCAGCTCCTCCACCTCCCGCTGCAGCTCCTCCGGGGCCGCCGGCGGCGGCTCCGCGCGGCTCGGGGCTCGTCCCCCGCCCGCGGCCGCAGGCAGCGCATCCCCGCGGGAGCCGGGGGCGGCCGGAGCTCCGCGCCCGGGCCCGGGGCCGGCGAGGGGCGGCTCGGCGGCGGGATGGGCAGCGGGATGAGCGGCGAGCGGCTCCCGCTCGCGGTCGCTGGAGCCGGTGCCGGACTCGGCGTCGCTGCTGGCGGCCGGAGCCAAGCGCTGCTCGTCGGAGAGCGGCTCGGAGGGGCAGTCAGAAAGGTCGGAGCTGCTGTCCGTGTGGCCGACGCGGGCCAGCGCCGCCGCCGCATGGCCGCTGCCCGCCGCGGCTCCCCGTTTCGCCTTCCTGCCCTTGCCGGGCGGCGGGGCCGCCTCCCCGCCGGGCTGCCGCCCCGCACCCCGGCCGCCGGGCCCCGGCTCCGGACCGCGGGCTGCCCGCTTGGCGCAGGGGGCGGCCTTGGCGCCCGCCCTGCCGACGGCGGTGACGGCGGCGGCGGCGGGCGCCTTGCCCCCCGGGGCGGCGGGGCGGCGGGAGAGGCGGCCCGGCGCCGTCAGGAGCCCCGCGGAGGGCTGGTGGACGCCCGGGTGCGGCGACGAGGGCGCCCGGGCGGGGAGGCCGGGGGATTTGGGGGGCGCGGGCGGAGGTTTGGCGGCGGCGCGGGCGTGCAGGTCCTTGAGGAAAGGTCTGGCGGGCGACGGGGCGCGGTGCAGCCGCTTCTTCTCGGCGTGCGGATGGTGGTGGCCGGGCGAAGGCGGCGGCGGCCGCAGCGCGTCGCCGGGCCCCGGGCCGGGGCCGTTCAGCGCCTCCATGGCGCGGGCCGGGGGCGGCGGGGCGGCAGCGGCGGCCGCGGGGGTGCCCGGCGGCGGCAGGAGCGGCGGTGCCCGCGGGGCGCGGCGACAGGACGGGCAGCCTCCTCCAGCCTCCCTGCTCGCTCTCTCATCACTTCTGTTTCTCCCAGCCACAGCCCTCACACTTTTCTTTCTCGATCTCCCTCTTCCTGCCCCCCCCCCACCCCCACCTTCTCCTCCTCCTCCCCGCCGCTCTCTCCTGAGAACTGATTTGTTTCAATAAATCGAGCTCAAATCCCCCGGTGGCAGCGGTCTCCTCCTCCTTCTTCCCCTCCCGCTCCCCTCTCCGCCTGGCTCAGCTTGACGCTGCTCAAGTTGTGATGCAGCCCAAAAAAACGATCCTTTTCCCCTCAATCCGAGGCAAAGCCGTGTTTTCCCGGCTGCCTTCGCCTCCGCTTGCAAGCCCCCCGCTCAGCCCACCGGCGCCGCTAACCCCATTACTGCCCCAGCTCCGGCTCCAGCCGCCGCCTCCGCCCGGCTCCTGAAATAGCCCCGCGGCTGCCGGGGCCGCTCCGACTCGGCGCTGCCCGCCCGTGCGCAGGATCCGCCCCCTCTGTCAACCAGCCAGGCTGCTCTCCTCCCGCCCGGCAAACTACTTTCCTCGCACGCTTTATTATAGGGACGCCTCTGCCAGCCTCTTCCTATCAGAAAGCCTCATTTAGGGAGAAATGTTGATTTCCCAGTTATGAGCTATACAGCGTTGCCCGTTTTGGTTGTTTTGGTTTTTCTTCCCCCGAGCTAAGACTTCATGGAAACGCTCTCTCCAGGGACCGGCAGCAACAAAACAACAGCCACCGCATTATCTCCCTGCTCAAGGCAGATACAGGTTCACCTAGAGGCAGAGCCGAGTATCCGAGGATATCAGCAAGTTCCTGGCTCTGTCTGAACTACAAAAGACACGGACCAAGTCCTTTTGGAGCACGGGGATATGAAATCGCAGTCCTTACATTTGCAAAGCACCCGGAGAGTAAATGAAAGGGAGGAGAGGCTCAGGCGTGGGAAAGAGGCACAGCCTGAATGGGGAGAGCAGAGAAGACCTTGGAGTAGCCGCGGTGGCTGCCTTATTTGTCAGACGAAAGTGGTAAACGCGTGCTTAGCTTCTGAAGTCCTTGGGAGGCTCGGATCATCCACATCTGGAAGTCAGGGACTGCAGCGCGCTCGGGAGAGGACAGTGCCGGAGCTTTTGGGGGGGTGGGCAGCACCCTGCGGTGCTCCAGATCCCCCGCTCCGTTCATCTGGGCTCAAGACATTACTCAGAAGGGCAAGAGCCCCAAGGTCTGCTGGAGCCTGAGGGCACCGGGCACCACGGGGCGAGTGGCCAAGGCAGCTGGTTCTGGCAGCGCCAGGCCGGAGCCGGGGCCAGGCCACGTTGCCCGGAGAAGAGACAGGACCGCTCGGGTATTCCCGGGTCCTTTCTCCGGGAAACGAGGGGAGCACAGATTTATCCTGAGGAATAGCGCTGCCGCATGAGTATGCAACAGGTAGTCCTTACTTTATAAAGATTGCAAAGGTGAAAAAAAACCCAACATTCAAATCAGAGCTGTATTTACAGGTCTCCAGGAACTGGGAGCAGCCCCACCACAGCGCCCCGGACAGCCGGCGTGGGCAGCGCCTGCCGGGAGAGCGGTGATGGGCGGGATGCCTGCGGGGCCGGGGGCGAGGAAGGCTCCAGCCCCGGGACAAAGCCCGGGCTTGGAGAAGCAGCGGAGGGAGGAGGTGGCCAGGTCCCTCCCCGTCCCCGGGTGAGGGACAGACCTCCTCGACAAGGCAGTGTGGTCCTCCGGCGAAATGAAAATGCTCTGGGGCGCCCAGCGGTGGATGCCATGCTGTGTTGAGGGTTGTTTTTAATCTCTTGAAAATTCCACGTTTGTTAATGCTCTTTATTTTCCACCCGCTGGCCTGCCACACGGCTGTGTTCCCGCATCCAAATGCGCCTTCCGGGACACACGGCAGAGTACCTACTGTGGAAAAGATTGTACCGGCTGCTGCCGGTATGTACATCTACTAGGGCTTCATTGGGCCAAGTCCTTTAAAAAATATGGAAAACGCTTTGAGGAGAGTCAGACACAACAAACCCACTTGCAGGTGTAAGTCCCCTTATTCTCCCTCCGTGTAAAACATGAGTAATTTACTTGTTTGGGTGAGACAATCAGTGTATGGAAGCAATATGAAGAGGCTCAGTTGATCTAAAAAAATGGCTTATAAAATACAAACTACTGTTATATTTTAATGACATAGCATTTCTATCAGGCCATCACATATTATCAGTGTTCCCTAGTGAGCTGTTGTGCTCATAGTTTTTCTTTAAAATATTACTTTCTTTTTTTTTTTTTTGTCAGTACACTGCTGGGCAGTTCAAGGAATTCTCCTTTATGGGAATGTGGAAGAGAGTGAAAAAGATGGCAAGTACTGTATTTCATAATGAGAAATAGTAATTATTATGGAAACACTAAATACTATAGATGTTGCCCTACATGGGAGATACCAGAAAGGTTGTTTTGCATTACCATGCCACCACTCTCACTTGGTTTTAGCTGTAAATACCAAGAACAGATGGGAATTCTAGCTTCACCTACTAGATTTGCAGTGTTTATGCCTGTGATGAAAGGGGAATTGCTCTGTGATAATTTATGAGTACCCTGTTTTGACTTTGCCCCATGAACAGAATGGTTCAATTCAAAAGGAAAATGAAAGGAAAAGCATGGCTCAAGATAAGCCACTTTTCTACAAACAATAGCTGAGGGACACTGCCAGGCTTCTTTGCACTGGAGGGGAAAAGAATTAGGGATGTGAAAAAAGTCGCACATTCACAAAAGGCTGGGAATTGTCTGGGAGAATTAATCTGAGACACATAACTGCCTGACAGAGCCCATTTTCCTGTGGTGACTTTGTAAACTTTACATTGCAAATACATTAATAAATATATATATATTCTATTTTACTTATCTTTTTCTCCCCCACTAAATACTTTGTTTCAACTGCTAAATGTTTTACATTTAAGATGTCTTTTGTATCGATGTGCATCACCGACCACAAGTTCCTGCCGGCAAAGAGGTCTAAGACTCATCCTGACTTCTGAGGAGGTGCCCTTGACAAACAGAGACTCAGAATAATGAAAAGTCCATGACAAGGTAGGACATCAGATCAGAAAGGAGGCTGGAGAGTAGATCCCTCTGTAAACTCTGTGCGTTTGTGTTCTGTGCACCTTCTCATTGACACATACAGTAATGTTCGGGCAGCATCAGTTCAACAAGACACCTTAATAAAGTGGTTTATTCACATTAATGCTCAAACAAAGTCAGGCTGTGGCACTGAAAACATGCTGCAGTAGAACACATTAGAGGGAGATGAATGATCAGTCACATCAGGATCCCTTTATGCTGTGCTGGCAGTATAAGGCATTTAAAAACAAAGGAATGCAGCCCCGGTAGCCCTCCCTGGGCATGTGCCTGGCTGGGTGCAGATGGCAGATTTGTGTGGTATGAGGCCAGCTGCAGGATTCTGGCTGTGTTCCTCTGTGCTCTGCTGTCATGCAATGCCTATTGGAGACCCCTATGACAATGGTGTAAAGAGGCATGGCATGAATGAGGATAAGACCCTAATATGAAAGCTAAGTACATACCAGAGAAATCTCCATTGGGCTAGGCAAATGCCTGGTAAGAATTACTGGTATCACATTACTTATTTATTTATATCAAAACATTTTTTTTTCCTTTACTTAAAACTCATTATTGGTTCTTATAGGAACACACAGCCACAGACTACCACGACCCCCTAATTCTCTCTCTTTCTTTTTATTTGCTTGTAATGTCCAATTGTTTTCTCTTATCATAAATTAGTCATGCTCTCCCTCCTGGTGGAATGGTTTCTTATATGCTTGTGTAGCTCTTAACATAATAGGACATCTGGGTGTTGGTTGAATAATACAAATAATCAGACACAACACTTTTACAACATGTTTATTTTGGCAATGCTGATATCCTTTGTCTGATTAATGCTGACATTTGATAACTGAGCTGTATTTGCACAAATAATTATGAAAAGTAGATGTTAAGCCTGACTACTTAGATTAGCTATCACACATCTTACAAAGCATAAGACAGTTTTTGGCAGTGCAAGACTGCCTAAATTCTTTTCTTGGGCTGAGGCATGAGAGAGTTTACAATTACTTAGAGAAGATGTGAAGAGGCTCAATCTAAATGTAAATTTGCCCCTCAGCCAGCCCAGCCTACAGTAGCCTAAGTCTAAGCTGTTATTTTCTCCTATTGCAAATCCCTATTTGAGATTTTCTTCAATGACACCATAAGAGCAGCCAACTTATAATGGCCAGGGTCAGAGTTATAAGCAAGCACTGATATCTACAGAGCTAAATCAAAATAGTAAATGAAGACACAAATGCACCCACACAGGCCATATGTATGGATAACCCAGCATAAACCCAGTTGAGTCTATCATTATTCCCCCTTTATATGTTGCAGATCATGACCTGTAATTTCTTTGTGGCCACATTGTGCTCTGTGATTATACAATCCCAGAGGAATCCTAATCAGGGCCAGCAGGTGTTACAGTGACACGTTAACAGCAGTGAGGCATAGCTTCAACAGGAAAATGTGTGACATTTTCAAGTTCACAATTCCACAATTTTTTTTTTGCAAGCTCTCTCTCAACTGCTCTCTCTCCTTGAGGGATTCAAAGCCCCAAAGACCTTTTTAAAAGCTTTATTCGTGGTCCCAGGAGTTATATTTAGATTGTCATTTCTTGCTCTTTATTTGTACAAAACCTGATTATTAAAGGTCTCCGTTCTTCACTGGAGCTTCTGTCCTACAGTAATGATATTACTAATTGCCATAACTCAATCAGGGAATGAAAATAATTGCATGACTAGCTCCTGTAAGGGACTGAGCATGAGGAGATGTTAGGCACATTCATCCAAAACTGTGATCCCTCAAAGCCCATTCAGCCAACCCCACAGTCTCCTAACTCCATTGGTAAACTTAATTTTGGCCATAAAACTCCGTGGATGACCAGAGGTTTTTCCTTGTCCAAGCCTGCTCAGTTGGAGCCAGCAATGGAGCCCCTGGGCACTGTGCAGTTATCACCAATGCTTTCTAAAGGGATTTTTGGGATCCACACAAAGAGACAATCAGCTTTTATGAGAAAACAGCAGCACCTCACCTCTTACAGAGGTGGCTGTGTGGCAGGGCAGCAAGTGAGAAGTCTGACTTGGAAGTTTCTTCAACCTGCAGGGATTAAAGACCAAACCCTTAAATACCAAGGGGCTGCTGGGGCTCACTGACTGCTATCAGTAATTCCTGCTGGTGCTGAGCCTTTGTGTGTGTATGAGAAACCTCTTGGGATCTGGCTCAGGTTGGGAAGCAAATGTGGCTCTTGCACCTTTGCTGGGGAGGAGCTTATGCCTCCCTCTGCAAGCAGCAGGTGGTTCCCAGAGGTGAGGACATCCTTACTCTTCCCAAACATAGAGCTACTTCCTCTCCCAGTTCTTCCAGCTCTGGGCTAGTCACTGCTACCCAGGCTGAAATCTACAACCCTGTTACAGGTGGGTGTTCCCAACTGTGCACTGTTCCTCTTTCAATATCCAAGGAAATGTCAAAGAGGCAGAATGTAGAGTCCTTGATGTTCAGCTCCACAAAGGCAGAGTTTTTCCAGTCTGGTGCCTGCTTGAGAGTCACAAAAGTTCATGCTGATGACTGACTTGGTCTGTTACCCATGGGCCCATCTCTGCAGAGTACACCAAACTGTAATTCCCAGTGGGAAAATAACCTCCAAAATTATTTATCATGCTATTGTACTAAGGCGCATATACCCTGCTGTTAGAGTTATTGCCTCTTTTAGAACTAAACAAAGAAACTGTGGTTTCCAATATTAATAAATTTGTACTTTTTCTCCTCAAAACCCACCTGTGATGTCAATAAACACCCACATGCAAACTTAAAAAATTATCATCCACTTCCCATTCTAGGCACAAGTATTTGGGATCTGCTATTGTCTGTAGCACACCACAGTGTACCACTCATTTTCCAGCTCCCTAACTTCCAAAGGATCACTTATGTTTGACAAGATGCAACAGGGAGAGACAAAATAAGTCAGGAATCAAACACTGTCTCTAATCATAGACACCAGAAGAGGAACAGCTCATTTTGGGTCTTCCTCCATAGACAGTGTAGAGCTGGCACAGAACGGTAGCATTAATTTATCAGGTGCTCAATGAGGAAAAAGAAAGATGGGTCATATACTTGTTACTTACTGAAGAGGATGCTTTTTACAATTTCTTTTCAATTGAAATTGATATGCATTACTGGATACACTGTTTGTAAGATACAGTTTGATAGAATCTCAGCACCAGAAATATATCGCAGAATTATGAGACATTTTAAAAGCCTAGGAGCCAGACTAATAAGATGCCTGTTGGTTGGCAGTGTGATTAGTTTGGATATCCTGCAAGGAAAGTGTCACCTTGCACCAAGCAAAACATCAGTCTTAGAATATTACAAATTATCCATTTCTAATGGTACAGTTGGCTGAAGAAAGCTACAGAAAATATAATTCTGCACACACACATACCTCTGATAAGTAACCAATATCCCAATATAGCAAACATTCAGGAGTATTAACTTCCTAGATATATCTGTGCCAAATTTAGCAATTTGAGTGGGTATTTTTCCACAGTGCTTCATTCCCACTGTATAACTTCCTCCTACTGTTAGCACCACTTCAATAACTTTTTTCTGACCATGACTAAGGAGACTGTTCACAGAAGAAACTAACCCACATTTTCATTCATTTGCACTTCAATTCCTGCTAAGATGCATGGGCAGACATACTGTATTTTTTGTTTTACCCCTTTCCAGTAATTTCTATAAATCTCACTCCATTTTATCCCAAACCTTTAGGACCTCTGGCTTTAATGCCAGTTCCCTTCAAAGCTGTAGCCATTTTTGATTTAAGACTGTTTTTTTGAGACAGCTGCTCCTCAGTTTTTTTAGTACCTCTGAAAATCCCAAACAATTGCTTCTTACAAATACTCTGTGATAGTTTAGGAGTTCCTTTGTCCTCAGTGCATCTGCTGTTCTGTTAGGGTTTAGAAAAGCTGATTGCCAAAGTCTGCTTCACGACTCCTGTGTTTCCACATGGAATTTCCTCTCCAACTCTCCCATCCAAATTTGGGGCAGGTCATTGCTTTCCCATGAGACACACAGGCTCTCAGTTATGCAGCACCTTTGAGGCAAGCACACAGCTCCTGCAGTTTAGACTCAGCTGAGAAGGCTCTACAGTGGGTTGAAGAATCAGTGATTTTTAAGGAAACAATGCAAACAGTGTTTAGGACCAAAATTAAAGACTCAGAAGAAGAAGGGCTAATGGGCAGGAATGCATTATCCTGACATAAAGAGGTGTATAAGCAAGTAAAACTGATTTCCATTCACTGGAGGAATGTTTGGATGACGGACCGTTGATTGTGGGAAAGGTGGAAGAATACAATACCTATGATCTCAGCACAACATAACTCACCAAGAATGGTATTAGGGGTATGTTTGGGGTTCTGTGTTCTTTCAGTATATAAGTAATTTGCTACAATTTTTGAATTTAAATAAATAAGCTAGCACCTCCTATTCAGAAGTCAAAAAGCAGCTTTGCTTTCTTGTCTTGTAAGGTATTACAGTCCATTTCTCATCAGTAGCAGAAAGGAGAATGGTGTTTCCCTTCACCTTGACAGAAGGTTCAACAATAAAGATGTTCACTAAATCAGGGAGTTAATATTCACTAAAAAATATTTTCAGAGCAGCAGACACTTGTAGCACATCCAAGAGGTGTCCTTAGCACTGCATTATTAGAATTTAAAAAAAAGCTCAAAACTTTGACATGTTGTATCTTTAAAGTACTTCAGGGGTTTTCTTTTTTTGAGGCAAGATGAAAGCAGTTCTTTACATCATTTGGTATCAGAAATGCTGGTGTTTTATAAAGAATAACATGCAGTCTGACAACTAATTGATTTACTGCAATTGAGTTGTAGAGTCGAGCCCTGAATAGTGTTGAAGTGTCTTGGCAGAGCAGGACAAACAAAGAGGAAGAAAAGTTTTCCAGTTATCTCATAAAAAACTTAGAATCTGTATTCCAGTTTCTGAGGGAAGAAATATCTCTTTGTCAACTTCTTGCCTGGCAATGGAATTACAGCTCTGCTAATCTTTATCTAAAACTGTGAAGTGACAGCATGGTGCTAGCACTGACCAGCCTTGTAATGTTAAATGTATTTAAATGCCTCACCTGTGCAATAATTAGTCCAATATTCATATGGAGATCTTTTTACATTAAAGAAAAGATACCCCCAAACTTCAGTTTATTGGATGTGTGTCTTGGTCTGGGAGTAATTACAAATTCACACGGTTGTCCTTACACTGATGCTGCAACTTCCTAAATTAATTTTAACCTGACCCTTGTTAAGAACAGGCACTTGTTGGAGGAGGGATGCCACAGCAGTGGGTGTCCCAGGAGTGTTGCTCACATCTAACCCCATCTTTTCAGCCCTGTGCTGAGAGGAGATGGGACCTGGGTTTGATTTTCCACCTTCTCCCATCTGTGCTGCTGTGGGCTTGGCCCTCTGTCCCAAGGGCTCGTGTTCTCCATCCCCAGGGAAGGGCTGGTGAGCTGCTTGGTTTGCTCATCTCTAGGTAGCTGGGTCATGTGAATGGTCCAGGAGTGTGGGCTGGAGCCCTGCATGTGCTGTCCTGCTGTTTGCTTCCCGGAGAAAGTTAAATCCACTGACTGGCAGCACAGCTTGTGACTGCTTGGGTAAGACTAGATTAAGTCCAGAGGAAAAAAGAAAAGAGTAGGAAGATATGCCTTCCAAAAGGGGATGCCAGCACAGAAGTGAAATCACAAACCAGCTGCTACTCTGTGTGAGTGCAGGAGATGATTCAGCACTGGATGCAACATAGACATTAATTAAAAATAATAAAATTAAGCCATGGAGGCCTCTACAAAAAATCTAACAGTCTTCTAAACATCAAAAGCTTATGAAGTGCACAATAAACAATTTAGTTCAAAATTTTCTCAAGACTTTTGATAAAATCTGACTTTAGAGGTTCTTGACAAGCTAACAATTTGCTGCAATGTGGAAAGCATGCAGGGAAAAATGGATAATGGAAATGGATAAATGGAAAACTGTTAATCACTGAACTTGTCAAGGAATATCACAATACAATTGGCATATTTCACCTGTTTGTTCGCAGTTTAGGAAAGAAAGGGAACATCTTCATTCACCAAATTTGCTCCTAGCAAAATACTATTCTGGTGGCTAAAGACTGTGACAGAGTCTAGGAAAACCTTAATGAAATTACATTATAGACAATTTTGTGATAAAAAATATTTGGACCCATTAAGACAGGGAACTAGAGATGAGCAAATAATTATTTCTAAAATGCATTCAGCATATATAGCTTTGTATGTGTTTGAGAAATGCTGAAGACATTTATGTGAATATGATAAAGAGAGGCTTCCAAAAGTCTAGAATTAGCTGAATTGAGTGATATGAAAAAGAAATGTACACTAGAGTGGAAAATGTGGCAGTAGGACACAGAACGAGGACAAGCCTTTCTCCACAGTTTTATAAGAGAGGGAACTCTACATAATTTTTTATAAGCAAAACCATGTAGCATATCATAGCTTACATAGCTGCATCACAGCTTATCAGCAATAAGAAGAACTAAGCTAACAAATGGAGAATGAAGTTTAGAACAATAACAGGAGTAAATACAGAATGGGGGAGAAAAATCTTATTTTGAAGGAAATTGATGGAAGGTCAATAGAAAAGCTCAGTGAGTTTGTAGACCCAAAATGATCAGTTGGTTATCACAGGACTATCTTTAATGTTATCTATCTATTAGGACAGTTAAGAAATATTTCAGTAGTTAAAAAACATAACTTTAGTTTGGTTTGAAAGGATTTACTCTGTGGGTTAAAAGTAAGAAATATGTTGGTCAACAATATCTGAAGCCCCAGCCAGTGGACATTGTAGCTGTGCATGCTGAGAACAACTCAGAGATGAGAACTGGATTAACCTTTCACCATTTTGTGAAGATCTGTGCTGAGCCTGTTTTGGCACACCTTACAGATAACTAGCATCAGATCGTAAGTTACATTGCACACCCAGAATTCTGTATATCTATCATCACACAGCAAAGCTGAAAATTTTTGGGGAAAGGAAACAAAATACAGATGAGGAGAGAAAGAAAAGCAAGGTTACAGATAAAATTGCCTTCCAACAATTAATAAAATACCCCCCAGGTTTAGGACATACTTCCTGTTACAGTATATTCGGAAAACTATCCCAGTGCAGCCTGACAGTGGCTTGCACCTCCCTTTCCTCCACGTGTCATGCACCCTTTCCAAGTGGATGAAGAATAGGAAGGGTAGGGAGGAGGAAGGGACTGGTGGAGGCTCCATGAGACACTGGCTGTGTACAACACCTGCTGGCTGTGCCTCCCTCTAACAAATCCACCTCACACATTACAGACCTTTATTGCATAAGGATATCCCTCTATTTTCTGTGCTCTGTGGTACAGAAGCCTCTCACCCCTCTGAGGGCAAGCAACTCTCCTCCGAGGAGTCTCAGCATAACGTGGCAATTCATGAGGAACACGGCAGTGCAATTCCATTTCAACAACAAGGAGTTTCTGTTTGTGCCACCTCTCATTTTTAATTCATGAATACATTAATTTTGTATCATTTGCATCATAACTTAGAGTCTTTCCTGCAAAGGAACAGTAAGGATTCATTGTTTTCATCTTTTTTCCCCGCTATTCTGCTTTGCTCTTAGTCACCTTCTCTACATGAATCAATATTACTTCTCCCAAAAAACAGGCATGTGGGATTTATTCAGGCAAAGTGCTGATATTAAAACTGGGACAATTCCCTTTAGCAATAAACAGTGAACAATAATGTAAAACACTATGGTATGACAGCCATCACCTGAATGAAGAATACACATCTGACTCATCCTTTTTGCTGTCTGTCAACAGCAATACACTTGGACATGGCAGTGCCTCTGTATGCCACACAATGGGTTGCCTTCTTATTTCTTTTGGACTTTTTTACTAAAAATCTGTTTTTCTCCATGTTCCAGAGAGGTTTTTATCTGTTTTTATAAAACCCCTGTTCTTTACTGAAGGCCAAGAAGGATTTGTTATATCTATTACATCTGCAATTGTAGCTGATTATTTTTATCACATTTTGTAACTTGAAAGCTCCCTTTAGTTGCTTTAATTTTGGGGTCTGTACACCATCCTTTCTCCATTCAGGACAGGAGTTCACTATCACAGGAGGCAAAGCCATGTACTATTTTAACAGACCCTGAAGAGATGAAAAAGTTATGAATGGATCCTGTGGTCTAGATGAATACCTATTGTGCTGATGTGACTGTATGAAACACAAAAAGAAGATAAAAAGGGAGGTTCACTTTTGGCATTTAGATTCTCTTCTTTTACTACAGTTTCCCTGAAGCATGTCCCTACCTTTGTTTATTCTCTTCTTCTCTCTTCTCTTCTCTTCTCTTCTCTTCTCTTCTCTTCTCTTCTCTTCTCTTCTCTTCTCTTCTCTTCTCTTCTCTTCTCTTCTCTTCTCTTCTCTTCTCTTCTCTCTTCTTCTTCTTCTTCTTCTTCTTCTTCTTCTTCTTCTTCTCTTCTCTTCTCTTCTCTTCTCTTCTCTTCTCTTCTCTTCTCTTCTCTTCTGTCTTCTCTTCTTCTTCTTCTTCTTCTTCTTCTCTTCTCTTCTCTTCTCTTCTCTTCTCTTCTCTTCTCTTCTCTTCTCTTCTCTTCTCTTCTCTTCTCTTCTCTTCTCTCTTCTCTTCTTCTTCTTCTTCTCTCTCTTCTCTTCTCTTCTCTTCTCTTCTCTTCTCTTCTCTTCTCTTCTCTTCTCTTCTCTTCTCTTCTCTTCTCTTCTCTTCTCTTCTCTTCTCTTCTCTTCTCTTCTCTTCTCTTCTCTTCTCTTCTCTTCTCTTCTCTTCTCTTCTCTTCTCTCTTCTCTCTCCTCTCCTCTCCTCTCCTCTCCTCTCCTCTCCTCTCCTCTCCTCTCCTCTCCTCTCCTCTCCTCTCCTCTCCTCTCCTCTCCTCTCCTCTCCTCTCCTCTCCTCTCCTCTCCTCTCCTCTCCTCTCCTCTCCTCTCCTCTCCTCTCCTCTCCTCTCCTCTCCTCTCCTCTCCTCTCCTCTCCTCTCCTCTCCTCTCCTCTCCTCTCCTCTCCTCTTCTCCTCCTGCTCAGAGTATTAAAATCCCCTTTGTCTTTCAGGCCATGTTACACCTCTCTTCAAATCCTTGTTGCCTGCAGCATAATTTTTAAGGTCTTGTTCTCCCATCTTCATGGGTCTACCCACGCTTCATGCTTTTTACCAAGCATAAAATATAATCAGGGTAAGGAAGATGCCAGAGGCTTGCAGAGTTTGAAACCATTATGTTTAAGTCGGGCAGTAGGTCAGGGCAGAGAGGCAGCTGCAGAGCTGCATTTTGGTGTATTTTTTATGCCTCATCTGTAGTAGAGGTGAGCTGTGTAAACTACCTGTTGAAACCTCTGTGTGATGGAAAATCACACAGTGATTAGTGCCAGTAAGTATACCATCAAAAAAGAGAACAGGGAAGGAGAAGGAAAAAAGATAACAGCTGCTAAGTGAACTTATTACCTCACTATGGTATGAAAGAAGGTGACCAGGAAAACCTAATCATGGGTACTTGGCAGTGCTTTCCTGCCTCACCTCCTCAAGAGCAAGTAACACCTATTCACTGCAGGAGCAGAAGTCACAGCCTTTCATGATGGATACAAAATACGGCTTCAATTTATCTTTATCCTTTTCTTTTCCTCCCCAAAATGACACATTTATGGTGTTTACCCCAGGAGAACTTTCAAGAATACATCCCAATTAATATTCATATTTGAAATTGTATATTGTATTAAATAAAGAATATAACCAAAGCAAAACTATCAAATATAAGGTTAAGAAATGAAATCTATATTGTTAACTCAAGGCTACCACACAGTAAAGAACAAAGCCTTTTAAAGAATACCATACAATACATTACAGAACTAAGCTTTTCAAATCAGTATATGCAGGATTAGGGCTACATTTTAATCCAAACATGATAAAAGGGAAAAACCAAATAGGCAAAATAGGACTACTTTACAGTGTTACATAAGAACTCACACTGAACCCCTGATTCTGTTTTGTAACGGTACCAGGAGGAAAAACAATATTTAAAAACATTAATTCTTTATTTTTTAAAATTTTTCCTTATCTGATCTAATACCATAAATATCAAAATACTTTAATCCAAACTGTATGGCTACTGCCACCACAGCACAGAGCTCATTTTGTTTGTGAGCCTCAGTCCTCTATTTTCTGTTTCAGCACGTATCAGTTTCTCTTCAGTACCAGCTCAGCTCTGACATTTTGGGAGTTTGTGGCCACTGAAATACTCAGCTTCGTGATGCTTTTCAAAAACAGCAGCATTATCTACACTACGTTCTATTTTCAAGCTTGTGACAGAAATTCTCAGCACTGACTCAGTCTTGAAGTCCCTCGCATTTTCAGGAAAAAAATGCTAAGATTACACTATCCTTTGCGACTATGTATACTGCCTACATAATATACATCTATTTTGTAAGCAGCTTAGGGTAGGAACCATGTATTATATAAAGTTGAGTGTATAGTCAATGCCCTTATTTAGTAATAACCCATGCTTCCCCTCCTGACTGCAGTGCCTGGTGGCAGACTGGGATTTGTTTGTGAGGAGATGAGTGGTAGCACAATAACATCTACTAAAATGCACTTGTTATTCCTGCCTTTCCCATTCAAAGACGAAGACAGGCAAGCAGCCGGCGGCATAACCTCCTCAGTAACTGATATGCCTAAGAGGCTCCTAGATCCTACCCATGCCATTCCAACTTCTACCTCCCCAGGAAGAAATGTTGTGATGGAGATGGCAGCAATATCCTCAGGAGGGTACCACTGCTCCCTTCCTTCCCTTTCTCCCTTGCACTCTCCCCTGGGCTCTCAGAGAAATATGTTGCCTTTGAAACTCATGTGCCAGGATATTATTCAAAGATTTATGGTTCCTGATTCTTCCTACAGTCCGCTTTTGGGGCTTTGTTTACTTGGCAGGGTGAGAGTGGGAGGAGGGAACTGGATTAGCCTCAAAACCCCACAACAAAAGGCAGAAAAGCGCTGCTTTAGGCATTTAATAATCCTCATTTCTAGAGAATTACTGAATATGCTGGAATTATCTCTTGAAAATCTGGTGTATTTTAACAGAGTTATTCATAGCACTTAAGAAACACTTCACATCAAAACAGATTTGAAATCAACAGGAGTTTTGTTCTGATCTGGTAACCACTGTCATGTACCATAAGAAAAAAGCAAAACAAAATGTTCTGGTTTTATTTACTTTACCTTTAGAGGCATAAACATTACACTGATAAGAATAATCAGAACCACTGCTATCCGAGCACTGGGAAAAAGAAAGGCAAATAATTAATGGTTTTTGGTCTAGTGAACAATTTTCTTCCCATTTGTAACGACTTTTACAGATGAGAGGGGACTACAATATTTCCCTGAACATAATGTGGGGAGAGGACTGGAGTATTGGTTTTGTTGACTTTTTTTTTAGGAGAGGAACAAAACTATCTAGTCTTTGCTCAGGCTATTGGACAGATATCATACAGTGGCTCAAAATGCTAATTTGCTTAATTGCATTAGTCCACTCCCCTCCTGTTATGGGAATTCAAGCTTCAATGGCAAATTCAACCTCCTAATGAGATTATGGTGCCGTTCCCAATATGAGGCTGTGGGGTGGCAAAGGAGCCACGCGTTTCCGTGGTGACTGGCTGAGTGGTTAACCCTGGTAAAATGGGGTGGAGGAGAGAATCAGCCTGAGTGACAGTACTTCATCCTTTAAACTTCAGTTCATGGCTGAGCAAAGCAGAATTAGTGCCAAGCAACGACCATGGGGAGATCACCTTTGTTTTAATCTTTGTCTCCTCCAGCTGATGTCAGTAGAAGGGGACAAGGCAAAGGACCTCAAGCTGTGGTAAAGATCATTAAAACAGAAGAATATAAAGCCATGGACATGCCTGTGCCATCTATTAAATATTAATATCAGTTGAATGCAGATATTTTTCTTTGTTATGCTGTTTGATACTACCAATATCATTATACCTTTAATCCATTTCATGTAGTTTTATTCCTTTTTTAAGCTCCTTTGTAATGAAGGTGCCTTTTAGTCAGCTCCACCAGCTAATCAGATTGCTTTCCCTTCATTACTCACATTGAGCTTTTAAAGCCTGAAGCCTAAGCTAACTAGAATATATGGTCACGATTTAAGTAATGTGGAAGAGCTGAAACTGTGCCAGAAACACAGCACATAGCTACGTTTTTATTGCCTTCATATTAAGAGCAGGTGAGATGCTTTTGAATCAGGGACTGTTCAATCAAAAACATGTCCAATTACTGTACAGGAGTGTAACAGACGTGTTTATCACTCACATATTTCAATGGAAACAACTAATAGCCTTTTTTGCCATTTAGCCAATAAATTTTGTGAAGACAAATGCAGGGCAATGTTAAAGAGATCTCGTCTGTGAATGGAGAACAACAATAATTTTTTGGGAGCATATTATTTTTTCCCAAGGCAAGGATATTTCTGAGTCAGAGGACAATGCTGCCCACATGCAGTTAAGGAGTCTATAACCCATACACATGGATTCCCTGAGCCCAGTTTAGTTCACAGCAGTGCAAAGCTAGAGAATTTCCATAGCGGTCAGTAAAGTTAAGCTGTTGTCAAAAACACCCATAAAGGCAAAATTGTTACCTCTTTTCACAAGTCTGTGTATGTGAGAAAAGATTGGAGGTGCAGGCCCATGGGCAAGCCTGAATGAAGGGATTCAAGGACCAGATGAATTCAAAAGTGATAAAAAACTTACTCTGACCACCAAGCACCACTGGTGTGTGATTTGCCTCTCTGGTATGTGGCTGCTGCCTGGGAGCATGGTGGTGGGGAACAGCAACCTGGTGCAAGGGCAAGAAGAAAAGGAGATACCATTACTATGTGACACCTCCAGTAGCAACTCCTAATTCCACTACACTCTAATTTAGTACAACTGAGAGTATCATCAATTGCTGAAATCTTTTCACTATTTTTAAACCTCAGGGAGCAAATGGAAATCACATTTTAAAGAGGGAAACTTAATTAGGGTTTTTGAGAAGTCATTTACCAAAGCGGAAGTGACAAGGGCAGCTCTACATTCTTTGCCTCTCCTCTGGGAAGGTTTCTGATGTCTGCCACCGATCCATGCGGTTTTTCTTTTACTGTGGATTTGTCTGTGATGGCTCCCGGCAGATGAGTTTGATGTAGCTGGTCATCAGGGTTAAAATGGAAGAATCAATAAATTTTTCAGTTTTCATTTTTGTTTTCCTCAGCACTTTTAGGAAAGCCTGTAATTCTCATAATCACATCCTGACCTTGATTCCCAAGATCATTTATTTTTGAAGATACCTACACTGTAATCAAAGCTGCCATTACAGCATTGCTAGTTACACGTGTAGCTGCTTTCATCTAGCTAGACTCAGATTAAAGGTTCCTGCAGCATTTAGGCTGCTGAAGCCAATGGCAGGAAGGCTGGTGCAGCAGTGGAGCCCTTAGAGCCCCCACAGGGGATGCCGGGCATGCACTTGAGAGGACCAAGAGCTTGGTGGCCCTTCCCGTGACAGCACCTGCCTCTGTGGCTCTGCTGGAGTCACACTTTTGCCTCCTAGAAATACCTTACTAGCCTCATCACAATCAATTGTCTGCACTTAGGTCTTTAAAACATGACCTTCTTCAGTCCTTCAGCCCAAGTATTTATTAAGTGTGTGGACAATTTTGTTCATTAAGTTTTCACAGGCCATGTGGGGTGAGAGAAGCAGCTACTGTTGTGGCTGTGACAGATATCTGCAGCTCCTCCTCCTCATCTCTGGAATTTTTTTCTGAACATTTTTTTGTCTTGGCCTTTTTCAAGTTTCTTTGTTGCTTCCTGTTGCTCTAGGAGAAGTGGTTCTGGTGTACTTCTGAAAGTTCATCAGGATCAGTAAGTTAGCAGTTTTAGAGGCTGAGAGGCTGGGAGGAAGGCAAGATAATCACAGCACCTTTATAAGGTATTTAACACATAATAAAATACAATCAAATATTTTGATAAATAAATTAGGAGCCTAATCTCTTCCTTGGCTTTCCTAACAGTGGCAGAGATGACTCGTCCTGATTCCACTTGCTGGAGGAACCTAATTTAAGCATCCAGATTTAGATGAGTTAGTATATGATGTGATGACTCCTTCCCACTCCTGTTCATTTTTTTTCACTACTGACATGGGTAGAAAATTCAGATGTATGTTACTGGTTTTTAATTTTTTTTTAGCTATGTGATGGGATCCCTTTCTGTTAATGAGAAGAGATTAACCTTTTGAAATGCAAGGATGAAATTACACTCTTCAGGACAAGAGCCACAAGCTAATAACATAGAGCCTAGGAAAGAACTATGCAGACACCCAAATCTCAGATTTGAAGTTTGTTCCTGTAATGAAAAAAACAGAACATTTATTAAATGGTTATTTAAACAGGCTCAGGATCACAATCCCAACCAATTCTGCTTTGGCCAGGAATAAAGAATAGTTAAGACAGCAAGGATGCAAACCCAGACCTCCACCCACAGCTTCAGTGGGAGAAAAAAGAAAAATCTTCCAGATGGATTTTGCCATTGACTAATCCTGCAACAGCAAGAATTTTTATTAGCATTAAGAGGTTAGGAACTAAAATTATCTCTCAAAATTCAGCCCCAATTCAGCCCCAACACTGTCTAGAACTGAATTTTGGGTGTGTAATATGCACTCACAACAGACTTTGGCTGTACTATGTTTTAAACACAGCTGCAAGCACTCATGTAGTTATTCCCTTAGAAACATCCATCTTGGTTATGGAAATATTAAGAAATACAGTTCTGGAAATCCCTAGAAAATAACTACTAGTTCTTAAAAGAGATCACTCTCATCTGACCAGAAGAACTGTGGAATACAGGCAATATTATGTGGAAATTAGACAAAAAAGGGTATGGAAGCAAAGGAATACCAGGATATACCTTTGTTATGCTGCATTACCATAAAGTATAAACAAATGGGAGAAAACGCTCCCACAATTCAAATTCAGAATTTGAGGGATTCCTACATTATAGCTCTACCAGAGGAGAGGGGTCAAGAACACTGCCCTTCTCAATGTGCAAGCAATGTTTTCAGACTACCTGACATATGCTTAGGTGCTTGTGTATCCACAGGGAAGGAAGAAAAGGGTATAATGCAATAAGCATTAAGTAGTTTCATCCAATTGTTGTAGTTTACCCCCCAGCTGGCAACCAACCACCACACAGCCCCTCAGTCACTACCAGTGGGGTGGGGGAGAGAGTAGGAAGACTCAGACTCATAGGCTGTGATAAAGACAGTTTAATTGGACAGAAAAGGAAGAAAATAATACTAATACTAATACTACTAATACTAATACTACTACTACTACTACTAATGATGATGATGAAAGAATTTGAATATATGAATCAAGAGTTGCACAATGTGATAGCTCACCACCAACTGGTACCAGTCAGTTCCTGAACAGTGGCCCTCAGCCAGCTCCAACCTCCAGTTCACATACAGAGCATGATGCCTTATGGTATGGGACATCCCTTGGGTCAGCTGGGGTCAGCTGTCCAGGATTTGTCCCCTCCCAGGTTGTGCCTCTGCAGCCTTCTCACTGTCAGGACACAAGAAGCTGAAAAGTGCTTTAAATTGTTCAGCAACAATTGGGAACATCAGTGTGTTCTCAACATTACTCTCATACTAAATTCAAAACATAGCACTGTACCAATTACTAGGAAGAAAATTAACTTTGTCCCAGCTGAAATCAGGACAGAAAATGCAGAAAATTCTTACCTACATTAATGAATCTTCCTTTTGGTTCTACTGTCATGCACAGCACCGGGAACATCATGTCAAATATTGCAATGCTAGAAAAAGACGTTTTGCTGCTGTAGTTGACATAGTTTCAACAAAAGCTGAGGGCTGAAGATTTCTGTCCACCACAAAAGTAGCCTGACATACATATTTCAGAAACAAAGTACATACAGACCATTTCTAGGTGAAAGATGTTTCCACTCATACACTAATGATTTTGTTGGCAAGACCTAGACTATGCTTTTTAATATTATCAACATTTGTTTCAGTTTCTCTCTTCCACTTCAGTCTGCTTCTTTCTTCCTTCCTTCTTTCCATTCCTTCTAATTCTTCTGCTGCTCCCACTGCAGCACTGCTCTGGAGGCTCCTGGCAGTCCTGTCCTGTAGGTCCGTGAGTCCATGAGACTTTCATGTGACAGCTCCTTGGACCCTGATCCAAGGGTCTGAGCCCTGCTTGCTGGGGTTGCCAGAGGGGCACTGGTGTGACACATGCACAGTGCTCAGCCAGCTCCCTTCTGACTGGCAAGAGGATGCTTTGATGGCTCATCTGGGCACACCAGGAGCTCAGCTTGGCTCAGCTAGTGCTGACAAGGCAGGCACTTCCCCCACTAAATCTGACAGCCTAACAATACAGGTTTAATACTAAGGAGGACAATTTTCTCATTAATATTTGCTTGACTAGTCTTATGTCTTCTTCCTTTTCTCTTCCACTTTTCATCTCCCATGTAAATCCAACCTGCTTATGACATATTCCCATCCATTTTCCATTTTCTCTTCTTTTTCTCCACAAACACTCCTTCAATTCTCTTCCCTAAAGTAGCAGTGGCCAGGCACAGAATGGTTGAAGCCCTAAGTGATTACTGAGCTCCTGACCCCTCACTAACACAGCTTTGTATGGGGTAAAATGGGACAGAAGGGGACATGATGGGTCATGCACTGAGGAGAGAGGTCAAGGTGCCAGCCACGGCTGAGACACTTTATAATGAGGAGCTTTTAAGGGAGATCAAAGATGATCTCCCTGTCCAGATGTGCTACGGTTACAGTGTGCCAGAGGAAGAAGGACACTGGCTTATCTTTGCAGAAGCTCCTCAAAGGAGATTGAGGGGATCTAAGGAAAGAAGGAAAGCATAACGCTCTGAATGGCCCAAGTCAAGGCAGGACAGATCTGACTCCCAGCTGAGTTACTGCCTGGTGTGCAGCATTTGAGACATGAGGTTTGGCTGTCCCACACACCTACCCAGATTTGCATTCTACCTCTTATTAATGTTAATTACTCTTATGTTTTACTATAAGAGGGAAATGTGGACCTTAAAAGGCACACTGCTTTCAGAAAGCCATTACTGCAGCATAACCTCCTCCTCTTCTCATGGTAGAGTTTGGACACGTTAGACTTTCTCTGAAACCACTGACTTGCTAAAGCCTTTTTAAAAACTGAAACATACAAAAGATCTCTATATTAATTCATCAGGAATTCAGTTTCTAGATGGCGGCTGATTAGAACTGGATGACTGATTCAGTTAAAGAACCCTGATCCTGTTGATCAAACTGATAACTGATGTACTGTAGGGACTGCTTTTTCACCTATCCAGAGAGAAGGCACCTGGAGGCAAATGCCTAATTTTAATTTAGACCCCTTAATCAGATCAACCCCTCTTTTTTTTGTTGTTTTTGTCTGTCAAACACTGATATTTACTTATGACACCTTCTAGAGCTGTGCAGTGCATATAAAAATTTGTCTTATTGCAGAAAAACTAAGTTCACTTTTTACCGCTGGCCAAATTGCATGCTGTGTCCATTAAGGAGGAAAAGAGAAGCTCAGCTGTTCAGAACAGCTCCCTTCCATCCTCCTTTGAGTTTCATTATCAATGACATTTTCTATTTCAGCAGACACCTAAACTTTCCTTATGAGCTTCCAGCACAGCCTGGCACAACAGCCACTATTTAAATCTCTCCTATACAAATACATTTTATCCATAATTTTTATCTTATGACCCAGGAAGACATAAAACTTAATTTACTCATTAACCTTAGCTTTCTGAAACTGCAATTACTGCCCTGTGCACAGTCAGTAATTGAATTGAGAAGAGGTAGCATGCAAATGCCAGCCAGGGCTAGCTACTGCTAAATAGATAATCCTGCATTCTCACTAAACTTGCATGTGTCACACTGACAGCAGGTAGAAAAGCAGAGTGTTAGAAAGAAAAATGCACAAAGTGGCATTTGCAGGGATTAAGGAGATGCAAAAGACCAGACTCATAGGAAACCACTCAGTGGGAATACCCATTATATTAGCTTAGGTTTACGATTACAGCTAATAGCATGCAGTTATTACTTTTGCATTGAAAACCATTTTCTGAGTGGATGGTTTTGCCACAGAATCAGATCTTTCCCCCCTGCCTTTTGTAATACAAGATGCTGGCTAGCATTTTATATAGCAGTATCTCCTGCTTCAGCTGTCATGAAAGAGATGAAGACATTACAAATAAGGACTGGCCTAACAGAATGAGATTCAACTTGAAGTGTGCTTGTCTTTCAACATTGTTACTTTCCATTTTTTTCCCCTGCCACTGAAGCATGAGTGTATGCTTATTCAGGCTTGCAGACAGTGTTTTTCCATTTTCCAGATGGATCTATAAGTAGATAACCCTGGTCTCTTCCAGCTACATTTTGTGTCTCGTCATGGCCCTTGCAGAAGTATCTCACTGGTTGCCTGAGTGCATTTATCCTGGAACCTCATATCCCTCTCACATTTTACATGTTTTGTTTAGCTTTCTGGTTCCAGTTCTAATTTTTTAATTTCTTCCTTCACTACTGGGAAATGTTCCAGTAAGTTAAAAATGCCACTTAAAAACTTGACTCACCATGGTTCTGAACCCATACAAGGCATACCTACATTAGTATTTCCATTCAGATCAGGACCATTCCCTCCTGCTGCACTTTGGTTCATGTTACAAAACAGTGCTGGAGGACACAAAGAGGATTTCTACTCAAGGAGTCTAAAGCAGAAGCTGCTCTTCAGGAGCACGGGTAACAAATTCCAACTGCTATTGGCAGCCACTGCCCAAGGCCAGACTACAACAAGCCCAGAGCAATCCCTTCCCTAGCAAGGTCCAGCACCAACTCATTTCAGCAGAACTGCTCATTTTGGATCACATACTTGTTAAGATTGACATAGCATCCATAACATAAGCATACACAACCTTCTCCTGTTTTAATTTGGTGGTGCTTTGCAAGAGGGCACCTACAGAGGATCTACAGCTATGCATACAAAATAGCAAGTTATTTTGCTAATCTTTTTGTTATAAGTGATGCCTCTTTAACCTGATGTTTATTACAGTAGTTGTCTGGTTCTCCTCTTTGGCTGAACTTGTCTCAGACTGACTGGTAACCTTGGTTTAGCTTGCTTAGCTGTAGCTTTTTTTTATTTTCCTAATGTCCAGACAGCTACTCCCCATTCTATGTACTTTCACTTATTTTAATCACACGATGTAAAAGTTTTTATAGAGACAATGGTGGCAGCTGGTTATTCTACAAAGAAAAATGTATTTAGGACTCACACATACAGCACCCAGTGCAATTATAAAGGAATAACAGCAAGGCCTTCAAAGTTGTAATACTGGATGTGGTCTAGACAAGAACAGGCCTGCGTTGTTAAGAGCAGGCTTGGAATCACACTAAGGATGCAAATACTCATCAATGGTAAATTAAAGATAGTCACAACTTGGAGCTGGGCAAAACTAATGTTAGGAGCAAAAGAGAGCAGAAAGCATTATCCAACACATGTAAAATGCACTGTACATTATAAATGCGATGCACTTGCAGACCAGTGGAAAAAAAAAAAGCAAGGTCCATTACAATATCAGCAAACATGAAAACAGCCCCTAGTGGAAACTACAGTGAGGAACAAGTTGCCAACATCACATTTGTCTTGGCAAGGAAAAGCAGGAAACCCAGTCATCAACACCACACCTCACTCAGTGTGCATTTCACGTGTGCATGTGCTTGTGTGCATTTCTCTGCAGGAGTTTAAATTGATTATTTTTCATACAGTCAGAAGCATTAATTTAGTTGGATAATAGGGATTTTGAAATTTCATAACTGGATCTTGCATTTTGCAAGATCTTGCAAAATCTTAGTAACTGTATGTTGCATTTTATTTAAGCCTACAAAAATGTCAGTTACATGAACATTAAATACTTGGCTTCTCAAATAAAGCATGTCCCCATTTTTACTTATAACAAGACTTTGAGAGTAACAAAATTATTTCAATTAAGATGCATTGTGTTGCCAATTTAAGTAATCCTTCTCTGGATACACAGAATTCACAAAAATCTGCAAAAGGGAGTTATTTTGATATAGATTTATATCTAGCACCATTAGTGCTGGATGTTAAATATTACCAAGCTTAAACTTTTAAATGTGTCAATGTGGAGATTTTCAAAGCTTTTGAACTGCTTTTAATCTGCACATAAGGTGACAGAAATAGCGTAACTTGCCTGTGCTTTCTTTGGAGTGGTGACTATACATGTCTGGTACAAAACCCAGCCTTTTTTTCTTCCCTCCCACACACATTCCACCGAGAAGAATTCTCTAAGGGACACTGGAGTGACATCAATCTGGGATAGTTGACAGATACTGTAATCAAAGGATATAAGTCACGTAGAATAATAATATTGTGGATCTAAGAATATCTGTTATAGCCAGCCATCACAGACTGCATGAAAAGGGAGATTTGGTTGATTTAATTTACCTGGATTTATAAAAGCCATTCTACACATCTCTCACTGAAGGCTCTTAGAGATACTAAGATGCCATGGGAAAAAAGTCCTCTTCTGGATAAACTGTTGATTAAATGATAAAAAGGTATTGTGTAAACTGATGCTGAAACCACATTTTTGAATGCAGTTCTGGCCCTCCTGAAAAGAGATAATAAAAGAAAAGATGTACAGAGGAGGGCTGTATGGATGTTTAAAGGTATGAAATGCCTTCAGTAACAGGAACAACTGAAGATAGCAGGACTTGCTAAGACTGCAAAGGATATGACTGATGGAAACACTTGATACAAGATCTTAAAATTATGGGAAGTTATTTTACCACAGAAATGGTAGAAAGGAAACAATTGTCCTACTGTTTGTTCCTGTAAGAGAATGCTGGGGGATTAAATAAATTAGCAGATGATAAATTCAAAATTAAAAGGTTCTTTTTTCGCATAGTCTATTTTTTATGATTTAGTGCATACCACCACAGTATATTGAAGATATCAGTAATCCACATGGGTCTAAAAAAATGCAAGCAATTGGCCAAATTATTGAGAAAAAAAATCAATTTTGCTATTATGATTCATCACCTCAGGGACAGCAGAAGTTTACCATCAAGACTTCCTCCCCAGCAGGGGAAAAACTTTATTTTCTGTAAATCCATGTCTATTTTAGGATTGCAGTGGGGAAAAAGCTTCCATTTAATGTTTGTCTATAACACAGGGGATTAAGCTAATGAGGCTTGAGCAGCCCCTTCCATTTCCCTGCTCTTAAAAATCAAAACTGCACTGGAGCAAAGAAAGCAATGCCCTTATCTACAGGTCATTTCTGGCTGCAAATGGAAATTCTGGCCTCCTCTTTCTTCCAGTGGTTATTGGAGCTCCTTTGCATTTTGTCCTTCCCCCCTGACATGCCACTAAAACCCCATTAAGGGCAGCTGCAGCACCCTGTAAGAAGGACCACAGTCAGAAGCCTGGAGCATAAGGTAATTTTATAATTTGGCAGTTAACACATTTTGGCTTCCTTCCCTCACTGCCTTCCACTACTGCTTTCCCTCTTTCCAGGCAAGCTTGGACAACTCCATAAAGCCTGTGTTTACATGGCTACTGTGAATCTGCATCACTATCCCTGAGGAACAAAGCTGACTTCTTTCTTGAGTGTGGGCAAGCTTTTAGGGACCCAAACTGCTATGCCAGCTAGGGAAGGTGTCTGTGGCATTGTGTGTACTAACACACTAAGATACACGTGGTAGATTTTATAATCCCTAAATACAACATAAGGGAGCTTTAGAAAACACGATAAGGAACTCAGAGTTAGAAGAAACTGCAACAAGTTTAATCTAAACAAGCATCTTAATTCCCTCATCACAACAAAAATCATAGCCAACAACAACCAGGATTCCTCTGTTCTAAGAACAAAAATAATCTTCAGGAAATAAAAATAAAAACTTTTAACGAAAATAGAACTGAATATTTAGAACTATCTGTTAGGGTCTACAGGAAGCTGGATTCTTTTACAAGGGCTGGAACATGGCCAGACTGACAAAAATTTTGTTTTAATAATTTTGACCCTGTAATCATCTGTGACACAACAGTATCCTTGAGGAATAATTATTTGAAGCCGAACTCTGAAGTACCTAGCATTAAGACAAAAAGTTTACCTTTACAATTTTGAGGAAAAACACCCTTGACAAGAGACAGTTTACCTATATTTTAGCCAGAGTTTGAAGGAAAAAGAATTTCACTCCTGGCCATCTAATCAAGTACAGAGAACAGATTCCCCAGGAAATTCTAACAATAGGAAAAAATAATATTATGAGTCCTGAGCAACAGCAAGGTAATATATCACACAGAGGGCGTTATGGTTTTGTGGGGTTTTTTTGTGTTTATTTTTTTTTTTTTTACATTTGATTAATTTATTAGGAAGTGAAGAAGGCGCATCTGGATATTTACTGATTTTCGAGTAAGTCTCTGAAGGGGATCCTTAAGAAGCACAACTTAAGATTGTATCTATCTATCATGATTGTATCATGACAGATCGTATCTATCATGCAGTTAGCTAAGTGGAAGTTAGCTAAGAAAAGCTTTTCTATCACAAAAGATACTTAAGAAAATACAGTTTTGCATACAGAAAATCAAGTGCTTTTCAAATGCTTCAGTATTTCCTTCCTTGTACCAAAACAACACACTCGTGCATTTCTTTGGCTGGATTTTCAGTGCCCACAGCTTTGGAAAAAGCAGGAGTTTTGACGGAAGAGGCGTTTGCTCAGGAGGAAGCAGGGAGAAGGAACAGACTCCTCCACTGGAGGAGCTTCGCTGACCCCTAATGGACGATTCCCAGCAGTGCGCTGCCCTGGCAGGAATTCCCAGCCGTGCCAGAAAACCTCCCATTGACCAGCACTCCTCCTCTCAGCATTACACGAACTCTGGCATCTCAGCTTTTCGCTATTTAGTGTGAACTAAATATATTTATATATTGATTGTTACTAATATAATATAATATAATATAATATAATAAATATAATATAATATAATATAATATAATATAATATAATATAATATAATATAATATAATATAATATAATATATTTATATATACAATTACTATCTATATATCACGTACTATATAATTATATATTATTACATTTATATTGTATATTGTTATTATATTTAGCTAATATTATATATATATTTATTTTTATTTAACTGATATTTATTTATCCCACCTTCGTATCTCACTGTCAGAAGTGTTCTGAGAAGCCCAAAGGAAGAGGAAGGTGAACAGTGTTTAATGCAGCCACTCTAACATCTAGCTAGGACAGAACAAATTCAACTCTTCAAAAACTAAAGCAAACTGGTTTTACACCTTTCTAGAAAAAATAAAAAATGTTAAGGACTGACATCTCTAACTGACCCATTTAAACTACTTTAAAAGGAAGGTGTGCAATGAGCACAATCAAGAATCTGTATAAAAGATGGTAGTAATTTGAAAGGCACAGTCAAAGTATCTGTGCCTTTTTTTCCCCGAGGAATGACTATACCTGCCATCAGGAGAGCAATGAGACATCTCCCTTACAGGAAAAGGACTCTGCTTCAGCAAAACTGCTATCATTTCCACTGAGTGAGAAACTGCCAGCACGAGCAATGGAGAATGAATCCATGTTGGCTGGTGGAGTTTCTTTTTGTCTTTCATAGACTACAGAGATGAACTCATGGGAATGAACTCCCAATACAGAAAAGTGACCAAGCTGGAAACAGGCTGCATTTCCCATTCCCTGTCTAGAAAAGGTTTTTTTATTCATGTTTGTTTTGGTTTTTTTTAACCAGTTTGGTTGCTCTGTTCCTCTTTCCCTTTGCACCTTGCTTTCCTACCTGAGAAATGTACCTTCTGTAACTCTTCCAAAGTAGAGATTTTGGAGTGCAGAAGTAATGGCATAGAACAAAAAGGGTCCCAGAGCTAATGCCTGCACTGACAGCCAGCAGAACAGCCTTGTTTAGCACCAGTCAAATAGCACCAGTCTGTAAGAAAACTGCTGGCTTCCAAGGATTAAATAAAAATCCTTGCCGAAGTCAAAAAGACCCACCGAATTTCAAATCCTGCTTAAATCTAGCACTTGAAGTAATGATCATTTTATGGTATCACTTTCACAAATAATGGTAAAAGGCAAACCAATCCAGGCAAACCCTTTGCTGCCAGAAATTCCTGCCCCTTCAGTGTGGTAAAATAAGCAACAGATTAAATTAAATTACATTAATCTCTAGTTAACAGAGCTCCTTGGGAGACAGCCTGGAAGGGTAAAGGAGTCTAAGAAGGCTGGACATGCTTCCAGAAGGAAATCTTAAAACTGCAGTAGCAGGCCATCCCCTTGTGCTGAAAGATGAGCTGGCAGGGAAGAAGACTGGTCTGAAGACCAGTCTTTGAAGACGACTTTGGCTGAAACTCAGGAAAAAAAAAAGTTTATGACCTATGGAAGAATGGGCAGGCAACTATGGAGGACTACATGGATGTATTGAGGTTATATAGAGAAAATTGGAAGCAACAGGGCACAGCTATGAGTATTGCCATAGAAGACAATAAAAAACATTTCCATAAATACACCAGCAATAAAAGGAGGGCCAAGGAGAATTACCACCCTTTATAAGATGCACAGGTAAACATAGTGACAAAGGATGAGGAAAAGGCCGAGGGACTTAATGCCCTCTTTTTCTCAGTCTTCAATACTAAAGCCAATTGCTCTTTGGGTACCCAGCCCCCTAAGCTGGAAGACAGGGATGGGGAGCAGAATGAAGCCCTCACAATCCAAAGGGAAACAGTGACCTGCTACACCAGTTAAGACCCACATGTCTGTCTATAGGGCTGGATGGGATCCAAGGGTCCTGAGGTAGCTGCTGCTCGTGTTCAATGGACCACCTTCTGTCATTTCAAATCCTGAGCTCAGTTTCACAACAAAATAGACATTGAGGTGCTGGAGCATCCAGGAAAGGGCAATGCAGCTGGGGAAGGGTCTGGAGCTCAAGGCTCATGAAGAACAGCTAAGACCAGGGGTTCTATAGCTGGGACAAAAGGAGCCTCGGGGGGGGGGGGGGGGGGGGGCAGGGGGGAACTTATTGTTCTCTAAAATTACCTGAAAGGAGGCTATAGCCAGTGGAGTCAGTCACTTCTCCCAAGTAACAAATGACAAAAAAAGGAGGAAATGGCCTAAAGTTATGCTGAGGTTTAATTTGGGTATTTTAACTTCCAGTCCTTTTTTTCCCCACCTTCTTGTCATGTTTCTTCAACAGAAGTACCAAATGTTGACCTTAGTTGTGTATCTCTGCTCTGAAGGAGCACAGAAATCTAGTGAAAGGAGGATTTGACTGTCACTGTTTCTCTAGCACACACAGCACAACAGTGCATAATTCAAGATGTCCTGATAAGACACTGGTTTCAGATTTTTTCTGTGTTATGACTATTAGACATGAGACATATTTCCACTGTTCCTATTTTCTGTTCACTTGTGAAGAAATGATCTGTTAACCCACTGGCTGAATGTCTATTACAGTCAGGTCAAAAAGTTTAGGGACACAATCAAGTATTATTTCAGTCTCCCAACAGGGAATAATTTTAGTTTTGGTAAAAGACACAGTGCTAACTGGACGTAATACAATATAGGAATTTACTGTATTAAACCCTCATCACATTGAAATCAGTGGCAAGCCACCCTTTAATGATCACAATCTATCTAATAATTTCAATATTTTATTATTTCTTTGATTCAAGAAAGTCAAGAAGCCCCCACTATTTCAGCGCTGATGATACTAACCAATTTCTGACACTTCTGTGATTTCTGCTTGCCATGCTCGCTTATCAAAATGCTCACACATTTATTTTGTCCATCATGAAGAACCAGGGACTAAAGGACCTCAGCAGCACCTGATGAGTTTAGTGGCAAAAAACATTTTTGGCTCAGTGTTAGGAGGAAACAATCCCCACACACTTCCTTAAGAGTGGGAATGGCTCCCCTCTAACCAGGTCTTGTTAAGAACAGTGATCTGCTAACACAGATGTGTCAGTGCTCATCTTCCTTTTTTTTTTTCCATTCTGTGATCCTCGATGGTTGTGCAGACCATTCAAATATTCCACCATTAGATGCTAACAGAGGTTGGGCTGACTGCTGGACTTCCATGAGACAACTGGTTTTCCCCCTCCCCTCATCACATCACTAATGCCTGCTGGGTGGAGCAAGGGCTTAAATAAACTGGTTTTGATTCATATAAAAGCTGTAGAGATAAAATCAGGAGACAAAACCCTCTTCATAGTGTAATGGATGGAAAGCAAATAGGTTTCCTGAAAACTTTATGATTTCCAATGAATAATAAAACACATTCAAGCATTCAAATAAATATGTCCTTCTTAAATGCAATAGTTTTTAATTTTTGGTACAAGAGACTGAGATCCCAATCTGCCTATATACAAACAGCACAGAATTACAAAAAGAAAGTTTATCTAAGTCAAATTTCTTAATTTTTATTAAATTCAAAACTGCAGGAAAAAAACCACAAGTTTCTAAGTACAAATAAAAACATATCAGCTAAAATAAAATGGTTGTCAAGTTAAAACCCACTTTCCATAGTTTTCCCTTCCTTGCTATTGCCCACAGTATCATCTGAACTCCTAGAAGTGCTTAAGAAATTCATTTTATCTTACCAAGAGTATAGTAAACTGTAAGTTTACTATTTTAAAAAGCAAACTATTTAGGCACAAGGTGGCAGAAGACATAAGCACAAATATCAACCATGCTTTCCTTAATTTGTCAGTAGAAATCCAGGTGTGCTACAGGCCTGCATGGCATTGAATTCAGAATGTCAGAGCTTATTCAGTGAAATAAGGGCTTTCCTTTTTTTTTTTTTTTTTTGTTGTTGTTGTTGTGTGTTAACAGTTGTCTTTTTTTCTCCCATAAAACAGGGAGAAACTGTTTAAGTCAGTGGTATACTTTACTGTTCAGTGCCAGTGTTCTGGCTAGAAGAGTGGCAAAAGTGACAAAATGGGTTCCAGCACCAGAGAATGCGAAGTAGAGAAGCTGTAGTGTGAAAAAGACTGGTTTATACTTGTGTTGTCAGTGTAATTAATAGTCTGGCAACCACCTGCTAAGACAGCATGACAAGCAGTCACATGCTATTTGAAGATATCAGCTGGGCCAGGTCATCAGCAGCTCTCCCAACAGAGCAGTGACCAAGGTGAATGACTAATGTCTGCTGCTCTTCCAACTACACCTAAAGGAACTGTCAAACAGAAAATTAAATCATAAAAAAATTAACACAAGTGTTGTTCCATATTCCAGATTCTACCTTTTACCCATCACTTGATACTTGCCATTCTAATAACAGGTGCAGTTCCACTGTCATTCATAAATACAAAATTTTATTTGCACTTCATTCGTTTAGAAAGACCACAATGTTTTTCAATACCACAACATTCAGGACACACCAAGTTATTCAAATATGTATCTACTGATTTACCACAGCTAAACTAAACAGTGCATTTAATAAAACATATACCAAAGATATAATTCACAAGTTCATTATCAGATAAAATCCTAACACAGTATTTGCTTGATGGGAATAATTTCCACCATTAGGAAAGAAAATAATTTTACCTTAGGTTCCCTTCCCCCATCCCTACAGATGTCCAGACAAAAATACACATATATATATTCCCCAGCACAGGAAAATGTATCATCTTTTTTTTTTTTCCTCATGAATTTGTCTAGGACAGCAGCATTGCTTTTTTATACCTTCTTTTAGAGCTTGATATACCTCAATTCTTTTATTGAAACTTAATGATTCTTGTAACCAAATTCATGTTTATGCAGAAAATTATATATGCTTTTTCAAAGTGCAATCTTAGATCTGCACCAGGTGTGATGTCTTGGTACACAAAGAAAGGGTGCAGCATTAAACAAAATAAATAAAAGACTGCCAAAAATTAAACTTAGCTTTTCAGTAAGTCCAGTCAGCAGAGGATACTACAGCCAAAAATGTTTTCACTACAATAAAAGGAAACATAATGCTGATTATGGAAGCTTTGTACATAAAGTCCTCTGTTTTTAAAAAATTTGTCTTTAAAATAGTTAGCAAAGCACCATATACTTATCTTCATACCAGAAGAGCTTCTGCCTGCCTGTTTATAATAACAAAGAACTATTACAACATTTATGTCAAGAATAGGTATAGATTTAATTTCTCCTCCTCCTCAACTGGATGTGTGGCAAAACCCCATCGACTGTACAGTATTTATAACACTGGGGCAATGAATGAAACATCATTGTGAGGGAGAGGGGTAATAATTAAATGTTAAACTTGAATCCTACATAGGATTGTATATTTGCATATTTACAAGTTAGTGTGTAGCTCTGACTCGAATAACAAAGTGCAACGAGAAACTGCCAAATGATTGTAGTGCAGAGTAGTACAGATACTTTCTTTACCCTCCTGCTCATATTTTTCACTCTGGAGGAAGTAACAAGTCAACAGCAACGGACATGTGGCCTTGGAGGAGGCAGTTCTGGTGGGATTTCTGGCTCTGGTTGCAGGGACAGGATACTGTTGGACAACTCATTTCTTATAACATCCAGTGGCATCTTAAAGAAAAGAAAAATCACCTGTAAACAGTTATCTGCACAGAAAGAACTCATTTCAAGAGTTCACTGACAGCAAAAGCCTCCATTTCAGGGCCTTCTTATTAGTGAAATGCAGTGGTCAGCAGTCTATGAACTGCCTCATGCCTGCTATGGATTATCCAAAAATTTCACCTAACAATCTGTACTTGCTCTCTGTCCTCCCAAGCACGTGCAGTCATTATTTAAACATTGACTATTTGTGTGAGCAGAGGAATACTACCACCTGAGTATTTTACCTTTTTCAGAATGTCATCAACAAGTTTTAGAAATATTTCATCCACGTTAAAATTATCCTTGGCACTTGCTTCACAGAACCGCATCCCAGTTATTTGCTGTGCAAACTGATGGGAGAGAAAATAAAATAACTCCATGAAGATATGTGTAAACAGCCACAGAGAGCAAATATATATCCTCCTCATAAAACCTTAAAAAAAGCCCCAAACACACAACTTTCCCCAAATCCATGATAGAAGTCTAATTCAATTAATAATCCTGAATCTGCATGGTACAAGAAATGGTACAGCAACATATAGCTAGTTTTTGCTAAAATAGGTTTATTGGAAAAGTGGTCTGCATTTTTCCAGACTTAATTCATGTATTCAGTTGACACATATTGCTGCAGACTGCCAAAAAGAACTTCTCAGAACAGCTAATCTCTATTATTCAAAACATAGAAAACGGAAGTACAGATGCAAAAATTAGCACTGACTCCAAAAGTCTGGAATAAGCCTTCACTTCCAAATGTTTGTGTATGCCCATACTGACCTTGTTCTGGTCAAGATGGTGCCAAGTATGACACTACAACAAACATACTCTCTTGCCATGTTTCTCAACACTTTTGGCATTGCAAGAGAATAAAAGGAATGTGAAAACAAAGGTGAGCCACATAATCAAGCAGGGCTGTTGCCTGTCCAAAAATAGTACTGAAAGAAGGCCCACAAAAATTTCCTGAGTAGATATCTCCATTTGTGCTTCAAGTCTTCACTACATCCCCTTTCTAAAAAGGAGTATCCCCTACACGACTAGCAGTGTAAGCCAACTTGCAGCTTACTCTTTCTTTAGACCAAAGATACACCACTCCAGCAGGAACACACTTTATCTAACTGCACATTATATACGAATAAAGATCAATGGATTTTGAGAGATCACCACCACTCCTCAATATGCATCCAAAAGTCTGAACAAGAGTAGCCACGGACCATCAGCAGCAATGCAACAACAGCTTTGCTTCTAGACCTGTCCTTACCTTCTCTCCCTGCTGCCGAGTAATTTCTCGATCAACTTCACAGTCCAGTTTATTTCCAACTAATAGAAGCTCTGCATCTTCTGAAGCATACTGCAATTAAAACATTTCTATTAACTAAACCTAGACGTAAGATTTTGTAATGCAATCACAAAACAAGAAAAGGGCAATTCCACTACTAAATAAGGAACCACACTGATGCAGTTTATAGGTAAAGTTCTTCCCAAACATTATTTCAAAAATTTTCAAATTTTCAATTCCATTTTAAAAATGTGACTTGAGAACTAGCTGCTCTAGTTTATCTAAGAATGAACACAATGACCTTATTTCAGAGACAGGAAACAACCCCCCCTCCCCCCACTGCAAAGGTAAATGAGCAATGTTACAGATTTTCACTGACACTTCTAACTGGGACAATTCTAGTTCAAGGAAGCAGGAATGGAAAATCTTTTTGCAGCAAAACCACATCAATGCAAAGTCCTGGCTAAAAGTAATCAGTGAAAATTAGCTGACAGTAGTTTATTAATCCTAAACCAATGCTGTAAATTTCTTTGAGGGAAAAAAAAAATCCTTGTTAAAAAAGAAAAGCATGTAAAAATAAAATACTTAAGGCATACCTTATCAATCATTTTCATCCATTTTGGTAAATCATCAAATGTTTCCTTCTTGGTGATATCATACACCAAAATAATTCCCTTGGCACTTCTGTAATAAGCTGAGGTAATGCTGTTGAATCTCTCCTGACCTGCTGTGTCCCTAAGAAGCAGCAGCAAACAGTGGCACAAATATTTCACCAAAAAGTACAGAATAACTTTGTTTACATTTTAATAATAACACTCCCACATTCATTAGAGACACTACATTTCCTTCCATTTGTGTGAATTTCAGGAAAAAAAAATGAAGCAGTACTTTCAACCATAAAAAGTTTTCATATTAGAACTATTTATCCCATACTAACTTCACCAAGAAAGGCCACCAAACATTTCTACATGTCTGAGAATGAAGCTATCCAATGAAAATGTACCAGGAGATAAAGGTGGTTTTGTGTTATTGGGGTTTGTTGTTTGTTTTGTGGATTTTTGGTTGGGTTTTTTACCAGCCCAGGAAAAATGAAAAATAAATGGATACATGCTTACTAAACACATCCACAGACCCAACTATAATATGAGCAATGCACTTATCATTATTATTTGAGCTTTCAGACGGTTTTTGGATCAACCACAGCAATTCAGCCACGGTTCTAAAACCACTGCAAAACCAACTGGCACAGAAGCGAATGAAAAGAGTGAGCAATCACCAAGTGGTAAAACTTTTGTACTAGATACCTGGCTTTCACACTTACATCTACTTTATCTGAAGTGTGCAAGTAACATTTCCACGCTCACTGTAGTTATTTCAGACAGGGTGCATTCACACTGGAAACTAACTTCCAGCAATGGCACTAAGTCACCCATACTAGCTATGGCTTCTGCTCCAGAGTAGATGAGACAGAAGAGTTATTTTTTCTGAACCATGAAAACTTCTGAACTGCTTTAAATCACATAATCAATCCTGCCTAGAGAAGATTTTTAGCAGTTATACTAAAAAAATAGCTGGTGCATACCCTAAGTCTTAAAATGTGACTGGCATCTCAACTTGAAAGTAGGTTATATGGTGCTCCAAAGTGATCAAGCATTTGCTGCTTGAGTTCAGCCCCCAAAGTCAAGGGATAATTTTGAAATTTCACTGTTAGAGAAAGTCAAGAGATGGATCAAAATTAAGAGTGGAGTGGGGAAAATTGTGTGCATGTGTGTTGAGACTCAAAACTTCAAAATTAATCCTCTTCAACAGTCACATTTTAGACAAAAGGAGAAGAATGAATTTGGGAATGAGATTAACAATGGAGACCTGAAACACTTGTTTCCAAAAAAAAACCAAAAAAAAAAGGTCATGTTCACAAAATGCCACATTGATTGTCCTGAAGATTTAATCCCGTTAAAGTTCTATGCACAACAAGTAGTAGAATAGACTACCACAAACCTATCTTACTCTGCATAAAATCTTTAGGAATTTCAAGCAAGTTTCAAAGTGAAGCATTTAACTTGCCCCTGAAATTGCCACAAGTGTACTCAATAGCAAAAAATATTTGCTAGTGATTTTACAAAGTAAAGCAGTGTACACTAGAAAAAGATTTGGAACCTTTGCTTCATAGCCTGTGGGAAAATAATGACTTCCCTGCAAACCAATGATACTGCAACACGGGGCAGAAGAGAACAAATTCCTATTGCATCCGTTCTAATTTTATTTTATATTTATTCAAATCCCACTCTGAGAACTTCAGAATTACATTCATATTAACCTCTGGGACCCTACAGAAATTGAAAACAGGTAGCGCATTTCAATAAGGTCTAGCACCAGTACTACTGCAAACTAGTTTTAGATGGTTAATTGGTTGTTTTCTTATCACTAATGAGGCATTTTTTGTAAAACAATACAAGTTCTGGCAGCTGAAATGATACATATATAATATTACTCAGAGCAAGTAACTCCACATTCTTTTCCATTACTTCTTTGCTACAGACAGCTTAATTTTTTGGAAGGTTCTTTGGATGTTCAGTCTGTTAAAAATGTAATAATTTTAGTATGAACCGTTGATTTTCCACATATGGATAACATTGCTCTAGTGCTTACGAACAGAACTCTCAGAATTATGACCTCACAGAACACCTAGATTAGCATCTATTGTTAATCCAGCCTACTGATGAAGTGTGTTAGGGCTAGGACAATTTAGTTCCATCATTCTGAGCACAAATAACTACATGGCAGGTGGAACGGCATATCTCCATGTGGGAGAATACACCAATTCTATCTTTGTTCACAGTAATGGGAAAAGCTGCTTTTTGGTTTTGTTTGCCTGTCAGTTTGTTTTGCTGGACAGTCTTTTCCCTCTTTTCTGTGCCCTTACTGGAAACTGAAATAAAGAGGGTATTTCAGAGTCACCTATCTGTGCCTTCAGCTGAGTGCTAAGGACCTTTAGCAACTCCATCACAGGGTACCAGATCACTGAGTACAAGGAGAAACAAACACTAATGTTCAACTACCCTCCCTGAAGGCAGTCATCATCAGTGCACTGGTTAAGCAGGCTATGAAGAGAACTCTGCAACATTACACAACTCTCCCACTCCAGCTATCTCCAACCCCACATTCCCCAGCCCTGCTAAGTGCTCCATCTCCAAGTCGACCTGGTACTATCAACTTCTCCTCTCTCCACAACACCCTCAGGCTCTTGAAAAGTTTCTAGCATTCCTAGGCTGCTGCACCCTGTGCTCCCATTTGTGTAGGTCCTTCATCCAAATGTCACACAACCTGTAGTCTGGCTTGCTGGCTCTTTGGGACATACCACACGCTGCAGCCACTTTAGAACATCCATGGCATCCATCCAACACCCAGTGGCCTGGCTGTCCACTACCTAAGTAAATGGCCAGATGACCACTGACTGTCACCTGAGTCATGCCAACTACAGTGGATTATGACAGACTTTTTTTGCCTTGCTTGAAGTCACTGACTCCCCCACACTTCACCTCTTCTACAGCAGGTGGAAATGAAACCAGTCAGCAGGTTTCTGATTGTAAGCATGATATTCTAACCCTTATTTCCTTTGAAAACTGGAAGAAAATAAGCTGAATTTGCTGTCTCCAACACTACCCTTACGTTGTGTTAATTTTCAAACTGTAAGGTGAAAGCTGGAAAACTATTTCTGCAGTAAGTAAGTTTAAGATGCACCCCAGGCTACCTAAGTAAACTGCAGTTTGAGTATCAAGTTGGTCTTTAGCAAAGAAAATCTTGTCTTCTACTAGGTGCCATTATACTTTTCATGAAAATTCTTCCAGCAAATTCTTCCAGTGTTGAGGAAAAAATGACAACCCCTAATACAGAGCTAACAGTAAAAACACATCTAACTTCAAATGCCTTCTTCTAACACGCAGGGCTGGAGCAATTATTCTCACTATACTATTCTCATGGATGCATTGCATGCCTGCAGCTGGAGTATTTTAGTAAGGATAGCTATTGAGGCACTAGTGGAAAGCTGGAAGAAGAGATGGCCACTGTTTAACTGGCCTACGGGTACATAACATCATGACTTTCATGAGTGATACTAAATGCTACTTAGTTCATTATTTGCTCTGGTCAGAATCAACACAATACCAGAAGACAGTTCAATTTAATTCCAATTAAATTAAACTCCAGAAGTTTTCAAATAAGTTACTACAACCTAAACAATGACTTGGCGTAACTGAAAAAAACCCATCAGATTACTTTTTTTAACACTTTTTTTTAATAGCAGTTTTCTTCTGATTTTTTTTTTCCCATGGAAGTTTTCTAAATGAAAAGCACTGGTCTAATTTGTAATCAAAAATATACAGTGTATAACTCCTCAATCAGCTATAATCTGCAATTAGAGAATTCAACTGCTTGACTGGTTTTTTCTTCCCAAACAGAAACTAGACATCACTCCAAAAATACAAACATACATTACAACAAACAAAAGCAAATTAAAAAATCACACAAAGCCCATTTTCAAATGTTGACTTGTCATGTTCTATGGCAGACTGCATAAAACACAATACAAATATGGTTAATCTTAATTAAAATATCTTTGGATAATTTCTCTTTTACATAAATGTTCTCTGTGTCTAAACCAGTTGAAACAAACACGTGGACAGACTCAAAACTGTCTCCGGCTCTCTAGTTAAATTAATATTTTTATAAGTCGTGGTGTAAAGTGGTAATAGAAGTGAAAATATTTTGAAACTTACATAAAAACTTAACACTAATTTATCACTTTCACATGCTTCTATGGAATTTATAGGCAATATTTTTTAAAATGCTTTAAAGTAATTTTAGAAGTTAATTGTACCTGTCAAACACATTCTTTTCCTCCCATAAACCACAAATACATTTACTATCTTTTATTCTATAAAAAATTTATTTCAGAGGTACTGAACCAAAGAAGATACATTCTTCAATATTCTAGAACAGGGACTTTCCAAGACAACTGTCTCTTAGAAAACAGAGCAGGCAGAATGTGAACATTTAATGAGAATGCACTGGTTTAAAACACCTTCAGAAGCAAATCAAGCTTGTTGTGTTCCCAGGTCGCTGGCTACCTTGAGCATTAAACCTGTAGAGGTATCAGAGAGCTCCCCTGGCTACCCAGCAAGGAACTGGGAGCAGTGGCAGAGCAGCACTGCTTCCCACAACGAGGTCCTTCCTTTCAGAGGGGAAGCTGGAAGTGACTGTGTCAGCTGCTTGTGTCAGAGACTGCCCAGGGTACTCAGGTGAGAGGGCACACCTTCCTTTCCTGCTTCAAAGCATCACTGAGAGGTTCCTATTATTTGATCCAGTTTTCTAGCTTTGAAGAAACACTGACTCATAGATGCTTGCACTATCCAACAGCTCTGGTTACTCTACCTCATGACTTGAGCTGCATGCAGGTATTACTTTTCACAGGACATAGGAGCTTGGTGTCAGCCTAGAACTGCAAGGCAGAAGCTGATTTACTGGATCCTACCACTTCTAGCAACCCAAGGGGCTTTTCACTGTTCTAGGTGGCACAGAAAAGGTGGATACTACTCTCTGTCCCCAGTGAAGCTCTACCATTGCATAATCTAAGGAGTAGAAGCTTGTTTCCTGACTGGAAGTCAGGGAAATAGGGACCAGATAGGAAGCTAGAGGTGAGAACAGATACGCCTCTGTGATGATCAGGGCACAGCTCCCCATTATGAAAGAGACACAGGAGACAAGTCCTTTTGTATTCTACTCTCCTAACAGCAGCAGGAGTGAAAGCTGCTTTCAAAAGGACGTCTTGCACACCTAATAGCTTGAAATATTCAACACTGCACTGTTGTAATGTATCTTTGGATAAATTCAAGTGGTAGAGCTTTGTGGAAAACACTCTGCTGATAGTGGTCAGGGGAGAGACAGGTGAAGTGGCCATAAGAATACCAAAGTAAACTTTTTAAAAACCATTCTTGTCTGACTCTGGAAGAAGAACCATCAGATTACTTTAAAAAAATGAACAAAATTTCATGCTTTGAAATGCAACTTTAGGCATTTTAAGAAAACAGGTAAGTGTAAACTTCAGAACTTATCTGTTGACTGAATAAAACAGGTATTTTCAGGCAAAGTTACTGCAGTCAATGTATATAACACTACCAGGAAATATGAGGCAGCCTAAATTCTGTCACTGTGTAGGTAAAAAAAAAGACTGACTTATCAGCCACACAACAGCAGTCTCCATTTCTAAACTTCCAAGTGTTTGACTTGGTAAATTGCTTTCCTCTACAGTCCAACAACTGGAAGTACAATCAGGAGCTGAGGGAGCTGGGGCTGTTTAGCCTGGGGAAGAGAAGGCTCAGGGGAGACCTTGTTGCTCTCTACAACTCCCTGAAAGGTGGCTGTGGGCAGGTGGCGGCTCGTCTCTTCTCCCAAGAAACAGGTGACAGGACAAGAGGAAACAGCCACGAGTTCCACTGGAGGGGGGGGTGGTTTAGACTGGCTATTAGGAAAAAAAATCTCTTCCCCAAAAGGACTGCCAAGCACTGGAACAGGCTGCCAGGATGAGCACCTTAACAGACATGCAGATATGACCCTTGGGGACAAGGTTTACTGGTGGACTTAGCAGCACTGGCTTAATTGATCTTAAGAGCCTTTTTAAACCTAAATGATTCTGTGATAATAAGAATTTATAGGTAGGCCAAACAACATACTCAACAGAATTCAGAATTAATTAGCCAAAGTTGTACTTATCTAATTGCTTTTCTAAAAAAACTGGAAGTATGCCAAGGCAGTTTTAAAGATCAAGTATAAGAACAACATTTTAACTTCCTCTGTTGGAGAGAAAGTGACACTTAGTAGCAAGATGTCATGTTCATGAATTTTATTGTATTTTAAAATATTATCTCTTTGCATTGTGCTTTCCTTGCCATTTTATTAAGGCTTCCCATAGAAGCAATTATCACATCATAGCAATGTATCAACTTTTCAAATTCAATTTTTAAAGTTTCCTATATCCTATTAGCATATTCTCAATATGTGGAAAATAATGGTTTAAACATCTCTTTTCCAAAAATCTTTACTCCTATAATATATTTATTCAACATGAGAATTTTTTTATAAGCTTAGCACATTTCATAGTAAGAATGCATATTAGGCATATATTAGCATCTCCACATCAGAATTTTTTGTTACCTCTGTCAGCTCCAGCAGACCCTGGCTAACAATTGCTGGCTCAACTGCCAGTCTTGTGGTCATAGGTTTCCAAACAGGGACAGATGAATGAAGACATGCCACTAACATTCAAGTGTTAGGTGACAGATGAGACCAAAGATGAAGCAGCAGTTAACTCAGAGGAAGCAAGACAGACACATGGTGTGACAGACAGAATTGATGGTGACCTGCCAAGAGGAGTTAGTAAACTGAATTCACTGCATCCATATAGTTAAGAATGAAAAACTACCAGAATATCCTAGAAGTGTAATAAAAGGAATATTTAGCGCTTCCCCCCTATGGACTGTTAGCAGCTTAAACAGTTCAACTGCAATGCCAATTATACATCACACACTGTTAAAAAAACAAAGCTAAGCTTTTACATAGTAGTATGTAAGATTAATGTATAGAACATAGCTGGTTTATTCTCTCGTAATTATGTTTACGTATTGTACTACTCCGCAAAACAAAAGAGTGTTTAGCTCAGTAATTTCTAAACAATAAAAATTGTATCAATCACTAACATGGAGAACCATTACCAGAAATCATGCAGCCTACTCCAGAAAGGAAGAGTTTAGCTCAGACACTGAACTTTCTGTAGTAGGACATCAGTACCAGTAAAGGTATAGTCTTATTTGCATGGGATTGCTTTATTTTTCCATGTTTAGAGTGGATATGATTTACTTTAAGTCTTGAATGCCCTTCACTTTTAAGTTATTTAAAAACAGTGTCAAAGAAACAGCACTGCCTAAACCAAGTTTTAGAAAAACAGCAGAAAATACTTCACAGTTGCTTTATAATTGCTGTTACAATGAAGGTCAGTTTTAATCAGTCCAGAAAAATAAAGAAAACAAAATATACTTTCTCTAGTGTCTATTTAACACAGTCAACTTTTGTTGTTTGTAGAACTCCTATTTCTTGTGTAGGTGATGTCATTCTTCCAGGAAAAGGGGCTCAAGGCCTCTGTGATACATTAATATTTCAGTAATTATATTCATGCCCTACTTCTAACTTCATCTCTCCTTCTCCTCCTTTACCCTCACAAAAATCTAAAAGCTATTTGGTTTTGTTTAAGTCTTGTGGGAATGGAGGAGAGAAGTAATAGGGTAAGAGCTAAACCAGCTTATAACAGTTAATAGTAGTATTAGACAAGCATATTAATTCATGCTAGAACATAAAAATTAAAACATACTGCTGGTTGCATGTTTGTTTTACTTACCAGATTTGTAATCTAATTTTCTTTCCTCTTAGCTCTACTGTTTTGATTTTAAAATCAACACCTATAAATAAAATACAGCAAACAGAAAAGGAGGAATAAGAAGCAAAAGTAATGAGGGTGTAATTATTATTTTTTGATACTTTTTATTTCTCAGATCAACTTGTAACAGTCTGAACAAGCAGAAGGGTTTGCACCACTACAATCAACTCAGGAACATCAGGGGCATTTGACAACCACTATACAGCTTGTGAGCCATTCAATTTGGCAGCATCACAACATAAACCTTCCACTTTGTGCAAAATTTCCAGCAGCAGGTAAACCCAACAAAAGAGAACAACAGGCATAGTATGATTATTTCTCTCCTATTCATCTCGACTGTCAAGGACAAGCCTGTTCTACTTCCAACGGGCACAGATGCCCTGGAGGCATGGAGCAGAACCAATCCCTCCACATCAGTTTTGCTGTTTGTGATGCAGGAGCAACATAGCTCTGGCTTCCAGGATGGATGCTTAGCATCTGTAAAGTATACAGCTGCAGCAAAGTGCTGGAATTGAGGCTGGTTTATGAAGAAGTTTTTCAAGACTGTCATTGTTAAGTCCTGCAAATCTTTACTAGCAAACCTCTTATATTCAAAGAGGGTATGTGACTTTTAAAATTTGTTTTATATCTGTATGGTACTTTTATTCACCATCTCAAAACTCCAGTCATATTTTGAATGCATAGTACATATCAAAGATAGAACCATGAAGACTTTATTATACAGAAAGACTTAACTTCTATTAAAAAAAAATAATGCTGGCTAGCAACATATAATACATGCTGTGGTCAAACAATACCTAGCCATGAAAGATTACCATCTTAACTACAAAAATGTAGCAGGGAATAAATGTCCTAGAATATAACAGATTTGCACACTGTGGACCTGTTCATTTTAGGATACATTTGTATGAAGATTTTTGCTTCAGTTCTTCCTTCTACACATCATCCCTCCTAACAGAGCTAAATCAAAAAGGGAGAAATAAAAAAAGAAATGAGAACATGGTTCAGACCCATACACTTAAAACTCACATAGAAGTGTAGAAGCATAAGGTGTTGGAAACACTTTTGTTATTTCACGTGCAATTCTAAACTAAGAATAGGGATGAAACTCAAGAGGAAAAATGTTTTTTACTTCCTCTAACAAAAACAACACATTTTCCCAAAGATTACCCTTTGGTAAAAGCTGAGTGTCCCTGCTGATATTCAGAATTGAAACTGAATTTAACTTTGACAGAAGGAACTGAACTTGGCCATTATGTCCATATTTTTAGTTTGCAGAGCAGGTGGACATTGTTCAACCAGATTTAAAAAATGGAAGGATCACTGACCTTCATTCTCCTAAACAAGTATCCCCTCTAACAGCTTGCAGTTGCACATTGCATATTGATAAAAGTAATGGTCATCACACTACGACGTTTGTCCTTGTTCTCCATGTCCTTAATAGTGTCTAGCACACTGAATCGTCAATTCTTGGAGAGATATTCAGAACATATCATGCCTGTACTTCACTTACAAACATGTATTTCTTTCAAACCCCAGGAGTTATTGTCTTAAACTGTTTTTTTACTAAATAGTCTAAACCTTTAATGGCAATTTTCAAGTATTCATATGCAAATTTATAAAAATATTCAAATTATTAAATCTTCAAATAATTCATTAATCTTAACTTCAATAAATCTTTTTGTACACTTCTGAAAAGCAACTGTCTTAGTGCAAAAGCAGAAGAGAAATGATCCAGCTATGTTCTAGTATCCAAAGTGTGTGAAATGAGAATTCTTGTAGTTCCATTCTAATAATTATATTTTTTAAAGAAACACACAACCATTTCTACTGTTATACGCCTTTTCTCTATATAAATGCATTTAAACTATAAAATGCAATTGCCTTAAGTCACAACTTTCTCTACAAGATAGTTACTTTACTTAATTAACTGTAATTGCTTGCCTTAAACTTCTCCTGTCCTCAAGAAGTTTGAATACAACTACCCAGACATCTCAATCCCAATCCTGCCATTCTGTCATACACAATGTACCACATGATTTGTCATTCATTTGATATTAAAAACATCTAAATCACCTCTGATCCCAAGCCAAGTGTTAAAACCATCACAGGGATTTCATGTAAGGTTCAATAATGACAAAACAAAAATATTTTTATGTTTATGGAAGTGGTTTTTATACAAACCACTGATGTATTATACAAACAAAAAACCAAAAAGCTTTTGTTATATTTTTAAAAATGAAATTATTTAACTATGGAGTGAAAATCCAACTGTTACAATAAACCACATTTCCAGCATGGGACTTCTTGGGACTAGAAGGCACAATATATGATTAAAATGAAGTAGAAAAAAGCCTACATATTAAAGAGATGGTTTCAAAATAAATGATATGTCAACAGCATTCTTACTTTAAAGTCAGATCTTTCTATTAATCACCTTAAAGTCACAGGAGTAAATATTTCCCTACTGTGAAATTTTGAAAGGAGTAATACAAACAAGTAACAGTTTTAGAAAAGCCAACAGAATCTTCTACAGAATCATTTGAATCATCACTTAATACTTAAGTCAGACAGAGTGCCAGAACTCTCCAAAGGTTGCTCAACTACTTTTTATAATTAGTAATGCTCTGTAAGCATCAACACAATACCAAAAGCTTCATGTCTGCCAATACTGAAGGAAAAAATCTGGCAGCTTTCATTTTGCACACGAAGAAACAAATTCCTAAGCCTGTCAGGTTTCATTAGTGTGTTTTACCATAGACTGCCAAAGCCAGTGCTTTGAGTTTACATACAAATTAGTAATTCAATTAAAACAACAACACAATAATTTGTTTTCCACTTCAATTTCAAATATTGCATTGAGTTAAGGAAAAGGTCAATCAAAGAAATTATTTAGCTTGACATATGTTAATGTAAATACCTAAATGAAAAGTTTTGCTATCCATACAATTACTCTGGAATGGTTTTATACAGAGTTCAATAAAACAGAAGAATCAACAATTACTGTTGACAAGTGCATTAAATCTGAATAATGTATCTTATAAAAAGAAAAGATTTTAAAAGGCTCTCTTTAGCTGTGACAATACCAGCAAACTATCAGTGGCTTGCATGCTACCTAGCTTGTATTTAAAGGCCTGCTGGCTAATTTATTGTCAAGTGAATAACAAAATATACACATGCCAGGAAATCCAACATGTGCATGTGCTTATGACCATTCCGAGGCGTGCCATTTGCCAGTGATGCAAGGGGAACCAAAAGGCTTATTACAACCTCCCCTCCTGTTAAAAAGTCAGCCTTGTCTCTGTATGTCAGACCTGCATGGACAACATGCCATCAATAATTTTCCAAAATTATTACACTCAGTTAACAAGTAAATCCAAATCACCACCTCTCTTTTCATGGATTTTATGGATTAAAATTGTATGTGTTTTGGATGTCACATTTTTGACCCTTATTTTTTGCTGGAAAGGCCTTTTTCAGGAGTCCAAACATCCTCCAAGAACTAATGTAAAAGGCACATAAACACAGATCTCAGCCCCTGGTTTGGGTTTCTGATTTTGCATTTATTTAAGCATTTGAAATATACTGATTGAACTTGCCCTACAACTTAAATCTGCAAAGGAGCAGATCTCCCTACAGGCTAGATGTATTTCAAACAAGGCATTAAGGACAGCAACACTAACCCGGTGTGTGAAACGTAAGTTAAGGATTCGGAACATTTTATTTAATGCGCATTTTATGTGTACCATTGTTGATAGCAGCATGTGAATTTTGGATGAAAAACATACTTCATACAAAGAACAACATATCTTACAACATGGGCTCAACTGAAGCTATGCCTCCTCCAGGAAAAACGAAGTGCTACCAGGATAGAAGGGTTTAAAAGTATATTAAACACACAGCCAAACAACTTGTCCACACTCTTTTCAAAACTAAACAGCCTTAAAAGAAAGAGAACAGAGACTCAAATTAGAAGCACACTGATTATGCTCTAGATAAGGGCAAGTCACTGAGGATGACATCTCTTGTCAATGAATCAAACTTGAGACTTTCAAACTTGAGACTGAAATTCTACAAAAATGAAGCCCAGCCCAGAACTGACTACAGTACATTAAATTCTCACCCCTAACAGGAACTAGAGGTTATCTGCTAAATCACAAACTGAGATAGGCTGCACCCAGTTGTGTGTTTCTCTTTAAATCTAAAAGTATTTGTTTAGAAATAAAATAGTAAAGAAACTTCTTACTATGCATTTCATGTTTAAATTTGCAATCTTTATTTCCTTTCATAAGAGACAGAAAAAGAAAGTGGAAACAGTTTTGCTTAATGCACACAGAGTGACCTTTCAGTGGACAAGATTTCTGGTAACAAAGTCAATGGAAAAGCTGGGAAAACAGATGCTAATAGAGCACAAAAAACCCCCTCTAACTAAAATCAATTCCAATGGATTCAATTTTCAGAGGCCTATTAGTGATTTGCATCAAAGTAATTCAATCAGTGAAAGATAATCAGACCATGCTTAAAGAAACACAATTTAAAAATTCAGAGGTTATACACCAATTAACCCTTAAAATAGACATATAATTTGAAGACTATGACAGGTTATTGAATTTGGACATCTAAAAGCATTATGCATAAAAATTTTCTTACTTATGCAACATTTGATAACTGAGGTCACGTGAATTTAGAGGTAACAGCCATTTTTATTAGTCCTGTTTTGTAACTCAAACACCTATCCCAAAACTGCCAAAGTCAATGAAAAGAGGCTCAAGAGCACGCCTTCTGATTTCTATTCTCTTGCTTGAGGGGGGGGGGACACACAATCAACAACAAAAGGTACAGGAAAAGGCTACAGAAACCGCTACCAGGAAAAATAACCAAAACCATTTTGTCTTATTTTAATTGAACTCTAGGGCAAGCAGTTAGTTTTTAAAAGACACCGAAGTGGAAATGCCTCTTTCAAGCTGCATGTTACAAATTTTAAAATTTCAAAGAAGAAATTTGGAATAATTTAGTGCTAAATTAGATATGTTTGGGGATTATTTTAGAGGCAGGTAAAGTACGTTGTCTATAGAGCTACAAGCATGTAATTCTAGAACGATTAGCATGCAGACATTTGAGACTGCTTGCCTAAAATAAAAGTGTACCCATACCTCAACTGGCAACTGGGCCACAGACTAGAATGAAACAGAGACCAATTTTCTTTTTTTCTATGTAATATACATGTAGTGAGCAAATGTTGATGGTGTAGTCAAGTGATTTTTATTTTAATGTCCAATATACAACTTCTAAACATTTCAGATGCTTGGTACTTCCCAATTCAGTGATGAAGGAGGAAATTATAATTTCTTTACATTCTTGTGGACAATAAAATAAGAAGAAAACCTAGGCTTCTGACACTATTTCAGACACTAAGATCAAAGCATGTACCAAAATGCTGGCAAACAGAATGAGGTGGAAGAGGAAACTGGAAGGAGTAAGTATCTCTGTGGCTTCATGAACAAGACTTATCCTCAAACTTCTCATTATTAAACACTGAGCTACTGGTCAACAACTACATGACCTGAAGTGAAAATTGAATGGAAAAAGAAAGGTAATTTCATGAGAAACACTATGCAGATTTTTAGAAGGCAGAACCTATAAGCGTTTTGTTTTGGGTATCAAGTCTCCCTCTCCTTGGGATATCAGAAATAAGTTGTAAAAGTGTTGCTAACCAACTTCCAGAAGGCCCTGAGAATCCTATGGCCCTATTTTCTCTTTTTCTTTGCTAATGACAAGCTCAGCTGTTCACAGCAGAAACTGAGTCTGACAGCTGCATTCCACTCCTTGCAAACCTAACTCCCCACGTTTGACACCATTCAAGTGGCCTCTTCACTCTGCCTGTTGTTTTATTTGTGTATTCTCATATATGTCCTGACTAGGGACTACAAGGCTCTCTGACAGTCCTGTAGTGTTGATATAACCCAGTACCTGAATACTTTTATCAGCTGAAGTTAACATCTAGTTTACAAATGAAAAAACGAAAGTTCAACTTCAAATTTACTCTTCCTTATAACTTCTTGGCAATCAAAATACCTATACCTCCACAAAACCCTACTCCTAAACCCTAATAATTTATATTATCTACCTACCTTTTCCTGTTTTAAATGAAAGTTTTGTTCGCTTATAAGGATTCAAATGATTATGCATAGGAAATCATTGCTGACTATACCAAAGGCTGTAAAATACACTTAGTTGACACATCTGGGGCAAGCAATGACTGGCCATGTGTTTTCACTTGCTGGAGTCTCCATGTTGTCCATTCCAAGTGACTACACTGCTCCTAAAGGTGAAAGGCAGCTTCCAGGGGACACAGGCTTCTGCCACAACTTGCATCTCCAAAGACAAACAAGGAGGTTCAAACATGCTCCCTAATTATCTCAAGGTTTTGTGTAAGACAAAACTGTTTTTCTCTGCGAGTTTCCAGCCTCCTGCTCCTCTCTGTTTTTAGTCTGGCAAGAAACTGAAGCACGCCATTAATAAGGTATTGGTATGGTTTATTTACACTATCCTGCACTAGTCAAAAAGCCAATACATAAAACCAGGTGTTTTAACACCCTGCATATGCAAAAGTAAGAACAGTCAATTCTCACAGAATTACTTATCCCTCATCAAAACTTCCTTCCTTTTTTTTACATAACAGCAGAAATTTCTCACATTGAGTTAAGAGCTGTTTCTTGATTAAAGCAAGAACATCTTCCTGTTACTTTGTCATGAGGTGGTGAACTAAGAAACATTTCTACTCTTTCTCCCCTCTCGCCACAAACAAGTAAGCTTTCAGTGCCATCTTAGTGAAGAGGGGGGGAATCTTTAAAGAAAAATTAAAATTAATTATACTTGTCAGAGAGCCCACAGGCACACACAATTGTATCAAAGAAAGAAATGTTCTTTTAGTTGACTAGTTGTTCTTTTAGTTGAGGATGATTTTCTGAAAATTTAATATAGATTGTTCGTCATCTCAGATTACATCAAATTACTACATTTATTTTTAAGCCATAGTTTTGATTTACTGAAAAAAATTAAAATTATTAGAAAACCACATACTATGTTTACAGTGCCTGTGAGAATACTGTTTAGGTAACTAAAAAGACTGAGGAGTAACTTAGAGGGCAGTTCTGAAAAAAGACACTTTAAAAGTGAGTAGTCTGATACTTTTAAGTGAAAATCATGGTTATATGACAAGCTTTTGGGAATGAAACTGAACATTTGTGTTGTTAACTCACATTTTTTAAGGATAAAGAGAATGAACACAGGTTTGAATTGTGACAAAAACCCCACATGTATGTATACATACATACATATAAAAATGTTTATATCCATATATTTGTGGACCATATATAATTGTCTAAATATTAAAGACTGAAGTTGCCTTAAGAGCATTCTGATAAAAGACAAGGCTGAAGTTTTCACTATTGCCATTGTTTATTTGATGGACACTGGGAATTTTGCACGGATATGACTATTATAAAAATAAATAATTGGAAAAATACCACTTGGAAGGAAAAGATATGGACCTCTGTAAATCTCAAGAGTTTCTGACTTCCATACCATTTCACATGAAGGTGAAACCAAGGCAAAGAGCACTTCTGTGAAGTCAAAGGAGTCTTCCATTTACATGCCACTGATCTGCATGGCTACAATTAGCCCAGAACAGATCACAGGTCACTAAATTCCCATCTTGATCTCCAACAAACCTTCCCATTACAAACTCCATTATTATTTTGCTTGCAAATGAGGCCAGAGGGAAACTTTAGTGTTTACTAAAAGTGATACTTTTGGTTTCCTATGAACAGCTGCTAAAACAGCCAGCAATGCACATAAACTGCACTGGCATTGTCAAGGGCAAGGCCTCTTTCCCAGGATGATATTAGACCTGGTGGAAAAGAGATGAAAGATAAGATGAGGTCTCAAGAGACTCTGCATACTGAGCCAGCAAGTAAAAGAAAAGCTGAGAAGCCCAACTTGATTTGAGGGACCAGGACAATCAGCATTCTAAGAGGTGAATCAGTGCAGGGCCTCACATTTGGGAGAGCAGGAACCTCAGGTTCCGAGAATAAAACCCACAGGGAAGTGTAATGTCTGTGGAAAAATTAGATCGACAGGAAATACTGCTGGCTACAGCAATTTTGTATATCTGTCATGGAAGTAACACAGCAAGGAGACTGGGAATGAACCAAGAATTGGTGGATTAGGTAGGACATACAACCATGAGACTGAGCAGTAGCTGGACAGACACTGGGAAGAGAACAGAGGCCACTGAATATTTGACAAGGATGACAAAAAGGAGGTTGAGATAGCACCATTTAAAAATTAATATATAAATTTAACATCACAACTATAGAGATCTGAATTAGGAGGCATTTCTTTTAGGATAAGAACTAGTTAAGGTGGGATAAGGGGGTGGAAGAAGCAGAGGCCAACATTGTTTCTTCATCCCCATGCTTGAATCTTCTTACAAATGTGGCAATGAGTACTTATCCACTACCCTTGGAAAGATCATTCTTCCTCACACCATATTTTGTGCATATTTTTTTAAATTGTCAAGTCTGGAAAACCTGCAAGTGATAGGTTTGGATTCTGCTCCTGTGTGAATAATGCAGGCAACAAATAATATATAGAGATCAAATTTTACTTTAAAAGAAAAAGTGTAGATTTATGTTTCTTGACAAAGCTAATATGATCCCAATATTGCCCCTGAACAAGTTATTATTACATTATAGAAAGACAGTGGATTTGACACGGGCATGGAGAGAGTAATTTTTAATTTTTCAAAAATCAGTAAATATTTGAGCATATTGGATATTCTCAGTGCTATGTAAACAGCAGATTTAAGGAGACACAATATTCCATGGAACTAATTTAATGCCCAAAATAAATACATCAAAAGAATTTTAGATCAACAGCACATTGTGTGCTGTTATGAATAATGTGCTGAAATCTGCCAAGCTATTTTTGAACACTTTCAAAGAAGTTCCGTATCTGAGCTGAGACTGAAGACATGTTGACGTGCTTTCATTAAAGAATTTTCTTTACCAATCTGGAAACACAGCCTTCTTAAATTAGCATTTAAATACTGTATCTTTCTTAATTGAATCCACACAGTCCATTTTCTGCATAAATGCTCCACTTTTCAATAACATGGCACTATTATCAGCACTTATGGACAGGAGACAGAAAGGGTCTTTGGAGATGTGCAACTCTGCCACTGTTGGAGGAAGTCCTCTGAGTAGCCTCTGCTTTCATACAAAAGCTTAAGGTGGTAAATGTTGTTCTTTTTGTCCTGTATGTCTACAGGTTTTAGTATAAAAGCATGAAAGTAAGGCTGAGACCATTAAAATCAAGATACGTAAGTAAATATGTATTCTAGCGTCTGATTTTAAATACAGCTTTGCTAATGTAAGGTACATACAAAACATGCAGTTTTTTGGTTGTTTACATGGCCTTTTCAAATTTAATCTCAAGGTACATTCAGTTTATGTAACTGGATCAGTCACAGCATTTTCACTGATGTTTCAAAACACGTTCCCCACTTGCAAATTCTTGAAAACAACTGCAGTGAAGTGGCGACAAAGGAAGAGCTTTATGATTCCTACTGTGTATTAGAAGCTGAACTCTGGTTGTTTTGGAATGTGGGTTATTTTCAATCTATATGAAATGTAAATAGCACACGTTACTTTTCCTTACTTTATAGTGCAAAAAAAAAAAAAAAAAAAGAGTACAAGCCAACTGTGAAAAACTCTTTCATTTAGCAGTCAGTCTGGGGAAATCTCAACAGCTCTCAAGTTTAGTCTAAGGACCTTGAAAAAATGCCATTACTATCAAGTCCTTCTACATGTATTTTGGCACAAGTTGATTTCCCTATGCTGCTTTATGTTGGCACATCTTGTACAACAAACATTACATAACCTTCTGTCTAGCAGCATATCACTACTTATTTCCTGTTTCTTCCCTAAAATAAGGAAGATCTCTGTTTAAATCACTGTCTCAGTTATTTAGGAAGTCAGTTCTGCTCAAAAGGCGTCAGCCTGGAAGTCTGGACCGGGGTCTAGACCACCTACCCTCACTTTCCAAGATTCACAGCAGGAAACTAACCCCAGCTACACAGAGCAGCCCAGACTTGATGGAAACCTTAATGTGGGTCAACCTAAAGAAGATGCAGGAAAGTCAAAATTAATGTCTAGACCTGGAGAATTTAAAAAGAATGCATTCCTCAATTAATTGTACTCTAGTTGTACCATAAATTCAATTAATCTGTTCATCTAGAAAAGTCATCAACATTTCTTCATTACAACTCATCCTTTGAGGATTAATGCCTCTGGTATACTATCACTGTCTTTCTAACTTCTACAAGGATAAGTTGTCAACTTCAAACCAAAAAATTTTTCAACATAACAGTGCTAATCTGCACTACCACACCTGGATTCTTAGCCTAGGAAAGAATTAAATAACTGGAAAAACACAAATTAAAACAAACGTATGTGTAACTGTGCATCATTTTGCTACAGGAAGATCATTCTGGATAGTAATAATTCAGTTTCTAAAAGGCAATACAATCACTTTTCATCAGATGCTATGAATTCCCTCACATTCCAAGCTACAATTAAACTAAGCATACATATTTTCCAGTGACACAGACTTTAACAACCACCTTGCTGCAATACAAGAGTTCAACTCCAAGGACAGGACTCTAATAACAACGCAGACTAACCAGCTTGTTTTCCTCCCTTTACACACTTGTGCATTAGAAGACAGCAGGCATTAAATTACCTCCGAGACTCGCACAGATGACTAAACCATGAATAAGACAGCACACTACAGAACTAGGAGCTTCTTTTCTTGTTAGTTGTATAAGGAGCCAAACACGCAGTGTTCTCCAGAAATAAAACATTAACCTCGGATCTAACATCACAGAAGGGTTCTTCCCGAAGCCATAGCAGCCATCTGGAGTTAATCTGACTGCGGTCTGGAAGAGTAGTCGAATAATACATTGGAAGAGTACACAGAACATACACTGCAACTTTTCAACTCCTGAAATACTTCTGTCTCTTAAACACAAAAACGTGCTTTACCAACCATGCCTAATTTTTTCTTCACACTGTCTGCCGTTAGCAATGCCAAAACAGCCAGCCACCAGCTTCTCACAACTCGCCAAGGTAACTAGGACATCCACGATCTTTCCAAGAAGCTCTGTTGAAGTCCGGCACCACGCCCGAGGAACCCACCCAAACCCGCTGCCCTGGGCGGGAAGGGGATGGGACCACCGCGCACCCAGGAGCGGGACATGGTCTGGGAGAGAGGGAACGCCTGGCAGGCGGGGAGCGGGCCCGCACTCGGGGAAAGGCGGGACAGGGCCCGGGGAAGGGCGGCCGCCGTACGAGCCCCGCGCTCCCACAGCCGGGCCCCGCGAGCACCGGGGGGAGGAGCGCCCCCCCCCCCCCCCGGACGGGACACGCTCCCTTACCCACGGTGGACTTGCAGGCCTCGCAGAAGGTGTCGTCGGTGAATCGCTCCATGAGGCTGGTCTTGCCCACCCCCCGCGACCCGATGATGATCACCTGCAGCTTGAAGTCGGCCGGGCGCGGAGGCTGCTTCCTGCGGCGGGACTGCCCCCCCGAGAGCGCCGGCGACCCCGCCGCCGAGCCCGCCCCGAGGTCTAGCCCGCCGACCCCCGCCCTGCGCTGCGGCAGCCCCGAGCCCGGCTCCATCAGCGATGCATACGGCGGCGCCGCACTCCCTCCCCGCCCTCGGCGCCGACCACTGCGAGGCACGGGGAGGAGGGGGCAGCGAGGACGAGACGCGGCCGCCGCCCGGCCCTGCCCGAGGGGAACGGGAACAGCCACAGGAACGGGAACTGCGCCTCCGCCGCCGCCGGCGGGAGCGGCGCGCCCAGGCCCGCGCAGCGCCCTCTGCCGCGCCGGAGCCGCGGCCGGGCCGCGCCGCAGTGCCGAGGGCGGGAGCGCCCGCCCGAGCTGCCCCGGCCCGGCCCGGCCCGGCCCGGCCCGGCCCGGCGCTGAGCTGAGCTGAGCTGAGCGGCCGGACAGCGGCGTGGGGTGTGTGGCCCAGGGGGCTCAGCCTTGCCCCGGGCCCCTCCTGGGCTAGCCTGCGGTGCGCTCCGGCGCTGTGCCGCCGGATCGTGCTTCGAACTCCCAGTGGGAGCTGCCTGAGCCGGGACGGCGGGATCTCCATCCTCACTGGGGCATTGGAGCATTGCTCTTACGAGGAAAGGCTGAGGGAGCTGGGTTTGTTGAGCCTCAGGAAGAGACGACTGGCAGGGTGTATATAAATATTGGGAGGGGTCCTAAGAAGATCAGGCTCTTCTCCGTGGTGCCGAGAAATAGGACGAGGCAACGAGGGAAGCCGATGGACCGAAAGTTCCACCTGGGCATGAAGAAGAACTTTTTCACTGTGCAGTGACCGTGCACTGGAACAGGTTGCCCAGAGGAATGTGGAGTCTCCTTCACCGAAGATAATGAAGAGCCCTCTGGACACAATCCTGTGCACTGTGCTCTGGGATGACCCTGCTTGAACGGAGAGGTTGGACCAGATGACCTGCTGTGACCTTACCGACATGACCTGTTCTGTAATTCTCGATTTTGTGACTGTCTAATTTTGTCCCACCTAAATTTTCCTTCAGGTAGTCAAGCAGACCTCAGCCCTGGGTAGACTCCTGTGTGTGGCAGCACACACGGGTTGGGAGTCATCCAGGGATGGATTTCACTGTCAGATTTCTGAACCTGGTACCCACTTGCTCCTGGGTGCTGACCTTTTTGAAACAACCCCCTGTGCCAGCTCAGTTGTTCAAATTCCAAGCAAAGGAAAATATGGCTGTAGAGGAAGTAGTGTAGTAAATCATATGAGGGAAAAATCTGGATCTGGATGAGTGTTGCTCATTGTAGTTTTTGAGGATATTTCTATCTCTCCAAGCTCCGAGGACCTAGAGTTCAGAGAATACAGATTTTTCCAGATGCAGCTGGCAGCAAAGGGTGTAGAATCATAGAATGGCCTGGGTTGGGAGGGACCTTCAAGTTCATCTAATTCCATTTCTAATTCCTAATTCTAGTTAATCTAATCACACTGCTATGAGCAGGGACAACTTTCACTAGACCTGGTTACTTAGAGTTCCATCTAACTTGGCCTCGAGCACTTTCAGGGCTGGGGCATCCACAGCTTCTCTTCCAGACACAGGAGGGATTTGTGGTTTTAAGAGAATCTGAAATCTGCATGTAGGATAAAATATTATGAACCTGAGCCAAGGCTGGTGGAGATGTGAAGATGTTTGGTCCCATTTTCTAGATTCTCACTACCATTTGTAACGTAAGAAAATTTGTCAAGGCAATGTGAAATTGGGGGTACATTTAAGAAAGCGTTGTCATACAGGAATGACTTTCTCAACAGCTAATTTTCTTGACCGAGTGAGGCTATTTGATAGTGACGCTAAGTTTCCAAGAACAACAGAAAAACAAAAATAGAAAAACAACAAAAACAGAAAAAATGAACAAAAAACCCCAAATAAGCAAATAAAAAAAAAACCCCACAAACAAAATGAGAACTGGAACCAATTTAACATTTTTCTTAATTTCCACTAATTTTCATTACTAGAAAAACTGGCAGTTCTTCAAAGAAGTAGAACGGTCTAAACCTTAAAACAAACAAAAACCATATAAATCCCAACACTTCTTGAGCATTACACTCACCCCACCCTCTCCTTACTGATTATACGTAATGCTTTAATTAGGTGTTTGAAGGGGCAATTCATTGCTGAGAGTGAATTAATATAGCAAGTACAGCATTATAACAAAATAACCTTTTTGCTTTGAGTTGGACTTTCTGATCCCTTAGGTCCATTCTCTAGAATTATATGATTCTTCCAAACCTCTGATAGATTCCCAAGACTGCTCTGTTCTTCCTAAAGGGCACAGGCCACCACGTATGTTGTAGATTGTTCCTGCACATTCAGTATTGGTCATTAGAGTAGCCTCTGTTCCACTTGATATTTTGTGTTCTACCAATTCACTTTCTAACAAGATAATTCAGGCAGATCTATTCTGACCACCCTGGTCCTCTACCTCCACACAAGATATTCAGCAACATTAATATTTTCAGTCCTTCATTAAATGAACTTAACTGTGAATACCAGGCTTCAATGCCTAGCCTTGAGTGGTTTGCATAATTTGTTCAGCAGAAGAGCTTTTTCCTGATTAGTCCACAGCTGCAGAGGACCTGCAAACAAAGTGAATTCCTTTGTGCTTCCAGTCTGTTGCCAGCCATTGCCACTCTTCCTTTTTACCTCTTTGGCTGTTTGGTGGGGTCATCTTGTTAAACATGCATATATTTTTCAAGTTAGCCAGTTCCTGGCATCCAGACCTTTCCTTCAGCATCTTTTACCATTCACTGTGTACTTACTTTTAGTTTTATAAAGAGATTGACATTGGTATGGTTAATACACTTTCCCTAAATGGTAGCCTGTAAAATGAGGTATTAAGTGTATGTGCATCAGTAGAATCTCACCAATGTACATACATACAAGTATATTGATACTACTATGCAAAAAACTTTGGTAAATATGTATAACTTTCGTGGATATCCTGGCCTGCACTTCAACTCGTTTATAAACACAAATAAAATATGAACATGGGGGGAAAAATATATCAAAAGCTAGCTCAAAAAACAGAGAAAGAGATGGGATTTTGATTTCCTTGTAATTGTTTGGTGAAAAATAATCAATGTGCAAGTAGGTAGTATAGTCTGAGTTGCTATGTTTTCATTACAAATTAAATTGGTATTGGCCAGCAGAAAAAAGCTTGGAACAGAAGTCTCAGGGTTTCTACAGCAGGGATGAAATAGAAAAACAGCTTCTATCCTCTTGAGAAGCAAAGAAACAAAAGGGAAAGAAAGGTCCCCAAACCTCTGATTTTATTAATAAGCATATATATGGAAAAAAACCAGGTATTTTTTACATGATTCTGCTGTGTTCCTAGGGCAAGCTGTAGCTAGAATTTCCATCCCTCCTCTGCATCCTAGACACTCTTAGGGCAGCCAACACATGTGTTTGTGTTTAGAAATGTGAAGGGAGTCTTTCTTCAATGTGGGGAGCTGTTTGGAGATGTCACTTTGTGCCTGTGCATTGAATTTTCAGTGTACAGCCTTTAGTATATATCCCCTATATGTCATCTGTCATGCCCCAGGCCTAAACTCTTCATACAGGCTTTTTTTTTTTTTTTTGCCTTCTGCTACATCTTGTGCTCTTCTAGATTTGATCCAGGTGAAATTTATTTCAAGAGAATTATTTAAAAGAAAATACATGAAATATTCCTTTGGAGAGAGGGGGAGAAGAGCAGGGCTGGTTGGATAGATGAGCTTCCCTGGCTTTCAAACCCAATCTCTCTAAGCTTAAAGCATATTCATGGAATATTGACTGGCTGGTCACTGTTCCGTTGGAAGGAACTCTTGCTGCCCAATTGACTACAACAGTATAGTTAATTTGAATGTCTCTTTAATCAATCTCTCTCACAGGCCTATGCCATCACATCTGAGCTATGTTACTATTGCAATTTATTTATCTTTTCAGTATCGATCTAAAGGATGTGTACATTATGCCCACATTACAGGTGGTAAACTGAGGCCTTGGTATTCTTTGCTGTATACTCTTTGAGACCAATTGGAAAAAGTTTAGATGGCGTAATGGTTTGAAAGCAAAACCAGTGAGAGACTCCAAGTCAGAAATACAATTTAATATGAAAAAAAAAAAGAGAGAGAGAAAAATAAAATACATGCAATAGTACAAAAGAAAAACCACTGACAGAGTCAGAATACAACCTGACACCCTGCTAGTTAGGGTGGTGGTAGCAGTCCAGATGAAGTGGTCTTGTTGAAGTACTGATCCTGTAGAAGGGTCTGGTAACCCTTATCCTGTGGAAACCAGTAGATAACAGCTGCCTTGGTGTTCCAAATCTCAGTATTTATCTAGGTAGGAAATGTTTGGCTCCTCCCCCTGGGTGGAGCATTTCACAATGGAATAATGTACTTTTATCAGTCATACAGTGGGACTCAATGGCCCATTAACAGAAGATACCTTCCTGGAGGAAGGATGGGTTGCAGAAGAGATAAGGAACGCTGCCCCACCTGGTTTCAGCAGATAGTGGTAGAACACATACTTTCAGGCACACCTTTACATTGCAACCTAGGAGGGATGGTTTAACTCATGTGTTAAGTCTTGAGTATTTCCTTCATAAAGTGCTTGGAATATGCTGTTTTGGAAAGGGTGGCAAAAAGATTTTTAAAACAATGGCAGTCAAAATGAACACAAGACAGGGACTGGAAGCTTACCATGCCAGAGTGGCTTAAAAGTGGGATTTCAAAGGCTTCTGCTATAGTACACTGAAAAATCTGTAGCACTTAAGAAGAGTAATCCAAGAAGTAGTAGTCTTGACCTACACTGGAAGAAATGCTAAGCAGAGGGGTATAGCTAACATCTTTCTTTCCCAGAGAACTCAAAATGTTATAGATCTTTAAGGTGCATAGCAGAATACGGATTCTCCCTCCCAGATTAATATCCTAAAACAATCTTGTATCAAATATAGATTGATCAGTGCCTTTTGATAGCTTCATTGCTCCTCTTTTTACCATATGATCTTGTGAAAAGATATTTATCTGCAACTTTATTTTTTTTCCCTCTTCTATATTTTTTTCAAAAAGAAACAATTACTTTTTCTCTCCTGTTTTCAGAAACTTTATCAACTCTGAATATTTTTCCCTTGCAGTTCAGTGGTCAACTGTGATTCCCATGTGAGTTTTATATGTACTCTTTGAACAGCTTTTAGTCTGAGCAAGAAACCTCCTTTTTAAAGTTCGTTCCTTTCTAGGCTTGAATATTTTAATTACTGTGTGAGTGAATTGAAAAAAACTTTTTCCTAGGCCAAGAACCAAGAACCCATTTTGAAACTTGAAAAATAGTGATTTTGAGTGTTATCACACCCTTCTTCAGTTTCTTAGTATATTTTCCCCCTTATAATTCAATATTAGCATTATTTAATCCATATTATTATTATTTTTGAGAAATTCCTTACATGTGTGGGATATTTACCATCCAGTGTCGACTTGAGTATGTCAAATTGAGTATGATGAAATCCAAGAAGAAAGCAAATAAAAATTAGGAAGAGTCCTACTTGTAAACAACTTTGAAAATTCTTTATTGTACAATCAATTTTAAGCAGATCTTCTCATTGTTTTCACCACGGAGTTTGGCTCCCTGATGGTACATTTAAGTTTGAACAAAGACAATAAAAGGATTTTATGTGAGGGAGGGACTTGCCTACTAGCACCATTAGCGTGCTGGTTAATAGGCTGCATTCTGATCACTTTCAGTTCTGAGTAAGTTTGCCTTTGACACACACCTTGCACATAGAGAACAGCTTTACACTTGTAATCCATGCCTTTCTTCAGGCAGGAGTAAACATCTTCCCACATCTTCTTGGAACTGGATTAACTTCTACATATGCAGGGACTCTTGGGAGAGCTGGAAGGAAGTAAGCAGGAGAAGCAGGCACTCACTTAACCTTCATTTTTTAACAAATTGGGGGTGTAGAACATATAATACCCTGTAGCTATTATTGCCCTGGGTTTGTGTGGGTTTCCTGCCACAGGCACTCTGGTCTGTCCTGTGAAGGTAAGCAGCTCCCTATCCCCAGTGGAAGGCTGTCGGGACTATATTTTACTGAATTCCTTGGATCACAGAAAAATGTTAATTGACATCTATGAAATCAAACTGGTGCATACTTTTTATTGTGGTTGAATTTTCCAATGAAGTTCTGCAGTACACTAAAAATTTACTGAACAATTTTCCTGATGCAAGCATATATACTTCAGTTGTGTTTCTAGCAATGCTTCAAGTAAAATGTATTTCCTATTGAAATTAGAAACTCAATAGAGTGCAAAAAAGAAATCCTGAAGATATATGGGCCTACAAACAAATTCTTATATTAAAATTAAAGCTAATGATCCAATAATCTCTGACTACTGTAATATGATAAAATGTGAAACAAACCTTCAGAACATGCAATCTTATGGAGCTCAGGTTGTTATAATAAACTTGACTGACTAGATATTCTCCTTACTTTTAATTCTGCACTTTTCTTAGCAATTTCAGAGCTATTGCTAGATCGTTTTCAAATTTTTGATTCATTTAAAGAGAAATAAACTCTGAGGTTTGATAATCAACATTACTAATTATTATGATTAACTTGAAGGCCTTGATTTACATATGGAAGAATTACAATTAGATGAAGACATTAAAATGCATTGCTCGCTATAAGGAGTAGCAGATTTTTTTATAAAGCATGTAATCTGCATATGGGTTGCCTTTATTGTAAGCAATAACTTGAAAACTCAAGAGTCTTTTCATGCATTTGTCTGTGAAAGACTAAAGGATAAATTCACTCTAGATAGAGATCTAGATCCCAGAGAAAGTCATAAATTAAGTAATTACTGTTAAGAAAGTGATCTGTTTATGCATTTCAAGACCACTAGGTGCTGCCTATTCACTGCAGCACAGTTTCTTTTATAGTGGGTTAGAGGAATTATGTGAATTATTCATAGTATCAAACTGCATTTGAGGCCTTTTGCTTCCCACTGTAATCCAAATAACTGAGAATAAAGCTAAAATGTGGTGGAGGGCTTATGTTGTGTAATTAAGAGAAGCATTTTCTTGGCCACTTAGTTTTGAGCCCTCAATTACTGACATGGTGAATAAAAGGTATCAAGAAAATCCTGCAAAAAGCCTTTCCAGTGTTTTAAGAAAGGAGAACATAAAAAGGCCTCTCGTATTCTAGTTTGACTGGCATAGGAGGGATTTGCTGTCAGGCAATTACTGAAAATTGAAAAATGTGATTAAGGTTCACTTAAAAGTTTATAATCTCAGTTTAGCTCTGATGCTCATTATCATCTTAAATGCGACAACTATTGTTTTATAAACAACGTGGGAAGAGCTGGTTTCTTACAGTTAACAGTCAATCCTTCCTAATATATTTCATTACCTGCTAATTCTGTACATGCAACTGCAGATTAAGGACTGACAGGAACAGATGAATAGCTTTTTCTTCATATATATATATATATATATATATATATATATATATATGTAATCAAATAAAAATAATGCAGATTTCTAGCTTTAAACAAGCTGGTCCAGCATAGTTGTAAATACTGCTTACGACTGAAATGGCAACAGCAATTCCAGCATGTGAGTCACCTATCCACAGACAAATGGAAGCTCATGGCTACATCAAATTTCATGGAAACAGTTGTGGTTTTGCTATGTTTGACAAACCTCCCTTCTACAAGATGGGCTGCTGTATGAAGTTTAGCACCAACCATGTGAAATCAGAAAACAAGGACAAGTGCTGGATTCTGCAGCTGGAGCAGGGCAACCCTGGGTGCCTGTACAGCCTGGGGAATGAGAGGAGGAAGAGCAGTACCATGGGAAGGAACTTTGAATTCTTGTTTTTTTTGGCAAGCTGAACATGAGTCAGCAGTGCCCTGGCAGCCAGGAGGGCCAGCCCTGTACTGGGGTCATTGCCAGCCAGGCAAAGGAGGGGATTGTCCTGCTCTGCTCTGCGCTGGTGCAGCCTCATCTTGAGTGCTGTATGCAGTTTTGGGAGCTACAACGTAGGAAAGACATTGAGCTCTTAGTGAACATCCAAAGGAGGGTCAAAAGGATGGTGAAGGGCCTTGAGGGGAAGCCATATGAGGAGTGCCTGAGGTAATTTGGTATGTTCAGTCTGGAGAAGAAGAGACTGAGAACAGAGCTCATTGCAGTTGGAAGTTCCTCCTGAGGGGAAGAGGAGGGGCAGGCACTGATCTGCTCTGTGCTGACCAGTGACAGGACCTGAAGTTGCATGTGGGGAGGTTTAGGTTGGATATCAGGAAAAAGTTCTTCACCCAGAGGGTGGCTGGGCACTGGAACAGGCTCCCCAGGGAAGTGGTGACAGCACCAGCCTGTCAGAGCTCAAGAAGCATTTGGACAATGCTCCCAGGTGCACGGTATGACTCTGGGGGTGTTGTCTTCAGGACCAGGAGCTAGACTTTGATGGTCCCTGTAGGCCACTTCCAATTAGGACATTCGGTGATTCTATGACTAGTTTGGAAATAAATATAGGACAAGAAATAGAATTTAAAGGCATTGACATTTTGGCCCTATTAGCGTATTATGATGAAACATTGAAATAAAATATGTGATATGCAGAGGGCTGGGTTATTGTCACTATGTGTGTTTGATACCACTTTCTCTTTTCTAAAGAAGAAGAGATGAAATTTCACTTTTCCTTTGACTAACTTTTTTCCTTTCACCATTTTTTTTTCAGTAGGAAGAATAATAAAGATGTGAAACTAATGTTGAAAAGCAGAACTGTTATCAAAAGTTTTGGAAATATTTAGATTAAAAATTGCAAAAGTACAATTGTTCTCTTAATGTCAGTGAAACGACTCTAAGAATGAAGCTGTACCCAGATTATTTTCAAGGTACGGAGAAAAAGTAATGTTTGAATAAACAGTGCAATAATAAAATTAGTACTGTAGGTGAAGAGATTCATCACTTCTATAAAATATCTGTCTATTAGTACTTCTATAAAATATCTGTCTATTAGTACTTCATGTAAAGATTGTCATAAGAGAATATATATTTAGGTGACAGGAAGACCAAGGGAGCAATGTCATGGTAAGAGCATGGGTAAGATTCTGAAGCAAAGTTTGGAAACCATGAACCCCCTGCATGCTCAGCTTTTACTTTCCCTTCTCTTTATTTGCAAGGTGCCAGGTATATATCCCAGAACAATGTTATGATACAGAAAATTAAACATGAATCAAAAAAACTCTCAGTGTTCTATTTTTCAGCGGTAAATCCCAAATCCATTTAAGCCAATGGGAGGTTAGCTTTTTCCACCTGTAATTTCAGTACAGTGAAAATCCATCAGCATTTCATTTTAACCACTGGCTTTGAAGTGTGGGTGGCAACCAATTGTGTGGAACAAGCATGATATTCCCATCCATGTTTCTGAAACCCTTGTTTTTCACAGCCACTGCTAGGTTTGGGGCCATCCAGTCAGTCTTCTCTGCTGCAGATTTCCTCTCCTTTTTCAGAGCAAGGCACTTGGCATCCACTATTCACACTGGCAGCACTGTGTAATATTAACTAAATAGAGTCAAAACAAAAGTGTTATGTACTGGAGGTGGGACGTGTCAAGCTCATCTGGTCCATGCCACTACTTTGTAGTGCACATTTCATTTCCCAGCAGTAAAAATGAGAATGTTTGGGGAATATTCTAACGGCTTGCATCATTCCCTTCTCTAGAGATCTGCCAGAAAATCAGCTTTCAATCATGCCTGGGGTACAATGTGGCAGAGCCCATCCCAGTCAACAGTGACCAGCTGTGTGGGGTCAAAGCTTTAAATTCTAAATTACTGAAAACCATCAGTTATTTAATGGTGTTATTTTCAGCTATACTTATTTTCAGGAAAGGACCTGCTCAATGAATGTCACCTTTCAGAAATTTGTGTGTAAATAGCAGAATTGTGTCTGATCACACAGTTGTCCAAGTTACAAGGTGGAGACCTTTATTTGTAGGGAAGGTGTCTTTATAACAATAATGACAAGATCACCCCAATGCACATCTCATTTTCTGAATAGGATAGAGCATTTAGTCTGCCTAAAGAAGGTAGAAAGGAACATATATGGTAGCATCTTTTAAAATGAAGTATTATTTGTATCAATAATTCATGTGCTGTTAAAGTTCTTCTTGAAATAATATTAAATAATACTAATTTTCAAACTAACTTGGAAACCAGAGAGCATGCCAGTGAGGATTTCCAGTTTTTTTTCAGAAAAAGGGAAGGAAACTTGAGGATCTGCTTATCTGCTTAAATCCCATACAAAGTAAAAAAGAAAAAAAAAAAAGAAGTGTCATGTCATGGAAAATAGAACTTTCCAAACAGTCATATTTATTTCATATTATTTCATAATGAGCTGTGGTTCTGATGGAATAATACAGTTGTTTTGATATGGTAGTATTGGAATTCTCCAGTGGGTTTGATATAATAAAGAACATTCTGAAAAAAAAAAGGTTATGTTTCTCATGGGACAGCCAATGTGCACACCATATAGAATTAAAGTTGGATTGAAGAGGTCTTGAAATGCCGCTGATACCAGGCTGTCAGAGCTGGGTACCTTGAACAGGTTCCAAAGGGCTCATTACAGTACTTCAATGCTCTTTTTAAAATCAATTGTGTAGATGATGATACAAAATCTTCGCCTGGATGGTTTAAAGATGACATAAGGATCGACCAGGGAGTATAATGAATACAAGTTGCTTTACAGAGGGGACCTCATTACCTAATTAAATGCAATTACGGAGTCCAAAGAACTGTGATTCAGAAGAGACACATCTGTAACTAGGAGTCATTACAGTTCACAGCAAAGTCTTTACCATCACTGAGCATTCTTCAGCAGGGCTACATAGTCTTGGCATGTGGTTTTGGCTGAGCTGTCCACTGTATTCTGATTAACTCTTTAGGGGCCATCTCAGGCATGTCTGAATTGGATTGGATCCAGCTGGTTCCAACTGGATTGGATCTTGCTTACTGTCTGTCCTGATCGATGAGTGATGCAAAGAATAGCTGAAAGTTCAGTGTAGAGGAAGATCTTGAAATCTTGAAACATTAAGGCTATGTTTTAGGAGGAAGGAGCAAAGGGAAACAGGAAAGTGACTTTATCAATAGGAACAGCAATACTAGTCTTAATTTTTCATAACTATGCTATGAAAAGTATGTGGAGATATGATTGAAAGATGCAGAAAGGCACGGTGCAATGTCAGCATGAGGTGTGCAGATATCCCTACTTGATTTGGTGACTCCTAACTCTTAGGGAATTTGAAAGAACAGAGAATACCTTTCCAGCCTGTGTCCAGAGCTTCACTTCCAAGTTCTTGACTTGCTTAGAGAAAATCTGGGCTAAAAGCATGCAGTATTGTTCTGGGACTCACACTTGCCCGCTCTCTAGTTTGTGCACTGAAGCAGTTTCTCTTGTTAGGCAGATAGACTGGGTGATTACTGTAGGTCCTTTCCAAAAGAAATAATCTAGTACAGACTATTCTGTTCTTCAGGGTTAACCCTGTCATTGACTCGTTTTCCTTGGGCTTCCCCCCAGGTTGATTTTTAAGTGGTCCGTATCCTGTGACTTTTTTAGTGAAAGACTATTGGCCACCTGGAACAAATATCAGACAAGATGAGCAAAGGAGATTAACTAAATAAGTCCTGCAGAAGCAATTGCATAATACTGTGGTGTTTTTTTTTTAAGTAAAACCTGAATTATTTTAGAAAATGTTAATCATTATATACTACTCTAAAGACCCTCTATAATTACCTTTTCATTTTCACTGACTTCACTGATAGCAGAGGGTGGACCACTGATGATCTTTGGCTACATGGTGCTTTTTTCCTTTCAATGAAAGGACAATAGATAATTACAGCTTATTAATGGGTAAGAGAACAGTTATATATATACAGGAAAAAATGTTAGGGTCTCATTCAAAGCTGCAGGGGAGAATTTTCAATGCATTCTGTTTTATCAAAGGACTTGTTTTTTGTCTTTCCTCTAAACACTGATTCTTTGGAAGCGCAGTGATATTTTGTTATGATTATGTTATGAATAAGATGCATAATCTTGTTATGTAGCAGTGTGTAAGGAATTGCATCTTACAGAAGGAGGAATCTTCCAAAATTCAAAGATGTTTCTGATTTGGTTTATTGACTCTAGTTCAATTGTGTCAATCTTTGTCAGTTAACTGCAGATTTGAAAATGGGTATTTGAAGTGTGATGTCAAATGTCCCTGCCACTGCAAACCTCTTGTAATCTGTCAGCATCCTGGATGACATTTCGATATGTACTTTTGCTATTTTTAAAAATCAATTTTTTTGTATAACTTCAGCAACAACAACAAATGTTATTTGAATTTAAATCGTTTCCAGGACGTTTAATAAATCTCATGGCTACAAAAAAAATCATATATCTTGTTAATAGAGCTAGACCACCTGCCTCCTGCTTTGATCAGTACATTAAGTGTTAGGAAGGGATAAAACTGTGCTGTAAATTGTAGCTATTTGTTTGCACTCCATACCCTTTTAATTTTTAAGAGGAAGAGAAATGTCCTTTTCCCCAGTCCCTAAGAAATATTGCTATGACTGAGAAGTGCAATTTGAGATTAAGTTATTTCCATTTCAAATGGAGCTTTGAGAATAGTGGGTGCATGGAAGATACAAAACCACTGGAGTCTTTATAGACAACAATTTCTGAGCTGTAATACAGTTTTTGTTTTTCCTACTTATTGCTAGTAAGATGCACCACAAGATGGCTCTCTAACAACAAAAATAGTTACAAAATCCAGCGCTCCTAAAAATGGTTACTGAGTTCTGAGTGGGAGCAAATTCACCTGCACAAACCTCTGTGTGGTGCTGTTGGAGCTAAGGAGAAACACTTTAACCACATGGACAATGCCACATGGATCCTTGTTTTTATTTCCTGCTGATTGTTATTTGCTTACAGGAAGCAAGTAGAATATAATAGCATTCTCTTAAAAGTTCAATGGCAAATAGCCATGGCTACCTGTGACAAGTCAACAGCGTATTTGTTACATGGCTGCTGAGTGCAACAGCAGAACTCAATGGCATTTTTAGCTAAAGAACAATTTCAAAATAATTTCTACCAATTTTTGTGTGAAAAAGCAAAGTATTTTGCTCTTAATTTTCAGAATACTATTTTCTGCTCTATAGTCTTATTAAAAGGAAGATAAGCATGTTCCGAACTTCCATTGATTTAAACAAAAAAAAAAAAAAGTATGTACAGAGTTATTACTTGACCGGCTTGCTTGCTGGAAACAAAAATCTGTATGTATGTAAAAGTGAGGGGAGAAAATATGCATGTAGAAAATGAATAGCAAATAAACATATATCAACAGCAACTTCTGTGGATTAATATTCTCCACAGGTACAGTCAGAAGTGACTACTGGGAAAGGCCATCTCCCAAGAAATATGCACTGACTCTGCTGAAGATGAAGCACCAAACTTTTGTATTCGTGTCCTTAATCTCATAAATTACCATCAAAACGCTGAGTTTTCCTCCCTGTAGCAAAGGCTAAAACAAACTTCAGATTTTTTAAAGGCAGCAGCTGTTTTTGGAGAGCCACTGAGCAGGTGTAGACAGTCCCAGCACAGGACATTTAATGCCCCAGGCAACCAAAAGACAAAGACATTAGTCTAACCTAACTAGTTTAGTCCAGTCAAACTCTCAGGAGCATCTTGCTGAGCAGATCAGAGCACATGGAACCAAGACAAGAAAGTTGGAAGCTGTCCTTAGCTGCTCCTTATCTCTTAGTCGTGGCCAACAGCTGCAACTCAGTAATTGCCCATGTGAGCACTTAGGAATTGTGTTAGGACAAAAATCAACTTGAATTCACCTGTTTGAATTTTCCCATAGATGGAGAAGAAGAGCCCCTGTAGTTGGTTACCAGCTCTCAGCTTATATATTGCCAATTCATAGAAGGCAAAATAACAGATTAGTTTGAACTATCTTCAGCAGCTTGTTAAGATTACATGTCCTGAAATGAAGTGCTCCCATAGTCAGGCACAGCAGAGATTTGATGCTAGAAATCTTTTACCTCCCTTCTCAGCTGCTAGCTGCTGCCTCAGACCCATACCTGACTGTGGAAAGGCTAAGGGAGTACTAATAAATCAAAGGCAGGCACAGATTTAATGTATTAGTGGGTTTGCTGTGACTGAACTTGGGATAGAGAGCTTAGCCACAACTCAGTGTTATTATGGTTCTGATAGAGACCACTTCACTGGGGCTTGTGGTGCTAGTAATGAAATATAAGAGGATTTCTGTTTTGGACAGAGATTTATATCTAGTCTTCCTAGCTCTAATAAGAAATGTTCCTAAGACACTTAAAATAGGATTTAAGACTTCCCTAAAGTTTAGTTGTGCTCTGAATGGGGACTTTGGTTCAGGGGAAGGATTTATAAACTTACAGATCCTGCAATGTCTGCTGTCTGAGACTCCCTAACTCTCTCTATGGCTCCCTGTGGACCAGTCCAGCAAAATTACTGTGATGAAAGTTCTGCCTTGCAATTCCTGAGTCCTAACCCTGACTTATAAAGGGCTCTTGTTGCTGAGCTGGGCTCTTTGGTTACTGTCCTTTGAGTAACTTGTCTTTCAGAGGGGTGAGCTAAGGGCACAGACAATGCCAACAGAGTTCTCCTAATTTGTGATCAATTTGCTTGATTGCCCTTGTGAAATCGTGGCATGGACTGTGTCTCTTGACTAACACCAAGTGAGGTGACGTATTAGACACTGAAATGGCTGGATTAACTGGAAGTCATGGTTGATTCCTTCCCTTATCCTGATCAAGCTCTTCATTGGCAGCATAACCTCCAGTTAGAATCCAGCTGCAAAATTTTATCTGATGAAAATGACCCACTGTAGGTCGTAATGAAATAAAAGAGGTTCCCTAAATCTGTGGAATGGACCAGCCAGGTTATATCCAGGATCACAGAATGGATGAGGTTAGAAGGTACCATCCCAGGAAGTGTTCAAGACCAGGCTGGATGGGGCCCTGAGAAATCTGATCTCAAGAGTGACACCCCTGCCCATGGTAGGGGGACTGGAACTGGATGATGCTTAAGGTGTCTTCAAATCCAAGCCATTCCATGATTATTTGACCTTCAGGTCTAACTCCATTGCTTATGCATGTCTAGTCAGACCTTGAATTTCTCCACAGACTGAGTATCCACAACCCTTTGGGGCAACCTGATCCAGTGTTAGGCCACCTTTATGGTAGAAATGTGTTTTATCATGTTCAGGTGGAATTTCCTGTGGTTTAATGTGTCCTTTGACTCTTCTTAGTCACTGGGCAGCAGTGACAGGAACCAGGCTCTGTCTTTTTCAATCCTTCTCATAAGATAGTTATATAAATTGCTAAGTTACCCCTGAGACTTCTCCACGCTGAACAGTTCCATCTCTCTTAGCCTTTTCTTGTATGAGAGATGCTGCCATCCCTTCGTCATCTTAGTGGCCCTTAGCTGGACTTGGTCCAGAAAGTCAAGATCTGTCTCCTACTGGTGAGCTCAGAAGTGAACACAGCATGCCAGGTGTGGCCTCACCAGTGCTGAATACACAGGAGGAATCCCTTACCTGCTGGCAACATTCCTCCTAATGCAGCCCAGGACACTGTTGGCCTTTTTATTGCCACAGGGGTGCATTGCTGGTTCAGGGACAACTTTTTATCCACCAGGAATCCAAGCTCTTCCTTGCAATGCTGCTTTCCAGCCTCTGACCCCCAGTGTATGTTGCTGCCTGGAATGATTCCTCTCTGTGTGGGGGACTCTGTACTCTCCCTTCATGAGATTTGTCTCTGCCCTGTTCTCCTGCCAAAGTCCCTCAACAGTGGCACAACCATCTGGTACATCAACCACTCCTCTCTTTTATGTCATCTGTGAACTTGCAGAGGGTGGATTCTGCCCCATCACTGAGGTCATTAATGAAGGTGTTGAACAGTATTGCCCCCAGTACTGAGCTTCATTACTTGTGCCACTAGGGATTTGCCTGCAACTGGACTTAGGGCCATAGATCATAAAGCTCTGGACCTGGTTATTCAGCTACCTTCTAATCCACATCACTGTCCACTGATCTATATTTTTTTCAGCTTGTCCATGATGATATTATAGGACTTGATTTTGAAGTCTTTATTTAGGGTAAACAGTGTCCACTGCTCTCCCCTGGTCCACTAGAGCAGTCATATCAGTGTAGAAGGCTATCAGGTTGGTCAAACATATTCCTCCCTTTGTAAATCTTTGCTAATTACTCCCATAACTTTCATGTCCTTGTATTTGGAAGTGCTTTCCAGGAAGATTTTCTCCTAAAACTTCATAGGAACTGAGCTGAAACTGTCTGTCCTGTATTTCTCTACATAGTTATTCTGGGCTTCTTGAAGATTGGAGTGGTATTTTCTTTCTTCAGAGAATTTTCTCTCTTCAGTCTTCAGAAATCTCTCCCAGTTGCCATGACCGTTCAAAGATAATCATGAATGTCCTTGCAATATTAGCCAGCTTCCTCATCATGAGTGCAGTTACGTATATCCACTTGGTTCTAGTGCTCCCTAAACAGCTCCTCTTCCACTAAGGTAAGTCTTTCTGGCCCCAGACCTTTACTCTGGTCTTAAGTGCCTGGGATTCCTGAAGGATAGTGTTCCTTGTAGAGACTTAGGCAAAAAAGGCATTGAGTTCCTCTTCCTGGCCACATCATATGTCACCAGTTCCCTTGACCTATTCAGCAGTGGGGCTGTATTTTCCATTATGATTATGATCTTGTAGAACCCTTTCTGGTACTCCTTCACATCCCTTGCCAGGCCCAACTCAAAGTCATTTTTGCATTAGAAAAATAAGCTGACACATATGTATATGTCAGACTCTATGCTCTTCCTGGGATGTCTGCTGTGCTTCCACCCTTCGTACACTTACATGTCACAGCCATGCATCTGCTGAAAATGCTTCAGCAAACATGGAGATGAGTAACAAGATTCATGATTCTCCACCAGCCCTTTACAAGACAGGTTGTGCTGAGTTTGTCAGCTTCTTCTTTCATTTGCTTGCACCTCTGGGCTTAGCCATGCTTTCACATCTAACTGCTGTCAGCAGCTTCTGCCCCAGAGGGTGTGTAGCATCACTGGACTTTCTTGCCTTTTGCTGTATATTTACAAGAACAACACATTTTTAATACATAAAGAACAAGGATAAAGAACATAATGTATTGCTTGTGTTGTTTCATTTATTTCTGTTTAACAATTTGATATTGAAACTCAAAATGACAAAAGTGACTTGGCCAGTCGGAATATGTAATCCACTGTATTGCTCTTTGGCAAATGATGTTTTGGGATGCACAGGATGCATTATCATTGCAATTAGTATACCATGGAGTCAACTGGGAAAAGATACCAGACAGAAGAAATGTCTTGATCTTGTTCTAGGTTAAAATTCACAAATCTTTGCAGATTTAAATGAAGGAAAACTTTTTTTTTTTTAATTAAGGATTAAACTATAGAACATTAATAATGAAAACAATAACAGTGCTTTGGAAATAGATGCGTAACAGTATAGTCTGTGCACTCTCAATAGTTAGCAATTTGAGTAAATTCACTATAAATGAAAATAAAATAAAATTCATCTGTGGTGTTCAAATATTTTGCTGCTGCCTTGTGAAATTTACATTCTGTGACTCAAATAATAGTACTTGAAAGTATTAAGTGATAAAGCACAAAACAGTGGCTCACATAGGACACAGAAATTGTATCAACATGCACTCAACAAGTACAGTCACAATAGGGAACAACAGGAAAGAAAATTATGGATATGCCATCATTGCTTTCAGAGACATGGTAGGGATGGGAGGACACCTTTTTGCAAAATTACTTCATTTAAAAATATTTATTGACTTAGTCAGCAGTGAATAATCTTCTTGATGTGTTAAACCATCAACCACTGTATTTCATCTTATGAGATTTGTATATTAATCCATACATGCCCCCAGTGCAATACTAGGTTATGTTGGTGTATGAGGTTTATCAAAGTGTGCAATATTTTCTTAGATCTGGCAGTCTCTGAGATGTCACACCACTAACTGGCATTAGAAGAGGCAAAATTTTTTCCTTCTCCATGTGGGGAGTTTATGTTCCTGGACAGCTGACAGGACACCAGAGACTTTAATTTTCTCATTATTAAAGCTGATTGTGCCACCATCACATGCCTAGTTTCAACTGAAAGATATAACTCAAAGCTTATGTTGATAAAAATGTTGGTCAAGAGGTACACTGAATGGACAGTTGAACCCCCAAGTGTTTATGCAGCTGGATCTGCTTTGGAATCAAGGGTGCCTGTATGTCCTTACCAACATCAGAACTGTTGACTTTCAGTAAGAATTTGAAACACTGAAGGTCGAGGCTGCCAACACACTGTTGAACCATCAAAGCACACGTTCCAAGAAGATGCAGATCAGCATCAAGCTGCCCCAGAGTGAGTAGCACTGGAGTGGGCAGTGCCTTCCTGGTTTTCTCTTTCACTCATCCAGCTAGGAGAGATGAAGATTAGGTTGTGGCACCAAATCCTAAAGTTCATTTCCCAAGAAAGAACAAATGTTTTCTAATATACACCATAAACTCCTCATGGGTGAAAAGCTGGAAGCGTAAGAGCTGAGGTTCAAAATTCCAGGCCTGCTTGCCACACAATATTTTTTTTGGTGTTGAATACTGTTGTTTTCCTACTGGTAAATTTAAGGACAGGCATATACAATGTCTGAATGTCCTAAAGTAGTTCCTTGTGCCTGGTACTAAGCATGGCAGGAAGAGCATCTTGCCTGGTTCTCTGTTGTTGTGCCAAGCTTTCCAGATGTTCTTTTAAAATCGGTGGTCTATCAAGGTGTGTTCAGTACAAGGAATGTATTTAGTTGTTTTCTAGTGAGGATGTAGCTATTAGCACAGGCAGCAATAAAAATGTTAAAAAACTATGAAAAATCTGTTCATCTAGCAACAATATCTTTCAGGCTTGTATGCTACCACATACACTCATAGTTGGTCTTCCAAGGTTAGTCCTCTGAGCTGGGTGCATGAATCCCTTAATACAGATAGGTAATCTGCATCAGAACCGGTCCCCTGGAAGGAGTTACTCCCATGCCTTAGTGCAGATAGGGTTTGGCAGGTCTGTGTTTGCATTGTGCAGTTGCAAATGCCGAGGTGAAAGGTGTTGAAGTGGTTAAATTTTTGCATGAAGGAGGTACCATAGCACGGTCATAGATATCTGTGCATTGGACCAAGGCAGTGTTTTCTACAAAATTTTGAACTAAATTACAATAATAATACCTTATTTGCTTAATGTCAAGCTATCATCAATCCCATGCAAATTGTTAGCTTTGCAACAAAGCACCATGTAATTGTCACTGCAATCTTAAGCCTCAACAGTCTTGATTTTCAAAATACTAGTTCATCAATAAACAATTGTAAAGGCTTTAAGCTCCAACAGGAATGCAGTAAAGAAACTCTTTTCATCTGTGATGTCAATAAACTGAGATGAGAAAAGAAACTAGATTCATCCAAGTGACAAGTGGAGATATATATTTTAACCATAATGAATAAATGACATCTCTATTAATGATTAATCTGCTTTCAACTTTAACAAACAGTTCTAGTGATAACAACTAAATTTTTTTTGCATTAGAAAAATAAACTGACACATAGCTAACACAGTCAATTAGAGCCTAGCTCGATATTCATAAATGCTAGCTTAGTGTATGGAAATTGAGTTGGCAATTACAACCAGAACTATTCATTTTCTTTTTTAAGAGTAGATATCTAGGAATGCCATTTAGTCATTACTCAGAATTACTTGTTATCTTTGATGAACTTAGTCTGTGCTTTCATCTGGTACCAGACTGCATGCTAATGCCAATCAACAGTGTAAATATGCAAAGAAAAAATATTTGGGATGCAAATTTTAAATAAGCCTCGTGTAATTTTCATTCTGATCCCATTGAATTAGAAACTGCAGTGGCAGCACCCTCTTCAAAAACGCTACCACTGGGGCAAGAGGGGATATCATCACGCTCAGAGAAATCCATCTCTGTTCTTATGACAAGAAATGCACTGCAAATGGGCATTTTTCCTATCCCTCAGTCCATTCCATTTGTTCCTATTCTTATACCAATTTCGAGCCACTCACCTGTATCCTGCCCATTAGAGCTGGTTAGTACGTGCTGTTCATTTATCATACAGGAAACAGGCTGCTTCACCAGTCGTATTTTTTTACAGGAAGGTATCTGTGTCAGCAAGGCTTTTTGTGAAGGCTTGAAAAGTGAGAGAGTAGAGCCCTGTGTCCCATGGCAGCCTTGCCATCGCCAGGGGCCACGGGCACAGGCGTCGGAGGCTGAAATCCAGTGCTTCTGTTTTGTGCAAACAAAGGAAAACAGGTTGTTTTTGTCCCTGTGCAGAGAAAAAAGCACAGCAGCAACAATAAATGTCACAACATGAAGTGCAGCCACAAAACAGAAATGTCATCCTCCGGTCAAGTTTTGGAGACATTTAGTCTGGGGATCTAACTCAGCATCTAAGACACACACACACACACCCCAACCCCCACACACACCCACACCCACATCCACAGAAAAAGATGATGCAGCTGTTTTTCTGCATTTTCTGCAACTGGATTATATATATCTAATTTTTTTTTACATCCTTATATTTAAAATACCTGTTTTAAGTTTTCCTGTAGTGTCTGTCATAAACCCCTTTAGGTACGGCAGAGGAAATTTTGAAACACAAATACTCAATAATAATAACAACAACAATAACAAAAATTATGAATGTTAGAAAGACAATTACTCTTATTTTTGTCTCTGAAAATTTCTACCACTGTATCTATAAACAACCCTAGTGTTCTCTAACCTCTGTACATTTATCTGTAGGGAGATTAATGTTCTTTTGAAGTTGTGGGTCATTTTCCGAAATGTTGGTTTCCTCTTGTTTTATCTTCATTTTTTTCAAGATGCCTCTGCTCCATGGAGATGCTTGTTAGTACATTAGCTCTTTGCCTCTGAAGAGCTAGATGAAAGATTTTAACCTTTCACACTTGTCCCTTATATTTACTCAGTCATAAACCACAGCACACCTACCAGAAAAGCAGGAGGAAACACAGAGCAGAGCTGGAGCACGTGGCTGGATAACGTTAGTACAGCTGCAAGGGGAACATTCACTAAAGCCAGCAGATCTGGTTAAACCTGAGTTGGGCTGTCAGCACTGAGGTCAATGCATTGTCACAGCTGGACCAAGGTGAAATCAGGACTTAACCTTTTTTTTCTTCTGGTTGCAGATTCTGTGCCTCGTTCTAGCAAGACTGTTAGAACTCTCTCCCCACTTCTGGACAACAGACATTAACCTTGAAGGATAGCTATTTGCATAAAATATGTTGCAAATACTGGATTTTCTGAACACAGGCTTCTGTTAACATATTGCAATGGGAGCACATTTTTAAAAAAGATGGTTATTTGGAATTGTCACGCATTACAGTGAATACAAATACACTCTTATAAATGAATAAAATGCTAAAGCTTCTTATGTTAGGATCTGTCACTCAGTCTCAGTGGAACTTTATCCTCTTCATAAAGGCTTAAGTTTTCTACTGAAATAAATATAAATCAGCACCTCATTCTAAGTCATTGAAATGGTGGTTTGCTTTGTTTTTCTTGACAAAAATCAGATTGTATCCAGTTGGCAAGCTGGTGGTAAATGTCTTAGTGGTCAGACTAATCACCTCTAATCATTTCAAGCCCTGAGCCACTCTGACATAAAAAGGGAAAATCCAGGCACTGTTGTCTGCACCTTCCTGAGAGAAAGTGTCTTTGAGCACAAAGCCTAGTGGAGGCCACAACCTTGGAAAAGAGGGGCCAGAAAAAATAATAAAGCAAGTTCAGTCGAGCCTGAAAATGTTCTTTGTCCCAGTGGGGACCCTCCCAAAGCTCAGAAGGATGCTCCTGTGACCCTTCGGACATGCTTTAACTTAACTGGAGAGGTACACAGGAAGCAGGGGTAAAAAACGACACAGAGTCCCTCCTGTCACAGGGTGTGATGGGCTGTGCAATTTAGCAGAGTGGTGCCCTTCAAGAGCTCCAGAAAGCAGGCTTTGAGAAGCTGTCTGGCAGAAAAAAGTGAGTGTGTTGTATATGATGGCTTGCTCCCAGGAAGAGGGCCCTCAATCTCTTTTCCAATGAGGAACTTGTATAGAAAGTCGTAGCAAATATCAGGCCAGGCATCAGACAGTTCTGTAGTCTCACTGTCCTCAGATTTCAGAAATAGTGTGTATAGGCCATTTTGTTATTTACACTGGAAATCACAGCTTCCCGACAGAGACTGAGGAGGTTAAATGAGATTTTTTAACTTCTCTGGGAGTCCTGCTGGGCTGAGGTCTATGGTCTGCATGCGGGTGTTGATAGTGTCTCTGTATGACAAGGAGACAGCAGATAGAAATCAAAATGGTTTTTCATTGTGAATGTGCTTTGTGACCAGTCTCTGCGGTACACATGAACCATCTCTAATCTTGTAATAATAAGACATAGAAGAAAATTTCCTTTGGAAAAAAAAAATGAAGTTAACAGATCTTTTACAGTCTTCTGCCCTGCTTCCTTCAGTTATTGTAGGAGTTGATAAAGTTGTATTTGCTTCTTCCCTTCCCTCCCTCTTTCAGCTCTCCTTTCCCCCTGTTCCTCAAGTTCTGCTAGGTCCTGTCTGCTGTGCCCGAAGTATCTTGCAGCTGGCTGCTTCCAAAAAGACATTTAGGAAAATATTTCTTCACTGGGGCCAGAGAAAAGTGAATGAAAAGGAGGGGAACAAGGTTATGTGTTACAGACCATTTGTTTCCAAACTTTTCTGCCTCCACAACATCATGCAATCAGACCTTGATTATCCACTTTAACAGAGACTTAACACAGCTTGTATAAAGCAAAAATATAGCTAATGCAAACCATATGGCAACTAGGCTATCAGAATATTGAGTGAAAAAGTAATGGGAAAGGGAAATAAGGCCAGTAAAACCTTCAAGCCCCTTTAAACTGGGCTTTAAAGTTATTGATTCCATTCTGTCTTCTCTGTGGGCTCCCAGAAGAAAACAAAACTTTGTCCATGTTCATCAAACAGCTGCTGCAGATTAAGTTGCCCAGTGGTCAGCCCTGAGGGACAGTACCTGAAATCACAACAGATGAACCCCTACTAAAGCTTGAAAGTGAAACATCCCACCTGCTTGATGCCCTGAGAAATGAAAAACCTGGAGTCAGAAAAAGTGCTTGACTGATGAACTGAAAATTATAGCCTTTGAGCAGTTCATTTTTTAGTTGCCCCATCAGGCTTCAGAGTGCTTTCCTCACCTGGAAGATAAACCTGAAGAAGTTGATTGACCAAAATGTGTCAGAATATCTCATTTGTTTGCGAGTTTATTCTGTCCTAGTACACTCCTTTTCTCAGAGAAAAGAAAAAGAAATAACTCCTTTTAAAAACGTTTCTCTCAAAACCCTCTGTCTGCTGATCAAGATACAAATATCCCTTTTCTGTTTGGGATCATTAAGTGGTACCCTATGGGATTAAAAGCAAAGACTCCATAGTGCATCATGAAATGGATCCTGGGATTTCAGGACGTGGCAAAAACATTTGGAGGGCTTAGATGGAAAGCTATTGAGAGGGAGAGCAGCAATAAGGAATCTTACAGTGGTAGTACTGAAACCACCAGATTCCCCACGTTCTATGGGTCACTTGGGATGTCACTTGTCTTAAAATCTATCTTACTGATTCTCACTGTACTGCAGTGGAATGACTGGAAGGATTCTGCATCTTCTTACCTGCCACGGCTGTCAGAGTATGTCTGCTGGTGAGTCTAATATCAGACTGTTGTTCAGTAATGAAATACTAAGTGGAAAAGAACTCCATATATCTCTGGGAGATAGAAAACCCCAAGGAAAAAAAAAAAATCTGTGGATGTTCACAAAGAACAAATCGTACCACCCAAGCTAGATTATTTTTTTGATAGAATTACTAAATTAATGGATGATGGGAATGAAATCAATTAAGCGGTTCTGAGCTTTCAGTAAGGCTTTTGATATGGTGTGTCACTAAATCTGGTGTGAAAAATGAGTAGCCATCTGAGCTGCAAAGAAACTGTCATGGATTGAATCAAGGACTTAAGGGGAGGGAAAGAAAGTTCAAAAAATAAATGGCAATGACAAACCAGAAGGACATATTTGCTCTGGGCTCTCCAAAATCTGGTGTTCATTTCACTGGTATTTCATGCCCTATTAGGGAGCTGTTACAAAAGGTGGAGGTGACAATAAATTAGGAGGCTCAACTGAGTAAGAAATATGAGAAGGAATTAGTAGAAAGATGAATTTCCCCTCAGCCTCAGATTCACTCAACATCACCACTGCACACACTCCAGACCCCCCACAAAATATCAAATCACACCTATTACACTGGGAGAAGGGGAGAGAAACACAGCAGGACTGAAATGTGTGCCCAGAAGGAGTAGCATGGCGAGTTCAGCACAGACCTTAGTGGAGAGACCTCTTGACCACCTGACTGCATCCAGCTGGTGACCCTCTGGGCTGTGGGTTTTGGTTCTCTCACAGCTTGATTTCCCTGACAGCTGTGCTCTGCTTGGAAGGCTGAAAAGCCAGCAGAGACCTATAGAGATGGGAACTGAAAGAGAAAGAAAAATTTGCAATCTGACTCACATAACACAGAAGAAGGGTATTTTAAGGAATGTGCAGGAATGTTTCATATCATGTCACAGGAAGATCTTGTCTGCACACTGAATGCACACTGATGATGAAATTAAGCTTCAAATACAGCTTTGTTGTACTGATTTTTAATCCTGTTTTTGTGTCTCTTCAGTAATTACCTGGAGAATTGAAGGTGACACAATCAAACTAAAGGACCAGCAAGGGGCTGTGACATAGCCTAGGACAGATCTCTGAGCCCTTGATGCCTTAAAACTGAGTGCCAACATCAGTTTTTTCTAACTGCTTATAAACACTTTACTCCCTCCCTCCCCCCTACGCATTAACTTCCAAATGTTGTTGGACAAAACCAACTGAAGACCTGGAAAGGGCCTTTTATTCCTGTATATGTGTTGTAGTAATTTCTATTCTGAAGGTCTCAGACCTTCTATGACTCGTTTTCTCCAGTGATTTCAGATTTTTGAACAAGTGAAGCAGTGAGCATGAATGATAGTAAAACTTGGCCAAAGAGAGAGACTAATTTTCTTCTGTTACAGAGATTAATGTAATTGTTCTTGGATACAAGAGAAGTCTCCTGGCTGATGAACTTTGCTCTGACACTGGGTGGGAATGGCTCCAGACTGTTGTTATTCTCTCTCTTTCCCCAGAATCGCTTTGCTCAGCAGCTATTTGTAGGATATTGAACGAGCCAAGGAGCCGCGCCAGTTCCTGCTGAGAATCAGTGATCAGCTCTTGTGTTGGGGGAAAAGGCAACAGGAGCTGAGCCCTTCTGAGGGAAAGCTGCCTTGTTAAAGACCTCTCAGCTGCTGCCAAAACCAACAAGGCAAACAGCCCTCATGGGCAGCTGTGAAGCCATGGGGTAGAGAGGTCTTTGCTGGTGGCACAGTCCACTGGCTGAGAACACCTGTGGTTTGAAGGAGCCAGCAGCCCTTTCTGATTAACAACTTCCTACAAAGCACATTTTCATCTAATTTACCTCTTTTGGCTTTCAAATAAGCAAGTAATGTCACACCTGCTAAGCAGCTAGAATTATGCAGCATCATAAATTAAACTTTTTAATTTGCCAAGATTCCTGGCTTATCCCATTTATCATTCAGAGTCATCCTTCAGAGAGGCAGGAGTGCTTCCTGCATGGCTGCAAGTGAGAGGGGAATCTTTTTCCCTAGTCCTGCAGCACAGGAGGAGGCACGGATGGCAGTGGGCAGGGGGGACCCAGCACCAGGAACTCTCCAGAAGGATGCATCATTAGCAAAGTCATTAACTGAGGACACTTGTGTGGCAGTGCTGCGTTTGGCACCAGCTGCTGGAGGCTGAGTGGCTGGTGAGGTCCTGCTGTTTGGGTTCCCATGGTGCAGAGCAGAGCCCTCTGTGTTCAGGCACTTTTGGTCAGCAGGGCAGCACTGAGGAGACAACAGCTTTGCAGCTGTCAGGTACTCTGAGAAGTCCTTACAAACGGGAGCATGATGCTCACATTAGTGCTGCTGTTCCAGCTGAGTAGGCTGGCATCAACTTCAAACATTCTGCTGTGAAGGAAGGGAAAGTGTCCTTATGAAGTTGGGTATTTTTGGCCTGTCTCTTCCTGTGCCTTGACTTAAGGACCAAAGCTGTTTAATACATGAGAGAGGGAATCAGTGAAGAGGATCCTTCTGTAAATGCATTTCACTGATGGAAGCTGGCTTTGGAGGTTGTTGTATCTTTAAAATTATTTAATGCAGTGAGTGTCTGTTGGAAAATTATTGATGAGAATGGGTTTTACATAAAAGAGCAAAATGATGCTTCTGCTTAGCACAAGTTCCCTGGAGGAGAAGTTGGAAATGTGAGCTAGTCCCAGGTCTCGTAATTGCAGAAAAAATGGGGTGACTGTACTGTCTTTTCCTGTGAAAGTTTTCAGTGGCCTTTTTCCCAAAGTTGAATCCTTCTCATTGTTTGGAGAATCGTGGTAGGTTCTACTTCTCCACAAGAAATAGGCTTATTCATGGACTAGAACAGTTTGAGGTCAGGGAATGTGGAGTGAAAACACTGAAGTGGAAAAGTAATTTCCATTTGAAGAAATATTTGAAGTAACAACAAATTGGTTTTTGAACAAATCTATGAAGAGTTATCTAGGCAGCAAGTAATAAAAACGAGTTAAACTGCTTGTAAGCATTTGACCTATTCCATGAGCGAAAAATCTGTATCAAAATAGACACAGATATATGTGGATGTGCTTAGGGTAAAATAACTGCATTGGAAGAACTTAATCCAAAAGTAGTAGCACACACAGTCTAGAGGTTCTAGCATCACAAGCAGATGCTAGAAGATGAGGGTGGTCTGTGGTGCCTTGCAGAGAGAGAGAGAGAGAGAGAGCCTAATTTGGATGCTATCCTTTCTGTACAACATAAACATAGCTGCTCGGAAAACAAGTTGAGAAGGAGACAAGAAGGACAGCAGTGAATGGCATGAACCCCCCAAAGGGAAAGCAAAGTTCACCAACTGTGTGCAGCCCAGCTCAGCTTCCCCTCTCTGATGTTGGCTTTGCTGGGGCCAGCAGCTCAGCCTGGGGCTAGAGGGCAGAGGGTGGATTTCTTCTGGACAGCTTTCTCCCAGTGAGATCCTGGGCTTGTCAAGGGAAGAACAAAAGACCCGTGAAGGCTTAGAGATCTAGATGCTTATGTGAGACACCAAAAGTGCTCTTTGATATAATGCAATCAGGACAATCCACTGAGGTTTTTTGTTGTGGTCTCCTCGGAGGGAAGATAAACTTTATCCCTCCTGTTAAGAGATATAAAAATCCTTTGTTTAAATGAAGATTACATTATTGCTGTTCACATCTAAATTAAAAGAGTGGAGACCAAGTCTGGTGTTGTTACACACGTCTCTCCCCAGAGGGCTTAGCCATATTTATTCAGTGCAGGGACAGATGTGGGATGCTCAGGGTCTATAATAAGCATATTCATGGCTTGGATATGCTGGCACTGCTGGGCCCTTCTCAGTCAGCAATGGGAATGCAGCCTATGGGTAGCAGGCTGTGACTTGCTTCAGCTGGGCCTGGAGCAGCAAAGCCACTAATTCCAAGTCCAGTAGGAACAACCCAGCTCCATAGGCCAGTTGTGTTAAATATCTGCTGGAAGCCAGATCAGTTGGATACCTCATCACCATGTGAAGTGTATTTAGAACTTCACACCTGTGAGTTATGATAAAAAAATATGCTAACATATACATCAACAAGGTGTGATTTGTGATGTTAATGACTTTCCTATCTATACATTTACTGACAAAATATATTGCATAATTTATGGAATTGCTTTAGCACTCAGAGCACAAACAGCATCTCCTGATTGGTTCAGTTCAGTGCCATATGTTATAGAGAATATATGTTTATACTCAATGAAGATATAAATTTTAAGGAAACCTTGAGCAAAAGGATAAAATTATAAACACGTTGTCTGCCTGTTGAACACAGAATTTATATTTGTAATCTTATCTGAGCTGTGTTGCAAGTCAGCTTGGCTTTTGTTTTCACCCCTAAAGGCTTTCTCCAAATACTCCTGTACTAGAAATGTTTTCTGAAGCTCTACAACCAGACAATTAAGTGAGTACAAAGAGCACAATAATTACTCCACACAGCAAGTATTGTGTCATGTGTGGTAATGCCTTTCTTCCTTTCAGATTTTTTAAAATCTAGAGATAAGTTACATTGACCGACTGGCTTCTGAGTCCATATCCAGTTCAGTTAGGATCAGTTTTAAGAGAATATTTCTCTTCAGAAAATACATAAATGCAAATGCTTGATGACTGGAAAGAGTTAAAGTGATCTAGGGATTTTTTATTCTCACTAATTGATGAGAGCATTTAAATTTTAAACTCTCCTGCTATAATATATGTATATGTATATGTATATGTATATGTATATGTATATGTATATGTATATGTATATGCATATGCATATGTATATGTATATGTATATGTATATGTATATGCATATGTATATGTATTTAAACTCAATTTCTTCAATTTTTTGTGTTATATTATCATATACCATGTTACTTGAAACAGGTTTGTCCTTTCTGAAAGGATTTAGGTGTAAAATATGCAAGAGAAGAAGACAGGTGATGGTAGCCCTTCTTCCAGGGACACCATCATTGTCAGTTTGTGAAAGCAGACTGACCCCTTTGAGATGACTCACCCCATGGCCATGGAAAAACAGTTTTGGGGCAGGCAGGCTCCTAGCAGGGTCCTCAGATGGTCATGATGAGTCAGAGCCTTGTGTGTTTTATTTGAAATACAGATTTCTGACAATTCTGACATTGGCCAAGTTGGCCAAGCTCTTTTTTTTTTCCCCACTACCTCCTTTCCAGAGAGAACTGAAGTTGCATTTAACTCCTGCCAATTTTGTTAGCTGATTGATGGTCTTGCTGGCCTGGCCAAGCACTGCTCTGAAGGTTAGGTTTCCTGAAAGCAGAAGGAAAATCGCCCTATGACCACTCCAGCACTTGTAGAACAAGTAATTTGTCTGACTGGCTGCTGAATGTATTAATATTGGAAGTTAATTTGCCTGCTTGAATAATCTGGTGCCAAATAATGTAGCCATTTATCAGTTGTAAAAGGAAGACACTGCTCTTGCGCAACTGCCTCTAGAAAGTGAAAACACCATAACCTTTGTACATTTGACACAGCTGATCATGGAAAATTACACTGCAATATTGTTCTAACTGCTTGCTACCAAGAATTATTTAGTAGTCTTATCTTCAAGGTTGGACTAAATTATATCTTCATTGTCCAGAAGAAATGTAACAAATTAACTTGTAGTTGTATTAGCAGTGCTGGTTATGGAAGGGTATCCAAGTCTTCCAAAGAGTCTCAGCTAAATGGAAATCTCATGCAACAAGTACATGTATTGCAAGAGGTCTTGGGATGGGAGAGAATGCTCTGTTTAAAAACATGGAAGGTAAATACCACCCAAAGCAATAAAACTTTGCCCTCCTTCATCAGATGATGCCCTGCCCCCAGTTGCACTGCTGACAGAGGGGGTGGGATGGCAAAGAGGAGAGCAATGCTGCCAGCAGGAATGAGAGCCTTCACTGGAGGACATGGGCTTGGCAAAGCTTCCTGTCAAACCAGCCACAGGATGACCACAGACTGATCCTTAAATGTTGTCAGAAGCCCAGAATGTGGGTCAGAGTGTTTTGGCAAGAGGGAAGGTTGGCAATGGGAAGGGAGGAAGGGAGATGTGCCAACAGAAGGAGAGAGAAGCTCTATTTGACCAGCAGGCGTTGTCACCTGATAGAAAGACAGTACAGTTTATTAAATCAAAAGCTTTCATTTAATAAATCAAAGGCTTTTGTTCCAATACATTACAGCAGCACTTATTGCTTTTGGCTGTCAGGCTGAGCCATAGCTCCTCACAACACTATCTAAAGAAGGCACAAGACAGACTGATGCTGCATTTCATTCATTGATTGTCATTGAAAAAGATACAGATTTGTGCATGTGATATTTTCTTGCTAGGTCCTGACAGAGGTTGGTACAGTCAGGCTTAAAGAACCAGAATGTGAAAAGTATCTAGTTTGGGTGATGATTTGTATTTTTGCTCATATCCTACCAAGAAAAAAACCCCAACCTGAATAAAATTAAGCAAAAGCATTGCAAGCCATTGGCAGATGGTTTTTTAACAGCGTTGTCTCTATGGATTTGCTCAAAATCTGGCTTTCAGATGTAGACTGTAATCATTCCAAAACACAGGGCTGCAATCCATGGCTGCAATTCTGTGTGGCTCAATCTATGCTGCTCCCTGTAACAGCAAAGCTATATTTTGGGTTATGTGGTTTGTAATAGTGATTAAATTCCTGTCCATGTCCAATAAAGGTCACTCCCGTTATGCCTGGTTCAAGTTTCCCAGGTGTCCCACCTAACAGGGCAGATGGGAGAACAGTGAGATAATGAAATCTTCAAGGACCAACATAAAATGTCAGCCTGCTTCTCATGTGGCAAGGCAGTAACTGTATTTCACTCCCAAGACTTTTCATCCCCAAAAGGTTTATATTATAGGCTGATTGTTATACACCATATAAATCAGAATTTCAAGGGGACACAACAGCAGGTTAGTTCACTATGCATTCAGCTCACCTTTTAAGGGTTACAAATACAGAGAGTAACAAGATTTCATACATACCAGTATCTCTTCAGAGGCTGTCATTGTTAACCTCATGTATGAAAGGAGTGTGAAGTATGTAATCCAGCATGGTGCTCTCCCTTCTGAGTTATCTGAAGGTAATAGTTTCTGGAGGAGCAACTCATCAGGGTCAAATGCCACCTCCTAGTACGGTGTCTACAGTTGTGCAGGCCTGGAAACTCTCAGAAGGGCTCTACTGCACTTTTAACACTCATTCATGGCACAGCAAAAGCACTAGCAGAGAAGTTTTTGTCATAGTGAGTGCTGGTTATAGGCATTGCTTAAAATGGACTGATTTCTATACAGATAGAGAGGGCCAAATAGCTGCCCCAAATTTTCTGCCACACACAACTAACATCCATGTTTTTATCACTTTGAATGAGTGGGACAATGTGCTCTATTTATTTAGGTTCATTTTTAAAATGTGCTCTTAATGACATACATCATGTGCTGAAGCACCTAAGTAACCCTATTCATTTTATGACAAGTAAGCTCCTATTTAAAATGTTTTGTTGAAGCATATTGTTGACTGATGTCCATAGAACTTAGTCCTATGAACCTTTATGTGCAATGGTGGACTGACACCAGCCAGCACTTTAGTCTCCACAGAGACACTTGCACATTCCTTCCAGAGAAAAGCAAGAACAAAAGCATGGTAAACATGAGTGTTGAGATAAAAAGAGTTTAAGAAGTGAAGGAAAGTGGAAGAAGAAATGGGAAAAAGGCCCCAAACAATTAATGCAAAAGCATTCACTCACCACCTCCCACGGACAGACCAATGCCCAGCCAGTCTCCTAGACATTGCTTCCCCCTCCTCCATCCCCCTTTTGTTGCTGAGTGTGATGATGTGTCCTATGGGACATCCTGTCTCTGGTCACTGGAGCTCATCTATTCCACTGTGTTCCCTCTCACTCTGACTGGTCTTAATCACCCCCAGGCTACTTGCTGCAGTAGAGGAAGAAGACTGACAACCACAGAAGGTCTTGATGTTGTGCAAACACTGATCAGCAATAGCTAAAATATTGGTATGCTATCAACACTGCTTTACCACAAGTACAAAACACAACACCATATGGGCTGCTATGAAGAAAATTAACTTCATCCCAAACAGACTCAATATAGCATCATGACAGGACATGCACAAGGACTAATGAACTCATATATGCATAATGTGTGTGAGTATCAGATTGATTCTTTTGTGTACATTGTACTAGACAAGAGGATATTAATGTGTTTGTAGGATTGGGAGCTCTGATTGCATTTACTCAGGCCTGGCAGCAGTATTAATGTATGTCTAACATGGAAGATATTTAGGCTTTAATTATGACCCCCGAGCAACATCATCACAAAAAACCTAAATTGTTAGAAATATCACAACTGTAGAAATACAATTAAAGATCTTCTAGCTGCTACTAAAAACATATCAATATAAGAGCTTCAGAAGTAAAAATATTGCTTGAAAAGACTCAGTGAACATGAGATATTAATCTCCCCTGACATATTCCCTCAGACAAGCTAGAGCAAGTATCATTCTCACTCTTCATATTCAAGGCCCCCCCTTTCTGTGCCTTTGTACACTGAATCCTACCAGCAATATTAAAAAAAAAGGAAGAAAATCACGGCAGAGTGTTTGTCCCTTTCCCAGTCCCTTTCAGCCTCAAAATTTCCTTCCACCTCTCTCAAGTCATACTGCTGAGACAGAACAGTACATGCCGTGGTGACCAGACTGGAAGGGAGGTGGGACACCACTGCATCTTCCAGGAGGGCCCCTGGAGGTGGAGATGTGACAGCCTTGTCCCCAGAGTAGGTCAAGACCTGGAGAGACAGACTGGAACAAGTGTGGGAGGCAGGAAGTGACTTTTACGCTTGAAGCAGATCAGGTAAATCTGGAGAAATAACCAGGGCAGGAGTTGCCTGTTCAGCCTTCCACAGAGAAGTCTGCTTGGAAATAGCAACAGGAGTGGAGAAGACATTTTGCTGCTGCTGTTTATTGCCGTTTGCAAAGAAAGGGTTGACAAGAATTTAGAAAGGTTTTGCCATTAAAGTGTGCTAGGATGCTGAAGGGGAATGCTGGCTGCTGAGCAGGGATGTGCAGAACAAACTCCCTCATGCCAGTGGTGTATGGAAAGGTCCCACAGGTAGAGCATGTGAATGGCTGTGGCAATGCAAATGCACCCATCAGTTTCACCATATAGACAAAGTCTAAGTACAAGAACCAACCACACAAATGAGCTCTGTTAGAAACGGCATTATTTTTCACATGGTCCATTGGATTTTACTGGTAGTGTGCTCTAAAACTGGTAGTGGTCATCGTCCTCCCTAACAAGCATCACCTAAGCTGTAATTTTCTTTTCTATTCTTAATTTAGTTTTTCTTTTAAAAAAACTCCTGTGTCTGGCATGAGATATGGGATGCATGAGATTTTGTAGTGCAAGGCTCCAAGTTGATAAAATAAGTGTAAAGATCACAATAAATCCAAATGATAGAATGGATCATTCTGTTACAGTGATCTGCCTATATGACTTGCTGCCTCTGAAGGCTAACGAACAAATGCTTCAAGAAGTTACTTTGGGAGGCAGAGCAACCCAATAACTTTTGAATCAGAAAACTAATGAGGCTGTAAAACCTTAAGTAAGCTTTAAATTTACTTACTTTCCTTTAGTCATTCTTGATATGGGGGAGGGGGCAGGGGGACAAGAGACAAGACTCAAAACAACCATGAAAGGTGACTCAGCACGTGATCCTGCTGAGTTTTAGAGTGAGTAATGCCAAAAGCTTTAGGTTTGCTACTGCCATTACAGCTTCCATGGGCTTTCCCAAAGGAAGACACTTGGAATAGCTGTTGCTGGAAGTGTCAATTTATCTCCATTGCCACACCTCAAAGAAAAAAAGTCTGTGTTTTTGCTATGTTATTAAAGAACAGTGAAGGGGCACATACAGTAAGCAATTGAATTTGGGGACAGACCCACATACAATGAAATAAAAACATTTCAGAGATATTAAAGATGAGCCAGAGCCAGATAAAGAAGATTACCAAAATTAAGATGATGCATTACATCTTCAGATCAAGTCTTTGTGGCACAGACACCTCTTTGAAACACACTATGTAGAGCTGGGTAAGAACTTCTATTTTTTTATTTTTCATCTTACTAGATATAGATCTTAAGACAGTAGTTCTCCATGAAGGTATACTGCCAGGACAGACTAATTTTGCTGATAAAGAAGCCCGGAAAGCTGTCAGGAGCATTGCTGTTATAAAGATACAGATTACCTGCATGCCATCACCTCTCCCACCATCCCCACTGCTGCTCTTTCAGAACAGCTTAGCAAAAATCACCTACCTCAAGTCCTGGAGAGATGATGAGTTGGGTAATACAACAAATGGCAAACCATTTGAAGTATCTATTCATTTATATACCAGGTAGAGTATGCATCGTAGAAAACACCCCTTCCTCCATTCCAGAGTGGGAATGATGTCTCCCAAAGTTCTGCAGCTCTACTGGGCCTGCATTTATGTAACTTTCTTCTGAAAAGGGAGGTTGGATTATCAACACCTACAATGGTTGTCACTGCTGTTTTCTTTGTTTCCTCTAAAATGCCACCCTCCAGATAACGTTCAGAGTTCTGGAATATCAGCCCCTCATGTTCTATCTTCTTTCTTCTCTTTTCTGATTCCTTGTATTTGCTCTGTTCCTAACTCCTGAATGAATGGTGTGGGTTGGAATGCACTAACCCAACCCTACTGCTATGGGCAGGAAAACCTTTCTAGATACAAGTTGCTCAGAACCTCATCCAATATGTCCTTGAATGCTTCCAGGAATGGGCAGCTACCACCTTTCTGGGCAACCTGTTCCAATGTTTTTCCATCCTCACTGGAAAAAAATTCTTCCATCTAATTGAAATTGTCCCTTTTTTAGTTTAAAACCATTACCCTCCATCCTATTCCAACAGGCCCTGCTACAAAGTCTGTCACCATCTTTCCTGCAGACCACCCTGAAGTACTGAAAAGCTGCAGGGAGGTCCCCATGGAGCCTCCTCTTCTTCAGAGAACAATCTCATCTCTCTCAGCCTTTTCTCATCGGAGAGGTGCTCCAACCATGTGATCAGCTTCATCTGAAGTCCTCATCTGTTTTTTCTTCTTGGCAAAATGTTGTTTTGCCTAAGGCTGGATTTCTCTATAATTTGTATGGATTGATAGCTGTAGTATGAGAGTGAGGACACAAAGCTGCTTGCTGTGCTTTCTTTGGCTGGCTCCAGTTTTACAGCATTGAAGTTCCCAGAATGCCTTTTGGAACAACATCAGACAGACTCTGCAACATAAACTCTGTATCAGAAGAACTAGGGAAAAAAAGAGTAGCGTCAGTAAAACAATAAGAAACATTGCAAAACTCTTGCTCCTCGTCTCCTTTGACCCTTTGCCTGTACCCTCTCCAAGGTCTACCTGTGCCAAGTATGTCTGCATGAGTGCAGCAGCTGCAATAATGTCTGGCTGACACTAGCAATCTCCAATTTCTCTCCTCGGGAGAGAAATCCATGATCCTTGCTGCATTTCACATTTGGGATCACATTGCCAGCATCACCTTCTGTCCAAGGGCTCCTTTGGCACATGTATCTTACACTTTTTGAAACACTGGATGTGTCCATACATATTTCAATGGATAGATCACAGAACACAACTTTTTATGGTCCCATAATTATTGCAAAGAAGTGTGCTTGGCTGGCATACCTAGCCTCTCAAGCTGGTTGTGAGGAATATGACGTTAGAAGTTTGGATTTTGTTTCCTAACACTAGGATTTTAAAATGAGTAAGAGTACATTCTGCAACAGGCTGAAGTGCTATGAGGTTTATCCAAGAACCATCATTCTTCTCAGGACTGGGGTTGCATTTCCAGAGTTTTTCAGTACCTCTGTTCAATTTATAGCACTGGCCTGTACCTGCCAGCTACAGTTTAAAAGAGATGCTTTCTATATGCAAGGCAAGCCTATCTGTGTGTCTTCAGATCTGAATTTTAGAGTGGTTTTGAACTGGGAATTGACAAGCTGTGACTCATTCTGTCCAAGCAGGGTCTTTTAGAGCTTCTTAAAATGTATCAGGTTGACCAATACGTTTATATAGATACTGCCCCCATTCCAGACGGCTTAGCAGGATTATTTAAGAGCTGAAATACAGTGCAGTCGGCCACATCCTCGAATTGGGCTTCCCATAAAGTTTTGGAATTATTGAGCAATTGCTCTGGCCGCAACGTCTCCTTGAAACTTCTGGGTGAGAAAATGTTCTGTGGTTCCAGCAGATGGCTCAGCAAGCCACTGCTGACTCATTCCCCCTTTTTGCTGCTTTGTTGCTGCAACAAAGGCAATTCCCAGCATATTCGGGCACTGTTCAGTGCTTTGTAGAAAGAGGAACCATTCAAACACCATGGAAGATCAGCCATTCTCAGGAGCTTTAATGGTGTAAACTTGTCCACTGGCAGTAATGACCACAGCTCTAGAAACGGAGCAGTTTCATGATTCTTTGAGTAACCTCCCTACCAGTCCTTCTAGTATTGGTGTCTTTAACATCTTGAACAGAAGGAATTACATCTCCCTCATAGCAGTCATGCATCTTGAGGACGAGAGCACCATCACCCCTCCCATAGCAGCAGCAGGCACAGAGGGAATGGCAGGGAACGCCCAGGGCTGCAAAGGGCTGCTGTGACAAGACCAAGTACCACCAGCACAACACCATCTCTTCTTCAGAGCAGGGCATCTTTCAGGTTCTGCATTTGTGCAAGTGCATTTTTAAGCATATAATTAATCTCTTTCATATACAGGCACAGCGTATCTTACTCCACTCTGGTGAGCTGCATCCAGCTCCAGGGATCCCAGCAAAGGCTGAGAGAATTTGGTTTGTTCAGCCTGGAGAAGGCTTCAGGGTGACCTAATTCCAACCCTCCAGTACCTGAAGGGAGCCTCCAACAAAGACGGAGGTTGACTTTTTACAAGGGGTTATAGTGATGGGACAAAAGGGAATGAATTAATACTGAGAAAGTGCTGATTTAGATTAGATATTAGGAAGAATTTTTCACTTTGAGAGTGGTGAGGCACTGGAACAGGTTTCCCAGAGAAGCTGTGGATGCCCCATCCCTGAAGTGTTCAAGGCCAGGGTGGATGGGGCTCTGAGCAACCTGGTCTAGTGGAAGGTGCACCTGCCCATGGCAGGGGGGTTGGAATGAGATGATCCTTAAGGTCCCTTCCAATCCAAATCATTCTGTGATTCTGTGATTCTATGACCTTGGTATTGGCTGGATCAACACTGGATCACACAATAAACACTCACTGGAGGTAGCTCAGTATTTACTAGATTTAATCTAGAAAAGAGGCTTAGTTGGAGGCACTCAGATGCCAAGAGATATTAAATTAAACAAAAGTTTATCATGTATGTAATTATTTATTGAGCTGAGAATCCATACAAGGTAAACAAATGTTTACACTATCATACAGTAAGCATTTCCAGGGCTTAATAAAAATGATTGTCACTCACTGTGCTTCACCAAAAAAAAAATCATTTTAATGAATAAATAATTTGATGAAATAAAAAAATATTTACAATATAAACAAATGAAAAAGCTTTGGATATATTAATCTGAGCAACCTGTCTTTTGCATTTTCTAACTGCATTTCTATCAAGATTCTCTCTCTGAAATGGTACAAAGTGGATAGAAATTACAACTCAACAAAGTTATCATGATTTGGTACATGTCTTTCTGTTAGTTCAGATAAACTACATATGATTTGTTTATTATGCACGTGTTAGAATACAAATATAACTAAAATAATATATTATCAAAATGCCAGACAGCATTCTCCACAGAACAGAAATGTACACTAAGCTGTGACAATAACTGAGAATCACAGGCAACGAAATGTAACAGAAAAAGTACAAATTCCTTCATAAGAATATAATTGTGCTCTCTTATTTACCAGAGGACTATGCTGCTCCACCACATCAATGGCTGAGTATGAGTACAGTGTTCAAGGACTGCCACGTGGTTCGGTGCAGGCTCACAGGGGTGCCAAGCAGCGGCTTCAGAGTGGGAATCGGGCAGTGCAAGCGGTTTTATAAACATCTTTTGGGGCTCTTAAAAAGAGCCAAATATACAAAGCAGTAGAAGCATAACACTGAGAAGTCTTCATCTCATTGACACAGACATCATGAAGTGACTTGCTTTGTTTGTGGTAGTGAAAGGAGGAGCTTTGTCTGTGTTGTTTAGACAATCAGCCAGAATTCAAGTACTCTAAAGCCACTTCGTAGCAGAATTTGTATTGATCCTGAAAAATCAAAAGAAAACGACGAAGTCAGTTATTGAAGAAACTTAATTAAAGGCGTCAATATTTCTCTCCTGTTAAAATTATTTACTATCAGCTGTTGTCAGTGGGAACCAGTTTGCAAATCCAATTTATGTTCAGATAAGAAAATCATTATATTAACCAGACAATAGACACTATACATAGTCACCTATGGTGCTGCTCCTGTTAGACAAGTATTTAGCTGCTCTGATACACTTGTATGAGAAAAACTGACTGCACATAAGCAAATTGACTTGCAACTCTTCTGTCATCTGTCAAAATGATCATGTAGCACTTTATGAGAATTGGAGTTATTGAAATTCCTCCCTGGAAATGTTTATCTTAAAATAGACCCAGTGTTTAGTACTTCCCAGATGGCAACTTTTATTTTAATGTCATTCAGGCACTTGCTACATTTCAGGGCAAGAGCTGCTTACTTACTGTTGGTCCTCTATCTGCAGCCCAGACCCAACCCACAAGACTGTGAGATGGGGCCTGAGCTAAATTAATTGGATTAATTCCAGGTAATTTTTAGCAACTGACAGTGACGCTCAAATTAGGCTTTTAACAGTTCTCCTGTTACCCAATCCAAGTTTTCTGGTGCCAGCCCTGTGCTTCAAACACAGACCTGCTGGTTTTATTTGTAACTGCTTGGAAACAGAGCAAGTCCCAGGGAAATCCCTTTCCTGAGGGACGCAAACCCACTCTGCATCTTTGGAGACAAAGGGTCATGACTTGGCCCCTTTCACATCTTCAGTGGAATGGAGAGGACAGATATTTTTGACTAACCTTGGTCCACTCTGAAACTTTTAAGTGGTGCAGACTCTGATGATTTCCCAGTTTTATGTGCATACATACCCCTCTCCTGTTTCCATTCTTGCTACTCACAATACTTTAAAATACTACAAAGATTTAAATGAAAAAAATCCTGAAAGAAATAGTAAGTGCAGGTTCCCTGAATCTAAGGGCTCTGGATTCTGAAAATTCAATTTGGAAACATCTGTCAGATTCATGACTATTTCTGTTACTGAAATGCCTATTTTGCTTATGCCCTTTTTTCAATTAATAAAGGATAACTAAGCACATATTGCCATTTAGGAGCAACAACAGATTTAGCAAGCTGACAGCACTCAGCCTTGCCCAACATTATGGGTAGTAAGATCTTCATATACAAGCTCTTTTCACTGAAGCAAACATTTTAAAGGATTAAATATTTTGGCCTGTACTTGTGATTTTGGGTCACATTTTAGCTGAGAACAGAGTCCACTTAACAAGCAAAAGACCATATACTATTAATAAAATCCAAAAGCTATTAACAAGCATGGGCCATTTTGAAGTTCTTTCATTGAGAAATGTCATGTCATGAGAAAACAAGTCTTAGGTGCACATATAACCTAAGTAATGAGTGAGTTGTATGTGAGGGTTTAAAGTCCTGAAAACTTCCATAAACTGCTTTTCAGAATGAGAAAAGAATAAAAAAAAAAAGAAAGGGAAGAACAGAGTATTATGTAAATTCCTTTTCTGCTTTTATTGCATATATGTTTCTAAGTAAATGGAAATTGTTCTATAACTACATAACAGATCAAAACAAGAGATCAGCCACTCATCCATTTCCACTCTTCCATGCTCATTTTATGCTGATTTACTGATCCAGCAGAATAACTGTCATTTTCAGTAACCTGAATACCTGTCTAAAAGAGCAGACATATCTTATTTCCCACTGTGTTCACTCACTAGTGTCCTTTGTACCTTTTTATTATTCACTTGATGGTGGATATTAAAAGTCTCTTTAGACTATCTAGCTTCAGAGAAGTTATATTTAAATCTATTTTCTAGGACACCTGTGGGTAGGCCAAATAACATTTATCACCAAATGCTTTGGGCATTCTATAATAGATATTTTGCAGTATTATGTGTTGCCTTCGTATGATAGCTGAGAAAATTCACAGATTTCCATACTGTAGGGATGTGGCATTCAGATTTTTACACTTGGAGGAAAACCAAAGGTTTCAGTGAAATTAAGAGATGAATGGTATGGACGTATGGATGGTAAAGACTGCCTTTTATCTAGACAGAAAGTACATGACATGTATTGATAAAGCAGTCTTAAAACTATTTTTGTGAAATAATGTCATGATTTTGAGCATTTATCTTTTACCATAAAATTTTACAAGGTAAATGAATATTACTTCTTTTTCCAATAGAGAAACTGAGGCAAAGACACATTAATATAGGAAAGGTCATAAAGGATAAAGTCATTAACAAGATCAGGAAAAGAACTCAAGTCCAATTCCCTTTACCATGCAGAAATCTGCATGGAAATTGAAACCTGGCTAATTCAAATATTTGCTCCTATGAGGTGGCAGACCAATGCTGAAGAGAGATGTCATTCTAACTCTGCTCAGTCAGTGCATTATGTGATAATGGGAAAAATCCTGGTTGTCCCTTGCCTTTATTCCTCTGTCTGTTGAAATAAGGAAAACAATACTGATCTCCTTCACAAGTGCTTTGAAATTTCCTAATAAAAAAAGGCCCTACAAGGCCTTTCTATGCCTTCCAGACATTCCCAAAACCACTCTCAATTTACTAAAAGATACTTTAATATCTAAAATAATGCATTTAGCTTTTTTGATTAAAAAAAAATCTCTGCTGAAAAATGGAGACAGCTGCCTGAAAAATCTATACCTGGAGAACTGTCACCAATGGGAATTTAGAGTGCATTTTCTTTAACTGTACATCTACACTGGTAGTTTTCTTTATATTTCTATAAAATAAATGAATAAGAGATCAGTGATTTCTGTGGACTTAAGCTCTAGGAGAATGGAGAACAGCAGGCCTGCCAAATCCCTGTCTAAACTATACTACATGAATGAAGTAGTAAGACATTTTTCTTAATATTTAGGAAATAAAAATGTATGGTTCTCAGCACGATGGCTCTCCTCCTGCGAATATTAACTAGAGGGAAAGAAGCCAGCCAAGCTGCTCCCTCCCACAACTGTGGAAGTTTGATAGTTTCTCATTGATACAAGACTCACAGTTCCACACTGCTGGCTCATGGTCCCGTGGTGCTGCTGGTGATCTCCCTCCTTGCTTTGCACAGCTGACAACACCTGGCCTTTTGCCATGTGCCTGGACAGAGCTGGGCCTAGGGGAGGGTTTGGGACTTCAGAGGCAGGCTGGGAGAGAGCACTGTGATGGGGGATGTGTCGGGAACCACTCTCCCACAGGAGAGAGGAGGCACAGCCGTGCATGTGGCGGGGAGGTGGATATCCTTCCCTACCTGTCTTCACCTGTGTGTGAAAGCCTTGCTCTTTCTGCCTATTCTCCAGTGTGTGTCACACTCAGCTCATCTGAGGGGGTCCTCTCCTAAAATTACAAGAGCTCGGACAAGCTCAGTGAGATGTCTCCTGCCTCACCCTGGGCATGCTATGGAAAAGTTGCTGAAATGACCCCAACTTGTTTAATCAGAGCTTGCAAAATTGGCTCAGATTGGGTTAACATCCCTGAAAGTGCCCAGATGCTTCTTCCTTCTGCCTGTGATATTAAATCAAATGCGGCTGCCTCTTAAGCAGCCACCTCTGCAGCAGGATGTTCTAAAAGTGTCTTTTATAGCCCAGGCTTCAGAACAGGGCATCATGCTACACCCATCTCCAAGTACAAAACTACACACTGGAGTGTAAGAACCTGCTGGTTTAAGCTGTTCTGCAGCTCTTCTGGCACAGCAGCTGGCACTTCAGTAGTCCTCCATTTAGGAAAAAAGCTCATAAAACACTCTCTAGGAAAATAATTGCACATGGCCCCTTGTTTCTGAACTTCTTTAATCTTTCTATGAGATAGAGCAACCATAATTAAATGCAATATTCTGGATGTCAAACTGAAATTCATGGCTTTGATAAATATTAGGCGATTAAGCTATTTATAAAATATATAATTTGAAAATCTGGCATTTAATTTTACATAACTATTATTTCTATCATGCAAGGGCTGCTCTCCACTTGGTTCAGCTTGCTGGAAAAGAAAATTAATAAGGATGTTCATCTGAAAGTTTAAAACTCTTAAAAAATTCAAACGAACAGAGACAAAGTCTCCTTGGGAAGAAAGCAGTGTAAAAATACTCTTACAAGTGAAGTGACTTCATTATCCCCTTTGAAAATGACTTGCTTGCTTTGTGAACAACTCCCACTGCAAATCCTGGATATCTTACTGACTCTTCTGAGAAAAAGAACATTTTCTATTTAATGGTGCAGTTAAAAAGCTCATACCAGAAGGTCCACCATGTTAGGCTTATTATTCCTCAGTGTCTTCACAGCATGGAATACGTCAACAGCCCTCTGATGTCGAAGCATTTCACAAACAATACTGATTGCACAAAATGTCCCACTGCGGCCACCTCCATTCCTGCAGTGAAAGTGATAAAATGGCTCAGTTACAATGCACTCTGTGTCACAAGTCTGTACAGCAACAGGGATGGCTCCAGAAGGCATGAGATCCAGCAGGGAGACACCACAGAACATTCCCGGCCCCAAAGGCTGCTGAGCTCTAGGCAAAACATGATTTTTAATTGGAATTAGCGTGCTGAAAGATCTCAAAGCTGTGATTCAGAAGTCAGCAAGCCGACAGCCTGGAGGGAATTGAATGGCTGAGTTTTGCACCACCCTTCAGTGAGCACTGGAGACAGCACAAAGAGGATGCAAAAATAAGCATAAAGTACCTTTAGTTTCAGTTCAACAGTGCTTTGCCTTGTAAACACACATGGCTGCAATGAGCAACAGGCCTGGGAATGCCACAGAGGAAGCAAATCTTTGAGTTCTTTTATTCCAGATTCTGGTGCTTTCCTCCTGGACACAAAGGCATTTCAGAGGAAGCAGGAAAGCACCAGAAGTCTCATTTGTGGGAGTCCTGGGGGCTGTACTTGGTATGGCACTGGGTGGTGCTGCCATGTTCCCCTGGCTGATGATCTCAGCTCCTGGCAGCAGGAAGAGGGGCTGGCTGCCTGGCAAGGACTGCTTCTAAAGGCAGATGTATTCTCCCTCCACCCACAGTTATCAGAGGATGAGAACCCGAAGCAAATTGCTAACAAAGAAGCTAGGCACAAATGTTCATATACATGATCAAATGCAGTATTTAATAATACTTTATCCCTGTTTTTTTTTTTTAATCTTCAAGAGAATCTCTTTCTTTATGGAAACTCCATTATTTCTACACTTATTCTGATCAGAATCTCTAGGCTGTGCTTCAGTGAAAATAATAAACCTTAATAATTACCAGAGTGCAGACTAGTTAGGTAGCAGGTCTTTCAAACAAGCTTTGCAAAGCTTTGGTTGATTTTCAAAGGAAGATACAATGTCGCACATCTGTCACATCCAGGCACTATGAAAAGAATGCTCTCTGCTGCCAAAACAGTGCCTGATATTGTGGGACTGTTTGAGAATTTTAATTAAAATGAAGTCATTTAAAAGGATTATATTAGAGCTTTTTCTTTCTTTACTGCCTGGAAGTGACGCATGTGTGATGTTGTACAACTATTTAATATCATCAACCACCTCAGAGATAACAGTAATTTGCACTTCAAAAGGGTCTTTTCAGCAAAAGATCTCAAAACATTAATTAATCACAGTGCACAATGCTCCTTTGATGAAAGTATTATTATCCCCATACTACAGATGAGGAAACTGAAGAGCAATGACTTGTTCAAGGTCAGTGATAGTGGGAATTATTAATATACTCTTAGATTTTCCTCCATCATTCTGACACAGGGTCCCTACTTCTGAACATGGTTTTCCTGTTGGCAGGTCCCTTCTCCACCATGGCAATACCTCTAAGCAGAATACAACTTCAACTGCTTTAGACTCAGCCTCAAAAAATCAGCTACTTCTGAGGGCAAAGGCATGCCAAGTATTAAATTGTATCAAAAGAAGGATGGTGGCAGTGGATGAGTCTGCATCAGTGGAGCACGAAGTCACAGGAGGACAAAAATATACACCATTATTAGAGAAATGTAAGGCAATTACAGGATCATCGTAACTGGTCTATCACACCACTTTCACTCCTGTGCTTTATGCCTGCAAAATGAATCACCTCTCCAAAACTACTTATTTCTATGGTCCCTATCTGCAGAAATAAAAGGTACATTGTTCTGAAGGCACATTTTTGATTTACTGTGAATAAATATGCAACTTTCCCATTTGCAAGAGTTGCTGGACATTTTTATATAAAACAGAGTTAACTCAAACCCATCATCTTTTCATAGGGCTCTAACAAAGGACAGATGGGGAAACTCATGAATCTACATTAAAATTACATAATTCCTCTCGCACTCAAAGCTTTTAAATGAGCAGTTGTATTATTTATTCAGTTTCAGATTAGACAGATGCCTCTTCACCTCGTCACAAATCTTTTAAAGCCTGGCACAAATTCCGTGACGGTATTCCCGTATTTCTCTCTTCTGTTTCCAGTACTCACAAGCAATGTACAACCGTGCGTCCCTCTCCCCCGTTGTATTCCTCCTGCCACTTATCCACCTGACGGATGAGCTTCAAGAAGGAGCGTTTGGAAACCGGAGTGTCCCTGTACATGGGCCATCCCAGGAACTGGAACTGCTGCACCATCCGATAGCCGTCCTGGGGCTGCAGAGGTCCGGACAAAAGCAAGAAAAGTAACAGTACTTTTTTTGTGGCACGTCGTTTAGATATTTGTGTCACTGAGGGAAGTTGTTCCAGCACATGATTGCTGACAAACTGCTAATGTAATTTCAACTGCCCTTGAGGATTTATAATAACATTTAATTTCCAATGTAGCTACTAAAACAAGAGTTTTTAAAACAGACTGCTGTACAATAGGCTAAAACACAGCAATAGTACATCTGCACGATCAAGCAAATAATTAATTAATATGACAGGAGAAACTTGGTAGGAAAGACAGATCTGCAACAAAACTTCAATTACATACTGACTTCATATATAAGCTTCAGTATTTTTAAGAACGTTTATGTGTTTCTGTCCTTTTTTTACAAGAAAGGTCAAAACCTCTCAAGATATTTTGAAGCACAAAACATTACAAAAACCAAACGGAACCCTCAGATGTTCCTGGCTCATAAAAAATATCTAACTACATTTTATTTTATTGTGTTCTACTGCAGCAGTCAGAACCCCTCTGGTGAAACGTTACTGAACAGTTGCTTTATGGTGATTTAAAATAAAAAAGGAGCACAGAACAAGTGATAGTGGCAGAAAACTACTGTCCTTTGAAAAGGGCATAATAAACATGCACATGAAAACTGGTTTTGTAGTCTAGAGTTTGCCACTTCTGTGCAAAGTGAGGGCTAAACTTTAGTGTCACTCTTAAAATGAACAACACACAGAAACACTGACATATTTTATTCTCTAGAGTAAGAGTTGATAGAGAGGATGTAAGATACACAATTTGGGAATCAACTAAACTGGATGCGGCACTACATGTGCTCTCCAACTGGTTTTGTGTGCTTTATGTCAAAGTCTGGAATCTACTGATTTCTTGTCCAGTTCCTTTCAGCTGACGGCCCGTCTTCCCAAAGCAGATTAGCCAGACCCAGTGCCTGCTGAAGGTCACATTAATACTGCTGGAGGCTCTGCTTTTTATATTGCCACATCTACAGCAAATGCCAGGCCTTCAGAGTATTAAAAAAGTATTTGAAGCGTTACAATCTGCTTCCCTGTTTGGATATTAACATGTTTTTGGTGTATTTCCCTGTCCAGCGAGCTACCAGGTCCCAGGGAAGTTCTTGATTTTTTTCTGAAGGGACTGCTGCTTATTCCTAACTACAGCTTTTTGGTGGTTGATGCGATTCCATTGCAAACAGATGGAAGCAGGTACCTGGTTTGTGGTGGAATCTTTTTCCACTACTGCTTGAAAGATATGCCTTGTTTAATCTTCTCTCAACTTTATGAGAGTATAAAAGCTGGATATGAGAACAACCTGCTTGCCCTTCTGAAGTGGTTACATATGCTATGACGTATGGTTAGTGGGACAGGATCTTCACTGAGAGGCTGAGATTGCTTTTGAAAAACATGACTACTACTAGTGCACAGCTTTCTTCACAGAACACAAATATACAGGATGACTAATTTCAAACTATTGATAACAGCACTGATTTCAGCATTTTTTTGGCTATCATAGAATCTGAATACTGCCTTTATTTCACTTGCATTTAACACATTTGAGATAGGTATTAAAATATTTTTACTTTTATTATACATAGAAGGCTTTTTTATCCTCCCCGATTGTGGTGTGACTCAGTACTGCACCACTGCTTTCAAATAAATAAGCTGAAAAATGAAAATGGTCCTGTGTGAGTTCAGCTTTCATTTTTATCATCTGAGTAGACTCAACTCATGTACTGTGACAAATCTGTTTGGCAAATAAGGTCCTTACTCTGGCTGCATTATAAATTCGGAATATCCGGCTGATGATGTCTTCTTCTAAGTCGGCCGATACAAACTCCACCTGAATAGGACCGTGCCGGTGAACTCCATTTTCTGGCCAGTACTGAGGACAGAGCTATAGGAGACCATGGACCAAAAAAGAACACAGTTAATCACCTTGGGTTTCATGCTGCCTCAACATACTTTTCTGTATTTTAATTTGTCATACATGTACTACTGGAATTCTTGCACAGTATCTTTATAAAATACATGACACACAAAGTTCAGTTTCGAGCACTTTGCCTTCATAATTCCTTTTCATGTACCTAACATGCTGTTTCTTGCTGCTGTACTTGCTGTGTCTGGTGTTTGGAGTAAAGCACATCTTGACACTCAGGGTTAGTTCTACAATGCATATTATGATGACACAGGGAGAGGCTGACAAATATTGCCATATCTTGGAGACAGTGGAGGCTAAAGACCAAAGCCCTGGTATCTCCAACTGCCCGGAATACTAGCTAATAATTCAAACTGCATTAGAAAGTGTGATTTATACTAGGAAGGGTACATCAATCCTCAAAACTCAGGACTTCACATGTATTTCACCTGTGACTGATGATGTTGGCTAATATCAGCATTGCTTTAAACTTTCAATAATTGCTTAATTTCATCTTATTAGTGACACCTGAAAATACTAATTATGCTTTCTTCAGTTCTCAGAAAAAATTACTTCTAGGTATCTAAAGATCACAAAGTAAAATATTATCTTGCAGGGTTTTAGGGTCTAATAATATGACAATGACTTAATCCAGGAACCAATTCCCATCTGTGTTAATACTTTAAAGATTGAATCAACACTTTGCAAGAAGGTTTTTGAAGCTAAAATCTGCCTGTCCATGTTTTTTCATGAAAATCCTGATGATTTTTTCTTTTTTGCCAAGGATATTTAGAGCAGTTTGAGCATGTAGCTTTTGTAAGCATTCACCAAAATTAAATACGAACTCATGAAATTTTGTTTGCTTGCAGAAGCATTGATGTCATATTTGGAACTTTTTATTTCATTCAGTAAAACAGCTGTGGTCTTCATTCTGCTGCATTGCTGTTGGTGATCTAGAGCTAAGCTGACAAATCACATTTACTCCAGATGTTGTTTTGCATTTCTTATAATACTTAGTCCTCAACAAAGCTGTTTAGAGATGACTGCATTTTAGGAAAACATAATCATTTACCACACCAATTAAAAAAGAAAACAGACTCTGATTTGCAGGAGATCACTTTAACAAGTTAAACCCAGAAATTTTAAGTAGCATACTGAAAATATATTTTCTTTTTTTTTTAACCCTCCCTATGATTTCATCTGCTGAGACAACTGCTTTCCAAAGATTGTCTAAATCTTACAGAAATTTTTATTATGAAATATGCTGGCGTACAGGATAGCAAAATGCAATGCAAACAACTGTATGGCAAATGCCAGTCCTCAGATCATTTAACATGTCCACAGTTTAGTACACATCTTTGAAATACACAGGAATACAGTTCTAATAGATCTCTGAAAAATGCTTAAATGATAATAAGCGGGGCTGTTTTAGGAAGCTAAGATTTTCAAGTTCTAAAGAAACCAAAAGCATTTAAGTCTGCACATTTTGCATGCAAGTGATGCTAGCTACTCTCTTCAAGTCAGAGTCACTGAGAAGGGTTGAATTTCATTTCCCAACAGAGCATAACAATCCACATAAATGGTAGTATCTAAAGAGAAGTGTAAACACTTCATATATACATAAATAATAATCATAACAGTAATTATTAATAAATCTGAATGTAATGAGTGTTTTTAATAAGCTTTGCCCTCTCTGCACTTCTGTTTGCTCTAAGGGTTTTGAGATTTATTCATAATGAAAAGATTGTTACTCCCATTAAGAAGTAAAAGGTTTAACATACTGCAGAGGCAGGTGCATTAACTGCATATCCCAATAGCTTTTAAATCCTGTGAGGCTAATAAATGCTTGGAATAGCCATGCCCTATTGTAAATTCAAAACACAGCCAACAAATTAAAAACCACTCTGTTCAGCAGTCCCTAACAGTCTGTCTCCCTTGAGTCTTTCCTTATTCACTCAGAAAATAATCTTACATTCATGAATAAAAGTTTTGTCTTTCATTTCTGTTTTTCCTCCCTGTAGACAATGCAGGGCATAGAATCAGAAATTCAGTCTTTAAAACAGTGTGTGGAATTCCTACACGCTCCTTTGAAAGACAAAAAGGAAGATCAGTATCTTTTAAAAGAATTTTTACATGTTAAAAAGAAGAGGAAACATTTTTAAGTATATGCAATACTGAACAAAGCTAAAAAGACTCTTGATCATTCAATGATCTGCAGTCTGCTCTAAAAACTTACAGTCACTCTTAATCAATAATTAACAAATATTTACATATTAAGAATCCAGATTACCACCACATTAATCCATCTGAGGGCTGGTGCAGTTTGTTGGAAATAAGGAAATTAGGTCTTTTTTAGAACTTGGAATTGTGCAGTTGTGAGCCAGGCTCTAGTGATTAATCCTAGTGATGAAACTGCCAACCAGTAAGTTCGCTTTTCCAATTTTCTGAACATGTACAGCATGGGTAAGTCTTTTATAAGGTAATTACATTCCCCTACACGTTTTGTTGCCCTCTTTTCCAAAGGACGCTTAGTCTCCAATCTTTAGTTCCTCTCTCCTACTTTAGTTCCTATCTCCTTGCTAATTACATCACTTTGTGCAACACACGACACAGATTTCCACACTGGGAACACCTATTCCCTGGTAAGGAGACCAAGGTCATTGACCTGTTTCAGGCAGGGTAATGAACAGCTGTTGGCTTCTGTTTATGATTTTGGCCACTATAGCATGTTTCAGACTTGAGTCACAACCATAATTCTACAACCATAATTTTTTGGGTTTTAGTAACCCTTCCCAAAACATGTTATTTTAGAATAGATTATGGGCGCATGCACTTATGTGTGTGTGCACTAACATTTTGGTGGAGAAGCTGCTGATGGTCCGATTTATTTATCTTCCCCTATGAGCACCCGTAAGCTACAAATCAATATTTTAGTGTGCAAGTATTTAATGTTTTTTTAAAAAAACTAATTATCCTAAGGCTGTTATGAAATGCTGAGGCACTAGCACTCGTATTTTGAATGAAGCATTTTTCTGGACTTACTTGTGCAGGATCCACATCATTCAACATAACTACTGAAGTGCAGTGATAATCTAGGACCAGTCTCCAGAAATCTTTGACAGTATTTGGTAAGGGATGCTGTGTAACTATAAAAGCTGATGGTTGCTTGTAGCTCTGCAAAGAAGTAACAAGATGATGAGAAGAATACTAAGAGAGAAAAATCCATTTAGCAGAACGTCAGTCATAGCCCCAAAACTTTGGGACTGAAAGCATTATTTCTATTTTCTGTATAATTAATATATTGTTTTCAGCTCTTTCCTGAGATCTTATATGCTTCAAAGTTAATAAACTGTATTTGGGCAGGATATAACTTCAGCAGATGTTATATTTCTGAAATGTATTTCATGCCACAGGCATAGAGTAAAATCATCACAGGTTTTTGCTTCCAATGCAACTCCTACAAGATTTTGAGCAACGGGTTTTGTTTTGAGCTGTTAATGGACAGATTAATCTTGGCTGTTTGCATTTAGCTCTAAACTTGAATGATGCCTGTGAAGGGAAATATCTAGTTATTCTTCAGAAATATTGTTGAAATTCTGGTCTATCTGACAGCAGTGAAGATACCCAGGGGATAAATTTCAGTGTTCTTTGTTTCTTTTAGTACCAGAGTATGTCATCGACTGAGCTGCTTGCTGAAACTTTTCCACTGTGGATCTCAAAGCAGCATTTTCACTTACATCCTTGAATGTTGAAAGCTACTGTGGCCATACTGGGGCAACTGTTGGGAGGGGGTGCCATTGCCTTAATGAAGGAGGGTGGGGAAGTCTCTACATGTCTTGAACTGAAAGCATTTGCATCATGACAGAGATCCAATCAGACCAGCTACTGCAGGCAAATGGTGTGGCTCCTGGGGCTGTCCTGTGCGGGGCCAGGAATAGGATATTGACTTGGCAGGTGCCAAGATGAGGGTACCAGACTCTTTTTGGTGGTGTCCAGTGTAAGGTCAAGGAGCAATGGCCATAAGCTAAAACACAAGAAGTTCCAACCTCAAGGTGATGAAGAATTTCTTTACACAGAATTTCTTTACACTGAGGGTGGCAGAGCACTAGAACAGGCTGCCTAGGGTGGTTGTGGAGTCTCCTTCTCTGGAGAGATTCAACACCCACCTGGACATGTTCCCATGTCACCTGCTCAGGGTGACCCTGCTTGGCAGGGGAGTCAGACCACATGATCTTCCAACCTTAGCAATTATGGGATTAGGTGATCCTTGTGGGTTCCTTCCAACTCTGGATATTCTATGATTGTTCCTTCACAGACAGTCACTGAGGAGACCACAGAAAATGATTCCACCGTGTTTTGGGTAGACATGCAAAATTTTGGTTCTTTGTTTCAGCACATGGCAACCAGCAGGTAATGATGCTGCTCCTACATCAGGCAGCTGCTTTCTATCCTACTGGTCCTGCCTTTCTGGATGAGAGATGTTCAAAGGGGTGTCTATTAATCACCCAATTAGAAGCCTCAGAAGTTTTTTTTGAAAACTATTCTCAAATTCATTCTGATACTGAATAATGAAAACTATGCTTGCTACCCCTTTTTCTTGAAGTGAGCTCTGAAAGCTTACATGAGATGATTCAACAACATCTCAACAGATTCAAGTGGAGAGGGGGAAACACTTTATCTTGCTTGCTGGAGATTGAGTGTTTAGAGAGAAGGACAAATGTCTGCTCTTGTCCATCAGTGCAGGGATGCTGCAGAAGCCTGGCTAATGTGCTTCAGGTGGAAAGCAACCCAAACCAGCTCCTCCCTTGGAGTCTTTTGCCCAGATACAGGTCTGTAGGTAGCCCATCGTTTCAATAGTGAAGAAGGGAAGCATCTTCAAAGCAAGTATTAAGGCCCTGCTCTTTCTGAGCATTACTTAATTCACAGAACAAAACAGTATTGAAGTCTCCAGGAAAGACAGCAATGTAATGGCACAGTCGCAAACCACAGATTAAGGCAGCTCTGTTCTAACATGAAATGTCATTGACGTATTGTGAGAAGCCAGACAAGTCGCTCACACTTCTGCTCTCAGTTTCTCTACACAGATAAACACAAAGATACATTTTCCTACATTTTTCACAGGAGCGTTTTGAACTTTGGCTTATTTAAGGAAAAGGCTTTGAGAACTTGGAAGGAAAGAAATGAAAAAAATGCAATAAACTGTTATTACTCTAGCTTCACTTTTAAAAAAGGCCATTTACAGTGTGTTCCTTCCTTACTAACCTCTGTTTTCTTGTTGTTTATGTGTTTGACAACCGTAATGACTATAGCTGTAAATTGTCAAAAATAGGCTATAAATATCTACAGACTGTAAAGGCAGTTTAAGTGTCTTTTTACTGTTACTCTATTACAAGGATTAGAATTGCCACAGATGCATTTGGAAAAAAACTCCACACACACACACGATGAGGAACCACTCATTCAAACAGAAATAAACGGGAAGGCTGAAGTAATGGCTTGTGTACTATCTTGTGTTGACAGACAATTCTTTTTTTTGTTAATTACTGTTTAAATTATAAACAAAGGGAACTGATATATTACTGCAAACCTTATTATTCTATTTAACTGCCTCAATCTCTTAATAGGTAACTCTTGTTTTCCTAGGCCAGATGGTTAAAAATTCAAGCACTAGGGAGAAATCCAGACAGATTTAATTTATCAAAACTCCCTGAATTGCTCTCTGAGCATGGGTTTGGAAACTTGACTGTGACATAACATATGTGTGATCCTAAATGTACTTGGGAATTTAAAGATTTTGTGCCATGCTTCTGGGAAACGAAACAAGCTGGAAGGTGTTCCTTCTTATGCTGACTCCATTTTCTAGCACGCCTCAGTTTGGCGAGCTGCTTATTGCCTTTTTATTATTAATGACGTGGCGGAGACTTACATCCATCAGCGCAGCATTGATGTAGTTACTGCTTTCCCCATCTATGGTGATGAGGAAAGGCAGGCATCTGTCTGGAGGCAGCACATCCATACAGCGATTCTTTTCATGGTTTCGCGGCAAGAGCGCGATGCTGCAGTCTTCAACGCGCAGCGTCGGAGTCACCATATTTAAAGTCTTTCAAAGAGAGTAAACAATGCAACGGGAAAATTAACACAGCAGTGAAAGCAACCCAAAATATTTAAGAACAGATCAGCTCAGCATTCAGTTTCAGTGGGAATCAATATGCAGAGAAATGAAAACACATCACAGTCAGCAGGGTTTGGAAGCAGAGAAATCTGAAGCATACGATTATGAAAAATAACCTCAGACAGCTGCAGAGTAGCCTGCCTTCTGAAGAAAGGACAGTGGAAGGATCGGCATACTTCCCTTGAGTAAAAAGAATACTTTACTACTACCTTACTGCATTATTTTATGATTCAGCGTAACTCAAAAGAGATGACTGACATGTTATTTTTCCCTTTTCTGCAGTCTTTCCCTCCTAGATCTGTTACAAAATTCATATGGCTATGAAAACTTCAGCAGAAGTCTTTAGTACAGCTGGACTCTGCAGCTTCTAGGCAATGTAGCTAGTACTTACCCTAAATTCCTCTTTGATCTGGCTCGAGTTTGTTTGAGGATCTAGTTTATTCATTTCATAGTAAGCAGACCTAACTTGTGAAGCTGGAATAGATGTGTCCCCACAAAGACAGGCTTCCAGAATAGCATCATGGATGAATACATACTGCTCCTGGTAAAGCAATTAAAATAGATAGTTGCTGACATGGGGTGCATAGACCATTAGTATTTTGGTAAATAAAACATAACAACTAATACGGTTGCTGCTTCTCTCTTCAGTTTACCAGCACTGAAGCAACAACCACAGTTTAAAAAACTTTATCCCAGTCGTTCAGAAATGAATATATAAGGATTGGCTTAAACTAACTACAGGTAATTAGAGAAGTGCAATAACACTGTAACAAAACTCAAGAATGTTTCTGGTTTCCTCATTCCTCTGGGCAGTAGGTGCTATCATGAAACTACGTCTCAGTAAGATGTACTTCAGAATGAATCCTTCCCAGAGATGAAACATTCCTGATTTTCCTTTTTTTTTAAGAAACACTGTGAACCTTCAGTGAAGTGTAACTGTGCACTTGTTTGGGCAGGGGTTCTTCAGGTTTGTGTGGAGATTATTTTCTGCATGTGACTGAGTAAACTACTTTCTGGAGGGTGCCAGCTACAAAGCTCTATCTTTATGGGTAGAAGAGTATTTTTTACTTGCAAAGCAGTATTCCAGCAGATGAGCAATACCTCGGTCTGCACCATGTTAACTCTCCGGGATCGAAGCTCTCTCACGCAATTGTAAATGTCCACAACGCCTTCTCGTTCTGCCATATCTAGCATGATGTCAATGACAATGAAGCATCCAGTTCTGCCAGCACCAGCACTGAAGAAGAAGAAGAGCACAGTTAATGTGCAGCAGTGTATTGGAAATGTAAAAGGTGTAAGGGTTCATCTCACAGGTACTTGATCAATTGGATGATTATTGAAATTGAGCCAGGCATTTGCAGAACTTCAGACTCAGTTTTTTAACTCTCACTTTATATGTTGTATATATGTTTGATATATATATATAATATATATATATAGATATATCTATCTTCTTGCTTACAATTATTTTATGAGTAGAGCTCCAGTGGCTTCATCAACCTGTGTGGGAAATATGCAGCAAAGGAGAAGCAAAAGTAGGTCTCGAGTTTAATGCAAACTGCAACAGAAAGATTTGTGTTTTACCTACCTGCAGTGAACCACCAGAGGGCCAGCATTTGGGGGACTCTTGGACTTGACCTGTCGTACAAATCCCAGCAGGCCCGTGGCATGGTATGGGACACCATGGTCTGGCCAGCCCGTGAAGTGGAACTGACGTATTTCCCGAATCTCATGAGCGCCTCTCTGTTGAAAAGACAAGGGTTGAAATCTTCAAAAGCCTGAGCCTTGCTGAAAAGCATCCACCCCCTACCAACACAATCTGTACAGACTGCTGGAGAGCTTCCTCATAGCAGGAGAGCAAGTTCAAAGGTTAGCTATCAGCTAGTTTCAAAGCCTTCCAACAAAATCAAGTAAGTAAGCACTTGAAACCTTTAGCAACAAGAGAAATGCTCATCTCTATATTTAAGTACTAGGCTGCTTTGCAAACTGAGGCCTTAAGATGCATGCCATAATCACAGAACAGGTCAGCAGCAAGGCTGAACACAGAGCACAGATGACTTTTTTTTCCCCACTGCCCTCCACAGGGGTGCTGCTGCTGACTTCAGGGAACTACAGCTTCAGCATAATTTTCCTTATCATTTGTCTCCTTCATTGGTCTGAAAGAAAAAGATGAATAATAAGAAACCTTTCTGCACCTTCAATCATAGGGTCTGTGTTTGTAGCCTTCCACATGCTCACCCTTCAGGTGATTTGCCAGAGTCTAAAAGGACACGGATATGGTGAGACAGGTATGAATGAGCAACCGATTGTGTAAGTAATTTCCTGTATGACTATGGGGAGCAGTCTGGATTTTAAAAGTGTGTATGCTAAGTTTTATTTTCATACTGCTTGTATTTTCCCTCCCCCCTCTAAAAATGTAGCTGCCAGTATTTTATTCTCATTAGAAATCCACAGACTGGAGGCCATCATACATAGTTCATAAACAAACAGCAAAATTACAGCATAGTCCAGTCTAGGCTGGACTAAATGTCAATAACATTAGTAACTGGTAGTTTACAGCTTCTCTTCTTAAAGATGCATTTCCTGTCTTGAGCTGGTTTGCATATAAAAGGCTTTATTCTCTTTGAATAATAAGTAATATAAGCTTCCTAATTTACTGCTATCATGCATTAGTCCAGGATTTTCAGTGGCCAAGAAATTTTGGACATGCCAGTGCTACAGGACTAGAAAGGACTTAGTGTATGTTGGAATCTTTGATGCTCTGACAGCTCAGGCTGGAGGTCTGTAGAGAGGGCATCAGCTCACAGGAATAGCTCATCTCCCCTGGAAATTGACACAAAAAAGCAGGCAAAGGAGAGGATTAAGGGCATATGAGGCAGTGGTGTGGATTGTGGAGATCATACCCTTGAAACAGAAATAACCTTATATCCTAAAACCCTATTTTAAAACATATTGAAATCCAGGAATAGGCAAAACAATTTGCATTTTAAGGCAGTCTAGCAAACACATCCGAATACAATTTGGTCCCTGCTCTCTGGGGATTTTATGGAGTGTTAGTTAACACATCTCTGCCACTGTGAGCAAGGCCTTCAACTCTGTAAATAGCTCTGCTCAGGTGAAGGCAGTGTCGCAAACACTTTTATATTGCTTGTAACAACTGCCCATGACACTCAAAGGAACAAAGATCCCATAGAAAAAAGCAATGCCATGACTATACCAGGTGAGGACTGAAGCAAGTATCCCATACAAATTCTTCATACTGTATATAGATGAGATTTTAAAATAATTTACAAAAAACAAACTGCCCCTCCAAAGCAATGTGTCTGACTGCTACACAGATCAGGTTATGTCCTGTACATCCTCTACCTTAGTTGTGAAAAGGCTGTCTGTCAGGCTGACTGCATTTTGTCTGTCATTGTTAACAGCTACTTAGGAAAGGTTTTGCATATAGGATACTTTCATAATGAGTTTTCTTATTATATCTACAAAGGAATGATTTTTATATCTAGATTTCCTGCTGGTTTCTAAACCCAAAATAGCACATAACTGCATGAATCATAAAAGCATATGCTCAGCTGGGAAAGACTATACAGCTGAAACAAACAGAAAATGGTGTACACTGCTAAACCCTAGGATGTTAAAAAATTCTACAAAAACTTACGCTGCTGCTGTATGTTACTATTCATGTATGACTTATTAATCTGAGTTTACTGTTGTGCTGTAAAGAAACTGCTCCAAAGGAACTGCTTATTCACACAATGCAAAGCACATTTAGGAAACAGTCTTCAAAAATCAGACTCCACTTTTGGGCTCAATTTTCTCAGCATTATCCACCTACTACTCAATATCCATTAAAAAAACAAACAAACAAAAAACCTGAAGTTAGTGATCAATTTATCTTCCAGCAAATCAACTTCTAAGTTGTACTTTATGAACAGGTATGAGATGTTCATCAACAAACAGAAAGGACGGTGAGAAGGGACTAGGGGTCTTGGAGAATTTGATTCCTCTAATTTTCTGAACATCTGTGAGGTAGCTGCAGGTTGGAATTAGATCGTCCTTACCCCTGCTCTTCATCTCTACCATAATGGATAAGGCCAGTTCTCTTAACTCCACCCCTTCAACTCATACATGCTAAATCTTCAATCATTCTGGATTTCAGATGCTGTCCCCAAAGTCACCCCATACTGACACAGGGGGTTAGGCCACCTAAGGCACAGAACTCTGCAATTTTTCCTGTTGAGTTACTTAAGTTCTTACTAGTGAAATTTGAAAGTCCTTTGGAATGGAGGCTCTGATGTCAAGTGTTACAATATCAATATTACCTTTCAATTAGTCTTATCTGCATGTTTAGTTAGGGTGCTCTCTGTCTCATCATGCAACCTGACTTAAGGAAGGTGAAATGTATCAATGTCAGTACATCAAAAATATAAACTTGAGAGAATTATGGTGAAAGAGATGGACAGACTTGATGCTCCAGTACCACCGGAGGAGTTAAAAAATAAGGAAAATAGAGTAAAAACAAATGCACTTTACTCAAACTACAGTGACACTGCTTTTAGAGGCTTACTGAAAAACTACCAACTATTAAAAAGCAGTGTCTAAATGAAATCTTTCCGGATGGAGATTTTAAAAAAGAAATAAAATGTTTAGTGCCTTTTATCTCTATCTGTTCTAATGCACTTATTCAAGACGGTTTGGTTATGTTCAACTGTAAAATCATCTTGGTCTTTTTTTCAGTCCCAGTTAAGAAGCGAAAAGCTAACATCAAAGCATGAGCTTAAAATTTGCAGAATAGAAATCAACCAGTGCTTCATCTACTTCAAAGTGTAGCCAACGCTTCTCATCTGTTTATTAAAAATACCTAAATGCAAGGAAACCACAGGCTTGAGTGAATTCAGTATACAATATGTACAGTGGTAAACATGATACAATATTTCAATTCATTCAAACTACGTAATTCTATTATCATTACCCTCAGGTTGCTGTATTGATGCATATTTAGGTATTAGATTGAAGAATAAAACAGAAAAAAACCCCTAATTCCTTTGTTATTCTGGACGTGTGTACGGAGACCCTGTGGGGTTTAGTTTTTTTGGCAGTTTCAGGTACCTGGGTTCAGGATTCTTTGATGCTAAATATTGTATTCTTCAAACCCATAAATGAATACTACTTCATCATTACAGAGAACCAATAAATCACGGGTACTGCAACTAAATCAAAAGAAGCCTTCTAAGCTAATTAGTTGAAAATCTACTCATGGTGATGGAGCATTACTTCAGTGTGCCATCAGGAATATCTAGTCTTACCAATGAGGCCCTTACCTTGGTGTTCTGCAATTCAAATGGGTCCTGATACATACAATTAAAACATTTCTGTCCTTTAATGAATTCTGAATGAAACTGCTGAGTTGACACAAAATGCATGGTACCCATCACCACAGACCCACCCTGCCTGTTCTCACTTTCAGTGAGTACCTTATTTGTTATTTGTATGTTTTCCACATATATTCCAGCTGGGAAGTTGCAAGTTCTACAAGCCACAAAGCATCAAACAAATGCGTGGCATTATTCTAACAAACAGCAATACAATACACTGATTGGAACTCTCCATGTAAGGATGGATTCCACGTGTAAAGGGAAATTGCCTTGAGGAGAACAGTAATTTGTTACAAGTCTGCCTCTGCAGAGCAGGTACACCCTGGCCCAACAGACAACAGTATTCTCCACCACAGACTTTTGAATAATGCTGCATGCAGCCTCTGGTACAGACAGAAAATGATTGTGGGGAACGTAAGATGGGAAAGCAGCACAAATGTGTTTTTCAATTGATTGCTAGGAGGGAGGCTTCGATTTCTCGTAGGCAAGGAACATCACTTTTTCTAACTCAGGAGGGGCCAAGAGTAATGAAAAGCAGAGAACAGTTGCTGCATTTGAAGAAGTAAAAAAAAAAATTACCATAAGAGGGCGGTAGTCGTTTACCCAAAAATACCTGCAAGCCCAAGATGTCAGTCAAAAGACTTAACTTTCCCTTGCTGAATCTCTATGTAAGTTACTTTGGCAGATACCACTGTGTTTAAGAAAACTGAATTTGGAAACTTACCTTTTCTACAGCAAATGTTCGAATCACATATTCAGCCAGCAGCTCTGTTTCTATTAGGGTAACTTTAATGTCTTTATATATCTCTGTGTCATCTGGCCAGTACTTGCAGCATTTGACCTTTAAAAGATACAAAAGAAATTAAGGTTCATTTATTTTAGAAGGTTCATACAGAATCCATTTTGCATTCTGAACAATGTTTTCTGATTTAAAGTGCCACCATGCACAAACCAGTCACATTTTCTGCATGTGAAAATGCTTAATGTTTGAGGGACATTGCCTCTTCTCTTTTTAAGACAGCTTTCAGAGTTGCACATGAGCTTTGTGCTGTGCTTAGTGAAGTAAGGCAAATTTGTTTGGAGCACAAAGGAAATTTATACCCTCCACAGTTCAGTTATGGTAACTGCTCATTTCCTCTGCTTTCCAAAGCAGAGTATGCCCAGAGGGACAAATACCACCAGAATTTTTATCCCCAACATCTACTTGTTGAATTGTCTCAAAAATATCTTTCCACCATCTAAAATAAAAAGTGTTTTGCAGGCAGGAAGGAGACCTCATTGCAGTTCACAGCTTCCACAGGAGGGGAAGAGGAGGGGCAGCCACTGATCTCTTCTCTGTGGTGGCCAGTGACAGGACCAAGGAACGGCCTGAAGCTGTGCCAGGGGAGGTTTAGGTTGGATATCAGGAAAAGGTTCTTCACCCAGAGGGTGGTTGGGCACTGGAACAGGCTCCCCAGGGAAGTGGTGACAGCACCAGCCTGTCAGAGCTCAAGAAGCATTTGGACAATGCTCTCAGGCACAGAATGGGACTCTTTGGGGTGGTGCTGTGCAGGGCCAGGAGCTGGACTAGAGTGGTTCCTGTGGATTCCTTCTAACTAAAGATATTTATTGTATGATTCTCTGTTTTTAGAAAAGCACCCATTTTCTCAGATTAAACTTCCAAAGAACTGATGAGAGGTCAAATAGCAAAACTCAATGCTTGAAGTCAAGTGCTGAGGTTTATGCCCAGACCTATAACTCTACATAGCTTAACTACTAATTCACTAGATAACTCCATACATTATGGGTAGGATTCATTTCACTTAGCTCAACCGAAACTGCCATTTTTAAAAGTGGGTGGTTTCAGGACTGTATATGATGATGTAGATAGCTGACTGAGTTAAGAATTTTCTCATCCTTCCCATTTGTGTGGACAAAGTGCTGGGCTGGGAAGTAAGTAACATGTTACTTATGTCTCTCTCTTACTGTGCTCTATCATGGTAATAGCTGTGCTATCACTACTGCATCTGGCCATCATCCAGTAGTGCATTACATGCTAGGAGTGGCATCTGCTATACATCTGCTGCAAGGAACAGCTTCTGTCTTTCTCCCACCAAAGGGGAAATTTAAAATTGATCTTTTAATACAAGTAAAACTAATTAACCTAAAATATGCGCTTAAAGGAGTCAGGCAAAAAGCTTGACCACTTCAAATATTCAATGGAAAACTGATAGAAAAAAATTAAACTTCACAACTGATGAGTATTTCTCAAACCTATTTTCATGCAAAAATATTTGGATTACTACTGTGTTTAATCCTGAGCAAAAGGTAAAACAGATGAACGTGTGTATAAGCATACAGTGAAAACTGTAATGCAGGATTAAGATGATTTATTTATACAAACTCCAGGTTCAGTATAGAAAGGATTATGCACAGAGTCAAACCCTGTCCTGCCCAAAAGAAAAAAAACCCACATTTTCTTAAGCATCTGTTTCCAGAATGTAGCTGATAATTGTCTACAAACCTTCTTTACTGTCTGGATAAATGGGAGGTCTTACTACATCACAGTAGTGACATTGGCTGATAAAATAAAAAGTTTTTCCAGGCAGGGTCAGTAGTTCTGGCCCTTTTTCTGACTCATTAGCAGGATAAAATTTAAATCTGAACAGAACCGAGTTGAAGGGCTGGCGAAACACAGCCCCACACCAGAGAAAAAGAGTAGCCTGGTCAGAAGCCCTGGCTCCCAGACACAGAATTACACAAGCATCTTAACAGCTTTTTCCTGCTTACACAGCTTATGGAAAGCTCCTAAAGCAGAGCTCAAGTTCAGGTAGCTTTATAAGCAGGTTTTTATTTATTTTTTTGTGCTTGTCTTCAGACCCAGTAACCACATTAGTATTGGCCCAAAAAAAAATTCTTTATAGTATTCACATTTCATCTGGTATTAAGGGTGGTTTCAGGATGACTGGCAACACCGGAGTTTCCTTCTATGGCGAGAGGCTTGGAGCTGGGTCCCTGGACCATGCTCGGCACTCCTGTAACAGGGCAAGGGTAGCAAGACTGCTCCCCCCACCATGCTCAAGAGGCAGAAAGCTGAAAGGGTGCCAGAGGGGAGGAGAAGGATTCCACCAGCCAAGGACCAAGCTGAGGGCCATTCCCAGGACCCCTAACAACAGGATCCTTGACAAATGCGTATTCATCTCGAAAACCTAACTATCCACTGTAAGCATTGAACAAACATTTTAAAAGCATTAAACATTGCTGCAAGCAGTTTAGTAGTTACTGCTGCTATCTACTGTTGCATCTACTTGATATTTACTCATATCTTATTTTGTTCAGATGTATTTCCAAAAATCCTCTCATAGAAGCTAAGTGGAAAACATTGAACACACGTTGTTTTGTCTGTGTTGTTATAATAATCCAGAAAATTCACATTGTTCAAATCCCTGAGGCCAGCAAACTGACCCTTTTATAGCCATTGCCAGCAGCTCTTTGAAACAGGGTTTTCCCACCTATGGCTAGGATGACTTTTTGACTCTTTATGAAAAGTAAGACAATTCACACTGCCTCTGGGCTGGAGCAACACACTGAGCCCCTTCTCTGGAGCTGATTCCCTTTTGCTGCCTGTTCACATCTCTGTTCCATAGGCAGAACCTGAACCACACAGAGAAGGCCAATGCTCGTAGGAAGGGAACAGCTGCAGCCGTGATCCCAGGCACAGCACTGCTCATCAGCACATCTCTCTTTGTGGCTAACTTTAGCCTTGTTTATCTGAGGGGCACCTGCCATCCTTAAAACAGATCTAGTTTAGCAAAATAAACAACTGGGGGAGGGGCAGGGTGGGGAAACCAACCTTGGCTGAATTAAATTGCTCTTTCCTTGAAGGAAAGAAAATGGAAATTAGGAAGAAAATAGGAAATTGCCTATTTCTAACTTGGTATGTCCAGACTGTCTGGACTGTGGCTAAGAACTAGGGACAATTTGGAAAGACCAGTTTAGAAGAGCATAGCCCCATGTTCTTATGCCTCAACTGCTGGATTTGATTCCACTCCTTTTTAAACCTTATTTAAAATGATACAGTGGAATAATTAGGGAACCAATGGGAGATGTTGCAAAGAAGTTATAGCCTTTTATGCCTCATGCAGATTTGGCCTGCTGGGGATTTCTTACTCTGCTGCACAGCGGATTTTGGGCACGGAGCAGACTGGAGCTGAGCAGAAGGATCCATGACAACAAAATTTCCTGAAAACTCTCCCAAGTGCCATAGGGGCTGTAAAAGCCATGGGAACCACGCCAGAATTCAGTCAGAGTCGCAGACCAAGTGATGATTCACTCTCTAGCAGAGGAAAAAAGACCCAAACCCAACTCTATTTAAATTCAGGATTTTCTCCTGCTTTTGGCTCTTGTTCTGCAATGCTCTGCACATTCTCTACTCTGGACCTGAGAACTCCACAGACTCCTAGAACTCCATAGAGCCAATAGTCAAGTAAACACTTAAAGGTCCATCTCTCACCTCCTCTAGGACCACCCAAATAAATGCACAGAAAGATTAAAGACAGAAGTAGATTAACTAGTGTAAATCAAAATCACATTTATAAATGCTTATTGGATCAGGGCCTTTATTTGCACAAGAAAAGACAATCACAACAAAATAGAATATGGTTTTACTCATTAAATATGAGTAACATTGCTGGTAGCATATGTTCATTTTTTCTTTTTAGCACAGCTTTAGCTACCATAACTTGATGAATCTCTTTGCCATTTTATAAATATTTGGTAAGTGTTTTACAAAAAAGCTTTACTAACAGAAGGTTTAACTAAATAATTGATGCATGATTCCAGAACTGAATATTAAATGCACTAGATCTTTTCTTTTCCACAGAGTTGCTACCACAACAGTAAATATCATCCACAAAGCAGAAAATATAATTTTGAAATCTCATCTGAGCAGAATTATAATTGAGAGTTTGGTCACATACACCCCACATTTATATCCTACCAACATGCCAAAAAATACAGATGTTCATCACAAGATGAGATAAAAGGATGATTGCCAGAGACATAATGAAAATGCTCTGGTTTAATCTATTCATCCCAAGGTACACTGTCCAATTGTTTCAAACATGTTTATTTTACTAATAATTTTAGAAATTTGAAGAAGAGAATTATTTACTTCCACCCGCTAGTTCCATCCCCCACTAAAACAGTCTAATGTGTGAAACTTAGAATTAAAAGTGAAGGTGGAAAGTTGTTGTTGCTAGTTCTAAATATAACAAATAATGCAGGCTGTGGATGGCTAATGAACACAAATTGTGACTTCTGAAGCTGTATATTTAACCATTTGGCAATGTGACACATGTAGCTAAAGGCAGTAGGAAAGTCAGGACAGTAATTCATTTACCTAGAATTTTGGAATAAGAGTAGTATTACAGACATACTATGTGAGCTGGCTGTGAAATACACTTTGCAGTCCATACAGAACAGTTTAAATAACACTGATTATTCAAAGTTTCCAATTTCCTTTGATTCTGAAATATCCTTAGCAAAAGGGTAATATAACTGACTATGCCCTGCATGGATTGACATTAGTGAAGATCAGTATTATACATGCTAATCTAAAATTAATCCTGAACTAAGTAATGATGATAAGTCAGACATAAATTTTGAAGTGAAACCTCTTGGCTATAAAACGAAACAGCCAACCATGCTCACTGGCAGAATTTCTAACAGATTCTGCAGCTGTAGCTTGGTTAACAGATACTTTTATTTGGCTGACTTGAACTAAAAGAACATCCAATAATTGAAAGCATTTTTATTTAAATACTTTTCAAACAAAAATGTATTACAATATAAGAACACTTTATATGTTATAAAACAACCTTTGACAGGAGATAAAACCCAGTCTTCCTTTTTTTTTTTTCATTTTCCTTTGTTTGCTTTTGAGCAAGTCTGTTATTAGTTTCATACCTCATTCAACTGTTCTCTACAAGAAGTGTGGAAGACTATTGAGAAATAGTATATTTGAGATACTGTTTGGCACCATCAGATGAATGGGTCTCTGTGAAGTCAGCTGTAAGTCTTATGTAGTTCACTGCTGCTAGAGTGGGGAGAGATGTCTCCATGAATTTTACTAGCTCAGTTTAACTTCTTCCAGGGACAACTCAGAGCTGACATAGTTCTCCACTTTCTGCTGCCCTAAGCTGCCCCAGTAGTGCAATCCTAAGTTGCCTGGTGGGTGCATTCTCATTCAGCCTCTGCCCAGAAGAGCTGGCTTTTTGGACAGCTCCAGCAGCAGCCATAAATGAATGCTTTCCACCTGACAAAATGAGTATGATCCCTTTGTTCTTAAGACTCAGGTATTCTGTTAGCATGCCATCACCCTGGCAGAGCGGCTTAGATGAAATTAAGATGACAGGCCAAACCCATGGTGTGGCCTTCCTTTAACCATAAAGATTTGGTCTAGAAGAGTTGCTTTAGGGTAAGGCAACCCAAGGTAAAGCTGTTCCAGTGCTCCTGCCTCCACTGTTAATACCAACAGAGGAATATGGATTGTCTCTGTTTCATTGCTTATGTTTGGGCAATTTTGTGCACCTGGGTACAGCCCTGGAAGAAGAAAGGCTGAGCAGAGAACACATGAAAAGGGTGGTCTCATGCCAAGATCAAGGATGGTTAGCTGGAGCCCCTCAAAGCCTGTCTTAATTCCTGACAAAACTGTGAAATCATGGACCTATTTCTCAGATTCTGTGCTCCAAGGACCTGATGTGCGTGCATCAAGCAGCACAGCCTAAACTATGTTCTGAACCATGGATCCATTCCAAGAACAAAATCAAGCCATTAGCTGGGGACACGAGCACCACCTACTTAGTGGACTGCCTTCTGGCTCTAAAACCTGATCATCTGATGCTAGACAGCTCTACATGTTACTCTACTGGGTAAAGCAAAACTGTGTCAGTGCCTCCAGGATACTTCTCCCTTCACAGAGAGACTGAGAGATAATTTCAAGAGACTGCTGAGGTGAGGAGACTTGCAGTTATGAAGTCATTTTGCTAGCTCTGACATTTCAAGTAAGAACCTGAAGGCCTCCCTCTTGGCAAACTGCACCTAAAGTTGCATCCTACAGCTTGGTGGCACTTCACTTAGTCCAACAAAGGGGTCAGTGCATTTGTGTATCCTTAAACCTCTTTTGCTGATTTCTCAAAGTGAATTATCTCAATTGGATTAGTAAGCATTAAGATATTAATCTGTGTTGATTAACATTATTTGAAATGTCGCTTTTACTGCAGATGAGAATACAACAAAACACTGAGAGCTGAACCCCTGACTGCTCTGAGTGACATGGGACAGCGCTGAATGCCTCTAGCTTGATGTTGTGTTTCATTGCTAACCTGAGCACATCTCTTTTAAACAATTGCAAAGAGTCCTTCATTCTCTTTCCTGAAGAACAGCAAACTAGTTTTTCCCTAAGGGGTCCTCCCCTACTATGTATAATGTAGTAATGCAAACTTGTTATTTCTGGTTAAAAATCAAGAAAGATGAAATCTGTTTTGATGACTAGAAGGGTTCACTGACTTGAAAGGTTAGTTTTAAATTTGGATTAGTTTTCTGTTTTTCTCATTGGTACTCTCATTGGTAAAAGTATAAACTGTCCTCTATCCAATAAGAGGTAGGGGAATTACAGTGAAACTGGAAGTATTACGACAGAATATAATACCTTGTGCTTATGTACCGTAAGTCCCATCTTTGGGGGGTAAACATGATTAGGAAAAACATTTTCAGTGGATGGGGAAGGGCACTATTAATATATTTAAGAAGTTGGGACTAGAATTACCTCGAGAAAGTAAATGGGTTCATATAAAAACTTTTCCCCTCTTATTTATAAAATGTGGTTTCTTTCTTTCAGTAGAAAAGTTATGATGAGACCTTAGTCACCAGTATGCATACTAACTCTTTGGCACACCTCCTAAGGAGCACTAACACCAGTATCCTGAATTAATTCCAGCGTAGGTAATTCAGCTTATTACATTTAGAGGCAGTTTCAATTATACAAAGTGTTCTTCCATTTCTACTAAATACAAACATGCTATTTGTGAGACGAGCTGAAGAGTCACTGTGTTTCACCTCTGCAAGATCACAGTACTGGGTGATCTGAATCTTAAATACAATTTGAGTTTACCTTTCTTTATTAGAAGGATCTTCTGCATGAAAGATTCTCAAAACTTGTAAAATGTGTACATTCAAACTTCTTAATAGCTCTGTGATAAAAAATTTCATTTTCATTCTAAGTGTAGGTGGTAAGTCCACTGAAAGCTTCACACAGTTTTTATGTTGCTGAAGTTTCCTATGAAGATTTTGTTTTTTCTTCTAATCCATTTCCAGTAAGAAGTCTTTGGACAGGGTTTTATTCAGCAGCTTTTCTTGGATACCTAATTTCTGTTAACAGCACAAATTATCAAGTAGATCTGAACAAGATCTGGTTCATCATAAAGACTTTGGATTTTATTTGTTACGGAAACATATTTGAATCTGTTTAAGAAATGTCTCTTGAATGCTGACCAATGCTGCACATCCTGAGAACCCAAAGACATGAACATATGACTGCTTAGGGCTATGCTCATACAGGCTTTCCTAGGAAAAACAACCCTTTTCAGACACCATTTATCTTGTAACAAATAATGCTTTTTAGTAAGCCAGCATCAAGGAGACATTCCCTGTCTGAAGACCATTGTCTGTGGACCCCAATACTCTTTTAATCATGAAAAATCAGTCATTCCCATTTTTGCAGACAAGTGCCATATACATAACATGACAACCACAGGTGCAGGAAAAGGCAAAGTTGAACCAGCACTGTATTCTTCCTTTTCCCCTATGAAAATACAGCCCCTCCGGCTCCTGGGAGGGAAATGTCACCTAGGAAGAGTGTGAAATGACTATCAGGAAAGAACCCCACTCCTGAGGTATGAACTGGCAGGGAGAGGCAGTTTGGGTAGCACAAACGTGTGGGTGCAGGCATAGGGGCTATTCACCAGTTTTGTGGCTGACCTTCATTCCCCCTTTTGTCATATCCATTCTGTTGTAGTCAACCTTGCTCCCTTTCACAAAAAGGGTCTTTTGTGTGCTTATTAACACTATTAGCACTGGCTGTTTTCTAATTCTGAATAATAATGGAGAAACTCTAATTACTGTAATTACTATGCTCCTGGGGTGAGGTTTTAGGTTTTATAATTATTTATAGCGATTTTGTTTGTGAATACTTTGTTATATTAAAAGCATAATAGACAATCATAAGTCCTTGCAGTGCATTTATTTATAACCACCTCCACTGAATTTTGCCAGTACATTTCAGCATTTATTAATCAGTTATTACTAAATTTCTTCTGTCTAAAGGAAGTGGGAGAGAAAGTGACTACTGAAAAATGACAAATAATGTGACATGTCAAGTTTGATTCTGCCAACTAAGTATTAGTACCAACCCGAAAAGAACAAAGATGGAGGTGACAGCTAGATGGCACAACTGAATATAATCTAAATCTTCCAACCATGCCTCTTCAAGGAAGACAGAAATGTTTCAATGTGTGCAAACACTGAAACTAATCAAGAACAACCTGAGACTTTGGCTGGTAGACAGACACCTTGATCCCGTTCCCATTGCTTTTCTGGGTTTTTTGGAGTTTGCCCTCCAAAGTGGTCTCTTGGAGTAAGAAAGATGTTCTTTTGTGTCTGTTTTGTGATCACCCCGTGTGATCACAATATCATCACACTGCGGGATAAAAAAAATCTTTGTTTCTTACAGAATAATCCACCAGATTTATCCCTCAGGTAAAGATGCTCCCTGAAATTATACTTCTACCTTCAGTTCCTCTACCACTTACAGATATGGGCATGGAGGCCTCTTGCATTAATATAATCCAGAATACACTACTTTGAAACAGCTTGTTGTCACACTGATGTAATTATGAGTCTTGATTCTTGTTTATGCTTTTTATCCACTGGTGTGTGGAAAATTGGAAAAATTGGAAAATTCTGATTCTTGGATCATTACTATTAATTACTTGCCATTTCCTTTTTGTGAACTTCATTGTGAGTGAAAAGTTGTTGATCCCAGCATGAAGAGGACAGAGGCTTTTTTTCAAGGTTGCTTCAAGGGCTGCTTATTTGTTTAGAGGTTTTATTTGGTAAAAGTTGTTATGTTAACCTAGGCCAACCTTAACTAAGCACCACTTCATCATCCTTTATCAAAGAACTATTCATGCAACTCAGCAATGCTTTTTCTAAATGACTGTGAGACCTCATTTAGATTTTTAATAAACAGTCACATTCTAATGAGGTCTTCATAAAACTGACTAAATACGTTTAGAAATCATTAGCTTAAATTATCAGTACAAAAGTCTCCTTAGGGAGCCCTGCAGATTTTGTGATAAGACTTCTGGCAGATGGATTAGTGTAACAGCACAAGCTAGTTCTGAATTTCCACACAAGCAGTGTAAATGTGAGTGACTGGGTAACAGGCTACTAGATAAAGAGCTAAATGTCCCTCAGGTGGGTTCATTAAAGAGAGAAAACAATCAAAACACATTTTGGTGCCATTTAAATACCAGGTGCACAGCAGTCTGCAGGTGCCAGAAACACTGACAAGGGTCCCTTGCTGGAACACACAAGAGCTTAAAGGGATGCGTGGCTCTGACAAGTGTGCCTCAGATAATGACAGATATTGGCAGATGTACCCAGACCCTGCTGGAGGGTAATTCAGGGACTGAGTCATTTGCAGCAGGTGCCTGCATTAGGGACAGCCTCATGGTGATTTCTCCACCAGCAATTAAAACAGGCCTGATGCACAATGCTCCAGGGCAAGAAGCAAGTTCCTAACACTGATTTAATGACTATCCAGCCAGTCCTGGTAAACAAATACATATACGCCCCTCAATGATTATTCATGAAGGCTGTACATCATGTGGCAAATATGTTAAATTTTGACAATTCCTGTTTCCTAAAGACGCAAAAAAAATTTCCTCCTTGGCTTACAATGGGTCAACACAGATAGAAAGTAAAAATAAGAAACCCCTATAAATCTTATACCAGTGAAAGCAATAGAAATTGGAAACCTCAAGTTTGGGGATGTTATAAAGTTTGCCCTACAGGAATGCTACAGAAAGTCCATTAAAATCATTACTACTCAAGGTGGCACAGAGCTTGTGCTAGGGTCTGTGGGACAGATGGTGTGCTTGTAATTTGCCTCCTTGTTTGTTGTTACTCAGGATTCCAGCTCTGGGAGTGGCACAAAAACACCAATGGAGGAGTGAGTGCATTGTTCTGTGGCTCATACTATTTCATTTCCATTAAAAGCTCATTTCAATTTCTGCTCTGATGTCACCTATGCTGGCCTCCAGAGAAAGTGAGAACAAAGTCATTTCTACCACTGCCAGAAACAACAAAGCTGAAGATCTGTATCCCCCTAAGACTCTTGCACACTGAAAAAATCTCCACGGTGGCACAAACCATTCCTTTCTGCTGTGGGAATGTGCTGTGCACCTAAATGCTGTGAGCAGAGGCTGCCAGCACTGCCACCAAGACTGGTGTCTCCCTTGCTGACACCCAACAGTTCACTCTAATTGGTGCTTCCAAATACTGACTTTGGGAAAACAGTATGTGGTTTCATGCAGAATGCTGTTTATGCTCTCAGGCTTGTTTATTCATACCCTGAAAACATCCCTTTTTAAGCTGTTCGCTTGGGCTCTTATGAATGCGCATAAAACTTTAACAAAGAGATTTGCTGGAGAGCTACCTATTCTTACAAATCCATCCATTTTGAATTAATACGTGACCATCCAGCTATTTCTACCTTATTCCTCACTCAAGGGACTGCATTTTTAAAGTGGCCTCCATGATCCCTCTTTGTCTCTGCAATTTGTTGTACATGTGTTCCTGTAGTAGGTGTTAATTGCTGTCACAATCCCCATCTTTTTTACACCTAAAAATAATACTGGCACCTGATCTGTTAGCACAGAGATATCTAAATGTTAGGATTTATATTATCAGTTCACAAAGGACATATGGAAGAATAAACTGAGATTGTAAAACTGGACTTGCTCAAAAGGACTTTAACTCACACCACATAAACAGTGCTCTCTCCTAATGCAAATGCCACAGGGCAGAGGGGGAATCAGACACTTCACCAGTGTGAAATTAAAAACATCTCTTAAAACCATGCTGCTCAAACCAAGATGTATGCACTTGACTTCTTACTTCAACACTTTGACTTGCAATAATTGCAGTAGTTCCCATAAAAGCAGTGGGACTCTTTTTTATATCAAATGAAAGCTTTATGGCAAATTCCCAAGCAAATTCTCTTGGAAAAAAAACAAACATCCCAGATGAGAACTAAGACAGCAGCGCACAGACAAAGCAGTAAATGAAAAGACTCACTTATTGACAGCTGTGTGAAACAAAGAAAAAGGCTCCATTCAATACTTGTTGAAAACAAAATTAGCCATAAAGACCAGAGTTGGAGGTCTGCTTTACAAGTTACCAAGAAGAGAAGAGAAGTACACAGTATGAATCAGGTAACTCAAGCTTTCCTTTACCATCCAGCTCCCCAATATGATCTCCTGATCAGCAAACAGTGCACAAACGTGTAAGACTGTGTCTTCTGTTTTAGTCCAGAAGGCTTCCAGGAAGGAAAAATCAAACAAACCAGACCCATTTAGACAAATATACCAAGAAGCAATTTCACAGTTTAACTACTTTTCTCATACATCAGTTTCAGAATGACTCCCCCTTAGCCTTCCTTAAAAAAAAAAAAAACAAAAAAAACACAAAACAACAAAAAAAAAAATCCATACCTTGTCCTGCAACAAATTAACTTATTTTCTTAAGAGAATTGGAATATCTGAGGTAAGTACAAACATATGACACCTCCTCTCTTTGTCAGTCTTTGCAGACTCTGCTGTATAGAATGCAGCTTTACCAGTTACTTTTTCATTGTGCTAATGTTATCAAAGCCAAGCATCCAAGACATGTTTAAAAATAATTGATAATGAACCTCTCAGCACAGGCAGTCATACATATTTTATGTGCTATACTTAGTACGTAAGCACCTTGTTGGTCTGTTATTTAATTTTGAAAAGCAAGCACCTTGGACGTCTTTCATGTTTTTAAGTACAAAAGCCACTTACCCTTCCCACTTCTACCAGATTAGTAACCATGATTATGCTGGCTGTGTTTTCATGCCATACCATTCTCCAGAAGTCATATATTGTCTCCTGCATTGGTCCTGAAACAATAAATCAAATGAAAGGTTACTATCTGAAAGTCTCATGACTGCAAGCTTGTCTCTGGGGAACTTTGTGAAGCTGTGAGTGTACACATATATTCATATCACTATCATCATATTTTTCATTTAGGGTCAATCAATTTCTTTTCTGTCATCCTACCTATCTGCATTTAAGCATTTTTCTCCTGAAACAGTGGTCTGAAAGAAAGTTAGCTGTCCAGCACTTATGTATTTATCTCTGTAATACCCAGAAGTGGAATTGTAAAAAATGGATAACATCACTCTTTCTTTTAGCAATTGGATGATAACCTAGAGGTGTATTTGGAATGAAATGAGCCTCAATGGACTATGTGGCCTTTCCTGGTTTCTAATATTTTTCTTAGCATACACTATCCATCAAATTATCCCAGCTCCTAAACTGTAGTTCCTGAAGTGAGACAGAAGTTATAGTTTTTTTTTGCTGCAGTGTATTACTTTGCAAAACAGTGGGGAAAGTGGCAAAGAAACTTGATGTGCCATGGCAGCATGTCCTCTGCAGTGCTTTCCCCAACCTGTGTGCTTCTGTTCATGAACACACAGGGCTTCCTCCAGCATCATGCTGAAGCTGGGTACCAGCTCACAGGAAATGATACAGAAATGTAAAATGTTGAGAAAAAACACATCTCTTTGTGTGTACCCAGTCTTGTCTGTTTGTAGCTTATGTGTCTTACCTGGGGTGCGTGGTGTGCCACCCCAATTTTAAACCAGTGCTTTAAAATCACTGAGCCAATAACAGTAAACAATATAAACAATAAGCTTAACATCCATGCTGAATCCATTAGTGAACTGTCACATTGCAGCAAACAATTAGGGGCTTATTTAGAGGAATGACTTAAATCAGCAAATTGGAAAACAAATGGATAACGCATTGGCCTAATGTTCCTCTAGTAAAGAAGCCAACACTCTTCAAGCATTACCAAACCATACATTGACAGATTTGGGCAGTTTGGCACCCATATTGTGTAGTTTGAGCTCCCTTTGAATAGAATATCTTCACTCTGAAATCAAGTATTTAGTGGAAAATATAGTAATATATTATTGCTATATTGTCTTGGCAGAGGGCTTGGACCAGATGGTATTTAAAGATCCCTTCCATCCCAAACCATTCTGTGACTTCATGACTCATGGTATTATATGCAAGCCAAAAACAACTCACTAGGCAAATAACATCACAGATATGATGTAACTAAGATCTGAAATCTAAGAAAAAGGTAACAGACAGAAACTCTTTGACGTTTTAAAAAAATATATAATTTTTCCAAATTATAATTTTTCTACCCATAATTTGCACAGATCATTTGAAGAAGCTATGCATTCTCCTTGTTTTATCTGTCTTTAAAATGATGCATATATTAGCAGTTTCATAGGTCTCCTTATAATTTTCATTTCCTCATAGGTTTCCTTGAATTGCTTTCACTGTTCATGGAAAAGGAGAAAAGAACATTTAAAACAACAGGAAGCTATGACTATTAGAACACGAGAAATGTCAGAAGGTCTTAAGAGTAGAATTAACAGCAGAATCTCAAACTACTGTTTCTGCAATGATTTAATTCAAGCTGATGTTATGGCCGCAAAACTGAACACCTTTATTCTTCTTTTAATCAACACCACAGAACAGGTGATACTTTTGTGACATTTCATTTTGAATTTCAACAAGAGATTAATTACTCTTAGTCATATGGAAATTTACAGCAAGTATTTTACTTCTACCTAAGTGCCCTGGATATGTGATATAGTCATAGTCCAAGTGCAATTTTGAATGTCTCAGTAATATAATTAATATATATTATAGTGAAAGTTCAGCTTGTTTGTGTTTTAATATTTTAGAATTTAATGTAGCTTTCTTTAGAAAATGAAGTCATGATAGCACTAGAAAGGTTTTGTGCCAGCCTCGCCTACTGAGATAAGGAATCAAAGGATTCCACTGACTGTAGGAAAATACTGTCTCTGTATAGCTTCTTCCTTCCTCTCAACTCTGAAACAAATATTCAGCTAAATTACTACTGCTATTATCTTTCAAGGAGTATAGCTAAAAGTAGGCTTAGGGAAAGGTGGTTTTCCACAGAGTAGTGTCCTGGAAAAAGTTTGTAAGTTAATGAATGACAGTTTATTACCATTATACTTGATCAAGGACGAAAAATAATAACACTATTGCTTCAAGAATCCTGGTATAATGGAAAAAATCTAAGTGGCTCCCCTGCATTCTGTCTTCACAGGACTTGTGTGATGTTTCAATAAACTTAATCTGAGTATATTTTTGGTAATGCTGCAGGAAAGGTAAGAGAAGATCCTCTGTCTACAAAGGTCTCGTCTCCTTGCAAGAAGCCAGAATCTTTGAGAAACTGTGGGGTGATATAGCAAGTTTCTTAAAATACTAAATAAGTATTATTTCCCACAGATTCACTTGAAGTACAAGACAGTTGGGCCCTATATTGTAACAGTCATTTCTTTTTGACAGCTCTGGGATAACCTGCAACAATATAATCTTGATTTCTTTTTTCCCTAGAGACTACATAATTTGTGATGTTATTTAACGATTCCTACATTTCAAATCCAAAAATCACAAATTACAACTGGGAAGAGATCCTAAACACTCATTTATTCCTGTAGATTTTGAATTTGTCATTCTCCATAAAATAAAAAAAGGTAACAGACTATAAGAAAAGGAAATCTTTATGAAGAGTAATGTTTTCTTTGCAGGGCAGAGAAAGAGCTGAGCTATGATATGTCTTTCAAGCTTGATTCTAAGCATACCTCTAGAAGAAATGTCCCATTTTGCAGTGCAGAGTATGCTCTTGTCCATCTTACTATCTAAATAAGACAATCATAATTAAAAATGCTTGATGGGATTTCCTGCTTTCCTTTCATATTGTCATGTTTTTTTTTTCTTATTGGGTCCAGTTCTCACATGTGGCCTCCAAACTTTTCACATTCAGGATGCTAAGAAAAAAACCCAACACCCCAAAACCTACTTCAAAGTCTCAGAAAGTAATTCTTCTAGATATCATTTTTCTTTTCTTCTTGACATTTAAAAAATATTTTCTGACCTATGAATAAAGTATTACTTGTCTCCAGTGAGAATTGAAAAGCTTTAGAGGCTAGGTAGGGTTGTGGGATTTATTGTCCTGAAGAACTGAACAGTTTGATTCCAGAGACTTGTGGTAGGGGGAAAAAAAGCCTATAATTGTTCTAAGCATCAGCTTAACAGATGTGTGCACAATAGGGAGAAAGGTTATTCTCAGCAGTTGCCCTCTTGCAGGAGAAGAAGGTCTGAAGAGAAGGTACTGTGCTACTCGACAGAAAGCCTGCAGCACACCCCATTAGCTCCACAATACAGCACTTGGTATCAAAGATCTCTGCTGTGAAAAAAGAGAGATCAGCGACACACTGCAACCAGAAGATGAAAAGCAAAGAAAAATAAGAAAAAGAAATCAACCCTCCAAACCCCTAGCTAATTAAATGCATTATTGAAAAAACTCAACAGAAACGACTGGTTGTATATATTACAACCATTGGTTCTATTACCAGCAGTAGTTAGTTGCTGCTCTGGGAACAAAAACATATTAGGAAATGGAACATCACACAGCTTTTATGAATGGTTTAGACTCTTTAAAGCTGCTTTTGTAATGAGAGTTTTCTAGCACCTGTATTTCTGCTTCCTATTGTGAGACACACTTCTAACAACTGGTACTGCTACTGCGGTGTGTGATCAATTTGAATGTGATGAACTAGCCCAGAATATAGGAAAAAGTGTTAAGGTGTAGAGAATAAAGCAAGCAAACGAACAAACAAGTAAAGTCTGAATCCTGCAGCATACACAGCACTTACTCACATAGGACTTTTAAATCCATGGGTAATTTTTCAATTTCTAGAAAAGCAAGAAGCTTAGACAAGGAACAAATAGCTTCTAAAACATTTTTCTAGAGTAAAATGTCAAATCCACATGCTAGCATTTGGTCCACCTGAGACCAAGTTCAGTTATAGATATTAAAGCTAGAAATGTGCAGAAAATGAACAGACACCCTTAAGCTCCAAAGGCTCCCCAGCGACAGTGAATGGGCAGTGGGAGCTATAAATATGTGCTGATAGAGGCAGGGGACTGACAAGATGCAAGAATTATACCTGCAGCAGTTAAATTCCATCTTGAAAAGAGAGCAGAAATGCCCCTTACAGTGAGTAGACACAACCACACTGCATGAGGTGATTATAAAATGGTCCCTCCACCTACTGATTACTGCAGTTTCTGGTAGCAGTGATAACAGCCTTCACTTTTTACTGAAGCAAAACCTGCTGCTTGCTGCTGTGACTGCCTACAGCTTGACTACTGAAAGACACTTAGCTAATATGCCTACTTAGAGGGAGCTGCATTTTAGTACTCGTTCTTCTACTATGCATGTTCCCTTCAAAATGAACTTGAGATACAAGTGAGCATTTCCTTATTAAGAGATATGGCTGCTTTGGAACAACAATAACAACAAAAGCCCAAAAGCAATGATTCCCTTTGCAACTACAGTGTCAAAACCCCCCATCTCATCATGTAGCAGAAATTGTCTAAAATACACTCAAAAGCATAAAACCAGACAGGAATAAAATACTGGGAGAGGAGACTACTAGTCTCCTAGTAGTAGATAAAAAAGTTCAAAAACTCTTGTTTTCCTAATAAACGTTCTGGGGCAAATGTAGCTGCCAGTAGGATGATTTATTTCACAGGAGGAAGCAAAATTTCAGATTTGTACTACCAGTCCAGAGATCTGATAATCCATAAGAACATTTATTTGCTCTTCTAACCATGCTAGAATTTGGAGGTAAAAACCCCTTCAGAAAAAGGTATGTAAAAAACTGCAGCTAATTGTCACTTTCCACTATAAATGTCACTGTCTGCAGGCAAGTGAACATCTCCCATAACTGGAATACATTTTTTCCCTATTGAATAGGGCAATGTGCCCAAGATTTTACCAAAAGGAATTTGTGGGTTCATCATTATGTGACCAAGCTTTCCTGACTCTTCAGTTCTGTCAGTTTCCCAGTTACCTCACAGGAAACTCATCACTGGTCAACAGCTCTGCAAATCCGGATGCCTCCTCAGGTGACCAGGTGTAGGCTAAGGAGTCTTTGAATTGAATTTTACTTTTTCAGAAAGTAACCTGTCTTTATCTTTCTATCTAAAATAGTCAGCTTACTATAAAGATAAGGTACAGATCCCAGTTGTGCTGACTTAGCCAACCTGCAAGATAAACTGCTGCTTCGGTGTTTTTTGTAATTCCATGGCCACACAGCAGTACAGCTGTTGCTGGATCACCTTTACCTTCCCAAATGAGCCGGTTTCTGAATGGAAGGTACTTTGAAGATCTGCTCAATTGCTGATAATCTGATTTGTCAGAAGCAGTCTTCACCATATGCTTGTTGAATAGTTATGGTAGCATGCATTAAACCTTCACTCATGCTTCCAGGAGCTGTTAAGGACTTAATGCTTCCATGAAGCCCAGAACAAAACTCTGCTATAAAAGCTTCAAAAATTCAGGCCAAGATTATGCAGTCTTTTCTCTCTCTAACCAAAATAGGTTTAGATATTTGTTTTCTATGGTAACATATTTACTTAACTTTAAAGGTTTACACAAGAGCATTTTCATAGGCACAGTATGTGTGTTCCTATTATATGAACAGTTTTGGTATCTGAGATAAAGCTGAAGTCAAGATATCACCACACCATATGGGCCCACTGCTCATCACTAGCTATCAAAATGCATACAGATCAGTCTTCTGTGTTTTTAGGTCTCAAGAAAATAATGATGAAAGAGAATCAGGTCACATAAACTGGAAGTCTTCTAAAAGCTTTAATAAAGTCCTCCCAAGTCTGTTCCAGAAAATAAACCAGCACTGAGGGTAAAAGGTACCCCAGTGCCATCCACCTGTTCATTTGTAATGAAGTCTCCTCCAGGCCTATCACTGTAACAATTAGCCCACTAAAAAGCAACAGACACTTGTACTGGCAAAACTGGGCCATTAATGCTTCAGTGTTATTTATTAATTGCTAGTTTCTAGCTGTCATACTCATTTTATGCACTAAAGAATCTCAATGAAATAAATAAAACCCCTGCAATGAGCTGGAAAACAAGTTCTTGCTTTTATTTAATTTGAATTTGTATTTAATTCCAATGCTGAGTGTGATGACATTTGAAAAGCACTTTCTAACTTTAGCCTTACAAGTATTAATTATTACATAATCTTCAATAGGGCTATACTGTAATTATACAGCTAAGCTGGATTTCCTGACAAAATCTTGCTTACAAATGTCTCTCACCTTGGAAAAAATATAAACAAAGAAGTTGTGGATGGCTTAACAACAAGGCTGGTTCCCTACAGGTACATTAGACCAGCAAGGATGCCTGAGGCTAAGGCTACTTCATGTGAGGTATGGAAAAATCCTCTGTCCCAGTCTTAGACCTTATTTTAACAATTCTTCCATTGTAGTAGATTCAGAGATTGCACAGAGAGAAGCCAACTGCTTGCAGAGGCAGTAATGACCTCATAGTCAGCTGAGAAAAGATACCATTTTGTAAGCAAAAATTCTACTAAAACTTAATTCACAAGCAAATAAAATTGTTTTCTCCTAACACTAAGAGAAAACCCAGGCTTCAGAACATATCATGCATATCAGATATATCTGAGTTGCAGACAGTCTGCTGTTTCTTTTTTTTGCCTTTTGTAATGACACCTCCTTATAATGCTTACCCCCAAAACATCAGTATGCAGCAACACTGTTCCATAGTAGGTCACCTCAGCTATACTCAAATGGGTTAATCAGAGCCGAGATAGGAATTTAAAATGTGCTTTTCATTATTTCCTTACTTAGATGGATTGTCAATAAGAAACAGACTCGACTGAATCCTGTTAGCTTGACATTTCTGGAAAACACTGCTTATATAGCAAGCTGAAATGCTTTACTGGACAAATCCCGCCCAGTGCAGCTACTGGCAACATAGAGGCTTTCTACTGTATCCTTTGCTCTGGAAAAACACAGCTTTCTCTCATTACCAGCCAAGGGACAGCACAGTGAATAGTAATTGGCTGATTTTCAAGCACAAACTGAATCCTACCTGCTTTGAGCTAGCCAGTCAGCCAGCCCTGCTGCCTGCACACTGCTGTACGTGAAAATTGGCTTTCACAAAATGAAATGCTCAAAGTGCTTTCAAGTCCCATTAGCTTTTAACAAGGCTTAGATTACTAAGTGACTGTGGAGCATGTGGAAATTTTATGTATAGCTCCCATGAGACTGACCAGTGCTTTGGCTGGCTTTCTATACACACTACTCCTATATTTAAGGAGTCAGCACTAGACCTCTTACAGGAAGAAGGAAAAGATTGACCTGTAAATTCTCCACCTCTTTCCAAAAATAAAAAGAAAAAAACATTGCTATTTACAATGTACAGTAGTGGGGAGCCAGAGTCCCACTGTTCTACGAAATAATGCAACCGTTCCAAAATAGCTAATATAAGAACCCCTCCATTCTGAATGCCCAGTTTAATATATACTTAAAAATATTATCCTTTGAGCAATGATAAAACAGATTACTCCTGAGTTTCTTCCTTTCAAATTGTTCATTTCATAAAACTAGATAATCAGTTTGAAAATGTGTATTTTCTAAGAGTATGTAAATTCACATACACATCAACTGTTGCGTACAGCTGGATTGTTTCTCTTGCTGGCATTTCTCTGATCCTATTCTGCAATGAGATGGAGGAATGTGGTATTTATTCTCTGGGCTATCATATGGCATTTTCTTTTCTCTATTGATACAGATCTAACTGGGCTGGAACAGTGCCCATCTCAACGCATTGTTTTGTCTGCATTATGGCACTGTCTAGAAATCCCAGCCTGGGACTGGAGCTCCATTGCAGCAGAAGCACCAAACATATGAAATGCCCATGAATACAAAAAAAGGCGTTCATGCCCCTCACAGTCATAAGAAGCCAAACACACCTTGAAAGACAACAAGAGTAAGGTAGGGTTTGAATGAACTGAACATTCTTGGTAAAATACAAAGCAACCACAACATGACAGATCCTACCATTCCTGAATAATCTTACCTGTTCCTGCTCCATGTAAGTATTTCCACCATTTTCAGAAACAGGTCATTGCTTTACGTATTTTAAAGGCTGTGACCACACTTTATTTGTGCACTCTTGACAGGTGCTATTTAAGACATTTTTATACCACTACAGCAAATGCTGCCACCTAAGTTTCCAACTAATAAAGTGTTACACACTTATTGATTGACATTTCTCCACAGCTAGATTTCCAATACTAGCTCAGTTTGTTCTATTTGAACAAAATAAAATGAAAATGTCATACGGTTTCCCAAAGAATAAATAGCACATTTCCACAATACCTTTTGACTACTCACAGAAGTACTGCAGACTTGTAACAGAGAAAATGTCAGCAACAGAAATTGTCCAGATTTAAACAGTTAGCCTAAGATGAGACAAAGCTGAATGCAATAAAAGTGGTATACATAGCATTACTGTCCATTTATGCACCCTTATGCCACTAAAGAAAGCAGATTTTTCTTTTTCTGATCTTAATTGTAGGAAACTAAAAAAAACCAAAACCCCCCCCCCAAAAAAACAACATGAAAACAGTGTAGTTGTAGTTTAATGTTGTTCATCTAGTCCAATGAAAAACTCTTTCTTTCATATAATTTGCTTGCCCCACAGCAGAGATGTTAAATGGTCTGTTCGTCTCATTAAAATTTTCTCAGACTGCATAAATCCAGTATCTTCCAAACTCTGAATTACATGTAGCACTCCTGGGGGTTAGGAATTCCCTAGTGAGCACTGTGTGGGATACCTGAATAATGCCAGAGCCTTGAATCTTTACCTTGCAGTTTTAAAGTCAGCACTGCTTGCAGAGAGTGTGCTTCAGTCTTTTCTTCCATGAAATAAGAAAGCTTTGAATAATGGAATTGTAACTATTGTGACTCATCTGGGTACCTGAGATACAGCTATGAACACATCCAGATGGAACAGCAATGAGAGGTATTGGCCCTCTGCCTGAGGTGACAGCTCTGACTGAAGGGTTAAAGCAGGAGGCTTGAGACCATGGCTCAAACCTGAGCTGTCTTTGTGAGAGCAGTCCAACAGGACGTTTCAGTTGCTGAATCAGGGTTTTCCACTAAGAAAGCTGGTTTTGTTTCTAATTTGTGCATTCCTGTCAATAAGCATGATTTGCATCATGGAAATATGAATACCTATTAATCACTCATTCTAAATGGCTCATCTGAGCTTGGAAAGACTAACACATAAAGATTTTTTTTTTTTTTCAAAAAATCATGCTGCATCTAGCATTTCCAAAACAAAAATCTTAAGTAATTGACTTGCTGGACTGGGTTCCTCATATCAACTTGTAATGCAGAATCAATTTTGATGATGGATGAGAAGTTTAAGATCATTTTATCCCCTTCAGTAGAAGGTTCCTTAGGGAATGGACAAAAGAACCTAATTAGTCTTTTGCATTTCTACTTTCTATTTCCATGTTGAGTCAATCATAAGCATCAGACTGTAATAAAATCATCACTATTCTCTAGCTCAAAAATATGAGTTCATTTTGGCTACTTGTTTCTTTTATTTTTCCCCAAGGACCTAATTGTGAAGGAATGCTGCTCATGCATGTGAGTAAGATATTCATATGCTGTATTTTTTAAACTTTTACTGGGATTTTAAGTGCATTAACATGAACACTTTACCTAGATGAACAAACAAGATAATTTAGTCTACATTAAAGCGTAAGTAAAAAGCTAGAAAAAACTTATGTCATAGTTTACTGTCCTGCTAAGTAGCTCATGAGTGAGATGTATCACTCACAATGTACTTTTATACTTAATGGTAGAGAACAACCGTACATTTATTTCCTTCTCACAGAAACAGTCAGTATCAAACAACTATTAGTCAGATCAAGACATGCACAAAAGTCATTAAAATAAATGTGTCTTGGATATTTTTCTTTTCAATGTCAAGATAATTACGATTAAAAATCAAATCTGTGTAACCAAAAACTCAGGACTATTATTTGCTGTTATTTTTGGGGACCACCTGGTTATTTTCACTACTTCAAGTAGGAAAGGGCAATGTTAGCCTTTTAATTCTGTTTTTTCAATATATTTTATGGGAGAGTGCAGTATTTGATATACACTGTAAACAAGGAATGCCATTCTAATATGCCAAGTGCATTTGTGCTCAGTATAGACACAACACATGAACATGCTTGCAACAGAATGAGATTTAGAAGCAGAAGAGGGAATCTCCATACACATCTGAATATGCAATTGCATGGCAGAATACAGATGGACAGGGAAAGAAATTAATCCAATAAGCCTGCATCTTTTCTTGTTTTCAAAGGCAGTGCTTCAAAATCACCAGGACTGCCATCTGCATTGGCGGCCATAGCAATATAAAGATTTCAGTGGCCACCAAAAGATATATAAGAGAGAAAAGACAGAAGACTTCAAAGATTTGGATATGGTCACGAGACAAAAAAACAAAAAAACCCAAAACAACAACAACAAATAACAACCCGAAAACCAAATCAAACCAACAAAACAAAAAACCAAACCAAACAAACAGAAAGCCTGGAAAAATCCCAACCAAAAAAACCCACAAACAAACAAAAAAACCTGAACACCTCCCCCCCCCCCAAAAAAAACCAAAAACAAAACAACTCAAACCACCATAAACCCCCAGAAAACCTCAGCCGTATTTGTTTCTTGATACATTTGTTTCTGAAATACATTATGTTTTGTAAATTTGCTATACTACTTTTTTTTTTGTCTAGCAGATGAGAAGACCAAAAGCCTTCTTCCTCCAGAGTGCTGAAGACCATCTGGTAAATAAACTTCACAAAAAAAAAAAAAAAAAGATGCTTTGTCTATGTGATTTTTCTGACAAACTGCATTTTTCTGCCTCTTTTCTGCTTTAGCACTAGGCTTCACTGTTGAACAGGTGGGTTAACAGGACTCTGTCAAGGGTGCTAGGTACCCTCCCCACTAAGCCCAGTTTATGACTGAGTTTTTGTCAAAGATGGAAAACTTCTCATCACACATCAGCTCTTCATAATTTGCCTTCCTCTGAAATACAGACATGCAGGTGAATTTCTATGGCTGATGCTGTATACATCTTCCTTGAACAAAAAATGGATTCTAGTGCATAATATAGGCAATTAGTAGTCAGAGCAACACTAATAGATGGTTACCTTTATAATGTTCTTTTCTGAAAGTGTTTGGTTCACAAGAACAGTGTGCTCAGCTCTTGAATTTCAGAAAGATGACAACTTCTCTGTTTGCAGAATATATTTTAAATTATGTATTTTTAAAGAGGACAAAATATATTACTTTTCACACAATACTCTATTTTCTACATTACAACCAAGAAGCATTTTCTTTTGCCTTATTTGCCTGTAATTATTTAATGCAGACTCTTATTTCTCTTCTTTATTCTGATATACAAAGATCTGTTGTAATTTTTCTAGTCTGATTTTTACAACACAGAAATCAAACCAAGATCTTGTTTTTGAGACCGAGATCTATACATGCTCTGAAGTCCTTTATGTCTGATTTACTGCAGTTCAGTCTGTGCGGGGAAGACTTGCTTTTTCTTCCTCTGTGGCTTTGACAGTGGACTACAGAAAAATCATGATTTTCTCAAAATTGTTTCACAAGCCACATTGACAAGCAAGTGAAAGAACAGTCTGCATGGGATTTTGGAATTTCTACTGGCAAATAAATACTGAGTAATTATTTATATAATATCTAGAGCTAGTTTGTACTTTTTTCAAAGACCTTTCAAAGGTATATGAAAGCTGGGGATGTATTACATACAAAATGTAGCCACACATGAAAAATTCAAGTGCCTTCACCTAGCAATGAACTTACCAGCAGTTTTCTAACACTGCTCCTGTTTCACTTGCTCTGTACACAAAGATCCAGGGAAACAAAACACTGCAACAAAGCCTGAGTCAACTTTGTATCAGAAAATCATGCATTTACAGCCTTCCACCTGAATGGGGAGGGGGGGCTCATTCCCTGCACAAACAAAACTACCACACAGCTGATTATGACAAAGACAGAAAAATACAGAAATCATCAAAATGGTGAAAGACAGCTGTTCTGGCAGTTATCACTAAGCACTCCTATTGCAAGTGAAGAGGCAGAGAGAAACTCTGGTATTCTCATGTACCACGAAGTGGCAACTTGTAAAAAGCCTTGACTTCGATGGTTACTAGTTTTTAGTACACACTTGTTTCTTTTTATCCTCAACACCAGTAAAAGTACCAATTTTTAATAGATGCTCAAATATGATCGTTATCATGAGTCTTTGGTGGGTAATGCTAGACACTGAGCTAAGGTGAATTTACTGTATGGTTTCACAAGGTAACCTGTAAATATCACTTTCACGTGTAAAAGGGTCTACTACTTCTGTACGTGTTCAGCTAGGGGCAAAAAGTAACTTGTCATTTGTCACTGCTGTTACAAAACAGGTGAACTTGGTTCTATAATGCCTCACCTTTTCCAGGTGGGGATTGGAATGGGCTCATCTCTCTGACTGAAGACAGATGGCTTCAACCACCTTTTTAATGTTTTGAAGATTAAGAAGTAAAGAACAGCATCAAACACAGTTGGATCTTCAAGATTAATATAGGTACATAGAATTGAATCACTTTGTATATATATCTCAGGAAAACAGCCTGGCTGTTTTCAGTCCCACATCCTGCAAAAAATGACAGCATCTATGAAACTGAAAAATTGTGGACAACTGTTTTGCCTTGCTGTTATTCAACTCCCCCTGAAGTAATTTCACATGTTATTATTCATCTGAAGGCTAAAACCATAGAAGCAGAAGTTTCATTATAAAGAGAAGTGTGGAGCTTCCACAGTGCTGTACTTGTGACAACTTTTTGTGACATAAAACCAAAAAAACATGCCAAGGAAGTTAAGAGTATTGTTATTCAATGCACTATTTCTGCTTCAGATGCCTAAAAGGGAAATTTCAGTTTGAAAGAAAATGTGTTTTTGTTTCTGAAAACCCTTATTAAAATGTTCACATAGCACACAAAGCTGTGCGTGGAAGAAAGACAAGTACTTTGCACAGAAGAGAAAGAATATGAAAGGGGTTATTAGAGAGGGAAGTTTATGCTGTTGGTAGTGAAGACTGTAAACATTTTCCCTGTAAATATTTGTTTTCAAAAGTTTCTAACTTATACCTAAAACCTCCTCCTGACTGAAACTTGACTTGATGTCTGTCTCCATAATAAGCAATACAAAAAGCAATTTTGCATCTGCTTTACAACTGGATACAGAGGGAAAAAAAGAGGTTGAAAGGCTACACTGTGCCATTTTATCTAAAATTGTTTTATTTTCAGGAGTAACTTTTTACAGTCATTAAGATATGCTCTGAAGTATTTCCACAGAACATCTTAGATCTGGCTGCTCTGCATGCTGCAGCAAGCAGAGACAATCTGAACTGTGGGGAGTATTCAAAAGTCTGAGATGCACAAAAAGACATGCTTTATATATAAAGACATGCAACCCGCATGTGAGTAATCTGCTGTTTCACACGACTGACCTGCTTGAAAACCAGCCCTGGTGGAAATGGCCATGAGTGATGCTGTAGAACTGTGTTAGCATTCATTTGTCACTCATCATTTACAGTTGCTGGTGCTGTGGAGGAGGAAGCATCCAAAACCCTTGATAGAGACTCACTAAAATAAGTTACAACACAGCTCAGTAAACTACTTGAGCTTCAGGAGACACAGAACAAATAAATACAAACCAAATTAGTTTTTTTCCTGCTCAGTAATCAATTCAGAAACAAAAACAATCAACACGCTAGATCAGAAGTCATACAGAACTCAGAACATTAAGCAATGTACAGATATTCAACCTAATGCTGTCATGGAAGGACCAGGTTAAAATTCATTGATTACATAACTCCTGGAAAAAAATAACCCTTAGCTGCCAGTAAATTGAACAGATAACACAAGAGCTCAATATTCTCCTATAAAAAGAAGAATGATATCCATAGGAACAAGGGATAGATAAAGCAAAATAATGAGTTTTAAATTGCACCAGCCTGCTGGTTCTGCATGACCCAATATGCTGGCTTTTGATGAGGGGTTCTTTTTAATCATGGTGACTCAGGTGCGGATCCCATCTGTTGATGCCAATTACAGCAGATCACCAAAAGTCTTTATTAGCTGTAAATTCAGTCTACCACTCACATTATACTTGTCACATAAAGGAAAATTGTTATTAATTTAGTAATTGAAATTGCACAGTCTGAATGTATTACACTTAAAAGCTGAGGTAAAATAATTTTTAATATTTAGGTGAGAGTGCCTCCATTAAGAAATTCTTTTAAAAAACATTTCCTCCCCTAATTCAAGGTAGCAGCAGGATGCTATGAATGCCAAGGTGGAGAGCTACCAGTCTGCATGTCAGACTCTGGTTAGTATGGAAGACAGTAACACTTCAATAAACAGGTGATTAGGCAACTCCCAGCTCTGCTAAAAGCAGATTGGTAGTCTATTACAAACTGATTAAATGTGCCACTTCTTCACTTCAAACAATTATATTTGCTCATTAACACTTGATATGTTGAATGCAGCTTAAGAACACAGGAAAATTAAATATCAATCATTCTAACTCCTCAGAGATTTAAAACTGACTCACATAATGATATTTTCCTTCAAAGAACAATAGATATATGCACCTGTGAAAGCTGCTGTGGAGGAGAAAAGGGAGGATGGGAAAAGTTATTTGAAGACTGATGAAAAGCAGATACCAAGGGAATTAAACATGCAGCTTAACTGTTGTGCTGCACTGATGTGTTTGTACATATCTGATGAAAGTGTGTTCTAAAACAGAGCATGAACATCACTGGCTACAGTGCAAGCTGTGGCACATGACATGCTTGTTAGTAAGGCTGACATAAAATAGAATCATAGAATATCCTGGGACCCACAAGGATCATCAAGTCCAACTCCTGGCCCTGCATATGCCAGCCTAAGAATCCCACCACGTGCCTGAGAGCATTGCCCAAATGCTCCTTGAACTTTGGCAAGCTTGGTGCTGTGACCACTTCCCTGGAACATATGGTGGCATAGTTTGACATGTTAAACAAATGTATTTCTTTCATAGTTAATACACAATCCCAAAAGAGTTCTGGAGAATATTTCCAGTTACTTTATCACCTTTGCAAAACACAGAGACTGCATCTTACTGGAAGTGTGCTTTGTCAGGAAGCTGACTTACTTACTGCAGGGTAACACTAACTAGACTTTAAACAACTGCACCTATCAGGATGTTGCAGAGAACCATAAAGAGCAAAAGAGTATTTTTAACCCTATTATGATGATGGGAAAGCTGAGATAGAGGAAGGAAGAGAAACTTTTTCATGATTCTTCATAGGCCACAGACAGAACCAGACAGAACATACAGACTTTTGAGATTATTGTTCTTCATTCCTATAAACTAGGGGTACAGACCTGCTTTCCAACTGGCCTTAAAAAGTAAGACGTTGAAGATGTAAACCCCAAAAAACATCACAGCCAGACAATTTTGAGCTTGCTGTAAATTGCATGCTTATTTTTAAATGAATTTTACATTCTTCAGAGAATCTTTTTCTTACTCATTACACCATGGGATGGAGGGGTTAGGCATCCCCACGTGCATTAAGATGCACCTACACAGAAGACATTGATGTGACCCACCCCCAAAACTGACAACTGCAACAGTCATTTATCCTTTACATCTTGGAAGAGTATTAGTTTCTACTCCTCTTATTCTCTTTCTTGACTAGGTACTTCTTGACACCATATGAGTAAAAAAAATGGCAAAGAAACTGTGATAACTGTTGAAGGATCTGGTAAACAGACCTTCAGCACATTATTCATACATAATTACATACATGGTTTAAAGACTGGAAAGTACAAAACTTCAAGCTTGGTATTTGCTATTCAAGTATTACGATGATAGTGATTAAAATGATGATAAATTATAATAAACACTGTGATAAAATTTATTTAAACTTGCCTTAGGTGGGGACCTAAGAGAAAGATATCTGGGAGATCTTCTGTTGAACTTCCTGATGAAAACAACTGAAAACTCCAAGTTGAAGGCCAAATGTTAACCTTTTTATTTTTGGTTTCAATTAAAAGTGAAAAACAGCAACATCATTAAGTAAATGTTAAACGGAACAAATAATTTCTTCTTTGAAGAGGAGGGTGTAAAAGTCCAAAAGGAATAAATCAAATGCTTCATTTTTGTTCCTGCCTTCCTATCTGGCTGAAACCATGACACTGGCATGTCTGTAGAGACTTTGGACTAAGGAATGTGGTGGGTGAGCAACAGAAGTGGAAGATGAAGCACATTTACATGGCTCACATTCTAATATCACAAATTCTGAAAGTATAAAACTCTGGTCTAAAAGTGCAATGTTGACACTAGTGAAGTGGTTCTGAAAGTAACATCTGTGTGCTGCCCCACTGTCATCTGACATGAAGCAGCACCACATTTTAGACTGTGGAGACCTGAGGAACAGCAAGGCAGATATACAAAATCTCTCACTAGTTTTAATGGGGACCGGATGCAGGGATATTTAAGAAACAACTGGGATATTTAAGAAACAACTTAAATCACAGCAGGATGCCCTATTTGACATGGTCAACATTTTATTTCCTTTGATAAAAAAGCAGGCATTAAAAAGTATGTGACTTCTAAATCCAGCACACCTTGCGATTATTCTGAGTATATTATACTCAGTACTCCAGCGGCATCCCTTAAAAGGTTGTAAAAAACATCTCTGGGTGGAGCTCAGCTTTTTCAAATCCATGGGCAAATGCAGGAAGCTCTGTCAGACTACCTATTACAAAAAAGACTTCCTCCAAGTAGTGGAGGAGCAATCAAATTTTCACACACGCTATCCATGCATAGGCAGGAGATTGGCATATTGTTCAATATTGTGACTAAGTAGTCACAGAAGACTCATTCTTTCCATTTGTTCCAGCTCTGAACTTGACCAAAAAAATAAATAAGGACTGCATCAGAATGCACAAATTATGTCTTTGAAGACAAGTACAAATTGAAAATTAATTTGCGTGTTGATAAAAGAATAGGCTCTTTTTCTCAAGCAAGCTTTTAAATGACAGCCTGTAAAACTGTCTCTGTAGAACCCTGTGATGAATCCTCCTGCCAGTGTTCAAATGTCTTTTTGGTCCTCTACCAAAACTTGCTAGCTGAAGAGTTTTGTATTTTAAGGACCTGGAGCCTAGTTATCATTGAAGAGTTAAGAGAACATACATTTGCACGACACTGTTGTCTCTCTGAACAGGTACAAAACATTTCTACCATGACTAATTTCTTTTTTGATGAGTAACATAATGCTGAGTAACTTCTTTGAAAAAGGATGCATTTTGCTTTTTTACTCAAAACCTGTTTTAACACAAAGGTAAAGGACTGCTTGCTTGAAATACCTGAAAATTTTGTAATAATTCCATTTCCTTGCTCCTACCTAAGTGATTGATTCAAGTCTACCCTGGATATTGACTGTGGCAAGAATGTGTGATAGAGAGAATAAACTGCAATCCAAGAACTGAAACCTCTTAGCCTCACATAACCAGAAGGGTGATAAACTTACCTTGTGTAGCAATGTAGTGATTTGGTCTATGATAACCCTAGAATAAATTGAAAGGAAAAAAAAAATCAGCAATTTGCACCTTGGCTATGTTCCTGTGAGTGAAACTTCATTTAGGATAGTATTCAGTAAATGTCACAACAGTACAAATAATGTATTAGATGCAAAAGGTTCTTTTAAGCTGGGGAAGGGCAAGTGAGAAGGGAAACAAGAGCAAATGTGTTTTCTGCAAAATACTTAAGTTGCAGCCTTGCACATTAGGGGCCAGAAGTAATATGTTTTTTCAGTCCCTTGTTGGCACTTCTGAAAATGAACAGCATGAAATCCTCTCTGGCTCTTGCAGTTAATGGCATCAGGTGCTCACAGAGTCTGAGATATACCTTCAGCTATTGCTGTTGACTGCAAAGCCTATCCCTTTTTTAACAGTTTAGAAACGTGAGATTTGCATTCAGCCTGGGGAAGACAGGAGGACATGGTGTTCACTCTTCGGCCCATGGTGATTTGTTTATGTTTTATTTCTCAATAGTAAAAAAGAAGATAAGTTCTTTGATTTAATCATTTGGTATGAACATACTTTTTCAAGAAGAACATAATACAACTCTGATGACAAGAGCAACTTAATCATAAGTTGGTCAAGCAATAAAGACCAATACGCGGTGCATTCTTTGTAACATGGAACAGGTTGCCAAAATGTAATGATAACATTTTTTATAGTATTTGAATTTCTGATGTGATGGGAGTGTCACCAAATATTTAGATCATGCACCAGTATGCTGACCAATTCAGTTGTACGAGTGTTAATATTTGAATAATGGTTATGATGCATTGTCAGTCATCAGCAGGAAGAACTTAAGGCTGTAGCACGCATAGCATTGCAATTTCTTTGTGAAAGAGGAAGGGGAAATGCAGTGATACAAGGTGGGAAAGAATCAAGGAAGATACTTTGAATATTACAGAAAGAATAACATGAATTACAGAATTTATTTCTTTACATGACATTGAAGCAAAATTTGGAAGTCTGTGAACTGAGAAGTGTTCAGAGAGCTACAGAGTGTTTTTCTTCCTGCTATGTGTTACCTAATACTTAGTGCTTGGGATCAAACATTTCAATTTCCCAGTGAAAAAAAGCATGGCAAGAAATACATCATAACCAGAGTGTCTATGATGGTGCCATTCCCTTATTAACATGTTATACTGACAGCACGACAACTCTAGTAATAACTGCATGCAAGAGCAAAATTAAAGCTGCTTCTGTAGTAGAAAAACCAGTGTTTCCCACAGAAACCTGACTAGCAAATTTATAAACAAACATGCTGTGTTTTGTGGCAGAGCTGTCTTTGGAGGATGCCTGCAGTCCTCCAAGCTTTGCAATGAAGCCATCTTCTGACGACGAGGAAAAGACTTTTTTGATTCTCAGGCATTGTTTCTTCTAGGGCCACATTCTGTCCATCCTTTTGTACTCCATAAGCAAGGGAAAAAAAAAGGTTTCTAGGCAGATATCTATCAGCATTTTATATGAGACTTTATGATCTAAATCTTTGTTTCTCACATCTCATATTTTAGCGTAAGATCCAAATCTGACACAAGAACATACTACTAGCCTAAAATGAGAACAATCCTGAATGTTGGAGAAAATGTGAAAGTGAATTCAAATCTAAGTCCCCTGTGTGAGCTCACTCTTTCCTTTCATGACAAATTACTCCCTTCAGAGATTAGTGTGGCGTCTAACTAAATATATTTCCATATGTGCCTTCACTGCTTGGTGACTGCTATTCTTTCAAACAGCAAGGGACTGAGAAGAAATCTGAGCTTCATTTAATGATTCTTGAATGTGCTTATAAACATCAGTTACAAGAGATATCTTCAGAAAGTTCCCTCAGACTTCATATTGTTACAACTGAAGTACCTACTTTTCTTGTATATTCTAGTTCCTCCACATTCCGAGAAAAAAAATCTGTTACATTCCTGTTTCATACTAGTAATTAAATTTGAACTACAAAATCTGACACCACTTTTCAAAGATGCAACTGCTGAACAAGAAATCTCTAGCAGGCACAGTTTCCCATGAAACAGCACTTGTTTTACTTAGCCTAACACCTAGCACACCATGTAAACAGTAAAATTACTAACTTTGCTATCCATAGACTTCTGGCTTTAGATAAATAATATTGGCTTTCTAACGATTTTCGATTCTACTTTTGAGCTCATTCTTTCAACCAAAAACACCTTGTCTCTTAAAGAATTTATTCTAATGTAAAACATTAAGTTAACATGATGCAGAATGAACAAAGAAGCCACTTTCAATAATTAAACAGCCTACATATTTAATGAAATGTCTTGCTTGCATTAGAAATACTGGTTAACAGCTGCAGAATATACTTTGAAGGCGACTTAAAAGTGCAGAGATGACAAGAGACTGCAAATCTCTGCATTAGGCATTACAGAGTTTTGTCACATTAATATGCAAACAGCTTTCTTTTAAATGTGGAATGATGCCAAGCTGTTGACAGAAAGTGAAAATAACATTTTGCTAGCCCATATAAGCACCAGCAGGCAAAGTAGCCATACAGTGTTGCTGGCAAGGTTTCAGTCTAGTGGCAGTTGGAGGAAATGATTAGTTTAATTTACTGATGGACAAACCTTTGAGGCTTTTTTTCCCCTTTAGGGCACACCTAGCTTCCAAAGATAGCACTCTCCAGTGCTAAACAATGTTAGCAGCTGTTATTAGCTGTGGTATCTATTACAAATTGTGAATTATGTGAGAATAATAAGAGTTCCCTCTTTGACTGAACACAACATTAAGCTTGTTGACTACATCAGGATACGCACATCGATATAATTCCCATTGATGTAATCAGAACTTGTTTCTCCTTCAATAGGCTGCAATCTCACTCGAGAATGATCATCTGAAAAGGGAACAATGGAGAGGAAAAAAAGGTAATTAAAGACATATTCAGTAACATAGGCCTAATCAAAATAGTCCTTTAGAGTCAAACTAAAACCTTAGCAATTGCAAGTTCATGCTTATTTTGTTGGACATGAAAACTGTACCTACATTTAATTCTCATTTCAGTCATTCACAGGCTTTCCAAATCCCCTCTGGCTCTCATTATGAATTTCTTAAACCTTATAATGTGAAACCCATTACAATTATGATTTTTGCCTTGACAAACCCCCTCCCTGCTTTTGTCAATAAAATAACATTAAGTTGTCAGAAGTTTATTCATTTGGAAATGCTTCTGCCAGTACTCAGAAGGAGCTGAAGTAATTCAAGACATAATGCTACCTCAACAGTTTTTGAAGGAAACTCATTATCTTTTCAGTAAGAGAGAAAGCAAAACAAAGTAATGGCCAAAACCCAAGCAATAGGACAATGGCTTTGTCACTGAATTTTGCTTCACTGTGGTCATCTGTATCTATCCAGGACTGTGAAAACACTTCCAACTTTATTTTCTAAATTCCAATCTGAAACATCATAGCATGAATTAATTTCATGACAGCTTCCTTATCTTCTCTATGATATATCAACACTGTTAGAGGCTAGTTCCCACCATGCACAAGAATGTCTGTAGCCTGGCAGGTCCCCCTTTTGGAGACTTTGTAAGCTTTTCTTGACCCTCTTAGTTCAAAAGCGACCAAATACAATGGCTTTTTCAGAATGCTGCACAAGTTGTAGATAAAACAATTTGAGAGTAGGATCTCAAGGTGGAGAGATGGTAAGCAGCCACTTTATTGCTGCTTTGTTTATCTTGCTAATTAGATACCTGTGTATTATTGTTTTGCTGCCTGCCTGCTGAGCTATTATTACTTGCAGCTGATGATAGACCTCCATGATGGTCATTACTTTGTTGTAAATGTAAATAATCATTAAAACATCTAAAACTTGTCACCTGTGTTCTGAACAGCTATTTCTGAAGCTTTAAAATTCCTAAAAGATAACAAATAAATGAAAGAACATGAAGTGGCTTAAAAACCCAACTTCATTATAAATAGCATAATTTTGGCCACATTATAGTGAAGGAAGAACAGGGCAAGTGCTTCTTAAAAGAAGGTTGTTTCAGAATTACAAGTCAAGAGGGAAACTGGTCAAGTTAAATTCTTTACCTCTTCCTCTTATGCTCCAAGTCTTAGGAAATAGAGACCTCAGAGACTCATTTATTTCCCCGGGATTCACTTGGGAGAGAGAAAGGGCATGCTACAACCCCCAAACACAGCAAATCAGAATGAATTAACATTCCATCTCCAGGTTCCATACAGGTCTTATGTTGCTATTTTCTTGGTATTATTTCACTCAACAGTCTTCAAGAATGAGGTTTTCAAACATGCTGGAAATATTTGAATATTACATTAATCAGGTCAGCCTTTTCAGCCTCTTTACTCACTTTTCCAATAATGAAAATTTATAGAGCTACGACTTTCCATTACATAACCCTGGCTTTTCTGACTCTACCAAGCTATGCTTATCCAAGTGCTTTGCTATTCTATGCTTAATTAAGCTATTTATCAGTTTCTTCAGAACAGAGGTTTGGCTCACAGATCCTTAATCCTAAAAATCCATCTTACTTAAGAAAGATACTAGGAAACCTTCTAAGCTCCAGCCATGGCTTCTGCTTTTACAATTTTGGGACCTCCAACTTCTGCTAAAGTCAGCAGACTCAGAAGTCAAGCTTGCTTGGACTCATGGTATATCTTCATTGATATTTTCATGATTTCCTGCATCATTGCCTTACAGGCATTGTCACCAGGACAACTCAGGCTAGTAAAGATCTACACTTTTACATTCCTTAAATTACAGACGGTAGGGTAGGGTGGTCTAAGCAAAAACCCAGAACATGGCACTTTATACAGGCACTTAATATCAGGGTATACTGTGTAGCTTTCATCTGCCACTATGGAATAATGTATCTCTCACATGTACCGTTCCACATTTGTTGGCCTTGCACAGATGTCCCAGGTCACCTGAAATGGCATCACATGCAACTGAAACCCCTATTTCATCACTTGCCTAGAAAGGAGTTCCATATTCGACAAAACAAGCTTAGATTTCCCTCTAAGAAACATCTTAAAAATGTAACTTCCTGTTATTTGACTGATTCATACAATTGAATAATATGCAGTATCTTTTATTTAAATTTCCATTGTTTTGTTACTTTCCCTGCAATAATTCTTGCTTTGGATTAAGCAAAATAAAGAAGTTACTTCATACCTATATCTTCATATCATCTCTTTCCCCTTTTTCTTCTCATGTGAATCTATTTTAGTACTGCATTCTCAACTAAGTTTCTGGGAATTCTGGAGGTAATGGACTGTCCAATACCCATTTATTTGCAGTGAAAATGGAGTTACTCCCTTTTTTATTGCTTTGAGAGCTCAAGTTAACTCCTTACTGCATGAGAACACTTGTTAAATAAAAAAAAATCCTTATGTCAACACAAAGAAATGTTACTGTGTCTGGGCTGTGCTTATATCAAGCAGATTTAAAACTAAGAGGTAGACAAGCCATGTTCTTCAACATGTGTTAATTCTTAAATATCTCTAGGTTAACTGTATTTTTAAGGTATTTTTCCCCTTTATACTTCAGCTGCTCTTGACAATTTATGCAGCTTTTAAACACTCTTTCTCTTCTCATTGTTATTTTGATACCCTTCCATTAGGAGATCTAATTTAACTTTCCACTGATCACTTCAGCTTTTAAAATTATTTATCTTAGAACAAATTTGTCTTTGTAGAACATGGTAATAGATAATGAATATAAGCATTTAATTCTCTCACGCCTCATGTTACCTACAACATGTGTATGCCAGCCTGCAGACTGTGATCTCTAACAAGCCCCTTGAGCACCTGGTTGATTAGCATGCCTAGCCAATGATGCTTTCTTGGGATGTGCATTCCCAATTCTCTGCAAATCAAACCTTTTATAAATGTCTTACCTAAAAATCTTTAGCTGCTTTTAAAAGCTGTGATCAATACTCTCTTCTTATTTAGTCAATATTGAGTTAGGTAAAAATAAATACAGAACCCTTTCCATTCCCTCAAGATCTCTCTTGAGGAAAAAACCAAATAAATTTTACCAAAATCCAAGCCTAACCCCACCCAGTTACAGCAGAAACATAATTTTTCTTAGGTGATGAAAGATTCCTTTAGCAGGTTCATGTTTGGCTTGGTTTTTAGTATTCCTTTAGCAGGTTCATTTTGGCTTGGTTTTTAATGAGAAAACACAAAGGTGTTTTGTTCAGTAAAGAAAGAACATGTTTTCTGTGGGTGACTGGACTGTGATCGTGATTCAACGTTTTGTAGCCACTGTCATACAGAGGGTAGGGCATGCTTGTAGCCAATTAAATGCACATCACTTGGGTCACATAAAGCATGTTACAATTTTGACAAGCTCCTGCAATGCTGGATCCTTGGTGCTATTGTTTTAGTTCCCTCTGAGAACAACAATGAGGATAAGCAATAATATAACATTAGTATCACGGGAAAAATTAAAACAGAGGATAAATGGATAGAAAAAAAAACACTTTGAAGAAAAAATATACATTTCATTATAATCATGTACCCATATACCCAGTCAGTGGCATCCAAACCACTGTATTTTTAAGCGTTTGAACATTGCATAAAAGGGCAATTTATTAAAATGCTTTTAAGCTAAAGCATATAATTTATATAATTATCTGGGGAAAATTTTCAAAAGTACGCCATTCAAATTGTATCCTCAGACTCTGAGAAATGCAATCCTTTATCCAGGAGAATATCACATAAAATAATTAAAAAGTTAACCATTCCATTTGCGTACATGTTTAGCAACAACAAATGACAAATTGAACGACAAAACATGTGCAGTGTCAGCTTTTCTTTTAAGATACTGCCTTTAACTCTAGCAGACCTTAATTTTCACTTGAGCTGTCTCCATTTTCACAGCCACATAAACAGGGAGTGTTATTGATAAAAACTCCATCCAACTCTCTCCCTCTGCTAAATACTGAGGACATTTTAAGTAAATAGAGATCTAAATGTCCTGAGTTATATTTGGCTTCTTAGAAAACCTTTAGTATCACTTGTAATTGTCATTGATTTGTGTATCTAATATCTTTTATGTGTTCTCCCTTGGCTATTCATCACTTGACTACCTTAGACATAAAGCACTGTCAGTTTTCTAGTTTTCTTTAACCAAAGGGTGTCAAAGTGTAAGACAATGTCTAACATGACATTAGAAGAGGGGAGTGACACACTAAACCTACAAGAGACTACAAGAGAAGATCTATTGTAATAGGCTTGGACCTATTGGAAAAAAATTCACAAAGCAAAGATAAGCATAAAACTGTTCTGTATTTCTTATTTTTGCCTTTGATATTTTTACTCAAATGATTAGCTTTTACTCATATAATGTATTTCCACATCTTCACAAAATAACAAGTTTGTTACGCATTAAATATTCCTTGGAGGGAAACAAACAAAACCGTATCTAGCTAACTTTTCTGCTTTGGCATATGTGCCAGCCTATCATGATAATCACATTTCTCTTAGAAGATTTAATTTCCTTTTTCAGTACATAGCACAGTGCACATTGCACATCTGAAATACACAGCTATACTATCACATCCACTCAAAACCATGTGGCGGATCATCTCTTGCTTAATTTGCCTCTGCCTCCATGTGCATTTCCTGTGGGTTCCCATTCTGCAGCAAGCTAAAGAGCTGTTTTCTCTGCAGACAGTCTCAGCTCAGCTGGGCCCTATTCATATCACCTACTGTAGGTCACTAAACTGGGAGCTGTTCTCTCCAGACATGCACTGCAGAGAGCACCTCCTGCAGTGGTGATTCAGATGGGCTCTATTTCAGAGCCCTTTCTCTAGAAGCATCAAGTCCATGTGGTTCACAGGCAGATGTGTGTCTGGACAAGCACCTAGGATAGGTGCTGAAGTTAGTGCAAATATGCACTACATACTCTTCCACAGGCTGTCCAAATGCTCAGACAATCAGCATGGCTTATTCTTTCCTGCTGTCCCAGGTACCTGGGGTCCTATATGATTTTTGAACTCAGCAGTATCATTAAATGATCCCTCCTTAAAGACCACCAGGGCAATTGAGAAAACACATTAAATCTGACAGTCTTCTCAAGGAAAAAGTAACATTTCCACTATTTTTTATCTTATTAATTAGGGAAAAGGAATATAAGCCTGATGTGAGCACCAGGCTGGTGGTCATTCTTACCCAGATCTGAAGGGATGTTAACAAAGTGCACAATTATGTTGTCAACACTCACATGCAATGATATTCCCATATCTATTTTTCATTCTGTTCTCATCCTTCTTAGCTGAATCCCATGGTGCAGACTGTCCTTCAAAGAAACTCTAAAAAAAGGAAAGAAAGTGACATTTAGAAAAGCATGGAGTAACAGTTACCTGACGGCTAAATGAAAGAAAAAGGCAAACAGTACTTGTGGGTATAGTTGTTAAAGTGTCATTTTACTGATTCATTTATTGAGCAAAAATATGAGTCTCCTGTTTAAATGGTATTTATGCATAGCTCCAGATGTTACTTAAAATTTTACATGAGATTATCTGTGTAATAGCAAGAATTATTTGCAAGTGAAGCACTATTAAACCTTTCCAAACCTGCATTCTTGCAACACAGAGAGTCCTTCACTTGTGCTATCCAGATTCCCTGTACAGGTCTCATACACACACATGGAGCTGAAGGAGCTTCATCATTAGTGTTGGAGCTGCTCCAGTATTTGAGCGTAGAAATTACAGACTGTACTGGTATGCTTTATTTTTGACGTACCCCAAGTTTCAATTATTTTTTTGGCAGATGACCTCATGGATCAAAACATACACAGGCATTTAAAAAAACATGGATTCAATGAGCACACGTGTCTTTTTTTTCTCTTAAGCACAATTTACGATATCACCACAATGATTATTTTCTCAGAGAATAAAATCAATGTGAGTTTGTGAAAGAAACAATCTCATATTCACTAAACTGCTGTCCTTTAGCTAATAAATTTCATGTAAATAAGAAAGTTGAAGGTGCTAAAAGTTTGTTTTCACATTAACAAAAGGCAGAAGCTGCCAAAAGGGCAGCAAGCAAATTGTTATGGCTTATATATCCCGTGCTTTTACACTCTGTGTAGTGTAAAAGAGCATTTGCGCAATCTCTTAATTTATGCATTGTATCTAAGAAGTCGTATGATGCAAACACATTTTAAAATTTCATATTGAAATATTAACCTTGTAGAAAGATACTTAGCTGCAGAGTCACCTACTGGAATTGTATAATGATCATGGCCAGTCTTAACTCATGTATCTTATCTTTTTACTAGAATGATCAGTAGATTAAAGCTTTTGTACCACACTAAATAGAGAAAACATTGAGAAGTTTGTATCTCTCACAAGATCTCAACACATTCTGAGTGGTTTTAAACAGATAATGCCCATAAAATCATCTACTATTACTGTATTTTGCTCTCAAATTTAAAAAAAAAAACGTTGTTTTGCAAATCACAATGATTTTCAATAGCAAAGAGCATAAAAGTCAAACCAAACCCTTGATCTCTTGCCGAAGTCAATAGAATACATGGGCATTTAGCGTCTAAAATGGATATTCTTTTCACAAGTTTGTTAGAGTGCTGGTTTCCAAATTATGATCTAGAGGTTCCTGGAAACACATGGACTACTGATAAAATGTTTATGAACAGTAACTCAAGAAAAAACCCACTAGTACAAATAAATTTCTCCTTAATCATAACATACCATCATTGGGTACAGCTCTGAGAAACACTGATTGCTACCAGGATAGAGAAGTGCAACCCTGTGAATCCTGAGATGATTTAGAGCTTTGGGGCTCTTTGCCAGAAAGGCGTCAATCGTTATCTGATTATAGATTTGCTGATGGCATCTAAAGCAAGCAGGCCCTCCCACTCCAGAGCACTTTCAACTCAGGCTGGATGGAAACTACCTTTCTAGTAAGTCCAACCAAACTGCATAAGGAATGACTCTCCATGGGCAAAGATTTATGTCTCAATTTCTTGCAATGTTCACACTCTCAGACAATGCTGGGTGATGAACAATTCAACATAGTTAAAGGCAAAGTAGAGATGGAAATGGTCAGCAGCAAAGCTCCAAAGGCACAACAAACTAACAATTCATCTGATCTACAATTTGGTGTGGATTTTGCATTTCAGACAGCTAAGTAGACTACTGAAAATTGTAGTTATCTCACAATTCTTCTCCTAGAGATTAATGCACAGAACTGATCCATAAGACACTACCCTGCAAGTGGTGTTGGGTTTAATTCAGTATGCATTACATGTGCTATTACAGAGAAGGAGTCCTGCTGACACAGCTTCTGAGCCTACACCTTGAAATATGGAAGACCCAAATATTCTCCAAGGGACATCTTGTTTCTCTCTGTCCCACTAATGAACTTTTACAAAATTGCTTTAAACCAATCAAATAAAGTACATCTCTGGAGGCAATTGGGAAAGATTTAGATGGTTCTGAATTCAGGGAAGAAATACAATGGGCAATGTACTGCTTTTGGAAACTTGTCTGCATCTTATCTGCAATGTACAAGTTCTATTTCTCCCAAGTGTTTGGAACTTCTGAAAACAATGATAACTTTAATGAGCCTTACAGATAAACCATCTCCTAAAAATTTATCTGCAACATAGGTAATTCTGTTCTCTTAAACAGATATATACCAAACCTCAACACAGCAGCACAGACCAGGAAACAGATTTATATTTCCAGCTACTGCTTACTGACTTCACTTTCTTTATTTAAAATGTATTATAGAAAAAGAACTTCAGGTATTTATTTTTCTTTGAGTTATCAATAAATTAGTGAATGAAATAAAACATATCACAGGGAAAATAAGACATAATTTATGCATATCCATTTTTCTTTTTAATTCATTTTGGGATGCACACTGGTATTACAGTGAGGAGAGTACAGCAAATATAATTTGAAGGAAGAGGCAATACAGTGCAAAAGCATAAAAAATCCTAGTTATTGTAAAAGACAGCTGGAGTGTCATTTCCTAAATTCCCCGTGTGCTGCCATTACACAAACTACAACAGAATGATAATCCACAATGTATTATAAGGAGAAGTCTCATTTGTCCCACAAGTAAAGAACAGAGCAGATATTTCATAACAGATGATCTGTCAAGATCTTTCCTTACTTGTGAGAAATACACATTTCATTACAGGAATTTTTAAAAATCTCTTTCCTGACATATCACTCTCCAGGGATGCTGCTGCACAGCAGCCCACACATTATCTTTGTGGCTATTCATTCTAATTCAACCCTAGAAGTTTCTTAAAATTGTGGACTGTTAGGAAGAAATATGGCCCCCAAACAGCTTCACTCCACCAAATGCTTGGAAAGGACAACTGAGAACCAAAAATGAGTATAGGACATTTCTCAAATAATTTAAAATAAGTATTTCTTCCAACTCAAAATCACACAGAACCCTGGCTACCCAGCCTCTGTGATCTTCTTGAAAACTTAAATGCTCTCCAAGCCAGCTGTTGTTACAGCAGACATTTCAGTATGCAGGTCAACTGCTGCTCTTTTAGTAGAAAATATTACAGTAATTAGGATAAAACACTTTCTGAAGAAAAATTAATTACACAGAACTGCTTTATGTGCAACATGAAAACTGGTCAGTGATGCAGCAGGAGGATCATCTTAGGATGAATATAATACTTTTGTGTGTTTTAACTCAATACTGTAGTGGTTTCCATTAAAAATTAAATATTTGCCAAGGGCTTATTCACTGTGACCCTCAGACTAGAAAATAACTGCAAGATCTCAAATGAGAGGGGGAAATAACCATTGCAAATACATATTTCTTTAGATTATTCCCTTTCCTAATTTAAAATTCGTAAGGCAAAAAAAAAATGGAAAGTACCTATATAAAAGTACCTATATAAAAGTTTGAAGAGGCTGGAATGTGGAGAACAGGGTGAGATCTTCAGAAAAAAAAAATTATCTCTGTTGATTATCATCTTTGCTAACACACTTTCTTGTCCTAAATTTCATGCTTTCAGATAAGGATACTTAAAAAAAATACATCTTTGTAAGTGCTTTAACATCTACACATGTAAGTATGGAATTACTATTTTTTATTAGTTAAAATCCAAGCAGCAACTTTTCCAAAGAATACTTCATAGTTGCTAGGTGACAACAGTGTAGTCTCTTACAATGTCATTTACAAAATGCAAGCTCTTACAAGCAAAGAAATGAGAAGTTAAGGACATCATAAATGTCTGCCTACTTAATAAGCAAGAACATTATTTGTAGGTACAAAGAAATGCTCTTGCACTGTGTAACTGTCTTCAGTTTGACCTGTGGATTTGTTTTTAAATGTATTGGTCTTTATGGTATCTGATTTTCTCTACTGACTCTTGAGTGTCTTCTAGTAATGTTCATTTTCCATTGCTATTTCTAAACAACTGGATTAGGATGTATTTTATCAACACTGGTAATTTGACCTATCCAGTTATAAATACCCCGGGATTTACTTTTAAGTTACATGCGGAGAGTTTTGCACACTGTCTACTTCAAGCCAGACTACACAACTAGCTAGACAACTAACATTCTAATAGAAGTCCTTGTCTAAACTCAGATTAGCCAGAGAAGCAACTCATATTTCTACTATAGCCCTTTGAGTTGCAGACAAATTAGATGCTTAAAATGTCCTGAATTTGATAGTGAAGACTCATTACTAGTTTAACACTAATGCTGTGTCCATTTTATATGTGGAGATTACAGATGGGGAAAAAATGCATCTGTTAAAGTCTAAGTTAAGATCCTAGGGTCACATTAGACTCTTCTTTGTATTTACAAACTCTAGTAAATACACATTTATGCAAGTCCATAAATGTTTGGAGGACAAGGATCTTCAAGCTCATTTAATAAACACTGCAAGAATTTTGAGTGCAGTAAATCTGTCAATTCACTGGATTTTCAGTATTCAGAATCTGCTAAATATCTGGCATGTGAGGGTGTTCTTGTGACTTAACAACATTAACTGTTTGGTTTTTTTTAACAGAAAATTGAAATAATCACATCCTATCTGTTGATAACTCAGTATTTAAACTGTTAAGGAATTAAAAAGGGTCACTGAAAGTTACATTAAAAGAAATCTGCTAGTCACTTTGAGGGAAGCTTTCATCATTGAAGATGCATCACCTGTAGGTAATAGATCTCCCCAAGTGTTTGTGAGCAGTGGTAAATTATTTCACTGATGGCAACCCACAGTATGCAAGCAGCTCTTTGTACTTCAGTCACTGCTTTGGTCACTGAGAGCATCTGTGGATGACAGCCTGCCACTAGAGAATATATTCACCATCAGCTTTTCCTTCTCTGTCAGCTTCAATCACTGAGAATTATGTCCAGTTTTCAAATAATGGAATTAAAAAAAAACATTTTACTGTGCCTGCCCTTGAAAAGTGTCTGTTGCAAAAGCCAATGTGAAAATCTATTTAATCAATGTAAACTGCCTTCAGCATCAATAAAGCACTCACTGGTGTGTTACTGTAGTCCAAGTCTGACCACAGAGGAAAAAAAACCCAAAACCCAATAAAGACTGTTGCAAATAGAATATATTGATGTTATTGCTAAAACCCCCTTGTTGTGTTCAGATCTTTCTGGAAAAATTAGGCTGACAGTTTACATAAGGTTTTCTGTGTGTGAGATATAAGATGCAGATCAGTTTTAAAGCAGATACAGAGTTAATGGTCTGACTGATATTGTTCCCAATGCTCCTTTAAGTGGTTGTTCCTCCTTGAACTGATGTAAAAAAAGCCCAGAAATATCCACTCAAGGGTTTGCATAGCCAGAGGTAGGAAACAGTCTTTTCTTTCTCAGGTGAATTTAGGTTAGTTTGCATTACACATGAGAAGAATAGAAAAGCTAAAGTCCTTCTGGTCTTTTGAGACACTAAACATCATACTCACTTCCTACATTAGATGTTGAAATGGAAGGGGAACTATTACCTCCTCCACTAACTGCAGCATGCCTTAACACTCAGATTTCAGAACAAGGACTAAAACCACACAGGGTAAGACCAAGTCTGGTACTAATTCTGTGATTGCATTGGTGTGCTCATTTTTCAGAGGCAGTGCTTTCAGTTAGTGCGTTTCCTAATATGTATTTTTAAAGTCATAGGCTTTGCTACTCCCTGGACAACTGGGCAGTGTAGTCAACCTATAGCAGCACAAGGAAAACATACTAAAATTATTAAACTGCTTCAGTATAGCACTATGAATGACATAGGTACTGCACCACATCATGAGCTAGCTCTAGTTGACAATAGCATTGGGAAATATACATGAAATTCAGTTAACACTACAGGACAAGAGAGTAGCTCACTAGCTCACTAGAACAGGGAAGTAACCTAAGTGAAAGTGAGTTGTCAGTCACTGTGAAAATTATGAAGGTGCTGCACACCTTCAGAAATAGCAGGTTGTGAATACCAGGCATGCTGAAGGCTGTTTTTTAGGTGCTAATAGCATTTGAACAAAATAATCAAGAGTAAGTTGTTTTTTCCTACCCAGTCCTATATTTGACAGTGTCTAGAGTTGCTTGGAGAAAGGACCCAGAAGATGAGGTGACCTGAGAGACTGTAGGAGAGCACATGGCATGGCTGGAACCACTACACAGAGCCACACAAATTCTTTCCTGGAAAATGTCCTCTCCCGTGGAATGGAAGTTGTATGATATGTGAAACTGCACATACTGGTGACTGAAGTATTTTGATGGATTAATACGTTTGGACCAATTAATACATTTAAGATCAATTAATCTTAATACATTTAAGATCAATTGCCATTTGATCTTAAACCATGACAAGGCTGCAAAAAAGACTGTCATAGAGTAGTTCTGTAATAACTAACGAGGAATTATTTTCCATATATTTTTAACCCAACCTATTTATGAGATCTGTTGGTGTAACTTCTTTTCTTGCTATCTAACACTGAAGGTAATACCTGAAACTCACCTGTAATATTCAACAGCAGGAATAGAAATCTTTAGAGATTCTGCAGAGCAGTCTAAAGATTTGACAGATAGCCTAGTTTTGATAGGCTTTCAGAGCCATTTCCATTTTACCTACTTCAGTTTTAAAAAGTCCATTACTTTAATTTCTTTAAAATTCTCTAAGACTACCATATAAGGAAAGATTTTAGAAATATGGTGAAGTAGTAAGAGGACTGCAACAGAACATAAAATTAAAATTCTAATTTAGAAACTTATTCCCTGGCATACTAGACAGCAATAACTTAACCTCATTAATCTTCCTGATTTATCTCCAGTAGAAAAATATAGTATGTTGATAGGATTTCATGATCCTTTTTTATAGAAAGGATCTTCTGGGTAGAATATGCACACTTGTACTGTAACTAATGTGCAGGATATATTATTTTCAACTTGCGTGTAAAAGAAAATGAAGTTGGTCTCAAGCTGTGCTTATTTCCTCTTATGAAAATGAATTTCCTGCTTTTGGAGGATTTAATGAATACTTTTCATGTACAGCATGTGGGGTTTTCTTATCTCCCCATTCCTCCCCTTTTTTTTTTCTTCACACAGCATGTAATTAAGAGTGCAAACTTGAGCAACACTCATGACTGTAATGTCTGTAAACATAAAGTGAATGAACACAAGCTGCTCTGAATACCAACCAGTTCTGTGCTTTGATAGGAAACCAGAGAAAGACATTGATCACCACACAGGCACGATGCAGCCTTTTGTGAACAAAACTATGTGCATCATTATTCATTAACTGTATCATCTCCTTGGTTCCTCCCTATGTCGCTCCAAAGGATGTAATTACATGTTAGTTGTACACACATGAGTAAAAAATGTTGCAGAGTCCTTTATTTCTTAATGAGAAATCCTACCCACAGGCATTTCTTCACTACAAGGATGGTGAGGCACCGGAACAGGGAGGCTGGGGATGCCCCATCCCTTGAAGGGTTCAAGGGCAGGTAGGATGGGGCTCTGAGCAAGCAGAGAGAGATGTCCCTGTCCATGGCAGGAGGGGAGGAATGAGATGATTTTTTATGTTCCTTCCAACCTAAACCATTCTGGGATTCTGTGATTTACAGAAAAGGGGCAGGACTCCAGGTCACATACAGTCCACTGACTGTGTAGATATGGTAAATTCCAAATTGACTTCTTTATACTATCTTTGGAAGGGCAACATGCAAATACCCCAAAGGACTTGGACAGGAAGAAGATACTTACTCTGGTCACTATGACATGGTTTGAATGAGGCCAAAACAGAGAGGTGTCTTAAAATGTTGTATGAAGGCAGAGACATTGAATCTCAGCTAATGCAGGTCTCCAATGTACCATTTTAACTAGATTTTTCACCTCTTGTTTTTAATTTCCAATTTATTCAGGAAATTCTTTGTCAAGTCCCTTTCTGCCAAGCAAAACATTCCTTTCACAATGCTACTTAGAGGTACATCATTCCTAGACTTTCTTTAATGTAGTCAGAATGTTAGCAGGCAGATGGTTTCTAAAAACTGGTTTTAGGTTCCTTAGAGCTTTGAGAACATTATTTGGAATCTTCTTGTGCATTTTAAATTTTAATTCAAAAAGCTAATAAAAGATGTAAATATTTTTCTGAGTCTAGCCCTTTTTTCCTTCTACAGATTAGGACTTTGATATTTGATTTACTGTACAAATAATAAAAACTTGCCCCAGGGAATGGTTTCAAAGAGCTAATGAAATATTATTAAAGTAGAGCATAAAGATACAATGTGCTGTGAAGAAAGAAGGCAAGGACTTCAGATTTGTTCTTCCTATAGTAAAGAGAGGAGTTTTCAATTGGTTTAAAATATAACAAAAAAGAAAACAAAAGCAAGAAAAAAGGGATTAAAAGTAAAAATTCTGAGTGAGACAGAAAGAAGGAGAGGAGAAGAAGAAAATACAAAAAAATTTAGTCACTAGAAGAAAAAGTCCGTATTTGACTGAAATAGTAACCTTGGTGTTGCAGTCATTAAAATTTTCTGTTCACTCATGTTTTACATAGTCATTGATGAGAGCTATTTCACTTATTGCCTAGATATGCTATGTAATGAACAGAACAAGGCTTAAGGAAACTTTTCTGAAGTGGGAAATACTTTCCATGGGAAAATACTTCTTTTCCATGACTTGACTGATGTTGTAAGCCTGTGACATTATTCTTTGAGCAACTGTATTATTTGAAAAGAGACTATTTAATACCTGTGCACTTCTGCTTACTGAAGATTATTTCCTATGAAAGGCGATCAACACTGAACTGGTGGACACATATACTGATAAGAAAGGTGACTTCCAACACATTTCTAGGTAATCCAGTAATATTTTTGTCTGATTTTATCTTAATACATCATTGTAATTGAGACAGTGTTCTGAGCTCATTCTGCTTCAGAATGCACAAGAACTGCCTGACTTTAAATTATCAGCTAACCCAGGCACAGAAAACCTGATAAGATCTTCAAATCCCCTGTAAAGACAAGCTGTTAGTGATTTAGAACCACACAATTTGGAAAAACCTTCAATGTAATAAAATTCCCTGAAGGAACAGAAAACGGCATGTGAAAAAACAAAACAAAAGCAAACAAATCTTGAATTTGAAATATGAATAAACCCCTCCCCTAACTTCATCCAAGTTGTAATGTACACACAGCTGATCTAACCTTTCAGAAGTGATAAAGCACCCCTCAGAGTTGGCTCACTAAGTGAGCCTCAAGGGTTTCCATGAGTGTATCTCGGCTGCTCCAGTTAATATAGTTTGAATAGAAGATAAGAGAGAAACAAAGCTCACATAATAAGATTTTAATTCTGCTACAAGGCAACACTGACATCACATTTAACTACAAGATAAAAGCCAGAATACACTGGCGTGCACAGATGGAACACAAATATTTTGCACACTGTTGTTTGTCCCTCTGGTTAAGATAGAACTTTTCAAGGGAAGTAAGAGCAGTAGGGTATGCTAAATCAGATAAAGGTCTACTTGCAGTGCCCTTTCAAAATGGATATCACTTCATTGTGCTGGCTCATTACATTTGCTGATCTTCACAGGAAGCTCTGGTGCCTCGATGTCTGCTTTGCTTGTTTGCAAATACTCTGTTTGCTAGCATATATAAAGTCAATCAGTCATTCCTCTGGGCTTGACTTTTAGGCCAGCATTTTCCTTGTTCTAAAGAAAAAGATCTCCTGTCTAAAAGCTGCATGTCTATTTACTAGTTTTCCTGGCTGGCATCCAATCCCTGAGCTTATCATTTGCTACACTTTCTTGTTTCGGGGAGAGCAGTAATGGGTCACAGCAGAGCCACTGAAAACTTCCACAGCAAGGGGAGCTCCTGCTACTTCACTGTTCAAAAATCCTGGCTCTGGGTTTTAAAGTTATGTTTCCATTTTCCCAGACACCCCTCTGCAGGCTCTCACTCTGTAATTGCTTCCTGTCAATCATCTTCCCTTTGGACAACTGCACACTTACTGGAGAGGCAGATAAAATCTTCATAAAAATGGTGCTGCTCCTAGATGATTTCCCATTTGTATGAGAAACTACTCAAAGAATTGTACAGAGTATTTAAGAGCATATAATCAGCATAAAAATAGTAGAGGTAGCAATGGGATTGACAATGATGACAAGTGTTGCTGTCAACTGTTAACCTAATTATTTTTAGTTTGCTCACTGTACACTGACAGACAGCAGACCCTCAATACAGCCCCAAGACTACTCGTTAGAACAAACAGTGTCTGCTTGGGAACACTAATGAAGAGCAGCAGCTCTCCAACCTGAATTGCCTTATTTTGATGTTTGAAATGCATATACAGCACCTTCTCATTCCAAGAGAGTTAACCCTGCAGAAATTCATCAAACAGGCTTAAAAACAGACAGTTCATTCAAATATATGATACACACTGAATTGAGGCTACTCAAATGACCCAGGCTCAGCTAATGGGTAATGTGTGGTGGAAGCACTCTGTGGAAGTTAACCATGAAGGAGGAACTAAAGGGCTTGCTGTCCCTAAATGCTCTTTCTTGACGAGCACCAGTCATCTGCATCATTCATCTAACATCAGGTATGTGGTACTAGTATTTTCTCAGTAGAAAAATACTGTGTGACAATAACATATGTGACAGTTCCACTACAGCATGTATTTACAGGATCTTATTGATGGACATTTGGATTGTCCAGTTCTCTTTCCATGTAATCAGCTATTATAGTCCTGATGCCCAAGAGAGAAACTTTCAAAGAGCTTTGAAAAGTCTTCTGAACTTGCACTGACCATGTGCAACACAATGGGGATCTCTGAATGTCCCAGTGCAAATACCTCTTCCATTTCATTTATCACTCACACAGCTACATTCAGAAAATACACTCTGCAAGTGAAATAAGCACTGAACTAACTAACAGAAAAAATCTATCGCCAGCAATAACGATGGAGATGGGAATTTGAGTATCACAAGTTACTTACTGGGCAGATGAGCAATAAGAATGTCTCTTCTCTAGTTTGGTGGTGTTTTACAATTGCTGTGTACAAGTAACAGCACAGTTTAGTAAATTAACAACTCAAATATAATACTCACAGCAAACAGATTCCAGGAAAAAAGAAAAATGAAAAAAAAAAGGAAGAGAAGTGGCACTGTTTGACACAACAGTCTTTTTTCTAAAGGAAAATATCCTGAGGACATGAAGGTGAGTCGTTTATGAAGTAAAGAGAGCTAACTGATAAGTTACCAAGTCTATGTTAACACAAATGGATTATGAGAATTAAATGTAACAAAGAAATAAAGGGTAAGTCACAAAGAGAAAATCAGTGCAAAATATTGTTTATATTCAGACCCTTAAGAACAGAAAAGGAGCAATCTTAGTTCTGCACTTAGATCACACCTATGACATTATTCTGTGGATTTCTTCTTGGTGTGCAAGACCCTTCTGAACATGTCACCCAGCTACTCTTTTGTTCAGATTCTGATCTAGCTGAGTATCAAAACAATTCTTCAGTAATGAAGACTGAGGTTTAATGACTTGATGCGTAATTCTGGCTTCTGCAATCTGCTTCTTGATTTTATCTTGTGCATAAACTGAACAAAGCACATCGATTCATCAGCTATCCATGGACATTTCAAGATTTATATACATTGCAGCTCCCAATTTTTATTCTACATTTCCTTTCATTAGAACACTGCAGTCAAGCTAGATTAATTGAGGCAAGCCAACATTATAACAGCTCTGTTGAATAGAAACAGATGCCTTTATTCTTGGCATCCCTCTACAAAACAAAACTTCAAAAAATTTGAGTCTCTAAATATTTCCCTTAGAAGACAATACAAAGATTCCATGCATCTGTTTCTCATTAAGCCAATTACTAGCTGTTTAAAATGACTACCCAGTAAAGTCCGTATTTATTAGATTTATTAATAATCTCTGTGAGCCAAATTCTGCAAATGGAACAAGATAAAATGATGAAGAGTAAGCTAGATGGACAAGAGAGACCTGGCACTGAAATGTCACAATCCTGACATTAGGTGGAATAATAAATAGCCAACCTGATATCCCCGGCATCAATTTGATGCTGTTTCCTTTTGTCCTGTTGCTTGCTACCCTTGTTACAACCTCATTTCAGGTAGCTGAAGAGAGAGGTAAGGTCTGGCTCCCTACCTTGCCCTAAGGCAACCTAAATCTTAGTTCTATAAGAATATATTTACAAGTGTATCTGAGACAACACCCCCAAAAAGTATGTTTTTTTTTTGTATTAGGTACCTGAATTTGGAAGTCATCATTCTCTATAACTTCACTGTAGTCATAATTGCTGACAAGCAAAATTTTCATATTGCTTAAAATACAAACACTTGATATGATACCAGATCAAACTTGAATTCTGGCATAAATCAAGATAATTTTTCTGGTTTTCATTAGAAGATGCTAAAACTCTTCCGGGCATGGGCAGAAACTGTATGGTGAATGGAGTACTTCACTGCTTTATGCACATGAATTTCAGCTTTTAAAAATGTGGTGCGTATTAGTGACAATCAAAATAGTACTTTCTATAAAGTACTTTTTTTCCTTTTTCTTCATGAAAACAGAGAGGAAACCAACCTTTTCAGTTTATTTTTTCCCAGTTTTATTGCACTGTTAAGCTTGAGTACTCCAAAACATCGCTGCTCCATGCTAAAATAGTTGTATCGGTAGCACTATCCGAATATTTCATGACACAAAAAAATTCATGTTACTATTAGACTTCAAGACTTGTCAGTCAGGTTTCCAGGCACTCTGGCAGAGAGTGAGTGTAAATACTGATGAAGCACAAGCAGACCTCTGTGTCAATGTGCAGCTAGACAAAAGTTTAATAACTACATTAGTTTCTTGGCCCTTGGAAAAGAATTATTTAGAAAAGATTCAACCTGATCCCCTACAAGATATTTAAGGCAATTCCACTGTAGCATACTTCAGCTAAAAGAAAACATACCCCTAGCTGTGTCAAAATGAAAGATGTATGCTTCCCAACAAGACTGTCCTTCTACCTCAGCAATTTTCAAGTGTCAATTAATGGCAGGAATAAAATATTTTTTAAAAATGTCACCAAAAAATAAGAAACACAGTATCAGTAACAAGAAACAAAAGGCAATCCACAAAACAGTTAAACTTTAAAGAAGCCCTAAATCCTGCACATAGCATAGCTTTTCTAGCTTTCTTTGTGTGACAGAGATATATGTGCTTAGTAAATACCACTAAAATAAACACAAATGCTGTACAAAAAACTGACAAATGGAGGGAAAATATGTCAATCTAAAACCAGATCTACAATTAAACATATAAAAAGCATGAGCAATTTATGTGATTTTCCTTGCATTCAAACACTTTTGCATGTTCTAGCTACTGTCACTTCTATAGACTTGATTCACAATGTAACCATCGAAACTTAAAATTCAAGCTATTGATGGTGTAAAAGAAGAGACAATTAAAAAGTCAGTGGCAAAACTGAAATGTGTAGAAAGTACTAGGAAAGCAGCAAGACATCAAATTTGCTTAGATTTTAAATGTGTTTCCCAGTGCAAAACCAAAGTAAATACTTCAGTGTGGTTTGGGAGCTCAACCTGTTTAACATCAGAATTCAGATAATGGTGCCCCTTTTGCTCTCCAAAACATGAGAACATCATGTTTAACATCAAAATTCAGATAATGGTGCCCCTTTTGCTCTCCAAAACATGAGAAGCGGCTTACTACCCACACAAGGAGTTTAATTCCACTGCCTCAATGTACTGTAAATAATACAACTCACTTGAAAGGGTCTAATTAATGGAAACAAGATTCTTTGCAGAATAAAGCACTGCTCAGAATAAAGGCTCAAGAATTAGGCTTTAGCATAGCAACTACATGCATTTTATAGAAAAGCATAAATATTTTACAACTGAATTTCTTTTTTCTCTTTCCCTTTACAGCATCATCAAGCTGCAGCCCCAGTTCAGAGCAGTCCTGCAGTACACCAGTAAGGCAGTGGACCAGGGGAACAGCTAGTAAAAGAAGAGAACTAGAAAACTCTGAGGATGCTATCTGATTTAAGGACCAGTTTGTGTTCTTTATAAACTGAAGCGATGTTAGTTCCGTAAAACTGACTACCAGTATGGGGGGGAAAAAAAGAAAGAATTTCCATTTCATATCACATTGTTTTCTGAGTATATACAGGAGTACTGATTTTTCTTTTTCCTGTTTATGTGAGTTAACAGCCATACAGGGGCAAACCAGAGGTCCATACAACCGATTAGTTTTTCTACAACAGAACTAGTAGCAGATGTTTACAAAAAAGTATGAAGAATAGAGCAAATAGAGAGTGAATCTTTCCCCAGCACACCCTTTTAGCTTCTAGAAATCAATAGCTTTCCTAAGAAGTCTCGTCCTCAGCCAGAGTGTACACATTATTGTGTTTAATAATAAATTTGTCTAGCCCATTTTTTAACCCATTTATAATTTTGGCTTCACAGCATCTTGAGGCAATGAGCTCCACGATGTAATTATGTGCTGTGTGAAAAATATCTCCTTTTGTTCATTCTAAACCTGCTGCTTAATAGCCTTGTTGGGTGCTCCTGATTCCCTGTATTAAAAGGAATGATGAATAATTGCTGTTAGCACTGCAGAAGTCAACACTGATCTCTGGCACAGCTCAGAATATCCTAAGGGAGTATTACAGCAGCCAGGAATGAATGATATTTCACTTTCCTGGAAAGAAAGTAGAGACTTGGTACTGGAGCTGATAAAGTGGCTCTGTGTCACTTTTAAGGATTTCCTCACCCATATAATCTTTACATGGTTTATTATGGCAACCTTAGGGAAGCTGTGCACAACAGCGCAACACAGAGCATAAAAGCTGGAGTTTGAGTGGGTGAATGAGCAAAACTACAAATCTGAAATGCAGAGTTTTACTTTAGTTTTCTTTGTCCAGTTTGGCAAGAGACACCAATGAAAACCAGAAAAACAGCTGCAGATAAAAAAATCAAAGCTAAGTGAACAAAAGCTCAGCAGATATCACAGCCTAATGCAGCGGAAAATGTTCTGAAATACTTTTCAAGCAAACAATACACTAAAGTTTTCTGGCAATGACTAATGGTTGACAGCACATGGAAGAGCAATACTGGGATCACAAAAGATTGAAGAACTGTTGCACGCAGACTTTCTCAAGATTAAAAAGCATGTGTCTCAACTTGACAGTCATTCTTAGATTAAGAGAACCTTGGAAGGACATAAAAAAATCTAAAGAGAGCTTTGCACTACAAGCTTTTCCCGATCTATTTAAGCCCCTTCTGTTCCTTTATTCACGTGGGGTTGGAGGTGGCTGCTTTTACTGTTATCTCCTGAGTAGCAGATGCAGGATCTGACCTACCTTTCTAACATTTGTTATGTCATATTGGAAGTCTGTTGCTTGGCCGTCATTTTTAGCAAGGAAAAGCACAGAAATGGCTCATGTAGATATTTAGTGTAAACAAACTGAATGGTAGTATGACCTCATATCAAAACTCTAAGCTCTTTGATACAACCAAGTACTTAAGCATCAAAGGCAAAGTATTCCTGTCGTCATCTCCCAGACTAATCAGAAACCATACCTCCTTCAGGAACCAATACTGCACTGTGGGGAAGCTTCCACCACCCCAAAGCAAACAGTAGGAGACATTCTATTCAGCAAGGAGCCCTTTACCCATAGGACAGAGACAAAAATATACAATTCCACAAAAGCAACTTATGCTCCCTTTACTGCAGTCTGCCTTTGTTAGCTGAAGGCATCCATAGCTATGTCTCTCTGAACAGCCCCAGCCTGTGCATCAAGGATGCTCCTCACTTCTTTTTATTCCCTTTGGTGTGTGGTGTAAGAGCAGAGATCACCTGTCTCTTGGAGACCCAGACCTCTCTCCTGCAGATACGAGAACTTCTTTTCTGTACTATATTAACAACAGTTATTATAGCATAGGCAAACACCTTAAAGCTAGATGAGTAATAACTGAACTCAGATGACCTTAACAGAAATATATGCCATTTATTTTTAACACAGACCAAAGCAGAGCACTGTCAGTCATGAATAATTTTTTAAGATCTTAAGGGGAAGAAACTGCACCGTTTTTCTGGACAGATATTCAAGCTTCTTCACTATTATATGAGCATATCTATGATGTCCCTTGTGTGGCTTCCATTTAGGTAAATAGTAAAATGTAAAACAGGAAAGAAGGTATATTAAAAGCAATTTCAAAACAGTCCCTTAAATCCCTTTAAAACCAAATGAACTTAAACATGTGCTTAAGGTCTTCCCTGTCCTGGCTTCCAAATCGTGTCGTAGACCTAAACCTTTCAGCTTTTGTGTGTAGATTTACTTCAAGTGACTCTGGACCTTCTGTTTCTGTCTTGTGAAGAAGTGTCAATATTATGAATTTTCATCAGATTTGAACTGAGCAGCAAACCCAGTAGCTCCAATAATTTTACATGCTTGATGCTGCCATCATGTAATTTCTGAAATACTGGCTCTCATTGCCAGTATTTCACAGGTCCCCAAAGCTAGCCTGCTTTTCCTTCTGCTCACCTCCTGGGCTGCTTTGTTTCCATGGGTGCTCTGGACTTCCCATCAGCTTTGCCCTGGAGGCTGATTTTCTGCCCATCCTTACCCTGCTAATCTTTGCCTGACCAAGGTGCCTGCATCTTCTCACAGCTGTTTAGCAGCCCATGTCCCCTACAGCTCTGAAAGGACTTGCTGTGGACCCCAGGGTGACCTCACTGTTGATGAATAAGACAGATGCAGAGCCAAGCAGCTCAGAGAACAGCAGAGCCCCACACCAGTGCAGGCAGGGGCACATGGAGAGCTGGCTTGATGGGTGACCAGGGGAGCAGCTATCACACAGAGACAGAGGCAATGGCAGGAAAACAGCAAGAGAGAACAGAATATTGCCAGCCCCTCTGTCCACCCAATTATGATCTGGCAGGTTTTCAGTGGACTTAACACTTCCTGCAGGCTCTTTTGGGCCCATCAAATCAGTATGCTGAAACAAAACAAAAGAAAAATCATTCCTGCTAGAAAATGTTGATCATCTGTTCCATTGACAAGACAATCACTAAAGCACTACAGGAAACATGTAAGAAGGTCTTGTGTTCCAGTCAGAAAACTTTCTAAAAGATACTCTGAGCCACATGCTACATAAAGATACAAATTTTGATTTCTTGAAAAATTTGTAATGGCTAGTTTAACTTATTTAAAACAAATGCATTATAGAAAATATTGCATATTTTACATATGCTGTGGAGAAACTGATGCTAAATGAAAACCCCAATAGCTAAATTATGCTAATTTGATTTGAAAAGTGGTCCTCTCACTTTACAAACAGCCACTAATAATGCTCTGGTCATGAGACCAGCATTGGACTAAAATGCCTAATTATTTGTAGTGAATAAATGCAATCTATAGTAAACACAGAGTGTATATATAATTAATAGATTATAATTGCATTTAACGTCATCTGCATAATTTAAAATGGATTAACTACATGACTGATTTTTTATGTCTTTTTAAAGGGCACTGATAAAATATGAAGAAGGCAAGAAGGCTTATATGAGTAGGAAGTAATGAATAATATCTTGAACATTAAAGCACAATATATTATTCTGTGCACATAAATTGGACCAATTCATTTTTGCAGGTGCAGTGGGGAAAGGATGGTACATCAGCACTTTTCAAAAGTAAATAATATGCTAACTGAAGAAGGGATTACAGATTCTGATCAAATATTTAATGTCTTATTTGAATAATTAATAAGTCAGGCTGGTGCAAATATGCAGCAAATAGCCTGCAACATTTCAAAAACTTTTTTTTTTTTCAAATCATACTTGTCACTAGCATTTAGAATGTTTAACCTATCACCTTACTGGTGTAAGCATTAAAGCCATGCTTGAAGATTTCCCTCTGGAAACTCACACTATGACTGAAATGATATTCAGTGGCCTCATTTAGTTTCCTACTGTCGTGTTCAATAGCCTATAACAATACACAGATTGGCTAAATCTGAAATTAAACTCTGATTTCAATAGGTACAGCAAGTGCCTAAATTTGATACTAGCAAAAGCATAGTGACAAGATCAGTTGGCAAAAATGACTTCACTAATGGACAACCAGAGTAAAATATACTGACAAGCCTTCTTAGTACAGTTCAAATGTTTCTCAACCTGTGGCTGCCAAAGGGGATGAAGACAAGACAGACAGGAGAATAATCATCTTTAATGGATTTCAAATGCTAAAATAATGGAATGATGTGTGTTTATTACTAATAAGAATATACCTCTGTGTACATCCAAACATGGAGAAAGGAAGCAGTAGGATGGAAAAGGTTAATTCTTTTCATTAATATGATATAACCCCTGTGTTAATTACCTGGATCTATCACATGTAGATACGGGATTTTCGAAGATATTTCATTACTAAGTTGACAATAATCACTGAAACGTGGAAACTATTTCTTTTATCGCTCCAATTTTACATTGCACATGTACACAAATCTTCCCAGAATAAATTGAGAAAGATTTTGCAATATCTTCAGAGAATAAAAGATCCTAATGATGTAGTCATAGGGCAGGAAGAAGGGGAGAAGATTAAAACCAGTTTTGAAAGACTGCTGTGATGGCTGGACTTAAGACAGGAAAAAATCCCACAACTTCCTAAAGCAAATTGAAACTTTATTATTATGGGATAATGAACTGCCAGAGGCACATCCACAAAACTGCACACAACAATTAAAATTACCTATTTTAAATGATTATGTAGACTCACTCATCAAGGATCAGAGAAACATCAGAGGTGCTGATCGTGCTTTCAACTAGCCTTAGATTTTCAGTCCAGCAATGCTGAGATATGAAACAAATGTCTACTAAACATCTGATCATAGAAAAGACACCCAGAGCATCTTCAGGACAAAGAAAAATGACATGTTACAGCACATTTTTCCTTGCTGACGTATTTTGTACTCACGTTCGCCTCAGCATGAACCAGGACTACCAGACTCAGTAGAAGCAGTGAATGATTGAAATAGCTGCCAGAGCTCCTACATAAGAACAACCTGCACTCGTTTATCCATCCCATTGATCAGCTTAAGAACCTGTATCTCACGACTTTTGAGTGGACCAACATTTTTCTGAGTGGATCAATACCATCAGTCTCTGTTTTAACTGCTTAGAGAGATACAATAGTCATCAAAGATGCACTTTAGAGATAGCAGGCTTTCCTTAAAACAGGGTCTAAACTTTACATACAAGGCTAAGCCTGGCAGACTTTCATGAAAAAAAATTGGCTGAATTATGAATCCTGTTCTTGTTAGGTGTCCTTGCTGCCTGAGATCATACACAGTTCAGACTGTTTAGGCTGCTGAGAAGAAGGAAACAAGAGGTCCATACCCAAGTAAATCACAGACTGATCAGTACCAAAAATAGCTGAATAACAGCATGAGCAAACAGCTGCCTACACTCCACTGAGAATAATCCTAAGGATACTGGAAGTGTTCTAGTCTATACACCTCTGCAATTTTATTATTCAAACAGATAAAAGCACAAAGCCTTTCTAATGAAGCCATGACCTGCCTAAACCTATTTTATGTGATAAGAATAAATTCTAATTAAACCTGCTTAAACAAAACAAATTAGAGAGCTGTTTCTGCAAATACATGCACTTTTATTTAAATTGGAGGAGAATGCATTTGGGAAGAGTGGAAGAGGGAAAACAGTGTGATTTAGAAAGCTATGGGACATCTTGAACACTAGGCAGTTAACCACACCATGACATAAGGCAGTGTCATGTGAATGATATTAACCACTGTGACAGCACTTCTCATCCATGGGAAATCTTTTAAGAAGAGAAATTCAGGGTGATAAAAGATAGTTTTAGAATAGCATAAAACTCATTGACAACAACAGACATTCAGCAAACTAAGTGGCCTTCCTCTGAATGGAAGAAAATCCCAAAGTGCCATACAATTAAAAATTGCTGACAACTGATTCTTGCTGATTATCTGGAAGCCACCCATTCTTCTACAAGACTTAAATGGATAATAATAGCATGCACTCACAAGCTGTCACGACCAACAAAGGCTATTCACCAGTGAATGTTGTTTCAGGTTTGGGATTACTTTATTTCAACAATTTTGTATTGATCTGGAGCACCTTAGGATTTACAAACCAAAACCTGCTTTGTGGATAAGGCAGTTGCTCATTTTTGCTACTTTTTTCAACCTCCCTACATATGATCTCCACAGTGCCAAGTATTCCAGAGCTCAAGTGTTCAGGATAATCACAACCAGGAATAAGTTACCTGGTAGTGTTGGAAGGCTTTTGCAGATCCCACAACAGGTGTGAAGAAAGTGGTTACATCTGAACAGAGTTCTTTGATAAAGGAGGAATGCCTGCCTTGCATAAAGGACCTCTATATCCCCATTTGTTTGGGTTATCCCTCACTGTGTATGACAGAACATTTACATAGTAATACACAGCTTAACCAAACCACCACAACTTTCCAGTACTAAAGAATAACAATGGAACTGAGCGTTCTGTGATTGTTCTGAGCTCCATCTGAACAGATGAAACTTGAAAGAAAATTACAGCAGTGATCTCTATGGATGACTATTTCTAAAAATCTTCCATGCCATTTTCACTGGACAAGTTCCCACAATTTCACTTCTATCTCTGTTATATTTATAATGTCTAATGAGTTTTCCTCGATATTACAAAAAGAGAAAGAGAGAAACAGTTACTGGGTCCTTGTTCTTTGAAGACACAGATGTTGTCTTTCCTATATTTACACTGTGGATTAATGCTCCCATCCTCACCCGGTGTTCCAGAGTGTTTCTGTTTTCTGTGTAACTTGTGTAGCGTGGGATAGAAAATAACCAGCACTGACTCTGGTACTGTCTCGGCTGGTGTTGGAGAATATCAAATAAAATCAGAGAAAAAAGTGTGATAAAAATGTACAGGTTGGAGTTGAGAAAGATTAGTCGGAGTCACAAGGAACATGCAGGAAAAAACAGGGCCAGCTGAGTCCTACCAATAGATATAATAACATAACATGACATTAAAAAAATACTCAATTTTCCTACTATTTTCAAGATTTCAGAATAGGGCCCCAGAAGCCCAAGTCTTAAAAGCGTCACGTGGCAGAAAATTTGTCTTCCTGCTGGAACCAAAGAGAAAGAAAAGATGTGACTGGAGACTGGGCTAGACTGACAGGATTCTACTCTGTTATGGCTTTGCATGACAGAAGAAAATGGAACTTATATCAGACTCCTTTCAAAGTCAGACATTATTCTAAGAGTAGTTTGGAGAAAAACCCAAAGTAGGCACCTATGGGGCAAACAGCCTCCATGAAAAAATTCCTATTGTCTACAATACCTTCTGCTTCCCCAAACAAGGAACTGTATTTTTACTGGTTTTAGAGAGTTTTCCCCCTATTTTGTTTCTTAAAACCATTTTGTATTTATCCCAGATATTCCACTGGCCAGTGAAATTTTTTCAGTGAGTTGGGTTTTACTGACACTTGCCACATCTACCTTAGCATATCTTCTGAAGTTCCATTTAAATGAATACACTATTAAGACAGAATTTCTTTAATACCCCCAATTATTTTCAACACTCATCTCCAAATTCTCTTTCAATTATCCATTTTTTTATCATCACCTTTGACCACAATCTCCCAAGGTATAGCTGAACAATGACCATGGCCAGACAACCTATTTTTAAACTTTTAAATTTACCAATCTCTAACAAGTGCTCAGAAGTGCTAAAAGGAAATTAACTGTTTAACACACATTAGATAATATACTTCATGTTCCTGACCCTGACAGGCACCCTGGGCCTGTATTCTTCTATTTAACTATGCTAATTTAGACATTAGTCCAGTTACACTGGTGCAACACACCAGAATGAAGACCATGCAGCACAGAAAGAACATATTGAGTACAGTTTATATTGACAGTATATAACATTCCTGTATTTGAAATAGTACTGGTTTAATGATATAAAATTATTTCCTGACTGAAACAGTTAACTGCCAGAAAAGCTTGAGAAAGGATGTGCTCGACAGAAGGGGAGGAGAGGGAAGATGAGACAGACAATAGGGAGGAAAGCCTTAAAGATAAAGCTACATGGAGGAACCTTTTTTAAAATTCTGTTATTGACACAGTCCTGTTAGTGGTAGTAAGTGAGGCTGATCTGAGCAGAACACCCTTTGCAAATCTTGGCTTTTCAAAGGAACCTCTGCTTTTCAGATAATGGAAGCTCAGAACTCCCTGTCATGGAACATAATGTAAAATTGATTTTTCAAGGCTCTATCTACACAAAGTTGCACTGGTTTAATTAAAGGTGTGTTTTAAAATCAATTTTGTTAAACCAGTCCAAGCTCCTGTGTGGACACTCTGAAATCGATTTGGAACTGTCTTATGTCAACTAACCTTAATTTGGCAAAGAACCACTTTACACTGAGTAGTCACCAATTAAAGTTGATCCAAAAACAGGGTTAAAAAGAAAACTTACCTAAAATTGTATGACTTTGAATGAATTTATCTGTTTCTGCCCTAGCTATGCCCAGCTATAGGGTCCAGTAACCTAATTGATCTGCTTAGGAAGCAGATAAACTCATTACTTGGATTTATGGCCCTCTGACAATGGACGTTTTTGAGAAAGGATATAGTGAAATCCTTGTGAAAGTACTGAGTTTAGAACCAAAATGTGGCAAGTGTAAGGAGGTAGAAGTTATTAATTGAGCAAACCACTCTTCCCTTTTCTCGTTACTTTGTTTCTGTAATGCAGAAAGAAGATGAGCAAGGAGGCTCCTTCATAACAGGAAAAGCTGTCCCATGCTGTAGTACTGGGGAACAGATTAAATAACACATGATCAGTGTAGGGGTGCTTGGGAAACCAGGCCAATGTTATGCTGTCAGTCTAACATCTAACACCACTGGAACCAAGCTAAAATATCTCCTTTCTTTAGGGTCTGGCAGGGGGATAGAAAGTATTTGAAAGATCCACTGCAGACTAACCATGTGGAAATTTTCATGAGTTCAAGGATTTCTGTGCAATCTCAATCATTTGCACTCCACTAGGCTGCAAATGAAGGTCTGCATTTACGTCCACAGCTTACAGAAATGCACTCGTGTTCTTTCCACACCTGAGAAACAGATGGGAAGGCAGGCAGGGAAGTTGCCACTGGAGTGGCCCTAAGGACATCTGCATGTGCTCTGGTTCTACAGACAGGCACAATATCAACCTGTCTAGCCAAGAGCAAGTGCCTGACCCTGCCTGCGGGAACAGCCACCTTCTCCCAGGAGAACAAAAGCATAAAATCCTGCAAAACTGGGTGTTCCACCAAGCCCCAGAGTGTTGGGAACTACAGATACTCAGTATCTCAGGTGGGTAAATCCTAATGCAGAGCTGAACAGTGAGCAAAGAAGTACCAGCCTGCCATTGCTCAGAGATGATTTTTCAACATTTATCCTTTGTGTCAGTTATGCTATACCAAAAACCTGTGCATGACATCAACTGGACTTCAAATTACATATATGTGCTTAGAAGGTGAATTACAGCCTGAATTATTGAGAATAGTGGCCCTAATTATTAAGTTTTATTTTAAAGCACTTAAAACTATGCATGACAGCAAGTGCTCTGTATCCTTGCATTCCTCTGAAGTGCTCCTAATGGGCAATATGCTACTTTCTGTTCTGTTCCACAGATTTGCTTTCAGAGTGAATCCTGTATGAATTTTTCCTGAATCAAAATCTTTCCCTGGTGAGACTACATAATGCTGTTGTCTTGTTAGAGCAAAAAAAATCTATGAGACTTCATTCAAAACAAATCCCCTGTCAAACTATTTCTCCCTTTTCATTTGGACATTTATCCTTTGGTAATATATAAGGAAGGAATTCTTTTGTTGTCTAGTTCAAATCTGTATAGAGGACGGTATCAGTCTGACAGAAATGTAAACAAAGAGATTTGCAACCTTTGCAGTGCTAGAATATACTGGGCAGTCATTCACTGCATATGGAGAAAAAAAAGCATTAGTGCAGTAGTTCAATGGAAAAAACCCTCAAATATATGGCTAGTTGTAGTTCATTTTGATTATAACCATTTCCATATATAAAGAGGAGTTTTTCAGTTCCAGCTTCACTATTTTAAGTCCTCCCTCCCTGCCACTATTAACAAACTACATGCTGATGTATTTCATCTACTGGCATTAGTCATGACTACACCTACTGTCTGTAATGGGTTGCCATTCATCAGCTTGGTAGGCTGAAAATTAAGTGATTTTCCTGGAAATTGTTTCTCAGCAGAATCATTTGATCCACTGTAGTTAAAAAGCCATGTCACGAGTTGCACTATAAATTCTGTTTTACGGTCTTGATTTTATTTGTTTCAAATAAATTAATTGTAGTTTTCCTCTAGGCTTAATGCTGGTATAAAAGGTTTTGGTTGATGAGCAAATATTTTCCAAACACAAGAATTTTCAATTCTATCACTTTTAAATAACAGTGGCATAATAAACCTCACAGGAACAAACTTGTTTAAGACAGCCACACTAATGAAAGTTGACAAGTGATTAGGACCCCCTGGGAATGATTTGTTTTCTACGTTCCAGGGGAAAAAAATGTCATCAGTGACTTTGGAAGTGGCCTGAAGCATGGGTTTTGGAAATCTAACACTACAAATACCGGTTTAAACAATTACATATTTAGGCAATTTTTATAAGATGAAGTTGGCATGACAAAGTGTGAAGTTCAAAAAACCACACCATCTCTTGTAAAATGCAAGCAGTACGCACTTGTAAAAACGCAGCATGAGACATAACCCACGATGCAGAAGACATAATAATCAGATCCTTAGACCAGACACTTACTTCATACTCCTCTTTAAATCCATAGCCTTCTGCACACTTCATCTGGGTGATGTGCTGTAGCAAGTCAGCTACACGGATGGCTGGATGGAGCTGTCCGGTCTGGTAGGGCACATCCACTGGATCTCTCTTCTTATAGGTATGGGATTGGACCAGGCTGCTTGTGTCACTGACCATCGTGTGGGTTTCATCTAGAAAAAGAGTATCTCATCACGTACTGGCTCATTTTCACTTATCAAAAGAAACAGAAGCTACAAAGATTTCTAGAGAAATGGCAGAAATCTGACACCATCAGCATTGGTTCTGTCTGTGAAGGCTACACCAGAAGAACAGTAAATCCATGAGCAGTTTACACACGGAAATTGCAAGACTGATCGGAATGAGGCAAAGTCCATAGTTCTACAATGGAAGCATTGCAGAGCAGTCCAAACTCTAATATTGTTTTAAATATTGCTAGCTGATCGCAAACAAATTTTAAAACAGGCATTTCATTTTAAACTGCATAGAAGTTTCATCCTGAAACTTCAACAAGTCCCATGGAATGCAACTGGACTTGTATTTTTCACAGACTACTAAAGTGCTGTATTTTACACTGCAAATTTAGAGCAAATGTTTGGAGTGAGCAAAATAAAAAGATGCACAAAATGGCTTATGGTTTCATCAAGCTAGGACTGCAATGAAAATGTAGATCTGAAAACGACACTTGGAGACAAACTACAAGAGGACAAATGCAAAGGACCATCTGGTAAGGAAAAATGTCTTGACTGACTGCTGAACATGCTTTAGGACCACGGTGTATCATGAGCCACCACATTAGGCATGGAATGTTATATGTCAACTGACATGCAAGCCAACAAACAGGAGACCCCCGTGGGCTGGTTAAAATTTTTATGAGACACAAACTTCTCCCAACCCTCCACATCTCTTCCATGGGGCAAATGGGCAACTTACCATTGATTGGCACTTTTAAGAAGATACATATCAGGAGAAAAAAAGAGGAGGAGAAAAAGGAAACAGGGCATAAGCAACAGTACTACATTAATAATTACAGGTAATTTTATGCTTCTAATTTAGTCTTTACAGAATGATTCTCCAAATGAGTCAGATTCTGATCTCAGTTTCACAGTAGAAATTAGATTTACTAAAACCAAGGTATCGTACTGTGAGTCAATTCACACAGATGGAACTGAGATCAAATCCTATACTTAGAAGTAAATAGATGTGAAAGTGCATTCTACCTAAGGAAGCAGTATGACTTGCTTCCTGCAGAGATGGAATTCTAAAAATTTATTCAGACTTGACATGAGAAAAAGCCCACCTCAAATTCTAAGGCCCAAGAATCATCATAAATATTTTATCTGTTTACTCAAATAATAATTTTATATATCTTAGAGTTTTTTAATTTTAACCAAAATTCTTAATATGTTGCTTTGACTTACTCAAGCTATTCCTCTCTGACTGAACATTGAAAAAATCCACCAAATCTGTATGTTTATAAAATAAGGTAGTTATAAAAAAATACTACTCTGTAAAATAAGCCATATGAAAGGGAAACAGTAAAATAATATTTCCACATTCATAAGTTAGATATATTATAGCAGTAAGTTACACAAATACTCTGTATGAAAAGGTCCCAGATTCTCATGTACACACCAAAAACACTATCACACCTTGTTAAAGGTGAGGTTCTGGTCTTAGTTGTACTACTGAAAATTGACATTAAAGCCAGAAAGCTCAGTGAATCATATTTCAAAGATGGTTTTAGGCCCTCTCAATTCGCACTAAGACAGATTAAATCTGGTCCTCACTAAGCATACAGTCAATATCAACTGTGCATTGACACCTAAACCAAAAAGAGCAGAGAAAAATGTATGGGTATGAGTATGGCCATTTCACTCCTTTCCCTGTCAGTCTGTTAATCTGGTCTAATGCAGATGAAAGGGATTAATCTTTTAGTCATAAAATTTTGCAACTTTTGTCTGATGTGGTATAAAATTGTACTGCAAAGCACCTCGGGATGCATGGCATGAAGCGTGGTATACAAGTGTAGGTACAGTATGTTGCTGCTGAAATGGCACCTGAAAACTACAAGGTGGCTAAGACACGAAAGACAAAAAAAAGTGTAAAGTTGATAATGATTTTTTTGGGTTGCTTATTTCAATTTTAGAAACAAGTTAGAAAAATTGATGATTTTTTTCTTTTTTTGCAAAATGCAAAATTCTTTGCAACACAGACTGTTAGTGACTAAGATGAAGGCAAAGTTATCAAAGTCTTGTACTATGATGCTTGCATCAGTTTAATACTTATGAATCTCTTTCCTGCAAGCTCCCTAGTTTTAGACTAATTTTCCTCTCTCCATTTCTTTATCTCTTATAGCTGCATTAATACAGAAAGAGTTATCATTTAAGCTTTTTTAAATAAAGTGGTTTAAATCCTTGGTTTATATAGTATGTTAGGAGCCACATATATTACAGTTTTTCACTTTGCCTCTGAGCATTGCAGCATGAGCTTTTCAGGCTGTGAGTTTTTCAAAGGGTGAGCTCCTCCAGAGGCAATGTCCATGTGCAATGGGAAGCTTTCCAGATTTAAATACTCCTACAGCTGCAGCTGTCCTACTGTACACCCATTCCTGTAGAGCTGCATAACATTTATTAAATAACATACTTTGGAAACAGTAAGTGTGCTATGGCTTTTCTGTCAGAACTCAGCTGAACTCAACCATTCACCGGACTTGTACCTTTCCCAGGAGGTCAAACTGAGAAGATCATTTAATTCTAACTACAGGCTTGATCCTGCAGTTTAACACAACTTCTTTGGACAGTGAAAGACAGCAAGAGCAAGTATTACTTTCAATTAAAACCCTGCATACTTTGTTAACAGCTGTATTCCTCTACTGGCTCAAGCAAAGTTAATTTGATTTACCTCAGATGCAACACTATTTCTGTTCAGACAGTCATAAACACATATTGGGAAAGAGATCTAATCTGAGTGGAGCACCATTCATAAAGCAGTACTAAATTTTTAACATGTAAAGTTACAAAAATATTTATTTTACACAGTGAAATAAACAAAAGATTTTCTGAGATGAGTAAACACAGGTTTGCTGTAGTAGGCCATAAAATACACACCTAACTAATTAAAAGATTTTTACAGACTTAGTAAAATTAGTGCATTTATTTTCTTGGGGGGGGGGGAAAGCTAATAAATAACTTTACCTTGGTTATTTATATAGAAAAGGATCACAAAAATAACCAAAGAAAGAATTAACGAAATAATACAGATAGGAAATCTCACAGTTTTTCTCCTGATAATAGTACTTTTCTCCTTGCTCACCCACAAGGTCAGAAAGAACATCTACTGCATGAAGTATTGAATGAATGCTAAAGCACACAAAAAAAATCTAACATCTCAGGCAGTTAAAAGGCACTGCAAATTTCATTAGCATGCAGATTATTACATTGTTACAGTCACTACCATTACCTTCTTCCAGATTTACATAGTGTATAAAGCCAGCAAAGTTCCTTCTCAAAGTTATCATACTGAAGTGCACTGCACTAAATATTCTTTCACAATAACAAATTTTCAAGATCACCTTCCTAAACTTTTATTCCTTATATACTTCACTCTATGTCTATGTAAGCCTGTTTAATATACAGCTTAAGGGCAGGAATCAGTTAAGGGGTCTTAAATTTTTTACAGTGATGAGAAGAAAAAGGAGGAGAAAGGAAAATATTTGTTGTGAAAATATAAGTTGAAAAATGAATAAATAAGTAGGCTTAACACTTAAAGACATTGACTTCTTTATGTTATGTCACTGTTATGTTTTGAATTACTATTAAAAACACTGCCCCTTTAGTTTAAAGTTAGCATGGGAAGGAGGTGTAAATTAATACAAGCCATGAAGGGGTTAGAGTTAAGCATTGAAAATGCAACAGTGCCTCATGCTTACTATTTATCACTGTGCAGAAACCTCTCCATTTTGACATTGGACAATAGCAGATTTTCCTAAATTCTAAGTGGAAGTATTTTATATTTTAACTGTATGTTTTTAACCTACAGTTTTATTTCATCCCTGTGACACCTGATGCATAATAAACTTTATATTCTAAGTGTCATGTTATCATTTTGCTGTTCAAAATACCATCTCTTCTCTGAAACTTCACTTTTTGACAAGCACATCAGAAACTCTGCAGAACTGTCAGAAGACATGTTAGCTGATAAATGGTCAGAACTGTATTTGTCTGATTTTCTGTATCCTGCGTAGTTTAACTAGGAAAAAAATGTTATTTTTATAAGAAGTGACATCTTCAGTTCTGAGATAAAACAGAAAAAAATGCTGTGATAATCAAATTCTTTTGTGTCACTCCAAATACATGCATAAACATTTCCTTGCAAATCCACTTGTTAAAATTATTTGTCTTTTTTCCCCTGACTTGCTCTATGACAGCAGTAATCAAACTTGGTAACTGCCCTTAGCACTTCAGTGTAGCCAAGTCTACCACCCCTCCCTTTAGCATAAAGTTCCAGCATTTTGCATACTATTGTCTGCTCCCCAAGAACTGCAAATTCTGAAATTACTTCAGCAAGAAACTTTGATAAAGGGAAATGTTCTCACCTAAAATTGCAGTTGGCACAAATGGATCTGTCATACATCATAAGCAGGTCAGTGCAGGAAAGGTAAAAAGAGAGAGAACAGTAAATGATTTGATACATGTTCCCGAGTTTTCTTTCAGAAAGCTACTGTTAGCAATTGGTATGTTTCCTATATACACATTAAATGTTGATGGCAAGAAGTATAATAACATAAATATGTGTGCTTTTATGATGGAAAGGTCTACAGAGGGTGGAAACCAAGAAAAAAACTGGTTACCTGGGTAATAAGAATTAGGCACTGTTGTGCTCAGTGTGTTAGTTTTCATTGTGAATGAAGATGGTGAAGATACAGCTGCAAAGAGAAACAAAGCTGGTTAGAGAGAGATATGATATGCAGCTACTTAAGCTGAGTGACACAGCAGATGGGATTGACTTGACTTAAGAGTTCATCCTGCTGTGTTTCTTGCACTGGTATCAGGGCCTAGGGAATACCAGGCAGGTCTAGTGAATGAAATAGCTGACTGAATTTGATCAATTCTCTAAAAAGAAGTGTCATTGGAGAAATCATTTGATTGCTGATGGGAAATATACTTCTTAAATCACAAGATTAGACTGAATACTGATGCTTGCAACAACACATCACAATGACAAGAGGTGTTTCTGACAGAAGCTTTGATCATTAGTAAGTTTTCCTTATAATACTGTAAATACCTTATGCAAATATTCTACTGTAGTTTATTTTTTCCTCTCCCTTTTTTATTTGATTTGTTTAGACAGGCGGATAGTGTGCATAGAGATTCTAATAGACCCTGAATATTACTCTTTGTTTAAAGGTAGTTTTCAGAATGTGACATACAGACCAATGCTCACATGGGTATTTAATCACTGAACCATTCATTTGTAAAACCAATGGCAAATCCCAACAGGAACAAACTAAGTTGAGTTTGCCCCAGTACACAAATATCATGCCAATTACCACTGTAACACAGATACATTTAACAGGTAGGAGTTAATCACAACATTTTACAGGATGTTCAGACAAAGAGTCATTAGAGGCTTTTAAGCAAAGCTCCTTGCAAATTCCACCTTAGCTGCTTGTCAACACAGCTCAAATTCAGTCTGAGCAGTGAATGTAAGCATATTCTGGATACCTGTAAACAGACTAACAGAAATGTGTGAAACTAAACCGAGTTGAGGAAAACAGGATCTGCAGGATGAGGAGTGGGATTACTCTGAGATTACTCCTGCTGGCTTTCATCCATCTTTTTTCCAGTTGATCTTCTAGGGCAAAATGTTACTAGCCCTTGTTAATATGGGTACATCTCAAATCTGGCTTAAATAGCACTGATATTTATTAGTTATAATTCATCATATAAACTAATATAGCTGAGACCATGTTCCTTTGATTATGTCTCCAGAATGAGGAGACTGCATTTCCTTGATGGCCAGAACAGAGTGACACTTCTTTTGGGTATGGATCCAGAGATTAGTTGAGGTCAGGGCTGCTGCAGGTAATAAAACTTGCTAGGTAGAGAATGCAGGCAGGTTAATGAGCTTTCGTAGGAAGTAGGAATGTTCTACATCTCTTGAGTACAAGGCCTTGCACAGAGATTATTCTTGAAGACTGTCAGTGTGCACCTTCTGGTGACCACGTTTCTAATTAGAGGTTCTAGCCCTTGAGCAGTATAAAAAACTTTTTACAGCAATGATTTCAAAGAGGTTTGAGGTGGTTTACATAAAGAGTATTTACTCCCAGGAATTCATTGCAGCTTCATTTGTAGTTATGACCATTCAGTAGCACCACTGGCAAACTGCACCATGATGATGGAAGATGAAGTCAAACCTCTTGATCTCTTCATAGAAACAAGCAATCTCATTAACTGGATACATTCTCACCAGAAAGGCAGGTCTTATTTGAAAGATCTATTTCAAATCAATTTCAAAAGTAACTCAAATGCAAATTAACATTGCAAATTCTAAGCCTAATGCTGCTGAGAAAAGTCTCACTGTATAAACCTCACAGAGTGTTTGTACAATTGAGCTCATCAAAGATAGATTCTTAAGCATATTATTAAAGAGTGGGAGTTGGGCCTTGCACACTATTAGTATTTGAAAAAAAAATCTTTGACAAATTTTGTATATGTTAAAAAAACCAATGGCATACAAAAAAACCCCCTGAGGTTCCTTAAGAACAAAAAAAAATCAAACTTTTTGAACCTAGTCATTATTTTAACAATCATAAAAAACAATTGTTTTTTTCATGGTCTTTGCTTAGTGCCAACCCTCTGACAGGAGTGAGACCTTAACTAAAATTCCAATACGGGAAATTTTATAACCCAAATTTATTTATTTTCAGGGTAGATCCAAGAAGACCCAGGATATTAGAGAATCCCACGAAATTGCAGAACAGATAAATCCACTGAGTTCTTCCTTTGCACAAGCAACAGAAAGAGCATCATCTAGAATTGGAAATAATAAGACAATCAGATTATTGTGATTAAGTTATTACATTAAAAATAAATTTGTACTATCAAAAAAAAAAGTGAGCAAGGGAAGCATTTGAAGGACTTGGGACAGCATGAGGAATATAAAATTTTCAACATAATGGAGATTGGAGAAAGGTAAAACTACTGTTTCAGTAATGTCACTGCTCTTCTGCAGAAGAAAAGGATGGACAGAAAAAAGCTCAATTATCCTTATTATTTTTAAAGAAGTCTATTCTTGATGTCTGACTGTCTTGCTCATTTGAATAGACACTGTAATGTGCTGCACAGTGGGAAACTCTCGGTCCCATGGATTTTCCATGACTGAGTAATGAGGAATATTTTAAAAAGCATTTGCACCTTTCTTTCACCTTCAAAGAAAAAAACCAGAAAAGAAAAGAAAAGAAAAAACTTACATCTCCCATTTAGATTGTGCGTGTCCATGAAAGAGAAAGCTTCATCACAGTTGGTGCCTTGCTCAGTGTAGCTTTTATCCATTGAATTCACCATCACTGTCATTTCCTGCCGAGTACTGCTCAATGTCTCTTTCCGCTTCTTAGCCAATTTTCTTAAGAAATGAACGATGAGGAAAAAAAAAGGAGAAAAACAACTCTCAGTAAGCAGACATAGTCTTCAGGTTGTTTACATCAGTACTGCAGCTTGTGACCATATTCTTAAGTAATGTTCACATTTGTTTCTGCATTTGTGGAACCTTGTATTTATTTTACTCTCATCTCTTTCAGTCTCATAACCAAGGGATAGTTGCCAGTGCACTGACATGTGGTCAACAGCACCTTAATCCTTGGGGACCACTGCTGAATTAAAGGGGACTGCTTGGTTATGAAGGTGATGTGAACTACAGTATCAGAGGCTGCATCTGATCAAACATATAAATAAAAATGAAAAGACAGATTTCAATGGAAGTGACAAATCAGTACCAATGTTCATGTGCACAGAAAGTCTGGAGTGGTTTCATTGATACCCTGTGTAACACAGTAATCTGGTTTATATAATACCGTATAGTGTATGTTGGAGCTGTGAATACAACTGCACGCTCAAGAGACATTTCAAATTGACTCACATTCCTAAAGACTTCTTTCTGTCACTCCTGATTTCAGAATTATTCACAAATGTTAGTTGCTTCTCAGCAGGAGTGGTCTGTCAGAGACAAGATCTTAAATCTGATACTACAATAGTGATTCATTAAGCTATAGAACTGCCTTGGATGCATATACCTCTTTTTTTTTCCAGACACATCAGTTACAGTCTGAAGTTTCACTGTCTCCCCCTGAGTTATGCTTAGCTGTATCACAAAACAACATGTCCAAAACTCTCAGTTTTTCCTTCAACCTCTGTGAGGGATCTGTGATCCTGATGATACTGGGTCCCATGACCATTTGGCTTGTTTCTCTGGCCTGTGACTCTGTCTAAGACCAAGCCTTTCTCCAAGTTCCTGCCTACTGCCTCAATTTAAATTTTCCAGATTCCCTCTGTTGAATATATTCAAGGTATGGGTTTAAAAAAAACAAAACTGCTCCACAGACTTCCCTTTCCCTGTCGGTTAGTTCAATGACTTTTCCTCTGTGGAAAACATAATGAGCAAGCTCATATTCATCTGCCAGCAGGATCTTTTACATATCTTCAACTATTAGTTACAGGAGCTTAGATAATAAGCTGAGAGGTGAGATAATCACCTATGTTCCTTCTGCTTCTAGAAGCCAGATGTATCAAGCATAACCAACTTGGCTAAATTTCAAAGCCTTTCTGTTCTTAAAACCTTATTTCGTATGAAAAGGCACTTCCCACCACAGACAAAATTTTACACCAGCCTCCCCCAGATTTTCAAACATTTGCATCCTCTCATGCTACACAGGAGGGACTTTCTGTAACTCTCCCGATATCTCACTCTTCCTCTTCAAACCACTGCCTGCAGACACAATTGCAAAGTAGCAATGTTACTGCTTCCTGTGCTGATCACTACTGCCTCAGCCTCCTCATGTTCCCCATCTATCCACCCATTATCCTCTACCTTTCACCCAGGTAAGAAGCCATTTGGGCAGGAGCTGAGGCTGTGTTCTGTACCAACATAGTACCAAGCTCAGCAGTATTGTAACCTATGAATAAAGCTCAAAATGCCTCTGAAATTAAAGGCTTGCTAACAATACAAGTAGGAATAGTAAGCGCAGGCATGGTATTGGGTCACTGGACAGGAAAGTGTTAAGGGTCACATTTGGCCCTCAATAAACTGACAGACTGCCACCCCATTCACGAGTGCATGCCCCCAAGACAGAAAGTGAGGTACACTGCCTCAAAAACCTGCTGCAGCACTTGCAGCAATGACCAGTGTTATGCCTTTGCCCACCCCAGCTCAGAAGTCACCTGTGCTTGCTTGAGCCTTTGCCCACTCTGTAGACTTGAAAATAAAACTGGTTCCTTATTACGCCACAGTGCATAAATGCACAAGGGAGCATGGTCTGAACTCTTTCATATCAGAGACAGTTGAATTTCATTCAAGCACTGTAAGTAAAACAAAACTCTTAGATCTCTGCATCCTTCAATCTCCCCTCTTCTTCACATCTAATTGTAATGAATAAGTAATATATTAATCGAAGTAGAATCTGAGACTTATCACCTAATACATGAATAACGTAATGGAAGTCCTTTGTAAGGACAGGCTTATCAAAGTGGAAACATGACACGGGTTTCCTCTTTCACCCTTAGATGGCAGTACATTTAGATGGCAGTCATTCATGGCTCCCCTTACAATCCTTGGGTCCCATGCTCAAGCTAAAGCAGATTTATTTTTCAAGTAGGCAACAACTGTACAGTACTTCTCAACCTGAATCCGATTCTGGAAATAGGTCTTGTGGGATAAGTTCAAATCTGAAACAACTTATAGGAAGAGAGCAATGCCAGCCAGACTTCTGTACTGTGAACAAAAACACCCACTGGACTCAGGCAAGTGAACTTTAGCTGAACATAACACTTCTAGCATCTGCAGTTTTTAGATTTTGCTGAAAGTGTTGCAGTGCTGCAGTCTGCATCTTATCCATTCCTTGCATCTCTCAATCCCCAAGAGGGTCTAGCTATACAGGATTTAATAAATTTGTAAAACCAGGGTATCTCACATCCCCACCACCACTCATATTCTTACATTTGAAGTAAATTTTTGGGAAAAAGAAGGTTTAAATATTTGATCATCTTCACTCACGGAAAAGGCACTTCACAGCTACTATCTGATGTTTCATCCTTCTTAAAGGAAAAGAGATAGATCTACAACCAAAGGGAAAACGTAAAACAGATGGAAACTCCCAGGATGATTACCTAGGATGAAATTATTTTTGTAGGGAAAGCAAAAAGATCAGCTTATCACACAAATAGTGTTACCATGACTATATGAGGAAAGAGAATGCACTATTTCAGTCCCAGGAAAAATGAGCCTGATATTCAGAAAAATCTCAATACTAGCCAGGAGCTGTTGGAATTTTAAGGCAGAAGAAATATCAAGAAGTGAACTGGTGCAATGGTTAAAATATAATAAAATGCAGACCAGAAAAAATACAGACTTCCCCTCCAAAACTGTATGGGATTTTGTGTATCATTTACTCTGTTCTGTTACAAATATTAATAAAAACAGTCCAGGAAAGTAATAAGCTAAACAGTTCATCACAATCTGTCCCCATTTTATCTACCATGACAAAATTCTCCAATGATGCATCTTCTGTACAGTCCTTCCTTGTTGAGAGGCTCACTCTGTAAAACTTGTGCAAGTCTAACTCAAAATCTTTCTCAAAATCCTCCTTCTCAGTGACTTGTCCCTCAAACCCTCCAAGAAACCAATTACAATAACTGCTAAGTTGCTACTACACTGTCAGCCTCTATCTGCTTTATTTTCCATCTATTTTCCTGCATCCTTTTTCTCTGTCCTGTCTTAAGTAACAAACTCGTTTAGACCTAGCTTGCCTTTTCTCTTTGTGTTTAAAAAACACTGGGGACAAAGAATGAGGCACAGTGGGACACTGTCAGAGTTAGAGGAATGTAACAACAATACAAAAAAAAAAATTTAAGAAATGGTGACTGGGGTTGCACTGAGCTCAGGACCTGCCAAAAATGTGCCTTTCATTTCAACTTAGGAAGAATGAGAAAAGCATATTAATTTGAATCTAACAAACACTTCCTGCTTCCCCATTCCATGCTGAGTGGTACTCTCTTTATCAGTATACCTCCTTTCTCACCAAGCAAAGAAAGGAAAAACACGATGTTGACACTTTCCACAGCTCCAGCAACACGATACCATCACCAAGATATTAATAAACAAAGTGAGATGAAATTTGTAGTTATGCTGCTGAAGGAATGGGCTCAATTTTTTCTTTTAATTAATGCACTGATCTATTGTACTTACTGTAACTCAAGCTAAAAAATAGCTGTTTCTTACAAACTTATTGTTTCAAATTTCACTTCTTTGCTTGCAGACAAATGGTTCAGATGAAGACAGGATTGGGGGCTTTCATGTAACCCAGTAGTGCAGTGCACCTGTAGTTGCAAAAGCCTTTTAACAGTTTGCTCACTAAACATTTAAAGGAATCTAAACAACAGTAGAACAATCTTTCAGTAAAATCCTTTAGCAGCTGGTTAAAAAGATGCAATACCAAGGGTAGGGTTAAATGGTCATTTTTTCACAACAGAGTTACATTATGAGTGGCTATCCTACATAAGTGCATGTTGGCATTTGTACTATTTACTATATACACACTGACCTAGAAAATTTCCAGAATCTTTTTGAACAAACCACAATTTTTAAATTGTAGTAAAAACTGGAAATAAGGTTAAAAAGTTATAAATTTATCTCATGAGGTAGAGTGATTGGATATTCACTTCAGGCAAAATTCAGTGTTGCAAGATATAAAGTCATGCATATGGGAAAAACAATCCTAATTATAGACGCACACACAAAATATTGCATCTATATGACTTCATAAAATGACTTGCACAGAAGAAAGAGATCTGATGGTCACTGATTCTTTGGAGACAAGAAGTTTAGCATTATGTATAGTAAAAAAGGCAAAAAAAAGTAAAAATGGCTATGCAAGGGATAGAGAACAAAATGCCAAAATGGAAAATGTGATTAAGCAATTGTATAGATCTATGGAGCTTCCACATTTTGAACACTGCATGCAGTTCTGACACATGCCTATCCAAAAAAGATTTTCACAAAGTAGAGAACATATACAGAGAGATGATAGGAAGATCAAAGGAGCAGACCCTACCAGAAGAGCAGTAATCCTTCCATAGATAAGGAGTCGCTAGTTTAGAAAGAAGGCAGTTGAACTGAAAACATGATAAGAGTATATAAAAAGCCATGAAGAAAACTAAGAAATTAATAAAGAATTACTATTACTCAACAATGAAAGAACTAGAAGCAGGGAGTATATAAATGTTTTTTAGATATAAAAATGAATATTTTCACTAAATCCATAGAATGCTCTGCTCTGCCTTACCTTGAGTCCCATGTGCATTTTTAGGCATCACAATGTAAAAAAGACATTAAGCTATTAGAGAGTGTCCAAGGGAGGACAACAGAGATGGTGAAGAGCCTTGAAGGGAAGCTGTGTGAGGAATGGCTGAGGTCCCTTGGTCTGTTCAGCCTGGAGGGGACTGAGACCTCATTGCAGTTACAGCTTCCTCATGGTGGGAAGAGGAGGGGCAGCCACTGATCTCTGCTCTGTGCTGACCAGTGGCAGGATCTGAGGAACAGCCTCAAGTTGTGTCAAGGGAGGGTTGGGTTGGTTATCAGGAAAAAGTTCTTCCCCCAGAAGGTGGCTGGGCACTGGAACAGGCTCCCCAGGGAAATGGTGACAGCACCAGCCTGAGAGAGCTCAAGCAGCATTTGGACAATGCTCCCAGGCACAGGGTGTGCCTCTCTGGGGTGTCCCATGCAGGGCCAGGAGCTGGACTCCATGATCCTTGTGGGTCCCTTCCAACTCAGGATATTCTATGAACATTTTGTAACACATCACCACTAGGACTCATGAGATATCGAACATTAGTATTGGTAAAAGATAACTGGATTAAGGGCTGAGTGGAGGACAGCGAATGCATCACCCTTCCTTCACTCTGTTTATGTATTCATCCAAAGGTCTGGCACTGGCCACTCTCACAGACATGGCATGGACTTTTATTCCAAAATTTGATTCTAGAATTTGTTTATTGTACTAACAATCCCTTCAAGAGATAATGCAGGAAACTGGATTTGAATACATTATTTGCTTTTCTAACACTCAGAATGACTCACTTTTAAGAATTTTTTATTCTACTTACAATACCAGCTGTATTAATCATTATTACTATTATTATTATTCTATAAATTAAATTAATTACTTTCCCCATCTATTTTGGCTGCCTAGGATATGCTAAAAGAAAACTCATAGCTAATTTTGGGGCATCTGTTTCAACCTGAAATAATTTAATAAGCGTAACTGATTCAGCAACATTCAGCATGAAGACACAATGTGATAAAAACTCTCCACAGGAAGTGGGTAAAAAAGTGCAAAGACGGACTTGTTCATTTTTTATTGAATTTTTATACATTTTTCCAACTTAAGTCGAAATTATTTTTTCTTGAAAAATAAAACAATTCTTCTCAATAACTGCAATTGCTTTCCTGTCTTCAAAGAGGGGTCCTCTAAGGCAGAGACAAACCCACACAACACATATCACTGTGAGAATTACATGTGTGTGACCTGGTACACATATGGTAACACTGGGTATTATTCTAATCTGCATCAGAAAATTCAAAATGCTTCTTTCTATTTTCAGTATTTGTGTTTTTCCTTATTTCGGAATACCTTGAATCTCCAACGCCTCATTTGTACTCTTTATGTTGCTTTTTATTGTTAAAAACTCATTACAGAAAACAAGTTTTCAGAACCTGAACATCAAATCCAATTCAATCAACATGGTAAATTTCTTTAGGGTGTTATGAAATAACTGTAACTACAAGTAATTTTAGTCTACTTTACATTTCTTATCAAAACAACACTTTGTGCAGGACCCTTCCTATCTCTCCTAAATGGACTGAGCCACAAATATGAAGCAACCAAAATCAATTAAGGTAATGAAATACAAACAGTAGTTTACATTAGCGATAGTAAAGTTCTGCTCACCTGAACTTCTGTCATTCAGTTTAACATTTATATGTCTCACACTGAAATGCAATATGCTCAAGACTGTGATTTCACAGTGACATTAAACTGTGTTCTGTCAATATTCTATCAGACAAGAAATAAGGTTAGGAGAACTATTTTAAAGGCATGACACTTTGCAGCAAGAACTACAGAACACTTAATAAAATACTTTACAAGCTGTCCCCACTTCAAGGCAAGGCCTAGCATTTCTAGAGAACAACCACAGGGAAAAAGGATTGTTAGAATTATAAAAAAACAAACTGTGGCAGGATAACACTGAACTTTGTTGTTCCTTGCTTATGATCTCTTAGTATGCAATCCTGTATTAGATTATAAAATTATTCTTTGTCTTAAGAAGTCCAACATACATTTTGCATTGACATCAGAACAGCATGGAAGATGGATTTAGAGATTACGTATATTTCAATAAAATGAAGGGTGAATAAGCCTTTTTACCTGATGTATACAGGGGTGGTTTATTGCAATTTCTTTTAGGTGCCTTCTTTTCGTTCTAATTATCAGCTTCCTGCCTCAAAGCAAATGTTAACATTATGCATTTAATTTGTATCATGCTCTTGCATTCTCTGATAAAGAAAAAAGAACGAACTAAAAAAAAAAATTCTGTGATGATGTTCAAATTTTGGAAACTGTGATCTTGAGATGATAGAATTTAATTTTTGTCCCTGTCGTTCACTGTGGCTTTTATTTTTTTGCCACAGAGACACTGGGTGAACTTTCAGATCAGGAAGACACTCCAGTACTTGCAGGACTGACAGTAAAGACAGAAGAAGAAACTAAGTATAGGGGTGGGGGGAAGGATTCTTTTAATTTACAGAGTGAAGGGTATTGAGTGCAAATTTTTTACATGAAGGTGGAGGTTAACAAAACTACTTTTGATATTAGGATAAACGAAACCACTTTTTATTTCTGTGGTTCTTTCTTGGATTTTACTCACTGCACGCAAGAATTTCAGTGGTCTTTTTGCAGTTTCGTGTTACTAGTAGATCGGTTCATTAGCAACACAAGAGATCAGAGCAAAACAGAAAAGTTATTTGTAAAGATCCCAGTTATCACTCGTAGCTCATGGGGAAAGTATGGCATGACTTGAGGAACAGTGGCTGAGAAAAGGGAAAGAGAATATGGAGGTGAATGGGAAATGAGAAGGAAGAGATGATGGAAAAATAAGGTACAGCTGCAGTCAGAGACATGCACCTCACCAATTTTTGCTGCTAAGTGTTCTTTCTTGAATTCCAGTATACAGCACACGGTTTGAGATTTGCCTACAGTGACATCATTAAAAACCCTGCTTACTTGTTTCTCAGTTTCTGCTTTGTATGACCTCCACATCAGGGTTATCTGAGTTTCTGCAAGTGAGGGTTATAATAGCACCAAAGCCAAGAACACCTCAGGTCAAAGGAGGCATTGCACTGACAGAATTTGCTGATGCAGAGGAGGAACACTGGAGACTTGACCGACTGCAAAAAATGGAGCTACGCATTGGTGCTTCAGATTAATGTAATAACATTTATTTCAAATGGGCTGACTCTTGTCTTAGCTTCTCAGAGGAAGTTAAATTTGTGGTTACAGTTTAGTTCTTTCATGTCCACCAAAGAGGACCTCGATGAATTTTAGCATGACTGACAGGTTCTTCAGGGAAAGCTCTAGGCTATGGCAATAAAAAGGAATTTGAGAAGCTCTGGCAGAACTCTATGTCTGCAAAGCTGCTGGCTGCACTATTTTTGGCTCAAGTTAGTCACTGGCCTTGGTTTTCAGAAAAATGCATCCACACAATTAAAAAAAAATAATCTGACAACCTTCTGCCTCCCCAATACAATAAAACAGTAATGAGATGTGAGCAGCAATATTTCCCATAATTTGCTATTATCTAATCTTGACCATGATCTTGAATCCTGTAAGTAATGAACTGGGCAACAAAACGCCCCATTCTTCTGAGCTGAACTATGGAAGGAGAAATGAAAAGCCACAAATTCTCTCAATTTGTTACAAGATTTAACAATTTTTAATATGGATTTTAATTTGTGGCTTGTTTCTTATGATCCTCAAATTAACAAAGAAAATAGTGAGCACAGTGTTTAATTGACCTATAGGTCCTCCTGAATTATAGAGGTGTATAAGAAAAACACACAGAATACTAAGACTTGTTTTTTTCCCACAAATTAATTACAAGGCAAATGCTTATGAATTTGTTCATTTCATGAATGACTTATTTACTTAAGTGATTAGAACAGCCATGTAGAATTATTTGCATGATAAGGATTAGGGTGTCACTTAGAATATGGAGGAGGCCAAAGTATGGCAAATCCTTTATGAGCAGAGGGAAGAACCCAGCAGCCCAGCTTGAAGGCCTTTCTGACAGCAAAAGAAATGGACTTTTAGATGTTACTTGTCTGAGAAGGGAATTCAGCCTGGATTTCTCTCAGTAGACAAATCATGGAGAAGGAGAGACTGCGAGATCTGTGCTTGCTCAGCCTGAAGAAGACAGCTCACAGGGGATTTCAGTATTATTTTAACAACCTAATGGGAGCATATGGAGGAGGGAGAACTAGACTCCAGGAACAATGTGAAAGGACAAGACACACTGGACACAAGCTGCAATTCAGAAAATTCCTACTAGAACTTAGTGAAGTTTTTGTCACCGTTGGGGTAGTCAAACAGCAGAGCAGGTGCTGGGAAAGGTAGGATCTCAATCTTTGGAAATGCTCAAAACCCTGCTGGACAATGTCTCAGCAACTCGATTTATTTTAAGTCTGCTTTAAGCAGGAGGTTAGAAAAGATGATCTCTAAAGTTCCCTTTTGATCCAAATTATTCTAGAATTCTCATTAAGTGTTCTGGTAATAGGGCTTTGTCATAAAAAGGAAGACATGGGAATTTAAAGCATTACAGATTTGAACACAATCTTCAATTGTGCCTTTTCTGTGAATAGTTCTACATGTCAGATTCAGTCAGAACCAATAAAGAATAATACTAGCAAAACTACAAACACTCGAATAATTAAATATGATGATAGATATAAATTCCTTTTCGTTAATGATTTCATTCTTTAAGCATTATTTTCTGCTTGCTTGTACTAAACCACCTTTCTAACATAAGGACTGAAGCTTGTGTAAATATTTTTATTAATAAAGCTTTTTCATTAGTGAGCTAGTTATATTAACACTGAGCTGCATAATGAGAATGTAAAAATTTTCCATGAAAAAAAGACAAATTATGTTTTGATTTTCGAAAATTGTATTAATAATGTGTTCTTATTTTAATGAAAATGAAATGTTCCATTTCCATTATGTTTTATTTGTATTAATTTCTGCTGCATTAATTGTACATAAATGTAAAATAACATTACACTTCTTTACAGGCATCTATGACAGTATTTCAACTTTACTGAATTTATGTATTTGAAGTCTTTGAAGAAATCCTCTTCTGAAATGTATGGTCACAGGAAAATTACACACCTGCCCTTTCCTTTTGCCTTTACTTGCTTCCCCACAGAAAGAAATTTCGTTCTCTTAGCTAACTCTGCTTGAAGAACATTAAATGGAAATTTACAGATCCCACACTTTCTCTTTTGTTACCATATATGCCATTTTACTCAGACTCATGGAATCATTAAGGTTGGGAAAGACCTCCACGATCATCAAGTCCAAGCTTTGACTGACCACCACCCTGTCAATCAGAACACAGCACTAAGTGCCACATCCTGTCTTTCTTGAACACTACCAGGGATGGTGACTCCACCCTTTTCCTTAGCAGCCCAAAACAATGCTCCACCACCCTTTCAGTGAAGAAAGTCTTCCTGATGTCCAACCTGAACCTCTCCTGGCAGAGCTTGAGGCTGTGTCCTCTTGTCCTGTTGTGGGTTGCCTGGGAGAAGAGGCTGAACCCCTCCTCACCCCACCGTAGGCAGTTGCAGAGAATGAAAAGGTCATCCCTGAGCCTCCTCTTCTCCAGGCTAAACAACCCCAAATCTACATTTAAACAGGAGTACCTAGGTTATTTTGCATGCAAATTAATATACATACCTGATCTTGTTTCAAAATCTAAACTTCTAAAGGAACCGATGTAGATGAATAAAAGGTGTGTATATCATATTGGGCTCAGAATTTTTTCTTCATAGTAGTGTGTAGTTGCTTATTAAAGATACTGCACAAGGTAGAAGAATACCCTACTTATAACATATGGTAAAATATATATTTTGCATTTGACATTGCAATTCCCCTTTGTCTCAACAGCTTTTCTTTTTCCTCTTTGCCCCCATCATGTTATCCTATGACTGGAATAAAAAACTAAACAGACAACACCAGGACCTACTCAGGAGGAGGTAGTTGTGTGATGTGTAGTGCCAGACAACATGAACATGAAAGCTTTTCACAGGAACACATCCATGACAGGTTTTGAAATTCTCTTCCTGCAACTAATTACCATTTTAGAAAAGGCTGGCTAATGATGAAAGAAAACACCTTCTTATCTCATAGCTGTCACGTTTAAGTAGAGCCTCAAACTCTCAGACATGGTGTGCACAGTAGGTTTCCAGAATCCCTCTACCTTCATAAACCAAAACAAGAGGCAGTGCTAAACTAACACAAATTTATTTTGGGATGGTTTTGCCCACACCAAATTTTCACCGCATTTTCTGAAGTGTTCTAGGCATGAGGAATATGAGGAATTACAGAGATGTATGGTAGATGTGTCTGTTAAGATACATTAGGCTCTGTCTTTGAGGATTGCTGTGATATTCTAAAAGTCCTTAAGCATGGCCAGGCAAATGTCTTTCTTTTAAAGTCAATCTGCCACATAAGCGTTTCCTTACACAAAGAGAAAATCCCTAGACTCACAGTGCATCACTACCTCAGGCTGATCTGGGTATGGAACAGGTGTCTTTTATGTGAAATAGCTTGTTATTTGTTACTAACCACTATAGGGTTAGAACATTTGCCTTGCAAGTCCCAATGGAAGAAGGAGAACCCTGGATCTCTACAGCATCTAACAAGTTAGTTCTGTGCTTGCATAGGCTCAAGTTAATAGAAAGCAATAGCAACTGTGACAGTTTTAAATGCAGGAGATGTTTTTCCCTTAAGTATTTAGGTCTCTATACAGATCTCTCTCTTACTGGCCAAACACAAAGGCATTTGAGGGCAAATTATCTCATGTATATCATGTGTATACAGGGGTATACATGAAAAGAAGCAAGTTTGTGACAAGCATGGTCCTGTGAGGCTAGGCTGGATGGGGCTTTGAGAAACCTGATCTAGTGGAAGGTACCCCTGACCATGGCAGAGGGTTTTGAACTAGAGGTGTTTAAGGTCCCTTCCAACTCCAACCATTCTATGATTTGGCTTTATCAGTATAAGGACATAAAATGCCATCAAAACAAAAAAAATTAAAGCTCTCTGAAACATCCCTTCAAAGAATTATCTTTAGCATATTTTCTGTTTAGGTATATGTAAATGTATTGTATATACTGTACCCATTATATAAATGCATATCTATATGTAAACACATAACTAAATACATGTAGTTGTCTACTGCAGAACCAAAAGTAAAGGTTTTGACAGGCTTAATCTAATACAACTCATTCACTGCTTTGCTGATCCCCAGTAGTGGAATACAAAAGTGCAAAAGCCTTTCTCCTGATGAGAAATTCTGTTGTGTTAGTTCAGATGTTCTAGTAAACAGATAAACATCCTGACCTAGCTCCTGTGTAAATCCTGCAGTGGGAGGTAATTCTTCAGCTCCTGCATATACTGCCCTCTGTGAAAGACAGAGTTCCTTGTTAACACTGACTTTTGATCCACAGCCCTCACTTGAAGAGATAATTTTTGCCTCTTTGTATCCTAATACAAGCAGCAGCCTGTAGAACATATTTGTTAGTGCTGCTACTGAGCATTCACGAACTTGCACATAATATTTTCTGCACTACCTGCACTTTATCATGTGCCTTTCACTTTTTCAAGCAATTCCCTCCTTTAAGACTTCTGTAGTATTCAATATACCTCAGCAGTTCAAAATATCCAACAGTTTTAATCACTCTTTTAAGAGTCTACCTTCCTTTGCTTCCGCAAGAAGTAATCTGTCTCAACAAAAGTCTGTGACTAAAAGCTCAGAATAGGCAGCATTCAGTCATGTAAGAAAGAAAATGATTTCTCCTAAGGGGCTGCTAAAATTGGGCCATCCTCTTAGGGCAGGTAGAATAACTACTGGGATGCATGAGGATACACCTGGAGCAGTTTTGGAAGTGCACTAATGCACCAGTGCTCTGTGCTCACTGTGGGAAGGAAGCCACTAAAGAGTGGATCTTTAGCAGCATGTAGCTTGCAAACCACTCAACTGCTCTCCCAAGATATGGGTATATCATTTAATTGGCAGTGGGAGTGTGGTGGCAGATGGACTGCTGCTAATCCAAAGACATGACCAGAGGAGGAAGTGCTCCAGCTGGGACATTACATTGTGTGTCTGACACTGTTTGGTCAGCCTAAGATGCAGCTGCACGCTCATCCAATTTTACCCCACACAGCAGAATGCGACTTCTGGGACAAACTGTCATCTGTCCCTTGTATAAAATGCTAACGAAATTGTCCAGCCCCTACTTCTCTTTTAGCAGGTATGTGTGCTGGGGCCTTTTGTGCTATATTCAATGGCTCATAAGGAAGATTTTAATGTGAGGCTTGTATGGCAAGGAAGGCTGATTAATCCACTTTAGGGGCTCTTTACAGCAAGCTGGAAAGGGCAGCTGATACAGCTGCATACCATAGCGGCTTTAGGTAAGAACATTTCAAATATTTAGATACCTTCATTTTTAATTCTGGCAAACTTGAACCTATTAACACCAAAGTCTCTCTTAATTAAAAAATGTAAGAAAGGTGTCAAGGAAAGCTTCTCTAAGTCTTTCTAATACAACTTCATCTGAAAAATACAATTGGTTTTTCAGCCACAATAACTTTAACATTTGAAAAGAATTTTAATTAATGATTGCATATAATACAGGATTTTCACTCAGAGCTTTGCCACCCACAAGCAGAATGATAAACCAAAGACTGAGGAATCAAATTTTGCATGGAATCACACTACCTTTAAGTCTATACCTCTGTCATAGAAACACAAAGAAAAAAATGAATGCCTTGTACTTGTACTCAAATCTAATTCTAAATTCTGTGAAAATACACTTTCAAAGACAGAATGACATCTTTTTATCCTTGGAAAAACCTGAAACTTCTAAACAGAGCTTGCATGGTAAAGTTCTTTTGAACAGAGTAAAAGTAGCAAATAGTCATAGCCTGTCCCCTGATGAAATCATCCATCAAAAAAATACTATATGTAAAAAAGTGAGCTGCTAGGCATTGTGCTGTTCTTCAAAAGGCAACAACCTCAAATAAGTAAAATGGTACTATATAATTAAGAACATTAGTCAGTTAGAATTTGCAATTTTAAGAGTAATGATAGCTGCTGTTTTTACAATACACAGTCCAGTACTTCAAGTATACTGAAGTATTACAGTTTACAGTGGTGATGTAACACAGTAAGTACACTGAGATTTATAGACACAGATAACTGTCTGAAGGGAGGTGGCCATGAGGCCAGAAGCAGAACTAAAAGGCCTTTGTGTTGAAAATAACAAACTATTCCTTTGTAATAACAGACAGTGGTGAAGTTTCTAAGCAATAACATGTTAGTGCTAAAATTAACTCTCCAACTCATCATTTACAGAAAAAAAGATATAAACTGTGACAGCTGCAAAGCAAACTGTTCGCTCTTTATTTAAAAAAAAACAACAAAAATACTGCATCATAATTTGTTAACAAACAAAGCATACCTCCTTAGCAAAACTTAAAAAGAGTTCCATCAAAATGATTCTGCACTGCTGAAGAATGCAATGGTTAATAATATCCTTTCTAAGATTTTACTGAATAATATATAGCACAGGATTATCTGTTAAAGCTCTTCATGGTTTGGGAGAGGGTACTTGAGAGGGAGTAACTTAGTGCCTGCAATAAACTGTAGGTTAGGTCAACAGACAGGTCTGGGCAGGAGCCCCATTAGCAGAAATTAGAGGGAGAGAGAGGTTAGCAGGAGATTGAATTGCAAGGCAATACTACCAGTCAATAACATTTGGGAATATGTGGATATTTTATCCTCCTGGAGAACCTGCCAAATCTTTCTTCGCATTAAAAACAAAAACAATGAGCAGGAATGCTTCTAAAATAGTATAGCATTTACTGTGGAACAGGTTATTTTCATATTTTGGCACAAGTGTTGGCATATTTTCTAGTGAAACAGGGTAAGTAAGCCATAACAGAATATATGGCTATGTAACAATACAGAAGTACCTGCAAATACCTCTAAGTGTTGTGACTGTTTTCCAGACCTAAAGAAATAGGAATACACAATGGCAAGTTTACCACATTCATAAACTAGATCACGGCAATTTCTCTTTAACATACTGTGTGATTCAAATTTTAAGTACCTTAGGATCAGATGTCAAACAAATGTTTTGAATAGATTGACATTTCCTAGCCTATCTAGACAACTTGTTAAAAAGGAGTGTCTTTCAAGGGAAATTACAAGACTCCTTAAAGCTGACTTCAGTAGACAGTTACGTGAACAAGGAGTTCAGAACAGCACATTCCACTCCTGCCCTTGGAGAGAGGAGTGCTCTTTCAAGAGGTTACCAGGCTTCCACTTGCTAACTTTTACTTGTGTGAGACCAAATGTAAAAGCAGGATCTCTTCTACATCCATTAAACTCAGTCACTTAGTAAAGTAAGTAATGGAATCCTCTCAGTGAAAAGATGACCTGAGTGCTGCACCATGGGTATTTGCAAGAGCATTATAGTAATTAAAAATTACCCCCTGACCGAGAGTAATGTGGTTTCATGCAAGTCACTGCATGGAATGACATTACCTTTCATCAGGGGGTAATTCTTAACAGTCATTAGTCATCTTTAAGCTTACAAACACTGGATAAAAAATAGTACTGTGATAGCTTCTTCAATAAGCAACTTGAAAACAGATGAGTGGACATCTGTGCAATTCATTAGGGACACATGTTCAGTATTTAAACAGTGCCTTCCTTTAAAACACTGCAACACTATAAATAACAGCAAGAGTGGGCAGTGGCATTGCAGTAGTATTTTGGTGTAGGTGAATTACAGGTGAGGAGACTCTAGTTGAATTTAGATGAGAAGTTATGGTAGCAAGAAGCTAGATAAACAGAGCTTTCCCAAAATCCAGACTCAGAAATGCAGGCTGAAGAAGACACACGGACATCTAGATTATATACTTGGACATAAGTCTGGGTAGAATTTAAAATGGCAGTAAATCAGTATTTCATCTCCTGTAACAGATGATTTCAGAAATCAGGTAAAGTTTATGAATTATTTCCATGTGCAGGTAAAACTGAAAAAAAAAAAAGAAAAAAAAACCCTCTGTCAGAAGCAGAAATAAATATTTGCATAACTTGGAATATTATGTTTTGCCTATCAAAAAACCTACAGATAGGAATGTATTAATATTGTGGCTTCACTCTCACAAGGACAACTTACTGCCCCTCTGCAGTCCCAGCCTGAGTTTGTCTCTGCCAATTCTTTATTTTTTTCTGTAGGATCTGTGAAGTTCATGCTCCTGCACAATATAAGACTCACATGCTATTTTTCCACTTTACTAATATCACTCCTTTTACCTGAGGGGTTTTAAATATTTCATGGAGTTTTGCTAATTAAAACTTACATCACTCCATGTGACATATGTATGGTGAGGGGACAGACAAAAACCACTTCACTCATCAGTAATATGGATCTTGGAAGGAAGTTAGCAGTAGGCTGACAGCAGTGTTAGTTTTTCCAGAGAAGATGGAAAAGACTGTTGAATTCAGCTGATAGTTGAAAGGATTTCAGCAGGATGAATATCACCTAAATGGAGTGGTGGGCCAGGAAATGGAAGCTTTGCATTTTCAAACAACTCTGTTCATGTGCACTACATCTAATGGATTCAAACTTTGCATGAATTTATGTCCTGTGTTCCCCAAGTACTGTGTTCCCAGATCTCTGGGTCCACAGCACCTGTTCCCCAACATCTCCCAGCTACCTCTCCTACTGGTATAATCAACTAAGTAGCACTAATTGCTAAACAACAAGAAGGCTAAAAATTGGATGAAATTTAAAATGTCTCCAAGTATCTTTAAACTCCTCCATTAAGATGATCCAACAGATGGGCAGACTGTCCCTCAGCGCTGCACTGGGACAATGATTCAAAGCAAACTTATGGATTTTCAACTTAGCTAAGAATTTAAAGAGAAGTTTGCAACTTAAGCTCTTAAACTAATTCGGGATTATGTCTAAAAGTACTGAGCTTTAAGCAACCATATGATGACAAGGCTTATGGAAGTTATTGATCATTCTCACTGACAGAGTGGGAACTAATCATGTTTTGCTGTATTTATTATTTTATCTCCTCCATCTAGTGCCCCTCTCTTAACTTACTCTGCCCACCTTTTCTGCCTGGTATTTTGGATTTCAGGTTCAGTGGTAAGATCTTCGCTAATTAGGTGTTTGAACACCTAATGTGAAAGTGTGACACGCAATAGCTTGAATGGTCTTTAGGTATTCTTTGCTAACAATTTAAAATTAAATAATAGGCAAAAATTTCACAGTACATATGAGGTAAGCTCAGTACACTCTGGAGGTTTCCATCTCTCTCAAATATCTTAAAATGGAAGCCAGGGATAGTAAAATATTATGTTTATTTAATTAGGATTTAAACTAGAAGGAAATAATCTGACTCCAATGACCCTAGCAGTCAGGGGCACATTAATGCATCACCTCTTACCTGCTCCAAGTAGTTCATGTCTAAAAGCAGTTTGGGACTCAAACATATTAGCAGACATGTTCATAATATTTCTGCACTGATCACAACACTTTAACTGCCAAATAAATTGCAATGACTGGCTTAGGCTGACATGCCATACTAGTGCTTCCCTGCTAATGAAATCAGGTCCTAAAAAAAAAATCAGGCAGAGTAGATCCTGGTAATTTGAAAAATTATTTTGCATGCATAACCGCATCTGAAATATTTTTATTTGCTTCTTCGATCTAATGCATTTGTTCCTTGCAGGTACTGCTAATACCACACACATTGAGTTCTTAAGAAGCAGGAGGAAAAAATAAAAAGAAAGAAACTGTTCAGCTTCTTCTTCACTGTGTGCCCTCATCACACTGTCTTTCTACTGGTTTCATAAAGAAAGAGAAGAGGTGTAATGGCTAATCTATTGTTTATTCAAAACCACCAACAGAAGTTAATAGACAGTTATAAACTAATTGAGTGCGTCTGTAGTGCTATCTCCTCATTCATCTCGCTTATTCGATTTAGCTCTGTTAGTGTTCCATATGGTACAGTGCCCCTGCTGCTAGGAACAGTCATTCATTGCAAAAAAAACCCCTGTAACAACAGGAAGCTAATAGTTTAACTGTTCCTCTAAATTTGTTTGACAAAACTGACATTTAGTACGCCACGTCACGTTGTCAGTAATCTGCAATTTACCCTTAGGCAGGCAGTGGATGCTCATTTTATTTACCTCTCGTAGTTAAAAGCATAATTAATATTCCACTCTGAAACAAAGATTAGAGATTTGACAAACATTGCAATTTAAATTCTCCATTATAGCAAACATTAAAATCAAACATCTTTCACACACACCATTGCATAAAGGACATGTGTAGCTGTAATTTAACTTTTTAGTCTTTAATACCACAAACTAATTTCTGCTGTCAGTTTAATGAGGTGGAAAACGCAAATCTTGTTGCACACTGTGCACACAGGCTGGGACAGTTAGACTGCAGAGAGCTTGAATCAGTTTGCCTCACAATGTTTCAGTCAAAATCCCCAAAGTATTGGGAGCCTAAAAAAGAAAAAGCCTAAAAAAGATGAAGTCTTAAAGACTTTGTTTAACAAAAGGCTTCAACAAGTATTTCAGGAACAAAAACAGCGTAACACCACAGCAGTTTTCTGAATTGCTGCAGCACTGCTGAAAAATTTCCAAGAAGGTGGTGAGGGCTGTAACTTTTCATCAGTGCTACCCACAGCACAGAGCCCAGCTCAATTCTCCAAAGATTGCAGGAGGAGGGTGTGCTTCCCTCCCTGCTGCCTGACCTCCTTCACCCTGCTTTGCACACAGCTCAGCTTAGGCAACCATCCCAGTCATTTAATCTCAGGTTTAAGACAGAAGTAGTGACTCCTGACCTGGCTGAGTGGCCAGGCTGGAACCAGGGGCTTGGCTGGCATTGACTCTGTCCCTTTCCCAGTACCTTTGAGGCCAGGCTGGCATACTCCTCCTCCTCCTCCTCCTGATGCTCCTCCAGCTTTTGCTCTGTGCCCACGGATTTTACACGTACAGCAAGTGCCAACCCAACTGCAGAGCTTCCTGCTCCCAGTAGTTCTGCTGTGTGTGCAAGTCCCACACCAGGCTGCTCAGTGCCGCCTCTGGAACAACTCATTTATTGTGCCAGATTCTGTGACAACAGGGCACAGTATCAGACTGGCAAAGTAGGGGGAGCTCTCAGAGAAATAAATGACTGAGGTTTTAAATCGTGCTAATTTCAATTGAAATTCTAGCTCCATAAATTCGGTGTGACTGATTAAAATTATTAACATGTAGAACACCTTTAGGCAACCATGCTGGCTCATTAAACATGGAAGCCTAGAATTATCTCCACTGTAACAAATGTGCATGTGGATGTCTGTGTTTCAGAGACATACATCAGGAATTTTAAATTTTTTTTTGAGGTATTTTCTTCACAGAAGCACTAATTATGCCAAAAAAAAAAAAAAAAGAAGACAGCATAAACTCAACAAAGAGGCTGCTGTTACTGTCTTCTCAATCCATCCTATGTAGTAACCCACTGACTCCTGACTCCTTCACAAGACTTCATTAGTCACTGCCAACTTCAATCTCCTTCGGTTATTTTGCATTCAGCTCCCAAAGGAAAAGCACTCTCTCTGCTGATCACAGGCTAAACTAAAGATAAACTGGCTCATTTTATAACACATCAAGCTAACATATCCTGAATCACACAAGCATTACAAACCAGGAAAGAAATCCCTGAATATATCTGACCATGACACAATACTGAATAAGAGAGATGCTCATTTATAACACTGGGTCTCCAAAGCCAGTTTTAGATGCAGAGAGGTTGGCATCATCATATTACTTCTCTCCTACATGCCATAATGAATGCCTGCATGTAAAAAACCAATCTTAATAGTAGCATTATACTTTAGAAAGTGCTGCTGATGTACTATCTGAGATTCTGTGAATAAATTATTTGAATGAGTAAATATTTGAAAAGGCTACAGTAATTGCATGGAAGTTATTTAAATTTTTATTTAATTTTAAATGAAATGCAGGTTATGAAGATGTATAAATCAGGAGATAAGCAGCAGAGCCACAAAGGTCAGAATCACAGCTGTTGATAAAGGAACCTCATTAATCATAATGTAAGAATTGCCATATTGGATTAGACCTGAGCCCAACTGGTCTTATATCCTGCTTCCATAAACTTCTGGATGTTTCAGGGAAAGTGTTAAGATATACCATGAAATGAGTATGTGTAAAAGGCTGTTTCCAATCCCCTATCAGCAAGACTTTGTTCTAGATTTCGAAACATCAAGTTTAATGTGCCTTCCAAAATGCTTCTTTTAACAGTATTTACACCTGAAATTTAACAGTTTTCCCTCTGCATATTCTACAAGTTAAAATGCAACTTAATTTAAAAAATGTTCCCTTTATGCTTGTATTAGCTGATTTATGGAGAGTAGAAATTACTAGTACAATTAACAATTAACTGACTTGTTTACTTATACCGTACCTATTTTAAAGTTTTTCCTTTAATGGTCAATGCCCGGTGTTTCAGTCCCTGCTCATGTACCTTATGTTGTGCCTGACTCTATAAAATTTCACTCCCCTTTCATTACTCTCTTTTGGATGAAGACTGATCAAATTATGAGCAGTTTAGATGTTTACAACTCAGATGCTCATTTGGCCCTTCTAGGTTGAATTCTTTCACAGTTTTATTCTAAATTGAATTCTTCCACTTTGTTATGAGATTGACTGCAACACAGACTCTTGAGAAGCCACTTGAAAGCCTTCTGTGTTTCTGAACTGGTCTAATGACAACGGATGGATTTTACAAGAGCAAATTAAGACACAAAGTTGCATGACAGGAGAATTTATTTCTTTCCAAATTCTAAGTAGCAACACTTGACTCTACACTTAACTTTTCCTCTTCCAGGTAAATGCAAAGACAGGATGGCCTTCAAGGAAAATCAGAGAGGCACAAGCACACATTGGTAGCCCTCACATCTAATTAGTGTGTTCCATTGGCTCAGTATTACCATAGCAAGAAGAGGGAGGGGCTTCTTCCCTTGGGAGTGTCCAGAATGATGTAAAATCCATTCCAACCTAAGGGTATAAAATTTTCCATAGACAGGGGAAAATGGGAAAGCCTGACCTTCATTTGAAAAACTAATAAACATATTTGGAATGCTCTCAGCTTTCTTACTTGTGTCAAAAGTGAAGTCCTTAAGTGTCAGGGTCTTGTAAAATCTGGTTTGTATCTGTGGTGAAGACAGAGATTACAAGGTTTTCTGTAAATTATTCAGAGCTGCCTTTGTTTGCCTTTTTAATTGGCCCCTAGGGTCAGCCTGGAAGACTTCAAATATGAAAACTACCGATGTTCTCACCAGAATATTTAGGATTGTGTGGTGAGGTTTGCTCTGTGCATTACAAAAATCACTGCAATTACTTTACCTGGGCTTTGTATGGCCCTTGCTCTCCATAAACTTCCTCACTCTGATCATGCTACAACAAGCTGGAGAAACCCACACAGGTTGTCTTAATCTGTCAGGACTTTTCTGTAGCTTCATAAGAAGAGGAGAAAAACCCACATTACATGCACTTAACTTTTTTTTTTTTTTTCTCCTTGCCCTACTTTTGAAATAGAAATAAATACACAACAATTGCTGTGGCAACAGAACAGCAATAATTAAATCCCTGGCATTTTCATGCTCTTCTAAGTGATATGCTCTAATCAAGAGACCTTTAACTTCTGTGAGAATGGTCTTCAGAAGAGACAAAGACAACTGTGAATAAAACACCCAGTTTGAAGAATCTGCTTAAAATGCTCCTATCTCTGTATAATGCCTAAAATTTGTTTCAATATTTGCACTCTAAATGCTGAGATGAAACTTATGAAGAACATTCTAATGGATTCTAATTAACAAAAAATTCTGGGATTTTTTTCTGCATAATTTAAACAGCACAACAAAAGCATGTCTTATTTCCTGAGTCATTCAATAAGCTCTTGACTCTACCTGTGCTAGTCTTTTGAGGTGTAACTGACAGAATTCATGGGAGTTCAAGAAACTATATAATTCTTACTGATAATGTCTCTTCAGCCTAGTATGGGGGAATCTACCATTGAAACATTCAGCTTACTTTCTAACTGTGAGCCATTGCAAATGTTTTGTTAAAACTGACAGAACTAACTTAGATTTCTAATCTTTTGCCTTAAAGATTCTTCTCAAAGAAATGCAATTTTCTCAACATGGTAAATGTCACCTAATATAAGCTCCACTTAGGAAACTGAAGTTCATTATACACCTAAAATGAGACTCTATCATATTATACAGAGTATGCCAACATTATGTCCACAGATGACTAGGTAGGCAATTAAATATGAAAGCTAACTGAATAAACAGAGATATTTTTGGCAGTCTAGATCACAGCTAAAAATGTCTTTCTTTTCTGATCTGTCAAATTATTTTCACATGTATGTATAATACAGATTAGAGTAAATGCATCTTTCTGCATTACCAGACTAATGGTACAGGGCAATAAATTATAACAAGGTTTTCTATATTTCTGTTATACAACCTCTTAGGCAACCCCTTCCAACTATAAACTCAGATTATTTGCAAATAGACAGTTAACTGACTTTACCATTATATGTTTAATTTGACGATGCATATGGCTCCTTTTTAAAACCTTTCCCAATGAACTAATTAATTCCATAAACTTACATGTGCTCTAGGACATTGCAGAATTGTAAACTGTTTTTTTTTTCCCTTCACAAGAGTCTATCAAAATTTTTGAATCTGCTCTGCCATTGACATTTGGGGTTAATGAGTGCATTTGGGGATACAATCTTGCTTTGGTAACTAATTATGTGGGTGAGACCTATACATGTAAATGCTAGACACATCTCAGGAGTCTATACCTCAAATCCTTTATGAGAAAATTTGGTGTTATAATAGCTATAGGTTCTTGAACTTCTCTTACAATACTAAATTATTAATTCATCCCACTTACCAATTCTTTTAAGAGCGTTTAGGAATTGAACAAATTTTTCCACACACTCTCTCATATTCCTTTTAGAACATGTGATTTACAAACCCAAAGTCTAGGTGAGAAGTGCAGAGAAAGCTCTGAAGGAAGTGTTTTACATTCTAAAAGGCTAGTTTAGGCATCTATCACTGCAATAGGTAAGTCAAAAGAACTTATTTATTGTTCAAAAATTTGGGCAACTCTGTGATTTAACTGGTTGTATCCTCAAAGAATGGCACAACCAAAGCTACGGCATTATTTCAACACTTTCAGAGGTGACTTGTGTGTAAACACAAACAAAAAAATCTTCTTGATCTGCTATAAAGGTGGAATTATACTGCCTATCAGTTCACTGCTTTATCCCAAGAAGGGTGTAAATTGAAGCTGTGCTGACTGGATTGGCCACAGATTTGAATTTGAGAATGACATAGATAAAAGTTTCTCATCAGAGGCCTCACCTAGTGTAAACACATTTCTCTTTTATCTCTAGGTGTTTCTAAAGTTCCTGGGATTCTGTAGTTTCGTAAGATGCTTGGCAGCTAGTTGGAAAATTTGCAGAAAGCTCTTGCCAGTAAAGTCCTACTCCTGCATGCTGTGTTTAGGCTGTGTATACAGTGTGGGAATGTTTGTGTGTCTGTGATGGATGAATCATTAGGTAGATAAAGCTAATTGAACAGTATAGAACTATTGTGCTGGAAAAATTAATTCTGCCAGTTTCAGACAGCACCAAAATGTACTTCCTTGACAAATGAGTACAACTGTGATGGTTTGGTGTACAAGGCTCCTGCCAGATTTCAGTCTTTAATGGATGCTGTATCTCAGCTCTGTGAATGCAGCAACACTGAGCATCTGAAAATAATCACTACATTCCACAGGGCAAGTCATGAGATTTGAAGTCACATAAACCAGCAACAGAGTACCATTCTGGGGGTCTCCAGCTCTGGGGTCCCCAGCATAAGAAAGATGTGTAAAGTGAATCCAGAGGAGGGCCACAAAGATCATGAGAGGGCTGGAGCACGTGTCCTATGAAGACAGGATGAGAGGGCTGTTCAGACTGGAGAAGAGAAGGCTCCAGGAAGACCTCACTGCAGCCTTTTGGTACCTAGTGGGGGTACAGAGAGCTGGGGCATGTAGTGATAGGAAAGCAGGTAATGGATTCAAAATTAAAGAAGATAGATATAGATTAGATGTTAGGAAGAAATTTGTCACCTAAGGGTGGTGAAACACTGAAATATGTTGCCTGGAGAAGCTGTGGATGCCCCATCCCTGGCAGTGTTCAAGGTCAAGCTGAATGGGGCTCTGAGCAACCTGGTCTAGTAGAAGGTGGCCCTGCCCACGGCAGAAGGGTTAGAATAAGATGATTTTTAAGGTCCCTTCCAACCCAAGCCATTTTACAAGTCTATGATTTTGCTTTTTTGGCTAGAACACTTATTTAATTGACAAGTGAATTCAGTAAACTCTAAAGTATTTAACTTGGCAGTATTTGGGTCAATAACAGCAGAGAAACCACTCCATAAAAGCAGCAGTAAAGTTAAAAGCAGTACAGGAACAAGCAACCTCAGAAATTAGATACCTTTTGAAGTTTTCATACAATCTTTTTGAATACTGTAGCTATCTCCATTACTACACCTGAGCATCACAGATCACAAAGAACTAAGGGAATTCAAAGGAATAAAAGTAACTTAGCATGAAAGAAAGTTGAAAAGAATAAATCAGCACACATGGAATAATAGGCTGAAGATGATGTAAAGATATGGAACTTCCAATCCAATCACTCTTCTGAATCAGATGCAAATACAATTCAGGTAAGTTTTAAATGAACTGCAAAGACTGACCTTTCTTACCACACCTTCCATTCAGCACACTTCACTGATGCAGATACCAGGCTGAGAGCCATCTCCTTTCATCTCTGAATCTTTCCCTCCCTCCTTTCTCCCCTCCTCTACACAACACCCACCCCAGAAAACTGTTACTGAATCAAGGTATGCTTGTCCCTTTTTTCTACCATTTTGTAGTCTGTAAGCAGCCATCGTGCTTTCAAAACTAATCTTCTTTCTATTTATATATCAATAAAAGAAAGCCTAGACTGCAGCATTTCACTAAACAACTTCAGGGATTTGAAAAGAAAACAAGCCCATTTCACTTCAAAATGTCAAGATTCAATTCACCCTACCATGCTATTCAGCACACACAATGAAGGGATAAAATGTATACCAAAGCGGAGTGAGTGACTACCAATCAAAAAATGTCACATATAGGTAGAGAGCTATTGATAAACCTGGGGGAAGAACAGGAAGAGGTGGGTACTAATGACAGCAATTATACACATGCACACCCCTGAGGGGTAGGATAAAAAGTGCTAATTAAGACTGTAATCTGTGTATCTTCAATAAACATGAACTGACACTAAAGCAAGGGAAATGAGTTCACTATTGTCTCTGTTAGCATCCACAATACAGTGATAGCATTTGTCTGTGTTCTGTTCCTTCAAAAATAGCAATGGTAATTTAAGTAGAGAGACTGTTTGAAGATTTTTCAAGTTTTTTTCCCCCTCCCTCTTTTCTTCTATCTTGGAAGAGTGCCTCTACTCTAAGGAGATGATTGCAAAATAATCTAAGGAGGACACTTTCAGCTTCAATACCAGCCACTAGAATTCTTCCCTGTCTTTTTTCTGCCATTTTCATTACAGTATGTTTACTAAGAATGAATCCATAGACATAAGCCAAGAAACAATAAATCACTCCTATATATATAATGAAGATTGGTCTTGAAAGCATAATTTTGAACAGTCTGCAAGGAGCTAAACATTGGAGAACTGCCTTTCAGCTGTTAAAGCTATGCTCTATATAATTTGCAGTATTTAATTAGTTGCTCACTTCTCACATCAATAATGCTAGCAAAAACCTCTGTTTTTTTAATGCAAAGATATTTTCATCACACAACATGTTTTCAGTACACATATACTGTACCACTCAGCAATTCATTCTGTTCTTGTTCTCATTGTGTTGTAATGATTCCAAGCAGTTCAAAGGAGTAATCTAAATACTGCAAAGCACACAGAGATCCATGATTTTTTCTGCTGTCAAAGCAGCTACCTTTAACTTAGCTTTAGATTAGCACAAGACTGTATATGCAGCCAGAGAAACAGGGGAGACTATCCGGAGGAAGACTGCAATTAGCTAAATTAACAAAGATGGAATCTGTGCAACTTGCTTCAAGGAACCAGTTATGCTTTCTCCTCATCAGTGTGAAACTTTCATGACTGAGTGAAGACCCAGGACTGCAGGAACAGTGATTATAAGCTCCAAGAACCCATGTATCAAAGAACAACACTGCCAACCAGCATGCCATGCCACTTCTTGGTCTCCTAGACAGAAAATACTAGGCATACTGTGCATGCTTAAAAGCATTCTCTATGAGAGTGCCTCTTTCTACTATTAAACTCCACCATCATCTCCCCAGTACTTTTGTCCCCAGTTCATACTCATTTCCCTATCCTCCAGGATATTTATAATGCTTGCTACTCATTAAGTAAACTTCATTAGCACACTTCTGGGTTTTTCTGTGACATGATTAATAATGGCAGATCAGTCTTTAGAGCAATACTTAACAAGCTTCTATGTCAAAAAAAGGATTTTGCTACTAATATAATTAAGCATTGCCATCTCTCCTTTGATCACTTTGTGTGCTTCCATTTCTGTAATAATTGTAATCCTGCCCAGTTAAAGTAATATACATCCAAATGGTACTGCACCTGTTGTCTTACTAAATACCAGACAAATTGACCAATTACATTCCTGCTCTGTAGAAGATCATTTATACTATTACACAAAAATATCCTATTAATTTAGCATGACCTACCTCAGAAAATCTACTTTCATATGATTTACCTTTAATCTTTTCCAAATTATGTTATTAAAAAAGCATTCTAAACTCTTGAATAAAAGTATCCTTATCTAGGACAACAGTTGCCCATGGGTTGTTTTTTTTTTTTTCCAATAGACAGGGGCTACATTCAATATTTTCCAGTTATACACAACTATTCTGACTCAGAACTCTATTGCTAGTGGACCTGTCATTTCAGCTGACACTTCTTTCAGAATTTGAGAAGGTACAACATTTGCTTCCTCCTGCTTGGGACTCTGAGTTTTGCTTCCATCATGCAGGGGTAATTTCAATTTTAAAATTTATTTTCTCAATTTTACTTTATTTTATTTATATGGTAATCTCCTTACCTTTATTCACGGCAGTCATTCTTCCTACAGGCATTTATCCCCATGTTAACCATGATTATAGATAAGATATAAGATATAAACATAGCCTTTGTTTAAGGAACTCTTTTCAGCATGGAGAAGGAAAAAACAGCAGAAAAAAGATAAATCATGAATGCAGAACAGATATTATGTTGTATGGCTCAAATGATTATACTCACTTCTTCGATGATTTGCTTGGTGAGTTATGTAACAATTGAACCTTATGGTAATAACCTAATTCACAGCTAAAAGAAATTATTTTTGAAGAATACTAATTGTGCTGATTCTGTGGTTTCAATCATCCCTGCGCCTGATTCTTTACTAATTTTACATCAGTGCTGGTGCTCTGATGTAAAATATCACCCTGCTATGATCCAGGGAGACACAGAAAGTCTGACTTGTCCCAGGACACGCAGGAAAGGTTTCAACAAAGGCAGAAATTTTAACACGGCCTTGGGATACAATTCAAAAGTAATTCTTCCTTCCTGTCCTAAGTCCTATAATTTAATATGAAGTTACACACTTATTTGTAGTACCAAGAATTTCTGATAATAGCTGAAAGCACATTTAACAAAGAAGTAAAAGACCCTGGTATATTATTTATCATCAGATTATTATAATCCATCAATATGATGCAGCTTTAAAGAAGGGAATTCAATTTCTGGCTGTAACAGGATAGATATTTCCAGAGACAGAGAAGTATTAATGTCAGAACTGTCAGGGTACTAAGCACTGGCAATAGCTTATCTGGACTTTTTCAGATTAAAAAAAAACCCCCAAAACTGCCTCAAACTGGATTAGATACAAAGAAGGTGTTCTGGGTTATCTAGAGCAGAGACCTTAATTAGCAGAGGAGAATTTTCAGAAAGCTCATGTGAGGAAATGAGTTCCACCTAGGACACATACAGGTATGACACAGACACACAAAAACCAGTTACAACTAGGAAGAACTTCATGTCTTTGTCAACTTATAAAGATAAAGAGAAGCACATAAACCAGAGGTCAATGCTGCCATGAAGAAAAAAGTTTCCTATAAAGTGTATGTGCTGGAAGTAGTCAAATATGGACCAAGGTGGTCAATGTATGGACCAAACTTCAGAAGAGAGGAAGTTTCCTAGTACATAAAAAAATTATGGAAGTGATTTTATGACATTATTATGGAGAAAGTGATTAGATTTGATGAGCCTTCTAGTCTGAAGATCCTACATTCTTAGAAATTTATGTGCTGTGATAATCAGAATAGCAGGGGCAAAATTTTCATGCATGACATTGTGCACATGGATTTTTACTGATTCATACAGCTTGGCAAAGTAAGATATTTCAGATCAAGATGGAAGATGCAATTCTTCTGTACACAAAATTTTTGTGGCAGGATAAATCAATATATATTTATATCTGTTGGAATTTCAGTGGGAACCCAGTATTTGGCTATTAAGAAACCATGTAAATTCGGTGCATTTTAACAAAGTATTTACATGATTACAAGTTATTTTCTTGATAAATCAAGTAAAACCCACCCAATATGGGCCAAAACATGACAATTCATAGCTAATAAAGAGATGGTCAATAACAGCAGAAAGAAGGTAGAACATAGATAACATGTTAAATCTTTAGCTTGTGACTTAGCTTTTACTCATTGTGAATAATTTTTGCAACTGAATTAAATTAAAAGAACCTAAATGAAGAGTGTTTGGGTTAAATGGAGCTGCCACTCCTGGGTAGGTGGAGTAGCTTTACAAAGCAAGGGCAGATGCTACCTGCTTCACCCTGTACTTGCCTTGCCTGATTTATTCCCAACAGAAGACTTGTAGTAAGAAGTTAGTGAGTACCACCCTCCACAACAGATTTCAGCAGAAACACATCTGTTCTTTAGACAGGTGTGAGTGCCAAAGACAGTAGCAGACATAAACAAGGTCTGAGTTAAGTAATGCTGATCACACCTAAGCTTCAAATTCAGTTCAGTTTGCTGCATAAGGATGCAATCTCATGTGGTGTATCAGGGGACATGTTATGAACCCCTGCATCTCACAAATGCCTTGCCTGAAAGGTCAAGAAAAGAATCTCTATTCTCAGAATGGATCATGCTGTATCATGCTAGAATATGATCTGTGTATTATTAATTAAAGAAAAATACCCCTTCCCCCCTCATTAAGTGCATATTAGGCTGGGAATTGCATACTTACAATCATCACTGACTTATTACTTGTGTTACCCACCCTCTGCTGGCTGAGATAGAGTGTGAAGCGAGTTTGGTGATTTAGTAACACTGTACAAAGGAAACCCAACACTGAATCCAGCTGTAAGTGAACAGAGTGAAGCACAAGAATGTGCTTCCTAAGCTTTGGTGTTTGGTCCTACTTCCAGAGTTTTGTGCCTGTATTAAAAGGCTTAAGTGGATTTGGGATACATACAAAGATGTGATTTAGGCCTTCCATGACTAAGCTGGCTGTTTTTTTACAGGAATCAAGGAGAAAGTTCCCTTCTTACTTCTCAGGAGCAGAATGAGAGGATATTAGAAACAGAACAGACCTGCATTTCCATTGCCTTTGCAGTGGACAAAGATAATCTCAGCTAAGGCTGGTCATAAAGACTTCTAAGATACCTCATTTAGAACAGTTGGATCAATACATTTTGGATGCATTTTTCTGCTTTCACAGTGGAAAACTAACATAAAATTGACTTAACTAGGTAGTTAAGTCCAGTTAATGGCTAGTTTGAATCTCCAAAGCACCACAAAGCAGTTGGAGTGTTACTAGTGAATCTGGCATTTGCAGTTTTATTTTGTCTTTAATAGCAACATTCTAATGAGGTTCTCCTATGTCTAAAGTATATTAGTTTTTAATATCAAGTAATGACGTATTTTGGGATAAATTTATGACCTTGAATTGGATTTTTTGATTAAAAAAAAAACAATTAACAAATAAAATGCATTTTCTCTTATGAAGCCCTCCCCCAAATAAAATTACACAGTTCATATTTTAGATAGTTAATATGTACACAAGGTATCTTAGTTTTTCAATTTATTATTTTTTTCTCACCTCTTCATACCAACTGCAGGAGAAAGCACCTATTTTTTCCAGATCCTGCAATTTAATGTTGAAGAAAATATCAAGTGCTGGATTATGAAGTCTGGGGATTTAGATATAAAATGGATAATGGTTTGCTCATATGTATAATTAGGAGATGGTCAAAAATACCCCTTAATAGAGGATTTATTTTAAAAGTTGCTTGAGTTATGTATTTTATTTTAAATAGGGCAGTTTTTCAAGGTCAGTGAATGTTGGTCTTTAATCGGTTTATAGCAACTGGGGCCAAACTGCAGAGGTAGGTCAAGATGCAGGAAATCTGTAGCACAGTCTGGATGATGGACCCTGAAAACATCTTGTGAGATGTCTGCTTACATAATGTATTGCCATGCAAGGGTCATTTGCAAATTAAAAGCATGAAAATGCTGATGCTACTCAAAACCATATTAGCAGAACCACAAGACAGCATGTGGCCCAATTAATCTTGTGAACTCGGCTTTAACATATTACTAGACCACAATGTAGATTACACATTTATGAGCATATCAACACCCAATGCTGAGTAAAGTATGCCCTGGAGGACCTCTGAGTGTAATTTTCTTCTTCAAATAAAAACAAAGGTTTCAGAGCAATGGCCAGTCGCACCTTCAGGCTCAACAAGAAATAATGTGATCATATTACTTCCAGTTGCCATAAATGGCTGTTTCAAAATTCTATCTCCAGTTTCAAATTAAGCCTATGATTACAATAATTAAAAAAAGATAATCTACCTACAAGGAATTATTCAAGACATTTGGAATTTAACATTTACCATGTACATATGATGGTGTGTTGCTGATCACTGAAGGAAAGCATACCAATATACAAGTGCTATTTAAATGGTTGTTACGCTCCAAATTAAACAAACAATAACAACATCCTGAATTACATGGTTGAGTCCTGTGATTTCTAATATTGCCTGTAAGATTGATACTGGCTAGTATTACTTTCCAACTTTACCATGGATTAGTGAAATATTGAACAGATGGGTAACTATCAAATCAAAGGCTGAGAAGGAACAGAATGTATGGGTCTGGGATCTTAGCTCAGGCTTGATATAATATTGATATAATATTCTCAATACACCTCAATGCAAAGATCCAGTAACTTTTTCTTGCTCTGAAGTGATTATCACTCATTTTTATCACTATTTTCACTATTTTTTGAATCAAAGAGCCTCTGTGCACAACATATCTCCTTTGGGAGTGGGTCAGTGAAAAGCTGACGTTCAGCTTGCCTTTGAACACAGACCTGACCAGTTTCCAGGTCCACAGTCACGAAAGTCCCCAAGATCTGCCCAACAATAATCATCTGACAATGAACATGATGAACACACCATTGCTCTGTATGCACATCCCAGCTGTGACACAACAGACTTACTGCATGGGGAACAATCATGCTCAGTGTTTATAGAAACCTTCAGGCAGTCCAACCAGCCATGAGACAAATTTGCCAGTGTCAGAGAGTCTGACTCAATTTAGAGCACAGAAATGTTGTCTTGTCCTTACTCCAGTTTAGCACTAGATGACCACAGAGTATCCATGATGCTCTTCCATCTAGAACTGGTAAGAGCTACAGGTAAAACAGGAGACTTGGAAACAGTTTTAGGGTCCTGGCTTCTTGTGCATATCCTGGAACTATACTGAATTGCACCAATATGATTCCTTTTACTCAATGAAACCAGGTTTCATGGAAAGGGAACATGGAAATGTCTGTGTCTGGAGCCCCACAGTACATGCTCCTTCAAATCAGCTTACATATTGCCAGCATGGTTCATTCTGGAGGAGACCTTAGACTCAGGATACATCCAGTCCAGAACTGTGAGGATGAAAAGATGTTCTTCCCAGCACACTTTCACAAGTCCCCTTGAACAGATACAGAGGACTTGCTGAATACCTGGAACACAACTGGTAAGATTTTTCATGTTTCATTTAGTGAAAAAGCTCCATGTAACTCAGTTGTAAACTGATGACACAGCCTCAACATCCAATTTAAAAAAAAGAGGAAGTAAAGTTTAAAGGTACTGTTTATGAGGGATAAACTTCAAAAAAATTTTTGAAAGGTCATTCTGAAGGACAAAAAGTTGCTGAGATTATTTCCTACTTTATTCCTAAATCTAAGGATGTTCTGCTTACAAAATATGTATCACAGCTGCTCCTACCTTTTGTTAGAATGATTTACTGTGCCAGATTCTAAACACCTGTGATTTCTCTATCAAATGCATTTCTGAATATAACAGGACATTTTGCTAGAATGGACCCAGTGATTCCCATATGATGATGTGATGTGGGGATAAGTGCCATCAGATCAGCTGTCCTCACAAGGTTCTTTCCAACTTAAATTATTCTGTAAACCTGTATCTGCTTATCTACTGATACTCCTCATGTCCAGAATAGCCCAAACTTATCAAAGAAATGGCTATAAGCAAACAAATAATTATAAAAAGGCTTATCATGAGTTTCACTGCTCCTGAATATACATTAGGAATTTGTACATAGCTGGTGCCTCAAACATGGGGAAAAAAAGGACTCAGAAAAAAAAATCCATATCATCTTTCTGTTAACAACAAACAAATGCCTATGCCATTTTCAGACTGACTAAACAAGAAACAATTCCTCTGCAGCAAACACAGCAAAGAAACAAGGCCTAATAAATAACCATTGCTACTTCAGAGAAGTCAAGGTATTCCTGTTCAAAAAAGAGTTGGTTTACATAGTTTCCATCATGTTGTGTCTCTGTGGTTCATAACAGAACAGAAAGAAAGCATTCTACTTTTTGCTTTCATACTTGCTAATAGGACAGGTGTTAACTGTGGCATTACATAAGTTTATGAAACATCATAAATTGATTTGTTTTGGATTTCTCTTCATTTTGCTATACATCTGCTGACATTCAACTCCATTATTAAAAATTCAGTTTCTACTTGGCTAGCATAAAAAATATGAACATATTTGATGTGAAAATACCATTTACACAACTGATCTTCAAATAATTAACTGTTTTCCATGCAACAGAAAAAATAATCTCTGTGAAAACACTGCAGCTTTGCCATATCACCAAGTGTGAATGTTTCCAAAGTGAGGGGTTTAGCAAACAAAAAGGACGAAGATTAAGTCTAGCTGAAAGATGAGATACAGTCACCTGACTTCAGAAGTAGCATATTAAGTGCCAGTTGTATAATGAGTAAATATCATGTGAACATGAACTTGCTGACAGTTATGGAGAGGAAAACAGCTGTGTCAAAATAAACTGACATGGTAGACTGCTTTTCTAAATAAGTTGCGCTGGCTGAATTTAGCTTTTCTGCAATTTACCAGGTCTCTTCAGGAAGATGGGTCTTTTTCTTTCCTAAAAGTAACCTACCAAAGAATTGCCTGAATGTGAGGTTTGTCTGCAGTTCTGATTTATCTTAGACCTGTTTGGCACAATTGCACGTGTGAGAGTAATCATTAAGTGCCTGAAACAGTGCTACACCCATCTGAATAGAGCAAAAGGGAAGAACCTTCATAAGTAAGAGAGGTACAGTACTAATAGTCAAGCATTCCCTGTCCTTGGAGTCAATGCCCTTATGTTTGGATGAAGGTTGAGAATTGAGTAACTAAAGTACACTATGTGCAAGCCACACATACATGAAAAACCAACACCTGATGTCTGAGGGACACATTCAGCTCAACTATTTTTTTTTAAAACGTGAAAAACAGACTCAGATAGAGAATTCTGCTTCTAGTTTAGCTTCTAACGTTCTTTGTGAAACACCATTCTTTTTAAAATCTTCCACGGAATTTCCTCCTGAAATAGAAGCCTTCTATACTGCTGCATCAACTCAACTTCTGGAAGCTCATTCATCTATCACACTTTTAACCTTGTTATCCCATGTAAACAAGCAAAGGTAAGAAAACTGCATTTTCTGAAAATGAACATTATCTTCAACTCCAGGACCACTGAACGGCTCAAAGTACAGTGCTCTTTCCTTTTCTTATGGCTGCAGTGTCATTTTATTGGGAATTACTCATCCTTCTTGCTCCTTTGTAAACTCATTTAACACCTGAAATGCCACAAGATTACTGTTTTTTACCACTATTTTTCCATGTTGATGTGAAAATGGCATTTCTTTTAACATTCTACATGTTGCCAAGAATGAAAAAAGATTTTGAGGCCTGGTTCAGTATAGAGTATCAGTATTCACATGCACATTTCTGGCAGAATTTGCTGCAAAAATTATGGGTTGGTTTAATGCTACAGAATAGAAAAATGTCAGCTGCTGCTGCTACAATAAGGCGTAGCAAAAATTCCAGCTGTGGATATGCAATCCCTCTTTCAGTGTAATACAAGAAGTGATATTTCCTATGACTAAATGCAATGTGCAACTTTGGCTTGTTTCTCTCTGATCTCGTGTTTTCTGCTACTTAACTTTCTTCAGAAAAAAAAACCAGATGCTCAATGCACCACTCCTACAAACAAAAGTATCCATGGAGTAATTAATGAAAGCTGTGTCATTTCTTTTTTCTGTTTGTGAATCAACCCGTAATTTCAATCTCTTCTGATTTCTGTATAAACATTTATTTTTAGCTTCAGAGATGAAAAGCTAACTGGCTTGGTAAAGAGACATTCAAATGAAATAAGGCATAGGAAAATTTAATAGCTATTAGATATAAGCATAAAAATGCCATCTGTATATAAACTCCAAGCAGCATATAAGAAGAAAAAAAAAATGCAGCTGACATGTTTAAATGTCTATATTTCACTGGTAAATTAGCTACTGTAGGAATTTTCCAGTACTAGTAATAAAAGATATGACACTGTCTTGTAGTGGAGATGATAGATAGTGAAGGAAACATAACACAGTCCTGTTCCCTTAGATTTGCAAAGACAGAATTTAATAACAGAATGTCTTGTTGCATTATGTTACAGACTTAACCACCAAGAGCTGCAGCTTCTAATCTGGGCCATCCTGAAGCTTCTGTGGACCTCTGCCACCTCCTTCTTCAAAGCTTTTTATGTCATATATGGAAAACGAGTGAGTTACATTATCACAGCAAGCCACAACAGGTGACAGGTCTCAAGTTCCCCCTGCTGTAGCCATCTCCACTTCAGCAATACTAGAAGGGTGACTGGCACTAAGTTGTGACAAGGTGTGTGGGTATTGCATCCAAAGAGAAGAAGGATCACAGTCACTCCTCCTCCCACAGAGTACCTTTGCTGCTCTATCACCAAAAATTGCAGTCCATGTAGTACCAGCTAATTATTTTTCTGGTTGAATGGATACGTGTGGATGTTAGGCTGTAAGAAAAATTTGTCAGCAGCTGAGGCACTGTCAGATGAGGATTTTCAATGCTTCTCCTTCTACTGAAAGTGCTACCTCTGTCTCACAGATATTTTCTTTCACTGTTTTGCCTCCTAAGACATTTCCTTAGATATTCCTTTTGGGGAATTTATTCCTTGATGAAGCATACAGCTGTGTCCCAGCTAATGGATAAACTGAGGAAACCAGGACTGCTCATTAGTCCCAGCAGCCTGGTGCACACCCTGACTTCATCCTGGCTCTCGGGTGAAACTAAGAATGATCATCCCAAAGCCCAAAGGGTTTGGGATCCAAATTAACCAGCATACTCAAAAAACCAGCACATATGGTGTCCATCTGTCTTGCAGAGGAGTTCCTGCAAGAAGGACTCAGTGGCCAAGGATGCACTGGTCTTGCAGGAAAGCATCAGAATGCAAGTGAGATGAACTGGCTGTTACCAGTTCACAGACATTTGTCTCATGTCTTACTATCTGATGTCTATGTGCTGCTTCAGTTGTCTCCTGTAGAGAAGATGTGGAGCTGTAATTGCCTCATGTCTTGAGACTTGTTACAAGAAGAATGAAACACTATGAGGCACCCTAGCATCAGCTTCCAAATTTTCTTCTCAAAAAGTTTTGTTGAGTTACAAGACAGCCATATGAAGAGCTGGCTGAACTGCTCACTTTTTAAAGATCATACATGCAGAGATACTGACTAATGCAAAAGGAGGGTGAAAGCTTGTTTGAACATGAGGTCATAGCAGGCCACAAGCTCTTCTGAAGTGAAGTTTTATAGGCTGTTACATCATCTTAAACCCATAAAAAGCCGAATTCAGGAAGAGAGAGTGAACATCACTCATACTGCATTATTTCTACAATAGTCCGTAATAATGACGTTATTAGAGAAGAGCACATGACTACATCAGCTCCCTTAATTTTGAAACCTGGTATATGTGGATTATCATCAAAATGTTGGCAACTAGGTATCAGTAAGACTGTATCCAAAAGAAGTCTGTAGGTCTCTTCTTCAAAGCTTGAGAAAAATGGAAAAGACTCCAAGGAGGTACTTATTTACTAGGTATTGGGACAAAAACCTGAGGAAGTTTATTGTGCAGAGCACATTTACATGTGCACTTACAGAGCTTCAGATTACAGCCTGCATAGAGGGACAGAGGTATGAAATACCTGATGCAAGTGCTCTGGCACTTCACCTCCTTCACTTCAGACACATCCTCAAATGATATAAAAATAGACTTGCATTACTTTCTGACATGACCAAAGTTCTTCAGTTTTGATCTACATACAACTACATTAATAATAGATTAAGGGCTGCTATCAAAGCATGATCACATGCTACAGAAGGAAGAAACTACAAAGTACAGCTGTCGAATCACTCTCACTAGCTACAGCAAGGGCAAACTAACTGCATCTGAACTTCTAGGATATTTGGTGGTCTATTCAACCTCTCTTTAACATTTCATTCCTGACTTGCATGTACATGACACAAACTAGCATTCTCCTTCTTACTGACCTTGGACAGATAAGGAAAGCAAAGACTTTTTTCTGTAGAGATGACAGTATCATTGTAGGACAATTCAATACAACAAGCACCTGCGGAGAGCAGGAGAAACTGTGACATTAATATTTTGTTAGTTGATACTGAAGGAGCAGCATGTGCCAGGTTTAGTTAGTATCTCAATTCAGTTTCTCAAGGATTACTCAAAACTGAAGGGATAATATCACTTCAAAGTGCAAAAAGTCTAAGCAACCATTGCTAACTACGCCACAGTCTTAAATACGCAAAACAGTCTGTTTAGCCTGAGCCTGATTTTTAAAATAGCAGTTTTGATTTAATTTCTGATAAACATCCAACAGCAAAACAAGCAACAAAAAAGAAAGCCCTTTACTGTCTTTCCTTCTGCCAGAGTTCACTGCGAAGTCTGCAATGTTGACACCAACACCAAAGAGAAACCAAGTGCACAGAACCTAGTAAAATTACAACAAATGGCTAAAATATGCATGGAGATCCCCTTTGTCACAGACACGATCTGCAGGAATATTTAGAGAGAAACACAGAATTGTGAAGGCTGGGAAAGACCTCTAAGATGATCAAGTCCAATGGTAAAATCCTTGATCACAGGTACTCTGGAGGACATTGAGATACGGGGAAGATGAGGGCAGGCTGACTGAGCTCTGAACTTCTGGTGACTCATCAGCAATCATGAACCAGGATGGCCACCTTTCCTGCTGAGTTCTGCTCCTGGTTAGCTTCCCCAGTATGTACACTTTTCTTGGCTCTCAGATGATGCAAGATAGAAAAGTATTTCCTTCAAACGAAATTCTCAAATACCAAAATAATATCAAGTGACTCTTCATAGCATATTACAACTTCCCAGACTACCGCAATTTCTCACCCATATTACAAAAAAACAAAACTGAAAAAGAGAACTGATTTGACTACAGAAGTCTATATTCTCCATGAGTAGACAAATACATATTGTGAAAATCATACCCTATAAATTAAGCCTAGATTTTCACTAGACTCTGTCAGGACATAGCAGAAGAAATACTCATTCTCCCAAGGAAGTCCAGGAAATGAAAATAAACGTAACATAAAAAAGGGAGAAATATATGACCAAAATTTTAATCTCTTGTCAGTATTTTAACCAACTAAGCAATAATATAGTGATACAAAACACAAGAGATCAAATTACATGGAAAACAGCACTTCTGAGATGAACCTGTTTATAACAGAAGACAATAGTGACAACTTGACAGAATATTAGTGGAATGAACACTAGGACCAGAGTAGGCATTTTTTGTGTTACTAAAAAACAGTGTGAGTCAAAAATAAATGGAAAATAAGTTTTAATATTTGCATTCTGTCTTAAGGATATGCATTCCTTTGTAAATAATCAGAATGGCAGTTGAATGCAGAGTTTGTAGCTGGCAGTGAAAGATGTGATTAAACAAGAATAGCATCTCTTGGAGTGCTCATAGTGGACACTGACCTTTCATTTATCATTGAGGTTAATTTCCGAGGGTCACTAACTTAATCATATTTGCTTGAGTTAATGTTGATCTTCTATAATCATAGCAAAAAAATGTAAGTAAAGCATGTCTGAATAGAGCTAATTTAATCATATGACCTTTTCCATCTTATTTTCACCCAATGGCTATATGACTTCTTCTAACCAGACACCAAATTACTGGACTGTAAGTGGCAAAGTATGTTTAGCTGATTTATTCATACATTTATGAAAATTATGAGATACTAAATTAGTGCCTTATGCTGTTTTACTGTTTCCATACCTTTATCAAAAGGAACCTGCTATTGCAGTATCTGGGCTTCACATAATGATCATTTCTTTTGTCAGAAGAGTAATCCAAGTGCCAAAGAGTTCAAGCAGTAAAGCTTGGATGCTGATTATTCCTACTGTGGGAAAGGCAGCTCTGCAGCCACTGAAGTGTCAAAGCAGCTAGAGTCAGAGAAAACACTTTACACCTCCCCTGGTGCTTTTGCAAGGGCTACTCCTAAGAGAACATGTGTTTCTGCAAGTGTGTGTTGGTAACCCTGACTGAGCTGGCAATGTCTCCATTAAAATCAATTGCTACTAGATTTTTATGACAGGAAGAAGCCTTCTGGAAAGAAGTGAACAACAGGATTTCTGAAGGGATAACTTCAAACAATGGCAAAACCAGAGACTATTCGAATACTGGTCTAAAAGGTTATGCAGAAGTATTAATATTACAAAACCTCTGGAAATTGGGGAAAATTGCAGGGCAAAGACAGACTTTCACTGAACAGCCAAATATTTTTATCTGCCACCTTGGCTCCATCACTCCTCAGGTAATTTCTCTTATATTGAATGCCAGCAGTTATGGCATTATTTAGAAGTCATCAAAACTTGTTTTAATAAGCTATTATTTAGATATGACAGACGGCAATAATATTCACGGTGACTGTATTGCCTTGCCAGAACTGTATCTCTCTTTGTATTTAACAGAAAAAATGTACAACTGGGCCATGGATAATTTTCAGAAGTCAGTATGTAGGACAAAAGAAATGTCCCTTATGAAATAAAATCTACATTCTATCCATGTATGCCTTGCAGCATCACATATTTATATGAAACACAGTAAACCAGCTAATTTATTACAAAACACAAGACAGTGATTTATTGGTCCTTTGTCATGCTGCGAGAAAATCTGGAGTCTCACGAATTTTAGTCTCATATAGTTAGGTTTTGCAACACCCTAGCAATTCTGTCCAGTTGAACGTTGCACCTGATTCCACACACAACACAACCCTCTAATGATCAGGCACAGAGAAGATGGATCTTTATTCTTTAACCTTTAATTAGTACTTAGCTACATTACGCATGCCGAGGGCAAGATTAGCCATAAATGCTTCCAGGGGCACTGGGCACTTATTAGTAACTTTTGCACGTAGAAAATATGTATTTCACTCAGAACCAGCAAGTGGAAAAATATGTAGCAGAGAGGGTTGGACAGCATATAATTAAACTTGCTTTGCATATTAGGTGAGCAACTAAAGCAGAAGCCATCACTCTCTGTCTGCAAAACACCTCCCAAGGTTGCTGCAGCAGAACCACAGAGCTTTGCAACACCAGTTAGGTATAGGCAGCACGTGACCAGTGAAAAACAGGCTTTGTGTTCTGGCAGGGCTGAGACATCCAAACACTGGACCAGATTCTGCATGGTGCTGAAGTCAATGGGAACTGAGAGTATTCAGCACTTAAAGGAATTCAGACAGCAGGCTATCTGAACAGGCCTTGTTTTAGCTATTTTAGGCAATCAAATTTAAGTGGTTATGCTGAGTTTATTTTACTCATTTGATGTTGGCTTTATCATTACAGGATTTTAATGCAGTGAAGCTTTCCACAGTCTAGTCAAATTACCAGATATAATATATGATATTTTCTTTAAGGATATGATTTTAGGGAGCATGCTGGTTTTATTACATTACACAGTGGGGAAAAAATATATTTATAATCTTAAAAATCTCATCTAGCACAAAGCAATCACACCCCAAACAACTCAAGCAGTATGCTTTACTGAACCTTTCAGTCATTTTTTCATGTGTATGTCAGCATGTAAATCTGAATATATCCTCATGGACTCATGCTAACTCAGGCTCAGAGTGTTTTCTGTGAACAATACTTTCTACTTCTAGACTCCATGTCACTGAAAAATCAACTGAGAGCAATGCTTAGAAATTAATTTATTTCAGGTATGCTGTAAGAACCATAATCAGCCATAAATCCTTTTGCCCTATTTGCGTTTACTGAATTTGCCTTAATTATACTGTTGCCTAATTATGAAGCTCAGTCTAGAGGGGAACTCACAAGAAGCAATGATGCAGAAAGCAGAGGACAGTTTATTCCACTTCATGGATTTACAACTTTCTGCTACCGCAAACCATTTGGAACAGACTCTATTTGTGAGGTCATTAACATGTAAACAGTGTCACACTGAAGACGCATGGCAATGACCCTACCATGCTAATGAAAAGTGATATTGAGTTTGCTAATTCAGATAAGGGTACACAGATTGCCTTTTCTCTAATGTGCAAGGGCCTGTCACAGAAATAAATGCATGGTCCTTGTTGCAATTAATTTGATTCTTGTTCTTTTAAAGCTTTACTTGTAGATTTAATTAAAGCTTTCATGCAGCACACACTTTCAGGAAGTATCTATGTTTAATGGCTTTTTCTCCTAAATTAAAGAAAGAAGTGAAGGCTAAGATTCAAAGAAGAACAAGAGAGCATAAAATGAAAAACTGTGCTTAATACAGTAAGCATTACCTTGTTTTGACATAAGCAAATATGCAGTATTTCTACACGTTTCTTAAAATTAGTGTTATATTGCAGCTTTCATGGTGAAATAATTTTCAATTGCTTAAGATAATTTTTTTTCATTTTTGAATATAAAATATTACATGTTATGTTTCAACCTTCAGGTGAGTATTTTAAAAGCCTAAATCAGGTTTTTGATTAAAAAAAAAAAAATTAAACAAAAAAGTATACAGTTTTCCCAGGAAACTAAAGAAACAATCCCCGATGCAAAAATCCCCAGAGAAAACACAGAGCACAGAGAATGAAAATAAGGCAGTCTAACTAAATTAAGGAAGTATTTTTCAGAGAATGACAGATATTATATTATCTGGGGCTGGGGTAATGGAAAAGGGGATAAAGAATAGGATGAGTAAGCAAAAGGAGGAGCAGAGTAAGAAGAGAAACAGATGAAAAGTAAATGGCCAGGAGAACCAAGAGGCAGGCTTAAGAGCTGAGAACAATAGTGTTGAACAAGAAGTTGGAAGAAGACAACAATGGTAGGAACTAAGGAATAAGTTAGGTATAACACTTTTTGGACAGAGGACTGGACAAGACACTTCCATGAATGCTCAGTACTGCTGCTTCAGAATAGGTTTATGGTGCTTTGGATTCCAACAAAAAGGCAGTTGAAACTGCATTTACCTATTAATAATAAAAAACAAACAAATATATTCTCTGTTCTTGCTGGGAGCATGTATTAAGACTCAACATCCAAACAATGAATTCTGCTCTCTATTTATTAATTAATTTATCTTCTAGAGCACAGAGCAGGAAGTCCCTTTGGTTTACTAACACTCTTACAGGTTTCTCTTCTTTTGTTAGTTAAAATTATCTTATATAATCTTAATCATATTAAAGTGTAGACATGGCTCCTCTCAATGTGCATAAGCCAAAAGAAAATTCCTTCTGCCAGTAACACCTGGATGTTTTAGCTAAGGAACAGAGCTGTAACCTACCATGTATCTTAAACACGACAATCTGGCCTGAAAAATGTCAGTAAATACAAAGCATTCAGTATTTAATCTGCTTTTGAAAATACACTGTAAGCCATGAACTTAGTTGTTCTGAAGGGCCCTTCCCATTGACAATTTCCAAATAGGACCATAAATGGCAAAATGCAAGCCTTTATACCGAAAACGTAAGCAAAAAGTATGTAGCTACAGCAAATAGTGTAAATTGCATTATTATACTCAATAAGAACATGTTGATGGAATCCATACCAGAAGATTTTATTTTGGGTTACTGATGTCAACACAGGATGAAATAACACTATCACTTTGAAATAGAAGGTGTGGAGTGGCATAACTGCTCTGAAACAGCTGATTCTCTCATTCCTGTTCAACTGGGAAATGCACAGGTTGGCAAATGTTTTCCTTTGCCTTTTCTTCAGGTAAGACACGTCTCTGATAGCTCCAACTTCTGTTTGCATAATCAGAGGAATCAGGGAACGGGAATGAAGGACAGAAGCTACCTCTGAGTGAAATGAGCATAATCAAGACACCCCAAAACATTTGGTTCAATATGTCACTGAGGGATCTCAGCTCAAATGCAGAAACAGCCCTGAGCTGCAGCTGCTAAAAAAAAATAAATGTATGTGTTTATGTTCACCAGCTCAGTACTCAGTGGAGCAGATATTTCACAGCACAAACCCTACAACACTCTGCTCTGCTCGAGCTACTGCTTCTTTTTATTTAGATCACTGTGTCAGGCTGGCACAGGAACTGACAGAATTATGCAAGACTTTCTTGACAGTCCTATAGATTTCTCTCTGTAGCATACACTAAATGTTACAGTCTAATAATAATAATAATAGCAGTAATAACAAATCCTTTCTTGCACATTTGTAAATGAAATGGAGTCATGATTCTAACATATTATGATTAGTCTCATAAAAGATACATTCTTTTGCAACGGGATGTCTGGGGCTGAAGAAATGCCAGGCAGGCTTTGGTAGATACGCAATCACACAGCACAGTCCATTCCTCTGGTTCCTTGCTTTATTCGTTTTTGTCATGTTCAGTTTCAAAGTTGATGCAGTCTTCCCAGCTACACTTTGCAAGTGCAATATTGCCCTGAAATTAGGAAGGACCCTGGTCAGACAGAATCCTTGTAGAGACTCTCAAGTGGAGACAGAAGATAAGAGTCATCAGGAGTAGACGAAGAAAGCACCTGAGATATGGTTCCTTATCCTCTCATGCCAGAAACAGGTAATTAGTGCAGGAAATCAATGGCCAAGAAAAATGACAAAGAAAACTGGAAATGAATGATCATTTTGGTCATCTAGACATCACAGAAAGCAAACTGCCACTGTTCTTCCCTTTGGGGATCTGTCAGTCTACTCTTCAAGGGAGCTCAAGGCGTACTTTAGGTAAGAAAGGAAATGTAAAGGAGAAATAGGAAAAGAACACAAGATTAGAACATTTTCCTTGTGAAATTAACACTCAGCATTGATAGATGCTATGTTGAGGTGGATCATCATTGACCTGGCCATAACCCCTGCAGATAGGCTCAAGAAATGTATTTCAGATGAAGCATCTCCCAGGAGATTCAGAGATGAAGAACAGATTTCAGATAACAAGCTCAACAAAAAGAATATCACTCAGTAGAAGCAATCACAATACTAATGACTACAGCACCTCAGTTCCCTGTGCTGGCATCACTCAATAGACATGAACATCTTGTTGCAGCTGTTCTTATCTGTATCACAGAAGTGACTAAGTCTGTGGCTTTCTGGAACTACAAAGTCTTAGGGTTAGATTCACTGTATGATTTCTCCTCCCCATTTTTTTTTTAGCATTTTTCTTCTGCTTGTGTTCCTTGAGATCAGGAGAAATACAATGCATCCTTCACCTCATTCCCCATAGTCCCATCTTTTGCAGACATACTATTTCAATCAGCTGAATATTTCATAATGCCATTTTGAAAACTAACACTTCCATCTTTTTTAAAGATACAGGCCAACATAAATTATGAAGTGAGTTTTGGTCTAATACACAGCATAAATTCTCTACTTTCTGTTAACATATTTACAGTCATATAAACTGTAATGGCAGGTTTCCAACACCATTACTCCCTTGTAAAATAAATACCAATATTAAAATATAAAAGTTGCCTTCCTATTTGTGTATTTAAAATGGAAGTATTTAAATTCATTTTTGAGCTATCTGTGTATACAGAACAGCAATTTCAGAGTAAAAACCACATAAATAGCACCTTTTCTTTTCCTGAGGGAAAAGTCTGAAACAAAGTGAATGAAAGTGATTCGCCTAATACTGTCTTTGAAAGTATAATTCAATAATGATAGTTGATAATGGCAAAATCTCAGTGCCAAGAATGACTGCTGTTGACAGCAAGCGTGACTGATTTGGGAATCAAATTTTTAAGAAAGATAAAATTCAATGTCAACAGGCTAACTGAAAATTTATTCAACACATGGTTTTATAGGGAAGACAGGCCACCCTGGTAAAAGTACCTCAACAAGAGTCACATGGGATGGCAACACAAATACTCAAATACCATGCTAACTTCTTAAATACATATAGCTGTCACTAATATCTCTTTTTCTCCAAAATATATGTATTGGTTTCAGTGTTATATATAATAAACACAGGCTTTCAGGCTTATCCTGCAAGACTATATGGACTCCACAATTTCTAAAAGCACTCTCAGTATTCAATTCAAATCCACATATTAGTTTAGAAAACAACACAAAGCTTTTAATAGCATGGAAAGAACAAATATATCTCTAGGCTGCATAAGTATTTTTTTTTCCTACATTTACGTTGTTTCCCTCACTAAATGTCTGGTACATTCACCAAACAAGTAGTGTCCCCTCTAAGGACAGAAAAATCTCCAAACTTCAGCTCATCTGCAAATTTATTGCTTGACAGTAATGGAGCACAGACAGTAATTTGTGTTGTGGTTTAGGAATGGCATTCTCCAATTTAGTGTTCCTACTGAAACTACTCCAAATCAAAGAGACACTTCTTCACTCCCAGCTCCCCTCCCTCACCACAGGAGAGCAGAACTGGAGGCACAGAAGGTAAAGGTTGAAATAAGAACAATTTACTGGAAGCAGCAATTGTTGGAAACAGCAATGAGATAAGAAAACAAACAGCAACAATACCAATGACAGAGGGTACAAGAAAGAGGAAACAGAGATATGACCCTGAAAACACCAGCCACTATGTCACACACTTCAAAAAGAGCTCATAAAATTTAAATAAATAATTACTTTCTGCTGGTCAGTGTTTTAAGGATTCTTTACATTTTTTTCTACAGTGAAATGGGAATGTAAGCCTTGGCTATAAAGCAATACAATCAGACTGAAAATATTCAGAAGATACAAGGAATCAGTGTAAGAAATAATGACTTTAGATAGATTTAAAAAGAATTATATCATGTATTTTACTTGAAAATAAAAACCCAATTCTGACCCTGCTAGCTATCTGTGCATAAAAGCTAGATATTGCACATCTGTACACATAGCACATAGCACAGAAATGTGCTTTCCAGTAATTGTGATTTAGTAGAACAACCCTTCTTCCTTATTTTGGACTCTAAATATTATCTGAAGATTTCAGTATGTCAGCATTGTAGACTTTACAACATGCAACAAAACTCCTGGGACATCCCTGTATCATTTAAGTCTAGCTTACAAGACAGTTACAGAAATCCAAGGTTATTTTTGGTGACAGGATTCTATGACACAAGCCTACATAACTCTGCATATTTAAATGTGCAGAAGAGATCACAGGTGTAGTCTAACAGATCGAACAGTTCAAACACATTAGTGTTTTTCTGTTCAGTTCTCTCCTCCACCTATCCAAACATGATCTTGTTCTGGTTCCAGGGGCAGCTGCAGTTGAGAAAACAGGAGTGTTTCTAATCTCTTTCACTATTTTTGAATTACTAGAGAAGTTTTAAATGTGAAGACTGCCTATTCTCTGGAATTATCCATAAATCAGTTAAAAAATTTTGACACTATTGTTTTTTTTGGAATGTTATTCTTTTAATTATCAGGGTCATTTTGCAAATCTACTAACTTTGTGCTTTCTTCCCTAAGTACTAGGTCAGTGGCAGTGGGACCGGGCAAATGAGTTAGAAATTAAGTCTCTATACAGAGATATAGAAGCCAACACTGAGTATGTACTAGTGAAACAAGAGAACTAAAATGAGAACAGGATGCCAGGCTCCTGATACACAAGGAAATGGACCCTGAAATTTGACTGGGCCCTGAACTATGAAATTCTCGTGAAAAGTAGGACATATTTTCATGCACATTTATATGAAAAAGATCAATGTGTGGAATTAGTTTTCTTGCAGGAGGAATTTTGTCCTGTGTATCATGCACCAAGTACCAGCCAATAGAGCCTGTAGTCCTGTACAGTCTATTATATTAATATTTTAATATAGTATTAGTAGTTGGGATTGAGATTTCCATACAGACGATGCACCTGTGAGGCACTTCTGTTCTAGGGCACCTAACTAGATGATTAGTGCTGGGACACACAGTAGCAGATTCCACACTATATTAAGATCTTAACATTATTAGCATTGTATAAGAACATTAGGTAATAATTGTCTCCTATTTCCCTACTTCACCTTTCACAAGCTGAAATGACTTGTGAAAAGCCACAGAAATATAGTAACATTATGCACCTAACTGCTGTGCAGCACTGTTGTTGCATAAGTACTAATTTCAATAATAATCATAACATATCAGTTTGATATCAAGCTCAAACTGAGGAACAGCATCAAAAGCTGCCTTCATAACTTTGCATTTTAATTTGGTATACATCCTACTCATAGCAATATAATGAAATATTTTATAGAAAAGAGCTAACAAAAGCTACAATCTGTAACTATCTGCCCAAGAATCTGGGGTAAATTGAATTAGCAAAACTATGAAGCAACGTTGTCTGGAGTAAATTCTGATGGTCTAAGCACTCAGTTTGTTTTTCTGATGCTTTAATTTTCATGAAATGTAGCTGTTAGCTCCTGAAAAATGATTAATGAGCTCCAAGGGCAGAATCTTTATAAAAATTAAAACCTCAAATACAACAAGCCAATGGTCAGCACAGTGGTGCTCCTCATCACCTCAGCAACAGGCTTGCCTAGTCTACTTAACCATAATTACACAACAAAATACTAATGTACTTTTCCTTCTTCAGCCCAAGGCACAGGGGTTTTGCCCATCAGAAAATGTGTCAAGAAAGAGCAAGCAGTCGTGCCAGTGCCACCTGCCATGCTGAGAACATCACTCACTGCTGGTGTAACTAACGACACCATCTCCATTCTTCTTTTTTCCCACCTGGAATAAACTGCCAAGTCAAAAGACCTGCTGCAGAGATAATGAGCACTACGAAATTTGCTCTGATCTTAAGAACAAAAGAACTTATAGAGGACTAGCTATGTCCAGACCAAAAAAAAAAAAAAAAAAAAAAAAAAAAAAAAAAGGTAAAAAATCACCAGATGTCAGGAATGCAAGAGTGGGAGGAAAGACTGGCAGAGGTACTTAGGCCCATTAAAAAGAATTCTCAATAGCAGTACTCAACTCTTTTTTCTGTAATATCTATTGACTGGCTAACTAGTAAACACAAGATAAAATAGAAATAATTCTCTGCCAAATATGCACAGCTGTAGGTCCACCTCTGATGATTCAGCAGCAGCTCTAGGCATCTGCCAATTTTTTCTTTTTAAATTTTAATTTAGGATGGATCTAGAAGTGGCAGAGATTGCAGTCTGCTAGGGAAAAGGAGCCCACAGCACACAAGCAAAGCAGCACACAAGACAATAGTAACTATTTCAGTGCATAGATGCTCACTTGGATGTTACAGCTTGCATTTACAATGACTAATCAGTAAATTTGAATATGATACTCAGTACAGAAGTGGTAAATTAGCAATGGCAGAGTACTTGAAATTATGTTTCTCAAAATATGTAACATTTTATAATCCATACCAACTTCCTAAGCTAAAAATAAAACTGTAATGAATCCTGCATTCATCTAAGATTTCCACCAATTTCAGTGAAATTGTGTGATGCGTAAACAGGTGGAAAATTTGGTCCAAAATATTTCCTCCTACTGACAGCCAACCTTGACTGCACTTTTCAGGGCTCTTACTTCCCTTCTTTTGCCACATGGGGAACAAGACAATAGGAGGTCAAAATCCCACGATTTCTTTTGGAAGAGTTAGTCAACCCTAGCTAGAAAGTTACTGAATTTGTATCGCACTAACAAAAAGATCTTTTCCTGAAGTCACTAAGAGAGTACTTCCAGTAATCCTGAGATGCTCTATTCCATCCACTATTAATAGTCTCTGTGATTGCAAAACTAGGGGCAAAACAGGTTTGCAAAACCTAAAGCAACCATTTCAATTCAGGTATTTTTCTTTGTCTGGGGAAAAAGAGAAGAAAAAATACATATAAGATATAATTCAATTTCCTTAAATAATGAAACAGTGTTTCATTTAATGTTCCATTTGTTTCAATTTTGTTTTTGACTTAGCCTTAAGACATTAATCATATTAAAACATAAATTTAAATATATTTACTTATTAAAGCATGACCATGCTACATTGCTTACTGTATTACATTATTTAGACATTCTGAAGTACTACATTTAAATAGTCCTGAACTGAATGTATTTTTTCTTAAGGTGTACTTCATGGAAAATACGTCTTTTCATCTCAGGAACAGAAACAAATTTTGAAATACTGTATCTGTGGAAGAGCTAATTTTTTCTGACCTCCACATTAATACACTGCTTTAAACAACAGTTTAGAAGAATTGCACTATACATAAAGTGTCAAATAAGGTAATAAGAAATCTGAATTCCCAACCACATGAGCAGTTTCCACATATTTTGAAGTCTAGGAGAATTTCAGTTATGAGGCTTAAATTTTAGTTATTTGAATTCATTTGAAGAATGGTTCTGCTTGGTTTCTTGAAGACCAAGTTTTCAAGATAGAAAGCATTTAGTATTTTTTCCATAAATTCTATAAATGAATGTTTGATGATTTTCAAAATATAAAGTGAAAAAAATATGTATTTAGAAAGTTTGAAGAGCAGCTAGAAGGAATATTATAAACTTCATATTGCATTTAAATAAAAACATTACTGAAATATGTTCCTTTCAAGAGCATGCTACCACCATATGTACTTAAAAACTGTTATTAAAATTTGTCTTTTGCAAGTAGCACCCCAACTTCTTTAACTACGTAAAAAACACCTCACAGGTTCCCGTGACTTTTAAATCTGAGGTTTAAAGAAAACAGGTAACTACTGGATAGCTGATTTTTGCTGCTGGCCAACAGGATTATACAAGATTAAACACATCTCATTTCGGAACTGAGCAAGCCAGCAAGACCCCTAGTACTCTGCTAATCTATTATGTACTCCTTGTACCTGGAAAGCCTCAGAAAGGGATTTTCTAAATTCACAGAAGAACCCTTCTCATTCATCACCTGCTGACAACAGGGAATGAAGCAAGGCTTTGGGTAAATAAAGAAGCATATAATGGTATTACTAAGGACTGTATCAGAACAAAAAATTTGTTACTTACTGAAAGTTAGGCTTCATCCTGCCCTCATTTTTTAGTGCTCTCCCTTTTAAATTCACTCCAGAAATGGTAACTTATGATGTTTATACGTGATCAATTATTCATAAAAAAGCAGTAATATGTACACAGCAACAAATGAAAATGCTTGTACATGTCTAACTAATGCTGTAGTTTCAACAGTACAAATAAGAAAGAAACTACTAAATAAATTCTAAAAATAGTTACTTAGGCATGAAAATTTCTCATTGACATGGTAGTGATATTGATACCTACTACTTCTCAATTAAGAAAATTCCTTACATAATGTTATTCAATGGACTCTAATGCACAGTATGAGACATGAGAAACTCTTATAAAGCTAAATATTTCATTATATTATTGTCCATGTTGTTTTTATCTTGGTGTAACTTTTACAATGTATGTTTTTATAAAGGAACTTTCAGTATTAGCATTCACTATTTGGCATGGAACAACATGGCAGAAAGTGTGTCTCTGATGACAAAGAAGTTACTTACAGGTAATAAGTGTAGGAGTGATAGCTTCTTCTGCCATGATGGTGGAAGGATTAGGCAGTGGTGGAAAAGATGAAATGGAAGGAAAGAAAAGTCAAATATTAATGTATGAAAAATCAAGATGAAACTGAGACCTGAACTGGTGACACAAATGAAAGATAGCAAGAATGTATATCTGGATATATCATGCAATGTTTCTGAAATAAGCAGGTAACATATCCAATATCTGCAACACTTTGAGCAATACAATATATAATGATCTCCAGCTGTTAAATCAAACCACCTTGAAGTACACCTACCTTTATGTTAGGTATTTAGCATCTGTTTGTATCTGCATACACTACACACACAAATATTCCCAGTTAAAGTGCTAAACCACTTCTGATTACACCTCAGCTGCATTAGGAATAAGGATATAGAAATTCTAGCATGGTGTTAGAAGCATAACAATACAGAAATTCAGAATACACTTTAAGTAGCTCCTCTTCCTGTCATAGCAGTGTAGAATCTTAGCCTATCCCTATTTTTACTTAAAGCAGTCAGTTCTGCCTTTGAAAAAACTAGTTTACAGAGGGGGGAAATCAATGGCCACAGCTCTTTTAATATTTCAGCTTTTAAATAACCTTTTAAATTAATAAGGAAAAGATACTTACTGTCATGCAAATAAAAAGACAATCCTTGTGGTCTAAAATTATATTGGTGGTAATTCCACATGTGGCAGAGATTAAAATAAGAACTGATCCTGTATCCATGTTATTCCTGCCCATGTGAATGCCACAAAGAACAACTTGGGAGACCTAGTACCACCACCCTGACAAATATGGGCTCAGTCAGCCTTGCAAAACCTCTTGCACAGCCAGACAGTCCAGCAAGACATGCTCTGTGTGAGTACAAAATATAGAAGTCTTCCAGCTATGTTCTTCTGCTTTACATCCTTCCCTCCCTCCCTCCCTCCCTTAGTTATGAGCCCACTACAAGCAGGACTGCAACCTCCCCAGAAAGGGCAAGTTTCAACCCAAATGAATTCCATATATTGACTGCAATTAAAGGAAGGCTGGAGATCTAAAAATGTCTCTGAGCATGATGTCAACTAGCATTCACATGTTGGTAAGATAAAAGACTGAAAGGAACTATGTAGGCATTTGTAATTTTTGGAGCACACGCATACAGCCCTTTGACTACAGAGGAAACATGTAAACAGGCCTTGCAAAGGACTATAACTAATGTTAACTTGCCTCTGGCTACATGCTTCAGGCAGCCCTTTGAAAACTAGGCTTTCATCAAATTTTCTCTCTCATCTTCTTTGTGTGAAGATGCTGTTAGAAATACTTCCCAGTTTTTATTCCCATTTTTCTGATGCAAACAGTATTGTTCAAACACAAGAGGCTACACACTGCATATTTAATCACATGGCACATGTGGAAAATGTATACCTGCTGAAGTTGAGTTTCAAAAGGTATCTAAGAACGGAGTAAGGGGCAAGCTGCAAAACAGTTGTGAGCTTCTTTGCATTCCATAGGGAGCATGGGATCAGGCCCTATCAAAGCACTTACCTGCACTATAAGCAAGCAGTTGATTTCTAGCTCAGTCATAATTATATTTCCCCCTACCTTTCTTTTCAGAATTACTCATTCTCTCACACTGATTTAGAATCTCATGACACTGCCATCCCTGCTTCTTGCCATATGGTGCCACAAGAGAGATTTAATGTAATTAGTACAAATGTTCTCATATTTCTAAAAGATGCATAATAATCTGAGAAACAACAATAAATACAATTAATCAGTGAAGCACTTCTGGTACTTATAAGCAGAATTCTGCCAAATATGTTATAGAGATAAATTATTCCTTATGAAAAAAATGCTGAAAATCCAGGAACTTTATTGTGTGCAAATGTCCTATTAAGAATTTGTGTAACATGAGAAAAAACTGAAGTCTCAAGCTTCAGCTATTTTAATATTGCTACAGTTATGAGATTTTCCATATAAAAGTCCTTGAAAAAGAGCACCAAGGTTTTGACTCTCAAAGAATACCATACACTGAAAGAAACAGGTAAAAAGAATACATTAAAATCCTGCAGAAAGTTTTATACTTGCAAGTTTTATACAAGCATTTCAGGCCACACACTAAAGCACCATTCAGAATTGAATGGATTTAGCTTTTTTAAGAAAGAGGGACAAGCTCCATTTTTTCCTCCTTCATAATGAATACAAACTAAAGTTTCTGTCAATGTGAGAAAAGTCCTTCTCTGCTAAAAAGACTAATATAAAGATTTTGGCCAACTTAATAAATTTTCTTATGAGCATGGCTCTTCAGTCACTTTCTCGTAGTGAGGTTATTTTATATCAATAAACTGTTTCTGCATATAGTGACAATATTAAGCACTTTTAATTCCTTTAGGACTGAAGACATAAATTAATTTCATTAATATCACTTGTAGAATAAGGCCTCACTATAAAATTTACCAAAAACAGCATAGGAGGATGGCTGCAGAAGGATTGACCCGTCAGAATGGAAATTTTTGGAACTGTGTCATTACCTCGGTGTTTTCTTTCATATTTTCTCTTTTGTAGCTGGCCTACAGGGAAAAGTATGGTTCAAGGGAGAGGAGGCTGGAATTTTCCTTCAGCCTTATTATCTTCAATCTCTATCCTAAGTGTTTGAAATTTTTGGCAAAGGTATATGTATAACTGAACAGCCTGATTTGCTATCAGGGAATGGAAACAATGCATTCCCAGCCCAGCTCCACTGAGTGCAAAACCCTTATCCACTGCCAAGAACCAAGGTCTCTGACTTAAACAGATGCCACAATTACATACACTGAAAACTCATGGAAGGCTCAGGCACAGAGACAGCTGAAAAAAGAAACTAAAAACAGGCAAAACAAAATAGCCTTTTTATTATCAGAAAACCTCTATTCCAGAACTGAATCAGAAGCCAGTGAAATAAAATTTTAATAACTGCTTCCTTACTGCACTCCCACTGCAGCAAGAAAATGGTAGCCTCAATGGAAACAGCTGCCCCGAAGACATATAAAGGGCTCTTAAGCAAATGTTAGACCATTAACTTACCAACTTATGCAAAATTTTTAAATTTAACTTAAATAGAATATAAAGATTTAAAAAAAAGGAAAGAAGAAAATAAAGCAGTAAGGGTCTAATTTATGCAAGTCTTGGTTTAATCGCTATTGCTTTTCCAAAGGTTGTAGCAACAGTACTCTCATTCTCACTGTTCCACTTCAAGTTGATCAAAAGATGAAGCTACTTGGCCATTCTTTATTTTTAATGTTTTTTATAACATCCTATGCAATTACATCAAAGACTGGGCCTTGCCCAAGATTTAACATTCAGGATCAGATTCAAAATCCACTTTACCGTGTATCAGTTTTTGTGGAAACACAGGTATTGTTTTCATCTAACTTTGTGTTAATTCTTATGTGAAAGATACAGATCATGTCTGAGGAGAGGAAAGCGTATTGGCAGTATGCTAACCTCACAGAGAAGAATCAGTTCATTGATGTGATCACACTCGTGTTAGGAATAGCTTGCAGGTTCCTAGACTACATTACACAACACCTTTATGAAGGAATGCTAATGGATAAAGAGAAGATAGAACAGAATGGATAAAGAACTATGAACAACCAAGTGGAGAGATAAAGAGAAAAGTACCAAGAGACTTCCCCTTCGCCATGTGCCAAGTTTACAAATTTGATTTACTTCAGTCAAAAGCTGAGTGTACATACTGAAAATGCTTCAGCATCCATGATGCTTCTACCCTCACTAGTGACTCCAAACCATGCACGGAATTGCTAGGCCACCTAATCTCTCTGGTTTATGACATAACTACTTCAGAAGACCATTATATAGTGAAATTAATAATGCTGCTTAATGACTGTTAATATCTGCAGAACTTCTTTGATAATGGGCATATCCAAAGCATGTCTGTGCTGCACTGAAAACCCTCTCTGAATGTGGGTTTTCTCTACTTGGCTACTGAATTAGAAGTTCAAGAGACTGACCTGTAAAAAGCTGTGGTGCCTGGCACCAACCAAGCAAAGAATGGTTGTTCAGTGAAATGAGATGGCAATTTAAGGAATGTGGTGGACAAAGTCATGGTTATCACACAAGTGAAACTGCTTTCCAAATCTCCTGACAATGGAAATAAATGGTTTGACATTAACTTAATTAAACACTGTGAAGCTCCAGAGACAGAGTCAGTTTCACCTACTGGTGAGATCCAGAGATCAAGTACACAAGACTCTTTTCTGTGGAAGAATGAATAACACACAGTATTTGATTTGGGATATGCCTTGGGATAGCAGAATGTGAATGGGACTTTGCTGTAGTCTACTCCAAACAAGACAAGTTTCAAAGCACATAGACTCAGTGCAGTGAAACCCACCGTTGTAGTCCAGAGATTCTGCACATAACAGTGCAGAGAACAAAGTGGTTCTCAGGGGAAAGGTGCCACTGAATTACAAGGCACTATTTTATTTTTCACATACATCTTTATACTGGTAAAGCTCCTGAAAAAGTCAATGAAATAAAACGATCAAGTGCAGAAGTCAAACAGCACACCAGCTTGGTAAGATTGGTTCCCAAAGTAAGCACCTAAAATATTGCAGAACTGCAAAACCACTACGGTCACACTAAGCTTGAGGCATGATTTATATATTTTCTACAAATGCATAATGTATACACAGTAACCAAACCCAGGTGAAACCATAGGGGCCCTCAGCAGCCTAGTGAATTAATGCACCAATAACAATCTATTGAATAATGGGTTCATCTTCTGCTTAAGTCAGGAGTGTAATTGTATTCAAGAACTTTTATGCTGCAGCAGATGCTTTAGAGGCTTGGGACACAATACACCCACCTCCTGAAACTCTCATTAAAGCCTAGTCACATCTTGTTACACAAATGAACCATTCTTATTTTTTAATATTCGCTTCAACTCATTTCAGTTTGTTTTGTTCAAGGCTGCAGCATCACTCTGGGACATGTTTAAGTTATTGGTATCATTCTTTCTGTACTACACAATGAAATTGTGTGCATTTGGCAACAGAGTTCCTGGACTTGTACTTTCAATAGTTCCAGCTCCATCACAAGCAGATTTATTCCAAAAACCAAGGAAGCTCACATAATGCACTTTTTCTCTAACAACAGAATTAATATGAATAAAATTACTCCACTGTGATAGACAGAAGGAATCACGCATCCTTCTGCTTTAATGCAAACACTTAGGATCTGAGCCCTCCTGCCTCTAATTAGATTATCAAAGAATTTTGCTCTAGAGAATTAAGCAGGAGCTGGAATAGCATCCACATAGCCAGAAACATGGATACCTTATTCACTTTGAAACTATTTATATAATTTTGCAATGCTCTCCATTCAAGATTAAGAATAACTTGTCTCCCTTGGGTGAATGCATTCTACCCTTGGCAGAAACACTTAAGGAGAGGCTCAGAACAGAACAGAGTGAATGATGAACGGTCAGAAATTGTGTGAAGAAGGACTGGCCAGAAAATCCAAGAAGCCTTCCTCCCTGCTTGCTAAGTGCTGTGTCTGGCCCTAGGGAGGAGTTTGGGAGTTCAACTGTTAAAATTGAAGGCATGAATGATGCAAGAAATCGGAAGTGGGAAGAAAAAAGTACTGCAAAGTCAGAACAGATTTCAACCCTGCCACACTGTACTTTATTGAGCAGACTTGGTTACTGGGTCAATTCCATTGCCCCAGTCAGACTCACCCTGGGGCTTAAGTCTCACTCTCTTCTGTATGGCAGCTTTTGAGTGCTTTACATATCTCTTGTCATGACCTAGCCCCCAGCCCTGGCCACAGCTTGCCTTTCTCTCCATAGAGCCCTTCTAACTCATGGCCCTGCTTCTGCCTTCAAGGAGAGTGAAAAGCAGCTACTTCTGTTGCCTGCCCTGAGGCACTGTCAGACAGCTGCCTCCTTTACTGTGCACCTCCACTGCTCAAATTCTGGAAGAAATTCAGGCAGCTCAGGGGTTTGGACTATCTCAGACCTGCCAAACTAGTTAACATTACAATTAAACCACACAGGGTTGGGATGAGCCAGATCAGGCCAGGATTGCTCTCAAAGGAAAAAAGGGGATAATTCGAGGGGAATAGCAAGGAGTGGAGGGGTTATGGGACACAGTAAGGAGACTGTGGTAGAAGCGGAAGGAGAATTTTTCACTCGGCCCCTTCATACAGCAGTCTCACATTCCCAACCCCACCTCTCAGGGCTGCAAAACTCACATTGCTCATTACAGAACCTAAAACCTTAATTCTATTTCCTAACTAATTTCTCCCAATCTAGACCAAACTTCTAAGATCATTTGGGGGTTTTTTCCTTATCTGTGCCACCTCCCTAGCTGTATTTTTCCCATTACTATTTTACCTCTTACAGTGTTGAGAAAGGCAAGCAGTTTTAAAAGCCTTACACTCCTAATAATGTAGCAGTTTCCAAAGCAAAACAATCTTAATGCATGAGTATGTTGAACCAGAATTTGGCAACATTCAGCACCATTGTAACATGTTCCTTTGTTTTCAGGGAATGAAGTTTATACAGAATAATACAGACCTCATCCTTAGCACAAATTACCGTAGCTCTAGTTCCTCTTTCACTAAGGATTTCTTTTACATGCAAGAATGAAACTACATCTAGTTTCCAGCTGATCTGTTGAATAGGATAGAGACTCACACAGGACAAGATGCTTTCCTATTATAGAGTCCAACATGCAGCACTGATGTAAGAAGTGCTAGAATCATTAACCTCAGGTTGTTATATATAAAACAAAGACACACACATTAATTCTCTGTGGGTACGAAGGTGGCTGGACAATTTCACCAATATCAAACTGAGTACCGCCATAGTTGATGGAATATGAACATGGACAGAGAAAACATCCTCTAATTGCTCACCTTTTCTTCATTACCAGCACGACCCCCAAAAATATAATGACAAACAGCAAGATGCCTGCAATGACTCCAGCAATTTTAACAGTATGGTCTGTCTGCTTCTCAGGCTCCGGGTCCGGTTTCCGAGTGGCAGCCCCTATGGAATTGATAAAAGAAAAAGAGGAATGAGAAAAAGAATAAAGGTGTTATTCCTTTGATGTATATACACTGAAACTAATAATATCATTGATCTTATCCAGGGCCAACAGATGCTTGGTCTTTTAAGAAAAAAATCCTGCTTTCATATGCATTGTTGGGAGTATAATTCTTTATATTGTTCCAAGACACTCTGCAGGACCACAATACAGCTGGGATACCACTGCCAGCCCTGACCCTTTATAGGAGCCTCTTCACAGATTCACAAATTTCTATATTTTTATTATCTGTGCTGGCTCCCTTTTCTTTCTTCCATTTAGAAACTTGCTAACAACACAATAACTATACCAAACCTTTATTCAAATTTGATTTGCTGGAACATTTTCTTCAATTATTTTTCATAAATGAAGCTGTAATTCCATAACATATTAGCTTAAACACCTGGAAAAGTGAGATAAGCTCATTTACCATGCATTTTACCCACAATTGTTTCTTTACACAATAGGCGCTTTTTTTTTTGCCTTTGGAAATCTAAATCTAGGTCACATCTGGTAGGAAAAAAGACTCCTTCTAAGCAATTTATTCACAAAGTGGGAAGCAGCTGATGATCACACCACTGGCACCTACATTTAATATCTGTTTAAATGAGATAACCAGTGCCTTACAGCAGCTACTGTCTTAGCTCCTCCAGCTTCTCCATTTAAAAAAAAAATAACATCGTTTGTACTGTTTACTGTATAATGTGATGGAACGTCAAATCCATGTCTGATGAAATATCCATTTCCCCTACTAAATGAGTTCAGGATGAAAAACGGTAAGGAAGCAATATTCAATTCACTAAGCTGATTTTATTTTTTTATGGACTTCCATTTTTCTTTTTAATCAAAACGTGCCAGAATTCATAATTTGAGGCACCATGCCATAAAGTGGACACAGGGATTTATGGATTGCTTCCCTGCTATAGCTTTTTTGGGAAGGGAGAAGGAAGAGTAAAGCCTAAATGAAGTGTAATCTTTTAAGACCACATTTTTGTATCACCAATTGGGATTCAGAGAGGATTCTGACAGCATCAACTATATTTTACTTGTTTCTTCACTTTCTCTTTCTGGAAAGGAAGCAAATTAATGGCCAATTTACACGAAGAGCTATTTTTCTGAAAAGTAGAATGAACACATTTCCAATGTTTCTTCTCAATTTTAACCAGGATATTCTAAGAGGAAGAGTACTTCTGAGTGCCCACAGTTACACTTTTGGCTTACATCTTCAAAACTCCTTGCCAAGAGGAATGCCAGAAAAACCTGCCAGGAAAGGTGATGACCATTAATCAAAACATATCAAGAGCTAACTGCAGGAACCAGGTTCTTTGGAAAATTCTGGCCAGAGTACTTTACATGAGTGCTAAATCAGAGAAGATGATGTGCTTGCTGTCCCTGTGCCCAGTCCCATAAGAATATTAAGTTTGATAGAAATACACACACTCTTTCCCAAATTGGTAAAATCCTTACTTTGTATGAATAAAAGATGATTCATACTTTGTATGAATAAACACTTATATTTTTATTTTCCTGTATCATATACAAATAATTTCTTAAAAATGCTGTATTGCTGTACTCTTCACAGCACTCAAAACTGCAGTAGATATTCAGAAGACATCTAGAGCATGTTCATGCAAAAAGCAGCTGTTGAGCTGAACTTGTCCAACAGGAAGCAGTGAATCAAGTATGATGCAAATGGTAAGACATATGAAGGTCTCCAAAGCTCTCTTTTAAATCTAAAACCCAAGAAAGAAAGAATGCTAAGTCAATAGCAAATAGTATCTTTTCAGATGCAGCTTCTAAGACTGGTTCCTTCCAAAGCCTTTTCTTCATTATCTCCTTCAGCCCACCCCAGCCAACTGGAATACTCACCAGTAATGACCTGCTAAAAATGGTTTCATTCCTTTTGTTAAGGCTTCCAGTGTTAGTTTTGGGAATATGAGTGCTAAATGGTGAAATTAGGTAAAGGCAACCATTCATGGTACTATTCAATGTGTTCAGTCTCAGTGCTGTGTCTCTCTTTAGCAGCTCATGGTGCTCAGGTTAGTGGAACCAGCTACTCTTACACTATGCAGAGGAGATAATATCAAAACTGTATTCAAAACACATGTTTTCTGCATATGATGGAGCACAGATTTCATTAAATGCCTTCCATCACACAAAGCATTATCCTGTTGGGAAAATACTGAATAAGCTGGCGAATCTACCACTAATGCAAAATCTCCAAAGAAAGCCTACACAGGAACTAGCACAGAGCCTAACATGGGGACACTCAAACTCCCATATTGGATCATTTATTGATTATCCAATTGAGGAATCATCTCAGATTGTCTATGAAAAGAATTGTAATGCTGAGCTAAAAATAGGATACCACTTCTCACAGTGATGGACTCAGCCTTACTCATAACAGAGGTTGTCTTAAACTGGAAGCATGATGCTTAACAAGCCTTTTTAAAACCCCTACCATTAATTATTTTAAAATAATATTGGCATTACCTCAATTCTCCTTTATTTCCATTCAGCAGCTTATTTATTTCCTGACAAAATGTTACTCCACTATAGTTCTTAGTGGTTTCCAAAATCTATTTGGGTAAATGAAAAGAACTTTCATCTATTTTGAACATTCTTTGAGTCTTTTAGTACCAGAAATTTGGGATTACCTTTACGCATTTTATTTAATGCTGCTTATTCATTTAACATGACTCAGGTTTTTTTACAACCAGATTTTAGAAAATTGCTGTGTTCTAATCCACTCTTCGTACCCTTAGCATTCTGTTTAGTTTTATTTCAGCATCAGATGGGCACTGATTTTTTTTTTAGAGTGTATTGTTTACAGTGAAACTTGCATCCCTTTCTTCAGTGCAGTGCTCAGCTTTGAACCCTTTACAAGTTAAAAGCCATTCAAATTTACATTTTAGCATTTATCAAGACTGAAATTTGAGTTGGTACTCCCTCTTCCTTCAGTTTGCTTTTGTCCTACTGAAATTCTTCACAGATCTATGTGAATTCTGCTAACTTGTACCATTTAGCATTGTAATCAAGAGCTGCTGCCCTAACCTTGACTCTTCTGTGCATTTAATAAACATACCATACAGCATTTAATATTAAATATTGATGTGCATTAGCTTTGACAAGCAGCATCACTTCTCCCATGTTTCTGTTTGATAGGTAGATGTTGATTGAATGATATTTGCCTCCCACCTCATAATAAATTCTTAGCTGACTTTTAACCCATATCCACACAGGCAATTGCACTGGCACCATGGAGAGAAGGGTGAGCTGTGCCCAAGGGGAGCAAGGCAACTCAGGGCAGTAGTTCTGAAGTTCATTTTGCCTCATGATAAACTGCAATGTCCATTTGTGCATTTGGTTTTGTTTGTATGTTTTCAATAGAGATGTGGAAAAGTACTATTGCAAGCCTAAAAAAACAAAGAGGTGTTTTGATTTCTCTTTTACTCTGCTGTACTGACAGATGCTAAAAATATTGGAGTGAAATGTAATCTTTCATTACAGAAACAGTGTTACAGACACACTATTTTATCATGATGATCTGGTCTTGGTGGTTTATTTCTTTATTTTATTACTGTTGTTTCAACCTCTTTGTCTGACACAGTAGTTTTTAATATCCTTGATCACCCTGGAGCCTTTAGGAATATATAGGTACAAGACATATTCTGTGCCTCCAGTAAAGTATCTGTATTTTATGAAAACAGGTCATTAAGCTGATGCCAACAACTGAGCTATGCCCACTGCATTTTCCTCACAACACTGGACCTAATGACTTACTTGGCTTTTTTTCTTTGTTTTACTTTTAAGATTTTGATTCTACCCTTGCATACAGACAACTGACTCCAAGCCTTGCATAAAAAACCTCAATTCTGTTTTCTGAGATTGTCTGGGCTAGGGGAGCTACAAGAATCAAGGCTGAACTGACATATACACTGTGGTACTCTAGAAAGACAATAGGTCACTAAAGAGCAGTGAGTGCAGGATAGCTCAAGGGAGCTGCTTAGAAAATGAAAGGAGATGTTTCCTGCCAGTTTAAAAAAGATTAAGGTGCTGACTTTGGACAGTCTCTACTTGATGAAAACAAACTAGAGTGCTTCCTGCCAGAAGTGAAAAACAGAGATACACTTTAAGATAAACCCTAAGGTGATGCAAAACCCAGCAAAGTATTTCCCCAGGCTTCCTGTGCTGAATACAGTGGAAGACAGTAACGTTGCTTGGGTCCATACCCTTAGATATTTACTTTTCTAGTTAATCTCAGCAACTACAATTTCCCTTTTACTGACTGATTTTCCATTCTTTGTGGATCTCACAACAGTAGCATTTAAAATGTGAAATATGTTTCTTTTCCTTCACTTAGAAAGAATGGCATTCAGCCAGCCTGACTTAAGACTTTTCCTCACGTATCCCATTTTGTTCCATACTTTGCAAGCTCCAGTAATAATATTTTTAAGTAGTACCAATGAAACATCCAAAGATAATATTTCACTTATTTTCTACTCTCAGACCCTCAGACCTGTTCCATTAACTTTTTCTGAATATTGGAATCTACTCTAAGTTTAGTCATTACTCTGCCAGTTCATGGCATCTTACTTCCTCTTCAGAATGAGAGCTGGATTATATTCTAGTTGCTACATTAGTGTCTGCCAGAGTTTGAATTCTTAAATGATTTTGTGCAGCTTTATTTCTATTTCCACACAACGAGTTAGAAGACTGGGTAAAAAAATTCCTCCTCTCTCTTTGAAGAATTTTTAGTTCTGCCACTTCCTTTGGTGGAAAATTTCCCTTTCCTTTCTCACTCAGAAGGCACAAATATCATGTAATCATCAACCTCAAAACTTCCTAAAGAATAATCTCTTGCAGGTAGGTTAAGGATAGAAAAGATCGCAGCAGAACTACTTTTCACTAGAATGAAAGCTATGGTGAATGAATTATGTGGGCAAAATAATCATTCCTTTAACTCTGAGGCAAGGACTATCTTGATTTTCAAGAAAAAATGAAAACGTTTTCCAGTAAAAGAAACGGACCTCTACCAAACTGAATAAACTATTTCTCCTTCTCTCTTTGTAAATGAACAAAGATTGGACTTGCTTTTCAATATATCTTTCCCCCCAAAAATGTACTTAGAAATGACTGACCATTTTACAGAATAGGATATCCAATAAAATAATCCTGGCTCTGAAGTCTAGGTGCTGCTGGTTATACTTACAAAGACAGGGGTAAGATTTAAGCAGTTACTAGTAAAATCTAGCTAAAGGTTATTTTCTCTAAAGCAGCCTTTAAAAAATCCAGATGTTTCTTTTTCTATTTGAGTAAAAAAATAATCCCTTCCATTAATTAACTAGACCAATTTAGTTTTATTTCTCCCCTTCAAGGCTGACTGTAGTTCCTGCCTTTTGAACTTCCTTTCTTCAGCTTTACACTCTCAAAGGTACTTGTTTGGTAAGACACTTGCAAGCCTTTCCACCTACATTTTATCCATAGGTGTTTCAGTGACAGATGTAATGGCTAACCTTACAAGGCTTTAAGGTAGTAATACAGTTAGTTCAGATCATCCTATTTTCCAGTCAAACTTGAAACCAACTTTTGAATTAGTAACTACCCTGCGATTTTTTTATGCAGGTGGTAAGATTCAACTATCACATCTCAGCACCTACTTTTGAGTTATTTCAGAGAGTGAGTCAGGAAAATGAAACATTATACCCCTGTGTGACAGTTGCACTGTGATTAGGTGGCAGAAATCATGCAAAATGGTACAAGGCAGAAGAGAGGCAGAGAGGTATGATGCTGCCTTGGAACACCCATCACTAGGATCCTATTGTCCCTGCCACAGAGTGAGAAAACTGAAAAGATCAGAGAACTTGGCTTTAAAGACTCTGCCCACACTCTCCAAGGACAACATGAATTACAGAGGCTACTATCATTATTACTCCCTATTATTTCTGTGATAGTTGAAGCTGGAAGCTGTAAATCAGACTGGGAGCCCCACTGTGCTAAGAACAGAGCAGGCACACAGCTAAGTAATCTTTGCCACTAAAAGCACTGGCTGAGCTAGGCTGTAATAGGCTGGTGTAGCAACCACAGGGGAAGGCAAAAACCCCTAAGAAGATGCATCTGCAATAGCAAAGTCCTATCCTTCCTGCTCTTTAACTCAGCATTTCCAGTTAGTACCACAGTAGAAACAGATCTTCAGGAATGATATGAGTGACTTACAAATATTTTAATTGATGATGTTGGTGTTTCAAGGAAGCAACATAAAGGTTCATTAACATAAAGGTAGGAAAAACCAAATTGCCATAAGTAAAGGGCTGAGATAAAAGGCAGTATGACAAAGTAAGAAAGAATGCTGATATGTCTGTCCTGGTATGAAAAAAGGTGCATCACATAGGTAGGTCCTTAAAAATGTCAAATGACCAACAGAAAACAGAATCCTGTACCACAAACTGCGAAACACACCACAACAGAGGAGCAGCGCAAAATGTCCTGTTTCCTCCAGAAAGAGCAGTTCTCCCCTCATCTCACCCATGGCTGCAAAAGATGGTACCCTTATTTATAAAACTGTAGCAGCAGCATTACCGATGCTGTGAGAGACAAGCCAGTCCAACATGCTTTTCTGCGAGTTTCAAGTCCATTCCAGATGCCAGGATTTCAGCGTGTCTTGGAGAAGACCCAAAACACATACAGATCTGTAGATGAAATGAATTACCACCCTGGCTCTTCTGTTTATACTCTAAGTGACTGGCTTTCAGTCCTCATCTGCCAGCCAGAATGTATTCTGCTAACAGTCTTTGTTTTATTACTCCTGGTAGAACTCCAGTTAGGAGAGAGTTCTCCTTTGCCATCCACTTTTTTTAGCTTTCCAATCAGTGCTCCTCGTTCTCTTTCAAAACTGCAGGTTTTTGTCCATATGGTAGAAGTTATGAGGTGTTGTTGGGCAAGGTACACTTCGTGCCAGAAGGTGGTTTTGGTCAGCATTTTTTCAGTTTTCTCTCTCTAGCCCATGTCTTGAATATATTAGTTTTTGGAAAGGTTGCAAGAGTAAGGTCTCTTTTTACAATATTTTTCCTTTCTGTTCCTGGTTTCTCTTGGAAATGCTCATGCTTTTTCTACGTGACAGAGATTGTTTTCCTTCTGTTTTGCTAAGCACAGGAGTAGTTTAAGTGTTGAAATCAACTTAGTCTGATTTTCCCTCCTATGATGTGCTCACCACTCTACTTTTTGAAGTCTGGGAAAGAGGGCAAGCAGCACTTACATTTTAGCAGGAGAGTATTTTCTTTGCAATTTATGATCATCATCACAATACATATTGCTGTGTACAGATCCTCTTTCCTCAGAAAAAGTTTTCTCTATTTCCCTAGGAGAACGATGCTGATTTGGTGTATTTTTTACTTGGTGTATTTTTAAATACAGGAAAAAAACAGACTTGTTAGAAGGCCTGTGGTAAGGAGGGAGTATCGAAATAAGGCTCTACTGTGTAGCAATAGTTATGAATTATTAATATTGTTTGTGATACACTTTAGGAAAATGTAAATATAAGTGACAAAGAACTGCATGAAAAGACATACAAAGAACAACTTCACTGATGAATACAAGTCATTTAACTGAATATCACATGAACGTTGCCTCTCACTGGTGGATGATTCATGTTGGTGCACATGAGCAGAAAAGACTTCTTTGGTTAAACATCTGTATTTTCAGGAGTAATAACATCCTTTACAAAACAAGCCTAAAACAAATGAAGTTCCCAGTTTGACTTTTGGTCTCATCACAATATATTTTTAACAGGATTTTAATACATACTATTTAGACTGGATTTTTTTCTGGAGACTGTGTTTGTTTTTTTTTTAAAAGACTTAAAACAAGCAAGCAAGTGTTGATAAACAGCTCACTTCTCCTTTAAACAAAGCCACCATCCTTTCTGCTAGCTCTTCTTTGCCTTTTTCTTTTAAGCAAAGAAATTTAAATAATTAAAATTCATAAAAATTTTCCTCTCTAGTGGGCACCCAAGGAGGTGGAAGTCCTCATTCATTCTGGAAAAAAGTGTAAGCCCTTACACTTTAATAGCACTGAGATCATTAAGGGATGTTTAAAAGACACTCAACTGCTGTATCATAAACAGAAATTATTAACAAGTCTCAAATATACAGCCACAGTGTATCTCCTTCTTGGAAAAAAATAATTTACTAAGGAAAAAAAAAATAAAGTCTCTGGAACTTTAAGCTTTCAAGTGGCCCTAAAGGATACTCCTATGCACTTTAGTATATCTTGGGAAATAAAAATGATGGCTACATATATATAACTACTCACTATGTGTGGCCAAAGAAGCAGCCACGATGATGCACATCACAGTCCTCTATGCCAACAAATGGAAAAGCCATGGCAGCATATCTGAAAACAGACTCTGTCACCAAAATAAAAGTTGAAATCCTCCGGACTTCTGTGGAAAGATGAAACTGGGCTTCTTTACCAACTACTCTCCGACTACACTAACACAAAAAATGGCCAATATGATGAGACACACATTTCTAATCAAGTTTGACTGAGGAGTAATGAGAATATACTTGCATCAAATTAACTGCATGTATGTAGGTCTCATACTGATTAAGGATGAGGAGGTCTGAGAAAAGAAGCATCAACAAAGTCTGAAACTGCAGGTGTCCCAGTACTTTGAATCTAAGGCTTGTTCCCAGCTGATGCTCTGTGAAAGAGGTCCCACTTGCAGCCATTGGAAATCCAGGTGCTTCTTATAGCCCTGACTTCTGTGAAGAAGAAGTCATAGAGGTACACAATGTAAAACAAGGGTAGCCTTTAGACCGAAAACATTTGATTTTATGGTTCTCTACAAGACCTCAAACCAACAGTACTCAGGGTAGAAGAGTAACTCTCTCAAATTAGCTCTAAGGAAATGAAAGCAGACTGTCTGGATTGATCTTGTCCATACCTAATACATTTTCTAAGCAAGTCAGCACCACTTTCAGAGCATCCCTATAGAAGAAGTGGACAATTTATCATCAGCCCCACTAAGGGTATTTGACTTCCACCTGTTGCTGAAGGAGACTTCTTGTTGACTCCCATGCTTTCAACATTAGATCTACTCCTGAAAGTATACTGAGACATGGCATGAAATATCAGACACCACTGAAAACTTAATTCATCTGTTTTCTAGAAGCAGGAAAGGTGTGGATTTGAAGACTGAAGAGGACTCTGCCCTCTTCAGGGGAGATAAAATGTGGTTTTCTAGTACTCAACTGTCTTCCAGCAAGCAGGGAAGATGTGAAATCAGATCTCAGTAATGTTTCTTGAGCTGACCTATTCAGGGTGAAACAGCTACAAATCTAGTTGCTTTTGGCCTGGAGGAACACATCTGTTTTATTTTCCGTCCCTGCATGTAAGGGATCACATTCAGCATGGGAACGAAGCAACCTGAAGCTATGTGTAAAAAGTAGTAGAGTGAGGCATCATCTTCTGATCTTGCTGTCAGCCAAGGACTTAAGCAGAGGAACACTAATGAGCAATTCCAAATGGAAAGCCAGTGAAAGCTTGATTACTTTGCCTTTAGGAGGAGGAGGGGCAGGGGTAATGCAGCATAGACCTCTGTCCCTGTGGGAGGTCTAAAAACCCATGGATGTTTTGGCCTGTGCTGCCACTAGATCGCAGATGAGGCTGACATTCCTGGTGACTTCCACTACCAACCTCCCTTCACATTGCAATCTTTATGAAGGATTCCTCAGAAATCCTTCAAAAACAATCACACTTGGAATTTATTTCTCATTATTCACTACCTGCGTACTTTCTTGGAAGAAAGCAAAACATAGTTCATTCTACTAACAAATAAATGGAATTACACATTTAATGATGCATGAAGAAACAGGAAAATACATTCGTGATTAATTTATAAGAAGTAGGAAAAAAGACTCAAAACTTTTTTTCTTTTAAAGCATTTCAGAGTCAACACCGTTTTGGGGCAGGAAGGTCAGCTAGAGGAACTGGAAAGGAGAATCAGCACAACAAAGGAGATATAATTCCACAGAATTCTAATTCTATCTTTGTGACAATACAGTGTAGTAATTCTTTTGTTCATATTTCAGAAATGTTTATAGTATTGCCAATAAAAAACCTCTCATTCCAGACAGAAACAATGTTGAATGCACCAATATTCTAGTACAGGGACAAGAAGAGACTAGGCCTCCTCCGAATAGTTATCACTGATTTACATTTTGTTTTCCATTTATTTCCTGGAAGTTTTAGGGGTTAAAGGAAAATTTCCACCTGTCTTGTTTGATTAAGAATGCCTTGAACAGTAACTTTTATCATCATCTCTTTTCACTTTTAATTATTGACACATTTACTCATAACCAGAAGCAGTCCAATTATAGCATACTGAAAAGTGCAACTATTTTGCTTCATAGAAGTTTATAGAATACTTTGTTTGCTTCTGACCAATTAGAATTTACTATTTTTCCTCTGTTTCACTTTGTGCATCCAATGTGAACTCAAAAGTTTAAACAGAACCTTAAACCTATGCAAGACACCAACTTCTGTTCACTTTTATGGAAAACTGTGACTCAATTTTCATTTGCATGAGAATTTTCTGTGTACACAAAAACTTCTAAGTGCTCAGCACTGACAAAATCAGATGAAGGGAAGGAAATAAAAATTCAAAATTTTTGAAAAATGAAGACTTGAAAATGCACAGATAGTGCCTTTCTCAGAGCTCTAAAATCATTTGGTTCTTGCAGCCAAACTCCCATTACTGCAGGAAAGAACATTTTCAATATATTGTCTGAAGAAGGTGTTAAAAACCTGTCAATAACTAGTTATGCTTGCATGGTGTTGAACTGTTACTCCAAGCAGACAAATGTAGCTTAGATACTTATTAAGATTTAAGTTATTTCAAGGAAACTAAACTGAGTGAATTACTGAAACATTATTTTGCCCAAGATAGTATGCTCTGTCACTTTTGGTTAAAGTTGACAGTATTACTTTCTTCTTTGCTGCACTACTCTGTTTAACTGTAACACATCTAAATGCTTGTCTATACATTAAAACAGAAGCAATCCATGTAACACTGCCTTAAACATTTGTCAAACTCTCCAGTGGTACAAACACCAGATTTTCAGATTTCAAGAACTACAGATTATTTTAGCCACAACTGGTCCCGCATTTTATCTCAACTTAAAATCCAAATTGCTTAGCATTTTATGAATACAGTGAAAAACTACAGACAGGAAACTTAAATTCACAGGGTTTTTTTTAGTTACTACTTTTATCTTGGAGTTTCTTTGTTTTCTCTTGTCTCTCCTTAATTTTTCATTGTGGGACATACAAAACATGTTGTGTTCCAAATATAAAAATCTGAGGCATATTTTTTAATATACAGAAATGAAATAACACACTATATGACAGCTATGCTTTAAAAATTGCCTACTGGTATTTTTGCGCTGTTTTAGGTTTTCTGCTTCTCTGTACATTGCTGATGTTGAAATATTTTGAAGCAGGTGTGGTACTGACCAGTACTAGCACTAAACAGATGGCAGAGATTCTTTAAGTTTGTTAAGACTTTATCCTGGTCATTTCATTCACATCACTACTTTCATGACTGGGTTTTGTGCTTCCATTCTCTTTAATGAAATTCAGAAAAGTTCCCTCTCCTTCCAGCCCAACCTCAAGCAGCGCCACAGATACCCTGACATGAAGATGACACATTACTAAGAGAACAGATTATTTTTCAAGCTAGAATGAACCAAAAAGACCCTTCTTCAATGGCTTACATTAAATTTGGATGGCTCTCTTTATGAAGAAGATATTAGACACTTAGAATCATATTTTTCTTTCAGGTATGTATTGGAATATTCAAACTTCCAGACTGGTTTTGTACTTGGGGGATGTAACACAGCTCCTGCAATGACTGACTAGTAATTCTGGGACAACCAACTTTTTAGCTCCTCTGAATAAAAGACAAACTGCTTCTACAGTGCAAAACATACCTTATTAGGCTACTTGTCTTTCCTAAAGGGTAGGGAAAGGTTGATACTTTCTTCTGGTTCATGGAACCATCTCCAGCTGTTCCTGTCCCAGGTCTGTAACACGCTGGCTCTGGCAATGCAGCACCAGGACAGCTGAAGAACCCACACCCCCTTGGCCAACCAAAAGCATCAATGGCCAGAGCAAATCTGCTGATATGATCCTCTGCAGCTTATCCTCCCTATTCTCTTACTTACATAGGGCAGCTGGAAGGGTCCCATTTCCAAAGAGTGTTAAAGGATCTATTATTTTAAAACATTAAGTGGAGTTCTTAATATAACTAATACAATCACACTGATAACTGACTTCTAATTAATTGGGCTCTTTATTGTGTACAGATGGCAAAGGCTTGTATTTGTATTATGGGTTATTTCACCATTTGTGAAATGTCATTAGCATTCTTTTTAGGTCCTCTTCGTCTTACTGGTTAACTTTAGCTCTTCTTCAGTTGCTCTGTGGAAAATGTACTTATGCTTAAAAGCATAGACGCTTTGGCTGCACTGTCTTACAGAAAACCTGACATTTGACTCTGTAATGTACGACGGGAAATAAAAGGGAGAAAAGGAAACAGCAGCTCCCATGGTACTGCTGTATCCTCTTAACATTTTCTTGTAACTTTACTGTTTTATAGACGAAACTGACATTGCAAAAATGACAAATATAACACATAAAAGAACAAAAATGGGCAATAAATCACAAGTGACACTCCAGCCCATTGAAATGCATTCAGCCAGTGCAGCAGAAAGTAGGAACATTTCCTTGTTTTGCATTCTGCTCAACTGAGCAAGAGGACCAGAATCCTAGAACAACTGGTACAACAATCGTTGGGCCCATCACATAAAAACAGGTTTAGAATTTCCCTTTGGAGAGTCAGATCCATTCTCATTCTGCTTTCCTTCTCATTTGACCTTGCAACAGCACTGCAATATGGCTTTGACATTACAGCACACAGATTCTTATTCTCCCCTGGATAACTATCCACAACTCCAACTAATGCAAATGTTGTTCGGAAGTATCAAGGCAAGAATAAACTTCTAAAATAGTGTACTGAGCCTGCAGACAGATATGTCTGCATGTAGGGTTTATATTACAGACACACCTAGGAAATTGTCTCAACTAGGAAATAGTGGGTTCTACATTGCCCAAAACAGCACTTCAAGTTTTAGCACGTCAAGAATACATCTAAATCAATGTTACATAGTTTAGGATGGAGAAAACATGAATGTGAATGTCTGCCCAGCATACGTTGTTATACGATGCACTGTAAAGCAAAACAATTGAGGTAAATAGCAAAACACTCCTCAAATTTATGCTGTTGGTTTTCATGTTAATAAAAACACTGTTTTCAGTAATGCAGTACAAAACTGGAGTAAATCCCTTGACATAAAAAAATTCCATGAAGCTGCAATTTAATCAATCAAAGATTTCAGTTTAGTTTTTTCACTTTTACAGTGGAATGGCTGAAAACAGAATGTAACCCAGAACACAACAATAAATCTTACTATGCAGTGAATGCACATCTTAAGAAATGGGCATATTTTATTATGGTGGTAATTTCATAAGGGAGGAGAAACCAACTGGGTGTATTTTATGACTGCTTTTAACTTCTTTATAAAATATGGTGATCATCTAGACCTTAAGGTCTGCAGGATAAAAAAAAAATAAGTTTTAAGCTTTTGCCCCATCTTAAAAAAAATAAAAATCTTCCCAATTGTTAAGTACCACTTACTTTATAAAACTCCTGACAGATCTTGCTGCATTTGATTTGCACCAAGAATTTAATGTGTGAAGAATGTGCAATACAGAGCTCTCTCTTGCAGCTGGATGTGTAATTAACAATGGGTCGTAAAAAGGGCGTTCTATGGAAATCAGTCTTAATAATAATATCCAGTGAAGTAGTGGCTGCTCCACTAAATCACAAATGGAAATACTTTAATTTAAATACAAGTAGCTCAGACATATTTCAACAATTAACAAAGTGCCTGACAGAATGAACACCCTAATCATGATTCCAAGCATGATATTTTATCAGAATGCTATGAACAAAATATATGAGGGCCAAGTGAATACCAAATACGGCCTATTTAAACCTATTAGATAAAGTGTCTCTTACGAAATACTGAAACAAACTGCAAATGATTTCAGTCTTTCTCAGAAAGATGGATTCGTTATTCAACTTTGAAGTTCAGGTCACACAGTCACATTTGTATGTGATAAGTTTTCTGATAACATTCTACATTATTTAAGCTGTATTTGTTATGAAAACATGGAAACAGTATCATGAGTACTACTATGCATGCATAATGGTTTTTCCTCCTAGACAGGTGTAAGATAGTTAAATATTCTCCATGTCAGAAGAAGGACAGGGTCAACTGAGTGGATTTCAAGTTAGTTACTTTTTCTAAGGTAACACAGAAAGCTAAACACCATCCCCCAAATCTGAATTCCTTGGCTACTAAGTAATTGGATCACTGATAATAATGTACTGACTAAAAATACTAATTTCCCTGTTTTGGTTTCTAAGAGTGAAAATCACACAGTTGCTTTTACAGTAAGTTATCTTATGCTATAACTCAAGGACAAATACACTGTAGGTATTTAAGTGGAACTGCAAGGAAAAGTTCTCTTTGCTACAGGCTGCAAAGGCAACCTGGAGTGGCTCTCAAGACATTTAGGGCAACTAGCCAGTAATCCTATAAATGGAAGACCAGTTATTTTCATGTGAAAAAGGAAGGAGAAAGGAAGGACAAAGAGAAATTAATAATGCATTGTTTGTAAACTGCACCAGTAATAGGCAAGATGAGTTGATGACGAGGATAGAGGAATGAGTGCAAGTAGAACTGGCTTTAAAGCTGAGCTGTATTATCATGGTATTTGTGAAGAGGAAGACCTTTCAAATTTGGTAACAATATTCAGAAATGCAGCCAAGATTTTAAATTTTCATTATGCAAGAAGCATCAACTTGCAGTGTAAAGAAACCCAAAAATGCCTTGCTTGACCTTCCATCTGCTGCTTATGTATCTCCTCAAATGCTAAAAGTTGAAAGTAATTTCTTGATCTCATTTACTTTGATTCTGAGCAAAGAAGTGAGGAGAAAGCACTGAACAGAAAATGCTAAGTGACATTTAACAGTTACAGCTGTAGGGCTTGTGGTAACTGCAGTTAGAAACAGCCCTATTCTTTCACATAAACAAATCCTTTTGCGAGTAAATCCTTTCCACAGTCTTGAAATTTACAGGAGAAAAATGTGGGGACAATGTGTATCACTCCCAGCTCCCTCATGTGTGGTCCAGTTTCTGTAAACCTCTTTTAAGAATACCTTTGTGCTTCTCATGGTTGCTGCAGATCCCAATACTGCTCTACTGCCCTGAAGTTGAAAAGCCTGCCTTAAGGACCCCTAGACAGGATGTCTCCCTAGAAAAACAGGAGTTTTGTTGCTGTCATGGGACAACCATGTGGGCGGGGTGAGGTTTCTTTGCTCATTATTGCAGTTGTGGCAAACGAGGAGGAAGATATTTCTTTCCTTTTGAGCACAGTCTTTCAATCATGAGATGGGGTTGGGAAGATGATAAGGATATTTCAAAGGCTTTCTAATACATTTCATAGATAACTATAGATGCTGTTGGCAGGTATAATTTGATACTTTCTTTTTCACTACAAATTAAGATTCTGGTAGAACATTTTTATTTTCTTTTCAAGAAAAAGGAAACAAAATTCACAGATCTGACAGACACCCACAGACTGCCAATGCCACCAAGGACAAAGCAATGAAATAAATACTTTGCCAGTTATCCTATGGTAGCCGTATCTCTTTTCTCTCACTGTTAAGTACTGTAGCCATCTCCTTCCTGTGGAACAGGCACTTCCCCCGTGTTACCTATAGCTACCCAGTTTTGCATTGAAACAAATAATAATAAAAAAGGAGAACATTTCAATCTCCACATGGAAAAATGTAGACACTTATTTGAACCCTGTGATGAAGAAATCAAAACTTGTTGAAGTTCAAGGATATGGAAGAGATCCAGCCTCTTCAATGCTTTATTTGAATTGTCAAGTAAAAAAATAACTGAGGTATAAAAATGTATGCAGACACTTGTGCCAAGCAGCAGTAACAAGAACAAGCTACTTAATGGCACTGTATAAGTATGTTATTCTGGTTAGTTCATACGTTATTACAAAATAAAACTATACATGCAGCAATTTTGTCTTGACTGACAAGGTCACTTGGGCGTTATGGATCACTCAGCTTTGTTATTATAACACATACCCCAGAATTAAAAGCTACAGCAGACACGTCACTAATCTTCTTATCTTGAGTGGAATCATTTAATTGCCTCTTATTGACTGCAGCAGTATCCAGACACCAGACATCTGAACTCCTCTCTTGAACACCCTGGTAGCAACATGGTAACAATGTCCTTTCCCAAGGAACTATGACAGTGTTCTTCATAAAGGCAACGATTTTATCCTACACTAAAAGCTGATAGACTAAGTTTACTTCCCCTATTACATGTTTCATTACTTCAGTTTCTAGAGTTTTTAATGCGCTTTGGTTCCATTTGAAAAGAAAAATGTTCGCAAATACCTGAAAGCTTCTAGGCATGTTTTTTTTGTGCGACAAAATCAATCATTACCTCAGGTTCATAGAGGTTTTCTGGCATACTCTGAGCCATCCTTCAAGCCACATACAGCCCAGTGATTGCTCCACTTGACTAGTGAGTTTACTTTGCCAATTAGATTTTAAATCCTTAAGTCTTGCTTATTCTCATATGTCACATGCTAGCTTGTTTTATTTTAATCCTAGAACTCGTGTATGACATAATGCAGAGGAATCTATTTTATTTTTTTATTTTAATTTCTTTTATATTGAAATTTTGCCAGAAAACATGATCTTCCTACCATTACACAGAAAAAAAACCTGAACCCACTAACACTAGATCTTTGTCCTAACTTGTACATGCGACTCTTGAGCCTAAGAGTCTAATAATTTCTAAATTATTTAGAAATTCTAGTGTCTTGATCTAATAACAGAGAAAAAAACAAACAGGTACACAGATACATATCTATATTCAAACTTTCATTTAATTTATGGATGGAGCAGGATGGGATCTCTTTATAACGTCAGGCTTGAAGGAACATTCCACAGGTCACACACACAATGGGCACATGCAGTGGAATCGTATGTACAGGGACGTGTGTGCAAGTTCTGGTGCCAAGCACACCAGAGAATTTAACAGAGCTGAGGAAGAAATTATGAACAGAAATAAACTGATCATGAGCAGAGAAGAAGAAACTGTCAAGGAAAAGGAGCCAAAGAAAAAGAGACAGAATGGGCACGATGACTTGTCTGTACTTGAACATCTGACCTGTTAGTTGGTCGTCGCCTGCAGCAGGGGCGATGCGAATGTATGGTGTTGTAAGCTGAGTCACGATTATCGCAGCTAAGGCAAAGGAAGAGTTCCAGGTCAGCATGCATGAGGGAAAAAAAAGCCAGACTGAAGCTACGCCAGCAAGAAGAATCTTGGTCAGTCATTTATTGTCTGAACTTAACAAATAAAAACCAAAAAACTCCCACAAATTCCTTTTCATCTTCAGCTGTTAGTGTGGTTATTCGGCAAATTAATAAGCTGTCACAGGTGACTTTCGTTCAGGGAAAGTCTCAAAGCACATTATTTACTGCATTTGAGGAAACTGGAGACTCTTTGGCTCCACTTGTCACAGCACTAAGCTTTCTAAGTAAAAACAAACTGATTATTCAGATTACTCTAATAAGAACTTCTTCAAGTAATATGAGCTAGTTTCATTTTTGTTTTCTTATTCTGTAATACTACATTTTTCCTACAATTTTTTCAAGGTGATTTTTATGTAAAGCATTTTTGAGCTAGTTAAGATTAATTTTTCCTGTACCCATTTGGGTCACTGTCCTAAAAATGTTCACACTACACATATACTGAATATTCAGCATACAGAGAATGACAGCTGAGAGGTGGCACGCCTTTTATTAGGCATGTGTGTAACTGTCCCAGGTCTGAGTTTCAAGTTCATAAGAAAAAGCTGAAAACCCTGACTTGTTTGTCCTCTGAAATATCCAGACTTTTCTGACAAAGCTGTAACAACCACTGTCTGCTACAGACAACTATTACCATGGCTCACATTAATAAAATCTGTTATTTCTTTGTTTTCCAGCAGTTCTATGATTGCCTCTAAATGGTTAAGCACGCTGTGATACATATATATTAAGGAATATAAAAAAAAATTAAAAGGTCAGATCCAACATGATGCAGCTGGAGAATGATGCAAAGAAAAAATATTGGAAAATTAAGGACAAAATTATATGAAAGATCACTCATTTACATAGAACAGCCTGGGTGCTATTAGAAATGTGGCAGCGAGAGAGAAAAATAGATCATCTACCATCTGCAGACAATTAAACTCAAAATTGCTGCTGCATAATATTTTGAAATATCCCTCTGCAACACTGAAATGCAGTGTTGATAGTAGCTTCTAGAGTACTGTTGCTATTGGATTTAAAATATTATAATATCCTTTTCTCTCTCATAATTAATGAAAGCCTTCCAATATTGCAAAATTAGAACAATGATGCCTCCCTCTTGAGAACTGCATTCTTAGGAGATAATCAAGATGTTTCTATCCAGACAGTATTGTAAGTCATACCAGGAAATACAGTCAATATAAATCACAAACCACCACAAAGTTGATAATAATAAACTTGGAGGAGTTCTGGAATGTTTTCAACTTAGTCTGTTGAGATTTTACAGTCATTTAGCTTGAAGAAAGAGTAGGAATATGAAAGCCATATTTCAAGCAATATATGACAACCTTTATTACCACCGGTACAAAAAGCTATTCCTGTTTTTTGTTTGTTTGTTTGTTTAATTATCTTGTCAAAAATAATGGGAGATGAAACCCTGCAGTCTCCCCCTTTGTATATACACCAAATAGTCCCAGAAGTCCCAGAAGTCCTTCTCTATAGAAAACTGAGATCAGGAGACTCCACATCATAATAATGTGCTGTATGATCCTTCTACCAACAACTGCAGTGGCAAAGGCTTCCTCTGACTTCATCAGAAGCAGAAGGAGAATTTTCAGCTCTACAAAATCAAACATTCTCATCCTAATTCATACTTGAAATCACTGCAATCAGGATTTTTATATGATCTCTAAAATAACACATTTAACAGAGGTTTTGTTTGCAAAAATGTAATGGCCATAAAACAAGATCATTTTTTAACAGGGTACAAACTGAGGTTGTTTAAAATATACTTGATGGAATGAGGAAGTATTATATAGCTGCTGACCTCAGACATGCATTTGACCCAGTAGAATTAGGCTGCACTTTTCTGGAGACAGGCTGCACTCTTCTAACAGGAAACCTGTCAATATGATAATAAGCTATCTGGTGCACTTGGTCTCTGATACAGCTACAAGGTTTAGTGTCTGCCAGCTGAGCACATGCCTGACAGTAAAACACATGCATTATTTTCCTGACATCAGCGGGAGGGAAAAGTGTACTCAAGGTACAGAACAGTTCTGCTGGATCTGGGACACGAACATTTTGCTTATATTACAGTTACAGATCTTTATTTTAACAAAAATTTTAAGAGTGTATGGTGGGCCATGGAATGAGCACTGCATGACAGTGATCAAATCAACCCTCAACGATCTTAAGAAGGTCTTGAAGGCACCAAGAACTTTATTATCTGGAGGTGAGATCATTAAAGAGAATTTAACTGGCAAGTGACATAGCTCTGCTTGTGACATGTTCTGAATCCCCTCACTGGTCCTCAGGGCATATTTCAAACAGGCTAACCACAGTGGGGTGGCTTGGCCAATCTCAGCTGGCTCAATGGAGCAGCTTGGAAGTTGCCTTGAGTGACCTTGATCCTAAGAAGGGCTCCTGATCCTAGGAATGGCACGGCCCTTCATCCAGTAAAATACTTATATGTCTACTTTAAGACAGAATAGTTGTGAAGTAATCAATGAAATTATTCTCTGTGTGCAAAATTAGGTGCATAACTGACTTGATTAGGGCCTTGCTGGTGAGAGCATGGTGCTAACAACACCAAGGTTGTGGTTTCAATCCCTGTATGGACCACACTCACTTAAGAGCTGGATTCGATTACCCCTTGTAATTCAGAATATTCTGTGAAAGCATATGGTTGCTCACACACATAGTAAAATCTAGAGTACGTCTACGGATTTCAATGGCCTACACAAGGCTGTAGGTATTTTCAGGACCAGACAGTAATTCAAAAGAATACCGCACCAGTTTTATGCATGAGTGGCCTAAAGCACTTCCTCTAGCTTTAAAAATCACCAAACTTGAACTTCTGAAGATAAGAGAAGCCCAAACTACAAATATTTCAGGAATCTTACTAGTATGTGAAATTAGATGTAGTACTGGAGAGCATTCCCAATCTTATTTGTCAGGAGTACCAGAGCACATAAATAGATGGACATAACAAGCACACAGAGCTTAAGTAGCTTACTGTCTAGCAACTACACTGTAGTCTAGAAGCTCAGTGGAAAATGGTGCAAGTCTAAGAAATCTGACAGATTGCAATGGTCAGAGCAGCCACTGCTTACTGAGCTACTATGTGAATGTACTGAGTTGCACTGAGCTGTTTGCAGGGATTGAACAGGAGAGGAGAATGGGAGAGCACAATTTTATGTCTGGTCCCAGTGCAGGTATATGGTGATTTCTGATCTACGGACACAGAACGTTTTTGCTGTTTTTTTTTCTAACCCAAATGTGGGAGGCCCAGAGAGGGGACAGAATTCTGCTTTTCCTTTAAGCACCTCTGTTAGGTCCAAAGGGAAAACATCTGTGCAGACAGCTACTTTTAATACCGTATTAAGATATGTCATGGTCTCCACCTAATTTTTTTTAATTAACAGATTAACAATATAATACAAGCATTCAGTTTAAAATCATGGAAATCAGTAGCCCCCCAGAAAATTTTGCACCAGAGACTATAAATACCATCAGGGATACCTCTGGTCTCAAAAAACCCTCACAACAACTTCTAACATTATTTTATTATGAAAAAATCTGAAGCATGCTTTCAAAACAGTAACATAGGCAGATTTTTTTTTAAAAAAGCTGCATTTCTCACATCTCCATTGCCAAATGGGTTAGCTCAAAGTATCTTGTTGCTATGGGAGCTATTCCAATCCACAAAGTTGCCCTCGCTTCTCAAATGATAGAGTAAAAACTTTCAGTCAAGTAATTTAAATAGTTGAATATCCATTAGTGAGCAGGCATACAAATCTTCAAGAAATTTAAAATCCATTCATCTAATAATCTTTTATGATTTCTGATGTAATGTAGTTCACTCCTGGTATCTCTGAAGCTACTTGAAAACAATACAGAATTTCACTTGTCTCTGGAATTAATCTCTCATCCGTATTATATTTGGGTTGAGTTCAGATATTTGGAAGATTTCTATGGATGAGTAAGCAGTCAGTTAGTAAATTAAAATGACAACTACTTCCCTTGGTTTGGAAAAGAATAGAAGCCAGGAATCAGTTTGAAAAGGCATAAAAATGTATTTGTCACATTAGGGAGTATCCAAACTTTCAATAGGGGAAATTTTATGCTAACATTTCTGTTACTTTAAGCAATGACATTCATATCCACCCCATTTACACTTGGAGGTGGTGATGGAATTGTGATGTCTACATTGTAAAAGAAATCATGGTGGAACCAGTTCCATCAGGGATAGTCACTGTGACAAGCATGATGTCCTGCAAGGTGCAGCAGTATAGGGATGAAGCAGTTTTTGTTTCATGCTCTTGCCAGGTGCCCAAACTGCCAGGTGGTATTACCTGTTCCTACTCACAGCAGCATGTTCTTTCCTGTTCCTCTACTACAATTTCCAAGTAAGTTATACTATTTTATCACTTCATTTTCAGCCCTTTAAGCTGCCACCAGCTAAAGGTACTAAAAAGGTGACACTACAAAGATATCACAGATAAATCTAGCCCCCAAAGATAAATAGATCAACAATGTATTTATCTTTCCCTGTCTGGAGACAAAACCTACAGCCAGTACTGTCCCACTTATACATATTTATCTCACAAATGCTACTATCATGTACTGACAGTCAAGTAAATATAGCTGATATGTCTCATTAAAATGAAGAACATGATTTCTCCACTTCTTTTTTATACAGTAATTAAGTTAAGGTAATTGCTTATAAATAAGGGGATATATAGGCAGCTAGTAGGTACTCTGCAACTGGCCATTTCACAACTCTACTATATATATATATATTCAAAATCTTTATTGTGAGATCATATAAAAACCCACAGAATATATTTTAAAAGCCCTGTGTTCAAGCAGACAACCAAAAGTAATTAATATATTTATGATTAAAAACAAACAAACAAACAAATTTCTTAAATCCCAGGTAAGGATGCAAATGATTCTATGAAAAGTCTATAATATGTTTTGTGATCTGTTTTAGCAATATAAACACTTCTGGAAGTTTTCAAACATCATGTCAGGGGACTGTCAACAGGCTGAAATACAGAATACATGACATAATACAAACATACCTTTTGTGGCTACCCTGACGCAGTCGATTTTAGTTTCCTGTGTCAAATAAAGAGGAAAAAGGTCACATCTTGTGTTTCTAGACAGAGAAAGTCATCCATAATTCTATTCTTATAAGTCCTGATAAAATGTCAAAGCAGAATGTGCCTCATTCTGTATTTAACTGCTTATTAGCTAACTCCAAATTATATTCATAATATGGACAAACACTGCTTAGGTATGGAATGTAAACATTTCACTTAAGATTCCTCTAAAAGTAGAAAATGTGAAAGATATTCTCAGGAACACATGTAAATGCTCAGCTTTTTAACTCTGGCAACAGAATGACCTTGGGAGATTCTTCTTTTTCTTACAGAAAGTATAGTTTGAGGCATCATGTTAGACAACTTTAGAAAGAAAAAATAATCAATAGTGTTTCACATTTGTGCACTGTCGGTGCACTGTGAATGAGGGACTATTATGGTTTCTGGCAGAAAACATTTCCAGGCTGTCAGCACAGACAGCCAAAGCTTATCAAGAACTGAAACGCTCTGGGTAGGTCTGTCCAGGAAATGAAAAACAATTCCAGGAAGCAGAATTCTGATGAAGCATGATCTGTGAGATCTTTTTACACATTTTTAATTTCAGTTCCATCTAATTATTTTTATTTTCCTTTTTAATTTGTTTGCATAAAGGGTAAAGGGACAAAAAAAAAAAGTGATTTCTAATTCAATCTGGGACAACCAAATGAGAAAAAGGGAGACCAAGATGTTACAAACTAAGCTAACAGGACTGGACATGCCAAGACAGATGTGCTAAAATCAACAATTGTGTTTGGCTTAAACGTAACAAACAAATCACATTTTCTTGTTCAAAGCAAGAAAAAAAAACAAAAAGGAAGAAAAAAGCCAGTCAAACACAGTCAGTGGATAGCTTTTAGTTAGTAAGACAGAATGGTAACATACTACTTTGCCTGCTCACTACTGACAAAATGTGTGGTTTCCCCCTCCTCCTTCCTGTAACCTTTAATCATTAAGCAATATTGTGTTAGGAAAACTGCTATTTTTTAAACTCACTGTGTTAAATTTCACGGTTACTTCATTTTCTCATTAGCAACTAAATTGGGCATCCTGCTAGTTGATGCCAATCATTTATTTACACACAAACACTGTATAAAATCACGCCTGTTGCAAGACCTACCCCATTGGCTCTGCTAGCAGCTTGAAAATAGATGCTGTAGCTCTTATGAGGAAGAAGAGGCGTATTCCAGAAACCACTGTAGGTTTTGTTATCACCAATAGTAAAAGGCTGGGCAGCTAGTAAACCATTGGCTGGAATCTCTGCAGCGAAGTAGTACTGGGAATTCAAGAGTGAGGCATTCTGGAAATGAATGGGCACTGGGTAGCACTTTAGGATTTCAGTTGTCTTTTTGGTCCTCCGTGGGCGCTCTTCCTCAACAACGATTTGATAGACACTAGGAGTGTAGAAAGGAAAGAACAAAAGAAACAGAGCTTATTTTCAAACTTGGGCAGTCAAACCATACTAAAACCATAATAGCATACCAATATTTACTGGAAAAAAAGGACTGTTAAAATCAAAAAACACAGGAAGAAAATTAAATTTTAATCTTCAGGTGTATAAATTTGTGAATAGATTCATACTTTCAAATTCATTTTGTTCTGGAAAAACAAAATTAGCCATACAAACCACAGATTTTCACACAAGTGAATGTACAACACATTTTCTTGTTCAAACTTTTGTACAGAAAAAGTGTGCTTCATCAGTGCTAAAATATGGAATTAAGTATTATTTTGTTCACCAAAGCAAGATAAAGCTATAGAGTCCCTTCTCTAATCTGTTTAATTTACCTAAATGAAATTAAATAAGTACTAACATAAAAATGAAGTCATAAATTACAGAGAGACAGGGACCAGTGTTTGCTTAACTGTTGATATTACGAGTATTTACAAAAGCACAAAGTAAAATTCCAGTGGCATATTGACTATTGCTGAGCAAGTATAAAACACTTTTTGATGGAAGTTATTATCACTCAGCAAAGCACTTTTACACATCTTATAGATAACCATATCTTTCAGTTTCTGCATTCTGCAGAGCAAGTCAGTTTGCACTTGCAGTCTCTGCTGTACTGGGACTCACAGAGAACAGTCCATTCCTCTCCACTGTAAAGGTGCTATGGACATTCAAACAGGAACAAAGAAACTGCAATTTCTGCTGTATATGCAAACAGTGTAATCATTATACCCTTGAAGTTGCTGTAAAAGACTGAGTCAGTATTTTTAAATCTGTGATGTGGGAAGTCCATATCTCTAAAGAGGACTGGCTTACAAGTTTATTGCTTCACTGGAGACCAGTGGTTCTTAATCAGTATTTGTCTCCTGGAATCTCGAATCCCAGTAAACAAATCAGTCTAGATAACTGATGTCAAAGTGGCAACGTGTCCACATTTTTGCATATCATCTACACCCAATAAAAAATTATGATCTTTCAATTTGACAGTTCATAAAATCCAGCAATCTCTGTGTAGGAAGTTTCTTAAAGATGAAATATCCAGTCTTCTGATGTGATATTCTGTCATCTGTAGGTAGAAAAACAAGTTTACAGAAGATTCTGCCCAAAGTACAGGGACACATGGGCTGAGCTCCTGCAGGACCATCTTGGTCTGGACCCAACAGGGTGTACTGGCTTATTCATATCCCTGCACATCTATGGCTACATCCCTTCTGAAGGCAAACCTGGTTAAGAAATAAAAGGATGGACTGTCCAATGGCAGGAGGGATAATACTTTAAGCAGCCTGGTCTAGGGGAAGGTGTCCCTTGACCACATCAGGGTTCAGAATAAATGATCTTTAAAGGTACCATCAAACCCAAATCATTCTATGATTTTATAACTCCACCATTTAAGGTTTTTCGAGTCTTCATAATCAAATATCACCAAGGGGCAAAAAATGACAATTTTCTTGACCATCTTAGTGTTTTTTTACCAGGCTTACTGATCATGTGCCACAGACCCTGATGACTGTATTTTTAAGATCTAGCATCTCCAACATGAGATGCTGGACTTCTATGCTCACAAGAAATGCTCAGAAAGTAAACACTGAGAATGCAATCAATCAACCTTGTCTTCTGCCTGATTTAGACTTTTGACGTGGTGGAGCTTTATTTTAATGTTAACACACTTAAACCTATCTGCTTTTGTGAAGATGTCTACACTCTACAGTTCTCAGAGAACTGAGCAGAAAGAAGGTGCCTGCTTTAAGGTCATCCTAATTGCTTCTCAGACTCCATTGACTACAACAACTAAATACTCAACTTGCATGTAAACATCTGAAAGTGGACACTCAAATTTAAATGTTTTAATTTAATGCTGAACTTCAAGCAGAAATCTAACTATGCATAAATTTAGTCCAGTCAGGGACACAGAAATGTCTTGAGGGTTCACTTGAAGGCCTCTGCCTGCACGCTTTGCAGCTCTGTGCAACAAAGAGATATTCTGCTTCATATCCAGCAGAAACATTTTCATTAGTTGATTAATTCCATGCTGAGTAGTAAATGAAGGTCAATCCACAGTAATCTTTCTTTGATCCTGTGGGAACTGATTTGCAAAAAAAACTAGCCATGGAATATCTACATTACAATCTTGTTTTTTTCTTACAAATCAATTTTTGACGTGATTTTCACAATTAATTTTCTAGAACAAACTATAGTTGCTTAGAACTGGGATTCCAAGCTACTTTGAAGACAGCATATTGCTCCCCTAACTTAATTTGCAATGAATCTACTATAAATACCACTTGCAAACTTAAATGGAGCATAGGAAAAAAAAATGCAGAAGGTAATGTAAACATTTATTCTTGCAAGGTAGTGAAGCTGGATACGCTTGCCTAATACTGCAGCAATGTAAGAATCCCTCAGTTTCACTAAAGCATGACGGATAGTAAACTAAATTACTTCTTTCTTGAAGCAGGCCTGAATATAAGAGGGACTTCAGACTAGATGAGATAATATGAGCTGCTTCTGTACTGGCTGAAATGAGGATTCTCCTAATTTTTCACTCAGTGATTAAAGCAAAATGGTTGACATTTTAGAAACAAATCTGCCATTAACTGCTCCTTTTCCTGTGGTAAATCCGTATTTAGTTATACTACAAGCACTACTCCTTGTATACCTTTTAGATGTCTTCCATTTACTCATTTTCAGATACTTTAAAGAAAGAAGTAATTTGACTGGAGCAATTTCAAACTCAAAATGTCCTTTAATCCTTACTCCACAAGACAAATTAGATTTGCAACCATCTAGACCTCAAATCTATTTGCTCTTTAATAATTTAAGCACTGAAAGGTCAAACAACTCTTTTCTGTTCCCCTTCATCAAAGTCCGAGTACTAATGAAAAATAACTAAATCCTATCTGCTGGCCAATTTCCACACACTGCTGTTTCTCTGATGTCAATTAACACATTATGAGTACCTGGGTCAATGGAAACCAGATGAAATTTTACCAGTGATATGTTTTACATTTGTACAGATGAGATCATCCTGCTAATGAATTTTACAGAATTAACCCAATTACAATTATAATCCAAAAGCTTTCCCTAGTTCTTACAATTAATATTGATTTCTTCAATATGTAACAGCTGGACTGCCTACTCTGAAAAGGGTTCAAGCTCTGTGAATTGAGCTAGCTGTGTGCCACGACTCAATTACGCCTCTTATGTCTTAGTCAGGTTTCTGGCTTGTGTGAAGTTGAATTATTCCTTTTCCACACCTCTACATTTCAGAGAATAAAGTCTTCCTATCTATAACCCAGAAAATAAGTTTTACACTAGAATGAAAAGTACCAAAAGCATATCGGTTATCAGCAGCATTTAGACTGATTTTTCTGAAGGAAAGAAATGTAATTTAAGTATAATTCACATTACACCTTTTTACTATAGAATTTCAATACCTTGGAAATTAAATACAAAATTTATTTTCATATAGACTGGTTTGCTGTTACATTAAGAAAGGAACACACGGCAGTTATTTTTAACCTAGGATTCAAATGCTTAAAATTTGGGGATTTTAAAAGGTGTATGGAAAAAGAAAAAAAAAAAATGTAATTTTTACACTGCTTTTTATTTTAACAATTCCAAACCAGTTCCAAATTTAAATGATTATGCAGAGATACAGATCTGAACATGATACTTTAACTTTTATTAGAAATTAGACATAGCAGGTCTCTCAGATATTTATTGAATTTGGATAGCTTGAATTGGAATAGTGTGTCAATGTCTGACAAATATACTAATTTTTTCAGATTTGAAAAAGAGACATGAAATCAGAAAGAAAACATGTTAGTCTGGTAATAAAAAATGCTCAGAATACTTGGACAAATGACAGTTTTAAAGAAGACTTAAGTATATATCTAGATTTAGCTACGTGAGATCATGGGTTTAGGTAACCTCCTGAATCAGGACATTATTCCACATTACTCGAATGCTGTAAATAAAATTTTATTTAATCAAAGTCTCACTCAATGTTCCAAAATAACTTCCCAAGAAGGACGTATTGGATGCAAATGTGAAGTTCAGAATTCTTCATACAGGAGTCCTTAACATGTACAATCTAGGCATTTATTGCAACTTATTAATCTAAAATTACACCTAATTCCAAATTACAAACAAAGGGAAAACAAGTTTGATTACTTCATTATCAAACTGTCAGCTCTGTTTTGTCTCTCTAAAGCAGTCTTGATGCTTTACATAATTGAAGCATTAAAGAAATTTTTTAGAATTAATTTCACAGAAAGGAGATGGCCTCAGGAACTGAATATAGACAAAGACTACCTGAATTTATTTACTAGCCTTAATACAGCTGCTGTGTGTGATCCTAGGCTAGCCAATCAACTACTATGGGCCTCAGAAATCCAGCTGTAAAATGAGAACAAAAAACTTTCTTATTCCATCTGGCCTGCTTCAACTGTTTAAAACCTCTTCAAATTCTTCTTACTATTCTTGATTTTGTTTTTCCCCTAGGAAATGTACAAAGCTCTTTAAGGTCCACTAAGAGTACTCTGATCAGCTGTGCAAACTGTTGGGCTACCTTTGCAGACTGTTATGGTGGCACTCTTGAGCCTGATTTGAAGTTTTCTGCTCACTGTTTTAAGTTCATGCTTTATTAGAAATATATGAAACTGGTACTTTTAATAGATTTATTTCTGTACTTTGACTTGCATGCTTGCTTTGTTTCAATGCTTACAGAATAGCAACAACAACAAACAACAGAATAACCCTTAATCTACATACTGACCACTAGTTCAGTTACTCATTCCCACAGCCCTATTCATCTGCATACTAGAACCATTTCACTGCATTCTTCTACTAAAATAACAGTTCCAATAGAGAGCAAAATTAAGAAACCCAAACCCCACCCCATTATCTCAGTTCTGAGTCTATGAATTACTTGATTGCTCAAACTGTAAGAGTCCCCACAGCTTGTAGGTCCCCATAGTCTCAGCGAAACTTCTGTAGACCCTGAAAATTCTTCTATCATACTGCCATTGAAATTTTTGTTTTGCTCATGTTTTGCATCTAAAACTTCATGTATCTTTGCTCATTGTGTGTTATGCCCAACATTGCTTCTTGAAAAGAATACAGCCTTTGGACAGTTTTTTCTGTATAGCATGCAAAGTAATTTCACCTCTGTCATCAGTTGTCTCTGACATGGTTGTATCATATTTATATGGATTAACACAGAAGATATGCCTCTATTTCTCCATGTCCTACTATTGCACTAGATTCTTGTAATTCATCCTGTAACTTCAAGTTTTACAGTTCTAGAAATTTTATGTAATTATACATATGTAATGTACCTTGAAATGGAAGAGGGAAATTACTCTTTAAAGGACAGGAATTAATAATTTATGGTTAGCAGGAAAATAGAAAAAGGCTACAAGAAATTGCCACTAACTCTCCTCCTACTGTGCAAGAGCCTGTATATTTATTATAGGTGGATTACACAAAGGTGATGAACAACCCCCAATTTATCAGGTGTCTCACCATCACAGCTACACAGGCTTTGCCAATGGGTCAGGAGTTCTAGGAACACCTAATATACAGTGAATAAAAGATACTCTATGCAGTCATTTCTAGAACAGATTCAATGCCAGAAAACCAGCTGAATAGCAGTCCTGTCCTGCTGACCACTGTCCCTGTGATCACTTTGCATATTTTATCAAAGGGGAAGCACACATGGTTCAGCTCTGGACTAGAGGTAAGACCAGGGAGTTTTTGATTAGCAGCAGGACAAATGAGTATACCTACTAATGGTGGAGAAGACTGTTTAAGGCAGCTGCCTCTATTTCAGGGATATTTTATTTGGGAGATCAGAGATTTTCTGGGCTTTATGCAAAATGCAGCATTGCCCACTGTAGCTTCTAAAAAAAGTGAAGAAGCTTAAAAAAATCCTTGTAGGAACATAATGTTCAGACATGAAAGTACAGAACTTAGAGTGAAGGAAAACAAGCAGACTAAACAAAACCTCTACATTGATGTTGCTGTACCAATGGCAACAACAATGCCAGCAAGTATTTTTAAAATCATACATTAATATGTGATTTATATAAGGAGTAAAAAGTGACTTAGGCAATCCTGCAAATAATATTCACACAACACATAGTCATCAGAATTCTTGCAATGGTTCCCACTTAAGCACTTAACATATCAGTTTAGAGGTATATTGCTTTCTCCTTTGGGTGAGTGAAGGGAGCCTTAAATCCTTCTAGCTTTATGGAGTGAAGGGAATCTTAAATCCTTGTAACTTTTTGTTTGCATCTTTACTTGAAGGTAGGAGGTTCCACGTAAACAAAAGCTTCACAATCTTTGGCAGGTTTCTAACTCCGTGCAACAGTTGTTGCCTCACAAATGTAGGAAAGGTGCTAAGTAAATAAAATACTTTCTACTAGAGGCTTGTTCAAATAAAACACTTTGTGCTAGTGGCTTGTTCAAATTTGAATGGAGAAATTCTACTTCCACACCTTCCTTTATTTACTACTAGCTTTGCAGGTCAAGAGGTAAGTGGTTAGATTCTCCAAGGCAGGGCCTGTCTTCATTCTCAGGAAATACTATTACTGGCACCTGAAATTTTCAGCCCATGGGGAAAAATCAAATTCAAGAAATCTTCTGGAATCAGACCTGGCATGAGCACAAGAGAGACTAATATTATACAATATTATATGACCTCCATTGTCATGCAAGGAGCCCTATTTCTCAGATCAATCACAGCAGAAATACCTAAACGGCTGTAAAGGAGGAGATAAGACAGCTGAGGTTCAGTCCCTAGAGATAGTGCCAAATGTAAACTCTCAGGTGTCGTAATAAGCTTTATCTTCACAGACCCAAGTCCACTGGGGAACAGTATCTGGTTTCTAATGTAAAACTCCTAAGCTGCTTTGTGACTGCCCAACTCCTTTGTACGGACCGTCTCAAAGACTTAAAAGTCAGCATTTATGAAGGAGATTTTATGGGAAAAATACATCCAAGCAAATCTCTCCTTAGCATTCCTAAGGTTTTATACAGGAAATCCTGACAATTTTTTCAAATGGAAAGCATGATGTCACTGGAAGTTCAAGATATTTTTCTTGTTCTTTCCTCCAAGGACAGTCACCAGGGGAGGATATGACAACAGGTTCAATTCCTTTGAGAAGGAAAACATTTGCTACACAAGATCTTAATTGCAGAAGAGGCAGATATGCTCTGAAAATGGTAATTTAATGGCCACCATAAATTCGTAATACATTCAAATTATTTTTTTCCAGACACAGTAGAAATAATACATTTCTCTTTTGCAAATCTGGACTCCTTAGGATTTAAAGGACACATCAGAGCTTTGGCTCAAAAAAATTGCATGAAGAAAATTTGCAAGGAAAAGGAGACAATGATGCATCCTCCTTCCACTTTCCAGTGGCCAGATTGGTGCCACCTAGTCCTGATGACACCAGGTGTTAACCTTTTTGTCTTATTTCTTAGTACCGAGATTCATTGTTTTAGAGAACCTAAGCACTTGCCAGGGGCAGAATGTGTCCAGCAGATCTTCAGCCTTGTAATTGCAGGCAGCTGTAACACCATTCACAAAACTTTTCTCAAATGTTTCTGCCTTTAGATTCAGTTATCACAAATGACAATCCACAATGTAGTTTTGTTAGTAGAGAAAGAGAGAGAGAGAATGAAAAATCTTACAAGGATTCGGTTTGTAATATTCTTATTTGGCAGGACAATAAAGGCTGAGGCAGTAGATAATCTGTACTTGGTTATACAACATAAAGCCTGCTGATGGACTGTAATTTTAAATTTGTTCCATCCATCCTTTGCAAAAAAGTCAGTAAATTCAATACATATGATAACCTACACTTGTTCCAAAGAAGTATTAGTTTATGATGTAAAGCATATTAAAATTTTTAAGAACTATTTGCCCAACACATGCATAAGTGGTGGTTAGACATAAAACCAACAATAATTGTGGCACAAGAGACTGCTCTGTTGTTAACTAAGATTGGTTAACTAGCAAGGGAATCAAAACTGTTCTCTCAACCCTCCCACCTCCCCTAATCCTTGATAAATATTGATGAAATTATATTTTTACCTCTCTGGCTATACAACCCCATGGTTAATTATTTGTAATTAAATACTGGTGCCAAACTATTTCTTGGGAGTGTTGTTACTGCACTGGCCTACAAGAGTGACTGCCATAATTACCACAAACAGGATGACAAAGATGACAGGATGCAACTATGTTTTCAAAACTACTATGGACATTGCTACACCTGAAATTCCTTAATTGTCAAATAAGAGTTTCCCCATCCCTACTGTTCCAGGGGCTGAGTACTGCTCTATACTAATATGATCCAACTGATAAGACACAAGGTACTTGCAATTGAGCATACTTAGAAATAACCACATAATTCTACCTTTCTTTTTCGTCTACAAGGTAATCCTATACACCTCTTTGTTATTTTGTAGGGGAAATTTTTAATTATGGTTTCTTCTGCTGAAAAAACTAAATATTATAAAATATTGCAGGCCACAACCCCCCCCATGATCAGAAATACAATTTTTCTGAAACACTTATAATTTCACTGTAGCTTGTACTCTCCATTCTTAATACAGATTTATGTATCTGGCTGCTTTTTCATCAAACTCAAAAATGTCAAGAAAATATATAAATTTTGTACATAGCCTCTAGACCTGCACAATACAAAGTGAGTACAAAATGTGAATAAAATTAAGCCTACCAACACAGTACTGTTTCACAAGGAGCTCAAAGTAGTTTTCTAAAGGTGCAAGTAATACGATGCAAGAGAGACCTGGCTCTATAGCCATGATTTCTTTTAGCTGTTAAATGCTGGACAAGAAAAGGACATCTCTGACTACAGAGCTCCCCTAACACGCCCCATACAGTATCAATGAGATCAATCTGCTAAATCCAGGCTGCGAGTGACAAACTAAGAGGGGCACCTGAGACCTGGCAATGCATTTTGGTGGCGGTGGGTTTTTCCCCCCTTGGGTGTTTTTGGGTGTTTTTTTTTTTGGTTGGTTGTTTTTTTGGTGGGTTTTTCTGTGTTGGGTTTTTTTTTTGTTTGTTTGTTTGGTTGGTTGGTTTAGTTTGTTATTTTTCACAGAAAAAGAAAGAAATGTTGCAGACAAGCAATTGTGCATGTGAAAAGAGAAAAAAAGAGAAAGAGAAAAAACACAACTAGGAAAAGATTGAAATATTCAAGAATACAGAAGTTTACACTAGGCAGGAATGTAGAGAAGAAAATAGCATATAATGTACAGAAAACAGCCTGACATGCATCATCCTGTTTGGTAAATAAGAACTGAAAATAAAAAGCAGCAGTAGGAAAGATAAAATAAAAATGAAGTCTACCTAATATAGATAAACTTTAAACAAAACATTTTTAACAACTTACACCCAACTACTTTTTTATAAATTACACACAGTATGTTTGTAAAAGGTGTTTGATTTCATAGCTATATTATGAAGTCAAATAGCTTTTACAAACAAATTGTGCATAATTTATAAAATTACTTTATTTCACAGTAGAGTTGAGAAACCATATGATATACTTTCATAAGCTTGGGGAGGGGGGGATTTTTATCCAAGAATGACTGCCTACAAGACCACTTTACACTCATTATGATTTACTAAGCATTGCTTTTAATTGCTCTACCAACTGATACTTGGCTTCTTCCATGAATAACTATGTTAAATGTAAGCTCATAATCTTTTTGATAGGTATGTCACCATTAACTTTTTGGCAACAATAAATCATCTCTGTTGACAGCTGTTTCATGTTTAAGGGACAAGAACATCCCATTTACATCAACCAAGTATTGGGTTTTTTAAAAGGCCATTCGAAACAGAAGATGTTTCAAAGCCTTATAAATAGAACTAAAACACTACAAGTTTTACTGCAAGAAATCCAGAGTGCTGTAATCCCATCTCTATTCCATGTGTCATCCATGATACCTAGCTCCTACCTTCAGTATGCTCAGCTCCTTTTAGTATCTCCCAAACACTGGCTGGAAAAGAGGAGACACATGCTGTGGCTGCTTCTGGGCTACATATTGGCTTACTGATATGTGAATTGTAGCTCTGTGCTGATGGACCACATGAAATGAACTAACTCATAATCTAACACAGCCTAACCCTACAGATGCTAATCTCTGCTTTCACAGAGATTGCAAAGTATGTGAAAAACTTACTACTTATGCAACATTCAAACTATTGCTTGAAAATGTCCAAGTAGTCCAGTATTAATGAGGGAAGGAAGGAACATACAGGCAGATGGAACAGGATGATACTTAAGACTTGTTTACTTAGGAAACCAGGAAAAAAATCAGGTGTAAACTTTAACTTATTTATCAGTCAGAAGTTTAATTCTGATCTTGGACATGTAATATAGCACACAGAAGACAAGGAATACTCCCTTTCTTCATTTTACCAGTGAAAAGTTTTATTCCTACTGAGTAATGACTCAGTCCCTCTAGGAACCAGATAGTATTGATCTTACTCCACAAGGCTTTATGCTCTTAATTTAAACCCAAGCAGCAATATCACCAGCTTAAATGATTCTGGTATAAACTGAACTAACCTAAAGCTTCAGATCCTCCAGGGCTTTGAGACTGACTTCATTACTAAGCAGTACAAAACAGGGATGCCTCTGACTTTCTTTATAGTCGTCTGACAATTTGCCTTTAGAATTAAAGCAAACCACAGAAACATTGTGAAATTGCTAATTCCACAAAATAGTCCACAGAGCCACTATTCTGAGATCTTCTGGTGGTCAACAGGGAAAAGCTGAATAAAAAAAATAAAATAATTTTCAAAGAGTAAGCTATACATTCAGCTGCTTATTAAGCCACTCCTCCCCATTGCCAAGTTGTTTGCAATCACATATAGGTATCCTTTCCTCTTTTTCTTTAGATTACTTCAATTTATTTTAACTTGAGATATAGTAATGAAGAAAGCATTATATATTGACTTACAGAAAGTGAACCACACTGTCCCTACCCCACCAGAAATAAAACTGTGCTATCATCTGCATCAATCCCCAGGGCTTGATCCCCTAAGTCATCCTTCCCACCACAGCAAGGCTACGCTTTTCTGTAGCCAGAAACACACTGCAGTTCCTCTCCTGACCATGAGAGGAGGCTTAGCTCCTCTTCATCTCTGCAACAGAGCTCTCCCTTGGGGAAGAAGGGCCTACCATTCTCTAAGCAGCTTCACTGTGATCAAACAACTAAAAATAATTTTAAAAGAAAGCTGCAGGTTTAGATTTCAAGAGGCTATTTCTGCTCTTAAAGAAACAATGAGCAAGCCATTTCAAGTGCAGAGCTTGTTCTATACTATCCTGCTAGTGATCTGTCCTTAATTTGAGTACTTTTTCCACTAATCATTTATTCAAAGCAGTGAGGGAAGAAGGAAGAGGGTAGGAGGGACGTGGGGAGAAAGAGGGATGCAAAGGAAAAAAGGGAGAGACAGAAAGGGAGAGGCAGAGGGGAAGGGAGATTTCTGTGTAAAATCCTGCTGACAACAGGGATGCCAGTTAATCACAAGTTATGTGGGAAGTTTTCATAATGAAAGCCACCAATCATCAAAGTTATCTAGCTTTATGAAACAGTTCTCTCCAATCTTATTTACAGATATTTATATGGTAAGACTTTCTCCATCTTTCAGAATTTGTATTAAAACCACCTTATTTCCATCAGAATAGCTTAGAGTAACACCCACCATCCCCTTGGTATGCAGTGTAGCGCAAATAAATTAGTTTGGTTTATTCCAGTTTAAAGGACAAATAACAAAACATCAACAAAATATCAACTTAGATATTCAGATTTTTACACTGGCCATGCTGTGGAGGTCTTTGTGCTTGGCAGAGCTCAGAGGACAATGTGTAAAAAAGAGTGTATGACCTAAACTGGTCTTGCTCATAAAATAACTGCTCTTGCACAGACCAGTTAATAGCTGGTCTTGCACAGACCATTTTTGTTAGATGCCGCATGTCTGATACAATAACACAACACTCAATATTTCAGTCTTGTAACTTTAATTTCTCTTTGTCCTGGCTTGATCAGGATAAGATCAGTTCTAAATTGTCTTGGAATATTAGCTGGGTACCACAAATTTATTTTGTATTCTCTCAACCATAACTCATTACATGGAACTTGCTTGGCATCAATAAGTCACTATGGCTTTTGTGTGTGTATGCGTGTGGGAGCGCGTGTGTGGCTCAATACCCTGCTGCTAGGCTATTTAGTGATAAAATCTGATATAATAAAATATTAATTACAGCTGAAAGGTTGGGCGAGAAATATGAACTCAATTACAGTCCCATATTGTGAACAAAGGGCATGGTGAAAAAATCCTTTAGTTATAGATGTTTGGGATAATAAAAGAACAACTAGAACATTAGACTCAAGCTGAGTGCTCCCTAAAAGGCCACCTGTTATTAATCTTCACATCAGGCATAGAATTTCAAGTAAATTAGGTCAAGATGAAAGACTTTTGCTGCTGATTTTTTTTTTTACTTAACTAATTTAAAGATTTCTCTGAGTATTTTTTTCTTTGATGTCACTGTAATTTAGTAATTAAAAATTTGTAACAAGCACAAGGACACAGCAATTGTAATGAAAGGTTAGGTATCATATATAGTATGCAAAATAAACACCTTATACGGTGGCAAGAACTAGCAGTTTATTCTAGAATTCTTCATTTGAGTCAGATTGCCAGTTTCTCAGACCAAACTGTAAGCAGGTGCGGTTATATCATTTTAGAAAACCTCTTTTTGGGTTTGCTTGTTCTTCAAAAAATACCAGCACTGGAATAAAAGTTATTCTAAGACTTCTTAAAACATACATTTTTATTCATCTATTTGATTTACACGACTGTGAAGCCAGACGCATTACTGAAGATTTAACAGAATGTGACCAGACTGCAAACAAGCACAACTGTAAGCCAAAGTTTGTCCAAATCAAATGAAATGACCTTGAAATCCTATGCTTAGCAGCGAATTGTAAGAACTAAGAAATCTTATCTATTACTGCAGGCTAAAATGTGCCATTAGATCATCAAGTAAGATTCTTGTTGTCTGATGAACTGTGTTTTCTATTAACATTGTTTTCTATTTCAACAAATTTTGCTGAAACTATGGCAGTATATTTTGGTACCAAGCCAGAAAACAGACTTTCAATGAATTTACATTTATGATGTTTGGAACAATCCAAAGACCATTTCAAAGCTTCTTAATCAGCTTTATGTTCTTTGCTTAATTTCTTTTCAAGAAGAACACAGAAAAATGGTAAATTCCTAAGTACAAGATAAAAGTATCTTGGTACAGCAAGCAAAGTGCTTTTATAAGCCAGTATTACACCATTTAACTCCTCAGTTTTCAGGTTGCCAAGGCCAATTTACAGAACAACAGGAAAACATGGAAAACGGAGTAAAGTCTTGTCACAGTTTAAAAGAAATTAAAGAAAGCTAAACTGTCTAAAATAATTTAGTCTAAAAAAGAAACAAAGTTAGAGGGGATCTGCAGGAAACAGTCAAAATGGAAAGCCATGTCAGGGCTGACTCTTCCTTTCTTTTCAACCTGCCACAGAGAAAGAAAATGCTGATGCACAATGGTACTGAGGTACAGATCAATGAGGAAGACACAAAAGACAATTCCAGGAGTCTGAACACATGCAAACCAACAGGCAACGATCTGCAGGATCACACAGTCCATCTTACCAGAATCAGAAGTATCACTTCTGCAAGTGTGTGCCTAATTCTCTGATACTCAAAGACAGCTCACTGCTGCTTGAAAATTGCTTATGACTGGAATGTAAAGATTCATTACAACACACCTTCAGCTCCAAAAAAGTTTCTGGCACCCATCAGATTCCACCTGGTTCCATCCTGCTATGTGAGGCAGGGAGCAAAAAAGAAACAGACTAGGTATTTTTCTTATTACAGAATAGGATGCCAGGCTGTTACCCTGTCTTCACAAATTGTGTAGAAAATAGATCTAGCAAGGTCTGAATGACCAGTTTACTTGGATTCTCAAGAAAACAGGAAGGCCAATTCCCACCTAACAGAGACAATTGTAGTTCTTTAAGTCTAAATGGGATGAGTATGTTATGTCACTTACACTAAATAATTCTGAGATTCAAGCATCTATTAATAAATAAATAAATAAATACTAAAACATGTTGTTTTCATTCTACAGTCTTCAGAGTAGCTGGATATGATACAATAACATACTGGAATTAAAGGAAATGGAGTAACACCAAAATAAAGCAGCAGTCTTCATGCAAGAACCTGCCTGAGTAATATCTACTTTTAAAGAAATCCAGGGCCACTTTCAAACAAGAGATTTCTTCCTCAATAGCCATGAAGAAGATCAATAGCTACACAAAGTTAAATTAGAAGAGTAGTGAAAAAAATACATTGAGAAATTACATGATATCCTTAAGGAACAGGAATATTCCCTCATATCTAAATTCATACATAAATGATAAAGATACACTATTTCTCAGTCTCTTGTATCCAACTCCCAATTTATGCATATTATATGTAATGCTACCTCCTAGAGTAGTGGTTTTCATTCTGTTCTCCACAAATTTGTAGAAAATTCCGTTTGCAGAAGGTAAGAAAAACATGCAGCTTCTGGATTTCAAATCACAACAGTAAGACCAGCATGTAGGCTGAAATATCTTCAGGGGTTTATAAATTTAAAAAATAATTATATTAAGAGAAACTGATTATAAAGATTACAATTGATATTCTAGTTCAATGCTTTGTAGTAAACAATAGACTACTGCAATGCTGTTACTATGCCCGGGAGAGTGTCCATGAGATGTGGGACAGTCTGCAAATACACTAATGTTCGTGGGCATGACTATGGCCAGTTACACAGCTTTTATTTATGAATGTGAATTAATGTGCACATGCAAGTTGATCAAGGAACCTGAATATTACACAGAAATTAAGAAGCGGGATTTAGAGCAGGAGATCAGATAATGGATTAATAACACGGTTAATACTAAATATATCCTACATCTTCTACAAAGCTGTGCCCTGGAATTTAACTATGGAATTGAGCTGGGGAATTAAGATAATAGAAGTATTAAAATGAGCAGTTTATAAGTAGATGGAGAAGGCTTATTTTTTCCTTGTATTCAAGGATGCTCTGCAATGTGCTGGTTTGTGTACAGCACAGGAAGAAAAATATTTGCTGAGGCAGCTGACTAAATACACAAGCCAATTGCAACAGGTTTTTTGACTCAAAGCTTGGAAACTGTTTACTGCTCATTAAAGCACTCACAGCGGATATGAAGTTTTTGATCTATTCAGTGAGGGGATTCAACGCAGAACATGGAGAGACTAGCTCCAACAGATCCACTCTGGTCGTTTAAGATGTGGTCTCATTTGTCCATCTTCTCCTGCCAGATGCTTTGTTTTCATGGGAAAATTGGTGGGAAGCAGTCGATGCCTATGCTTCAGCTGCAACTGCAGAAGCCAGTGTTATCACTTAAGTACCCAAGGCACAGGCACATTTTCTCCTGCTGGCTCTGCTCTAGGACAGCAAGACCACAGCAAAAATAACCACAACAGAATTCTTGCCTCTCAATGCTATTGTCTCCTGCCACAACTTAAATGCAGTGGGTTTCGGTCCAGCAATTTGGAAACTGAGATTACTGTGTTCATTTTCATTCTTTCTTCCCTACAAAAAAGCTCTGCAGGGCACTTTAATCAGCTGTGCAAAACGATGCAGGCAGACACAGCAAACAAGTCAGTTTTTGTGGCGTCGTCTCCAGTTTACAGGACTTCTGTGGATAAATACAAGGCTGACCTTCTATTCTGTCAGTGAAGGTATAGCTCTTCCTCCTCCCTGCACTGGGAATGACTCTGGTAGGATTAGGTGGCATAGAAACCTTGGCAGCATGACATTGTACAGCTCTTCCCACAGGAAATCTGGCTGTAGATAAAAGATTCAGCACAGTTCAGGATTAGCACAACTGTTAAACACAGATGAGATTTTGGCCTTGTGCTTCTACTACCCTACGAGGCTGATCTTGAAAACAGCTTCAACTCTAGATGTGAGAATGCAGATAATTCATCTGTCCTCATCTGATTTCCCCATGGTACTTTCTCCCTAAATTCAACATTTTTATAATGCCTTACACATCTATCCTACCGTTCTCTGAGGCTGTTTTAGGCTAAGGCTTTTACACTTCCCCTGACTAAAGAGCTGCTGCTTTCAGTTGTAGAGCCCAGTAAGTGACTCTAATGTTTCTTTGTGTCATTTAATGTAATCCAGTTGAGCAGATTAGCTTTTACTTAGCAATGCTTTAGAGTAATGATGCTTGTTGTAAATGCCAGAAATTTCCTTTCCTACTTAAATGAACAGTATAACAGAAAGTTTACATGTTAATATTCAGCAAAATGAATACTCCTTCAGCATCAAGTGTGGGGAATGACAGTGTTTGACTTGAAGTGCATCTATAGCTTTTCTTCATCTTTCCATGTAGCACTCCTCTTTACTCTTTTGTTTCCTTTAACATTACTTAGTATCAAATAAAAGCATTTATTTGATTGCTTGCAATGCATGATCAAAATGCTTTAGTACAAATGGTTCAATGGTTTAGAATGGCTCAATCAAAAATTTATACTGAGAGTTAGGAATTGCCCCAAATTACTTTGTTCTGGAAGCCACAGTCCTCCTGCTGTACATTTAAGTATTAGCAACAGAATTTATTTCTAATGCAGTCATTTAGTGTGTGCTAGTGAATAAAGGGCTTATACAAACTTACTCAAAATGCACAATACTTAAGAAAAAATCCTAAGGTCAAAAGCAGTATGGAAATGCACCATTGTCAAAGAAGCTTTAGAAAAGCCAATTAAAGTGGTACTGATTGCTACGGTGTTACAACCTAAATTATTAGAAAAATCCCATTGACTTTTTGCTCCTTGTCACTTGGACAACTCTGATTCCTGGGAGAATCTTGACAAAAGTTTATGCTCTTTTGGGGGTTGTAATGTACAGAACACTGAAAAACATACTTTTGGCTGTGTGACCATAGTGCTTTGTGACATTAACAGCACCACCTTCCTTACCTGTTCCAATTCACCACTGCCTAGAAAATTTATATTCGAGCTGTTTATATATGTGCTCTCTGAACTAAGATTGCTCTCCTTCCCCTCTGAAGTATATTCCCCTGATTCATTTTTAGAAAATAACCCTTTGGTTATTGGGCCTTAACTGGCTGGCTAAAAAAAAAAGTTGAGCTCTCCTGGTTCCTCCATATGTAACACAGGTTTTCCGTGACTATTTATGCCAAAAGACTCCACTGTTGGAAGTGCCAGTACATTGGTATTTCTTGGTAGATCAGAACAAGGCTTAAGAGCTCACACGAGGTCCTGCCAGTGTCTTGTACAATGGTGTTCATAGCTTGTCACCTCTGCTGGAAAGCCCACCCGCTGAGTAGTCTACTTGCCTATTTCACAGCCATGCTGTGTTTTGATGATTCCCAGTCATACTGTAAGCCATCCACACACACTTCCTTCTCCTCTGTTATTTCCAAAAATGAGTTTCTATCTTACAACATTCATCCTTCTTATTAGGTCATAAAAGGCAAACTTTGCATCTCATTCTGAAGGCTATTCAGTATTTTCTGTGCAACGTTCCAATCCAATGCTGCAGGCAGGATTACTGTCAAATGGATTAAAATGCGTTATATTTATATTGTAGATCTATAAACAAAACAGGCATTGAGTCGCCTCTCAGTTGATAATTTGGTATGTCACTATACAGCACAGTGAACGTGTATAATCTCTGTTTCAGCACTCTTAGGAATAACTTAAAAATACATATTTAATTTCTTTATGAAAGAAAAGGAACTGAATCTTGAGAATCACAAAAACCAGAAAGTATATGGCATAGCTAGAGAACAGAAATACTGATGTGCAGCATTGCCAAGGCTTCAGCACTAACAGGAACCAAGCTGACATCCCCACATTCAACAACCACTAGGGGAAACATAGCTGGCCCACATCCTCCCCCTTCAATCCTTCCACATCACACAGTAAAATGAAAACAAATCCCTGTCACACTTCAGTAAACATAGAGCAACAGCACCTCTTCCTTACATTTTCAAGGAGTGCTCCAGTTGTTCTGCATTTGAACTTGGGAATTTAAACTGAGTACTCCTTCAAAAATCATGCAACACAGTAATTTCCAGTGATGTTTGAAATTCCTTCACTGTGGTCCCTACATTAAACACCTCCTCCTCTCAAGGCAAGCACCCAGAAGGACATTTGAGCCCCCTACACACCCAGTGGGAGAAAGGCATCTCTACAACTCCAGATGGCTACTCTGACATGAAGGTAGGATTGTACCTCTCATACTGTTCCTATGGGATAATCAATGCCCCTAATCGAGGAACCTCCTGAACTCAGACAGAAGTAGATGCTTACATTTAAAGACCTAAAATACACTTTATTTGGGATTTTTACTATATAGGTCTACATCTGCTTAAAATACATGCGTCTGAGCTCTCTCAGGACAGATGTGACATTCATACCAGCTTTTTCCAAAATAATCTAACAACTCTACCAGGTTTGCAGAAACCAGAGGCTGGAGTTAAATATTGTTTTCAACCTGAGAGTCATTCACCACACTGCTCCCACACCCCAACTATCTGTAAGCATTACTGTGGTCTCCTGCTGAGTCTGGCCTAGCATGAAAACACAAATACAAGAAAAATCAGAGAGATAGGAGAGTGTACATGATAAAATCTGTCAAATCAAACGGAGACTCTTCTTTATTCTGTCCATTATTTCTCTTTATATTTAAATACAATCTAAATTGTAACACACCAGAAGTCCCATGAGAAAAGAACATGGACTTCAGGTCTCTTGTTAGCCTGAGAGGAGCTTCAGTAACATTTTACTTCTAGTTAGAGGTTTCTGATGCTTTATTGGAAACATATGATACTTGAGAACAGGTTGGTGGCTCAGACTTGCTAACACCGAGCTGCTTAAAATCCATCTAAGCTATTTATGCAACACTGTCCTCCCTGTTAAATTGCTGGAAAAATCCCCAGCAGGGCTGTGACACTGGCCAGCTACCATTCTCCCCAAAATTCCCAGACATGAGTCAGGGCCTATTCCCAAATGGTAATCTGTTTAGGGGTCCTAGTGCCTGGAAGCTCTGCAGTATGAATATGGAATGGCTTCAGCCATTTGGCCTCAGCACAAGAGAAAGGTACTGGACATACAAATTTCACTGGTAAATATACACACCTAAAGTCTGAGCTCAAGTATATTAATCTGAGCACTGAGTAGCACCCCTCTTAAAGGGATCATGAAAAAATGACCCTGTTATGTTCCTTGAATACTCAGAGCTTGAGCTCTTTATTTTAGTAACTAGATATAAAAAAACACGTTTTATCAATTCTGACTTAAGTTGGCAATCCAGAGCCAGCAAAAGAGGTGTGAGTTGCACGAGTTAATGATTCACTGGTTGAATTGTTTCTGTATTTCAGCCTTCATGAGGGAGACTGGAAAAACCCAGTGCTTCAAAGGATCTTAACAAAAAATCTGTCTAAACGAACAGGACTACCACCCTTTCAGAATGAGAGGTAAGCAATATATAGAAGACTATCATAAGGAATTTTGCAAAGATATGGTCTCCACTGCAACATACTTAAGGCCAGGATGTAGAAAGAAGGTTAAAAAAAAAGGCAGAGCCTTGTAACAGTGCAGTAAATTTTTGAGTTGTTAATTATAACCAAAATCTGTGAGAAAGTATTAGTGAGTTACGAAACTTAATCTCTTCAGAGATATGGAATAATCTATTGTCCCTTTTATTCTTGATTTCTCTAGCTTGCGTTACTTATTATGGATTAATTTCTATTAATTTCCAAATGACAGGTGTCATTATGTGCTGAGTTCTCAGTGAGACAAATTAGTACTTGAAGAAATCAAGGATCAATACTCATTTTACCCAAGGTCTATGTGAGAAGTCACAGTAAAAGAACCATGGAAATTTCTAAACAAGCTAACAGGATATGTGAAGCTGCACCATGGATATCCAGGCAAGAGGTACCATAAATTCTAGTTCGAGTCACAGTAAAAAAATCCAAGGACAAGTTCTACTGCATAACAAAAAAGAATTACAGCATTTTTATAGCATAAGCAATTACTGCACTGTTCCCTCAATGAAACAGAAATTGACCCTTCTGTTGTAAATAATTATACCTGTTGCTATAAAGAAATGACAATTATGGACATTAATAAAACCCAGTCCCTTCTCTACCACAGACAATCCTCACACAATTTTACTGGCTGCCTTAGAGGTTGTAAAACTATGGTTTGGAAAGAGCTGACCCTAGAGCACACAATTCAGGCCTTTATGTTTACAGACCCTTAAGCAATAGAAAGGATGCTCGTAGCAATCAAATTAAAGAGTCCCCTTCACACTCTTTAGATAATGAAGTCTCACAGTAATTTGAAAGTTTGTATTTTGAACATGGCATTCCAGAATATTAGCTAGTAATGCTACTTAAACATACATAGTTACATTATTTCAACATGCCCATTTCTTTGTCATAAATACACCTAATATCCAGCCTGTTTTATCTGTGACCACTTGAAAGGCTGGAGTTTCCTTTTCATTTTATTGGGAAGCTTTCCAAATTCTGCTGATTACTGTACAGTTCTAATACTTCTCTCCTCAGCTGTGTCTACATAGGATTTTCTTCTTTCTCATTACTGCGCTACCATGTAATGCCACTGGGAATAGAAGGAAATTACACAAACATGCTAGCATTACATAATGTGCAAGGCAGGAACTGTGAGAGGACATAGCTAAAAATGCAGATATTGCAATGTCTTTATTGGCATGTGCCGTTGCCATGTTTTTTGCTCACACAGAACACTAACGTCTCCTCCTGTGCCAATCAGTGTTCTCCCATTTCAAAACTCATTTGCTCACATATCCTGAATGTATAATTATACTCATGATGTCTGCCTTCATAATTCATGCACAGTAACTAATTCTGAGTTCTTACTGTGCAACACAGAAACTCAGACAGAGATATCAGGAACTTTAAGAAGTGGATTGCAACCCTGCCTGTCGCTACAACATACTCACAAGAGCAATAAAAGTGTCTCATGGCCTTTTCACGTAATGGAAAGTATCCTGAAACTTTTGTATTCAGAATGTTTGAAACCCTGCTGTTTCCAGTGATATCTGCATGTGTTTCCAAACAGCCTTCCTGGCTTACTAGTTTGTTTTTGTTTTTGTTTTTTTTTTAAATTTCTTGATTGCCAGTAAAACAATTAAATCTGCTGATCTGACCAAATAAGTGATTTTTGTCAATATAGTACATTTCAAGAATAAAGGCAGGCAGGTTTTCTGGAAGGCTGTCGAACTGGAGAATCCTGAAAAAGCTCTCTGAGGCTTCAGATGATCCCATTTCTTCATATGGAAGTGGATGGACAGTGCTCCATAACCTAACTTATGTGGCACAAGAGTGCCAATGCCTGCTGCCAGCCTATGAGGAAGGGAGTGGACACAGCGACAGAGCAGAGACCATGGCCAGACATGCAGAAGGCTGATCCTCACAGCACCAGGCATGCTGAAGGGAAGAGATGAGACCCTAACACATCTCCCCCTGCCCTGCAATGTGTGTGGCAGGCATGGGGAGGCAAATGTGACCTCTGCTTCACATGTAGCATGAGGTGGTTCCACAGGAAACCGCTGCATTACGTATGAGTCTGTGTGTTTTGAGGTGACCCCTCAGATTAACTTGGTCCATCCCTTGACTTTCAGTGGGTAGGAATTAGATGTCCTCTGTCATTCATTTAAAAATTATTACACTCTGTGTTCTGTTGAAATACAGAATTTAAATACTCCTTGAACTTGGGCTGACAAAGGTTTCTTTACAACATTTCAATTTCCTGTGAATCATTCTGCTCCTATGCCAGGATCCACGTGCAGATAACCTTCATTCCAGTTGTGACAATGAACCAAGTATTTACATGATGCGTTTAAAGGTCTGGATAAGACAATACAACATGTACATTTCTGTGAAATTTAGGCAATCTCATGTGTCCCTCTAATGAGGTAGTAGAAAGGAGTGCTTATTGCTTTAGATAACATGCAGTTCAACATTTCTACTGTAATTTCCAGTTGTACTGCAAAGTATTTATCTTATAATGTCCTTTTGAAGTATAATAATGCTACTTTTTCAAGGCAGATAGATTAAAAATATGTTTCAAAATTAAGCACTTCAAGTAAAGAGATGTTTGCTTTATTATCCCAGCAGAGTTCTTATGCACATGGAAGAAGTTGGGCACACAGGTGATAAAGGGCATGCCTGGAGAGTACACAGATTGCCTTCACTCTACAATGCTTAGCTTCCAATTCATGTAATTCCAAGTTCATTTGCTTTCTGCTGCACATTTTCTTTAAGATCCTTCTAAATTATACTACTTGGCAACTGCTGCAATTCCCTCCCTCTCTTCCTGTCTGGGCTTTGCAGCCCCAGATGCTGCTGGACTGATCCCACATACTCAGAGCACTAAGAGCAGGAAGTACTTTGGCATCCCAAATGCCAAGTATTGCATCCACAGGGATTTGCTAGCTGACACATTTGGTCATCCGGTTCTTTCATTTCAGACTGGTATAGGAAAGTACCAAATGTCTGTGGTGTCTGTAAAACTAGAAAGGTTGGCTGAATGGGCCATTAACTGGCCCGAAGAGTTTGATGGAGCAAATCCAGCTGAGCCAAACTCTGTAATAATGTAGTATGAAAAGCAGATCATGAGGCAGAGAAGAGCCTAGATGGTCTTGGCTTCTTTCTTACAGATTTTGCTCCTTTCTCGAGTCTGCTCCTTACAAAGACTATCACCAGGTAGTTCCAGCGTTATCTGAGCCAAAATCTTTGGGATGTTTACTATTAAATCTTTTTGAGGATGTGGCACAGAATAGCAGAAGAGGGTGGTATGGGGATAACAATTTGCTCATAATGTAAACAGATTAAAGAAGTGGAAACATGACCTTTATCATGGCAAGACTGAATAGAAATAGGTGCAACAAAGAAAACTTCATTCTCCTGCTGAACCTAAAACCTTGCAAGACAATTTTTTTCACAGGAGGTCACAACAACCTTTTACAATGCAATGTGACAAACAACCTAAAGTTCTTTCTGACACAGATTAATGTATAAATAGCACTAAATGCATGCAGTAACTGAGCATTACAGTTCTCATTCCTGTGTATGAGCTAGATCTTTGCAATAAATTAGCATTCCTTGGTTGAGTATATGGCACTGACCAATTTATACATTTGCAGAAAATTTGGCCCTAGAGTCTTCTAAACTTTAGGCTAACTTGGCCAGGAGAAGTAAAATGTACAAACGGTATTGCCTTGGAAGAGTGAGTCCCCCCTCAACAGATGTTGAAGAGCCCTCACAGAAAAAATATTTATATTTGTATGCTTTTTATGTGAATTATTCAAAACTTTACTGACTCTTAAATTCAAATTTCTGAAAAAAAGAGAATATCTGCAATAAGACATACATTACACAATTTCCACAAAGGAATAATCTTAAATTAAACATTTTGATTCATTTAAGCCTTGCAAATTACAATAATTCTAAAAGTCAAAATAGCTTAGCCAGCTGTTAAACAAGGGCATACATTCATCATTACTGAACGTATTACTGCTTTAAACATATACAATTCCAAAATAATCTCCTTGAAACAAAGACAGAAACAGCCATAAAACATGCTGGACCTGAAATGGAGACAAAGCAAGCAGTATTTGTTGTATTAAAAATCTGACAAAATACATTTCAATCATGTCCAGTCTTATGAATTCTAAAACAACCTGAAATGCCATTTGGCCTTCCTGATTATTGTGTACTTCATCATTGTAAACAGAGCTTTTTGAACATTTCTATAAAGTCTGGTTTTTTGAATTATCATTTAAGCAATCAGCATTGCACCTTCTCTCCTTTGATGTTGTGCTGGTTGTGTGCAGATTCTAAGTGGCATAAAATATCAGGATTTTTCTTATTTTAAAAGAGAAAAAAAACTTAATCACAGGAAAAAAAGCTGGACTTCAGAATGACCTCAGGAATCATCCTCGTTGACATGAATGGCAGAATTTGTGTTCTCCTTTTCCATCTCAGGAACTGAAGAATTTTATGTGTCATGGTTCGATGTGCTGATCAATAAAACAACAACAGTCATTTACACTGCAAGTTTAGTGCAGTTTCAGATATCTGCATTAACCAAGCCAGTAGCTGTAGCAGAATCAATAGACAAGGCATCTTGCCTAGTGGTGTGGATAAATGAAGTATGACTAAACTTTTAACACCCAATGAATACAGATTAAGATGATAAAATCCATATGCAGAATGTGTTTTGCAAGCAGTGTGCTTGGGAGTGGAATGTACTATAAAATGTTAGAAGTATTAAGAAATTCTTACTTTCATTTTCACTCTGCTTCACTCAGCATTTACACTCTAAGTCTGCAGTCAGCTTTCATTCTAAGACCTGTTGCAAAGGACCTTGGTAAATTTGCTGCTGTGTGTTCATCTGTCAGTTCTGTAGCTCCATGTCACTTTAAATCTCTCTTCCTATTTCCTTAACCATTCATCCACTTATTTGGCACACTTTCATCTCCTAACGAGCTCCTTTCTATTGTCAGTGAAGTTTCTGATATGTCACTACTGCTACAGGAGCCAATCATCTTTAGTTCATGATGTAGATAGAAAGAATGAAACCTTTTTTTTTATTAATAACCTAGTATGTTCATTTTTAAACAATCACTCCAACTTGTATCATTTTCATCCAGTGCTTGAATTCAGAAGGACTACACTAGAACTTTGTGACATAAAGTCAGACAAGTATCAGATAATTCTGTTTCTAATCTAATCTGCAAGATCAGCTTCATTAAATGGAATCTAATATTTGCTGCTTTTTTTTCTTGGGTGGTTCAGACTTCTGTGATGTGCTACATTTTCTTTTTAAAAAGGTGTCTGAATGAACGACTGGATAGCATTTCCAAAATGCAGACCCATGTACATAAAACATATGCAACTAGTAGTAAAAACTCCTAATTATAAGAATTGTATTAATATTCTGAAGAAACCCAAAGAACATTTGTTTTCATTCATGCATATATGAGCATACCAGAACTGTATTTCCCAGATGAACAGAAATTATCAAAAAAGTTCAGTATCAGGATGAAAATATATGATAGTCACTCAGTATAGATGAGAACTCTTTCTACAATAATAAAATAATTAAGGAGGATACACAATTACGCAAAAGGAAAAACAACCTATAGGTGTGAAAAATCTTTCTCATCTTTGTTTTCGTTTATTCAGAGTACTGAGCTCATTACTGGTTCTCGTTTGAAATAATCTAACCATTTCTCAGTCTTCCTCACTGAAAATCAGGTATCCTTTATTCTAATCATGAAGATCTTACACAGTACCATGTATCTGGCAGGGAAATAAACCTCTAAAAACTGGAGATTCATTAATGGATCCTTTATAGCACTGAAGAATCCAAGATACTGGTTTTAAAGGTTGCTTTTTAAAATTATTATTTCTGTCTGCTATTGTGGTCAAATATAGGAAATACTTTATGAATGTTACATTACATACTGTTTAAATTGGCTAACTTACTGAGAGTTAAATCTGTGAAGTAAACAAGAAGACTGAATATTAAAGACAGTAGCTCAGCATAAAAAATGTGATATGCCCTTGAACTTATAACACTGCAGTAAGTAATTACCTTAAAGAAGCCACCCAGACAACAGAACTATGGCTTTGTTCCTTATCTTCAAAGAACAAGCCAGTTGCATCTGGATCAAATCCTTTAAACAATACGTGAACACTCAACATCAAAGCACTTTCGTTTTCCTCAGTTATTTAATTTAATTAGAGCTAATACAGACATGAGTTTAGACACTGATTGCTGTGTAGAAAATTCTCAGAAAATATGTTCAAGAAATCAATTAATTTGGTTTTTAATTTCATAAATAATTTCCCCCCCAGTACCTGACAGGAGCGCCTCTGCTCTGTGCAGGTTTCAGCAAGACTGTCACTGTGCTGTCAGTTTGATTCAAAGGTGTTTCCAGTTCATACGGCGGCATAGATGGTGCTAGAATAAGAAAAGAAAAGAGGCAAATAGAATCATTATTCTTGTATTTCTTCTTTCAAGAACTGTATCTTTATTTGAATATGCAATTTTAAAGGTTTCTTCAAATACAAAGACCATAAAACAAGTCTAAGATGCTTTCTGTTACAATGGAAGTATGAGACGACCGTTAAGTAACTTCAGGAAAAAGAAAATCCAACAAATCCCAAATAAAGAAATACCAGGTCACTCCCAATTTCAAGACAGGAAACAGTTACCAGTGGGAGTAAGTTTGCAGAAACTATTGAGAATCCATCACTTGGAAATGAAAAGTTATCTTAAGAACAACATCTGTAAATATGCACTCTGAAGTGACTATTGTTTTTGAAACTGAGCCCAGCTTTCTCAGTATGATAGCTGTATCAGGATGAACTCTCATAATTTGTTTTTCCTGGAATTTTAACTAGTGCTATAACTGTCCTTTGTCTATTGCCCAACAAGACAAGAGTTTATCTTAATCTGAAGCCCCACTCAGAGCTTTTGTAAACTGTGTCTTCATTAAAGAATTACAGTTGTGATTAAACCAAATGATGCCTCCGTTACTGCCTTTTACTGTTGCTACTTTCTTCACTGCTGTCATCTACTTACATTTTTATCATTACATTGGAGGGAAGGCTACTCAGTTAATTGGTTATTTGACACACTGCACATCCTTATTGTTCACTTGTTAATGGTGATGCACAATTAACAGATTTAAAGGCTAGAGAAGAATAAAGTGGTCATTGCAATGGTCTCTTCTGACTGCAGGAATAATGAAGGGCAATTAACTTCCCTAAACTAATTCCTGCGTGAAAGGGAAAACACATTTGGTGGGGAAGACCTTTTCCTTAGATGATTCTTCCAAAGATTCATTTAGTTCTTCTCAACTCATTCAGTTTCATCTTACTAGATACTTTGTGTGTGCTATACCAATAGAGTGTTTTATGCTGCACATACAGCAAAAAATTAATCAGAGATTTGTTTTAAGTACCTATGGACAAGGCATAAACACTTCTTCTTAGTACAGTAACTAAGAGGAAGCAATGAGAGCGTGGGGTGCAGACAAGACAGTTTGCAGAACCTCAGCACATGGAGATTTGGGAGGTTTGCCTCACCCTCAAGCACTCCTGCAATGCCTATTCCCACTAGGGAATTTTTGTTGATGACATTCCATTCTAGAAAACAACAATTTAAGATCCGTTATTATTCTCAAATATCCAGATTCTCATCCATACTCAGTAGTCTCTATTCCTCATTCTAATAAGGGGTGGTTTCATCATCCTAACTCATACAAAATTTCTCTGTGTCAGAAACTGATTTTTGACAGAGAAAATTGCTGCTCAGTATAGGAAAGGGGATGGAAAATAAACTCCATCTTTACTGATCAGTGTTAACTATGTTTCATGTTCCATACAGAGTTAATTGTCTAACTTGAAAATGAACAACATTTTTGTTTCTCTACAAACAGATGCGTTGGCAATAACTTCCACCTTGCATTAACTGTCCTTTCCTATAAGAAAGGAGAAATCATTCAATTTCTGATAAATACTTGTCAGTTTTTTCATTCCAGTGAGGCCAGAAAATGAGGAATGAGGAGAAGTACACAGAATGAGAGTAAAAGAAAAATAAGATTTTGTACCCAAATGCTTTCTGGAAAGCCCAGCTGACCAAAAATAGGTAAGGCAATTTTCGATAAATATTATCAAGGGGCCAGTTTATTATTGAACTGCCAGTTTAATTCTGAAGCAGTCTGTAGAGAAGTGAAGAATTAAGGGATTTCAACTGCAACTTTGCAAAACATTTTGTCATGAATTACATAAGCATTTTGGAGGATGCAGTAATAGTCCATCCCCTCAATGAAGTGTCCCTGCCTCAAGGGAGGGCTTGAAATATTGGTCAGGGATCTGCAGAAATGACAGTCATGCTGCTGTTATCTGAAACCCTAGTCCTGATGTTCTTGTCTAATAGTTTCATATCCACTTCAGCCCCCATGCCTGTTAGAACACAGGCAGCCTGGCAGCTAACTACAGCTTCTAAGTGAGCTCTAGATGTACAGCATCTCTGCTCTACTCTCGATTGTTCATGGCTCATTAAAGAGATTTTCCAGCGCTGTTACTGCTCAAATTTAGAATCATGTCAAGGCTGACTAAGCTCTGAATGAAACCCTCATCTTCAGGTCCAAAAAAAACCCTATGCTAAATGTTGCAACTGCAGCTGGCACTGGCTGCAAACACATAATTCGCAGGGGTTTCTTGAGTGATATGCTACAGTTGTGAATAGGAATTTCAAAATACTAGCTAATATTTAAGCACTTGGAATAAGCACTTCAGATATGGTAATGTATGTCACCTTGACATCTTGGGGGATGAACATGTTCCCTTTTTCAATTTGCTGCTTATTAAATTCTGAAGAAGTAAACAACAAAAAAAATTACCCAACTTATTATCATAAGGAAATAGTATTCTTTGATCAAGTACCTGATATTTTAGTCGTGAACTGATTTGTTATTGGAGGTCCGAAGCCTTTAGCTGTGCTGGCTCTGATGGTAAAAGAGTAGGTGGTGCCAGGATACAGTCCAAAAAAGAGATAGTGTGTTTCATTTCCTAGCTTTGAGACTCGTCCACTTTGATTGGATAAATCTATTTCTGGGTCAAAGGAACTAACTGCTTTGTAGGTGATCTGCAAAAGAATAAGAAAGTTATATACTGCCCTGAGCAGATGGACAGAGATTGCATCTTTATCCAGTAAACCCTTGTGATGTATGCGCTGTCAGACATTTTATGATAAGCTATCTTACTCTCTTATACTCTTCAAATCCTGAATCCCACGAAGGAGCACAGGAACTGAGTTGTAACTCGTGTGAGTTATTACTTTTATAGATAGAGAGACTTAGAGGCAGCTAGATTACAACTCTAAAGGATGGGTTCAAGCTTACATTAATTCCTTCAAGATGCTGGCTTTGACAGTGTCATATTTTGAATTCATCTTAATGTTGGTTTCGATCAGCTCCAGTAACAAAACCAAAACAAACAGGTAAAAACTGAGAACTGACCAAGAGGGGGTGCAGCCCCCAGTTCCAGCTGTTTACTATTAATTACACTTTTCCCTGAATAAGGTTATCTGTAAAAGATTATAAGGGCAGCTTAAGGCAATTTTTTCAGAAATTGGGTAAAGCTTCTATTTTAGACTGAAGCTTAGCTATTACAATTGCTAATTCGGATTTTTTTCAGGTTATTATATTGCACCTAGGTCAGATTCTCATTTGGAGGGGAGAAAAGATAAATGTTAAGTAATATATGCAGAGTGTATATTGTATCTTCAGTTCCTTCCTTGATTCAAAAAGTATTTTTAGTTTTCATTAGAAATGTAAGTTCACAGTAAAACTTGATCCAGACTTTTTCTATTAATTACTGATTTCTATGCGCTGTAATGAGACTTTAAAAATATGAAAGCCAGTTAAAAATATGAAAGCCATTAAAAATTAGAAAAGTAGAAATTATTCACTCCTCCTTTTCGCTTTTAAAGTTTCATTTTCATGTGAATAACTCTAAACCCCTTATTATATAAAGTGATAATTGACATTCTTTTTGCTATTCTTATTCAATATCATTTTAATTAAGAGGACCCATAATACAGTACATCGACACATCCAAGTGTCAATGTTACACACCTTAAACACTTGCAATTTCCTAAAACCTCTGACCTAATGAAAATTGATTTTCGTATGAGCCATCTAATATAACATCAATGAAATGCTGAAAATTAGCAATAAAAACTTTCATGCTATTCAGTTAAACACTGACCTTATTACAGGAGATATAGGCATATCCTCTGCAAATCCTCATCCATAAACTGAACTCAACTAACCCTTCTAATTCTAACAGATGACAGAAGCTTAAACCACCAACTGTCTGAACTTTTATTGGTAAAGAAATTAAAGTAACACATTGCTCACATGAATCTCCCTATCTCAATACAGCTGATGGAGTTATGTGTGTGTATGCATTTAAGGATGAACTGCCCAGACCCAGTGGGTGAGCTCCTCAGAAATGGAATTAGACATGCAGGTATGTTCCTAAGTAGAAACGTGTGTTTCTATGTACATAAAATATTTCTATCCACCACCATGCGTTTCTAGGTACATAAATCCAGCAACAGTAACAACATTAACACTTAACCAAAACATTCTGATTCCTGAACACAGGCAATTGTTGTGGTAGCTGAAAAGTTGTTAGTTTTATAAAAGATCAATTCATACTTTTTCATAACATCTTATCCTCTTACAATAAAATAGTTTTCAAAACAGTATCAATAGGTTACCATTCAATTTGACTTTTTTTTTACACTGTATCTCATTTAGGTGGGTTTTTTTAAACAAAGCATTTCAATACCAATTTTGTAGTTGGGTCAGGTAAGAAGCTTAACAGTGATTACTGTCTGACAGCTTAATCTGCGCAGTCTTTTGTCAATTTTTTTCTAAGAGGTATTCAGGCAGAGCTTCCACATGAGAAAAACCAGCAATTTTTAGACATCTAACAACATACAATTTTGTTGAATTTGCATTTCTAAAAAGTTAGATTTTTAAAATTATGCCTGCTTGTTTCTATTACAATAGGCTTCCTATAATGATGCCTATCTAAATGTGACATTGACTGTAACCACTGTCTTATGTCTCTTATTTTTTAAAGAATTTGCTAAGATTTGTCTGCCAAACTTTCAAATATTTGATCTAGAGTACTAGACAGAACGTTATATTATGGTTATAGATATAGCATGTTTCATAAAGTTGGTAACTCAAGGACATGCTGGGGAACTCACTCCTACATTATATTTAAATTAAAATGGCTACTGTTTTTAAAAGGAAGTTAATTTTACATAAACTGCAAAACCACATTATTTTTTTAATAAGTACGCACTCTGGAAAATCAAAACCAGACATAAAATGTGGCAAATTTCTAGATACCTCGTATAAAGTAATCACACCATATGTCTGCGCTGGCTCTCTCCACTGAAGAAAAATCTTCTTTTCAAAGGTACTCCCTTGAATGGATTCAAGTGGCACAGCACTCGGGACTAACAGATTAAAAAATAAAAAAAAGAAGACGTTCTAAGAAAAATCTCAGAAGGACATGCTCTGCTTAAATATTTGTACTGCTGAGGCATAAAAACCATCCCACTATAATTTCCCCAAAGACTGAAGCAAAGGCCAGGGTAGCTCAGGAGAAGATCTATTTAACAAGACAGTGCCATTATGCGTCGCCTTCAGTGTAAGGATGAATTAGTGAGCATCACACATTTCCTATAAACCGTTACCGATAATTAAAAAAGGACAAATCAGCTTTTAATAAGGAACTAGGTGATATCTCAAATAGGAATTTTTGCAAGTAAAATCTGCTTGTAATACCTTCTTATCAACAGTGTTACTTCCCAAAGTGGAAAACATATTAAACATTCATATATGAAAAGCACTGAAAGAACAAGGTATAGTTTCAGAAGACAGAACCAAAGAAGTTATCTTGGAAAGATGAGCCACATATTGCATTGAACAGCCACACTCACTGACAGTAGGCCCGAAAACCTACAACAGGATGGACTTAAGAAAAGTGTGAAACAAAGTAAAAAATCTGACATTGTTAATTTTTCTTAAATTCTCTTAATGTGGGAGAAAGACCTGTGAATAGTCAGGGATGTCAGAGGTTCTCATGAAAGATATGAAAACTGCTCTCGGGTATCTACTTGTGTTTCCCATTTGTTCTGCAACCACTGCCTTATCCCCAAGACAATGCAATTTTCAGAAGAGACATGTAAGCAGCACATGAACTTGCATCTGTGATTCTATTTTGTAACAACACTGGCAAAGTAATGTGAAAAAAAATCCTGAAAAATGCACACAGGACTGTTGTGAAGTAATGGCCATTATGGCATTAGCACTTTTACACAGACGCCATGTGAAAATCCAACAGGAAGATACACACAGCATTTTCTACTTGCCACAGAAAGAAGGTGGAAGCCACTTGCTGCAGTGGTTGAAATAACTTCTCAGAGAAGTTATTTCTCCCTTCCTGAGACTTACTCAAACTATTTTGATTTACTCAAAAATCTGTAAGCAAGACATTTGTGACTCCTTCCTGTTGGCACTTCTGGTACGAAGCTTCTCTACATTTGTGCTACAGCACTTCCTACTTTTCCATGCTGTTGGTGTGGGAGTTTATGAGGTTTAAGGCTTTTTTATCACCTTTCTATAGCTCTCCAGAGAGCTCCTTGCACTACCAAGTGGAAGCTCCAAGGACACAGCTTCTGAACAGGCTTACCACTCCTGTGAGCACCAGTAGAGCGCTTTAGGTTGCTTTAGGGCAACCTTAATTCTGGGCACTAAACCTTGTTTTCCAGTAGGGGAGAACTGGCAAAACTCATTTGGAATAATGAGATTAATAGTTTATGTGAAAAGGAAGAGGAATTAAACATAGTGTTAATAATCTGTAAGTAGAGTAAACCATTGTGGCAACCTCTCAAAGTATCTGAAGGTCACGAACTCTGAGCAGTTATGCCATGCAGGGGGAGATCAAACACTGGCAGGGGTCACCCAGATATGAACTCAAACTCAACTGTACACGGCCTTCAGCAGTCTGTTATCACTTGATCGTCTGTGAGCAAAAGGTTGGACTAAATGAGCTCTGGAAGTCCCTTGCAACCAACAAGATTGTGTGATTTGAAAAATTTATGGTGATTATTTAGATCCACATACTCTGTTGTTTTACATTCAGACTTACATGCCTCATGGAAATGTGTACAGTAGGCTAAAAAGTTGTAATTTCTTTCAGACACTGACACTGGTTTTTAATAGGTCCTGAAATAACATTAAGTTCCAGAGGGACAGGAACAAGAAATTTTGGATAGAACACATAAACATCCCAGATAACAATAAGCTCTTTAGCACTGTCATCCTACAACTGGACCAAATTAAATTTAGAGCATGACAGCACAATTAATTCCAATTTAATTTTTTTTTTGTTAGCTATGCTTTGCTGAATATGTTGCATTAGTAACTATATATTCCTAAATTGTTTAATTTATTCCCTCATATATTTTGATTAGAAATGAGTACTACATAAAACCAATACAGCGTGTATTAATTAATTTAATAGGCTTAAATGACAGACTTCAAGTATTTATTATAAAAGGAGCTCATAATTGCTGAAGTTTTTACTAGAAATATTTCCATAATGTTTTAAGAAAATCTATCATTGATCTGGATGAATATAAAAATCTATTCCTGTTCAGATTTCAATGATAAAAATGGAAGGAGGACAGATCTGTTATATAAAGCAATGTCAAGTCATTTGACAAGGTTCCTTTGAACTGTATGAATTTAAAAGAACCAAAACCAAGGTCTAAAAAAATAAAGTACACTTGTAAGGGGCTATATATCAGCACAGAGTATTCTGGAAAGGGAAAACTGATTCCTGGTGCATGACCAATTCAACAAGGAAGTCACATTTTGGTATTGTAGCTAAGATAGCTTTAGTAAACTCTCTGCATATGTAATCAAAATAATATCACAGAAAACTTGGGAGGATGGTATAACCTTTTCATGCAATATTATTAGAGCATTGCAGAGACACATTGCCCAATTCTGTTGTCTCTTTGCCCTAAAAAAGGCATTAGCTAATTACATTAATTATTATTTATTTTATTTATTACTAGTCAAAATAGAGTAAATTTTAGAAAAAAGAGATCTGAAAACCCCATGTGAGTTGAAAATTATTAAAAGGGAGGGAATATCTGTCTATTTCAATGCCTGTATATGGAATATAGTGTCTGAATTAGCAACTAACAATGTCCAGTGGTTAGAAAGCCAGTGACAGAGAAACTGAAACCTGCAAATCAAGAACAAATATTTAGTGCAGAGCACATCACTCTGGAGGAGCTTCCATGAAGATATTGCTGACAATCACCTGAAATTTCTTCAAACTGATACTTTAGAGAGGCAGAACATAGTTCAAGCAGAAGTTACAAATTTATTCATGAAATGATTAAAGTATTGTGGGATGTAACAGGTTATGTGAAAGATTACTCTAATAATGGAGCTTTATTAAAATTGGTGAGGTTGGTGGAAAATTTGTTACAGATGTTAGTGAAAGTAGAACATGCACTTATGCAGAAAATTTATACTATCAGGTCATGCACCATCCCCGTGTAAGTACAAAAACTCACCATCTTCATCAGTTTGCACTACAAGTTCTTGGCTTTCTTTCCGTCCTTCGGGATTCATCAATACTAATTTGATGCTGACATTTGTGTATGGTGATAGGTTGGTAATTGTGTGCTGGGGATGTGAACTTTCTGTATCCCAGCTGACTTCCTCTCTCACTTGCTCCTGTCCTCCAGCCTGGTAGCGGTAATGGACTGTGAGGTTGTAGCGATGGCAACGCGTGACGTTATATCCAAATGGCTCCCAGCAAATAGTGATCTGTCTGGATTTGATCTCCACAACCTCCAGTCTTCGTGGCCCACGCATCGGATCTGCAAAATTACCAACATAATTCTGGTGTGATTACTCATTCATATTTTAACAGTGACGTGAGAAATAATTGTGCAGTTCTACAAGTGTGACAAATAAGCAGAAGCAGAAATGCATTGTGCTTTAGAGAATCACAGTATAATAGAAGTATAGTCTCTGAAAAAGTGGGGGGAAATGGAGAAAAGAGTGAGAAGTGTCTGCTGAAAAATGAAGAGCAAACAAAACACTAAAAAGTTCTTATGATTCAACTCAAATTGCATGATACTGCTGAAATGACACTTCTTAAACTGTCGCTTGCAAAAAGTAAACATGTCCAATTTATTTTGCACAAGTTGTAGGTATTAACACTTTTAGAGCAAAAAAACTGCACAAAAAAAGTATCTAAAAAGAAGATGTCATTTCAGAGTAAACTTGCAAATATATGAAGATTTTCTTGCAGGACTCTTTATACAAAGGCCACATGATTCTTCAGGTATTTCTTATTAATTTGTTTTTAAGTTAGATTAAATGCAATTACTCAATCTCTATTTGTTCAGGACATTAAGTTAATATTCCAGTTTCTTTAAAATAGACCATAGGGTTTTTTTTCCACAAAAACATTAGCTGTCAATAGTGCAAATACCTCCATTTGTTATAGTGGTTTAGCAAAAATACAAAATAAACAAGATGCTCTCCTGCATCTGCTTTTCTAGAGATCTCCCAGTTGAAAAGGAGCCATCAATCAAAATGACCAAAATCTATACACAAGCACCAAAGATTGTGGTTGATAAACTTTAGTTTTCTTCAATCCTACTGGTCACAGCAACTGAGACAGAAAAGTGAGTTAAATTTTCCACCATATTACAGCAGACCCACTGAGCTGACACCCCCTACATTTTCAAAACACTGTCATTAACAAAGCTATTATACATATTTAGCAATAATCTGGTTTTTTTTTAATTTATGAGTCCTCAAAAAGATTAAAGACAATGTCAGGGTTTATCCACTGCTTCACTAGTTAAACACTTAGAAGACTTTTAATGAGTTAGAAGACTCTTATTCGTAAACAAATTAATATGCATCTTCCTCCTTTTATGTTTATTAATCAACATGTCTTCACTAGGAATGTTCTAAACAATTTACACAGGATTTCATCTCTTTACTTTTTAACATAATCCCTGCATGCTTGAAATATTTGTTCAAAGATGTTATTCATCTTAACTCCTTGAAGAAAAGGTGTTAAGAAATTGCTTGCTCTAACATCTACAAAGCAGGGTATTTTTCCCTTTTTAAATCATCCAGCTGCTCTTTACATTTTTTAAAATTAATTTTCACTGTCAAAAAATGTTGATAACCAGTACAGAATATTTGGCAATTGGTGAAAAAATGGAAAAAAACGAACCAAATTCTAATCCTGGTCTCCTTTCTAGTGACTTGACTGAGAGGTAAAAATGTCCCCACTAAGGATAAATCACTGTTGAGCCATTTATCTGCTTCCATGCTCGGGCATCCCAGATAAAAATTCTGGCATCTGAGGCCTTTGCCACATTTCTACTGCTATAGCAATTAAAATTAATATGAAGCAAGCCTCAAGGACTGACATACAGACTCAATAACTTCCTAAACATTTACTTCTGTGTAGTTCAGACATAAACTTCACTGAAAATTAGTTTTCCTGCTTCATTTTTTAATTTAATTTCACCTTCTAAGAATTTTTTGTTTTAGGTGAGATGATGAACACCAAAGGACATTTGAGAGGTATTGTGTAACTGGAATTGTATCTGAATGGACTAAAAAGAAATAGAAAACAAACAAAACTGAGGTGACCCTGATATACAGCATTAAACAACTGAACAAAGCTCCTGACTGCAAGAATATGGAACAGCCTGCTTAGTTCCACAGTGGCCACATCAGAAAATTCAAAAAGGAGTTAAGAAATCATTTTATTAGAGACATGAACCTAATTTATAGCATTTTAAAAGAGAAATTGAGTGGCTATACAAAATATCTGGATCAAAACCTCTCCAAGATTTCTGCCCAGGAGGAAGGTATTCTTATGTCACGTTACCTTAATAAAAAGTACAAGTTAGCCCTCTAGTTAGATCTGTGAGAATGACAGATACATTTTCACCTCCAACCGAAGAGACAAGGGAAAAAAAGAGTTTAGACTGTAGAAGACAGAGACAGTACAGCTTCCCTTGATACTCACAGGACAAAGCTCATCAGACAAGGCCAATACCCTGGTTGATTTGGCTCCTGACTTGATTCTGTAACCCACAGCATCAGACAGGTACACAGCTCATATCTATTTTTCCTACCATTCATTCAGAGATTATGCAATTAACAGGGCCCTAATGAAACCTATCATTAATGAGTATTTTAATGGTGCTACTTTTAACCAGAAAAAAAAAAAGGCTAAGGTAACAGTGGAATTTCAAGGTTTAAAAAGCCATATGTCTTGAAATAGTCCTGGAAAATAGCCGTTAGTGCAACAGAAGATAGAAAACAGTTTCCATTTGATCCATTTAGCAACTAAACTGAACTCTGGAGGTATCGCTGTATGCGACAGAGAAAATATTTCACAGAACAGAGTCACAGAATCATCAAGGTTGGAAAAGATCTTTAACATCATCAAGTACACCTGTCAACATAGCACTGTCACTGTAACCCCTAAACCACATCACCCAATGCCAGATCCAGATGGCTCTTTAAGCACCTCTAGGGATTGTCATTCCCAACACCTCCCTGAGCAACCTATTCCAATGCCTGACCACCCTAACTGTGAAAAAAAAATTTCTATAGTTATCTATCTGTCTGTCTGTCTGTCTATCTATCTATAGTGTAATATGTTTCCAAGAGCACAGTACATCCCTTCCAATACACTGGAAGCATATGCTCTTCATCAGGAAGGACACAGGATACTTGGGGAAAGGTAACTGTTAAGCAGCACTAAAAGAATGACAGCTAATGACTGTGATTTAAAAGGGAAAGCTGAATTAATTACTACAGCATGATGATTTAATTTAGTTGATTTTATTTTCTCCAGGATTTATCACTTTTCCATAGTAAGTTCCCAACTTTAAGTGAAGAAGTAGGCTTCAGAGATGCTGCTGATGTGCTCATGAGACTTGCACTAACTATCCCTGCAAAGTGGAAGGCTGTCACTCCAGCAATGGTCTATTGCTGTTATCTTGCACTAGGTAAGGTAAGTGATAGCTACACAGAGAAGTGTCATTTCACAGTGCTGATCACAGCTGAAATCACACCTTTTAGAGCAGAAGAATAAGGAGTTCAACACACCATACTGACTGAATTATATACAACATATATACTTCATAGCACGAGTGCTATTTGCCGAGCCTTTGACTCCGTACTCGGCAAACGCCCACCTGCAGAGGTTACACAGCCACATCTCTCCACACTCTCCATTTTTCTAAGTGAACCAAGCCTCTGTTGCTCCTTGGTACTCCAGCTATTTTCTTACGCCTTACTGGTACAAATCATGAGGCAAATGGGGAAAATGAGGCCGCCCAATTCGTAAGAGAAGAGGTTTTCCTCCCAAAGGAGCACACTGCCTGTCAAGCCTGAAGCTTAGCCAGGTAGTTCTTTACCCATTCCCCTGCTGGTGCCTGCAGCATTTTTCATACTGCTCTCCTTCTGCCAGGTTCAGCAGGGAATCAGGCAGTGAATTCTGACAGTTGCAGCTCTCACCTGAGGGACCAGCAAGCCTGGTTCTAGCCCCTGGCACTTTAGCATCCCATTTAATTGGTGATCTTGGCTGCTTCTCTGCTCCACTCTGTTTTCCTGAGAATATGGAGCACAGACTGACAGACAGGATCAATTTTTGTTGCAGCTGCAATTCACAGCTCATTTCTCTGGATCTTTACTCTTTACCTTTTACCACAAGTACAATGCTTTTTCAGAAACTCAATTTCAGAATCACAGAGACAGTTAGGTGTATTTTTAGCATCCTGTCATTGATCATCAAAACTTGGGTTTAGGATGAAAACTCAGGACAGGAAGTTTTGTCTTTTCATCACAGCCTGCACAGACCTACTGAGTTAAGAACATGAAAGGAATGGCATGGTGATTTTCTGCCACTCCATGGTACTCCAGTAGCTGCAGACATCTGGTATGTGTTAGATACTATTTGAAAGTCATCTAACAACAGGAATTAAGAATTTATTTCTTGTCAAGGCAAACTATTTGTGGAGTGTAGCTATGCCACAACTCTCAGGACTGAAATTTCAGATCAGACTTTATTGTCCTTCCACAGGAAGTATGGGATAGAAAGAACAGGAAAATAAACAAAGATACAATGAGAACTGAATATTTAAGATATTGACCACAAAACAGCTTTTCAAAACATAGTAGTTAACTAATGATAGTGAAAAGTAAAGGCTTCACAGATTGCCTAAGCAGTCTTGTTCAAATTACTTAACATCTTTTCCCATCAACTCCCTCTGAGTAAAGTGGGAACCACAGTACTCTAGTATCAGTATCTGGCTGTGTCACACAGAATTTCATGAATGCCTGCAAGGAACTTGCAGTGATGGAGACCGCCTAGAGGGGAACAGAAAACATGGCTTGTGAGCCAGCTGCTATCAAAGCAGCAACATTTGGCTTGCTTCTAGAAAACAAATCTCCACGTTTGTATACATCTACAGTCAATGTCAGACATAAATATAGGTAAAGTAATTTACTTGTTTGGCTCATCCTTAATTGATTTGAAATCTAATCTACACATGACTACTAACAATTTGAGGCTGTTTGCAAACTTGGTAAGACAGTTTTGTAAAGCTCACATTCAACTGTGATGGTGTGATTTTTACAATGTAATTATTCTTCATCTGAGTCCTTCAACAACAGACTGAAGTTCAAAAAGAGTTCTTTGCTCCAAACACCACATGATTTATCTGATCTGATAACAGATCAGGGTTTATCGAATTCCAGATTGCCAAAAACGGCGGAATGCAGTTGAGGAAAGAAACAATAAGCAAGATTTTGGGTGGTGCAATTTTGCAGTTTTTATACACATTTTTATTTCAGTCAGATTTGTTAATACAAAGAACTGCTTTGTAGTTAGGATTAGAGGAAGAAAAGGAACACTTTAACCACATGATTTTTCATACTGTCCATTATTTGGGTTATAAAAGAAAGTATTCAAACAAAGAGAGGGCAAACAAAGAAACAAAGGGACAAATGACTCATGAACAGAATCAAAATGCTAATATGATGATGGTAGTGTGATTGTACTGCTTAGTCTCACTATTATAAAATAAAAACTAAGACTAAGCTGCCACTGTGCACAAAACTGTTGAAGATCCAGAAAGAACCTTTGAGATAAGAGCAGCACATGAGAGGTTGGTCATTTTACTCCTGTAAGAGCACATGTTCAGGAAACAACCAAAAATGTTAAAAACCAGAAAAGAATACTTGTAAATTTGTGAAACACTGGTGTCATATGATATATCTCTACTTCTTGTCATGGAGCAGCCATGGAAATTGATAGCAACAGTCACTAAGGTTATTCAGGTAAACACAGAAGATCACAGAAGATACCCAGCATCTCCTGGAAAGATTCAAAATTATTATATTTAAAATTCTTACCAATATTTCATATTAATAAACAGTAACATTTCCAAAATAATGTTTCTACTTCTTCAAAACCAGACGCCTCCCACAGAAAAGCAGCACTTCTATTAGTCTTCTAAATGTACTCCTGACACTTTAGAAAATGTTGGGATGCAAGACCTGCAGAGTTACAGCACTAATGAAAGAAAGAACAACGAGACAGCAAAACTGAAATGATAGTCACCTGCAATGCCACAGAGGAAGGAATGATCAGATTTTCAGATATGTACAAAATACATGCTGAAAACTAGACTATGAATGTTTGCTCCAATTCTGGGCAAAATGGCTTCTTTTAAATTGTATTATTTTCAAAAACATTTTCTTCTTTTCCATTGTATTCTTTCGATTATAGTAATTTGTATTCCACAGTCACAATGCCAATTAAAGAAGATGAACAGAAGGATGTACATGCTCTAAAGACAGCGTATTAGCTTTGAGCAGAAGCCTGAGGGGATCCTTCTGCACCCTTGTTATTGCAGACTTAAGAGCACTGAGGAGCAGGAATAAGCCCCCTGCTCAGCACTTTTACTTCATGATCAGCATCCACAGTGTCACAATGGACAGAGAGAAGGCATCAACTAGGACTAGACTGAAGTAAAAAAAAAAAAATCTCAGCACACCCACTGCCACAGATAGTTTTATTTCTCAACTAAACTGCTTCCCATCATCTGAGAACTGGAAGATTCACATTTAGAGCAGGTGCTCATACTCAGCCTCTATTTCCTGGTCAAGATGCCAACAGTCTATCAGGTGAATGAGAAAAGCCAGCATTTCCCAAAGCATCTCCCAAACTGCCATGCTGCCAGAAGATTACACCTAGTACCATTCTTCTTCAGCGTGGAACCAGATGCAAGACCATCCTTCCACTGATTTTATTATACACCACTGATATTATATTCCACTCATTATATATTATATTACACTGATTTTATTATATACTTTATCTATATGTGTATATATATATATGTATCTATATCAGACATGACAAAAGTATGTTCTCCTAGTTTATATCCAAAGAAACAACCTCAGAAGAAATTGAATTACCTGCTGAAGGTTGCAGTTCATCAGTAAAAGCCATGCAATCCTAGTTCTCAGGCTCCTTTCTAATCCATTAGAGCACAGCACTGAAATGTGCTTTTTTTCCTCCGTACTTTGTAGCCAAAAGAGTTTATAAAATGTGGGAGCTCAGAAAACAATAAAATACTCACAGCAACAAAATGAACAGGCGAACAGCCTAAGTTCTCATAATAAGCCAGCTTGAATCCTCACTCACTTTAAAAATTCAAATGTGAGATATAGTCGAGATCTACTTTCTCCAGGAAGGATCCTAAATACTAGTATGATACCATCACTAAGAGAATTTTTTAAGCTAAGATATAAGAATTGTTGGGAGAGAACCATAATATTTAGAGAACCATAGAAGACTAATGGAGAGCAAATTCTAATAAGCATCTAAGGCATCAGCTCACTTCTTACAAAAAGTAGGTGTATCTGTTGCTTGAAACCAGATCAGACATTTGATGTAAGCTTTTAGTAACAGATTATTACAAGCACTTGACACAGAATCATTGATAAAATCATGCATGGGGAGTTTCCTTAACTTTTAATCTCTTCTCCAATTCATGGCTACACATATTCCATGAGTCCTATGTTGTCAGGCTGACAGTCACAGTTGCAAAACATATTGGACTAATCTTCAATAACACCCTTTTAATCATCAATTACATCCTTTTAAAGGCAATAACATTTTTAAGTATTGGTTTCTATACAGTATTTGCTTTCATGAGAAGGCTGATATGAATATTTCACTTTATAGTAAAATTTAAATCTGAACCCATGTAAATTGAATCTAGTATTTCTTTATGTTGTCATTTTATATGTATACTCTGAATGGTAAATCATTTAAATTCTAACACATTTAAATAAGGTATGAAAGAAAAACATCATTTGATATATTTTTGTCAAATTACCTACATTACATTATTACTCCTCCACAATCAAAATCAGATTTTAAGTATGAATGATACAAACAAGATTACATTCCAAATCTGCAACACAGATTTTAGTTGCTTGTTTAAAATGACATACCTAGCTATTCAGTAATCACTTTATAATAACCCCTTTCATTTCTAAATCTTCTTAGCCATCAGCCACTAGTGAGGAAAATGCTGGCAGTGGTTTTTACAACTGCATATTAGTTTTACATTTCATGACAAGCTAATTCTACAGAGCTTGAAAGACAGACAAGCATGTGATCTTAAGGTATTCCTTCTTTTGCATGAAGAAAGCACATCTAGCTGAGAAATGAAAAATAAAGAGTGAAGATGTATACTTTCCACTTCACACATATTGCAGTAACAATTTGTCCCAACTTCACCCCAAGAACTGCCATGAATATGTAAATCAAGAAGAATTAAAATGCAGTGACAAATAACTCAAGGAAGAATTACTATAGTAAGGTGGCAAATAAAGTGCCTATTTCTGATAGAAGCTACCTTTGGTAGATCTACCTTTAACAGATGCTGGTTCAGAATGACCTTTGAGAAAAAATGAAGTCAAATAAGCCAGGATGCATACACTGTCCCTCTCAACTGAATCTATCACAGGCATTTAAATTTAACCCTTTGACTGAGTTACCACATGACTGACTTACAGTGCCATTATTGTCCTTTTCTATCACTTCTCCATCATTTTTAAACACAGCACATTATCATCTGCTGATCTGACACAGACACATTTAGGCAGACATGCACCTCCACACCTGTGGCACCCTTCAGAAACTGGCACAGACTTTCAGACCAACTTATACAGAATCCAGATCAGATGCTGTTCATATTAGAGAAGATGCAGACAACACGAAGGAAGCTGAAGGCCTGAGGAATTGCTTTTGTGGCCACCTGACATACCTCCTTCACACATCTATCATGACACAAAACTGTGTTCAGTGAATGTAAAACCATCTGGGCAATGGTCAAAACCATCTGACCATGTGGTTCAATACATAAACTTTCAGATATATTAAGGAATGGTACAGGTGGATGGCTCATAATTAAGCATATTCATGAGAACAACAGATACAATTTGACCACTCACTATAAACAGGGGAAATACATTACTGTAAAATACACTCTTATATTCCCTGCTCAGAAAATAGGAACCCAGGAGAACATTATAAACATTTAGAAGTTACAGTGTGAGGGAAGAATCCATTTTTCTAGCCCATTTTCCTAGAAATGTCTGGAATACATCTAGGGCATCATAAGATGGTAAACCATTCTCTCCATATGCTAATAAAGTATATGTATTTTTTACAGTGCCCCCATCACCTTCCGACTGTGACTAGTATGGCAAAGCATACACTGTTGCTCTGCTGTGTGACAGATTAGCATGTTCAAACTCCTTACATTTTATGGTACAGCTGCCTGAGTTACCCCTAAAGCCAACCGGAAAAAAGATAAACCATTTTGTAAATTAGTGAAGGTTTCAGCTGTTCAATACCTGCCCTGAAAGTAGAAGCCCAGGGACTGTTTATTATGTTGCACAAAAGGATAAATGGAAAATGCTGTTTCACAGATCAGTCAGAATAAGATGTAGCAGCATGTTCTGGTTATCACTGTGGGCTATCGCCACTGACAAATCACATTATTTCAGAGCTGTTACGTACAGCAGTGGTAGCTAAACTGGGGATTGAAAACAGAACCTAGATGGAACCTAGATGACAGGACAACATGGTCATATAAATCTACATAGAAGAGAAAATGCCACCAATCAATGTTACTCATCTAAAAAGAGTATTTACCATTCTTTCTAATCTGACATGTGCAATCAACCTTAACCAAATGATGTACAGTGAGAGCAGTTCTGACAAATAACTCTCAAATGCATAAACCTGATAAATGAATCGGATTCTCTGTAACAACTGATAAAAGAAACTTTGAGCTTACATACATGTCAAAGGGGAACAGAATATTCTGTCTTCCTACTACACTATTATGTGATAGCTACTATAAACAGATAAGTACTATAAAGTTGATAAGATAATCTGCTTAATTTGTGAAAAGACTCACTTCCCAAAAGAATCTTCTATGTATTTGCCACTCAGTCTGGACAAAAGCCCTCATGTTAGGTCTGTCCTCAGGACTTTTACAGGAGTTCATCCAAACCCAAGCAGTTACTAGCTATTGAGTAATTTGGTTTTTCACCCACAATCTCAAATGTCATCTTTGTCTTTGATACTGTCACTAACTAGAACATTTGGCTTCAGTATCAGTTGCAACATTCAACTACATATAGTATTTTATAAATTAAAGTCTTTGAAAAGTACCTACATTAAGAGGATACGCTCTTGATTTATTGGTTGAATATACTCAACCTTTTTTGCCTGCTATATCTAGAAAAAACTTCAAGAAATCCCACGCATTGCTCCCTCTCTGGTAGATGTCTTTGAATTTTTCTGTGACAGATGAAGACATTATTTACCACCAGTCTTCTTCGCTATGCCAATCCCCATAAAAAGTAAACATAAGAAACTATGCTTGCTGGTAAAGGGAATTTATATTGTCATACTGGAGCATGAAACAAAGAAACCAGCCCATATTGTTTCTGATACATTTTTAGTAAGGAAATAAATTGCCAGTGGAAAACAAAGGAGAATATCTGGGAAAACAGGGTGTACCGGATGGTAAACTGCTTCAAAGTTATTTCTTTTTAAGATTTAACAGGGTCCTAAGATTCCCACAAAAACGTATGAGCCTGGTAATTTGATATCTGCCTCAATACAGAAACATATGATCTACTGACAAGAAGAATATGGATAAACAAACACAAGCATGGCATAACAAAGAAAATAAGAAAATAAATATGCTTTTGTGTAGTGTGTATCACATATTAGTCAAGCCTGTGTTGTTTATTTCCTTTAAACCATGCTTTATTTCTACACATGATCTTGAGCCTGTTTTGTTTATTTCTTTTCTCTAGTCCTAAAGATTAAACATTTATCAGGACTACATTCCCCTCTGCTGCCTCCAGCACCCCTTGCTTTAAACACTACACGTCACTTTGCATTTGGCTATGTCCTTTTGCTTCCTTCCCCTCCTCTAAACTTGGTCCTGTCAAATGGATTAAAGAGCCTGTGCATTTATGCCATCACCATAACTGACATGGAAGAGCACAAAGCAGCCATCAAATATTCAGGTAAGCAGAGGTTATGGGAGGTTGCTAAAGTACCTGTGAACATGAGCAAAGGAGAGGGGCCAGGACTAGATTACAGCTTCACTGGTCCAAGACAGTTGTTTTTCTGTTGAGACAGAACCAGATCGCTCTGCAGATCACTCAGAAGCCCTGGATCACAGTTTCACCATACAGCTCAAGGAAAACACAGTAAAAGTGTACCACATATGTGATGGTGTGTCAAATTACGGAACTGCATATGACAGCAATTAAATAAATATGAAAACTATCTAATTCTATCACCAATGTCTTGGGATTCAAAGTCCATTAAGCATTGTTTTTTTCCAATTGAACTGAACTAATGGAAAATAATTCCTATGCTGTAAAAGGTTATACACCAAGGAATACAAAACAAGTACTGTAGAGTCACTATTTGTAAATTACTCTAATTTGAATTTATAAATTGATGACTTCTGTTATAAATCATGCAGTTTTCTTCCAAGAACAGAAATTTCTCATTGCCAGCTTTGCCGTCTTTATCACAATTATGAAACTGAGAAATTCTGGATAGTAAGCTACATAGAGTTTCTGAAGTGCTTAGAGTTTGCAAAGTTTTAATCTTTCAGCGTGCTTTTCCTAACAAAACTGGGAAGAGAGTAAAGAGGAAGTAAAAAATCATAAAATTCAAACCTATAAAAATCAAAAAGCACCTTCAATAGCTCAAAATCAGCAGTTCCCAGAGTTTTAGGTCAATGAATAGCCACAGAGATGTCCTTATTTAAAAATGAAGTCTTAAGGCAGTTTAATTTTAGAAAATAGGAAATATTCAGAAAGCTATAAACCATACATTTTAAGGATCAAAATTTGCATTTGCATGATAGAAAATATAAGCTCTTATTGTAACTCATAATTGAACCAAATGAGAAGGCAACAATAGAAGAGCTGCTGCTTTTGAAATTGCAGAATGGTGTAGAGGTCGTCTATTATAATCTTGAATTAAGATAATGCTTATTTTTTTGTCAGTAATCTACATGCAAATAAAATCGGTTTGTTGGATTTAGTATATATATGCACACAAAATCTAAAAATATTCATATAATGTATAACCAACTTAAACTAGAAATTTCTAGACAACTGAGCATCTAGTTTATGTGTATTTAAGCCTGCCAGTAGCACAACTGCATTTTAAACTGTTTCTGTAGCAACAAATAATTTCATTGACTTGTAATAAGGATTGTGATATGCAGAACTCAATTTCCAATAGGTAATCTACAAAAACAGAAAGTAGCCATTAATAAGGTATTATAAATATTAACTGATCTTCTTGTACTAGATCACAGAATCATGAAGTTGGAAGTGGCCCACAAAAATCTAGTCCAGTTCTGGCAGATGACACCCCCAGAGTCACACCCTGTGCCTGGGAGCATTGTCCAAACACTTCTTGAGCTCTGACAGGCTGGTGCTGTCACCACTGGAGCCTGTTCCAGTGCCCAGCCACCCTCTGGGTGAAGAACTTTTTCCTGATATCCAACCTAAACCTCCCCACACACAACTTCAGACCATTCCCATGAGTCTTGCCACTGGTCAGCACAGAGCAGAGATCAGTGCCTGCCCCTCCTCTTCCTTTCATGAAGAAGCTGTAACTGAAATGAGGTCTGCCCTCAGTCTTTTCTCCAGGCTGAAGAGACCAAGAGACCCCAGGTGTTCCCCTTATGGCTTCCCCTCCAGGCTCTTCCCCATGCTTGTAGCCTCCTTTGGATACTCTCTATTAGCTCAATATCTTTCTTACACTGCAGTGCCCAAAACTGGACACAGCACTTGAGGTGAGGTGGCACCACTGCAGCGTAGATGGAAACACTCCCATGAGGTTGTCCTGACTGGATCTCAAAGGTAAATCACACAGACAAAATGAAAAGAAGTCACAGAAAGACCAAAGAACAAGAGACTTGAAGTCCACAAAAGTTGGTTTCCCTGATCCAATCCATCAGCCAAAGTCTATGTGGATCAGAATTATCCACAGTAATAAGCTTTAGTGGAAAGATCCCTGTATGGGAGAATTTGAAACTTCAGTGCAATTTCTGACTTAGGTACTTGTCACTGTAAGATCACAGAAATCCCATTCAATACCTCCATTTTGAATAACTATATCTTCTGTTTGCAAAGTACTTTGGTATTTACAGAACCATAAAACAGAATCATAGAAATATGAAGTTTTTAAGTTTTTAAGATCATTGAGCCCAACCATTAATCAGAGCACTGCCAAGCCCACCAATAAAAATCATCCCCAAGTGCCACATCTACATGTCTTCTAAGTACCTCTGGTGATGGTAACTCCATCACTTCCCCGGGCAGCCTTTTCCAGGCTTGACAATCCTATCCTCTTTTTTTTTTTTCCCTGTTACCGAATTTAAACTTTTGCTGGAGCAACGTGAGGGCCATTACCCCTTGTCCAGTCACTTGTTACCTGAGAGGAGGGACTGATACCCCTTCCCTACAGGCTTGTTTCAGGTAAGTATAAGGAGTGACACTGAGTGAGGCTCACTGAGCCTCTTTTTCTCCAGGCTAAATAATCTCAGTTTCCTCAGCTGCTCCTCCTAAGACAGGTGCTCTAGACTTCACCAGCTTCACTGGTGCTACATTGGAAGAAGTTATTGTTACTTTTTCAGTATTCTCTGAAAGCAGAAAGAAAAGCAACATGAAGGTCAGGGTATCTCCAGTTATTCCACAGCTGAGGGCATTTACCAACCCATACAGCTGCATGATTTTCACCTTTTGCACCTTCAATTCTCAACTCCATCACTGGAACAGGATGGTGGAGGAGAAGCGTGCGTCTGGCTTTGGAAAGTCTTGGTGGGGACACTAAAGTGGGGAGCACCTTTCCTAACCCATGAAACATGTGAGTTAGGATGGTGTCCCAGGTGCAGCTGCCCAGGTGCTGGCAGAGGGGCCGTTGGGCAGCCTCTGCGAGGAGATGCCAGGCTCCAGCTGGCTCCAGCCAACACACGGCAGGACATGGCTCTCGGGATGGGGGTAATCTCACTGTTCCCATGTGTCTTTGTTTCTCACTACTCAAGTCTATTTCAAATCACAAAAAATCATATTCATTTTTCTCAAGTTGAGTCTGTTTTGCATCTGATGGTGATTGGCAAGAGATCTACTTCTCTTTACCTCAATCGATAACCTTTTCCATCTTATTTTGTCCCTTGTCTTGTTGAGGAGGGGCATTGAGAGGGCAATGTGTTGGGCAGCCAGAGCCAGCCAAGATCAGCCCACCACAGATTAGTTTGGTATTTTGAGTATTTTCAGTTGCATTCAGATGTAGTGAGTGTTCCCTGAATGAAGAACACGGTACCCAGGCCTCCACAGACAGCAGCCTAAAATAGACAAGAAATTTTGCACTATAGAATTTTTTTTGTGTTAAATTTTTGATGAATTTGCACTGCATTAAGTATTGGAGCAGAAAGCAATCATTTTAAACTGTATCAGCACTAGCAGCATGTAACCATAGTTATTAAAACAATATTATTTTTTAAAATTACAAAAGACTACTCAAGACATGTTGAAAGGAAGTATCCAAGAAAGAACATCTTTCTTCCGATAACTACAGCTCATTAAGTCTGGAAAATTATTAAGACACAGACATTTTTTACTCTTGCTAAACAATTAGTTAGATATGCCACAGAGTAATGATTTTAATTAAGAATTAAATTAAACAGGAGTTTCCATGGACAGAACTTTCAAGAAGCCTTAAAGCAAATTACTGTTAGATGTCTGAAAATATTTTGACTAGAATTTTTCCTTCCCTTTGCTCAAATGATGATTTCACTACCTTAATTCATATTTACATGTACTCTAATACAAGAGTGGCCCCTAACTGGGAAACTACCACACCACCAGAACAATTTAAAAAATTCATTCTTCTACTAGTTAAAGCAGAGGGTGCTCACATGACAGATCAAAAGTATGTAAATTCACTTCAGCCCTTTCACTGAACTGAACTGAACATCTAATACTACCATAAAGAATACAGGTGAGCAGGGGTGGGAAGGACTGGTCCCTCATACTGTGGTCCTTGCTTATGACAGAAGAAAAAAAGTCAGCAGGCAACAGCAAGGAACCACTTCAGTGCTAATTTTTATAATAATGTTTAGCAGGGTATAAAAGCATTCTTGATTTAACTCACTGATCTGAAACTTCCAACACCGGCTTCTGCCAATAACACAGAAGATAAATTCTTGGAAGCGTTACAGTTGTTCAATATGGCAAGACTATCCCTGGAGAAAACCTGGTTTCAATTCTGAGCTAAAATAAGAGAAGAAAAATGTTTCTGCAAGGCCAAGTGTAATTTTCTCTCTGAATTCATGAGTGAATTCAGCCACTGCACAGCCATGACATGTAGCTGTCACAGCAAAACTTCTGTAGCCCAATGCACTGAAGAAAAACCTGCAAGTTGAGAAGACATATCCTCTGCCCTTTCCAGCATGCTGCAGAACAGCAATTCCCACAGGATCATATGGAGCACAGGACCCTTGTATGGGGGACCCCACCTACAGCAAGGAGACCTGAAAAGCTCCCAGACACACCTGAGGCCCATTAGTGAAAGCAAGTTAGCAAAGGACTTAGTTTTGCCTTAGTCGAAGAGGAGTGTGATGACATACTGCTGGTAGGTGAAAATGGTTAACACAGACAAGTCTCATGTGTTCTCAAGCTTCCCATCAAATACCAAATTGCCACCAGAAGTCAAAATACAACACCTCCACAAACACCAAGAGACTGGAGCATTTAAGTTCAACCTCTTATCAATATTCAGGATGATATCCTATCATCCTTCCCACTTAGAGCTGTGTTTGAGCATGCAAATACCCTGGGAGAGATGTTCACCATAGCACTGTCATGTGTCCCTGTGCATACTCCCAATATTATGACACGTCCTATGCTTTACATGCATCCCAAGAACTTCCATCCTTGCTGTCTCATCTTCTGAATGACAGGCATAGTAAAAGCTGCTGGCTGACACAAACATGAAAACACCACTTTGGTTTTCTTCACTTCTCTCCACTGCCCTCGGCAAAATGCAGCAGGAAGCGGAGACTGGAAGAGAGGCTTCAGCTATTCTCAGCTGCCTACAAGGAAGCATGAGGGACCCACCACAGGCAGATATATAACTGGATAATGAGGGACCTCAAGGATGCTGGAAACCTTTGGTTATCCCTACAGCATGCAGAGATGTTTAGCAAAATCTTCAAGTTAACCAAGACTCCCTGATAAGAAGCAGAAGTGCCAAATGTCTCATCAGAAAATCTCTTCTTGGTACTAGTTGACTGTTCAGCTTAGCAGATTCAGGGCATATGAAAAAGCAGTTGAATAAAGACAAAGGTTGATTATTTGAATCAGGCTTTGTCTCAGAATGTCACCTGTCACTGGAGGGAAGTACTAGATGTCAATGCTGTAGGTGAAAGACAAAACCAGGTAGTGTTTATACATGCTGTGAAATGCCACCTCACATATTTGTAAGAGGGCCTTAAAACCACAAAAAAAAAGCTTAAAATCTGCACCTATTATTATGGTGATTTTGCTTCCTAGCAGAGGGAAGTCTAAAGCATGCTTTTCTACAAGTTTACGCCAAATCACTTACCCAAATTTTCTTTAGAAAAATTTTCATTAACAAGATTAAAAACACATAGAAGAAGTTAGATACAATTGGCAGTACAAACCCTAGGAGGCTTCTGGCAGCTTCACAGGCATTAATCATGGTCCATACAAAAGCAATCCCCATGAATTCACATAATAATAATTCCATCTACAGTTTTCAAAGGCATGAACAAATGACTCAAGATTCAATCCTGTTGTTTATGATGTTGCTAGAATCTCTTGATAAAGGTAAAGCCTAATGTTTGTAACTATAGCCACATTATTTTTTACTGTATGTTCAGCAGGTCATACGATTACCTACATGACCGCATATTGTTGAAACAATTTTGTTCTCAGTGCAACTGAAGAGCTATTTAAAATTAAAACAAATAAACCCATTTGATTCAAAAGAATTTTCAACTCATTTCAATTTTAAAAACAAAAATAGTTCTACGTAATGATCAGGAAAATGATCTCTTAATTCAAGAGAGAAACATATGGACAACAAAATGAATACAGCAATACTATGGAGACAAAAGAAATATGTGCAGGACAGCTGCTCTCTCTCTCTCTCTCTCTCTCTCTATATATATATATATATATGTATATATATATATATACAAGGTATTTTATTTTTGCCTAAGGCACTGTCTGGAATATCCTGAAATAAAATTCCTAACAGTTACTTTAAACTTTCTCCATTTATTTTAGGGAAGAATGAAGAAGAGCATTTGAAACATTCTGAAGGCAGTCTACCAAAACCACAATAGAGAGCTCCCCATGTAACACCCAGGAATCATTATAAAGATCACTGTACATACAAATGCCATTATGAAAACATAACAGGCACTAAAATGCCTGACAGTATCACAGACATCACTAAAAATTCCGAATTCCTTTATTTAATTGCAAGAATTAAAGAATTTTATTGTTTCTCAATAAAGCTGCAGAATTGCACGAACAATGTTACTATCCATTTCAGCTCTCTCGAGGTTATCTTGTGTATGCCTTAAATACGACATTTAGGTTTAGATGTAGCTGTTTGTCTCACCAGGAGAGAAATTTAGCTGTTATCTGCGGATATCTCATTCCTGTGTAAATATATTTTTATATGCATTTAAGTCTGGAAGTCCATATGGTGGACTAATGATTGCTGTTTCACTTTACAATAAAACCACATATACAAGATTTAAGTAAAGCCATGTCAATACATTCATTTTTATCCTGAACCCAATTATTAAGTAGCATCAAAAAAGGTGGATTTAAAAATTTAGTATAATTTGCTTTCTTGAAAACAGACAAAATAGTTCATAAATAGCTGGTTTTTTTAGTTTAAAGAGCCGTGGATCACTGCAGAAATTATGAAAAGAAAGTAGAGAAAAATCATATACCACATGAAGATGCGAACTGGAGAAGAGCAGAGGAAGTACTATCAGGACTTAGGTCAGAATGGCAAAACACTCTTTTCAGCAAAAGCACAATTTCACAAACTACAGGATTCCTGTTCTTGACTCCCGTCAAGTTTATGGCTGTGATCCCATATGAGACGTCTATTAATATTTGTGTGAGAGCTGGCCTACAGAAATGTCCTAAGTCACTGCAGACTGCAGAACACAGCCAGTCCTTGGCAGTCCAGGCACAACTGGCAAGAAAAGCTGCAATGGCAGGAGACGACATTCCCAAGTGCTGGGGAAGCAGGGGCAGCTTACACTGCTTTCAGTACCTACAGGAGAGCATCCTTGCTTTTGAGCAGATCTTAGCAGCGAAGACAAGGCTCAGGTTTAAGGAATGGAAGCTGCTGGCAACATTCCAGAGAAGAAAAACATTTTCCATACAGAAGAACCATGAAAAATTAGAAGATAAAGGAAAGGATAAAATCCTTTAATTACCACCTTTACTTAGCAATTATTCCAATCAGAGAAGTATATTGATAGCACAATCTATACACTCATTATGATGTGAGTGGTCATTGCATCTCACTTCGAGTTTGTTTTTCTAGATGAAGTATTTTTTCTATAATGTTACAGAAATAGAAAATGCAACTTGTATAATATAATATCCAAGATGGAAGAAGAGCCCAAGTCCTTTGTAAAAATCAAACATTCACACCTTGAGGCATGGGGCAAAACAGAGCTGGTAATTTTTAAGGTTTCCTTTCCTCTTGCAACTGATTCTACTTTCTAAAAAGTACCAGCTTCACTTGCATCCAAAACAAAAACAACTTCATTAGATGGCAAATGGCTCACCTTGTGACCACAGGCTAACATTCCAATCTTGCATTATAATAAAACATTGCCCACAGTAAAATACACTCTGCCATTTTTGGTTGGGCAGCCTGATACCTAATGTACACATCCAGGGGCAGAATCAGCGAGGTGAGTGCAAACGAAATAAATCTATCCTTTCAACAAAAGACAAATTACAATGTTACAAAGCTAAGCCAAGCATATTGCCTAGAGTATCTGCAAGGTGCTCGCAGACTGTTCACCTGTTAGTTGTAAAGTAAGAAGATGGAGGACTATATGTTCTTGTGCTACACTGGTACAGAAGACCTGAGGTAACAGAATCTTAAAAAAAAAAAAAGCAGTACATTTAAAACATTTTTCAATTCATTTTTTCTAAAGCACATCTTTTCACTTAATGTTTTCACTCCACATGAGGATTATTTAATCTTTCATACCAGTATCTTGTGACACACAGTCAGCATCCACTGTCATTAATTATTTGGTGACTACATAGATCTCACATGATAAGAAGTTTCTATCATTTTTGTGGTATGTTTTGGATGTTGTGTAAAATTCTAAGTGTACACAAAGAAGGATTTATGCCTTAAAACCTAGGTAGGTACAGCCTGTGATACAGAACAACATTCTATCTGAGCAACACTTTCATTCAAAATAATGCACAAGCATCTGATATGTGGTGACCAAAGGCTTGAGCATAGTTTCTGGTTTACCCATTAATTTCTATGTTTTCAGGGGTAATACAATTTGGCTATGCAATTATGTATCATAGTTTTATTCTTTCAGTAAAACTATGAGGGCCTATCTAATGAAAGCATTTACTACAGCGCCCATCTCTAGGAATAATGAGAAGCCTGCACAGATCTACCTTCCCCTTGAAGAAATAATGTTGGTAGGTGATTTAGTCTGTAAACACAATTGGGAGACATCTCTACCTGGGAAAACATTTTCTCCACTCCTCAGACTTTGCTGACTTGCCTTCTTTGACAAGTTTGTGACTCCTAGCAAATGGATTCATAGTAGATTTGTTGCTAATGGTATTTCTGGCTTGTAAATGCTCCAATGTCATGTTTTGGTAACTGTCAGGAAACCAACTGTAATCCAAGGATTTGGAATGCATGCAGCAAAGGCCTCAAAATTCCATATGGCAACAGGGCTGTTGTGATTGTCAAGCAATGAGCCTGTCCTACCAGACTTATGACAAATTTAGTCTTACAATCTGTCATGACATTTTCCTGGAGTGATTCAATTTCTGTGAACAAGAGAGTTTTCCTTGGTCATTTTCCTGCAAGATAGAAGGCTGGCAAAGAGGAGGACATTTGTTCTTTAATATCCACACTGAGATGAAGTATCAGATCTGCATTTATCCACCGGGCGAAAGATTTAATCGGTGTGAATCATATGGCTTCCACATGTGATAGAAGACAGGACATTAACTTTACAGATCACCCTACTGGAAAATGAAACAGCAATGAACAAAGAATGCTGAAGCCTCAGATTTCATGATGGATGTCTGGGTTCTCCAGGGAGTCTAAGATCCTAAGTGGAGTATCGAAAGGACATTATCACTGCTTGCAGCTAATGCCATAAAGCTACAATAACTGAATGCAGTATTCATTCCCTATGCACAATCTTTGCTTTGCGTGCATGTTTCAGGGAAAGGCAATTTCTGGAATACATTGATTTCTTTCTAGAAGGCATGAAAATATGAATATATTCTCTCTTTTCAGTCCATTGTAGAGCTTCCCCCAGCAGTCCATTGCCTAGCTAACGATATCTAGAAATACAAGGTGAGAATTGCTAAAAAGCCTCATGGCTTTATTTTCAGCTAAGGTACTATTATGAAATGATATAATTATGAAATAAGGTGAATCAGGGGCCTAACTGAAGGTCTATATGAAGACAGGGCATCTTTGGCAAAAGCTTCTCATTTATTTGCAGCTTAGATGAGGAAAGCAGGCAATAGTTTCATGTTCATTTAAAAGACAGGGATACTATAACTCCTGGTCCCAGGCCAGTTCTTCTTCTCAGGTGACATGCCGAGTCTCGTGCAGAGGGCAGCCCTGCACATCTTGCTTTGCTTTTAAAAGAAGAATTGTGTTTTAGTCAATAAAAGGGTATAATTAGAATTAGAGGTCAAGTGTGCTGCAAGTGCACAGACATGCTGTTTTTAGGCTCAGAGCATGACTGGCATGTTCTAACTGTTCATAGAGAAACAGCATGGTGTTGCTATACCCCACAATTTGTAGATGAGAGTTGTAGCAGCTGCTGATGCATCTGGCAGTACTGGGAGCTGGTAGCGATGGAGTGGCTCCTGTCGTCACAAGAGGAGAGAGGAAGAGAGACTTGGCAAGTGATGGAAAGACAGCTCCAAAGGTGATCAGCTCCCAGTGTAGTGTGAGCAGCTGACCTACAATGACCACTGATACTTTGTGCCAGACAGAATTTTGAGACCTTTTTCAGAAATGATGTCATTATTTCTGTATTAGCATAATTATAAACAGTATTTTTCATCAGCCAGTGTGCCTTCAGCATGTCATCTGAACTGTTTCCAAAGATTAGGAGGTGTAGCTAATAGCAAAGGTGTTTTATTCAGCCTCTTCCTCTCTGTTAAAATGCTCCCTGGTAGACATGTAAAATTGAAATAGTACAGGAAAACAGACTGCAGAATCAGAGCTTTCTTATACACTAGAGGAAAGCTTCCTACTTAATTTAATACAACACTTGTTCTTATCTTTGATTGCAAATTACATGTTTAGAACTCCTTTTTCTGTTAGTGCTTGTGGATTTGATGAAGAAATGTGTTTAGATTTGTCCTATATGTGTTCTCCTTTTCTGTCTCTCAACATTTTTTTTAATCTTGGAGTATTTGTTTGCATGACCACATAGCTCTGGTTCTCTTTCAAGCAGTAACTGTTGGGAACATTGAAACACAATGCAGTGCATTTCTTATGCCATAATTAAACAAATTCAGCTCTCAGAACACAATATAGAAGAGACTGACTGGAGAGAATGCATTTTGTATTCTTAATTGCATCTTGGAAGAAAAGAGAGGAAAAAGGGATGTAAGATAAAACCAAAATTAGATGAACATATTATTGAAGGAATAAAGCTCATAAGAAAGAACCACTGTTTCAAACTTTTTCATTGGTTTCTCACATACTGCATTTGACAGAATTACTGCTCTGCTTGATGACTTAATCTGCTGTCCTTCAGATACTGACAGCAATGTCACTGTTGACACCTGTTTTTCATGTTCAAACATCGATTCTCCATCTCAAAGACAATGTATTTCATAAGATTTAATTATTATCATTATCAGCAAAATACTGATTAGACTGAAATCCCTACTTGTAAATTTCTAGCCCTAATTTCCAGTAGTATCCTTCATTTCATTTGTTATCTTCAAGCAGATGAAGATGTAAAGGAGTTACTAACATGTCTCAAGCAAAATGTGTGCTAGTCTCTCATGTATTTATTAAAGTTTAATGAAAATAATGAATAAATAATTACTTCTATATAATTGGAGAGGAAAAAAAAAATGAACAAAAACATAAACAAGCACCTGTTTAGAACAGACAGCAGAAACTCAGAATTCTAAGCCACAGACCTTACAGTTAAGTAATAACATAGGCAGAAGTCCACAAGGAAAAAGCACAGTCATTCCAGGTGCAAAGCAAGAAAGAGGTTAAAGCACCCCAACATCAACCCCCCTTTAACCCCCTGTACACTCAGCCTATTACCAAAGCCAGTTCTCTTCATCTCCGTTGCACTAACAAAACATGACCTCAGTCCCTGCATTTCTGAAACCAGTTATATTATACAGGATAAATGACACCCTCTCTGGCATCCACATTTCTCATATTGCATCTGAAATAGCAGAATCACCTTTGGCCATTTGTGCTTTAACTTGATATATGATTTTTTCAGTTTGTCATGCATTATTTACCCTCCTCATCATTGGGAGATATTGATTTTCCCTACATATTTTCAGAGTTGAGATCCTTCCAATTCCCGCCCCCCCCCCCCCCCCATTCACTAATCTTGCACTAATTATTTTCTTTGTCTCCATTCCTCACCCTTAGCCTTTGACTGTTCTTTCTGTGAATCCATGTTTTCTTTCCATTGCCTTTTTTGTTACCATTTTCATAGTCTGCCCCTCAACACTTTTCCCTGCTGCTCTTCAGGGCCATGATGATGTTAGTTAGCTACTGTGGAAACAAATCACAGCACTCTCCTGCAAAAGGGTCTGCAACAGGCACTGTACTTTACCATTTCAGCAAGTGCCTTATTTCACAGGGGCAAGTTGAACTTAGACCTATAACCTTATGACCACTGAAGAAGAGGGTCGGGAGCAGCTTTTTAAAATGCAGAACCATTTGTCAAGGCAGCCTATGAATAAGAGCTCTTCTGAGCATTAGAAACACATAAGGATACTTTCCAACAGACTGCACCTCTGAGATGAACAAGGCTGCTGGCAGATCAAGGGTACCTTTTCTTCCTACTAGCCTTGAAAAATAATTTTTTGCTCCTTTAGTTATAAATCATTACCATCTCTACATAAAAAAAAAACAAACACATGAGGCATCTTCATAAGGAACAAAAAGTAATTTGTGTTTCTAGAAATTATACTGTTTTGATTTAATTGATTCAAAATGCATTTTAGACACCAAATTAAGGATCAGAAGTTTGACTTCTTTTTCACCCAAGCCTCTGGTTTTGGTAATTACAGCTGAACAAGGAAATGCACATGAATGTACATGTGAACGTATACTGTGTGAACAACATGGACTTATAAAGTGATATTTACAATGACTTGTGAGGTTATTTTCATCAAACTTATATTCCAGAAGAATATGAAGTCTCAATACCACAATGCCAAGAATACAGGAATACATTTTGTACAATGCATGACATGAGCATCCTGCTTAGTGGATGAGAGAAATGCTGGGGATGTGGTCTGCCTAGACTTTTCTAAAGTCTCTGGCTTCCCCACACCATTCTCCTGGAGAAACTGGGAACTCATGGCTTGGATGGGTGCACTGTTTGCTGGTTGGGTAGCCAGGCCCAGGGAATGGTGGTGAAAAGAGCTACATCCAGGCAGAAAGTCTCTCCAGAGGGATCTGAACATGCTGCACTGATGAGCTAAAGCCTGGTGTTCAACAAGCTGAAGTCCCTGGTCCTGCACTTGAGTCACAACATCCCAGACAGTGCTACAGGCTGAGTGAAGAGTGGGTGGAAAGTGTTCTTGTGGAAAAGGAATTGGGAGTGCTGGTTGACAGCAGCTGAACATGAGCCAGCATGTGTCCAGGTGGCCAAAAAGGACAATGGCATCCTGGCCTGCATCAGAAGTAGTGTGGCCAGCAGGACCAGGGCAGTGATTGTCCCCCTGTACTGGGCACTGGTGAGGCCACACCTCGAGTGCTGTGTTAAGTCTTGGGCCCTTAACTACAAGAAAAGACACTGAAGTGCTGGAAGGTGTCCAGAGAAGTGCAATGGAGCTGAGGAAGGGTCTGGAGCACAAGGCTTATGAAGAGCAGCTGAGGGAGCTGGGCTTTTTTAGCCTGGAGAAAAGAAGGCTTGGGGGGACCTTATCACTCTCCACAACTTCTTGAAAGGAGGTTGGAGCCAGCTGGGTGTTGTCCTCTTCTCCCAGGCAACAAGTGATTGGACAAGAGGAAATGGCTTCATGTTGCTCTAAGAGAGGTTTATATTGGATATTAGGAAAAACATCTTCATGGAAAATGTTATCTAGCACTGGAAAAGGCTGTGCAGGAAAGGGATGGAGTTACTATTCCTGGAGGTACTTAGAAAACATGCAGATGTGACACCTGGGGACAGGGTTTAGTGGCGGACTTGGCAGTGCTGAGTTAATGGACTCAAGTATCTTGAAGGTCTCTTCCAACTTAAGTGATTCTATGATTCTGTATGATCCCAGAAGCCTCATTCTCTGTCTCCTCCCTCCATCTATTCCTTCATACTTACTCAAAAGAACTACTTTTACAATGAAAATCCCAATCTAAAGTAAACCCATAGGATCTATTTAACAAACTTGTGTTGTTTTCAGCTGTACTGAGATAATGACACAGCTAGGAATGGAAATCCTATATAGTGACACTATACAGGATGTTCATGTTATAAATAAAATAACTCACTCTTCATTCATTAACCACATACTATGACTGGCAAGTGCGAGAGAGACAAAATAACTATTAAAAAATGCTAAATCTTGGCTATTCATTTATGTTTAGCACTATAATACCCAGAAGCACCTTTATACAGACAGACTGAAAATTCTGGGAAATCAAGAGGTAATAGATGAGATTTGCATGCTGAAACAGCAAACAACAACAACAACAAAAATCAGGAACTACACAGGCTTCTAGGGAAACAAATATCTATACATTTTACAAATTACATGCAAGTCATTTACACTGTTGATGTTGATACCCATTTCAGGGACAGAAAAATGTACAGTGTTCATCGTGACTGAAAGAGTTGTGCGTAAAAACAGAGAGGTAGGCCATTACTCTTTCAATTTATTGAAGGACACTATTACTTAGTGCATAATACAAATTTTGCAAACTGTAAAAACATTATGGTCTGGTTTATTCTGCAGCTCTGGTAACAAGCTCTGGTTGGTCGGAGTCACATTTTACATTTGAATAATGCAGAGAATCAATACCCTGACACAGAAGGGATGCATGGGAAAGGATGCTGAAGGGAACTCAGAAAAACTTCCACTTAGATTGTGCATAGTAAGTCCCAAGAGAACACAGATACATATGCAACAAGGTCCAATCTGCTGAAATTTCTCTATACCGAGATTGGAAGGCTTTTTATTTATAACCCGCAAAATTCTCATAGGCTGCTCAATTTTGAAAAGCAGGTGTTATCTTCTCTGGAGCAAAGATGATGGTTAAAGTGTTATCCAAGTTTTGAGAACCATCCTCTGCGCTTTCAACCCCGGGAGATGAAAAGGAAATATATGACAAAGCTGGCCAAATCACTAAGCACAGACACCTGCAAAGACAGAAATCAGTAGGGTGCAGCAGAACTGCGCAACTGCCATATAAACCATGGTAAAAAGAATACCAAAGAGAAAAGAAGACACATGAAGAATTAAAGGCCTCCAGAACAGCTAAATAGACTATGTGCAAGAAACAGAACTCATCCTCACCACTGCCAAATTAGAAGAAGACCCAAAAAAAAAACTTGCTAAAAACATGTAACATAGAAAATTAAAAATATTTTATTTCTTTGACAAGTCAATAGGCCTCAAGTTTAGAAGCAGAGTAGTGGATACATATGTTTTGACTTCACTGAGGCCTCTAACACCACTTTAAGTAAAGAAGCTAAGGAACATTAGCCTAAATAAAGATGTTACATTGTGGATTCAAATAAAAATCCCACTGGAGAACTGCACTGAAAATGCAGAGATCTGGTACCCTGCCAAAGTGCAGCTGAAAGGCATCTGTCTAGGATCTGTAGTTATTAAAAATTATCACCAGTGGTGTGTGCAACAGTAAAGTTGATAAAATCTTAGACAAAAATTCTGAAGAGAGGAAAAATCCCACTCTACCACCAACCATCATGACACTATTACTTAGAACTGTGAGATGTTGCCATGAGGCAAGAACAATGAATTGCACAAACGTTTTTTAATAATTTTTATTTAGCAGTATCGCATATGAAAAAGGTAACACTGTTGGGACTACATAGTACTCAACTGGAATGACATGTTCAGGTAGTGGATTACCTTTTCTCTGTGTCTACAGCTGAAAAATTCAAGATTTGCACTGCAGCACAGAAGACTGAGCTTAGGGAATAAAAAAAACTCTAACTGCATGAACTGCTGGAATGGGTGGGATGAAGAAATTAAAAAATCTTATTTGTTTGAGAACTTTCAGAAAGAAACTTGTCACAAAGAACAGAAATACAGTTGACATGCATTACAACATATTTTCAGACAGGGAAGGAAGAGGAGACCTCCTGAAAGCCTTTCCATTCTAGGACCCTATGAAAGCAAACCATGGGGAACAGAGAAATGGAAAAGCATACTAAACAATTTACTTAGGGTTCAGTTTGGATTTTCTTTTCTTTTTTTTTTTTTGTCATAGATTCCACTAAGAAATATTCAAATGTTATTATTGCACCATTATTTTGAAACATAGCTCTCAATTACTAATGCGGTTTGCTTTAGGCAAGCCTCTAGGAAACTCAATTTAACATTGTTTCCTTGAATAAAATTTCTTAGTAAAGAACATGAGAAATTACAAAACATAACAGAGAGAGCTGCTTTCTTTCCAAGCAGAAGTTTGCCACTAATTGTTCCCTCCCATGCTTGCCTTTTGAAATCTAGTGCTATGTATGGACTAAATATCTAAAGCTTCCAGGAATCCAGGCAAAGGGAAGTGTAGCTTGCCCACTGGCAATACCTGACATCAGCATTAGAAAGAAAATGTTACTGAGTCCTTTGAGACAGGAATATGTGATGAATAGAGAAAACCGAGAGCTCCAGGCTAACAGGAGGAATGCAGCAGCCTCCTCTATATTTTGTGACTGTAGCTTCAGAATTCTATCCAGAAATCAAGTTTTAATTTCGGCATTAAAAAGACCTCACAAAAAAAACCCCTAAACTATCTTGCATTTGATTGCAATCACAGTGACAACGATCACTGTGAGCAATGCATTTTTTTTTAATCTGCCAGCAATCTAAAACAATAGCTTCAGGAAACTTAAAATCCAACTCTGATGTCAAGAAATCCTTAATCCTAAAGCCTTTGTACACATCAACATTTTTAAATTCTTGCTCTCGTTGACTGGGTAGTCTCTCTTCTTCCCAAGGCAGCAGGTATTGGCCACTCTGCTCTTAAAATTTGGGATACAATCTCTCTGAGGGCTTGTCTGTGAGTGCAGGAGAATACACACGGAAGTGCTTAAACTTGAGTGATCATTTACAAATTAACACTTCTCTCTGCTAACAGGAGGTGGCTCACCTAAATATTAAATGGTATACTAGCTTCATCCAATTGATATTTTCTTCCTCTTCTAAAGAAGCTTAAATGTAATGATGTCATGCCAGTAAAAGTTTCATTCCTTTTGATAAGTAGGCCAAAGTAGCAGATGTCAGGTTTAGCCTGGAGGAAAGGATGTTTAATGGTGTGTGACAAATAAAAAAAAAAACCAAACAAAAAAAAAACCAAACCAAAAAAAAAAAAAAACAAGCAACATTTTTTCAATACTGCCTACTTTAAAAATGTTGTTTTACTGAATGATTTAAGTTGCACATCCCTACTTATATTTCATTAGATTAACATTAATATTTTCTCATTCAAGACTGATATTAAAAATCACCACAGTGACCTGTAATATACTTAATAGTTAGCTCTTGATTATATTAAAGTCTTGACCCACTACTTATCTCCTGAACAGCCATCTACCAAAAGTGGAAGATAATGGAGTTAAAGACAAGGAATCAGTTGTATCACTTCTTTCAAGCTCTCCACACGTGTGCACTGCCAAATCCAGTCAACTCACTTGACTGGTTTAAAATGCAACACTGGTTTCCCAGAGAGGATAATGGACTAGTGTATAAACAGAATTTTTTTCAGAAAACCAACAAGGCAGCCCAAATAATAGAAGCCTTTAAGGGGGGAAAATAATTTTTGAAAGGGAACAGATGCTTTAGATACTATTATTTAATGTAGTATTAATGTAGTTTCCAAGCACAGTCTATTAAAAAATCCACATAACACTTCTAATATATTTAAAATAATAATGTTATAACAGTTAATGATCAACAAAGCAGACAATATTCTACCAGTAGTGCCTAATCTAACATGAACTGTAATTACCACATATTACCAAAAGGTCCAAAAAATGTAATTAATCAAATCTCTAGATCTCCAGTAAATCTCTAGTCTTTCATTATGGATGGTCCATTAAAATATTTAGTATTATACAGAATACAGGTTATAAAATATTTCTTCCATATTAATGTTTTTTGAATAAAAAGTCCTTAGTGTGGTGGATGGGATTCTATAATGAACTTTGATTAAAAAAAAAATTCTCTTCAGTATTTATGCAGGGCTCTTGCATACACTGCAGTGTCAGACAAACACAAGGGAATAGGACAAATAGCAGAGACCCGAAATGGACAACCCTCCACAGCAAATCCTGTCCTCCACGGTCTGTTTGTAGGCTACATTCCTCCACTTCCCTTTTCACACAGTATAAACATTTAAAAAAATCTAAGTGCATTTCTCCCACTTTTCACCACAAGTCAAGGACACAGACACAAATTTGTCTTTCACTGCTCCACTGCATGTTTTTACATTTCACAGAAATTCATACTCCAGAAGTTTCTCTGGAGAGCAGGGTGGAAAAGGTGAAGTCTTATTTCAGGATGCTTCAGAAGAAGATTTAAGAAATCGGTTGACTTTCTCTTTACTGTTAAGCACTAAGTAAGGAAAACAGTAGCAGAATTTGTGAATAACCCCATGTTATTTTGTCCATTTTGTGTGCTGAATGTTGTGTAGGGAGCTCTTGCAAAGCAGTGATTAGGGTCAGTGTAGAAAGGACTGTACACATTGTACTCGTGATTACACACACAGTTTACGCCCTTTCATTCTGTGATTTAGTCTGCAGTGGATGCTCTAAATAACATAGTAATTGCAGATTTATTGAAAAGAGACAATTTCAGCAGTTCAGTGAGCTTATCAGAATGAGTTTTGCAGATGAAACTGCACAACATTTTTAGAAATGAAATGTGAAGGACAGAGAGGAGCAAAGCCTTTTTCTTAAAGGCACTCACTGCTTACTAGAGCATGCAAGTGGATATTGGTAATTGACAATTTTTCTCTGGATTTAGAGCAATATATTACTGGGATGCAACATAAACGCCGAGCAGTCATAGGGAATGGTGGGTATTTTCCACAGTAGAAGGTTTTTTTGACAAGATCTACAGACTTAACAGACTCACACTCCTCATACATAAAGACAGTTCCTCCCTCAGAACCCACAAGCAAGGAACAGGTTCCCTTCTGTCAAGCTCTCGCCTTCATTATTGCCTAATTTGATAGCAACTTTCCACATTTCACTTAGCAGTAAACAACTGAGGCATAATGTACCCATAAGAGGCAATTATCTTCACAGTGCTAATTGCTATGTAGTATTTCTGCACTTTAAGAGTAACAGAATACAAATGTTTGCCTTCTGCAGAAGCAATATGAGGACTAAAAAACTACTCTATCAAGATTTCACCCACACAAGTAAATAGCAAAATCTGAAAATATAAATGCATGAACACATTCATCCCTACGATTTACTTGAGTACGACTCAATAAAGTGCTCTTGAGCACAGTTTAGCTGCCTGCTACCTGCAGTGTTCCAGCACATCTGATCTGTAGACAGATTTCGGACAAGATGGGCTCTTAGGAGATTCTCTGTCCTGGACTGGCAGAGGCACCAGGAGGGACACTACAAGGAATCACCAAAGATACTCACTAGCTACTTGTGTTTGGGGACCTGAACTGAGCCTTACAACTTCAAGGAAAACAAATTAAACATAGTTAGTACCTTTTAAATATAGTTGTCATAGAGAGGGCCCAGTCTACCACAATCAAGCATAAAATGAAGCAAGGAAAAAAAACCCCAAATTATTTTCTGTTTGACTGCTATTTCTCCTACAAACCAATATACTGTCTTTTCTTCTTTAATATTACATGTATAATGGGAAAACAATAGGAAATTATCATAGCAAGTGCATGCCCAGTCTAACACACTATCATTTAGGTAACATTAGCTTTGCTTATGCCAATATATCTGTGGTCAATCATGACTAAGTGGAACTGAAAGGAGTAGAAAAATAAAAGAAGAGAACCAGGGAAGCAACTCAGATGAAGCAACAGGAAAAGCCATGTTTATGCCTTGGTTTATGACTTCTTTCCATATCCACTACCACTGTATTTCTTTTTTCCATTCTTTATCAAGAGTGTAAGCTAACAAAACTAACTACACAATGATGGAAGAGAAATTCTTTAAGTGCCAGTTTTATTTCAACAAAGAGTAATATTATATGTCTGTAACTAGAAAAAATTTCAAGGTGTGAAATTAATTCACATGAACAGAGACACAGACTAAACGTTAGTTTATGATTCAAAAAGGGCAGTGAGTGAAGGCAAGGGAAAGTCCTAGAAGTACATGATTATGCAGCTCTTTCTCATTCTTCTGGGTAATTTTAACCTCATACGATCAATATTAACGTTTGTAAGCAAAGAATTTTTTTTTATTCCAATCACAATATGAGTTCCACACTGATGGAAGAAATCCATTAGGGAACACACAGGTTACCCTTTGACCAGTCAAAGAAGGTTTCCCTTCCCTGTCTTATGGGTAACACCCATTTCCAAAGACAGGAATGAAGCTATGAAAAGAACCAAAAACTATTTCTGCTACTTTTACTCCATGGGAAAGACAGCCTTGAAAAAGAAAATCATGTGCTTCGTTAAAGACTCTGTAAAAGGATAGTTTAAAAATATTTGTTTCTTAACAGTTTCATAGTTCTGTAGGAAGAAGATGTTTTTTCTGTAAGAACTGTCCTAAAAACTAAATATATAGATGAAAAGAGGTGGAGGGTTTTTTTCCTCAAAAATTTTATTTTAAACTTAATAAAGGAACATTCCACCAACTTTCTTCCTTACCCATTAGTTTTCCCATAGTGTATCATCAGCTGTTTATTGACCTTTTTAACAGCTATTTTGCATTGTACAGGACTTCCCAGTCAACCTCCTACTGCACACATCTGATAGCCTGCAATTTCCATGCTATGTAGGAGGATGAACTGATATTGGTAGTTAACATGGCAGTAATATTAGCACCTTGTTAAGTTGGCAAAGGCTTCTTACATAGTGTTCCGCTGCTGATTCACCACATATTCCAGTCAGGAAATAACAGTCTGAAAACTATTCACCCACATTTTACAGTTCATCTCCATACTAAAATACTTGATGATCCTCTGAGGGGGCCTGCCAGGGCATATGCCATCTAAAAATTTTGCAATCTGCATAACCAGGCATGGATGGTAGGTAATTTTGCAAAAATATTCCAGAACAGAGCTGAAATTATGTCTTTTCCGAACAATACCAAGGTATTTGACAGCATTAAAAATTAAAATCCTTTATTTTCTTACAAAATTTGCATCATACTTGAGATAGTATTAAAGAGGTTCATCCAAATGAGGATTTTAGTTTGTTAATATGCCCCAGAGTTACAGCATGTCCCTATTACTAAAGAAGCCATAAAAATTAAAATGTTTTTGGGCATTATTTGACTTTGCTCCTCAAAACAGCTACAGTAGCTTGTGTGCAGGACATAATGACTAGAGAATTGAGTTTTATTTTATCTGATTACACAGTGAAAAATGTACTGAACAGACACACAGTTAAATAGTAAACATCTGGTTTTATGTTTCAGCACCAAGTCAGGCAATTCTAAAGCTTCTCCTCAGACCTCCAGAGCAGAAGCTGTAATCCCAAAACACCGTATTTCCTGCCACCATTTAGAGCCTACCACTCAGGAGGTGCAACATTTGCCAAAGCTTTCTTGAGAATAGAAAATTTGTGAACGTGGCACTTCCTTAGGACAATAAGCTTTTAAAGCTTTAAATATCCCTGGAGACTTGTACCTTCTTTGCAGGCCTCATGAGTAGGATTTCACAGCTCACATGAAACCACATAAAACCCTAGAATCTGTTCCACTACTTTCTACCAGGTCTAAGAGAACTATATTTTGGGTTAGATGGGCCATATTCAAGCGTCCACAGACAGCACTACACCAAACCACCTCTGATTAAGGTTCTGGAAACTACCCTGGGTTAGATCTTCTCACCAAGGCTGCCTGAAAAAGCAAGAAGCACACCTAGCAGCAACTGAAAAAGACTGGAACAGTTATACTTGTGACTATCAAGAACAAAAAATCCTCACAATAAATAGAGAACTTGCAAGACTCAAATCCTAACCAGTTCAGATAAAACACTATAGCCCTTTGCTCAAATTTGGTTGATATTATCTGAAAATTCAGGGAGTGAACACAGATTCTACTCAGGCTATATCTGCCTCATATACAAGACTGGACCAAGTGGATCTCTTAAGACACTTAGGTTAAATACTGCACCAGGTCAAGAAAATAGCACAGGATCTGACAAATCAGAATTTGTCTGATTAGCATTCGGCCAACTTGTACCTCATTCCTCAAAAAAAACCAGTCCAAGGCCAGAACTCCAATTAAACCAGTACAGCCTTATGGTTATATCATAAGCTATAGGGCCAGCCAAGTTTGCATGGCTGTGAGCAACTAAAATGAAGATACAATGAATTATTTATTGCTCAGAGTAGTGATAACAGAGAAAAAAGCTTTCTAGGCAACACATAATATTTGTACAAATTAAGCCACTGCAAAGTTGAAATGAAAGGTACAATATGGATGTAACAGAAAAAAGACAGCCTGTGGAGAAGGCTTAGGATGAAATGTCAACTCATCCTGAGGGGTCCAATGCACAATCTCATAGAAACGCAGCCATGCAGGTTCCAGACCCAAGGGAACTCACCAGCAGCCAGCTCAGGTCTCCACACTGGTGGCACAACCAACTTGAAGTTGGATAATCTACCTTTGGGTAACTGCAGGATCCAGTTTCCTAGCAATGTGCTTTGTGATGGCATGTCATTATAATTAGAATTGCTATTGCTGGAAGCAGTAGCTAAGAAATAACCAACCTGTGCCAGTAAATGCAAAGTAAGTATTTAGTGTTGTGGGTTTCACCTGGAATTTGTTCCTGGTTTACATGTCACATAATGCTGTCTATTTCCTTCAGTGTATATAATATAGCTACTAATTTTATGTCATATAGCTGTAATATATAGCTACAAGTATAACATTAGGTAATATTTAGCTACTACTTTTATAACAGATATAATTACTGCTTAGGGCTAACATTACCTTTTTAAACACTTGTTTACTTCTTTAGCCTTTGCTCTGAATTCTTTGTAACTGGGATATGTACGGGATTTGTTTTTGAAGGGCACTGAGGGAAAAAATCCCAAACAAATAAAGAAAGGTAAAGAAATAATCTCATATAATTTTTCTACCTGAATTTCTGAAGTTGTGTACAACCTCAAGAGAGTTCTGCTTATAAAACAGCCTGAGCCCTTTCAGCAAGGCTTGATGTTTGGTGAAAAAATTGGAACAGAATGGAACAGAACAGAACAAAATAGAATAGAATGGAATAGAACAGAATGGAATAACAGAACACTGTGACCCTAATTAGAAATACATTTTTAAACTGTAAATGATCTGTCTAGAAGAAACAAATTAACATGGTAAGACACTGGTGCACACAAGCATGAAAAAAGCTTTACTATGTTCATTACTCAGGAAAACATGTATTTTAGAAACAGCCAGATACAGAAATTTGTAGGATGACTGTATTCCAAGAACCTGAAATTTCAAAAGTTATTGTTTAATGTCTAAGGGCATTGTGCAAGCACTGAGCATTTTCAGGATGCATTCTTTCTCATACAGAAATCTAACTCAACTGGTAAACCCCATAGAGCAGCATGGAAGTACATTTTCCAAATTCTCACCTGTTTTTCACAGGTAGATAATATTTTTCCCTGAGTGAACTTTTTATGCTTTATTTCTTCCTTTCTTAAAATAATTCCATTATCTGACATTGCTTACTGATACCTATGAACAAGATACACATTATAGTTGAGCTTTGAAAACTCTTTCTACTGTTAGCCTCTTTACTATCACTAAAACAGAACTGGTTTAAAACTGAAAATAAATAAGGCACACCAGCAATAATGACATTGCCTTAATCTATACCCAATATAACCTGTTATGGTATGGACTGAAAATTCCATGAAGAACCAAAAAACTTCACAATGTGAGTATATCTGGATGTTTCTTGCTTATCAAGCTTTGCCATATGGCACATTTTTTGTTTGTGTGCTGAACAATCAGTATCAATTATGAGCAGCAGTTATGGCATGTACTGTTTATGTGTAATTTAGGAAACTCATAACATTCATCTGAAGAAATGTTTTACGCTGTGCTATTTTATGTACAATATATTTACTATTACAAGTGTTTTAGAGAAAATAGAGTAAATATGGCTCAACATTTTTTACCACCTTTACTGCAAATGTCTGATCTTATCACAGGGTCTTGCAACTAAGGCCATCTGATAAAAAGCCCTGGTCTACTGTTTCATGTTGCTGTGGGCACTGCTGGGTTTCCCATTGCTGGGTAAGAGATGTCAGGAGGCCCATCTGAGCTCTGAGAACTACACTTCTCCTCAGCTGTTACAGTGAGAGTGCAATACAGGACTGTGATATGGCTCTTCCAAAACCCACACCATTTTCTACCTGCAGACACAGTAACAAGGCAAAGGGGAGTTTTAGCCCTGCTCACGCCCAGAGGCATTCTTCACTTAGCAACACTTACACAGACCTAATTCAGGTAAACAGAAATCTCATCTATCCCCTCTACTTCTAGAAAATTACATTTGCTCTCTCTCCCATTATTCTTGAGTCAGCAAATGCCCTTAACCCCCACTGTTCTGAACTGAGATTTCAAAGCTACAAGTGTGGAGATGTATGAGGACTGCTTCTTTTTTATACATAATTTAGCACAGGTCTGAACCATCTGCTGGAAAATGCATCCAAAGTAACTGGGTAAAAATCATGTGGATTTACAACATTTTTAAGTCCCAAAGTGTCACTGTCCAATTCAGTCTAGATGACATAGTTTACAATAAACCCTTTTAAAAATCAACAGGATAAGCATTTCTCAGTGGAAATTTCTGGCGTTCCATCAGTTATTTCTGTGATCCTAAGCAGGTAACCAAACAGACCTCTAGTCAACAGATGTATATGCATTATCCAGAGTGCTGTATGCAGCAATGGCACAGCTGTTAAAACTTTTATGGAGGTCTACAAATCAGGTACAGGGGGAAAAAAAAGGCACTCACTTAACAGCACTTTACCCAAATTTAAAGTTATCTTATTTATCAACAATGAAAGCACAAATAAAGAGCTCTAACCTCCATTTCATCTCCAAGAGTGATTTTGAAATTAAAGACTGAATGAGGCTGCAAGCCATTTCTGGGGGAAATATCCATTAAAAGGAAAGAAATAGTGAAATTACCCTTCTGCCTGCAATTTTACATAAGACATGTTTCTTACCACTATCTGCATCCAAGACCAGGCAGTTTTGAAACCTTCTAAACATCAGGGCCTGAGACTTCTCACAGAAGTGGAGATGCTAATTTCTCTGGCAATAGCAAAACTGGTGAGAAGACAAGCCCCCAGGATCCAGAATTTTGTCTTCAGCTCAGCAGTAACCCATAAAACCATGAAAAAGCCAGGAGAGGACCACACAGCATGGATTTTTCTGTTTCTGGCTTTTCTTTTTTTTTTTTTTTTTCTCTTAACCAAGGTTAAAATAAAAACACTACACTGATAAATGAATCAAAAAGGAATCAAAATAAAGCAGATTAAAAGCATGAAAAATACATGACGACTAAGACCAACAACCACATTGCAGATTGATTTTACATGAGTTATTACTGTGAAAGTCAGGTGGTGTAATTAGTTTCTACATTGTTACTGCTATGTGTTTTGGAACCACACTTAACTACAGGTATCATTAAAGTTAAGGAATTGCTTCTTTTATGAGGAGAGAAACATTTGCAGCTCTACAAACCAAAGACTAGCCATCAGGGAAAACATACTAACATCTGAATTTAATCATATGTTCCTTACATCTCAGGAATGAACTTCAGAAGAGTTTAGTACAAATACAGTAGTATCAGTCCAAGATATGGAAATTACTTGTGGTTAAAATACACTTACATGAAATATTTCAGGGAGTTTTGTAGCTGAAACTGCCATTTTCATATGCCAAGTTTGCCTGAGATTAGAGTCAGTTCATAAAGAAAATGGAAACACTTTTTCCATCTGGTTTACTCTGCCCCTTTTTTATTTGCTGCTTACATGCATGGAAAAGAAAGTTGACTTTTCAACATGAAATACTATGTCTTGAAGATTGTTGAAAGGATCATTATACATATTTCCTCCTTTTTCTTTCCTTTTGCTAATAACATTTTTACAAGCCATAACTATATTCTGTATAACTGTATCTTGACAGCAGATCTCTACATAAATCAATATTTAAGGTATAATCTATGACATTTAAGATTTGCATTTAAGTGCTGTTCCTACCTGATGATGATCTTGCTACTTGCTATAGCACACTCTGGTTCTATAGAAAGTGGCTGAATAAATTGGCTTTTAAAGGATAAGGTATCACTTCTGTATTTCCTAAAGATCTTTCAATCCATGACATAAAAAAAATTTCACTATATATCTGCACGGTAATAGGATTTCTATAGACTGTAAATCTCTTTTCATCCCCTTTTAAAATACTGATTTCATGATTCTTTCTTAGAAGAATAGGCACCAAAAATAGCTTTCTCTGAATATCTTGGAGTTCTCTCAAAATTTGACTTTCAAAAGCAAAGCAGTGAAAGTGAATCAAACTGGTCTGTGAAAAAGCAAGCATCCTCCAAGCAAATATCTTGGCCTGTGTCTATCTAATGGGAAAAAAAATCTATGGCTATATCTACTTGGATGTTTGGTTATCTGCCTGATAATTTCCAGCTCTATATTTCTAGAGAAACCTTGAAACTGGAGAAAAAAATATGGGAAAGCATATGTGCTGGGGATAGAATCCAACCCTTTGGGAAGCCAATACTCCTCCGTATGTTTTTCTGCAAAAATACTAGTTGAAACGAGTCCAAGAACTATTTCCTAAATCTTCTCATTTCTAGGGACTTTCCTCAACAATTTAACACTCTCCTATTCCAAGACACTAAGGCTGTGCCACCTTCTGACAGATGTCCAAATTCCTAAGCTTATTCCTTTTCTGAAAGTGCTCTGAATTCCAGAATGACACTGTCAGGGGACCCTCCTTGTACACAGGGTCGCAAACGTTTGTGTCACCTAGAATATTACTAATTGGATCCCAGCTACTCCTTTGCATCTAGGAATGGTTTCATGCTGAAGTTAGCACTTTTTGAGCAGTTTCACTATCTCTGTAGGGAAAAAAAATCATTAACTCTGAATAATCCAAAACATGATGCATCTCTAGAAATCTGTGCAGAAATGCATTTTATTCCAAGAATGAAAAAATGCATTTTATTTTTCTAAATCTAATTTCTGAAAGAGCAGCTCTGTCTCTTTTGGTGTTTATCTGAATCCCTGGAGGAGTCAGTGTTCCACTGAAGATGAGATTGCTTTAGTCTAGATTTACTGCAAATCAATGAATGCTGAGTTCACAACTCACTCTGGTTATAGTCTAAATGACATTTTTCTCGGATGATGGCTTGATAAAAGTGCAATCCAACTAAAGAAAAAAGTTAATCACCACAAGTTTCAAAAATGCTTTACTAATTCCTAGGATCATAGAGAAAGAAAATGGCACATATGTATCAATGATAGACGTCCTTTCAATGCTGAAACTTTCAGTTAAAAAATATCCTTCCTGGTTTGAAAAAGCAGCAAAGAAACTGTCAAGAGTTTCTTGGATCAAATTCAGCTCTGAAGAAGCTCTTTATTTTCCAAGGAAGATTAACCAGATGATGCAGGACATTCATATTTCTTTGATTCTTCTGACATTATTCCCTTTGGGATTTCTCTGATCTGTTTCACATGGCAGTTCTGCTTGAAGCACCTGAAGACTGCCTATGCCAAATATAATTGCTCCACAGGACAGAAAAGAGCTTCTTCTCCCTTATTGACAATCCCTTTGGAGACTGCAGCAGACCTTGGCTGGCCAAAGACAATAGGTCACAACAGAAAGAGACACTCAGCCAAAGTTTCAGAGAAGTTTCTAGCCCCAAAAGCAGAACTAAGAAGAAATGGAAAAGATCAGAGCACAGTCTATAAAATCCTAGCTCAACTGTCAGATGTCCAAGGCTGGAAATATTTTTGTGGTCATTGCTAGAGCCAAACCTCTTCTATCCTGTGACAATTCACATCCCTTTCTGAAAGCATTACAACAGAAAAAAGGAAGTTTAATCATTTTACAAACAAAGCATTACCATTTCTTATCTTAAATAATGCATAAATAGCCTGTATTTTTAAAGCATTCTCTTGATCACTTCTAGTATTTTGAAAAAATTTAAATCCCATATGTATCAGCATTTTTTTCCCCTAAAACCTACATAAAGTTGGGAAAAAATAAAAGAAAAAATAAGATACTGTCCATTAGATCATAATCTCTTAGTTGTTTCCTTTCTAGTATTTCCATTTCTGGGGGCCAGGCTACGAACAGTAAAGCAAACCTACAGCCTGTATCTTAAGATATATTCTTATATTTTCACTCCATTTAGTCCTACCACACCAAACGCAGTAATATGGAGTAGCATAAAATTTACCACATTTTTTCATGTGTGCATATTTACTTCAGTGGAACTTAAGTGTAATGTGATTTTTGAATGCTACGCTTTTAATGCAGGGGTTGTGTACACCAGAAGCAAAATATGTAGCAGAAGAAGAAAAATAAAAAGTAAAGATTCTAGACAAAAGAAGCTGTCACATGAAGAAACTATGTGAAATGAAGTGAAAAAGCAGATAGCACTCATAAGAATAATCTGTACTTCGAACATCCTATATGCAAAACCTATGCTGGTTCATGGGAAAAGAAATAAAACAAAACAAAACAAAAACAAACAAACAAAAAAAGAGGATATATAGGGAATCTAAATGTCCTATACTGATTTACCCACAGCAACATACCACATTTAATTTTGGATTACAATTTAGCCTTTTTCACACTGCTACACTTGAAATTAGAAACTGCCCATCTACAAGAAGAAGGGTCAGACTACAGCCTCCCAGCTTGACCTTGGTAGATCAGATCATCCAGAGGGCCATCATACACCACAGGACCAGTAGAGAATTGGGCCCAGCCAGCATGGGTTTAGAAAAGGCAGATCTTACTTCACCAACCTGTTTGCTTTTATGACAAAAGTGATGTGTATATGAATGCTGTCTACCTAGATTTCCATAAAACATTTGACAGCACCTCAGGAACAGTGTGGCCAGCAGGACCAGGGTAGTGATTGTCCTCCTGTACTCAGCACTGGTGAGGCCACACCTGGAATCCCGAGCTCAGTTTGGAGCCCCTCCTTACAAGAAAGGTATTGAGGTGCTGGAACTGGCCCAGAGAAAAGCAAAAGGGCTGGTAAAAGGTCTGGAGCTGGAGGTGTTTATTGTGGAGACAAAGGAGGCTCAGGGGTGACATTGCTTTCTACAACCACCTGCAAAGGGGATGTAGTGAGGTGGAGACAGCTCTCTTCTGCCATGTCTCAAGGGAAAAGATGAGAGGAATTGTTCTAAATTGCTCAGATCAGATACTTGAAAAAAAATTGTCACTGAAAGAGTGATTAGGCATTGGAATACGCTGCTGAGGGAGGTGGTGGAATCACCATCTCTGGAAGCATTCGAGAAGCATGTGGCTGTGGCACCTGAGGTTATGGTTTATGGGAAATCATGTGGTATTAGGCTGATGATTGGACAAGATGATCTTTTTCAACCTCTATGATTCAATTATTATGTGTAATTTGACTAAAAAAGACCCTCCAGAAAACCTCTCCTCTTCCACTAAGACTTGCTAAAAATAGAAAGCCAGGAAATCCAATCCTTCTGACAAAATGAGACAATTATTTTTATTTTTGTCTAGAACATGAAACTCTGCTGGTAACACCATATTGTTGTCAGCTTATTCTTAAACAGCACAATTTCTTGGCACCTCTCACAGTATTTCAAATCAGTTGCATAAAATCCATGGCAGTTGACTTCAGAATCTGGTCTTTTTATCTGGTATGGAAATTCTCTTGTTTATATTAGATGTCTGGGCAACTTCTAACTCCACTGATGGAACAAACAGTATCATCCGTAAGGAAGCTATTGAAATCAAGCTGAGTCAGTGTGCTATATTTTAACCTTGGCAATGGCCCATCTAAAATAAATGGATACAGTTTGGAAGATTAAGGAGATATTTGTCTTCTCTGTTTAGAATAAGAACACATTCTGCTCAGATTCAGAAAGTCGAAGCACTGTCTTGCCTGATATCACAGAACTTAATCAACAATGTCCTAAAAGAGAGGCTTTGAACCAGTTCTTATTTTGAGAAAGTAACTGTTTTTAGTCCTTCATCAATAGATATTAGGACTACTACTGCTGAACAGCCCATGCAAGTTTTACATATTTTACAGGAGCAACTGATCTTACCTTCATCCTAAAATGCTTTATCTTTATTCCAAAAGAGACTTGTGGGTACTAAGAAAGATGCAATAGGTTAATCTCCCTAGAATCATTTTATCATCAGTGGAAACAGAGTAAGATTTAAAAGATGAATTTAAAATAGGAAATAATTAATAGAGTCCTTTAAAAGATAAGCAAAACCACTTTGTTTGGATCCTGCTTTCAAACAAGCTTTTACAATGTCTGCCCTTCCATGCTAACTACAGAAGTTACCAAAGATACACATCCAGTAGCACAACCACCATTCCCGACAGCCTATGTAAAAGCTGGAGGCAGCTCTGGGTTGGGAACTCGTATTTCTGCTGAATCTTAGGAAATAAGTTTATGGGAGTAGTATTTATTGTTTCCATAGACATTAAGCTGTCTAAGGAACCATAGCATTTGCTTAGATTATTCATATTCATTATTCATTTCTGGGGCAAAATCAACAGGAAGTTTATTATGAAAATATTGAAAAAACTTTTTCAAGTTTGATCATGGGAAGCAAAACTAGACTAGTCTCAATGGCTGATATTTACTTTTGCCAAAATAAAATTATCTGAAATTACAGCATGATGGCAATACAATTACAGAGCATAATCAGATTGCTTACATCTTTTAAGGTGTTGCAGTACCTTAAAAGCAAACATTTCTTTGTTTCCATGATTACTCCTGATAAATACCATAGACTTGCCTCAGATTTTTTTTTTCAGCAATAGATCGTTATTAGTGAGAACCAAAATCTAGTGCTATTTCAATTATTGCTTTATCAACTGTGCTTTTCGGGATTATGCTTACATGCAACCTATTTTGTTGCATGGCTTAAACATGAAATGCTACCCAAAAACTGGAGTTAAACACAATGAATAAAACAGGAATGTAATAAGAATGAGGAATGATATAAACAAAATAAAATGCTGTAAATCGGCAAAAAAACGCAGCCCCAGGTTGAACTGGATTAATGAGCTTCAGCCAAACAAATCTTTTACAAAAGGAAAGGACTCAAGGTCTCCTGAACCTCATCTAGAATATTTTTATGTGAAATAATCTTACTCCTTTCCCCTCGTCCCTCCTCAAGAAGAGACAGACTCCACATTTACTTCTGCTCCCCCACCCAGCCCCAGAAAGCCAATCTTTCTGCCCTTTTTGTTTCTCTGTATGAAGAGTCAGGATCTGTAATGCGTGCCAGTTTTTCACACAGTTGTTTTGAGCTGTGAACAGGTAAAGGCTTATTGACCCATGAAATCTTTTGTACATTCCTGAAGGTTGTCTCATTCTAGAGCATCCTTGAGTCGCTGCACATTTCAGCTTCTGTTTTTTACTGGAAAAAGTGATTCCATTTGTAATGTAATATCAACACGTAATATCACTGCAACACTGCTGAACCCTTTCCCCCCCCCCCCCATCCCAAACACAAAACTGGTAATTTTTGTAATCATGGAAACTTAAAATTGAAAACAGACAATTTTCTTTTTTTTTCTACATCATGTGCCCTGTTCCTCTATTATAGCATTGCAAAATGGTGACTTGAATTCCTGATTTTGTACCAGCCAAGACAAATGAAATCACTGTCAGTTTATTTTAAAACCATATCTGAAAAGGATATATTCTTTAATTTTCATACTGAAAAAATTAGATATTCACTACTACTACTTTAAACTACACTCAATGCGTTGTCTTTCAGCAACCTCATGTTAAAGCAACTAAGTAACTTCTGAACTAATTTGCTAACCTTATATTTAATGTTTTGCATGAGAAATAGCACAAGCAAGTATAAGCCTAGAGACACCAGTGCACATGGTTGTCATAAACATTTTATTATCAGTCCCTTACCAACTGTTTGTGCAACACTGCCCATTATTAGCAACTTGTTCTGAAATGGCTACTCTTCCTCTTTCATCATGATGGAAACTTTTAGCAAATATAGTTCAGCTTTTGCTGAGAATGAGTTTAGAATTAGCTTATCAATTGTTACGTGTCTTTCCATCATCATTTAATAGCTCCACCATCCCTTCAACACAAGAAATAATCTTGTAGGGGAAAAAATGGAAAAAAAGGGAAAAAATAAATTGGTTACTTGTTCTTAAAAAAGAAACCTACATGCATGTATTGTAAATCTGAAAAATAAGTCATCATTTATATACAATCCAAGAAATTCATAAAGATTTTCTCCCATCAGTTGCTCAGATATACTAGATACAATAATTTTTTAATCAAAGTAATAAGCTAGATGCTATGAAGAAATAATTAAATGTTTAGGTGGATCTGGGATTTACTCATGTTCACAGAATTCTCTGAAGGCTACCTTTTTCTTCTTCATGCATCCTTAAGACATTGAAAAGGCAGAACACTCTTGCCCTGCCTTTTCTGCATTTCAACTTTTTAAATCAACTGCTATTAGATTACAGTTGTTACAGAAGACATCTAGGGCCATGCCACTTAAAACTTCTCAATAACAGAAGACAGTGCAAAATATTTTAAATAAAAAAAAACCTCTTATCCACTGCAGAACTGTGCATCTGTAAAGCTCCAAATGCAGAATAAACCTCTAGGATGTTATCAAAATGCAAATCATATAGTTCTAACAATCAATGCGTAAATCAGTTTGTGAAGATGAAAAGTCGTTGTTTGGATGGAAAGAAAGAAAACATACAAGCTGGTCTCAGCAGCTTGCAGTAACATCCAGGAAACAACTACTGCAAAGCATAGAAATGAATGCAGAAAAGTACTTTCCTAACAGGATTTTTCGTTTTTAAGATTTTAACATTGACTGCTTTCATAAGCAATAATCTGTAAGTAGAGAGATTTACAGTAAAGTGGCAGAACACACAGCAGTGAACAACCACTTTGAATTTTAGTAGACTTTCTCTGAAAACTATCATTATGAAAATAAACTATTTTCAAGTCACTTGTTTTAGGAATCCAGCACCACAGTGTACAGAAACTGCTTAGCAGAGATTGTGTCACTGTAACACAAAATGAAAGAAATTAGTTTTGGAAGATTCACGCCAAGCTGTTCTGTGACGTTATCAGAGCAGTAACAGCTCACTGTTTTAAGAGACTCATAGGTAAGATGAAAGTAATTTTTACTCAGTCAAGAGTTCAACCGTATTTTGAGATGAATGGCATAAACATTCCATTTAAAGAATGAACAGATAGTATATTAAGAGGAATCAGAGTGTAATTAGACCTCTGGCTAATTAACAGTGATAACTGAAGCACATAGTGTATGGAAGAAGAATGACTTATCTAACTGCTAAATGAGAGTGATTATGAGCTCTGCTGCTGCCTGTGAAAATCTGGTACCCAAACTTTTTAACTACTAATCTTTGCTGGTGCTCCCTTTGAAAGATTATGTAGAAATGAACACAGTAGTCTCATAATGTTTTTATTCATTTCCTTTGAGACTCCAGCACTGGAAAGCAAAGGGTCCATCTCAATCAATAACTGGACAGTTTGAAAACGAGAATGTGCTGTCACTTCTCCTATCAGAAACAATTCTGTTCAAGACTAAAACAGAATATTGCTAAGATAGCCTTAAAAAGATGGTATTTCTTCATAGATAGTCTTGGATATAGACTTACATAATGTAAAGGTTAATGAAGAGAAACAGTCTGAGAAGCCCCATCTGCATATTACTGTGAATTACAGCACGATTCAACCATCAGAATTTTTCACCTCCTTTTACAGAAAGTGAAAAAAATAGCAAAAAGATTTTTAGCATCTTTTTAAAACAACTAACAATGCAATAGTGTTTTTCAGTGAAAGGCTTTTTGACAAAAGAAATGCTTTCATTGATTACCCTGAATTATAAATTATAGCTCTCTAATTTTTCCTCTTATAAATGAATACTCTTCACAATCTAGCCTCGCACATCAGACAAAAAAATGAAACTTTTATAATGGAAATTTAATTATAGTACAACTTTTTCCAGTTGTCATTCCAAAGTCATCTATAATTATGCTCAGGTCATTGAAAGTTATTTTTTTCATTTACATGGCCAAACATGCCAGTTACACATTGGTTCATCCTCTCAAATTCAACACTGCACAACAGTAACTAAGAAAATTACTGAATTCTAAAAAAAAATTTTAAAGTTAATTGCAAACAAAATATCTGCAGAAATAGTCAAAACAAAGAGCAACTGACAGACAATTTGATTTTTGTTTCTAAAGAATGTAAGGTTTTAGAAATGAAAAGGCACTTCTGCATGTCAAGAGTAAACACTTATTATTACCTTTCTGCTTTACATGCATTTTTTCCAAATGGTAATTATAAAAAGATAACATCCACTACAAACATGATTCTCTACTGCAAAATTTCAGCACCAAAATACGTTCAGAGAGCTTTCTGAAAGGTCCGAACCATGAACCAACAAATGAAACTGAACTCTCCCTTTTCCAAAATAAAGCCCTTCTCTCTTCTTCCAGGAAGTGGATCAAATTTAATGGAATGAGTAAGCATGAACTAAATGAAGAGATAGTTGTTAATATAATTTAAATAATAACGAGGGTGCTCAAATGATGGCATAAAATAAAAGACAGCTAAATGCAGACATCAAATGTATAAATTTGGATACACAGTCGTTGAAACTGTTTGAGATGGTTAGGCATGCAGAAATGCAAGAGCCATAAATCATTAACTTAACTGGCAACTTGATTTTAATCTCCACTATTTGTCTTTTAACACAGTACCTCATGATAATGCTAAGCAAAGCCTTTCCCTATTTTCTTTCTTATTTTTTTCTTACAGATTTAAGTTAGTATTCCCTTGCTGAATGCTTTCCACTAAAATGTTTTATTTTCTGGGCCAGAATTCACTTAGCTGTGTAGACATGGAGTAGGGAAAAAAAGAAAGAGTACAGAGTAGCTTTCCTCACTCATATGTTTCTGGCCTCTTAAGTGTCTGGAAGAGTCTCAGCTCCATGGGGATGCCCCTCTCTGCCTAAACAACTCACTCAACAGCAATTAGATGGATTACCAAAAAACCCCATTTTTTTGCAGCTATAGAAACTGAGGTCTAGTGCTCTGTGAACTGTCTGAACTTTATTTTTGTTGTAAACAGAAACATGATGCACATTTGTTTACCCTGAGAGACCCTTGGATTGTAGGACAGCATTATCTATTTATAGCACTGCAGCAACCTAGTACTCCGAAGAGGGAGAATTTTTTTTCTCCAATTTCAGGATATCTCTTTATCAGGATCTGCCCTGATTTCAGGTCTCAAACTTGACACATAGCCAACAGTCTAGGCTATAAAGTTGCAATTAAACTTTATAGAAAAAGGTAATAACAGAAAAGCCAGCACTCGGCACCAGCTTTTCTTCCTGGGAATCTTCAGGAGATCAGACTGAATTCTACATACAACTCTACATTTGCAAAACAAACAAGTTTGCAAAGCCAAAATGCCTCCCAAGCACTGAAAAATCCTGGATGAACCTGAGTGGTGTAGTTGTAATTTTTCCTTTGAAAAGAGGTAAAATTAATATACCATTCTTTTAAAAACCTCTGATAACTAATTTTGTTTTGTAATTTGAAAAAAACCCAGACTACTAAAAGGCTTAAAAAAATAAAGCATCTCTGTGTTTTTACGTCATTCCTGGATGTTTCATGCTTCATAGATACTTCAATAGAATTGTGCAGTTATGTGTTTTTAAAGCTGGGCAAAGCTGCTGGGCAAGATAGCACACGGTCTAACAGCCTCAAACAAAAGCGTGAGCCTTAAAATATTAAAATCAAGGAGCATGCCTGTCTGTTCATCCACTTCCATCTTTCAACACCCTTTAAAACCACTGGCAAATTTCATCCAAATAACTTGCTTAAAATTTAAACTGATTTGACACAGTACTGACAGCATTTAATTCCAGAAGATGAGAGAGCCAAACTAGTGCCTCCATTCAGGAGTTCGGGAGGCTCAGGGCAGACAAGCATAAGTCTAACATCAAATACTCCATTTGACAACAGATTTATGATTAATTGTGATTAATTGGGTGCTCCATGCAGCCATGATTGTCTGTTAAAAGGGAAAATGGGATTACCTTCACAAGGTGGTGATATTCAGCCCCTAAAACAATAGGAGTTTTTAGACTTGGCTCAGAAGTTCATTTTTTTTTTTTTTTTAGCAAGAAACCTGCACTTCAGAGCCTAAATTCCCTGGATACAGGGTTGGATAAATTCATATGTATGTATGAAGGAAAATGAGATGGGGATATATGTGTGTGTCTGCATATACACATACACACTCTTTGGCACACACAGTCAGCTCTTTTAGACACAAACTGAAGTAAATATACTCCAGTCACTTCAAACGTATAAAAGATTTTGCTTCAGTTTTGGGTAAGACCAAGTCAGAGTAAAAGCCATACTTTGCTGTTTCATTTGCTAAAGATTTTTGCCAAAGGATTAACATAATTAAAAATGAAGTGAAGTCTGCCTGAGTGGTAGACTGTATGGCATAACTGTATGTGAGAACTGGAACAGCTGATGTAAAAATAGGCCTCAAAAGAGGGGAGAAAGTGCTCAGCATATATTTAGTAAAAAAGGATAAATTTCAAGGCACCCATGAAACTTCACTGGAAAGACAAAGAATAACCTTTCCTGCTATTTTCAATTGCTTTTAATAACAGAGTACCAATGCATTCATTTAAATCTGCAGTAAAAATATACTTCTGAGAAGAGAGATCCAAAGTATCTATGAAACAGCTTATATTTCCTTTGCTCAGAACAACGTAATACTAAGGAACACCCTCTAAAAACAGCATTCTTTTTTACAACTATTTATGAGTATTTATAATTTACTACTTCTATTAAAGGTGCCCACATAGCAAGTCTCCCAGCTTGCTGGGTTTTTCTCACTCCATAACAAGTAATTCTTCCTGAATTGAAGTTGGGTACAATAATTGTTTGAGTGCATGTTTTTGAGCTTTTCCTCGTAACTGTTAAGAGGCTGCAACAAAGACTGAAGATATGTCATAGGAGAACTCATATTATCTACGTTTCCTTAAGGGTCATTATGTTTTATTCACATTCCCTCCACCTGGCAGATGTGAAATTAATAATTTTGCCCCTCAGGTTTGCTCTAAGTTAGTGAAGGTTCATTTGTCTCAAAAAGCAGATTAATTTCTTCCTCTGCAAATGTTTTGAAATGAGAATCTATTAAAGTGAAGAAGGAAGTCTCCATTTATATGACTGCTTTTCATACAACCAAAGACATGGCAGTTATTTTTACATAGACTCTGTTTCCACCCAATGTTTCTCCTTACTGGGGTTCCACACCCCAATGTTCTTCCTTATTCCAACGTGGAGCTGCTCAGAACAAACTGATCTGACAGTCAGCTTTCATGCTCTGTGTCCTTACCAACACTAGATTGTGCCTGTATTCCTCTTCCTTCACCACGTGTCAGAGAGTCAACAAACCTACGTATTTTCAGCAGTTTCTCTGTCTTTTTTTCCCTCCTGTTCACATGGTGGGGAATGAAAACGTTGTTTCTCAAGTGAGATCTCTGGATGCTCTATCTAACCAAAAACTATTTATTTAGGTACCAATGGAGACACAAAAGTACAGGTATCAGTAATTTCCGTTCACTGGAGAACTGAATAAGAGCCCTCTTGGTTGGCAATATTAGGATAAATTTTTGTGTTCACAGGCTGAAAAATTCACTGAATGGAGAACCAACCCTGATTTCCCCTGCAAAGTGAAGACACATTTGGGATGAAAGGGCAAATACTCTCATGGTGTTTATTTCCTAAAAGAAAATGTTCTGTTTTCGCTATCACTGGCAACCACTAATCTAGAGAAGCATCCAGAACCATGCAGTGGAGCTCAAACTTTTGTCTGTGATAAAGTGTTTCCATCACACTGTACCTCACTGTTTATACAGCTTCAGACAAGGACAGGAATACAGTGGCAAGACTGTGATACATCCCTGCATATTAAAGCAGAGTCTAGGAGAATTCAGCAAACACCACGGTGACAGCTTCTCTTCCCATATTTTTACAGAAACTTGGAATCACAGAATAGCTGAGGTAGGAAGGGTATGGTTCATCTGTCCAACCCTCACTGTACACCATCCTTGCTCTACCAGCGCCAACTACAGCAAGTTGTATGATGTCCAGATAACTTTTGAGTATATCCAGTACTCTTTACTTACAAGACCAGTTCAGGTTCATCAAGCATGATGCTTCCCCTCTCTGAATCCAGGCTGACTACTCCTGATCATATTTTTGTCCCTTGTGTTCCTGGAAATGGTTTCCAAGATTGGTTTTTCCATCATCCATCTTCCCAGGTTTGATGAGACTGTCCAGATTGTAGTTTGTTGTTTTCCCTTTTTTTTTTTTTTTTTTTTTTTTTTTTTTTTTTTTTTTTTTCCCCTCCCAGGAACTTAAAGGACTCCTAAGGGAAATTCTAGACTGTGAGACAAGGAGAAAGAGAACTGGATTTAAAGAGATTTTTATATGGGATGAATTTGGATTGTCTGGGTTTTTCCCAACCCAACATTCCTGATTACACAAGGGGAGGCTGCTCTGTAACACAGCATGACAGAAGTAATCTCAGTAAGTAACACCTTGGGTGCTTGTTTCTGGAGAATTGGCTGCCAAAATAGAACTTTGATACAGTAGTCAATGCTGAACACCATTTGCATTTTCCAAAAAGATGCATTTCTGTTTTGTTTCCTCATCAGAAGTAGGTGACCAGTGATACAGACACATGGACATATATCTCACTAGGCAGTATTTTCTTGGAACTCTCTTCAAATCTTTCTGTTTACTACCTCCTGTGCATCTGAAAGCTGCAATTTACCTGCTACAGTGCAGAAAATCCAAACCCAGGTTTTACCCTTAGGAGAAAGTGACCTTATGAGACAGTTTGTGTATGAGAAAGGCATTAGTAAAAAGGACAATACATTAGGATCTTACTTTCATAATAAAATCATAAATGAAATGCAAGTTCACTGTGGACTTCTAGTTCTGATAAATGAACGCAACTTTCTACTAAAGTTCATTAAAGTTTCAGGTTAGGAATGGAGACTCCAGAAATATCATGGAACTTTCTCATGGAAAATAAAATGGTGCAATATCTGCACCCTACTCCTCAGGGTTCAGGTGTCTCTGACCTGAGGTCTAGCTCTAATACAACACAGCTGCAAAATCCTTGGTTAAAATTTCTGAAGAAAAATGATAAGAGAAAAGAGGTGTGGAAAAAACCTGCAGTATGGCTTCAAGCTGACATTTTCCTATGATCACAAAACTAAACAATGTTGAGACTTTGTTATATGCCTGAAAAAAGCCCTGAACCTCTTCACATGCAGCTATATACCCCATGGTAAATGAGAAGGAATAACTTAATTCCCAGTGACACTAAGATCCTTCCTCTTTTCTTGAGACAAAAAGATCAAAAGATTAAAGTCTTGAAGGACAGAGAAAGGCAGCTGCCATTTCAACCTAGAGAAGTTCTTAGGAAGGAACTCATCTTTCCTAATAGTGGTACAGAATGGGGAAGGGCACAGAAATCAGCAGTAAGCACCACTTAAGTTTCAAGAAAGGTTAGGGCGTGGACACTGACAAAGGGAGAGACTAACTAGAGATTTAATAAAAGAAGGTGGGAGCGTGGAAAACAGGGAAAACCAACTGCAAAACTGTTTATTATTCAGAATGTTGTACACAAGAAGATCCACACTGTCCATCCTGTAGGGACTGAAAATGCTCCATGTCATGGGGCAGGAGGAAAGGGGTGGCACCGAGTACTGTCCAGCATACTTGAGCACACTGAATTTAAATGAAGACCTCAAGACGGTTCCTGCCCTGTGCCATCTGCCCAGAGACAAACTTCTGCCTGGTGCAACCTGATGCAGACATGAATTGATCAGACAGAAGAGGATACTCATTCCATCATTGTATTCTGACACAGTTTTTTTTTTTTCATAATGCCAGTGGATGCCAGTGGGCAGCACAGAACCAGTGAAATAGTTCTGACACCTTGGAAGATTAACCAGTTGAAGCCAAAGGAATGAGCAAACTAAGAAAAACAAAAATTTTCTTATTCAGGAGAGGGGATTTATCAAAGAGTTCCTCTGCTCTGTTCTTCCAGATTGTAACAAGCCTTCTAGGAGTACCAGATATTTTACAACAAATTTGCAGCAGTGTTTCAAGAGCTCAGTTGTGCTGGGAGTAACAGCTTTCCTCCAGACAAGCTCAGGTGATGGGATAGAAGAGACAGCAAAATCAACTACGTTAATTAAAACATTACTGTTATTTCACTGTATGAAAATTATTGCTTAAATTGACAGTGACTGTTTTTGCAAATACTCTAGGGCAGTAATTGTGTATTAGCACAGAGAAGTAGAGACCTGACTGTTTAAAACAACTCCACAGTTTGGGGATAATTCATCAGAAGATTCTTTCATTACGGTCTTTTTATTTATTATTTTTTTTTATTTACTTTCTTAAATTCCAATAGAGTTTTCTGATTTAGTAAAGGAAAATATGCTAATTTTTAGAAATTATGCCAAATGTCACAGTGGAAAAAAAAAATGAGAATAAGGAAAATATTTTCCCTAAAGGACCTTAACAATCCCTTCCCCTAGCAGGAGGGAGGATTTTATATTAACTTTTCTTCCTAAGGTAGCTGTCTTTAAGACGTATCTGTTCACCAGCAGATTTAAGGAACAACATTAATTAGAAATAAAGTCTCCTAATAGAGGGGCCATAGCAAACAAACAAAAAAAAAAATTTGCAGGAGCTCATTTAGCAGTTCTTCATTATTCAGGTGTGTTTTAATTGGGGCACTGTTTCACCATGAGAATGCAGGGACACAGATCAGATCAAGATTTGAATCATGCAATGAATGCAAAGACAAAGCATGCTGGCAAGCCCTGAAACAAATCTACCTACAGAAATACTGCTATGGATAAGAAGAAACTGCAAAACACAGTCTGTCTTATTAATCCTTCAACACATATACTTTAATTTTACTATGAACAGTTCCACTGGTTTTGGGTCAGATTGGGCCTCTTTGGGAACAATAGTGATAAGACAAGGGGAAGAGCTTCAAACTGGAAGTAGGTTGGTTTAGATCAAACAATCAGGAAGAAATTCTTTACTGTAAGGGTGGTGAGGCAGCTGGAACAGGTTGCCCAGAGAAGCTGTGGATGCCTCAACCCTGGCATTCTGCATTCTAGATTCACAACACCCTGTGTCATGCTTGTGGGGAAAGGGAGCTTCCAGCATAGGAACAGGTGATTTAAATTCCAGACAATCTGTGAAGGCCTCCACTTCACACCTTTTTTCTAAGTCTCACTCAAATGTGGTTCACCATGGCCAAAATCCACTAAAGTCCTTCAAATCTGAACTCTACATTCTAGGTTAAATCAAATCCAGACCTATTGTAATTCTTTGGCTTTCTGATAATTACACTGCAAGAGCACTTACATTATATTTAATCAAAAGGAAACAAAGCACTTTCTAAAGTGGCAACTGCTCCAGCAAGTGTGATGCAACCAAGTGTAGAGATAGTCTTTTTTCCTTGCATTCTAATTATAGACACTTTTCTTTAGTAAAGTTACAGATAAGACTTGTCTATTACAAGCCTCTGAAATCTCATTTTGCTAAAATGAAAACATATTTCAAATGCTTTGGAGAACTATTAAGATTATTGAATGCCTAGCATACTGCTTCAAGTCTCCAAGTGGTTCACTATCTTCCCCTAGGGAACAGGCAAGCAGCATGCAATTATCACAGTAATTAAAAAGGTGCAATGATTCTTCTCTTAAAGACTCCTGTTTTATTAATTCGATGGTATGCTTTGGAGACTGGCATTATTTTACTCCTACCCAGCTTAATTATACCGTCATTAGTTTATCAGCATCTCTTTTTAAACCCTTGGGCCAGTTATTAGCATGTCACTTGCTAACAGTTAACCAATAACCACTACACCTTCAAAGCAGGGTCTTCTGCTATAAAAAAGCCAATTTGTAGAGACAGATTTAATATCATCATTCAATTTACATTTTTCAGTCATTTAACTTTCTGCTTTTAATTTAAGAAGGTTACTGTTTAGCTTAATGAAAACACAAATAATTCTGATGTATTACAAGACATTACCAGGTAATAAAACACTTCCAGTACAGTGGTTTATGAAACTGAATTCCTGTTTTAATACTCAACAGTATCTACCACTCAGAAGAACAGAAAGCATATGATATTCTTAAATATAACTAAAATTCTGGATATCACTCTCTACTAAGTCTGGCTGAGGTGGAGTTAAATTTCCTTCATAGCAGCCTGTTTGCTGCTGCATTTTGGGTTTGTACCTAATCCAAGGCTGGTAACACAACACAACCCTACAGGACAGACCCCCTCACTTACACAGCACACAGTACTGCATTACCCGCAGTAATTACTGCATTATCATACAAGCAGATGAAAAAACTATTAGAAAAACAGTTTTAATTTTAAAATAACTGAAATACTTGTGTATTAAACATGAACTAACCTTGTCTAGAATTAATTTGCATTATTATGAAGCGTATAGTGACTCAGAAACCCTTCTGAAGAGAACTATGTTTCATTTTTGTGCTCCACTTTTGACTAAACCAAAGTTATCTTAGCCTAGTAGAGAAAATCTTATAAATACAAAATACTTAACTATTATTATAATTTAGCTGTACTGCTTTTCAGTACTTTTCCTTAAATACTTCTTTCCAGTAATGAGAAAAATTAAAAATACCAAAAATAACATCAAATAATTAGTACTTGTATAAGTTTGCATCTTCAGAAGGTAATAATGGGATTCTGACAGCAACTATATTTCATTTTGTTTTTGACATCACACCAATTCAATTCAACTGAAATGACATTTACTCACTGACAGGTGGCCAGGTGACTTTGTAAAAAGCATATGCAATGGAAAGATATTATTTCTGTTGAAGTATGTGTTTTTTTCTGTTAAAAAGGCAAGTAAGACCAAGTCATTCTTTAAAAGACTAGGAACAATAAGCTAATGCCACTTGTTATTCCCATTTTCTCAAGCTACACTCCTATCTTCCACCAGCTTTATCGCAGCAAAGAGATTATGCAAAATATTGGGGGAAAATACTAAAGAAAATCCAGGTCACAGTATCCTCTATTATTTTCTGAGCAGCTAAATGCCAAACTAATATAACTGCCAGTCTTACTGAAAATTATTCTACAATTCCTTCTGTGTAATAGCTTAGAACTTTGTATGCTATTACAATCAGAGGTCAGCTCTATTAATTATAACATCCAAAACAGGAGCCAAGATTGCTACAACACACCAGAAACTGCACTGCCTCATTTAGTAAAGAGACATGCTGTCAGTCATTCAAGAAAGCAGTCCTTTGCTAAACCTCATCTGCTAATTGAAACTCAACAGTGGATGCTTTTGCTGTTACACAGGATCTCTTTCCACTTTATCTGTAAGTTTGACATAACTGACATTGACCAAAAAACCATGCACAGTCATGATTTCATCTACAGTTTCCAGTGGCACAGAAGTTTGCTTTCAAGGTCACTGCAGCTGCAAAATGCTAACAGGTTATACTAAAAACCATTCAGACTTAACTTCTGCTACCTGATGGTTTAAGACAGACAGGAAAAACTGCTAGTGAATTAACTTATCTCTTCAGTCCTAGAAAGATGCTTACGACTTTCCTATCACCTTGGAGTACTCACCAGCACATTTTGTTCTTGTTTTGAGAGCTGGGCCAGGAGATCCTGTTCCTCCTTCCCCTGGTCTTGTAAGTAATACACTGATTTCATATTCTGTATCAGGATCCAAGTGACCAATCTTATAGCTAGTGGAGTCCACGGGTTGTATGTCATACCAGCTTCCACTTGAAGTTCGATACTCAACTTCTCTTTGGATAATGGGACCATCCCCATTGATGGAATTGGCATTCAGCTGTATCCAGAGGTAAGTTGCACCAACTGAGGACAGCTGAGGTGGAGCAATGGGAACTGGTGGTTCTGAAAAACAGTAAGGTATGACAACAAGCTATGATTACACTTCCATTTCTTTCTGCTTCTAAAACATTCAAATAAAAAAACCCCAGGTTTTGCACTACATTAAGAGACTGAATAAAAATACGGATATGAAGAAATCACCAATAAAAACTGAATTATTTTCATTAAACTGCAATATTCAGATTCTTTAGCTTATGGACTTGGAGATTTTAACCTGAAGCTTTAAGTTTAAACCACATAACCAGAAGCTTTTGGCTTATACCTCGTAACTTCAAATCAGGTCAAATGGAATTCTATTCATTAGACATTCCATTGCAACTCCCAATTTAAAAAGAAAGGTAAGCTCAGCTTTTCTCATAAAAATACAGTTTGTTCTGGACATTAATATTAATCCTATTCAAAACTAATGTTTTTAAGCTAAAATTTGTGTTGTAGCCTATCCTTACACATAATTAGAACAGGAATTTCTGCACAGAAACAAAATGAAATTTTAATTAATTATTTTTCATATACTTATCTACTCCGACTTCGTATTTTCAGACCTCTGTGTAAGCAGAGTAAGTACAGTAATTTTTCAAGTTCTATACTTTGGTTAAAATCAAAGCGCTTCTACATGAAAGCTCAAGGATTTCTTGAGTTTTTATTAGACATCTGTTTCTGCTTCACGTCACGGCTATTTTCACTAAACACCACACAGAAATGGTACTCTGTATCAGAGAGTAAGCATGCATGTGATATCCTAATAGTTTAGATTCTGAACATTTCAAAACCAACCGAAGTTTTAAACCCACTTTAATTTACTATGTGATGGGCATCTTATTTTAAATTAGACTGCAGAAATAATTTGCAGACATCATCTTTTTTTAAAGGTAAATAACATTTTTTTCCCCTACTGGTTAAATTACACTGCTGTTTCATGTATCATATCTGCAAAAAATTCACTTTCCTACTGCTTAAATATATTCAAGTAGAATGAAATCAAGCCACCCTAATAAGGCACTGCTAGATCAAATATTTTTAACATATCTGTCAGTAAACACTGCCATCTTCTTAAGGCTGCACAGAAAATGCAATGAACACAGGACATCTGTCTTCCCTAAGCTTTAGATTCAGATTTATCCTCTTCTGCTAATCATTTCCCTCTGTGTCAAGATACAGGTGGTCAAACAGAAAAGAAGTTGAATTTATGTATTTCATCATTTTGTCATGGTATTCAAAGTCACAGTTAAAGCAAAGAACATCAGAAAATGAAGCAAAAGGGAGAAAGGATCTCTGGGATCCAGTATTTCTGAGAAATAACAGAATTGCTATTTTAACAAACATGTAATTATCCTACAGTATGCTACGTTTTTTCATTTTTAGAAAGAGTAACTCAGAGCACTAAGTACACTGAAGATTAGCTGTGCCTCAGATAGATGGTGTTTCTAATTAGCAGGGTACACTTGCATGCAAGCTTCGATCTGTGCAGTCTGTTAGCAACTGCTGAAATACAACACTACAAACCAGCAAACAGGAGTCATCACTGCGTGTTTTCTTCTTAAAACTAAGTGATTACTATCACGAGAAACACAATACAAAGGGCAACAAACCAGAACATCTCCAAAGATATCTATTAAGCATTACTAATTGGAATAGACATAAAAATAGCTTAATATATTGTGGCAGATTCCAAGACATAAAGAATATTGTTTAGATTTTCAAATCAGCAGTGAAAGCATTGTTTTATGTCAATAGCAATATATTTCAAACTGTTGTCATTGCTGAGTTAGAAACATACTGCAGTTTTATTGAAACTATTCTTTCTAAAGTATATAAACTACAGCTTCATACAGTGACAGTCTGTCTAGAAACAGTTCTGACTTGACTCAAATGATTTAGCATCAATTTAGATCATTAGGCTGTTTTGTGAACCAAGACATGAAATGGAACTTTTATAAAGCATCCTAAGGCATTTACTCAGCCATGCTGAAAGAACAGTTAATTACTTTCAAGTTCCAAATGCTACTAAAGGCTGTTGAAGTGCCATTCAAAATGCAAACTCAGGAGTTAGGTCACTAAGGTTAGTGGTTACACCAATTCATTCCAAATATTACAAGCACTTGAAACAGACAGTATTTTATTGTCTTTTTATACCTCAGGGCATGTTTTTCATTTCTCTGGGACCACAGCAAAAAAGGTTAATTCAAGTTACATTATTTCAGCAAAGCCTGCATACACTGCAATTTCATACTATTAACATGGTTTAATACCAAAAGTTGGTATTAAAAATACCTTCTTACCAGTGATTGAGACTACCTAAAATCAACCTTTCATTACAAATGTGATGCTCATATTAAATGACTGGTTAGAAACATGAGACTCAATTAAGCAGATCCTCTAATACAAACACTGTATATCCCAATATAATGAACTGATTTCACAAATGAAGTCTGAAATACATTCTTCTGTCTTATTAATTTATTTTTTTCTTTCAACAGAATGATTTAATATTTTTAGGATGCTGAGAATTTTGAATCACTTAGGTAACTAAGTGTAACACTGCAGCACTACTGTCCTTCACTAAAAGCAGTTTTACTGGCAGCCACTGAGGTAGTCTCAATTAAATAACACGCAAATTAATACCTTTATGAAACAGTACAAGAGCACTTTATATTTGAGGGCTGTGTATGTTCGAGGAAGGACTTTCAATAGACAGCAGAAAAAGTTTGTAGCAGTGGCTATTTAGTACAATGACTTAGCTTAAAGAGTTCTTCCTTACAGCTGTCCTGAAGCAAGCAGACAAAGCTATTCAGCACTGTGAAGCCCTTTTAAATGTAGGTTTTTAAAAGAGAATATTAACTGAAAAAAAGAAAGTAAGTGGATCCTAATTTCAAATTTTATGTCTTTTAGACTTCAAACAGAAATGTGACCTCCTCTTGAATTCTCTTGACAAATGACAATGGGCACAATCCCTTAAGGAAAGGAAATAGTGGCTACTTTACATAGTCAGAGGTCTGCAGGTGACTGAAAGCTTTAAGCAGGTGCTCTCAGGTTATCCACACTACATAAATGTATCATTTATATTAAATGTGAGAAAAAGACTTTATGATAAGGAGAAGCCCTTCTACTACACAGAGGAAAAAAAACCAAATCTAACCATACATGAATGTAAACTATTTATTCTAATGCACTTTTTATTAATTGAAACCACACTTGAAACTGCAACTCCTTCATTTAAACTGCTTTGTACTTAAATTATACAGATTTTCCAGACAGTTTCTACAACATCTTAACATACTTTACTTTGCAGTTCTTTTAAAATTTTAATTGGGAGGAGAAAGGCATCACACTGAGATGCCAGTGGAGATAATGTAAATCTCTAAGATTTAAGTGAGTTAAAGAAGACAAAAATAGACATATCTTCTCTGCGGTTCAGAAGCACTATCTTGAAAAATGACAAAATCTACTTCCTCACTTTTTGCAAATGCATGAATGTGTATATGTTTACTTTCCCCCCTTTGTCATAAAATCATAGGATCATGTTGGAAAAAACCTCCAAGACAACTGAATTCAACCTTTGACCAAACACCAAGGTGCCAACTAATCCATGGCACTAAGTGAATGTTTTCAGAGACAGGGACCCCACCACCTCCCTGGGCAGCCCATTCCAATGCTTAACCATCCTTTCAATGAAAAAATTCTTCTTGATGTCCAACCCAAATCTCCCTAGAAAAGCTGGAGGCTTTGTCCCGTCCCTTGTTGCCTGGGAGAAGAGAACAGACCCCCACTTGGCTACAGCCTCCTGTCAGGCAGCTGTAGAGAACAATGAAGTCCCCTCTGAGCCTCCTTTCCTCCAGGTTAAACACCCTCAGCTGCTCCTGACCCACCCTCCTGACCCTTCACCAGCTCCTCGCCCTTCTCTGGACTCACTCCAGCACCTCAATGTCCTTCCTGTAGTGCAAGGACCAGAACTGGACACAGCACTCAAGGTGTCGCTGACCAGTGCCAAGTACAGGCAGACAATTGCTGCCCTGTTCTGCTGGCACATAGAGGCCAGGGTGCCACTGGCCTTCCTGGTCACCCGGACACATGCCAGCTCAGCTTCAGCCAGTGTCAACCAGCACCTCTATGTCTTTCTTCCCAGCTTTTAGCACTTGTTTAGTCCCAGTTTTCACCTACCTTCTCTCTCATTTCAAAACACCTCCCGGTTTCCCTTTCCTTTCAGTCCCAGCAAGAACAACCTCATCTGGGTACGTAGCTTCTTGTTCTTGCACTCCTCACTATCCACATCATTAATCCATCATCATTTTATTCCCAAAGTACAAGGATTCAGCAAGATGGAGGATTGCTTACTAAAAGCACACAAATGGTAAGCTTGTAGGTCTTTATCCCTGTGTCTGGATCCAGCCTGCTCCAGAGGAGTTCAGATCCCTGCTTGCAATTAAATTCCCCGCACTGTATGTAGAATTTCAGTGGAATTTGAAAGATGAACTCAGAAAAGTCTCAGGGTCTTGTTGGGGTTTATTTAGTAGTTTTTTAACTAACTGTATTTGAAAACAGACTTTCACAGGAAAAGAAAAAACAGCATTCTTGACATAACTGGTACCCTCCCGAAAAATTATTACTGCATCAAAGTCCAGAGCCTTCAGCACTTTCCTATGGCAAGTTTGCTAAGATGGATAACCTGTATCAGCTCTCCTAGTGTGAGGTTTCCTCAACACCTCTAGGCTGAGGCACACACCCACACTGAAAAATAAGAGTCTCCACTCAGTTTGCCAAAAAATGAGCATATGAAACTGACTTCATTATAGGAATTGTTGGGTAACGATAAAAATAAGTCCTAACTCCAGCACTGTTGGTGAAAAAAGGGGTACAGTGATGGATCCAGCATGAAAGGTTAGCTGGAGAGAGCAAAAACAGATGTCAAGTATCTTTGTATATTTAACATATGAGAACAACTGATACCACAGGTAAGTAATCGTTGATATTTTCTTACTATGTCTTGATGTCAAAATGACTTTGCCCTCCAGAATAAATTCTTTGCTCTAGAGGTCCTGAAGAGATTTGATTCTGTTCCCAGTGTTAATTTTTCCATTTGGAAAATGCAGACATTTAAGCTGCCAGCATTACAGATGGCTACCTTTCTATGTCCTTGCTTAAAAACCTAACCAAACTTCTTTTAACCAATTTGACACCTAGGTTTACCTTGTTTGAACTCAATAAGCAGTCTGAACTCTGTAATAATCTCAAGTCTGCTAGACAGGCTCATTCTGTTCTCCTAAATCTAATCTATGTTGGATCTGCCCACTATTAGAAAATTTCAACCTAGGGACTGCATGTAGAACTCTAATTTACTTCACCAAACGCATTTAATCAATTCCACCCGACTATTTTCCTTTTGCTCAATGTTTGATTACTTTTATGTCATCTGTTAGATACAAGCCGATGTTTTTTACAATAAGTGGGTTATCTGACAAGGCCAATTTCATGCCTCCCATTAGATAAAGTGACATTTCAATCCAATTCTCTGACAAACTTAGATGAGGATACTGTGCAGTTTGACCACATACAATGACAAGGCACTTGTCTTCTCAGCCTTTTTTATCAGAACAAACACTCAGGTAAATTGAAAACCTCCCCTTCAGGATTTATTTAAATAGAACAATCAATACCTTATTTTACCATCCTCAAAAAGGCATATAAGCTGCCACAAACAAGTTTTCAGAAAAGGCCTTTCTTTCCCCCCCTTTTTATGGCCAGACTAATTGTTCATTGACAAGCTTCTTCTTATTCACTAGACAATATTCGTATTTACAATTATTTAATAACAGATTTGGAAGCTCTTTAATTGTGATTCCCCTCCTATATTGCTGAAACTTTACTATAACATGCTCATTCAGGTGAAAAAAAGAAGACAAAAAAAAAGAAAGAAAAAAAGAAAAAAATAAGAACACCTGGCAGTTTCTTACATGTCTTTAATTTTCAAGATTTCATTCATATTCCTTGGTGATTGCAAGTTTGTTTTGCAGTGCCTGAAACTAACAGCCCTTCTGCTTTTTAAAGAGTTCTGGTACCTGGTCTCCAGTGCCACACAACATCATGCCACAAAAGCAGTACAATGCTTAAAGATCTTTACACACGTAATTGTAATCTACTTAGAGTAAGTTCCTATTAAGTAAAACCTCGTCTACAGTGAAGTAGAATGAATGTTGTACAAAGTTCTAACCCACTCTACTGTGCAAACATCACTACTTAAAAGCAAATATATTTTGAAAAAAAGCCATATTCCAGTGCTGAACTTTTTGCAACTTGAATTACAGGTTCAGTAATCACAATGGAACAGAGCATGATAAATGTGAGAAACTGATTCTCTTTAACTTAAAAATGTTCCATTTGACTCTCCTGTCATTTTAGCAATGTAATTCCAAGAAATTTCCTCATAAATCAGTTTAGTTACACCAGCGTAAATGAGGAGAGAATTAAATTCATTGTAACAAAGAGGGGGGAGTAATTACACCACTGTCTTTACACATACTATAATTAAGCCATCAGCAATTCCCAACTATACTAAACATTACATGCAGTGTGGGCATATGTACATTCTTCATGATTTATGGATGGTAATTGATTAAAACATATATAGCTGCACTGAAATCAACCCGTTATCTTTGAAGTCTGCTAACTGATATTGCAGAAAACCTGCTAAAAATTGGAAAATACAATTTCTTAATTATATGTCATCAATAAGAAAGCGTATTTATTAATTAGCCCCTAATGCTGCTGTTCAGTACAGTCATCTAACCTTTTACAGCACAATGCTTCAAGTGGGTCTTTTTAGGTCAAAAGGAATGACCTGCAGGTGGTCTCATAAAAGCTCCAACACAGGCAATGGGGATTACCATAATTACTTTGCCACTCTACAAGAAGTTAATGGGATTACACCCTAAGGCTATCCACTTGCTCACAGTGCCCAGTGCAAATTTTCTAAAAGAATCTGTGTAAGCACAAATGCTTTAATGATACGCTTCATAATTTCATCTATTGTACCTCAAAAGAAGCACTAATAAATTAAAACACTCTGAATCAAAGAGACTGAGAAGAAATTAACTCCTTTGGCTTCCTGTACCTCTCCCCACTGATGCAGTAACTCCTCCCTCTGCCTCCTTTAGGCAGTGTTCATTCCTCTTTGTTTTCAGTGGTATTGGGTCTGAAAGATGCTTCATCATTCCTACTGGGGTTGTAGTCCACGCTTCCTTTCTTTGCTGACTTTCGTATGTATTTATTTTTGGCCACCTACTTTATTTTCTTTTCATGCTTTGACCAAAATAGCCTCATTTTTTCCACCACGCCTTATAATTAATTTCTCATCTCACCCATTCTATTTGTTTCTTATTTCATCTGTCCGTTCAAACAGCTCTTCTATGTTTTCGTGCTACAATTTGTTTTGTCTTGTTATCCTCATACCCTGGTTATTTCCAACATCCTTCTCTTGTCCTTTCTCTCCATTTTCTCTACAAGACATTCACTAAAACCCTATTCTTTCTTTTGGAAAATGGATTATTCTTCATTATGGCTTTCTTGCATCTTCTTCTACTGGCGACAGGTTATTTTCCATTCTACTTACATCTAAGTCTTCCCCGAAGTTTTTAAAAACACCCCTCCATATACTGAAACGTGTATTTTATGTAATAACTTTAATGTAAATCTTGCATACCTTTTAGCAAGTATATTTTTAGAATACAATCTCCACAAAGGAGGCAAATAGCCATGATTATGTTCATACTTCAAATAAAAGCTTGTAAATGCAGATAGGTCTAAACAGTGCATTTTGTGGAAATATTTAAAACAGCAATCAACAAGTACCTAGTTAATTAGCCCTGGTTTCTTCTACCACTCCCTTGTTACAGCTGGATAGACTCTTAAGATTTACATAAGCAAAATCTATTTACTGAACCTCTTATCAAGTTTAACAGGCTATGGGTGACATTCTTAGAGCATTAGCAACTGCAAGCCCTGATTCCATACCCGCAGCATGCAAATACTGATTAGTGTGGTGAAGTACCTTTGACTATCAGTTCTGCATAGTTGGATACACCAACTCCTCCTTCCGTGCGGATCATGCAGCGATAGTTGCCAGCGTCCCGCTTCGTGGCATTTACCACGCTAAACAGAGCTACAAATCGTCGGGCGTTGAACACTTTTATGTCCTTCAAAGGTGCATCCCGTACATAAATACCCTAGGCATAGAAAATAAAGAATATTATTAGTAATATTAAAAAAACAAATAAAAATACTGACAACTCATTTTACTTCTCTCAAGTTCCCCAGAAGGAGAGGAAAGATAAAAACAGAAGTCTGTATGTTTTTTTTTACGGGTGTGGAAGTGAGACTTTTCTGCCTTCCCATATGAGTGAAACCATTCATCGTGAGTGGGCAACCATTAATCTGTAACAGTTGCTTTAAACTCTTTACAGATTAACTAACAGAAAGATTTTAGTGCAATGTAATTTTTACTTGCTTAGCTTGTTTTACACAAATACTTAAATTTATTTATTTATTTTAAAAACCCCATGAAATCCAGCATAATCATTCTGTGCTTTTCCTTCCCTCCCTGCATCTGCTGCTTGGCATACGCATTTTGAAGGGAGACATCAGTGGATGGTTCCCATAGCAGCACCCACCCAAGGGGTTATCAACAACTCTGGCAGAAGAGACTAGGCACAGATTTACCAGGTAAATGACCTGAAACTGTCTCCACCTCTCACTTCCTCAGCATGAACTGAAACTTCCAGCATAACTGGAAACTGGGCACTTGCTATTTCAATTCAGTGTCTTGCTGTCAATGCAACACTTTTTATGTATGGCACAAGAAAATAAGCCCTGTAATAGCTGAGGAGCACAAGGAATGAAAAACTCAGGGGAGAAGACAGAAGAAAACAAAGATGACAATTTGCCACATCCTTTGACACAAAGATAATGGCAGAAAGACTTGGCCCTCAAATCTTCATCAGAACTCATGCTCCGCCTGACCATGAAATAGGATATGTGCACTATGAACACTCAAAAACTTGCAGAAAATGTGTAATCATTGAATTATGAAAGCTGGATGGAAAAAAAAAATCAAAAATCTACCGACAACATTAACCAAAACGAGAAAACAAGAAAGGTGCACTTTTCATATGATAGGTATTCCAACAAACTGAAGGCTGCAACCACTATTGAAACACGAAGGGAAACTGAAAAACCCCAACCAGCACTTCACAAAAATCACTCCCTCCAGGAAGACATGCACACTGTCTGATGCTACATAATGACACCAGGTATGTTTAGTGGGTTTCTCTGACTTGAGGAGCTTTAAGCAGGTCAAGAGCCCTGCACTATCAAGTTTCTATAAACCAACAACATATCTGACGTCTCTTTTTCTACCCCGGAGTTTGTAGTTTGTTGAGCAGAATTTAAGACATATTGAAAATACTGATCTCATTTTACTATGATCACATTTCCCATTAAATTGGAAGTATCCTTGAAATACAAGTTATAACAAAAGAGCTTTAAACAATAGTCACACAAAATAAATCTTATCCATAAAACACAAAAACAAGTCAAAGCTAATCATGCTGTTATACCAAAGAAGGAACACAGTTAGCAATAAATACTGATTCTAATGCACAGTAATATAGAGTTATTTCCTCTTCAAAAGAAAACATGGGTGATGTAAAGCTTATATGAAAGAAAAAAAAGCTAGTAAGATGTCCAGAGAAGAATGTGCTATCATGCCTTAAAAATTACTCAGCTGTAGATTATTACCTGAGAATTACTTCAGATCATTGACAGCTCCTTAAAATTCTTCAAAGCTTGAGGTGTTGATACAGTAGCTTCTTGTGACATGGAAAGGCAGTTACCAAAACCACCTCCACTTGGAAAGAAACATTTCAAAGTACTATTTTAAAACTACTGTTTTTACTGGATTTGCCACTGTAATATCCTTCTAGCAAGGATGGCTGCAGACAACAGGAGATAAGCAATGAACCCACTTCTTGGGATTAGGATTTAAATTAGGATCAAAATTAGGATTTTGAAGAATGAATATTTCTTAAAAGCTACATTACTTCTTACTAATACAACAATAAATCCTGATAATCAGAACTGTTGAACAATCACAAGCTGTAAGGCAGTTTTAAAGTATGTTACTGCAGCTTTCAGACTCTTGAAGGATCGGGTACATTCCCAAATCTCATGGTTACATTATACCCACCCATATTACTGTCCCCATTTTTTTAGTTGCAACATTAGGAAGCCTTATGGAGGCTATGTTATCCTGCCCAGAAATGGGGTAAGTTATTCCCTAGGGAAAAACATACTGCCACACACTGATTAATTCTAGTACCTAAACTAGCTCACTCATTTAGAGTGTGAACAAACTCCTCTGCTCTACAGCCTGCACAGCACACCCTCCCCTCCACATGGGGAACCTGCATCCACAATTTACCAGGTCTCTTATGAAGAGTTACCATACAACTGTGCAAATGTTTTGAAACAACAATTTCTTGCTATTACCACAAAGAAAGAGATGAAGGGAAAGGACTAGGCAATGCCACTGTAATTTCTGCCTTAACTTGCAGTTCATGAAGAGGGGGCAATCATGGCAAGACATGCCTACACAGTCCCTGCCAGCCCTACACAGAGAACTGTGTCCCACCACACTGACCCCTCAGACCTCCATGTGGCTGGCAGAAATCCTGAACTGCATCGTCTAGGTGTTCATGGAAACTTACAGCAGCCCTTGAAGGCAACCCAGCCCCATAGGGCATATTTGTCATCTTTTCCATGCACATTTAGAATGGAAATTGGAACTAATCAATGCACTGTAGCAGTTCCAATAAATTACTGTTTCACTTTCTCAATCTTTTATCTCAATCTTTTTCACCTTCTCAATCTCTCAATCTTTTTCATCTTCTGCTGATTCTCAAATATACTAATCTCACCTGATTTTGAATGTTTTAACTGCTGTTCTACAGCAGGAAATCTCAGTTTGATCAAATAATCGACTTAAATGGCATTGTGATACATGCCATCCATTCATATACCAATGATTTTAACTGAGAAAAAGAGAAGCCAAATCAGACTTCAGGAGGTGCACATCATTTTTTGCTCAAAGGAAAAAGCTAGATGAGCCTTAAATGTAACTCAACTTGGCTCCACAGAGGATTTGAGCATTATTTGTCCTCTACCAAAATCCAGGGGAGAAAAGGTAATTACTGGTGGCTTCAAAATTCATGGAAGGGCTCTTCAGTACTATTATTATTATTACTGTAACAAAGCTGTAAAATAAACAGGAGATTATTATCAATAAAGATAACTTTGACTGACTTCTCTTGAACATTACAAACTTATGGAGACAAAATGCAGAGTGTCTAATTATATGCTAGAACTCAAATAGTCCCACAGAATCACTAGCACATTTTATACTAGAACTCAAAGGAGAAGAAAAAAGGCCAATTTTTCTCTCTTTAGGGAGAATTATTTTCAAGGAAAATCTAGTGTCTGGAACAGACAAAGACTAAGAAACATAATTGTTTTACATTCTACAAGAAAAAATACAGCCCAAGAGAGCAAGTTTTCCCATCCTTCTGGGTTGACAGCAAATGCGTAGGACAGCTGCCTAATTGATTTAAGCCTAAGCATAAAGGAACAGTAATGCAGGCAATGAATTTAACTATAAGAAAAGTTCAATCTATAGGCATTGCAGAAGACAGTTAAAAAGGCTGGGCAGGAAAAAAAAAATTAAAAAATAAATAAATCATCCCACACCTACCACTTCTCTCAAACTCTTATTTCAGCGGTGGATAAATGGCAGAAGACTATTTTTAGTCCAAAAAATAGCTATTTACAATTTGATATGTGAATACAGAATCGTTTCTGCTATAACAGTACCCACACACCCCTCCCTCAAGAGTCCTCACTCCCTTTATTTGTGATTCATATTTTGTTCTCCCTGACCTACTGCAATGATTTCAGTAAGCTACTCAGGTATGGTATATTTTTTTTCCAGTAACAGGCCCATTTCAGCTGACTGTACAATAAATTATAAGCTCTCAGTGCTGACTGCCAACAGCTATTTCATTTAGAATGGCTAAAAATAACATATCAAATGAAAATTTGTTTATTAAACATATTAGCACATCTCACTACTATTTCTTTATGAATATCTATTTTTAGTAGCATTTAGAAAAGTAAGTTTTCATCACTCACTAATGCAACTCCCACAAATGAACTACCACAAATAAGAGTTCTTTTATGCTATACTGTTTTACTGGCTATAGTCATTAAAACTTTAATCTCAGGGTTTTTGAGATTCTGAGATTTACTAGTAGGTCTTGCAAACTCTCAGTTTTTGCATGAAAACCTGAGTCTTCTCAAATACATATTTTATCAAAAAATAAACAAAAAAAAGACAAGTCTGTAATTTACTAATCCCATTCCAGAAAGGAGAATACAATTAATGATTTACAATACAACACTATGGTACCAGTATTAAGACCTACTAGAACATGTTGCTGGAGCAAATTTGTAGTATCTTGTTTCCTGGGTGGGGCTTTATTTTGTTTTGTTTTGTTTAAATACAATTAAAAAATAAATACAGTTCTTTCAGCTTTCTTTACTTTAGCCTTGTTTTGCCACACAAAAGTCTGAGGTTTTACTGCTGAATAGGGCTGTTAGTTTTTCCTGCCCCTGGGACTTGGAGAACTGTGTGAACAGGATCCTTCATTCTTTGGAAAGAGGAAGCTGCCATCATCATTTAATGTTGGACCTGCTTGGACTACAGAGGCCACATCCCCAGGGCAGAGCTATCTCAACTCCTTAGAAAACAAGAACTATGGCTGCAGAATAAATATTGAGATCCAAAAATGAAAATAACAGATTCCATTGGCTGCGGAGGAACCTGTGCATTTTCAAATGCTCAGAGAAAGCTTTTAAAAAAATACCCTACATACATAAAAAAAATGCTACTTAAGACAACTAATGAAAATATGTAACTAGTAAGTCACTTGTAAGAATGAATTTTCTATTAAAGAACAAGTTATTTAATATATAGGGATAAAAAAAATAAGCTTAATGGAATTGCAGGATATACACAGCTTAAAAAAATACATATTCCTAGTACCAACATATTAAATGCATATACAGACAGCTTACAGCACTTTAAAATGTATGTTATTTTTCCATTTTAGGCACGTCAGAATGAAAAGAAATAGGTTGATAGTTATTTAAATTACACTTACTGGCTCTTCTAGGCAACGAACTAACACAAAGTCTTTAAAGTGAACAGCAATCTAGCAGCAACAATCTATATATTAAACCTTTCAGAAATACCTTTAACAAAAACGCAGCAGCAATTCAAAGGCATTGAACTTCTGGGATGTTACCTCCAGCACTACCTGAAATAATTGCTCTCAAGGCATGTATCAACAATTTTGTGAGAACAGAGTTAAAAGGAAACATCAGTCACCCTCTGTCCACAGGTAGATTAGGCAGCTTTTCATACATTTCACAGAAGAAAGGGTTTGCACTGTCCCACTTCCAAATATGCACATTTATAAAACTGTAATTAGAGTTTTATCAGTGGAATCTCAAATAAATCCAGCAAGGCCAGAAGCAGTTTTAGTTTAAAGCATGTATAAAATCTAAATCAATTAGTGATTAATACCTCAGGAAAATTGCTTTGCAGAGTTCATATAATTCCAGCAACTAAGATGGCTACCTCTGAATTTCTAGATTTGTGTTCATAACCAACACAACTGTTTGTCATTCTAGATTAGAGCCATCACACATCCTGTGATTATCTTGTATGTATTCCATCTGTCTAAGTTAAAAATTATATTTCATTCAAGTAATAAGGCTATGCTGGAAAAAGATTATTATTGTCCTATTTGCAATTATTCTGCTATGAGACAGAATTGCACTCTGCAGGTGTAACTAATGGGCATTCAAGCAAGCTATTATTATTTTACCTTTCAAGAAAGATTTCTCCTTTCAGTATTTTAATGTTTGATAACTAAGCCTTTTCTTCACACAGCTCTCCAGAAATCCCTGCTTATTATGACTAAAACTGAATACTGGCTGGAGCTGTCAGGTAGTACTGTAAAATATCATTTAAATTACACATCGAGTAGTTACATTATCAAATATTAAGCACTGACATCTATTTGAAGACACAGTTGCAAACACAGAAAGTAAACAAAGAAAATGCATTTTCTGGAGTCATTAAACTCCATGTAATTTAACCAAAGCAGTTAGTATCTACTCATACACTGAAATTATTTTGTACCATTCTGACAGGAAAAAAATCTGTTATTATTACATAGACATTTTAGAGGTAAGAAAAATCAACTCAAAAACTAAACCCTGCTCAATCTATTTCTTATTTTTACTTTAAATTCCAGAGCAGCTGAGTTTATATCCTCTAGCAGTTTGCCAGTACTCACAAAATACGTAAAATTCCAAACTTTCTTTCAGTTCATTTTTAATAGCACACTATAGAATACAAAATGAGTGGTAGGAAACCACAGCTTCAGAAACATCTGGATAAAACAAAGTACCAGGAAATACCTACCTAACAGGGAGTTTAATACTTTGGATAAAAATTATGGCAATGATCCATGTATCTACTAAGCATTTTTCTGAACTCGCAGCCCTACTTATAAAGTCACTTACTCAAATACACTATTTTAATTCTTTGAAGTATGCAACACTTAGTACTCTTATCATCCGTCTAGTCCTGTGTAAAATTCCAAGAGCTAGGATAAACACCTTGCTAAAAACTGAAGAGAACATATATAGGAATTTAAATACTCTGGGGCCTGGCATTCTGCAGATACCAGGCTTATGGAAGGGCTAGAACGGAGCAAAGTGATGAGGAGAAAATAGGAAGTAGAGTTCATTAGCTTAATTTTCATCTATACACACCACACAAAGCTGAGTAATGCAGGTCTTTGTCTGCCTTATTTATGCAGATACGTAACAGGAGACTCAAAAACTAGTGCACTTATGCCCCACATTCCCTTCACTGCAGAAGTGAAAAATCTTGGGAAGAAAGGCAGCTTTGGAAGAAGAAACTCCAACATACAAGTTCTGGGGCCAGTCTGAAATCTACTCCAAAGTTTAAAACAAGCAGAATAGCAGGCAGAGCCAGAGTAATATCAAGTCCTACAAAGCAGGTGAGGAAGAAGCAGCCAAGAAAGAAACACATAGATTTGAGGATGACAAATTATTGAGGGAGGGTTCAGCTACTGCCTCCTGCATAGATTCTTCCAAATGGGAGGAATGAATGGTGAGAAGAGAGGCAGATAAGAAAGCTGTAATAAACCCTTCAATACTAACATTGAAATTTGTGAATAAAGACAACCATAGCAGTAATAATCAGTAGTAAGAAAGGCAAAAGCTGGTTCATGTAAGCTGAACCTGGGAAGCTGATGTAGAGGGGAGGGTCTGGCTGGAGGTGTTTCAGTCTTAATTACTGAGATTGTCCCAGTAATCAAGTCACAGTTTAACAGCTCCCACCCCCAGCACTCACCTTCCCCAGTGGTCTGTTTCCTTCCCATCATGTTCTCTTTGGATTTAATTTAAACTTTACTTTGGATCTCCTTGCCTCAAAAATGCTTCAACAACCAACAACCTTTATTCTTTTTTTTTTCTTTAAAGCCTCTCCTCAACCCCAATTTGAATAAGGTACCTTCCTCCAGGCAGTAAGTTTGTACATTTGTACAGTTTGTACATTTTACCTACAGTATTTATGGTAAAGGTCATTGTTTCTTCCTCCCAAAGGTCCAGCATAGCACAGAAAACTTACTGAATTTATTTCATCAGTTCCCTAATTCTTACATGTCCTTAAGTGATTCTACTGCTGCTGAACAGTCCTTTGTATCAAGGCAGTCTTCAGGATCCAGAAACAGGCATCTTGCACTCTTGAAAGGAAAGCTGAATTTAACCAGCCCTCTGCGGCTCAGGTCAACAGTTTCATTATCTTAGGTCTGCTAATCACCATTCTATTATTTAAAACTCCAGAACAACTGGAAGACTTACACATCACAAGTAGTTTCTTGAAAAGTGAACACTTGGATTGCTTAGTTTTTAAAATCAGACAAGAATTTCAGAAAGGTTTGAGAGATAAAAGTAATCCCAGACCAACTTCATCAAATGAGAATACATACATATGTGGGGATGGAAGAAAGAAAAGGTTTATGTGTGTCCCCTCTGACTTATGTCCATAATTGTCTGCAGATAAGCAAATTTTCTGAAAATCAATGTATGTAGCAAATTCATTAATGTCTGGTAGCTTCTGAATACCTGAGATACACATCAAAAACAGGAAGAAAAGGAAGAAGAAACAAGAACTATTATTACCTGTTACCACAAGTATTTTTTCCAGAGTTCAAGTTTTGTATCATCCTTGCAATACAAAAATAATAATATCTCTCTTGCATGGTACTTCTGACACTATAGATATAACATGCAACCTCAGCAAATGTGGAAGATCAAAATCCACTAATTGTTCAGGTTACTCACAAACAAACTTTGCCAAGCTTTCCCCAGGTCTCCTAAGGTTTTGTACCACTGTCCATAATGAAGGTCCCAGTGGATTTAACAGAGTTTACAGTGCATATCTAAAAGCAAAACTTCTACAGTTCATTAATGTTTCAGATTTACTTCTCTCAAATCTCTTCTGGACACTAGAGATTACCAAAGAGACAACAGATGAGGAGCAATATTTTTGTGAAATCTTAGCATCAGAGAAATCTACATTCAGACAAGAATAAGACCAGTAAGCCCATGTAAAAAAAGTGCATTATATGCATCAGATGATTCATATTCAAGGCAGATAAAGAGGGAAAAGATTTCACCAAAGATCACAGCTCCTTAGACACTGTCTAACACAAACTTACGTTCTGTTCTTCATAGATGTTTTTCTGCCATATGGTAAGATTACTGTGCAATTACTGAAAAACAACTAAAACTGATTAATGACAATTAATAGAAAATACAGAATATATACTGCAAAAAAGCACAAATATATACATTAGTGGAGAGGGGGACACAAAGAAATTAATGTTCCAAAATCTGGAAATAATATTATTGAAAAAAAACCAAAAAACTTTCACCTATGCAGTAATGTATAGTGTCCCTTCATACAGGACATTAATTGTTCTTCTAACAGTAAAATCATCTCAGGTTATCTACAAAAAAACACTTTAGGATGCACATGTTTCAGGATGCATGCAATCCTGGCAAAATCTTTAGCTGACTGATGTCATCAAAGCTCTTCTCAAGGCAATGGACTCTAGACAATGTGCAGTGCATGAGATGGTTTGACCAGTCTTGGAAGACTGACCTGTTGATGAGCAGGAGGAAAAATGGTCTTGTGTACTTCTGTAGTACAAAAATGCACCTACCCATCAAACACTTCAATGTTCAAAAGAACATCTTAAGGCCTATCTCATTGTACAGTTTACAGCAACAGTTCTACCTGTTGGTGTTACCAAGTTGTTACACATGTGTATGATTTAACAGTTAAATTACTGCTTTATTATCCTAATACTCAAAAACGGCCTTAACGTTTTTTTATTCAAGTGCTTCAAAACTTGGCAATGAAAACGATAATTTGGTAATCATGGGAAAGTCTCAGAGCACAACAAAAACTTCTTATGGAAGTCCAGAACTTCGTTCACCTTCCGGGTCATTGTATAAAATTTACGTAAATAAGCACATGCACACACACATGCACAATTTGGTATATCCTATAAATCTTTTTGATTTTCATCTTCTGCCAAGAGTCATTTCACTGGTTCTACATTCTTACAAGGATGTTTTTTGTATCTCTCATTTGGTTATGTGTGTATTCCTAAGGAAAACAATTTGCTTTCCAGAACTCCCTCTGACACAGGACAGTATCTCTTCCTTTGAAAAAGAAATAAATAACGCACACAGATCGTTTTGTATATAGATAAATAAAATATTTCATAGTCTTCACACCTTCAGCAAAATATTAGTAAGGATACAAAAAAATTACACCAAATAAGGTGAAAAACAGCATTCAGGAAAGACAAAAAGAAAAGTCAAATCCAGGAAATAAACTATTTATGTGAGATAGAAGAGAGATCGGCCATTAGTGATACTGTTCTTAATTTCTTGGCTGCAAATGAAATAGTACACATCCTGCATGCATAAACCAAGGTATGAAAGATTTTACCCTCTCCCCTTTTATAAAAAAAAATATTTCTTAGTCTCTTCCTACTGGTAAATCTGATGATGCTACTTACTACAGCTGTCAGGCATGTCCTGAGAGCCTATTGTTATCTGCTTGCCTTCAACAAATTTCTACTTTTAGTTCTCTATTTCTGCAAAAAAATTGATGTGTTTGAGAATTACATTTTAAAGTAACTATTTACATTTCATCCATGTTTTAGAATAAAGCAGGGAAAATAAATTACTGCAATGAAGTGATTACCTCTCTTTTTCATCAGCTATAGCTTTCTACTCTTTGAGGAACCTCTCTCAGGAAAGGCTACTCACACTGAGTCAAAGCACATATCTGAAAAATGCAATTGCAATATCAAAAGATTGTGTTTGATATTAAAATGGAATTTCATTATATCTGGCTATGATTTGACAGCAATTTCCTATAAATCATACTGGAGGTCAGTCTAAGAATAAACAACATGCAGAGGCAACTGAACACACCCACTGCAAATAATGACAAGCAGCAGATGAGGATGGGAAAATGAAGAGATGGAGACAGGCCTCAGACGCTAAAGAAAACCAAGCCAATTCTCTGCAGCCAAAATACTGCACCAGAAGCAGGTTTCTTCCAAAGAGGAAGAATTCTACCCCCTCTCTCCTGTAATTCAGATTTGTGTTTCCTATGCAAATTTACTTGACACTAACAGGCTTTTCAGGAGACTGTCTCAGCTGCTTTTATTTGACCATTAATGGTTCAATGTTCCACCTTCCTTTCATTTCTTTCCAACAGTGGGAGCACAGGAATGACATTTTTGCTCAACTGTTCAATAGGAGAGAAAGAGTCATCCCATACTAGCAATAACCTGTGTCGCTCACAGATGTGAAAAAGAACATGTAATCAGATTAGACACATCTGTTAATTGTAGACTCCTAGATTTATTTCTAAGGTATGTTTACATTTAGAACGTAAGCTAGTGAAGATGTGAATTCAAAAACATACAATCTAACCAATGACCTCGTTACCCAGACACTCATTACAATGACAAAAACAAACATCTATGATACTGTGTGATATTCTTGAGTCCTTTCATTTGCATTTAACCTCAAATGGTACCACTGAAAATACCCACAATTTGCTGTCAGATTACCTGACAAGCTTGTGATCATAGCTCATGAACTAGGGAGTATGGCTGCCTAATGGAATGAAGAAAAATGCACTGCTGCAGTAGGTAAACAGCTTTCTGTCTTCCCTTTCCCAAAAGAGTAAATACTGATTGCAGCATCATGAAACAAATTTCATGCCTCAGTGGTCTAATTTGGGCAGCTAACATATGAATTGTATTTCCCTCAAGGCCCTTTCAATTGCAAAAAGTTCTACAATACTCCATAAATTAACATACTTCATGTTCCATAGGGAATAAGAGCAGGAAAGATTTGAAAAGAGAAAGAAAAATGACGGAAGTAAAGTATGATTTATGGATTTCACTTAGGACTGCTTCAAGGCCTGCACATTATTAGACTAAGAACATCTATGCTGTTTCCAACAAGTTCTTAGGAAAAACATGGAGACCACAATAACAAACCAACTCACAACTATTCGTTTTAAAGAACATAGAGGCCTTAGAGTCTAGAAGACTAAAAAGTAACTAATCTGTTCATCAGATAAATGTGTACCTCTAAGATTGAACTCTGCTACAGAGAAGCAGAGAGGTACTAAATGAAAGAGACAGAAGTACAGTAGTGAAATCCTGCCACAAACTGCAGAAATGTCACTGAATTCAGTGGGTTTGTAATTTCATCCTGGCAGTTTACCTGTACTTCAGACTAACAACATGAATCTGAAAAAAGAAATGACAGGTACTGGAAATCATTTGGGAGCAAATTATCTCACAGTATTCTGAAACTGTCAAGTCCAAACAGATTAGGCCTCCTGATATGATTTACATGGCAGAAATGCTGAAAAGCCCCTGATAATATCACACAACAGTATTTATTTATTTACTATGATTTACCCTTAAGTTTTTATAGGTGTAATGAAACAGACCACCAAATGGATAATATAAAAGGCTTACTCTTACTAGTGAACAAACTAAGCATATCATAGAGATTGCATGATTTGTTTGCAGTACCACTAAAGCCTGAACCCCTCTTACCTGAGTGCTAGCATAAATGCTCCCAGGGAATGGTGCTCATTTTATTCTGGCTCTAGTGTATATAGGAATGTCTTTTATTAAGATGTTTTGTAGTTAGGTATTTGGTTTAGTGCTACTGGGAGTGCAAGGATCTTCAGTGTCCATTTAACCAGTCATTTAACGATGTAGACATCACCATGTTTTCTGACAGCTGTTACTGATAGATGCACTGCACTCACGGTCCTGCAGCAGTGTCATGACATGTCATACACAAGCATGTACAAAATTCCTCAGCATCACACCATGAAACCAGAGAGTCAGGTGATGAACAGCCAGCTGCAAGGGCTGGGGATCTGTTACCCAACGACCTAGTGCACTAAAATACAGCTGATCCTGTAGGGAACTGTTATCTCATTGCCTCAATTTGCAGCATCCCACACATGGAGCTGTTTGATCAGTCTTACTGCAAGTTGCAGCAGACGTCTGTGGAAACTGGCAAACAAGTGCAAAAATAAATCCAAGCTATCCAGGAGATCCTGTCAACTTCTAAAATATTCTTATGCAAAGGCACTCCTGGAATTTGCACAACCTTAGGCTGATTACCAGGGGGACCTAGAGTTGTACAGGCAGAATAAATAAACAGTGGCCCTGTAGGAAGATAAAATTCCTGTAAAATTCTGCCTGTCACTACTTTCTTATCCATCATATAGAAAAATTAAAATCTCATTATCATGCATAAACAAGGCATCAACTCAACTAAGCTCAGATATTTTGGAATTGCTACCCTGTTAATAAAATAGTTTTGTATTATGTAAAGTCTAGAAGTATATTTAATTTCTACAATAAAGTAATTACATTCCAGACTGGTAAAGAATTTGTGTGTCCTAAGTTCTGTGAAAAAAATTTAAAGGTGAAATGATACTGTCTTGAAACATTTGAAAAACCTGAATGGAATGAGGATTTTCTTATATTGAATTCTACCTTCAGGTTTACAATAGAGCATTATGTCAAAGTTCAAAGATTCTAGAAAGGATATAATTGGTGAAACAGCAACCCATTATTTTCCCATGATGCTAAACCCTATCATGACTAAAAAAATAATTCTTTGAAAAAATCTTGGTGGCGAAGGAAAGACAGGAGTCTAATTCTACCAATTCAGTGAATACTGTCTTTAAGGGGCTGCAGCACTAGAAAAAGAATCAGCCTTGTATCAGCAAGAGGTTGGAAATACCTATGTAAACCCAAATAAAACCAAAAGAGATTTTCATTGCCTTCAATGTATTTGATCAGACCCTTTCTGAACAGACATACCAGTTCATCATTCATATACAGATAAATATGAGGCTTTGCTTTTCAAGTGATTCAAATTATTTTTTGTGTGTCAGATTTCTTGTAAATACTCAGTTGTTTAACCTGACACATTTAAATGAATAATTTACAAAAAGCAAATGCAATGGGAAAGGATAACTATACTAAAAGCCTGAAATTGTTTAAAAGCATAAATAGAGAATTTAGTTTCTAAATCCCACCTGTTACCACTGCCAATTTCACCTATCCCTCTTTCTCCACTTACTGCAGCTTCATCTGGCTGATCTTTTCAGACATTGTTTCACTTATTTTGATTGTCCTTCCTTCCTACTCACAGACAATGTCTCAGTTCTGGGATGTAGGTTTTCATGTGTTGAAATCACTGTGATCTGGAGGCTACTGTATTCCTAATGCTAAATCCAAACACTCACTATTGCTTGCTGTAGGAGCAACTCTGTAATAATGGCAGCAAGACAGCTGTTAAACTTGCACCCCCATTATTAAAAGAGATCAAGCAAAAAGGCATGTTTTTGATACCAGGCTACACATATGAACAAGGGAACACTATCTTTACTGAAAGAAAATTAGTTGGACACAGACTTTAAATCCAGATCTGACACCCATCTAGAAGCTACATTACTGATTAAGTAAAAACAAATGGACTCAATGAATATAAGTAAGATTCTTTGGCTCTGTAATAGCTCTGTAAAACAGAAGGTCGGATTTTACTGTCATACACAGTCTTCTCTACACCTAAACCTCAAGAATGGAATTTTAGCTAAAAATACTGAACAGAGATAGAGGTAAGCCAAGAAAATAATTATGTGCAATATTGCAGTTAGGCAGCACAGACATTGTAAGAAAGTAATTTTTACTCATGATTGCCAAACATAAGGAAAACAGCACCTTTAATTTCAGTAAGGCATTCCACTGAAACAAGTCAGGAGAATCTTCCAGCAGTGTTTTCTACAACAGAATACCTACCACACAGGAGTTCAAAGGTGCAATAAAATCTAATATTAGTGAAATGGACAGCCCATAATTTTTCATGTTTTACATTGCTTTCCTAGTCTCTCCTCTCTCGATATCAGTGCATTAGGAAAAAAAAGAAATTACCTGTAACCAGAGTCTGTCACCTGAGTCTGTTCCACCATTGGCAGTGCACTGAAAAGTAGCAAACTGTCCTGCATTGACTTCCACACTCTGAAGACGCAAGAAATGGGGAGTTTTTGCTGTTGGAAAAGATACAAGTGTTAAAGTTATACAAAACCAAAATACTAGCTATAAAAAATACACCAAGCAAATGGAATAGTTCTGCTTTAAAAGGTTCAAGTCACTGACCACACATGAGATTCTAGGTCGGTTTACTTCCAAGCCTTGGAAAGAGCAGAATAGAAGGGTGCTGTTTAAATTACCCTACCTCAGCATCCCTCTAGTAATAACAACCTATTTAAGAAGATCATATTGGGAACTAATAATGTTTTGAAGACAAGCCTATTAGATACTTACACTACCATCTAGACAAGCCAGTAAGAAATGATGTTATCAGGGGAACAGGTTTTCCTTCTTAACCAAGTACACACTGTCTACAGAAAAGATCCTTTAGAAATGCAGCCCACCAAACAGGTAGAACACTAACATAATACTCCTCACCAACTACACCTCTATTCTTTAAACACAATTCTTTTCAACAGCATTGCAGAAAAAGACCCAAAACACAACACAGATGCTCCACTCCAATGATTATTTTTCATTTAGAAAGACAATCTCAGCAGAAATTAAAGCAATATATCTATAAATAAGCTAAAGCATGAAACTGATATTCAAACAAGAATTATACCCACTGAAGTAAAAAATAGTGTGTATTTTTGTTTTACTACAAAGTGTCAAGCATGTAATATAGAAAAATATAGATATTTGATATCTATCCTTTAAAGAACAATATCCCCCAACCTACTCAAATCCTACTGCAGCCAAGCAGACTTCTTGCACTGTCTGTACTAATTGATAAACAAGGCTTTGACACTGCTTTTAAACATGAAAATCTGAACAGCAGACTGGCAAAGTAAACAACTAATTTCTAGCAAAGCATTACAACCATTTAAAGTGTTGACGGTATTTTCTTAAAAACCTTTATTGCTGGGAGAATTTAAGGAATTTATAAATAGTTAGCTTCACGAAGTTGCTAAATATCCACTGCAAGACAGCATAAGAAGGAGGAGATGGAATAACAGAGCATCAATTAGTATCTAAATATGGGATAAAATATTTTCATAACTATCCTTACGGCAAGCTTATTACACATACATCCTTTACTTTTCTTAAAACATTTCCCAATTAGGACAGACAGAGTTTAGGCCAAAATTATCCAATTCTTTGCCTACAAAACTATTAATGTGAGAATGTCCAGCAAAATTCTTCAGTATGTTCCCCGTTTCTCAGCTGTCACTTTTTTTTTTAGGTTTTGTTTTGTTTAAAGAGTTAATAATTCCAGAACTATTTTTCTGGAAATATAGAGAAAGGACATCATTATGAGCTTCACAAAGTTTTAGACACAGAGTAATTTTACTTCAATTTTCACACTTTTTCAATTTTCTTTAGACAACTGAACTAGTTTGATGTCTTCATTTCTAACATTTTAATTACTTCATCAAAGAACTTTTCATTAAAGCTTTTGCATTTCAATACTGTTTTGTTAGAACTCTACATGCTATGGGCTATAACTCAGTTTCCACATTAACAAGAACTATTTGCAGGTTTTGAGAATTGATTGGTACAAATGCACTGATCAAACCTCTCAAGATCTGTATAAAAAAAATCAGTAAGCTGCTAAAACGCTGCCTCAGACTTATCCTACCTAACCAAGCATATAAATTCAAAATGCAGAAGCCCCTATACTTTCTAACAACATGAGAGCCTGCTGTGTTTATTAGAAATAAGTGACTCAGAATTAACAGCTGCTGATTCTGCATAACTGTCTCTGTACTTGAAGAAATGTGTGTCTTCTTGCCATTAACACTAAAACCATTTTTATGAGGTGCTTTGGTAGTAACCAGTAAAGCACTTTTTACCTGGAATCACAGCTCTTACTTAAAAGTAAGCTCTTATCTACAAATGAATTCAAGCACAATATGGTGTAAGAGGAACAATCTCACAGAAGTTGGTGTCTTCTTCCGCCCTCAGTCATTTGGTCAGTAAAATCACAACCTACTTTTCCATGCTTGATCTTAATACATCTTATTTAACAAACAGCATACATGTGAAGTAATGTTTTATTTAATTTATTTAAGGGGGTCTGGCTTTACAACACAAGATAGGCACTTACTACATGGATGTCCTAGAACTTTCACTTCATCAATAGCCACATATCCAGAGTGACCTGAAGTAACAACTTCAAAAACAACCTGAGAAGCAGAAAGAGAATTTCAGTTAGCATCTTTGGAAAACAGGAAAAAAATACATCATGGAAAAATACATCAACTCTTTCAGTATCTTAAGAGCACCTGGAAAACAAAACACAATCATAAAATCCTCAAAATGTGTTGCCCTCATCATTAAAATTAACCAGAACTTAAATTACATAAACAAAATACATGTTTATATCATTTTTTTTGAGATTTACAAGCAGGATCATATACAGCTCGCAGTAGGAATTACCAATCTCCCAAATATTTGGTCTGGCAAAGTAGTTATGTAATAAATGCCTTAAGTATTAAGATCAGTATTTTATTTTCAACTCTTTGAGTGAAAATGAAGGCAGAATGAACTGCTTTTAATTTAAAACTTACAATTTTGTAGTATACAGAGATTTGTAGGGTATCAGACACAAACATACCTATTTTCAGGAATGTATTCTGCATGCTTTTAATCTTCCACCAAATGCAGTGAATTAAGCAAAGCAGATCCATTTACCACGGTTTGTTTAATGGTTATAAATAGGTCACAAAATAAATGGTCCGTTCTCGTCATTTGAATTGAGCACACTCTAAAATAAACCTCTCCAAAGTTTGGCAGCCTCAGCTTCGAACATCCCGAGAATGTTTATATGGAATACAAGAAAATATGCCAGTAATATTAGCAGGTACATTTCCACACCAATGTTCAAGAAGTTCATGCTAAAATCCAGGTTGTGACTTTTTTTAAAAAATACTTCACTTCTGCTTGGGAAGTTAACTCTAATTGCCTTGTGTAACTGGTGAGGCACCTTTAGGAAGACAAAGCTTAGAAACTACTTTTCTCACATATGCTGCACATTGGAACAGATGCACACACTATATACCATATCCCTTACTGAATGATACAGAATGCAAATATATTACGAGGATAACATACAGCTCCATCATATATCACAATTTCCTGATGCTGAAATAAACACTCAGAATACCAATTCTGATTTTAAAACAAACCTTGAGGTGAGAAAAACCTTCATGCCCTTCTGTCTCTGCCTTCTCCCTTCTTTCTCATTGCTCTACCTGTGGACACAGATCTGTTGTTCTCTATCAGATTTCTTCTTCCTAACCTCTGTCCATTTCTCCCTCCCAGTCCCACTGGAGTAAAATTGCTATAAACATGGCATTAACTCCACGTCTGAAAAGGAAAACATACTTTTCGTTTTACTTCTGCCTCCTATCTATACAAAATTTCAACCTAAAGCGCCAGTGTTGCCAGTACATGCATCGTGCAGCAAGAAAAAAACCCACAAGATATCAATGAGCAAAGTCCAAATGTCACCAAAGAAGTTTTTCACAGACAAGTTCTCCAAGAAAAGGGTTGCTCAGTTGGCTTTCTAAATGCCAGATGGCACTCTACTGGGTCTTAAAGTTGGTATTACTGATCCACAGCAACAGGCTGAATAGGGTATAGATTTGGCTCCCAGCATTTAGTAGAACACCCAGAGCAGCACCATTCAAAATTTCAAAGGATCTCCTTCATACAAAGAAAATCTGATGAAATTGGTCTTAATTAACTTGGGAAGCAGAAATTCTTAAAGAAGAAAAAGAGCAAAGACTCAGTGAATAACCCTAATTCAGAGACCTGAAATAACACTTTGAACCATGATTATTACCCTCATCTTGACAGTTTTGAAATGGACATAGAGAGGTGATATGCACTAGGTAACCCTAAGTAGTGCAAGACCCAGGAACGCAGCTCCTGTTGTCAGTCACTGACCTTTGAAAAAAGAACAAGTGCTTCGCTATATTAAGAAGTAAAACAGAGTTCAAATTCTTTATTTGTGTTACAGTTTCTGAAAAAAAGTAATTATGCTGGTACCCTTGAAAGAAGGCAGAGAATGCTCCATTTCCTGAAGGGCTACCAAGCCTGCTCCAAACTGAGAACAAGTGGAAAACCATAGGGTATGAGAACCATGGCATAGCCCCAGGTACCTGCAGTTAAGGCAGAGATGTTGCAACAAGGTAGTGGAGAACAGGGAGCAGACAATCAGGTCTCAGAAGTTATGGAAAAGTTTCCTAGGGAAGTACACGATCACAAAAGTAAGCTCCTGAGATAACTGAATCTAGGTGTGGATGCAAAGATCTCCCTCCAAAAACACAGAGGGCTGGGGACAGTTACTGATTTGTTTCCTATATTCCCCAGTGGCTTTTAGTTTTCTCTGTTAATAAGAAAAATACATAAAAATACAAAAAATACCAACTAACTTTCTGGGTTTTATTGAAACATAACCTAAAAAAATATAATTAAAAAAAAAACTACAACCCTTTCTTTCTTATGGAGCATTCATCATAAGAGCAGCTGCACAAAGCCATCGGAAAGGTCTACCTGATCCTTGATCCCATCACCGCAGAGTAAACTTTTTTTTTTCAAATTCTCAACTTTCAGACATGTTAAATTCTAAAAGATACCCCAAGGAGCTGGCACATGAACACCTGTGGAGCTGCCAGCCAAACCAGTCAGAAGTTTTCTGCTAAAAATGCTACTGCCAAGAAACAGGGACTTAAATATTTTTTTAAAATGCTCCCTGAGAGTGTCTTTTCTAAAGAACTACCCGACTTCCAGCAAGACCAATAACCTGAGCTTCAGTAAAGAAAACATATGCAACAAAATATACGCAACTCCTGAGTCAAACACAAAATCATTTCCATAATTCATAAAGGGGGGCTTAGCTACAGGCTCTCTGAGAGGCTTTAAGTATCTCAGTATTGCAATCTACAGCTTGTAGATTCCTATCCCTTCAGTTCACAGGCAGAAACTACAACCTTGAAACAACTGAATAAGAATTGCTAATGACAACAGCAGAGAAAAACTCAACTACTGATCTAAAAACCCTGCTGTATCTCTAGACAAAATACCAAAAGTGTCATTCCACAAAAAAGCCAGGCAGTGTGTCAAGAAAATGCCACTTGGACATACAACTGAATTACAATTATTGACATTAAAGAGAGTATGTTCCAAAGAAAAGTATTACAAATTGAAATACTGTCAGTTTAATTGTGCTTCCATTAAAAGCAACAGTCAAATTGATACCAGTTTTAATGACTGCAACTTTTAGTCTCTTCTGACATGGAATTTGCCATTTTTAGTAAATGGAAAAAGGCACAAAAGTCAATAGCGACATACCATTGTAAAAGAGATACACTGATTCATATTTCGATAAAAAAAAAATTGCACAAATACAGACTAGTCAGAATGGAATGACAGCAGACCTGAGGAGAAGGACCTGAAGGTGCTGCTGGATGAGAAGGTGAAAACAACCCAGACACATGCACCTGAAGCCCAGAAAGCCAACTGCATCCTGGGCTGGATGAAAACAGGCAAGGCCAAAAGATCAAGGCAAGTGATTTTCCCCCTCTACTCCACTTCAGTGAGACCGCACCTGGAGTACTGCATCCAGCTCTGGGGCCCCCAAATAGGGCACAAACCCTGTTGAAAGAAGTTCAGAGAAGGGCCACAAAGATGGTCAGAGGGGCGGAGCACCTCCCCAATGAAGAGGCTTAGTAGCTGGGGTCATTCAGCCTGAAAAAGAAAAGGCTACAGGGATCATAGGATCATAGGATCATAGAAAGGTTTGGGTTGGAAGGGACCTTAAAGGTCATCTAGTTCAAATCCCTTTGTCATGACTGTGTCACGCACCTTTCACTAGACCCGACTGTTCAGAGCTCCAACTCTGTTCTGAGCTTCAAATTTGTCTCATTATAGGATACCACACTATAACCACGTACACATACTGGAGATCTTTCTACAGCCTTTCAGTACCTAAAAGCGACCTACAGAAGAGCTGGAAAGGGAATTTTCACAAGGGCATTTAGAGATAAAACAAGGGGCAATGGCTTTGAACTGAAAGAGGATGGATGTAGATAAGGTATTAGTAAGGAAATCTTTTCTGCAAGAGTGGTGAAACACTAGCATAGGTTTCCCAGGGAAACTGAGCTCATCCCTGGAAGTGCTCAAAGATAGATTGGATGGGGCTTTGACAAACCCATTTTTATGGAAGGTGCCCCAGCCATAGCAGGAGTTTGGAGCTAGATGATCTTTAAGGTCCCTTCCAACTCAAATCCTTCTATGATTGTATGAACATGACAGTTTATTTCACGAATAATAATATAATCCCTCTTCTGTCCACAGGCTGTGAAATACTACCAATTGCTGCATACAAATCCAGTATTTTGTTTTACTGGAATTGATGAATGAAGATTACGGACTCAAATATCTGCTAACTAAGCATTTTTCCTTTTTAAATCAAAAAAGAAATTTGATCCTATGCATTACAGGTTTCTGAAAGTCCTGATAAGAGTGTGACACGCACTGAGAGAGAGACCTGAGAAACACTTCTGGTGTTTCCGATTTATTCACTGAAAACCTTACAATAGGGCTGTCAAGAATCTTCACAAATCTACATCAGTTTTCCTAGTAAATTCACTAGAAATGAAGCCTAGAAATTAATTTTACATCCAATTTTGTCTGTAATTTCCCATTTGATAAGTAGCTTGGCCTGTAAACATTAACTTTTTACTGCCACCTCTAAACTTTGCCTTTTCTCATGGCTGATGCAACACCTGCAGGCAGTACAAAATACTCCAATCAAAACAGAGAAAACACTCCATCAGCGTCAGACTGGGCGGCCCTTGGATTTTTTGCCTATTATTCCACCACCTTATCAGTCCGGAAACAACTGGTTAAAACATGGAATTCATTTGCTCAGGAAAAACTGCTGAACACTGCCCTGAGAGCTGTTTGACACCGTTCTCCCCACAGCAGGCCTGCCAAACAGGAACCAGGGAAGCAGCTTAGCACTGCACTGTCCCTGATCCTCCCTGCTTCACTGAAGAGCAAAATTAGCTTTTCATTCCTGCCACTTCCCCTTGCTACATACGAACAAAGAAAGGGGGTCTGCTCACCAACATAAATGCTTACTGCTGAAAATGTGCGACTCAAGATAACTCATTTGTTCCAAAGAACAATAGAAATAAACAGGTTTTGTTGCCACACAACTTCACTCTGTAAATTCCTGCCTTTGTTGCTGCAAAAGTACAACACTTTTAGTCAAAAGGTGGATTGTACCTAATATACACACTGTCCTTCACACGACTTAAAAACAGCACTTTGCAAAAACAAGAAAGAGAAAGGAGTATTAGGAAAGCTGCTTAAGCTCAGACTGCAATCCTGCCCCCCTGCATCCCCAGTGAGCAGTCAGTGCTGCATCACACGCTGCGCTCTCCTCTCTGCCTGCCCTGCTCTACCACACAGAGCACCTTTGTTGACTGCACTGTACAAGGCACTGGGAACAGCTTCTCTCCAGAAAATTGGCACTGAGCTGTACCCTGTGGGTTCAATTCTTTCTCCCTTTCTGACTCACCCTAGGACTACCTGCCTTACCACAACAGCAGCAACAGCTTTCTCATCAAAGCCATGTGAAGGGAGTCATGTTCCTGACCTGGTCCTTCCCAGGCCCTGCAGAGGTCCATCACTGCATATTGATGTGAGCTTCCTAAATTGTGTTTGGGCCTCCCTGGCAGGGAATTCTCTTCATACCATTTCCCTCCCACCTCTCACTCCTACAAAACCCAACCCTCACACCTGCACTCAAGGAGCATGAAACAACATTTTGGTGGCTGCTGCCAATCCAAGACCGCAAAGAAACAAGCGAGCCAGACTGAAAACTGAGCTCCTGACATTAAGGCCTGTTAAATCTTATTCTTCTCTTCCTGTTTTTAAACCAGTCACTGTCTTGTACTTCTCTATTGAAGGCCCAAATGCCTTTCTGGTTTAGGAACAAGGAACAGGAGCAAATAACTGAGTCTTGTGTATATGACAAAAAATGCATGCCTCCTTACTTCTAACCATTTTTAGACTGCTGGGGGTTTTTAAATTTAGCTATGTGGTTTACCCTGGCGCATCTTTCTCAAAATAGCTATTCCCAAAGCATGTAAGTCAATGAAGAAGAGCTATTTAAGATGCCTGACACAGGTTTGTTTTTCAAAATGCAATATGCATTTCAAAGTTTCTTTGGAGTTCAAAGCACAGTTCAGGAACTGTATATGCGCAGTTGAATGCAACACACAACACATGAGAATGTAAGCCTGACTTTTACTGCACAAGAAGCTTAATGCTCTGTCTAGATGAGGATTTAAGTACATTGCATAAGCTGAACTCCAAGCAAAATATGTACAAATCAGGTTATGAAACAATTGTTACATTTTAAAATTTTAAAGATTTTACAAGTTAGGTTGGATCTACTGCTTATTCCCTAAACTCCTAATTTACGGGGAAAGTGTCAGAATGGTGAAGGGTAAATCTCATCTCTGTGAAGTGATACCATGTAACTCCTTTGTGTCCTCACTAAAAAGATCAGGAATTACTGCCAGGCTCTTACCCCATTTTTTTCACTCCAGCTTCACTGGATTTTACATTTTAAAGATGGTGCAATGGCACAAACAGATGCGTTACTTCACTGGAAGCTATTTTTAATCCTTTCAATTCCATTTCTGGATTTTAAATCTGCAGTGTTTGTTGTTTTATTTAATCGAGATTTGTTTCAGTTCACTGCTGCCATGACTGACTTCCAGCAAAGTACAAAGCAAATAATTTAAAACATTAAAACTGATAGGGGGACAGTGTGTGACCTGCAGTGGTATCATGCTAAATTGCTTGCTTGAAGTATTAGAAGCAGGGAACACAATCCCCTCACCAGACCCAACTCAGTAGTAGCCTTTGCATATTGTGATGTTACAAAATAGCAACACTACTAAAATGCAAAATTTATTTTAAATACTACTGATTGGTCTGAGAATCATTAACTAACCTAGGGAAAACAACACTATAATCACCAGAATTTACTCCTGCTAAAAGATCCAAATGAGAAAAAACATACACCAAACAAAAACCCTGCCACCCTCTCCTCACTAGATGAGGAGCCTTTTCATGACTTGTATCTCAAAGCATCAATTTTAGAGCCTCCCAACCTACCAAGACTGCTCCCCAAGAATCCAAAAACAATCTTTCCACTAAGCAACAAAATCTATGTAACATTCAATTCTCTTTTTCCATGTGCATTCTAATTCTACTCAAGTTAGGAGGAGGGTGAAGGTCTTAAGAATTGTGCGAAGCTTTGTTTTGTTTGCAGCCTGTCTCCAAAGGCACAATAAACTCCTTGATGCTCTTGCTTAAGATGCACCAAATAGACAATAGCTCAGTAAAGCAAACTATTTCTCCCAGACACAATGTTAAAAAGAGGAAGGCAATGCTCCCTCAGGGGAGCATTCCTAAAGCGATTTTATAAAACAGAAATAAGACTAGTACCTGCAGAAATACACCAGCTACTTTGAAACAAATAGCTCAGAGACCAGGAGGCACCGCAGAAAAGAACAAGCTGTGCTGATTATCTTGGACTCTCAGAAGGTGTTTGGCAGCTTGAACCCACGTTATTGCAAGCACACTGTTATCACTAACTGGACAGCAGTGCAGACATACCCCAAAATCAATGGCAGATGTTAGGCAGTAGTACTTGGAAGATCATTAATTATGGAATTAAATATATCCTTAATTGTCAGAATGCTTGACAATTTAAATAATCAGCAAGTAATCAGCAATTAATGTTGTTACACGCAGGTTGTAATTGTGATCTATGATATATATGTAGTACAGCTTACCTATGGTGCGCAACATATACAAATAACTACCTGGCAAAAAGAAAGGGTACATTAAAAAAAATTAATTATTTAGTTCAAAGACTGTACTTCTAATGAGTCCATTCTAAATAGAAACCCAACATAAAAAATACTTACAAGCTTGGGTAACGGGTGCTACAATAATAAACTACTGTTAATTATTAAATCTTTTGAACACTTTGCTTGTACACATTTGCAATACATGGTTTAAACCAATAAATCTTTAGAAGTTGGATTAAATTCACTCCATACTACATAATCTGATTTGTAGTCAGCTACCATTTAGTGGGAGTTATTTTGCCTACATTTTTCAACAGCAAAACAGACACTAAACACTGTGTTTTAAAAAAAAATACTGAACTGTATAAATATTATAACTCTGAAATGTTCTTTGTAATTTGTTCTCAGAGTTCTGCAGTACATTTTAGTTTCATTTGCATCTAGACATCTTGTAGGTTTTCTGCTAAGGGAATGGAATTATAAAACATTCACAGATGTGGATGGCTACACAGATTATGTGATTTAAAACACAACAAAGACAATCACACAATGACATTGCTTTGTCCCTTCACCTATTAATGTCACATCTTGGGAGGTAACTCCCTGGGAAACTACCAACTTTTATACAAGAAAAGTTAAAAAGGGCTCCATCATTCCTTAAAAATCTTTTTAGGGGGCTTTTCTTAATTATGTTCAATCAGGTCAGACAAACTCAGAAAATCATTGTGACGAAGTCTCGTACATTTTGGAGGTTTTGTGTGGAACACATGGATTTGTGCCAAAGGAGTTTGGAGTTTTGGACTCAAATGAATAGCAGCTTAGGAAACAGACTTGGTACTATATTATACACCTATCAGGTAAGTCTTGTGTCTTCCCCACTATTCCTGCAGTCTCCTGAGCTGTCACCTAACTTGGAACCATATTCTCACAAGATCCCTTTCACCTCTTCCTGCCCTTCTCCCAGATGCCTGCAGCTAACTTCCTGTCTTCCCCCACAACAAACTCTGTGATGAAGAAAAAGCCTGAAAAGTGATGAAAGGAGTTTAGAAACAATGAAAAATTGCAAACGTCAGCACTCAAGTGAGGAAATTGCATCACAGATCACTGAGAGAATGGAGACAACCAAAACCAAAGACAATTAACTGTAAACTCTTAAAATGGTGATAGCACTTCCTCAAGAATAAATTAGCTTATTTACAATGAAACCAGGGAAGCAACAGTATTTAACAGTGATTTCCTGCACTTCCATGGATATTAACATAGCATAAGATCTTCTGGCACATCAGCTAAAATGCAGTACTTAACCAGGTATTATTTCAGACTATATGCAGCAAATGCAAAGAAAACTACTTACTATACTCCACAGTGAAAAAAAGATTATGCAAAAATGACAACATTTCCACCAGCAAGGAGAGCACACAGAATCCATTACTGACAGGCTCAGGCAACTATTATACATCATCTAATGTGTGATAATCTGCTAAACTGCAGTACCCCATCCAAGCATGTAAGGGTTCCCCTACAAATAATGGTGAACAGTCCAGATGGCAGGTCTTGAGGAGAAAGAGGATGGGAAAAGTTATCCTTTTGTTTCTATGGCAAAATACCCATATTACTCAGACATCAGTTAGATGTATAACATTGTCCAAAATCTGACACAGATTATTATTAATAATATTAGCAATAACACTTGAAACTGTCAGAGGTTTTGTGTATTTTTAAGAACATGTTAATTTACCTTAAAATAAATAGTCAGAGTCAAGCTTCTTCTAAAATTCTCCTGTCCACATCAGCCTTTTGAGTCAGAGCTAGAGTGAGACTTTGAAGCACAACCCTCTTCTTTACTGACTGCTGATTCCAGAGCAGTTATGCTGCATAAAATCCAGATTCCTTTCAGGAGACAGAAAACTGAAAGCTCTTCTCTAATTCACTATACATATGGGGACACTTCAGACTCAGGCGTAAGTGACACAGTCACACATTTACTCAGTATTCAGTACTCCTGAACCACCCGCCATGCTCACAAAACCTTCCACTAAATTCCACATTACAAACCACTGAGTTATATCCAATGTCAACCACAAAATTGTCATGTGGGATGCTCTATCCTCTTCTCCCACCATCCACTGAGGCTAACAGCACAGAATGGTCCTCATTATTTCAGTCAGGATAGACAGGCCTTTTGGCAGCACTGAAAGGTGTTCTCAACACTGGCATCATACTGGTACCACGAGGTCTTGATGTAATGTCAGAGAATCATGGGGGTGTCCAAGTTGGAAGAGACACTTAAAGATTATTGACATCAACTCCCTGGTCCTCACAGGACAACCTAAAACCAAATCAAATGACAGAGAGCATCATCTAAACACTCCTTGAACTCTCACAGGCAACAAAACACACACTGCCCTTTCACCATGAGAGATGTATGACTAAACCAAGCTTGAACTTTGTGGTCAGGATATAGCCTTAAGCTCCAGCGAGTCAGGTAGCACACAGCTTCTCCTACATGGCTCAAGTTAACCTCAGCTCTATTGATATGCCTGCCCTTCTCAAAAAGGCACAATATTACCTCATCAAGCTGCGGACACTTACAAAAGATCCACATAATGAAGTTTGCTGAGACATCCATAAGTTTACCCTGAATCCTCTCCAGGAAGCCCTGACAATGCAGCTGCAACAATTCCTCAGGAATCAGGGAATCTCAGGTAGAACACTGTATGAAAATGCAGACCCTATGAATACCAGCTATCCAACCTAGGAAAACACTATCAGAGGCAAGAGAAAATGAGCAAGTGTGCTCTTTTGGGTCTGCAAATATTGCATTCACTTCTAGGCACTCCACATTCCAATAATAAAGTGTTCCTGGCCCTCCAAATTAATCTTTTGGAGTAGGATTTTCTGTTCCATTGCAGGTGAAATAATCATAGAAGAAAGACTCCAGAAAGTTCTTTTGGCAGATTTTTTTCCTTCCTAAGGCAAAAAAAGTGCTCAAAAAGGACAGATTGAGCTCACCCGAGACATCCTCACAGATCAGATGCTACAGCCACAGAAAGGAGTCCACTGCAGCATCCCAAAGTACCTGCAGTGGACATTGCCAAACTCATCACAAGAATATGATGGGGCAACAAACATCCAAAACAGCAAGTGCAGGAACTGAAACAAGATTCTGCCACATGTGACACTAGTAACTGGGACACTGCTGTAGGAATTAAGAGTGTCCCACTTTGAAACAGCCAACATCGCACCTCCTTGGGAGGTCTGCAGTCAAGGAACCCCCATCTTTGGGATAGCTTTTCTTCAGAAAGCTATGAACCACAAGTATGGTGACAATATTCAGTACAGGCAAACAAATAAAATACAATTCAAACTTTCCAAACTTCAAGTGAAGACGGACGAGCCTCAGTAACACCTCTATGCTACTGATCTGCTCTTACTAAACTAAGTTACTTGTTTGTGGAGACTTCTGCATTTTCACAGAAAGAAGGACAAAATAACATTGAACTACTATAGAACAGTAAGCAACTGTATAATCTAAGCCTTCCTACAGAAAAGCAGCACCCTAAGGGACTGCCAAGTGAAATTCCCCCTGAATCTTCAGGATGCACTCAAAATCCCATTCCTATGATAGCTACTATTATATCTGTGATTACTACTGGACAAATGGATATTGCATTCAGAGTTAAGACTTGAACTGAGGATTCAAAGGATTCTGCTGGTTCTAAAGTAACAACTATTGCTGATCTAAATCAAACTTGAAGACTGTACTGTAATAAAATCTATTAGCATTCAATTCCAGCATCCCTAATGAACTGAAAGAGTGAATTCATTAAAGAGAAAGAGTTATTGACTGAAATCAATGGCAAAATTTCTAGATTTCTTCCCAACATAATTAGTTCATCCACATTTAGAGCATGTGTACATTTCATACAATTCTACAAATATATGTAAACATATAAACACAGCCATATGTCTGTAAAAATAAACATTTAGCATCATGTACAAAAATGTGATTAAGACAATGATCAATTAGAAATACTGAAAGGTATTTTGATTTAAAGTTAAAATAATGATTAAGAACCAGATGGCTACTATGAGAAATGAAGTTACATAAAAAGTAAGACATACCTGATAAAAATTGGGCCAGAAAGTACTAATTGCCAGTTCTGCTCTGTTCCAAGTGGCAGTGATAGATGTATTCCAGACTGGGTTACCAATAGGACCATCATTAACCTTCACATATACATTCAAAGTGCCAGGGCTAGCTTCAGGGTTTTTGCTTGAAACATAATAGTGAAAATCAATACAATGTGTATCATTTTCTTTCAGATGGGGCATCAGGAGGTGAGCTTTCTGTCCGGAGTATCTTCCAGATGTGTTCACCAACATGAAAGAACCTGCAAAAACAAAGCGACTGATTGAATTTCTTCCTTATTTTTCTCTTCTTAATGTGGTAATATCTCTAACTAAAGCATAATTTAAAAGAATAATAATAATTCAACCATTTTTCCTTGCTTCTACTAACGTAAGAGTAATTTGCATTTGGTAGGTATTTAATCTCAAATTTCTTTTGCAGAATCTCAAAATTCTTCTGAAAAGCTATTAAACATTACAATCTTTGTTCTACAGGTGGGGAAGGAAAGAGACAAAAAGCCCCAAACGCTGAAGCAATCTGCACTGCAATAAACCTACAGATGGTAGCCCAGAATTGGCTGTAGGTCTCAGCTACCTGAGTGCTTCTCTTTGTACAGGCTCTGCTGGCTTTGCCTGGCAAGGTTGTGGTAGTGGGGGAGCTACAGGAGTGGCTTCTGATCAGAGGCTTCCCCACATGTCCTACAGAGCCAGTCTTCTCCAAGACAGCCCCATTGCTGGCCAAAGCCAAGCCTATCAGGGACAGTGGTAGAGCCTCGGAGATAATGTAATTAGAAACGTGGGAAAAAAGAAAACTTCAAAACTGTAGCTGAAGAGAGGAGTGGGAATATGCACGAGAGACAGCTCTGCAGACACCAAGGTTGGTGCAGAAGGAGGGGAGGAGGTGTTCCAGGCCCTGGAGCTGAGATTCCCCAGCAACCCAGGAGCAGAGCAGTGAGTCAGGATGGCCCCTGCAGCCCACGGAGTCCACGGATGGAGCAGAGGTTCACCTGCAGCCTGTGGAGGGCCCACACCAGATCAACCAGACAGCCAAAGGAGGCTGCAGCTTGGTGGGAAGCCCAGACTGGAGCAGGTTTACTGGCAGGACTCGTGACCTGGCATGGGACCCACGCTGGAGAAACCTGTGCTTGCAGGACTGCATCCTGTGGGAAGGGACCCCACATCAGAGCAGAAGACTGCAAGGAGTCCTACTCCTGATGAGGAAGGAGTGGCAGAGACAATGTGTGATGAACTGACCCATTTCCTGCTCCTCTGCACTGCTGGGACAGAGGAGAGAAAATTCAGGAGTGAAACTGGGACCAGGATGAAGGGGAGCACAGTTGGTGTCCAGCTAAGGCCAATCCACCACAAGAGCTGCAATGAAATTCAAGAGAATTTAATGTGTTCAGATGGTTGGATGCAGTATGTGATGCAGACGGAGTCTAAAATGTTCTCAATTCCTCTAGCTAATCACAAGTCACCTGCTTGACTAAGTGTGACTATTGTCTCCTGTCCTCAAAAGCTGACAAAAGAATGAACAAATGAAAATACAAGTAACCAGTACCTTTACAGGTTAAAAAAAGAGTGGGGTTGAATTTTTTATTATGGTCAAAACTTATGGAAGCAAATGACAAGAAATGTAGAAGCATTCAAATAAAGTTACATTCAAACAACTCTCACATGAACAGCTAGTCTATTTATACTCCATTTTTCAGTGCCTATTAATGTGTTTCATAGAAGTGTACCTTCAAAATAATAATGCTGCAGAAATAAGGATTTTGAAAGACTGTACAGACATTAGAAAAATACAACGTGATTTTTCTGACACATTCATATTTCTGGGTTGAACAAATGAAAAGGAAAGAATTCTATTAACAGATAACCTATGATATCATAGAATGAAATAAAATTCAATATCTACTTTTGAAAGAAAATATATCAATAAAATGCATGAGATAATTTAAACTCTGAATTTTTCTTAAGTCCAGAAATGGATACATTATAGTTCCCTGCTACAAATGCATAGCTAAGTGTTCTTAGAAAAATGTAAGTACACACACACACACACTTGTCATATAGTTATTAGAAACCAAGTTTTAAATTTTTTTCTTTTTCTTACTTTGATGAGTGACAATATCTTTTAATGAGATGCAAGTCATTTCTTGAAATGTAATGCTGGAGAACCTTTGTCCAGACTGCATCTTTATGTTAAATAGGTTTAACTATTCAATAACAGTAGATTTGCAGTTGAATTTAAATTATTTATCAAGTATAATTTCCTTTCTAGACAAGTTCATAACATTGACAAAAATGGAACTTACTTATAATACAAAGAAATATAAATATTTTACTTCACAAAAGGTGTTATTCTATATTTAATTCAAAGTCCATTTGTTACTATACTACATTGGGGAAAATCCTTATTCGTTAGTAACATAAACAGAAAACACTGAATATGCTTTTTTTTCCCTTAAAACAGTCAGGAAAGAAACTAATATTCTTTCCACCAATTAGTACATGCTCTGGCATCCAATTAATTTATTTGTATTTAAAATATAAACTTCTTAAAATAGGTATAAATTGCTAAGTTGTAAGAGCAACACTTCAGAATCCATGAATTCACTAAAAATTAACTGGCAAGATTTTTCATATATGGAAACTACCAATCCAACAAACAAATGACAAAAATCCCCACAGCATACTTTCTGACAGTGAATGAGTTCTTCAGAATAGCTTACCATATACTGGGACACATAAGAAATATATATAAAAAAATAACTGACACTATACACTAGTTCATCTACAAGGAAACAGATATCTGCCAGAATTGAAGAATTCCACAAGAAAAAACACGTTGAATTATAATCAACTGAGTACTCATTCCTCAGAAAAACAGCAAGTGCACATCTTAATATAAATGCACTCATTTTATCACACTTATTTAATTTTTCTAAATGTACTTCCACATTTAAACACATGGATGACTTTCTCAGCCAAAAAGTTCAAATGGGATTTTCATGGGTTTAGTCTTTAGGGCTATGTTGAGGCACTACATGCAAGGTAGTAAAACCTAATGGTGCTCATCATTCATTAAATTCAGGCCTCTTTAGTCCACAATCTTGCTGAATCACCTGCATTTCATCATTTTAGCTAAGGAGTTTAAATCAACAAAGCAGTGACTTTCCTAAAGTCACTGTTGCTGTTTACAGTTCCTCACTGAAAAATGGTTCAGCAGTAATTCAGCAAATATTTGGTTAGTGTAAATATTAATTTTCTAAGATGTGATGCTTGAAAAAAGAAAATACGGATTTGCTCCAGAGCGAATGGGCAATTGAATATCCTGGTAATTCTCATTAGCATAAATGGACATTTTCTGTGAAATAATGGACACAAAAAGGTGATCAAAAGATAGAGTGGCAGAGGAACTGGAAAAAAAGTGTTTAAAAAAGAAAATCTGAAAATTGGAAAAGCAACATTCTGTCCTAGAAAAAATGATGGGAATGGCATAAGAGAGATTTTCCAGTCACTTCTGCGAGTTTTCACCATGTCACTTCACCTTGTTAAGAGTTCCTTTTTATATTGGGAATGTCAAACACAGTGAAATGAATGCAGTATCATTTTTCATGCATGAAGAAAATGTGACTAGTGAGCAAAGAAAGTTACTTTGTTGATTTTTCACCTTGTACAATCTTGTACATGGTTGAGGACAAATTAGTCTTCCTAATAAATATTTTTTAAAACTACTGGTATTAAACTTATTTAAGCATTACTATCGGTTGATTTTGACTCTTGATGTTTGAAAAATGTGTTAAATGACAGAGAGCAAAAAGTCTGATTTTTTTCAGACTGTCCAAGAGAACAGATATTCTGTGTATTACTTTATTAACAAAACACCCTTCAGGTGCAGAAAGGTGTCACAAATGCTGTAACTAGGTAGTTCATAGAATCACAGAAAGGCTTGGATTGGAAGGTACATACAAAAAGGTTACTTTTTTTTTTAGCAAAACAGGATTCCCTAAACGCCCCAGCCCTACAGCCATCAGTCACAAGAGACTGTGACTATGTGACTGCCCACAAAATGGGGAACTGTTGAAGACACGGGAACTGCTGTGCATGAGCAGATGAAATGTGAGGCTCAAGCTTAACGAGTACATCTTTCAGACAAGGCAAACTCAATAAAGGTGTTCTTTTATTTACTGTATTTCATAAACAAAATGTATACAGTCCACCTTGGAAGTACTGCAAGAAGCAGAGGACCTGAATTTAGTAACAATCCACCTTGCACTTTAACTCCCAAAGCTTGCAAGCAAAACAGGTTTTGTCTTGAGTACTTTTTCCTACTATTAACTAATATTGTAGAAAAAGGAAAACACACCTTCAGGTAGCATTTGAAAATTACTGGGCTGCTGTAATTTGAGAAAACTCTCAAAGCATGACTAGCAGTACCTAAAGAAGCTGGAACTTTCATTCAAATGCACAAGTTCCAGACACCACCCAGTAGGTAGTTGCACACAAACATCAGAGACCCTTGCACCCTGAACTGGCACAATGAGGTGTCCCAAAACAGCTGAGAGTCTTCCCTTCATTGCCTCAGCCAACACCCATCAGTTCTGCTCATTAACTTACAAACTATTACTGTCTCCAGGTGAATTTTAAGTCTTCTTTGAGCAATATTAACTCATATTAAATTTAACATGGTAATCTCAATCATTATTTATTACCCATCCTAAAAACATCATTAATCTCAACTCTCAAGATATTTATCTTCCAAATTTGCAACTATTCAAACTCTTGGAAAAAAATCTATTAAAAATCCACCGTAAGTCCTGTGCATTTTTTTAAAAGATCAATTCATTTCTACCCATAATGCCAGCTTTGTTTTAGCAGAACAATTAATAAGACTAATAAGTCTTACAATTCTTTCACTAAATTCAATTCTTAAAATTCTTCCTCATCCCATATGCATAGACACATCTCCCACTACCTTGTTAGAAATCGCATTGACCAAGCTCTAACATGAAATAAAGTATTTCTGAATCCTGTATTTTTTGCAGCCCCTTTTCCAATAGGCAGTATTTAAAAAAAAAAAAACCTACCCTGCTTTCTATGGAATACTGTTTGTTTTTTCAAGCCTTTACAATATTTATTGATTTTGACTACTCATCCTGTAATCTGTTTTTTTGTGTTCTCCATGACTATTACATGTTTTCAAACACTGTACTGACATTTTGAAGGCCACCTCTTATATAACTAATACTACCACTTCACAAAAAAGCAAGCAATGTATAGTAGGGCCATACAAAGTTCACAAGCCATTAGAGAAAACAACTGTGTGTGCATTAATTCTGAGAGAGTTGTCTCAAGTTTCAAATTCACCTTTTGAAGCAATCATTACATTTTAGGAAAAAAAGAAGTCAAAGTAAGGAAAGATTTGAGGACAGGCATGCCCAGACACAAGGAGAGTTTTAAAACACAGAGCTTTCCAGCAGCATCTCCCCAGGTCTGGAGCAGGCAAATTCTTGTTGAGCATTCTACAGTAGGGTGTGGGTATATATTCGAAACACTTAACTAAAATTAATTGAAAGTAATTAAAATCAGAGGACAATCTGGATCTTTCCAAAGTCTTAGTATCATGGAATCATTTAGGTTGGAAAAAGACTAGACTGCTGTTGATATAGAACAAAGTTAATGCTGGGTTTGTATAAAACCTTCTGAAGGGCAGGGAAAAGGGATCGCATTTGAACTGCAATTCCACTCATGAACACAACAGGAAACTTTTCTGTTTGGTTAGTTTATTTGTTTTTAACAGGAAACCTGATTTGCCTGAAAAAAAGGAAATGCTTCAACAAGGTAATACTCCCTCTGACTGATAAGGAAGGTCAGGTGTGGTGTGGACTATGAAATCTCCAAGGAATTGTGCTACTCCTCTTGTCCCTGGAGCCACCTTAGATGCCCAGGCCTGAGGCAGTAAAGCAGGACCACCACAGTGGGGAGGTTTCCTTACCAGCCTCAGTCACTCAGAAAACCCACATCAGCCAAAGTGTACAACTACCTGGGAGAGTTTTTCACTTTTAAATGAACTGTGCTCCTTTTGGGTTTCGAAGAAGTAAGTCTTCTGTAGGGCAACTTTTTTTTTTTTTCATTTCTCTCATTCCATATTAGTCTATCCTAATATGCTCTGCTTCATCAGTATCTTCTACAGCCAGCGGGTATTGTACTACAAACTACTAAGATTGAGAACTGATTTCTAAACCAAACTCATAATAAAAAGCTTCCCCAACAAGGTATGCAAGTTTTCTGCAAATTCTTTCATGATGCAGTCAGCTGGATTTCTTTAAAGGTGACCTAATGTATTTCACCAGCTGTAACATTTTTTAACTTTTATGCTATGACTAGATTTCAAACATGCCAGAGCTTTGAGTGAGATCTGTCTGCACCTTTACTTTACATTGAACACACCAAAAAAATACCTAAAGGGCTTGAAAGAAATGATGTTTTATTAGAATATAAACTTGAAAATCTGTCTTCTGTCTGAATACCCAGGTTCTTTTGAGAGAGAGAGAGAGAGAGAGAGGGGTAAAATATAGCCATTTGAAAACAAATACCTTTTCTGCCCAACTATGCCTTTGCAACAGGGTCCCTTTTCCTCCAGACCTGCTTGGCACACTAGTAATCTTCAATAGCCCTTATGGATTCAACAAACCCTGCTTGTTCCTTCCGGGTTAACAGAAAAATCTTCCCTCTTCTCATCATGTCTGGCCTAGTTTTGTGTTTCTTCCCCATTACTCTTAAGAAAACTTCCCAAGCTCTGCTCTCCAGTTAGCACATCTATTACTGCCTATCCCACTGTTCCCTGGAAAAGCTTCTACTGTGGCCAGATGGTCTCAAAGAAACCCTTTTCTACCCTTCTGAGAATGCTCCCTAACCAAAAAGCACACAGTTACCAACTGTGGATTTTACCACACCATATAACATGCACACAGAAAATTATTTTAAAAGACACCTTGAACATTGTCACACACAGAATGACAGTATGCACATGAAGAATTTTTTTTGCACACCCCTTCTGTTTTCAAGGAAATGAGACGAAGTTTCAAACGTCACAAACAGAATAGAACTTGTTCAGCACAAAAGCTCTCTCCCTGCCTCAGAGGCTACATTCACAGATGTTTCCTTGCCTTGTTTGTTCCTAATGGGGCACAGTTCCACTGGTTGATTGTTTAGCCTGTGTACCTGCACTGAAATTGGAAGAGGTCTGCTAGACACATCTGCTAGATCTACCCTGAACAAAAGTAAGGGAAGTCAAAATACAGGATGCAGTACATAAAGGATTAAAGGGCAGGGATAGAAATAGTAACAATCAACATTGTAACAGAAAAACGGGCCTTGCTAGAAAAAAAAGGGAAAAAAAAGCTCAAATCCTTGGTTGTACAGTTGAAGAAGACTGCAAGTATTGCTGAAACTACAGCAGACTTCTATGAAGTGCTTAACATAGTAAGAGAATTGGTTAGAGCAGAATAAGAGAACACATCCAATGTATTAAAAGCTAAATAACTGAAGCAACTTTTAATGAAGAAATCCTAGTAAACACGGATGAGGTTCTGCTAGCAGGATTTTTTGCATGACTGTTAAACTAGGTGCTATTTAACTTCCTTAACAAAGACATAAGAACAGATGTAAACCTATTTGTGGGAAAAAATAAAATTATACAACCACTGGAAAACCCAAAAAGCATCTGAGTAGCCAAATCTAGGCTACTCTCAGGAACCAGGGTGAGCTTTTATCTCGCTGCCCGACAGACACAGGGCTGCTATAGTTCCACATTCCCAGATCCAGCTGGTGGTGTTCCCAACACTGGCAGACAGACATAGAGTGAGAGAGAAGCAGAGATGGCCTGACAGATCAAATACAGACAGCAAAACGGTGCCTTTATCAGCATCCCTATTAACACACTGAGCACTGACACATAAAGCACTGACAGCCCTGCCCTGTTCCCCCTTTCCAGCCCAGGGGAATCTCACTCTGCTAGAGGAACCCACACCCTGCTCCTGCTCAGGATCTGGCCTCCACACCCAAAAGCCCCTGACTTTCACAGTCCCAAAGCAGCTCCCCGACTCTCTGGTTAGCTTGGTTTGAAGTTTGTGAGCATTCGCACACACACTGAAGATCTTAGTGCATCCACAGACAAGATGGTAGAAACTGGGTTTAGTAAGAACACAGGATAGGTTGCAGTAATGTACATAAAATGAGACTCTGTTACCCCTTTATCCCTCTATTTCTCCCACGCTTGCTCCTTCCCAATCCAAACCTGCCTTTGGTCCCCACATTAATAGCAGTGAGACATGCAGTGAGAGCAGCACACAAAATGGTAAGCTGTGTTTTCCAATGAGCTGCTTACCCTATCAACTTGCATTTTATTTTAATTTGGCATTCAAAGCATGGGACAGTTGCTCTGTCACAGAAGATAAGTATCTGTAAATCTAACCAGCACACGCTAACAATTACTGCTGCTGCCCAGAAAGTTTCCCTTCTTTTCTAAGCACATTCTCTTTGCTGCACCACCAGAAACATTAGTCATTATTTCTGCAAACCATTCAACCATGCAATTCAGCATTTAAGAAACAATACTCAGGAGATAAGCAGGAATCAGCTTTAACATGTTTCAGGGGAGCTCCTGGGGTAAACCAGCTACTTTCCAGATAAAAGCTCTACAGAACTAAATGTAGAAAAGCTGGGGGGGAGGGGGGACATAGCTTGATCCTGCATGTTGCTCTTATCTGAAAAGGACCATCTCCAAGAACAGGGTTAAGTGCTGCTGGTACTCTTCTCCCTTCCCAGAGAGAGGCTGAAAGGTTTGCTAAACACAGAGGTTAATATAAAAAGCTTCTGAAGGCCAGAAGACAGTGAGCTTTACAACTTTCACAGAGATACAATTTTCTTTCAGCTTTAGGTTGCTAGGTTAATATTTGGCTAACAATCACACCTATGTATAATCTTCCAATTCTAGACCATCCAAGCAGTATGTTACTTCTCATTTAAAAGCTGTCACTGTACTTTCTTAACAAAGTGCTTTTGAAAACCATTCTGCCACTTGTCTGATTACTAACTTCCCAACTACTGATAAAAGCAAATTTTCATCATAACACTATCAGGTGTGTAAACTTCTACTAAGTTGTTTCAATGATTAATATCTGCAGTAACACACCACATGCAAATAACATCATCTTTTGAATTTCACTCAAATGTCTGACAGTTTTTCACAGATCTGTAAGGCAGGAAACTGTATTGCCTATGGTGCAATTGCATCCCACAATAACAGAGAGTTTTCTGAAATCCTGCTGGACGTATCAGTAATTTTAGAAGCATATTGGCCTCAAGGGCTTTTCTGTTACTGGAGTAATTTACTCCTGGTTTCATGAGTGTGAATAAAGGTAACTCACAAGAAATCTTCCTTACCTATTCAAAAGACACTGTATATCTATTGCATTGTCATCTACTGTAGATCTGTGGAGTAGTTTTGTTTTATTTTTTTCCAACCTCCTCTTTTGAATCAAAGCACCCATCTTTTATCTCATCTGTTCAATACACTCGTCTGACAACTCCCTTAGCATGGGCCATGTGTCGCTGCAATTCTTTTACTTCCACATAAAAAATCTTGCTCAGAAATTAGAAGCTCACCAGTATAATTACAATCAGAGTGGCTTCCCTGAAACATACTTTTATGATCTGTTTTTCTAAATTGAATCACTCACTGAGATTCCAAACCACAAGTAGTGGGCTTTCTTCCCCAGTTAAACTACAAATTACTTCAGATTAGTATTCACAGCATTTTTCTTCCACAGAAACACTTCAGAGACCTTAGACAAGACTTGTTGAGTAAAATTTTAAGCACATCAGGGCCTGTGTTTCACTGATGAGCAGCAGGAAGGCTCAGGACATTTACACTTGAGTTCATATCCCACAGGAAATCATTGTTATACCAGCATAAAGGCACACACATGCACCCCATGGCAACTACAGGACATTTAAGCCTTAATGGATCAGCTACTGCACTTTCTGCAGGCAAAGTTATACTCTTCAGTCAACCTATACTGTAACCATATGAAAGCTTTAAAACTGGTGGAACAGCATATCCAGTTGGGGCTGTTACTTCCATCTTAAAAAAATCACAAAGCAAATAACGTCCCTACTCCCATTAATTCAGTCTGCTTTTAAAATGAAATTTAACACTAGTTTACACAAGGATTTATACATGCCTGTGAGTGCATTTATCAGCTTGGAATACTTCCTTAGTTGAGCTTTGTACAGGAATTAGAGACCCATTACACCTCTGTATCTCGATTTTCTTTTTTTTTTTTTTATTTCTAAATGCACTTATACCTTTGCCACAAAAGCAGCTGACAGCATTTTCTACAAATTGGTATATAAAGCCATTTTTCACTTAGGTTTTCTCCTCTTAGGGATCCTGTTACACTTAGCAATGACAAAGAATGACATATCTTAAGAATTCAAAGAATTCAGATCTGTTTTTTCCTACCTGATTTTCAATTTCTAAAGCAAATAAAAAATACAGAAGTATTTGTTATGCAAGATGTAAGTTACATGAAAGAGTTTCACTACATGACAAATTAAAAAAATATTTAAAGCATAAAGACTGTCTTTCCTTAGAGAATATATTAAACCATTCAACGTAATATCAGCTCTAAAATAAAATTCTTTTTGCAAAATACGCCTTCTTGGCAGGAAGAAAAAAAATTAAAAAAAACAACCCTATTGTCAGCTATTTTATTCTTGACATGGTAACCACAACAGTACAGTCTATCCTTACAGGCTCTTATCTACAAGAGATTACGTCACAAACTACACCACAAAGAATGAATACTGTGCAGGTTGCCAATTTATCTGTGTTTATTCACACAATAATTTCCTTCACTGTGGCAACCGGCAGACTTCCTAAAGCCATTTGCACACTGATAAAACGGGGAATTTCACTTCTCATTCTTTTAAAGAGACTTTTTCCAAGCCCCAGATGGAATTGGTTTTAAGTCTTGCACTACTATTAGGTCTATTTTTTATGTCCTAGCTAGTCTCCACTTGTAACCACCTTAAATACAGAAGACAACATCTCTAAATCATTTAACTGGTGCACATAATAGTTAATGTATTTACCAAATGAACTTCATGTTGGGCTTTTTGCCTGCACAGTCCCATGGAGGATACTGCTTAATGTACTTATTTTCAAGTTCTAGTCTGCTAAAGATGCATTAAAGTGGGCCTGATTCATCAGTGAAATAAGCCATCCAGTTTCCATGACTCACAATCCCAGGAACTGAGGTTGTCATCCAAGAGAACAAAAGAATCAGGGTGGGTTTTTTTCAAAAAGGGAAAGCATAAAACTCTAATTAACACAAGGGCTTAATGATGTGCTTAAGTACCATTCAGGAAAGCTCTTAGATACTTAATTTGTCTTCAATGGGATTAAAAATTCAGAAGGTACATGCATAATATTTCTGCAGGATGCTTTCTGGAGTTCTGAGATCCTGCTATTGCAGGAACCTGACATTTCACAGTTTTATTAAAAATTGTTAATTGAAATGTCATTGTATTAAAGCACACAATTTTCAAAAATTAAATTTTATACTTAAGGTGGCTGATGGTCTGTAAGAACATCTAAGGATTTGTAGCTCTGCAGAAGGAAAAAAAAGTTTGGACAACACTGACTTAAACTCTTGGCTTTTTTTTTAGCCCAGAATTTAAACCAGTAGTTAATATTCAGGCAGTGAGAGATTTTAAAGGGGAAAGAGGGATAAATGTTTTCACTATTGTGAAAGGGGAATGTGTGTTTACCTGTGTTTAAAACAGCTGCAGAATAAAGAACAATCAAACAGAAACCAATTTAAAAGAAAACAAAAACTCTGCTCTTTTCTTCTTTGTTGACTTCATCTCACATTTAAAAGCTTCTAGGCCAAAACTTGGACAGGACAGTAAGAATCCCCTGAATTTAGCTGCATATCAGTCAAACAAAAACTAGGAAACTAAAATTATTATTTTTCTATCATCCTACTCTTTGCTGCAGTTCTTTTGGCCTGGCATCCTCATGACCAATTCTGCTTCTCTGTGCTGCCCATGGAGAAGTGTCACTCCCCACTGAAGCTTTCAGGGGTGTCTCCCATAAAGACTCAGGCTGCATTCACTGCTATCCTTCCCCACTCCCAGGATGTTATACATGTTCTGCAAGTTCATTTTTTTTTAATTCTTTTTTTAAATCCTCATTTCAACTGGTTTTTTGTTTTGTTTTTTTCCCAATAGGAAGAAAAAACTGTTGCTTTTTCCTGATGTGTCCCAATACCACAGGAACCCATCCCAGCTGTGACATTCCTGCAGCAGGGCGATGAAGGCTGACCATGGCACAGCCAGGTAGGTGTTACCATACGTACACCTTAATGCTCCTGCCTGACACTCACTGTTAACCTGCTCTACACCAACAGCTTCTTATTTCTGGCCCCTGACATTCAGAGCAAGTTGCTGTGTGCAAGCAGGCATCCTTAAGCTGAGCCTTGTATCAAGGTGACCATGAAAACAAGCAGTGCAGGCAATAGTTTGTGTGTATGTCAAACCACTCACAAAGTGATGTTTCTGTATTTAAAACATTTAACATTTAATTTAATGAAAAAAAATCAGCTTCTAAACTGACATTATTTCCTGTGTCTGACTGTAGTTGAATTCTCAATGCCATTAAACTTCTGTTCCTTTTCTGCAAACATGAACCCATATAAATATACTTCCTGAAGTACTACAGACCTTTCATTGTCATTATGTTCAAAGCCTGTTTCATACAACCAAATAAGCTATACTTCAACAGCATTTTATGGGAAAAAAAATTCTATTATAAAACATTATCATAACAAAACAGATTACAATAAAATATTAAAAGAAAATGAACATTTTACAGTGAATAACTGCTAGACTCAATTATCCTTTACAGTAAAATCAATACTTTCTGTTTCATTTGGACTAAAACTTTCTGTCAAAAGCAGAAATGCAAAACTTAGTGACATCATTTCATAGTCAGGCAAGCAACTTGGCTTTACTTGAGACACCGTAGCATTCATTTTCTCTTACCTCACTTGTTGCCTCTTTATTTTGCCTTTAATTATTTACTCTAAAGTTATTTTGGTCGGATTTACTTGCAGTTCATTCCCCTGGAGCTTTTGCTGTGATCCTTTGAAGCCTGGCTACCTTAATTCTGTGAACATTTTCAAGTGTTTTATTGGTGAAGTTTCAACTAAATGTACCAAATGTTAAAGACTTATCTGCAATCAGCCCAGGAATAATTTGCCAAGGAAATCGTATCAGTAGCAGAAATGAACATACTCAATCTAAAAACTTCACTTCTAAACAGGGATTTTTTAAATCAGCTATGATTGCAAGCAATACCTCCAACTCTAATACTTAGTTAAGACAAAAATAATATAGCTCCCATTTTTCAGTGTCATTCGTGTTAGACAGTACTTTGTATACAGAAGCACAGAGACTCCAAGCTATATATTAAAACCAAAATGGAGATCGAATTGAAAAAAACAGAGTATGAATAATAATAAAAAAAAAAAACTAAAAATTTATGGCAGATATGGTACTGTAAATGTATTTAAAGTTACTTTAATTTTTAAGTTGACTTGTTTTGAAATAGAAACCCACTCTTCCAGCTTCCTTAAGAGCCCTAACTCCCTCCTTCAGAAAAGGTAGAAAATAAACTACAAACAAAACTACCCCTTAGAAAACACCCACTCTGAAGCACACTGAAAAGCCCAGATCCTGAGGCAAAACAAATTGTTTGCTAAGTCTGCTGTGTTGACCTGAACACTGAGACTGCTCACTTCCTCACTGCATCTTTATTTCACTTGTCATATTCTTCTTTCCTTCTCATCATCTGCTGTACACAGGAGGAAGGTGGAGAACAGTTTACTGGAAAGTGAATGAACACTTAGCCAGCAGAAGACAGCATCTATTCCACAGGCTGCATAATTAGGAATCTGTAAATTCAGAGACTGAGGTTTCAAAACATGCTGAAAATGTCTGAATAAAAATTATTGTAAAGATATTCCTTAAAGTGTGGGGATATTTTAAACACATATTCTGAAATGCCTGCTGAGACACAGAAGTTGCTATGTGGAGCACAACAAGCAGATGTGTACTGAATGCTGTTTATGCACACAATTAATTACCTGTAATGCCCAGGAATCCGAGCACCACTGCTTGCATTTTGTTTCAAGTTTACACTAACTTTTTTAACTAAAGAAATCTGTTGAAAATGAATCATCCTATCACTTGCTTACATAAGCCCCTTGAGCTAGAGGGATTTTTTTTTTCATAATTTGAAATGTACTTCTTTTATAAAGAAAAAAAAAAAAAAACAAACCATTCCAGCTAGGCAGTGCCATTACCTATTTCATAACACTCAAACTTGATTTTTTGTGGATATGGTAACTCAACAGACATTGCAATATGATGAATGATTACTAGATAAATGCACCTAGGCTATTTCTACTCTTTGCTCATCATTTTTGATAAGGCCTGTCATGACAGCAGGCAAGATTTACTAAGCTTTAACAGAATGTAAGTTAATTTCCTGAAAGAATAATTTAAGGGAGATTTTTTTATTAAACCCTAATTACTTCTACTTCATTATCACTTCAGCAGGTGGATTGGTTGATATCATTATTGTAATGGAGGTCAGTGAGAATTAATCAGTCCAGTCTTACAAATATACTGCTTCCTCTCATCTTTTTATAAGTCTGTCACCTTTGCATGTATTTCAGTATTAAATTCAGAGAGGTCATACTGGGAAAGTGAAAAAGCAGTGACTGAAAAGGGTCAATGGTAGATAAGCTCCTACTGCCTTTCAAGAATAAAAACTTCATCCACAACTTCCTAGAGCTGTATGGTCTGGCAATATTGCTAACATAAAATAATTTAATGTTCAACCTGCTTTAGCAGATGAGAAGAATGTGTTATGAGTGCCTTGGTTTTGTCAGAAGTCAGGGGCAAAATTTCTTTAGTATGGATATTTCAGGAGTGACCTATAGCTTACTAAGTCTAGCTCAAGCAAGTAGACAGGAATAATCTTGAATTTTTGTTTTTTTTTTTTTGAATGCTCTTTTTCCCCAGATGAATATTTTCAAACAAGATTAATTAAAATTATTACAATTTATAAGCCTGTTTCACTGATTTAGAAATCTTTCTACTTTGCTAAGAAATTGCTGCCTTGATACCCTCAGAGTAAACTTTTTATCAACAGTAGTCCATAATAACTATTGTTATCTAGTCCTTCAGAATAAAGAGCAGAGGAGGAAACAAAGGACTAGGAAAAGAATAAAATTCTACAAAACCTAATTCCTGTGAAAACCAGAGTCGCTGAAAAAATACTTTTATGAAAAGCTGGTATTCCTATGAGAGGATAAGTTGGTTTGGGTATGGTTTTTGTTTTTTTTTTTTTTTTTATTGTAGCAAATTCCCAGTGTTATTATTTTTAACAACTACTGGCATTTATTTCACACCTACAAAAACTAATCTAAGATTCTCAGACTTTATCTGTCTAATTCTTTCTTTAAATTTCTGAAGTTTCTTGTCCTGTCACACTCTACTTAGCTTCTTTGTTCCATCAGGGATGCCAGCTTCATCAATCCCTTTGTTTCCTCCTGGTCATCTCCCTGCATACCTTCTTTCGACCCAATATTCAACAACCCAACCTCTTTCATTATTCAACAACACCAGTTTGAAGGGGCATTCAATATATTACCAGACTAAGGAAGTTAGTTGTTGAACCCTACTGTTTCCTCTGCCCTGAATCCTGATTCTTTAGTCTCTATTTAAGGGGGATACAGATATAATTTATAAAAATATAGGTGCATCATGTACATGAGCATTCGTACTGTCTGTTTTGTCCCAGGTGCCAGGAACGTTGATTGCTACATGGTAGATGAACCCTTTGAACTTCATTAGAAATAAGTAAAATTCTGCAAATAGCAAAATAGCAGCATATACCTGATCTAAACACACAATCAGGGCCTTAAAACCACAGGGGGCATTTGCATCCTTACATCCCTCAGTTACCTATCTACCCATTAGGTGTCCCAAATTCCTGTGTGAAAAGCATTCTTTAGATGTACTGATTTTAATTCTGCATTAAACAGCAAAAATAGTATTTCACATCTTTAAAATCTCAAATTATTTTCCAGCAGAAAGAAAAACAAGGACTGAGCCAAAATACGAGCACTTCAGTTATTCTCTATAGCACTCCTTTCATTTCATGGCATCTAAAATTTCACTCCTTTTTTAAAAGAGTGAAACACTAGTTCAGTTCATTAAAAAAAAAAAAAAAAAAACAAACTGAAAATACCGAAGATTTTCTGAGAAATAAACATTGCTTAAGGGTTTACAAATGCCCAAGAAAATCACTACTAGGAAATTACTTTTTAATCAAGCATGAGGGGGAAAGTAGAAAGTATTTTATTCCCTGTAACAACATAACACATGGTTAGATACTTCGAAACATTGTTTATACTTCAAGAGAGACATTTTCTCCAGAAATAACTGAAGTTCTCTAATATTTAGCTTATGTCCATGGGGAGATTTAAACTCTTATTTCCCGGCAGCTTGCCTTTGCTTACAAATTTGCAGCATAAAGTCATTCTAATTTTTATGATTTTTAATCTGTGTAGGAGAGCAACTATAGACTTTTATTTTAGTTGTTTGAAGATAAGAAGAAATGGACTTAGTACTGTTATTACTTAACAGTGATTCTGATACTTCAGTACCACAGATAAGTAGTATTTTAGGGTTGGATATGTCAGGAAAGCTCAGTTAATAAACTAATAGAGCAATATAAACATTCACTATTTTAAAAATAGTTGGCATTTTAATAGAAAATCCAGTGGAAATAATTTTGAAGCTCTAAACTTATATAATTTTCCTTATCCTTCTGCTTTGTTTTTCCACAGATTTTCACATAAACACGTTACAGATTTTATTCTCACAATAGCTGAATTGATCCTAGGTACGAAGGGATTCCCAAATCATACAAATCATCTCCAAAGATGCTGAAAAGCATGATTAGTGCCCATGTACATCTTAATGGTGATTTGGTTTCTAAAATGAAAGCCTTGGCAATGGGAGACTTAGAAATTTTAATTGCCAAAGAAAATCTCTATCTATTCAAAAGCAATCTTCAAAACTGATCTGCATCACCTGATATTACTTAGAAATTTTTAAAATATATTTATTACTGTTGGTAAGCAATATCAGAATATTGTTGTTTATAAATTACTGCAAAATAAAATTAATTGGGAGAGAAACTTTCGCAGTTGACCACTCACACAATGTTCTGTGTCTGAGCAGAGTATGAAGAGGAGTAGCTTAGTCTTTCTGAAACAAAATTCCTGAAAGAATAAAAAGGACTTTTATCAGCCTTGCACTAATATAAAGAGAAACTCCACTTGGAAGTTTACTGGAGTGAGAAAGACTACAAGACATTCTAAGCAACATCAACATCTGTCATCTCATGCAGAAATACATCCACTGTGTCTGGTGCATTTTCTTTTAATCACTCAGCGAGTGCAAACATCCATTATGAAAAGTTTGTATTTTACCAATGCCTCCTTCAGTAAGGCTTTTTATATTTCAGTGAAATTTTGAGATTGCAGATTTAAGTCAGCACTGGCATTCTAGAGCAGAAAGCAATATAGGCATTCTGTTAGGAATCATAAACTAGCTTAAGTACTTCCCATCTTTAGTTCACATTCTGCCATTCTTTCATTACCTCAAGTGAGTCACTTAACCTGCATAGGTCAAATAGATTGTCTGTAAATTATGCAGGACACCACACAGCCTGCTGGTTGTTATGAGGTGGTACTTGTTTCTGGGAAAAAAATAAATACATTCTTAGATAAATAAGTGTAAATTTTATTACTGCCAGCTAATGAGAAATTGGCTCATGAGGGCCATACTATGTGCTGTCTGCAGTTATCTTGCATGATAAATGATTCTCCCAAACAGTCCTCAGTGATCAAGGTCTCTGCTCAATCCTTGCCCTGTTTTTCATACTTACAAGCTTCTACATTACTATGCAAGAAGACAGGCATGAAGCAAAGACAGCAACTGCCAGTTCACACAGAACTGAAACAGAAATTCGGACACAGCATCCACAAACATGACATACAGAGTTCACTTTGTTCTGAAAAGTAAAACAAATAGCAATATTTAGTCATGGTTACTATGTCCTTAATTCATTTTCTTGCTTCCTGAAAAGCAGAAACAAACTCCCTAAGCAGTTCTGAGTCCAAATACTTAGCTTACAATGTGCTATTATTTATTTGACAGATAGGTTGAAACCAAGCCCATTGAAGCTGTTTATATGTGTTTTACTATTTCATTATTACTACCAGAAGTGGCACAGGAAGACTGTTTACTACAAAGTAATAAGCAATATTTGGCATTAGCCGGCATGAAAGATACCGAGGTCATCAACTTTCAGTAAGGGAATACACTTTGATTGGTTGATTCACAGGAAACATCTTGTTACTAACATCTTCTTCTGGGCTTTCCCCACTTGTTTTAATTAAAACAGAAATAAACTATTTTTTAGTTTTGCTAAACAAACAGAAAAAAACCGATCATGCTGACAGAAGAAAGAAAAGGTCTTTTCTCAGGAGACGTTTCTTAAATGCATAACCTTCAATAACCTTTAGCTACTCCAGGTACAAAATTTTATTGAAGTCAAATGCAATTGCTTTTTAAATGGGCAAAAACTGCCTGAACTATTATGGATACCCAACTTCTTCCACACCAGCCAGACATGCACAAGCTACTATGAAGCATTTCAAGGCCTGCCTCGGTGGCCAAAATTGCTCTTTAAGCCCTACAGATCCACACTGCTACTGAAAGGGATTCGCACATCTATACTGCACCCTCCTCTTTCTGTCCTATGAGGTTGCACAGCAAACCAAAGTAAGGACAGTGAAACAAACCGATGTTTTCTCTGTCGTTGGGGATTTTTTTTTTCCTGCTGGAGATGTGTGATAAGGTGGTGTCGGATCCCTACAGGCACTTCCAGGCCCTACTGTCCCACCCTGTACCCGTGTTTTAGCTCAGTCCTGGGCCATCAGTCCCTGCCCAGCAGTGCTGCAGGTAGGTGAGCCTGTCTGAAGCTCTGCCTCTGACCCCTCTGCCTTAGGCTCCTGTCCCAGCCCTCTAGTTGGACCCTGGACCTGGGGCTATCTCTTGGATCCCACCAGCATGGCATTATTCCTGCTCCTCCTGGCTGCATTTAGATGCTGTGGAACTGTGCCCCATCTGTGTGGGCACAGCCAGTGCCAGCCCTTGCTGCTCCCTAACAGAGGAAGGAAGGCGCTGCTCAAGGTAATATAAGCGTGTTTAATATAGACATGAAACTGCCACCTAAAAACTGGGCTTTGTCTTAGCTAATCCACAGGAAGTAATTATAAAGTCTGCATTTCCTCTCCAGTTATAAAGACCTTAGTGAAAAAATTAAATCCTAAGCAACACTGATATTTAACAAATCCTTTCTGTTATCTGAGACAGCATTTACTGAAACAAAGAGCTATTGCTTCAGGTCTTCTGCAAAAGCACTTACAGCAAAGCTAAACATTTCCATCACATTTTAATGTTTGCAGTGCATTGCATTTCATTGATTTCAGTGAGTAAACTTATGCAACAAATCGATCCCTACCCTGATAATGCTGATCCTTTACCTTAGGGGAAAAAAAAAAATAAATTATAACACTCACAGATCTCATGCTAATGACAGACCACAAAAACTGACAGGGATGAACTGATAGGGTCTACCTCCAACACAGAAAGTAACAGCAGTATGACCTACCTATCACATTTATTTCAAAGGATGATCTTAAAGTACAGGAAAATAGGAGGTGAATGCTCAGCATAATCGTGAAAGGCTTCTAAAACCAGGAGCAATTCCACTTCATTTCAGAATGAAGACAGGTAGATTCATTTGACATAACCCAGAAAGGCTTCATTTCAACTTTATATTCCTTTAGTATAAAAAGAAAATACCGGAAAATACCCAAAAGAACTGCTCTGAGAGTTTCAGTATGCATTAGACTTGAATGAATGTTAACACACAGTCTTCCAACAACTCACTGGATATCTTGTTTTTGAAACATCCCTTGCCTTCTGAATTCTGTTCCAGTAGCTACCAATTTTACTGACCACAGAGCATGATTTACAGACTTGCCTGCTCAGACCACAACATCATCTTTGTCTGCTTACAGCACAGATTCTTCTGACTCCCATCACAAGACAAGATAACATTTATTAACTGGATGGTGTCTTGAACTAGACTTCGAGGATGACTGCTGACAAGACAGTACCTAGCACAAAACCATAAAATAAGCAAGTACTTTCCTTATTTTCCAAGCACCCTTTTCCAGATGTATATTCTATTTGCTCTTTCACCCCAGATGATCCTACTCAGTATGTGTACTCCCTTGTCTTCCTTCTGACCTAATTTCCTACACTTAAAAACAGTTTTCAGTTTCCTGCATCCTTAAACAAGAAAGCGTTGCTTTACAGTATGATGTAGCTAATGAAAAAAAGGCTACAACTCCAAGAACCACCTACCTTCAAGCACGAAGTCTGGGCAACATTTCAGTTCCTCTCTTGTCTCTGTTGAGAAATACTGCAAAATACAGAGTGGAACTGCAGGAACCTCAACTCTGGCAATACCAGCCTGGACCTGATGTCAGCCTATTCCAGCAGCTGGCATCTTGCCTGTACCCAAAACAAAAGAAGCCTTGGGGAGATAGTGGCTACTAACCCTAAAGCAGGGTGGTCTGAAACAGTCTAGAAGCAATGTTAGCCTTTTCCTGCCTCCAGAAGTCAACAACAACAACAAAAAATTTTACAGAGGCAGAAATCTAACACTCCCAGCTTAGGGACAAAGCATGCTACACCACAATGCAGCCATGTGGACCACACGGCTTTTACTGCCTTGAATTTTTCCCTTCAGCTATGTATGTGTGGTACCATTTAATAACTGTTCTATATTTAGTACACCAGTATTTAAATAATATGCTACTTCATTATCCAGCTGTTAGCATGAAAGTAGTTAATCTATTGTTTTAAAGGCTAGATTTGGTTTAGTGGATTTTGGGGGATGGTTTTATGGCTTTTTTGATTGGGTTTTTCTTAAGGAAACCTAGTATTCCACTCCCACTGACCAGAAGTAATAAATGTTTGAAAAGTGCTGTTGCTTGAAAACACAGAATATTAAGCCATGTAGTGTCTTTCATTGGAAAGAAACAAAAAACAAACAAAAAATCATTCTCCCAAAGGAACTTAAATAAAATTAGAAGTGCATTCCCATTTGAGACTCAAAATAAAAATATAAACTATGTCGAATTGAAGCTGAAAGCACAGTGCAGCACAATTTAGTTGTGAGCATTTGGATACATCTAACCTAGCATAAGAAAATAAGGTTCAGGGGAAGACCATGGCAGTAATGGACATGATTAACTTGAATTCTGCTTTAGCCCCTGTTGGATACTATGTTGATTTCTTCAGTCATTACTAACAATTAACATCTTGTCCAAATTTTCAGCATGCTGTCCTCATAACTACCATAAGGAAGTGTTGTCTACTTATAGTTAGACATTTCTATTAAAAAGAAATTAAAATTTACTTAGAAATACCATTTTCAATTATGAGATATGTCTTTTGTAAAAGACTGTAAGAATATTTGAGGCAAAATACTTCTTGACACCTAACAAAGAATGTACTGAACAAAGAAAACCAGTAACTAAAATTTTAATTACCATGCCATAATTAATGTGCCATGTATTACAAACTATAGAATTGAAGACACTGAATATCAGATGAGAGCAAAACTTGGTGCTATCTGCTATTTGCACCTAATTAGCAACCAAAATACTGCAGAGAACTTTTATCAGTTTCTAAAGACATCCCTTTTCATAATTTAATCTTGACACAGAAAGAGGCAGGTACTATGAAGCTTTGCATTAGCTACTGAAGTACTGAGGGATGCCTTGGTAAAAAGCAGACTAATATTATTTATCTTGAATGTAAGTAATGCACCTGTGCACGCAGAAGCCAAGCGAAACCAAATCTCTTAATGTGCTCATTTCAAAGTAAAGGCAACTACCTTGCTCAGAATATCCTGTGGCTCAGCAGATGTATTGAAAATCAACATGGTTATATCCAGTTGCTAGTCAGCCCTTCTGGAGTCGAAACACACACAGCCATAAATATTAATGTGTGTGTGCTATTCTAGACCTATCTTCAAGCATGCCATCAAATTTTCTTCAAATGAGGAAGAATATAAAGGAGCACATTTTAATAGGCAAAGCAAAGCAAAGCTCAGGGAACTATTAGGTAAAAAAGGATATCCCAGAATCCTTCAGGGAATTTAGCAGTCTGTGCTTCCCTAGAGTCTGCATCATTGATATGTTTAAATGCAGTATACCAACAAAGCTTTTCCTAGGAAATGAATCTGTGAAAAATAATGCTTAGAAAAAGCACCGAGAGTTAGAGGTCGCAAAGAGAGAAATTTGGCACACAATAAACAAAGATGACAGCTGATGCAAAATGCAGTCTGTGTGGGGCTAGAGGATTCAGCACAATTTAGAGAGGCACTATGAAGACTTTCTGAACACAGAAATGTCATGCACATACTGAGATTAAAACAGAAAGATTAGAAAACAGAATTATTGTAAATAAGTATATTCTCCCAGGAAGGGAGAAAGGCACGTGAACAGCACAGAATAGAACAAGAAAAGAATCTTGAATTAACGGAACTCCAGAATCTCAAAGTAACATAACTAAGTGTTTGGGAAATTAAAATTTGCTTCTATTACAAAGATTTCTCACTTAACAACCATAGAACAAAAATTATAGCTTCTGTTAGGCTTCAGCCTTACCACAATATTGAAAGATTCTTAAAAGGCAAAATAAAAAAAATTCACACCATCATAAAAGCAGCCTTCCTATTACCACACAAAATAGTGGCCTCAGGTTACATGATTTCAGATGCTTTTCTTTTCAATATGAAGAAGATTCACCAATGAAAGAAATTAGGCAAGATGAGATTATACCAAAGGATTTTCTATATTCTTTATGCTATATTACATAGCATAGGCTTTATTTGACAAATACAAAAGATAAATAGCAGCATCACTGCATTACACATTTTTATTTCCATATTACAGGTGGCAAACTAGCATTAGTAGCTTTTCCAAAGGAGTATTTTCATTTGAATGTCAGCAATATGGGTTAATAAAAGATCTCAGGGGAGCTCTTTCCAGGAACTTTAAAGGCAAATTCATTAATTGGAAACAAACCCACTAAACTTTGTATTTCTGTCAGGATAATTTCACATGTGCTTTTCTAAATATCTTTCAGTATCTCATAACAATTGTAGATTTCAGATTCCAGGAATAAAACATTTTGATGACAATTTCCTTATGACCCACTTGCTTTTGAGTCAGAACATCACTGCAGTTTAGCAAAACTGACCTCCACCATTTCTCTAAAGGAAAATAACTCAGTATAAAAGGATGCATTTAGTCTGAACCATAATACTACAGAGAATGTCAGCTCAGAGTTGGAGACATTGCCAATACATTCAGGCTTGAAGAGGAGATAAGAACGATGAAACTGAAGGAGAGGCTGGACAAAGTTAATTAACACAGATGTGTACCTTTAGAGAATTACTGATATCCTGCTGGTGCTGTGCAGTGGTGAAGACAACAACTAATATAAACCTATTTTCTACGTGCAGAAACACTAATAATTGACTTTATTTATTAAAACTGTACATTCTAATGCTTTTTTCCTTTTTTTTTTACAATTTAACTTTGCTTCTTTATAGGCTAGCACGTAAGTTAAAATTACCTGTTATAATGCTTTATTTTAACTTAAATGTACAACTGGATGTAGACACACTAAAACATGGGTAATCTAAATTCAAGAGGCATTATAATATAACCTGGCAAAATATAGCTTTTAGTTGCTGTACCTAAAATAATAATTAAATTCTTACTAATTATACAATTGTTATTACTGCTATACTAAAAAGCAGGGAAAAGATCTGCCATGCACTCATAAAGCTGCTTCCATTTTGCAAGCCAAATAAGTAAAATGCCTGAATTGAAATTTCTCCAAACAACTGTCTGCCTTCACAAATGTGCCTCACTCTAAAATTAAACATGGCAAGAACACCATAGCACACGTGATACCTAAATGTGATTGCTGAAAGATGTAGCACTTCTTTTTATACATGGTTTATCAATTTATTCCACTGTAAAATTTCAAGCTATGGGCTGCCTTAAATTTCACATAGCACACAGTACACTCATGAAGGGAACCTGATGCTGCTGCTGAACAAGTCTACTCCAGAACATGACAACTTCTTTGCTTCTGACACACAATCTTTTCTACTGCTGCTACACAGCAACCTTCCAAAACACTGGTGACATCTTCACCTTGTCCTGCCTGATGTTTTTTAGATTAATCAGTTCCCAGAGGCACTAGCTCAAGAGCAGGTACACAATATCCAACTGATCTACTCGGAACAGGACCCTCTCATCAATTATCATCCTGGATCTTCCAAAGGTGTTTCATTTAATGTGTGGCTGATTAATAAGGAAACATCATAAGGAAATGCCAAGAAAAGCAGCAAGTTTTATATCCCCTTCTTCAGGTCTCCCGCTAACTTCTACGGAAGCACCCTTCCTTATTTGGGATACAGATAAGCCCAGAATCCCGCTCTGAAAGCCTGTCCTCTCTTTCACTTTCTTCTTGGGATACCACCCATAAGAAATCATGGCACAACCCTTTTAAGCAGCCCTTTCTTAAAAGTGTGAGAACCACTGCATATGTGCTGTCTGCCACTCAAACGGTAATTGCCTTTGATTCCTACTAACTGAAAACTGATAATATACTTTACACATAATAGACTGGACCAGGGATCTGCTTCTCTTCACCTTCTGTCTTCCTCCCAGAGCCCCGTTTCTTAAATGCCCGAAAAATGTAAATTTCTCTTCTACAGAATCATTTCTACAACAGACCACATGTCGAAAGATGGCTACTGACCAACTTAGGTTCTCATTATTTCCTTGCACCTCCAAGATATGAATGCAAAAAAGCTTCAGAAAGAAGCATCTCTAAACTCCTTTGAGCAGTGGTCTTATCACACAGGCCTGGCATAAAAGAAATTTGCCTCTAGCAAATTTCCATTCCCTTCCTTTCTTTCATAGCTCTCAACATATAAGTAAGGGAATACATTAAGAATCATCCCATTTGTCACTATGTCTTTGATCTATTTCTTGTGTAACTGCAGGAGAGAGACATGCTGGGAAGAGCAGCATCTGACTCCCAAGTTTGGGATGGTGCCACCGTGCTCAGCTGCACACGCATCAGGCACTGGGAGAACCCTCCTGCACTGCTCTGGGACTTACACGGTGGTCCAGCAGAAACCAGAATGACACAAGAGTTGACTGTGACATCTAGAACAGGTAAAGACTAAGAGTATGGGGGAAGCAGGAGCTCAAATTTGGCAGAAGGATGTTCCTCCCCTCTAAGTCATGGTGAACAATTAAACAGTAAAAATTTAAATAAGAACACAGATTTGAACTTAATACAAAATCACTGTATATGGAGCTACTCCTGAGAAAAGTACATCTGTGGCTTCCATGTTCTAACATGTAAATATGTATCGAGAAGTGTTTTTTAAATCTGTTGCAAGTGAGAAGCACAGAACTGTGATCAATTGCTTGCAATTATCACAAATATTTGATGTTATTAGCTGCTGCAACATTATGACTTGGATAATTACCTGCACCTGCTTTCTCATTAAATGACTGTGTACATCATTACATTTTCAATGAGGTCCAGACAGAATTTTTTTCCTTTGTGCTACTGAAAAGCAGTTGATTGGAAATGTGACTTCTAGATAGAGAATGCATTATGTCAGCTGGTGAGGGAAATAAGTATATTGCTTTAACACTGAGAAATAAGTACTGAGCTCTTTAATTCACTTCATGAAGTTCATGTAATTGCTTCTTCCCTAACTCCGAGTTCTGCAAATGACTTTTTGGACAGTAAAGGATTAAGACTTGGAAATTCTGGGAAATCAAATTGTTTCAGATACAAGAACACTTAACATAAAAAGTAAAAACCAATCCATCCATTCTGCTTGTGCACTAACCGATCTCTGCAGCCACATTTCCCACATGACAAACTCCCACATGACTTTCCTCAACCTGGGAGCGTAAGTCCAAAAAGTGTAGACACCTGGGAGCACTTGAAGCCACATGCAGCATTTAGTGACCTCTGCCTCAAATCAGTGGCCTTTTGGCCCCTCCTGTTATAGTCACAACTACACCTGCTAACAACATACTATCAGTCTCAATGCCTGCCAACAAATCAGGTGCTGTCAGAGGGTATGAAAAATCTCCCATAAATCTAACTGGAGCAAGAAATTCCTCTTAAATTTCTGAAAAAAAAAAAAAAGAAAAAAAAACCTCAGAAAAATATTCCCTGAAAATCTGTAACATTTACTGTCCTAAAGAAGAGTAAAGGAGTCCATCTCCAGCTCACTGGCATTTTCACTATGCCTATGACTCTGATCTTGTCATATAGAAAAACTGTCTTAAAAGAGAAACTACTAACTCAGGCAACAGCTGACTTAGGTCCTGAAATGGAGGCAGTCACGTTCCACACTTTAAAGCCTGCAGATGCAAGGAAAGGTTTTGATCCACACTTTATTAGTTTCTAAAGGGCAGGATGGATGAGAAGAAATCTAATGGGATAAGCATGAGACTGAAAGAAAAGCCCTGAAGACTGCAAGAAATTAAGAGGCTTTTTTTTTCCAGTAGATTAATTACTAAACAAGAAAAAGCTTATTTAGGAATACTCTGATTATTCTCCTTTCTCTTGATCTTCCAATGCAGTGAGTGCAGCTCCTAGAGGAGCATCTTCAGATTTGCTCTTTATTTGTAGGCTTTTTACTGGCCACAGCTTTGCTCGAACTGGTGAAGTATTTACATTCTTTGACAGAAGAAAACAGCCAGGCAAACAAGCACAAAAATTGTACAGGTACTTAATACAAGTCTGCTAAAACTGGAGCAGAAACTGTAGTGGTTTCAGCAAGACACCCATGGCAGGGCGCAGTAACATTCCTCCAGCACAGAGCGAGTCCCTAGGGAACCCTACACTAAAGCATGGGTTACTTGGCTTGTACTACCACAGAGTCTCTAGAAACTAGCTAAAAAAAAGTGTCCTGAGGTTGATTTTTTAAAAGGGAATTCTTCATGTGGTCTTTTTCAAACCAAGAGCCCTTACCAGAAGTAGCTTCCTCCTTCTTTTCCAGACAATATTCCACTTGCAAAACACCAGTTCACTACAAGGTATTGTAAGAAAGTTGTGGGTGGTTTTTTTTTTTTTGTGTGGGTGTTTTGGTTTTTTTGTTTTTTGTTTTTTGGTTTTTTTACCAGCTTTACAACATGAAGCACTTTGTGACCTCCTGTTGGGATTCTCTTACTTTAAATTCCTCTCTCCTGTTGGAATACTCCTACCTCATCTGAATGAACTCATCTTGAGGAGTCCAGGAAGGCAAAACAAACACATGAACAAAACCTTAGTTATTCAGAGTACCTCTATTTCAAATTTAGCAGGGAAATCTGAAACTAGATGATGCATTTAACCAGCAGGATAGTGTCTGGCACTATGGGTGGAAGATAGGGAGGGAGACTGGGTTTCTGATGTGTAACAAAAAAGAACTTCCTTATCTCAAAAGTTTTTGTTGTCAAGAAATCCATTTCAAACCCAGCTCCAGTGTCTAGCTTATGCTAGCTGCTTCTCAGCATATATGATGGCAGATGTTAGATATAACCTCAGCAGGAAACATGTAATCACAGCAAGGTAAATGAATTAGGTTAGAGGACTTGCTTAGCACTCTGTGGCACTGCATGGTACTACACAGAATTACCCTCAGCAGTCAACTTTATCTTCCAGGTTGCTTTGAGAATACTCTGGTTTAATGAGAAGTGACTTCCCAGATCCTTCATGTAGTTTCTGTCTGTCTCCTACAGAAGAGGAGAGTTCCTCAAACATTAAAAAAGTGCTAGAATTTATTATATCATCATATTTCAGTCAAATATCTTGAACAAATCTTTATCAGCTACTGTTGCTTTTAATACAGTGTCTCCCACTTACTTCCATGACTTGGAGCATGTTCTGCAATTTTGCACTCAATTATGCAATGGCTGATGGAATGCATAAGAAAACAAGAAAAGCTATGTCCTGAAGTTACAGTTACAAACAATATAGAAAATATGTTACTTCAAATGAAAATCTGCAAAATCAGTCATCTACATTAGGTATCATTATTTCATAAACTACATTGTTCATATTCATAATTCATATTCATTGTTAATAATTTTTTCTAAAATGTACAAATGAAAAGTCAAATATGAGAATATCTACAACAAAGGGTTAAGTAACTCATTAGCACTAATTTTCTGAAAGCTCCTGGGCATGCAGGCAAAACATATTATAATAATTTTTCTAGTTCACCTACTAAGCAACCTAGGAACATTGTCTGTCAGTGATTCAGAAAGTGGGTAATGTTGAATAATCTTCTACATCCCTTTGCAAGAATGACAGATGCTCAATATTTGTAACAAGCCCTGAATTTGTGCCAGGTGCTGAAATCTCTTAAGTCAGGTCAGAAGTTAAAAAAATGACCATAAGATCCATACAACAAGCCATGCCTCAGACATAGCTGGAAGCATCATTCTTTTTGTTGAACAGACCTGTTAAGCACATCATTCAGTAAGACTTTAGGTGTGTTTCAAAGTAGCCAACTCCTCCAGTGCTGGCAGTGTAGCCATGGCAGCACAGAGCTGCTGTGGCTCCCTGCTCAGGTGGTTTGCTCTCCCTGACCTCCATGTTGCTCCATATTAGCAGCAACTGGTGTTAACTTACACAGTTAATTGGAAGCTGGAGCTGCTTGCCAAAAGGCATGTGCTTAGTGGCTGCAGCTATTACCTGGGTGTGCAATAAAATGCTAAACATGCTACTGTTCCAGGTCTAGAAAATTATATGAAAAGATTTAACTTTAATACAGTAAGCAAGCTGTGATTCCCACACCTTGATAGTACTTTATACTATCCCTAGAGAGTATTCAAATGAATTAAAAATGCAGCTGCTTTAAGAAATATGGGGGAAACAGGACCAAGTAAGAAATATATTTAATTCTTTTCAAAATTAACGCGAACAGAAGAAAAGTATCCCTGCTAACATACAACAAAAATGCAATGCAGTGCTAAAATGTGCTTAATGATAAAGTACAAAATCAAAGATTGATAATTTTATATGGTAAAACATTGCAGTTGGCTTGAACTCACACTTGCCAGCTGATCACTTTATATGTCTTTTAAAATGGATCACAACTCTTCTATGCACAATTAAACAACAATGTACATTTTTCACACAACGACTTCACATTCTATAATATTAAATACTCCTCTGAATCACTGCCTTGTTTATAGAATATCTTCTAGCTCTGCATGTCTGGTTACTAGGTACCAAAAGGCCATTTTAAACAATAATATAAGCATTATAAGCATTTTCTGCAGACACTGCATAGGCATTAAGCAACACTACAGATTCAGAATACAAATAAGCATAGTAGGCCATTCAAAATATCACATATAGCCATGAAAACCATATATTATCACCTCAAACAGCACAAACAGAATTCTCATCCTAGCTTTGAGCAGCACTGCATTAAACACAGAAAGCTTCATTGCAGGAAACATCCTTTAAACACAGTGAATGGCAGCCTGTGAAGATTTGATTTGTATTTGGGTTTGAACTGTTTTAAAATGTATGAAAGGGTGATGCAACTGACTTGTTGCAAATGCAGTGACATCCCCTTAGAGATACCAAACCAACGACTGCATCAAATAAAAAATGATACTACTGTCCTTTAGAAAACAACTGGAACTGTGAAACACCACAGAAAGATTTTACACAACTGAACACAGTGTTTCATAAAAAAATACATGGACAGGAACAGAAATTATAACAAATACAGAAGACTCCTGACAATAATTCTATTCCTTAGAGTAACCCATAAAATCCTAATTGCATTGCTGTCAGTGATGACTTTCTGTAGCAGTATCGCAACTAACACAACACACTCAAAAAAAAACCCCAAAACAACCTCTTTCCATGGGACACAATCCTTCAGTAATGTACTGCTCCAGTGACCCCAAAGGCCACATGTCCTGTGATAAAATTTGGCCCTGTGTGGACTCCTCTCCATGGGCTGCAGCTTTCTTCAGGAAATCTCCACCTTTTCTTGGCACAGGGTCATGCACAGGCAGCAGGAGGATCTCTGCTCCACCAGGGTCCTCCAAGGGCTGCAGGGGCACAGCCACACCATGGGCTGCACCAATGCCTGGAGCACCTCTTCCCCTTCTCCTACACTGGTCTGGGTATCTGCAGGGCTGCTTCTCCCACATATTCTCACTTCTCCCTCTGACAGGTACTGCCCAGTGCCTTTTATCCTTTCCTAAACATTCTACTCCAGAGGTGCACCAGGAGCTCAGCTGTGCCCAGTGGGTGTGCCCAGATGTGTCCAACATGGGGTATCCCCAACCTCTTCTCATGGAGGCCACTCCTGCTGCCCACACCATGCCAATTGAGTAATCTACTGTTTGGGCATATCTTTCTAAAGACATTTTTGCTGGACTACAACTACAGGGCTTACAGTTAACTGTAACTGTAAATCAGTATTATACAAATACATTAATATCAAACTGCTGTAACTGTTCCATAGGATAATGCAAGATGGCATTAATAGTGACTGTTTCTGTAATTACAGTTGTGAATGCTATTTTAAACAGACATTCTTGGAACAGCAAAACAAGAAGAAGATGGGCTGAGAAATGGGAAGAGCCGCTCTTCCAAACAGTGTTTTATTCCATGTGACTCACAGGACATTTGAAACAGAAATGCAGTGGATTAACAACATTCATTCAATTCATATGAATATAAACAGAAATTCATACATGTCCTTACTTTTTGGGTCTATTTAACACGATTTCAGATTAATACTGACTCATTAAAGGCCAGGCTTATATTTATCAAGGAAATTACAGCACTAGCACCCTACTAATTTTAGCAGTATCTTTCTACTTCTGTGCTACACTAACAATCCAACAGAGATTGAAGTTCACTGTAAGAAACACTTCTGGGACTTTTTCATTATTACCTTTGATACAGTTTAGCAATTTTTATCTAAAACAAGATCTCAAATATTCACAAACATGCAAACTGTGTGTACATTAAAGCATGCACACATATGCAAGAATCTTAGATGACATTTCTTTTGTCCCACTGAAATAACATATCAAGCCAAAGTATTTATCTTTTCTGAAGTGCAGCTCTGCTCTCAGCACTCTCATGTGGATTAAAAAAAATCAAATGCCGTAACTTGTGTGCTTCCCCCTGACTGCCACCAAATTATACAAAACATTATATATCGACATCAACTCACTCACTGGAGCATGCTGCCTGAAATTAGAAATGTTATGTGCATTAATTTTTTTTCCTCTGACAAGGGAGTACAGAACTGAGAATTCTTGTTTCAGTGTAGTATTACAACATTGTTGCATAAAGCATTTTGCTTTCAAGCCAAGAATTCCCCACAAAGCATTAATTTAAGATGTTCTATTCATTATCATCTGAAGTTATTTCTTCCTAAATATGTAGCTCAGAAACTGCTGACAAACTACTTGAAATCATTTTTTAAGTGTATCACATAACCCTCTGGCTAAGGCTAACTGAAAACTAATTAAAATCATTAAGATGATGATTTGAACAAGAACAGGAAAAAACTGTCTAGATGAAATTATGAGGAAAAATTAGATACCACTTGACTAAATTGTGCTGTTAGACACAGTGCTTCTCATTTGCAAAAAAATGAGCATTTCTTTCCCTCTCAAAGGGGTTTTTGACCTTTTAAGGCACCGATATCCTCAGACTAAGTCATTCATCTTCTGACCCAATGCTGCAAAAGAATATTTCTCTTCCTTTATGGGCAGAAATAAAACTCCCTAAACTGTAAATAGGACTTGTTACCAAATTAGAGATTTTATTAGATCATCAGAACATCATTTCAGACTTCTGATAAAAAGGCAGGAAGACAAGTAAGAAACAAGTTCTATGACATCTGATAAATAAAATTACATGTATCATTTTCCTTCTATAGACATGTCAGTCCCTAGTCGAGACTCCTGCCACTGAGAAAAAAAAAAAACAAAAAATCATCAAGCGTGGTCATCAGAGAACACAGATTTAAATCTCTTCTGTCTGCCAAGAAGACTGAACACCACATACTGACAATTGCTTTCACAAATCCAAGTGGGGACAGTAATGAATAAAATTTGGAATAGAAAGAGAATTCCAGTGGCATGACTGAAAAAAAGAATGCATATCTTGTACCACTAGCCAAGATGGTTGGTAAACTATGTCTGTTATCTCTGACTTGCGCAACAGTACCAAGCATTAATGAAATAGTTCAGAAAGCGTTTAGCAATATATGCCAAGACCACTGGGAGAAAGCCAGTTTAAAAAGGAATTTGAAAGAACCTCCTTTTATCTGGGTTGATGAACTCAATCTAGCATGATGATCCAAATGCCAGGATTTAGATAAACTAAACATCCATCTTGAAGTTGGGAGTCCTGCCTTTGCCAGAGGAAACAAAGCGTGAAAGGTACTTCAGCCATGAACCTTAGATAAGATGCCATCCACAACTCAGGGCAACTGGTAGATTTACAGCGAAGAACACTGAAAGACTTTTTTTTTACAAGTGAATGATATCTATGGCAGATTGTGGGTATCATAAATTAGCACATTTATTGATACACTAATGATGAGTGCTTATGTTCAGGTTTTGTTTATACTGTCACTTCTAAAGATTCACGTTGTCTATTTCCCAACTCCCTTACTCAAAAATTAGGGAGGAACACTTTCTTGAGAACAACTTTTGAAGAGATTTTCTATAAACACCTTGTTTATTATGGGTCCTTTAAAGACCTCATTGAAAGAGATGTGAAATACTAGGACATTCATCTGCAATGCTTTTAAGTGTTATGGATATATTTATATTAAGTTACGAGACTAATACAGAAGAAGTCCCACAATGTTACAACCAGTGATTTTATCTAGTGGTCTTCTGGTTTTGCCAAAAGGTGGTAAGTCACTTGAGCCTATAAAAGCCAAAGCAGACACTGAGCTGGTCTGCAGGCAATCATATCCCAGGAAACGGAGATGAGTACAGGGAGGGAAGTCTCAACATGCCTAGCTAAAAACTAGAAGAAAGAACAACTGGTAAATTTTAGGCTAGTGAATAGTTTAAAACCAGTAACCTGATCTGACATATTTCTGTGGGTGAAGTGCCAAGGCAATGACTATATTACTAGAGTGAGTCTGCAACTCAGCATAAAGCACAGGTTGTTGCTATGGAACAAGGTCTAACTCCATGCCATGCAAAAAATACATTAAATAATAGTATCACACCTCTATTTTAAATTCAGTGAGCATAATATTGAGACCCTTTGTTTTGGGATACCTTTGCTTTTTTGCTCACCTCTTCTCTCTCAATCTTTCTGTAACAGAATTTGGTTATTACATCTTTCAATGAAAATACCTAAGTCAATCTTCCTTTCCTCTGCTACCAAGTACTGCCTACTTCTTCCTAGTACTACTTCAGATTCACTTCCATGTCACCCTTCTGCTTTCCTTCAGCCTTCCCCAATAACACCAAGTTTCTATTTCTTCTTTCTAACCTTTACACTTCCCACATAACCAACCCAAACCTTTGATTAGCAAAATATCTCTCATAGAAATCACATGGAAAATCTGAGTATTCCACCTAAAGAGACTCAGGTAAAGCAGCATTTTAAGAACAGTACTGCTAATAAATGCTGGACACATGCATAATCTAAGGTTGAAGAGAAACAAAGCAAAATAAAGACGAACCCGATGGCATCCCTTGACCTGAGGCTGGCTTCATCGGTGCAGTCACCTGATCCCAGTTGAGATCATCATCATCTGACTGACTATAGCCACAGGAACTGAGAGGCTCATCAAAAGTGCAGCACCCTGTTAAAGAAACACAAAGGTAAAAATTAAGGCATGCAGATAACAGATTATGAATCTTCAATCCCAACAACTGCAACATCACTCAATGTAGGCTGTGTGGTTTTAAAACATCTTTTAATAAAAATTATCTACTTACTAATCTTCATTTTCTGAGAGGACATAAAAGTTTATTGTCATGAAAACAAAATCCTAAGGGTAAAACAGCAAATTCAGAACTGCAGACCAATATTCTCATATGATCCAATCACCAGGTATCAAAAACAAAATAGCAAAATAAATAGCAGTAAAAATCAGAATATTAAAAGACTGCACAGTTAACATTCCTCCGGGGGAAAAAAAAATACTCCATGCCCAAGGACCTACATTTTAGAAGAAAACTGTAAAGGTGGGAACGTCAGCTTTCATTTCTGTATCTTGGTTCTCAAGCAAGGGAAAATCTAGGTGCTCCCAGGTCTATTATGCTGCAAACAGGTACCAGCATGGCTGCTTATCGAATCAGTGCCTCTGGAACACTACATCTACCTCAAAATGTCAATCTATGCTCAGTCTCAGAATCTCTGAAAGAAAACAGTATTATTTGCTCCTTTTTTCTCACTCTCTTCTAAGTAAATTAGAAGATAATAATATATTATAAAAGTTGACAGTCCCCCAAGCTGGGGTAGGGAAAAAAATTAATGTCCCAAAAAGAATGGAGCTTGACATTATCCACAAGAAAATGGAAAAGCTTTGGGGTTTTTTTCTGTGGTACAGAGGAAACTTCAGCTTTTTTACATTGCTATCATCTAACAGGAGACTAACACAGGGTTACAAAATTCTGCTTTATTTGATGTTTCACTCCAGTGAAGAGTGACATCTTTCCTATTTCAGAAAATAAATATAACTCTAGTCAGAGATATTTCTGCCCATATTAAAGGAAATGCTGCAGCTGTTCAAACTAAACTAAACTTTAGGGCTATTCATCATCTTTGCTATCTGTCCAAAGGCACAGTAGGGTTAGCCTTGCCAAGCTGTATTAAAATAGGAAACAGACAAAAATCTAGCTTAAAAACATCACTTTTAAAACCTGAATTTTCCTAGAGCACTACAAAAGTCATTACAGAACACCGAGTTGTCCCGTTTTCACTAGGACAGAATTAATTTTTTTCCCAGGGCTTAAAACCATGACACTTATCAAAAAGTAGAAGAAAAAATTCCATTACACCTGACAAACAACACCTAACTGAAGTCCAGCCTTCCTAGTAACTAGTCCAAGTTTATATTTGAGATTCATAGGAAGAACTTTGCAAGCATATAATCTTCAATAGAAATTGTTTTTATAGGCAATCACTGAGAAATTTAATTGTTTTTCTTCTCTCAAGAGTGAGAGTATTCTATTGGCCTTTACAGATATACCATGTTTGCCCTGCCCTCAAATATACACATACATCCTATACTAGTCTGTTCTAAAATATCTTTCTATAGGATGTCTCCAGTACATCTAAGTGTATGAGGAAAATCGGGACCTTGGGAAACTGCTTTTTTCTGTACAAATTTAAGTGCAAAAGATTCAATTAGATAATTCAATGGGAACAGAAAACACATTAAAAAAACCTCACAACTCCAAACTCCCAACATTTTGCCTCAATGTTGGCAAGAGATATAAACTCTCTCTCTCCTGAAGTAAAAAAAAAAAATCAGAAATACATGAGATTTTTATAGAGTATATTAAATAACATCTGCAACATTTCCAGAGGGAAGGCTTAGAAATTTAGGCAGTCATTTACACTTTTTTCTAGTACTTGAATTACTTGCATAAATATTACTTCAAACTTCATAAAATGCACCACAAGCTAAGTTTCAGACATAAAGGCTGAACATCAACTTCAACACATATATTCATGGGTTTTTTTATAAGAACTAAAAATAAGAAAGAAAGGTAGTTTCCTTGCCAAAGTACTGCTGATGATAATAGGACATAAATTTAAACACCAAGTTATGCAGTCTGCAATGTAATCAAGCTCGGCAAAAAATATATACCCAAATAGAATTTGGCATAAATCGGGGTTTACAATCCAATGAATATATGGAATAGCTCCCATGCTTTACTACATCAAACATATTTCTAGTGATAAGACGACAAAATAGTATAAAGTGTTTTCTTCCTCAAATCCAGAAACCCAGCCAAGCACTGCAAAACATCCAATACTGGGAAAAAGGCAAGATGTGTGATTACAGATCGTTAATGAAAGCTTCTACCAATCTCATGAATTAGGAAGATGTCAAAAACCTGGATAAATAGAATGACAGTTCTATTTGTCTAGACCATTTGTCTCTTAACATGGGATCCTTTCTCACTGCTTTTTTCTCTTCATTTCTCTTGCAAGTCTATGGCTAAATCACACTCTCAGAATTTCTTTTTTTTTTCATCTTTGCCATTTACATCCTTTGCTGTATTGCTATTACTATACTTCATCAAAATGGGTATCAAATCTTCACATCTGCTAAAGGAAGAGTTTTAAAGAAACTCTGAACTCCTTCAATTCCTAAGTGCCTTCCACCCACAACTATTGAAGAAAGTTCAGCAAGTACCACTATAAGTAATCAAGCTGCACAGTCACCTACCCAGAGAACTGACCAGCATATAATAGATCTTCAGTAGCACAGATGTCAAGCCATGTTTCTTTCCACAGCAAGACACCGAGGATAAGATTAATACTAATAAAGACTTTGCACAGCCATGCCTTTTTGTAGTCTTTTGCAGATTAAAATACCATACATGGCACATATAGGTGTTGGAAGTGAAGCCAAGCTTGTAACACGGAACATCTTTTTACAAAACAAACAGAAAAACAAACTACAAAAAAAACTACAAAAAACCTGCTTAGCCAAATCAGCCAAGAAGGAATTACTGCAAATTTAGAGTCATCAAAGATCCTAGTGGTTTACGACCAATTCCTCAAAGTCCTGCCTCTCACACTTGACCAAGCTACAAGATAAAGTTCTTCAGAAACGGGCCACTAACTTTTGAGAAACCCCTAGATTTGCCTCTAGAGAAGCCTTACTGGCTCCTACTTCAGTGCCTTGTCTGTTTTCTAGACATGGTTCTCCTACTGTGCAGGGTTTTCAGCTCATGAAATGGATCCATGGTATCAACAATGACTGGTATAATCTGAGAAATTATTAGGTTCTTTAATGTCTCTCATCACTGTGCTGCTTTGAAACACATGCTACTGCCAAGACAGGCCACTGTTTATAATCAACCAGCTCACTTGAGAAATCTGCTCATTTTTTGCTACTAGAACAGATAATAATAATAAAAAATACATATTGGCTGTTAACACAGTTTAATCAAGCAAAGCAATTTCCCTGCCTGCTACATTGACATAACAGTTTGGATGGCCAAACTGCATTTTAAAGGATGAACTCTATGCTGACTGAAATATTTGTAAGTAAAACAGAAGATACATATCCCATTAAGGTTCTTTGGCTTGTGCTGAATTTCATAGATATTTTTTGATTCCTAAGGGGAACTGAATTGACAAACACGCAAGATGCAACACAATCTATTACAGCCTATGGTTCTTTCAACTGCAATTATCCATTTAACAATCATGAACCCAGTTCAATATAACTGCCATTGTCTGAATGTAGTCCATTTTGGATGCTTCAATTTTAGCTGGCTGAATTACTTCAGATCTTGAAAAATTTATGAGCTTAAACAAGGAATATAATTTAAGATGAATACAACCAATTCAAGTAAAAGGGATAAAGAATACACTATATTTTCCTGATTTGAATAAAGCTTTATTCAAACTATTTTGTGATTTACAGACTCTTGACATCTGTTATGAAGCATTCTCAAAGAGTACCTTAGCCAACAGTAAGATACTACAAATCTGTTAAGTGACACAAAGTAATGTAGAAAAAAGTTCAAATTACGCTGAGCACTGCTTTATTTCTGTTGATTTTATATACCTCAGAGACCTCTGATCATTATGTACTCTCCATCAAAAATTTGCTGCCAAGCGTTCAAGTCCTAGAACTAGTAATTCTCTGGAGTGTCAGTGCTAGGACTGTCAGGGAACATAAGAGCATACCAGAACCAATGCAATGGCCCTGCTTTGGGATAATTTTTTTTTTTCCAAAAGCAAAAAAAAAGCAAAGTCCTATGGGTTCTGATCTGCCATAGTACCATGAAATCTGATGCAGAATACATGAACCCAGAAGATAAGTTTACTGAATCCTCCATTTTCCTAGCATTCTTCTTTATCTCATTTAAAAAGCATTCTGAATTTTGCTGTCTCTGTTATTTTTCAGTTTCATATTGGAAATGGGGTTATGTTGATTAACTCTAAGTGCAATGTAGCTATACTTTGAAACAGAAATTAAAATGGTTATATCTGATCTGAAAGCTGGGATGCCTAGACTATATTTCGTATCAGGAGGTTTGGATATTGCAAGGGAAGATTCATCTCATATCAGACAATTTATCTTCCTTTCCTCTCTAGAACAAAAAAAAGAAGCCTCTGCCCAAACCAACAGCATTGCTCAGCCAACTGCATTCCCTCCTGTCCTCATGAACATGCCTACATCCAAGAGCAATGGCCAAGTGCATCACCCAGACAACATACCAAGGCAAATGAAAACTGAAATAACTGAAAAAATGTGACAAACTACATTTTTCAAGATTGTGAATGAGTCAGCTTATCCTCAAGGGTTACTGCTCAGGACAATCATCCTATCTAGACACTCTCATGACAACAGAAAGTGATCTGAGAAACAAAGCATTGGCAAATGTGATCCTGTGCCTCTAAGCTGACAAAGCACCCCAGCAGAGAATAAACAACTTCTCCTTTGGGGGAAGGAGTCATGAAGAGGAAAATAAGCCACTCTCAATTTTAAATTCATTAACAGACAACTCAACAGTGGGAATAAATGTACAATTTGTAACATGAAAAAAATGGAACTGCTGCCTGTAAACCTGTACCACAGGTCTGGTCTGCTATATAAATTTTACTACAGATGGAGAGATGATAGAAATTTCCTAGTTCAAAACCATTTGCTTCTCTGAAATCAATTAATGGTTGACCCAATCAAGGTTCATGTAAACTAACTTCAGCTTGGTAAATGGATGGTTTAAAGAACTTGTTAGAAACTGAACATAGTGGTCTGCTGTATTCTATTTTCAGCAAAAAAAGGGCTCCACCTGCCCTTTCCATTGTGTTACAGTATGACATGTTGAAAGGGCTTTCCACACATGCTAGCTCAGAGACAGCCAGTAAAATAAACTCTTCTCTGTGTGCCTCTGAAGCACACACAGAGATGCCATGTATCTGCAATGACATATATGCACCAAAAATTCTTATCCAGGCTTTACAAGTCAGCTTTCAACAGTGGGTAGTCTGTTTTAAAATGGAACATTTATTTTCTCTCAAAATATACCAAGGTTTGGGGTTTTTTCCTACCAAAGCCAAGTGCTCAGAGCTCTAAAATAATTCTGTAATCTATATTACTGGTCAGGCAGCCTGAAAATCCATGTGCTGAATAAAGCTGATCTCATTTAAAAGAGTATCTACATTTTGTCAAGTCTATATATACATGGGGGTGAGAGAGAAGAGCAAAAGGAAAGACTTCACAATTAGAGACCTTTTCTGATTGTGGCTGTGCTCAGAATGGGTTTTGAAAAAGGTAGATAAGAGAATTGCCTGGAAAAATCTCATAAGCCAGAGCAAAGATCACAAGGTAAAAGTATGTATTTAGGAACTAAGAAAGTCTGATATTAATTCTGTCCCTAAGGGAGGAAACCAGAAAATAAATTAAATAAAACTGTGCTAAGACTTACAGAGAAGGTGGTACAAGAATGCTAAAGAATTCAAAATTTCTGGACCCAATTCCAGCAGTATCACAGGTGATGGATGACATGACAGCATACAAAAAAAATTCAGATCAACACTTAAAGTTGTTATTCAAGAGTCTTTAAAACCTCACCACATGTTCATAAAACATTTACAGTTGTTCTCTCTGTTCTCCCTCCACTTACCTGACACAAACTGAACCAACATAAATGTCACCAAAAATGTTTCAGTTTTGGAGACACAGAATAATGTAGCAAAGTTGAATTTTATGGAAAGCATATTTGTCAGTTCTAACTTTCCCCAGGAAGCTGCCCACGCTTAGGCAATTAAAATGGTTTTTAACAATTACATTTGCCTAACAGATACTAAGAATAATTCAAAATTTGGGTTCCTGGAGTTTATTGAAAAGCCCTGATAAAAGTTTCCTCAAAATGTGCATTTAAACTCCTCTGAGCTACCAAAGCATAGAAAAAGAAACTGCTCACCAAAGCAAGACAATGAATAAAGGCTCTTAAAGTAAAAATCATCCATCTTGTGTAAGCAAATACAATCCATGTATTTGTGTCATTTTTGTATCAGTGAGTATTTATTAGGCCCATGGGAAAATGGATACACATTAATATTCTATGAGCAAACTTATTTCTGGCATTATTTAATGTCAGGGTGTTCAATTTCACAATATTAGTGATAACTTTTCTTAATGTATGGCATCAATTATATGGGCAAGTGAACACACATGCTTCCATACACAAATTATAACCCTGCTGCAGTTGTCACTGGATAGGACATTTACCAAGAGAAATATCTGACTGTTCAATCCCATAAAGAGCGCACAGGATTATGCAGAAATGTATTATGGACACCCTGTTTTGAGAAGTACTATTAAAACAAGCATATTTCCAGAAGCCATTGGATTTTATGCTTTAGTTAAAGGGAGGATATCATGCTGGGTGTTAAAACTAATAGCTATTTTTCCATTAATAGTAAGAGTTATTTCTTGTATCAGTAACTGCTATGGATAAGTTTTAGTGGCTGTTGGGGGGAGAAGGTTGGTGGGATTTGTTTGTTTGTTTTCTTGGGGTTTTTTTTTGTATATGTATTGTTGTCCTTTTAAATTACTAATTTAATGCTTAAATCGAATTCTAGATTATGGAATTTACTTTACATAACATAAATGTATGTTATGTAATGTTACGATAACTTTCTTTAGAAAGCCTTACCAAAAAAAGCTCCATATGAGAAACACTTTGGAAAGACTTTCCAAGAAAAACTAAAAGTCCAATTTGTAACATCTTTTTTACCTACAGATGTATACACCTTATTAAAAAGATCACACTGGGCATACCACTTGCAAAAGGGAGACAGGTGATTTACATTTTTATTGGAGCTGAGTGAATGTGATGAAATTCTGGACAGTGGTCAAAATCACTACAAAAACAAATAAAAAAAAAGGCAGACTTCCCATATGTTTTGCATCTTGTTTATCACAAATACATGACAAAAATGTGCTTCAAAATGCAAAAAATCTCTTGTATAAACAGCCTGAAACATTTCAGCATAAAGCTTTGACCTACAAATAACTAACAAAAGGAATCTTCTTCACATTCTTAAAACAGAATTAAAAATTCAAATTATATTCTGGCAGTGGAATAAGCCTACTGAGAAAAACAAAAATGCAACTGCACACCTACTTCATATACTTTATACCATAGGGTTTATTTAATTTATTTTTATAGCTACCACCCAGGAGTGCACAGAACCCCTTTATTAAACATGTAAAAACATTTAGTCATCCTGGCTGGCAAAGAAAGCAGATGCTATGGAACAGAGATATGGGAGACATTATTTTTTCCCCATTTACTTGAAATGGAGACTAGTAAGGACGTGATCAGGAGGGCAATATGCACACAGTGCATTCACATATACAGAAGGTAACAACTGGGTATACTTTCATTTGACACCATGCAGTACCTCTTAAAGGATTTGAAACAACACCTCTGTTTTGGAAATCTGCAGTAAAACCCCCAGCAATGTCTCTGCATTGTTTTCTAGGGAAGAAAAGGAAGAGGGGTGATTTTCAGCGCAGCCCCTGGACCACACTCCCCTCCCAGCTGTGATTTTGAAGCAGCAGTCTGCAGCACTTCACCCTTCTGTCAGCTGAGGGACAAAGCACATACCATAGGGATCTCTTTTCCACTCAGCCTCTATTTGTGACTTCTTACTGGCAAGAGATGCTGCCCCTATTAATTTAATTATTATGTAGAATGCCTCTAACCTTTTCTCATTTAGATTTTATTGCAATTTTATCTTCACTTCTCTTTTTAGTATACTGAGGAGAGATCTATCACCAAAAGATGCCAAGCCTGTGCAGATGCAATGAAATAGAAAACATATATACACAGTAAGAAATTTCTAATTTGATTTCACTCTGTCCTGGTTTCATTTGTTCCTAGAGAGCTACCAAGGCCTAACAGCAAAATCCAAAGTTGTTTCCTTAGGTTAAGTGCTACCCTGATAAAGGGTAAACTCAAGAATCATTCACCATTAAACTTTCAATATGGCATTCATGAAGGATGTAAACAGTTGTGCTGATCTGTCGAAGATAAGCAAATGCCAACAAAATAAGACAGCTGTCTACTCTCAGTAGTTTCATACTAATTCAACTTTTAAAATTGATTATCCTAAAAACTGCTTAGTCCTTTTCATTTTACCTCACCCAAGCATCCTACCATCTCTTTATAACTCACTAAAACAGCACAGTAGAGCTGTCCCAGAAAGATTAATCCAGGGAAGGGGAGAGAAGAACAGGGAAAGGCATTTGGAAAGCACCACCAAACTGTACAAGTGGAAAACAATACAGAACTGCACAGATGACATTCAAGAAAAAATCATATATAATGGAAAGTCTGAAGCAAAATAAAATGCAATTCAGAAGGAAGGAAAAAACAGGGTGGGGAGATCTACTCTTTTTTTCCATCCCAGCTGGGAGGAAGAGATTGAAATGCATGCCTTCCAGCCAAAATTTATCGTAATACAGGGTCTGCTCATCCCAACACTCTAATTAAAACACAGCATAACCTAAGAAACATACAATCATCAAGACTGCGATTATGGGACCACACCAGACTATTTCTCTAACATCTGTTCAGGAAACAGCGTATTAGATTTTCAGTTTGTTATGAAGATAAACCTTTTCATGCTACATCCATCCTAGGGCTCTGGGGAAATACAGCCTAATAAAAGACAGTCAAAACACCTTTTCCACAACCAGCACTGCTAGCCATTCAACTCACAAAGCCATTAAATTCCGGATCCCAGTGGAATCTGTTTTTCGCTAAGGCACTTTTTAATAACTTCAAAAAAACAGCACTTCTTCCTTAAAATTACTAAAATCCAATACCTTCATTCTTCGTTAGAAATTGTGCTGTTCAATTCCCCCTGCAAAGTTTTTCCCCATGTTATAATGGATAGGCAGGAATGAACGGATGTGAATGAAGGCAAACATAAGTAACACACTGAGCAGCCACTGTTCTTTTGTCTATGGGTGTGCCAACAGCCACACAGGCTTGCACCAAACAGTGATCAGCTGCATTTCATGCTATGAGACTATGAAAAAAAGGACTATGTTGCTTCAACACATTCATCACATAAATTTACAATTCAGATTGAGCCAATTGAGTTCAGATTGTTCTGACTTAACAAACCAAAGTGTTACTTCCCAGGTCCATGTGGCTCTGTTCATTCCTGTTTTCCAGCACTAGGCAAATGGACACACATTGACAAACAATCCTCATGCTCTTACAGACTAATCAAAATCTGTGATGTATTACACTACTTTAACTACTGTGTAACAACTGTATCTGTTAACAGCATAGATTATATCTGAATAAAAAGCAAATAAGAAGCTAAGTTCTGATTTTAAAGCTCAGTATCATGTTTTTCTAAAGTAAATAAATAAAACAGTGTAAAACAGTTCAAACCCTTGATTTGGTAAAAGCCATCTCCAAGGTAGTGGACCCACCACAAACTTTAAGATACCACAGCTGAACTGCTATTACAGATAGAATATCCTCAAGGGGAGCCCCAAGACCAATTTCTTCCCCAGCTTTCAAAGCTTTTACAGGCCGTAAACACTGCCTCTGAAGTTATCAGTTAGCAGGAGTGAAGACAACCTGTTTTATCAAAATCCAATTTTGATAGCTGAGAGATTAACTATTATTTCATCCTACTATCAGGACATTCTGAGTTGAGTAATTTTTGGGTTCGCTTTTTTCTCCCTTGATCTTGTCAAAAAACTACTATAACATGCTATTTATCTCTATATAAAGGGATTTCTTTGAGAAACCTGACAGCATTCTTCTCATCTGCCAGTTGAGCTTTTAAAATGTATCTTCACCTTTAAACTCTTCAAGCTAAAAAACACAAGTGTACTTGAAGCTCAATCATTCTCCCTGGTGCTACTCATTTTTAATGAGCCTCTTGTCTTTAAGTCTCCCAGCAGACTCCACAAAGCAATCTCAGGTGCTGTGAAACCAGTGCTTGATGGTTCTCCAAACCTCTGTCTTTTTGAGCCTGAAATCTTCCTGATAAACCCGTATGGGACTGATGGGCCATTTCAGTCAAACCCAATTTCACTTATTTATCACAAGCCTCTACTTAGAAACTCTGCTGTGGATTGCTTGTGGACACAATCTGTTTCCAGCTTTGAACTTTAAAAAGGATTTAAGCAGTCAATCTCATATCATTATAAATCCAACATGCATTACTTGTCTATTGATCCTGAGAAAAATAAAAGTTTGAAGCTTGATCTCAGGGCTAATCTTTCCATTTGCTTGATGAGTTCTGCAGTTGTTGGAGAACACTTAATGCATCCTGCTACACTACAGCATATTAAGCTTGGATGAAAAATTCAGACTATTTACAACACAGCTCCAGCTTTAAGTAAAGAACAAGGCAGTGCTAGCTTTGCTAGTCTCAAGAGGATTTTCAGCTATGAGACAACTAAAAACAGGAAAAAAAACCGTAAACATTTCTTCATACTAATGTTCAGATGAATTTTATAATTCTTTTGCCCCATATATCAGAAGGTAATATTCTACTTCATCAATGGGTAGAGCAAAAGAAAAAATACAACACACTGATACTCATTCTTTTCCTTATTAAACTATTTTACTAATGGCATTTTTCCCTATAAATTTTGAGTGAAATAGTTTATCATCTACTTAAACGAGTGGTTTATGCTCTGGTTTCTAACATGTGCACTGAGACATCTGGGAACAAATGCCATAAAAGAATGTTATATGTTGATCAAATGTTAAATCAGACATTGAAGCCCTTGCAGCCCCTGTCCTGCCTGCTAACCCAAAAATCCTGCCACTCTCTTTTTTCTTTTATTATCTGTGGGTTTTCCTTTAGGTGAGAAAGGCTGTTGCTCAGTTTGGTTTTGGTTTTCGTTTTAAAGTCCCCATGTATGCATTCTCCCATGAAGCGACTGTGAATTGTTACAGACTTTAGTTCTGTGATACAACCATTACTTCTGCAATCATTGATACAGCTCTACTCAATCAATAATTCAGGAAAATACTCATCTCAATACTAGTTACTGCTGTCATTACAACTCTGTGACTGGATGAAGGAGAGCAGGACCTCCACCTGGAGGTTTTTACCTGAGCTGCTCTGTGAATTAACCTGTAGGAGGTGCCACAGTGATGAAGTAGTCAAAAAACCTCCAGCAGGCAACTTCATCACATGGGTAATTAGTTCACTATATCAATAACGCCTCCAGTCATTAGCAGCAATAAAGCTGGATCCCAGGTCTGCTTGCTAAATTCAGACAGCACAACAGGCTTTAACTATGCTACAGGTATAAATAACTTTCTATTTTTAAATGTAGTTAGCTACTGCTTTTTTTCCTTTGGTTTTAGTCATTATCTCCTGCAGTAAATTATACCTTCATTCATCACATCTATAACCTTCTTTCAGAAGCAAAAGAAGTAATTAATTTTAGAAACCTCTGGTATTTTCACAAGGTCTCATCAGCTACAAGAGAGACCCACATTTGACACTGCTGAAAACATTACTGCTGCAACACTGACATGCCCAAGCTTAGATGACCCAAGCAGGGAACTCTTGAACCTCCCACGCAGCAGAACAGGGCACTATCACTACACTACCCAGATAAAATAATTACTTTCAATTCTTCCCTATAATAGGAATAAGTCAGTAGTAAACTCACTTAAATGTTGCACTGTAACAAAAAGAAAAATGGAGGCCACACAAATCTTTAATCTACTTTCCAACCTTGCTGAAACCATTTCAGGTCTGCATGTGAGCGACTGCCATCATCTGAGTATGAGCAAATTCAAAAATTAGTCAGGTGAAATCGAATTCTTTTTTGCTTTCTATTAATTGGGTTCCATGCTGATGAAAGGAATGTTTTTCCAGGTTGTAATGCTAGAACAAGCATCCCTGATCCTTTGTAAAAAACATCTGATGTTCCTGGGACACCAGTATGTTACATGAGGAAGGTCATGCCCTTTTAGCTGCCAAAGTTTGCTTCAGGATAGAGTAAAAAAACTAATAGCTAATTGTATGCTTATGTCTCCAAACAGGATAGATCAGGACAGCATCACTGATTTATGACAGATCACAATAGCTCTGAGGTTTTAGGCTTAATTATTTGAAAGTACTGATACAGTATTACTATAATACTAATGATATATAGTATTACTATAGTACTAATTATATAACTATATATATTAGTTGTTATATATGTTAAATATATATATTAGTTGTTATATATACATAAATATATATTTTATACATATTTTCAAGTATCACGATTATTTATTAGCCATTAAAACACTTGAGCTTTTAGGACAATTTTCACATTTTTTTCAAATGCATCTTACTTAAACATTTAAAAATCTTGATAAAAGTTGTACTTAATCTCTCTATCTGAAGCAGCAAATAGGTGTAAAGACTTAAACAGATAGTAAGAATTGTGTGTCAAGCGACAACAACCAAATAGTTCCTGAGTATTTGTAAGGCTAGAGGCTCCACAACCATCATGGGCAACCTGTGGCAGAATTGTCACATCTTTCAGTTTCCTGATGTTCAGAGGGAACCTCCTGTGTTTCAGGTTGTGCCCACTGCCTCTGCTCCCGTCATTGGGCACCACTGAATAGAGCCTGGCTCTGTCCTCTGTGCACCATCCCCTCAGATGTTCACAGACATTGATAAGATGCCCCTGAGCCTTCTCCAGGCTGTGCAGTTCCAGCACTCTCAGCCTTTTGTTATAGAGACATAGTCCACCACCTTTGTGGCCCTTCACTGGATGTTCTTCAATATATTCAAGTCTCTCTTGTACTGGGGAGCCTAGAACTGTGCCCAGCACTCCAGCTTTGGCCTCACCAATGCAGAGCAGAGGGGAAGGATCGCCTTCCTGGACTTGCTGGGAATACTCCTCTTAATGCAACCCAGGATACCACTGGCCTTCACTGCAATGGCCTGCTGCTGGCTCATGGTCAGCCTAGAGTTCACTTCCATAGGGCCTTTTTTGCAAGGCTGCTCTGGTCTGATGCCAGCCTGTGCTTATGTCAGAGATAATTCCTCCCCAGGTGCAGGATTCTGCATTTTGCTGAACTGTTCTTTAGTGTACCAGCCACCCCATCCAGTCCTGTGTCATCTGCAAACTTGATGAGGGTGTTCTCTGCCCCCTCATCCAGACCATTCAAGAAGGTGCTGAACAGGACTAGACCCCTCAAGTCTATCACCAGTCACCAGCCTCCAACTAAGACTACGTGCCACTGAGCATCACCCTTCGGGCTTGGCTGCTCACAGTCTTTTCTGCCTGTCCACTGCTTGCTCATTCAGCCTATACTCCACCAGCTTCTCTGTGAGTTACTGCAGTCAAGGTGGACAATATCTGGTGGTCTCTTCTCATCTATCAAGCCAATCATTTCATCACAGCTGGTTGTTAAGTTGGTCAAGAAGGTCATCAAGTTGGTCACTTCCCCTTAGTAAGAGTTCATGCTACCTTCTCCTGATCTTCTTGTCCTTCATATGCCTGAAAACAGTTTCCAGAATTAGTTGCTCCATCACCTTCTGAGGTGAGGCTGACCTGCCTGTTGTCTCCTGGATCCTTTTACTTGCTCTTTTTGACATTTGCTTTCCTCTAGCTCTCAGGCACCTCTCCCAGTTGCCATGATCATTCAAAGGTTATGAAGAATGGCCTTATAATGACATCAAGCAGCTCTCTCTCATGCATCCCACTAGAAACACAGGTACCCAAGGAACATCCAACTTCAACTTCCCAGTTTTTCCAAAAATTAATTCACCTTATTCTTGGCCTGAATTTGTTTAGTCATTCAGGCTCTTTTTTTTGTTTTTTGTTTTTTTTTTTTTTTTTTTTTTTTTTTTACTGTTCACCTGCCTCAATTATTAAACAGCGGTTCTCTACAGCATTTTTCCAAACCTGGATGAAATCTCCTAAATATACCTTGCTGAATAATATCTAGATTTAAGGAATTTCAAAGGCGTGCTTCCAAAGATTCAATGGTTCTAAATAGTTCTTCTGAGGTTCCCTGAGTCTGTGGTCATTCATAAGCTGAAAAGTTGCATGAGCTAGGTCAAGTATTCCAAAGACAAAAAAATGACCCCAAGTGTTCCTCCTGTTTCAGTGACTTCTGATCCCACATCACAAAGCATGACTTCCATGTCTTTTTTCAATCACTGTCTCCTTGATAATGTTCCTTGAGGCTGGAGGCATGTTTTCATTTCTGTGTCAGAATGTACAGTTCCACCTTACGAGATGACTTAGCTCTCCTCTGATCACTACTTACCATGGCACTAACCCTGCTGTCATCCACAAGCTTTTATCAGTAATGACTGTATTTCTTCCTCATCACTAATAAAAAGGTTAAACACCATCAGATTTAAAATTAATCCTCAGAGGACCTCCACATACTCAACACTGATTACCTATTAACCATTTTTCAAAAGACATTTGATGTACGGTGATGATTCTGTACCGTTCCAATTTCTAAATCAACTTGTCACATGGCACCAAATCAAACATTTTACAAATATTAAATGTCATATATATCTGAAAAGTCAAACTTGTTATCTCAAAACATCACATTCTCCTGAGAAAAGATCCATCTCTCAGAACTTATGTTGAATGAAATTACCCAGTGAAGAATTACAGATATGTAAAACAGTTTATTCCCAGCCAGCCATGCTACTTTGCACTAAATTAATGTCTGTTTGACAGACTTGGTCATACTATGCATACTTTTACTGCTTTGTCTTACCAATTTTGAACAATTCCTAACTTACTTTTTAATTAACATTCATCTCTCTTTCCACTTCCTCTCCATTTTGTAACCTATTTTACTTTTCCTCCCGTATTAACAAGCATACACCAAACAATTCTATTATTGCAGTAAGTAATATTCTGCATATATTTTCTTCTACTTCTTCCAAATCCATATTAGCCCTGCTTCCAACAGTAACTGCCAATGAATTGTGAGAAAGAAATGTCTTCTTCTCATGCTAAACAAGCACACCAACATAGCTTCATGGTTTTATGATGCCGGTACGCAAATTTCCCACAGCAGCAGTAGGGAAAATACCAAGCAAATCCTAATCTATAAAGGAGTTCTAAATTGTGAAGAAGGGAAATTCTTTCACAGATCTATCCTTTCTTTTTAAAACAAACGAACAAAGAAGCAAACTCACACCAACCAGGAATTAAACATAAAAAATAGAAAGGAATATTTTTTTTATACAGAACCCACCACCTCAAAACGTGCAATGAAATTATCATATAAAGCCACACACTCAGAATACTGATGCAAAACAACTACTTACTGCAGAACATAACCTCACAATCAGTGAAGTCACTGCTCTTTTTAAATAGCTTCACTAAGATGGATGGAGACTTTCAGGAACACAAACATACGCCTTTTCACCAATTTGTTTTATTCACAATGGTAAAAAAATTGTGACATAACTCACCTGTGGCATGAATTGATTAGCAATGTTCTGGGAATTCTGGTATTTTTTTTTAGAAAGGCATTGATTTGAAAACAATAGGGCTAAAGAAACAGAGCTAAACCAAACTAAATAAAGGAGTAAACAAATGTTCATGGAGACAAGGAATTCTGTGCATGAGAACTTTCTGGAGAAAAATTTATATTAAGACTTTGTTTTTTGAAATTTAGATGAGTAGTTTCAAGATGAATGGCCAGTTTCACCGTTTTTAATAGTTTCTAAACCTTAGAAGGTCATTTTATTGATGTAAAATTTAAACCACAGTTGACAAAATGCACCTCTGCTTCTCCACAGTTGTGAAAGTACTACAAAATAATGGATCTCCTTTCTGCAGAAAACCGCCTCATTTACAAGACAAGTGCCCCACATTTTATGCATACATTACATTCAGACAGATTTTCCCATGTTCTTTGGCAGCTTTTACTTTTTTTTTCTCCCTGTAGCCTCAGGTAAGCCTGAGAGCAACCAGGAATTAATTTAAGCAAGCAGAATGAAACAAAAATTTGTACTTCTTATTTTTCTAACTCTTTCTGGCACATTTACCTTCCAATTTTTTAGGGAAGTATTTTAGTCTAATTTCGAATTTATGAATACTGTAGACTTACTTGAGGTAAATGCTATACAAATACTACAGTAATTTTCCTCCTTCACTGATTTGCAGCAGTAGATCTGTTCTTCAGTGCCAAAGGACTAGTGACAGTCACCCACACTCCACCACCCCGCACCTTTTTTTTTTGTTTTGGGAGGGGAAGTTTTGTTTTGTAATGATCTGTTTTCCCAAAATAAGCATACTGAAGAAATGGCCTACTCACAGTCCATCCAACCATACTCCAGAGCCGGGCAGATACAGGACATGGGGTTAATAGGGACTTTGCACATTGACTCAGCTGCCCTCTGATCAAATCCTTCCTTGCACTAGAGTCTCATTCTGTGCTTGCTTGCTGTTGCCCTTATGACTTGCATATATGTAATGCACAAACTCTGGAATTTTCTTTGTAGGGAACTAATCCCTGTTTTACCCTATCCTCAGCACTATGTGGTGCAACTGTCACTCGCCAAATCTGACAATAAAGAAAACTTGAGATCTTTTTGGTAAAGCGGAGTAATCACCATGAAGGTCCACACCCAACCAACAAGCAAAATATAAAGCCACAAAGATGGCTTCACTACTTTAAAAAGGACATGAAGAGAGTTTCAAGATAACATCTCAAATTAACAGTGCTGCAGCAGTTCTCACAGATGGCAGAACAACAACAGCTTCTGCACTGTAAATCCTTTACTAAAAACTGTAAATCCGCGCCTTTAAGGCCCAACTCTCTGTAATCATCTTTGTTCATCTTTCACTACATTGCCAAAAGCCCCTAATTAGTATCATCTTAGGCTGCCTTTCATTGCTCCTCAGCCTAATCATTTGACTAATTACTGGCACATATTCTCAGTGTCAGGTTAGAAGATGTTTTTTGAATGAAGATAAGCATATGGAAGAAGTCCCTTAACTTGGGGGCACGGAAGATAGCATGTGTTCAGCTTCAAGACAACCCCTGGTAGCAGGTAGGCAAAGCTATCAAGCTTGGCTTAAGGGAAAGAAAGGGGAAAGAAAGATGCAGTCACAGCCAACAACATAATCCACAAAGGCCAACAGCAAGAAGCTTTCAGTGGAGAAGTGAAAGACTGCAGTCTGAACATTCATTCTAGCATGATAGCAGAGAATGTGACTTTGGATTTTCAGTGGGTTATATAAAGGAACACCAGCAAATTCTGCAGTTACTAATGGAGGAGGGGAGGAAAGCATACAGAAGTGTTTTTTGCAAAGGCAAGAAAAGAACATGTCTGATTTAAGGAATATATAAATGGATCAAGAGATGGTAAGCATGGATAACAGAAAAGAAAGCATCAGAGAGAGATGTATCCTAAAAAAAGCAACCAGAATAATTAACCAAGGAGCAAGGGAAGAGCAGAAACAACAGTGAAGAGAACAACATTTAAGAGTTACCTGTCCCCCAACTCAGTGAGCATTGATGCAACATCTCAGCATAATGATACGCACTGAAGAGTTAAAGGAGGTAATGCAGGGAAGAAGAAAAGGACAGAATTAGGAAAGTAAACTTTTTGAGATTTCTGCGAAGTGCAGACCTCACACCTATGCTGTACACTGACCAGCAGCCAGATTCTCCAAGTTGATACTACAGGTCCCATGGAAGCCAAGAATTTAAAGAAAGTCTGACAGCTTTTAAATTGTCCTCTTTCAGAGCTCGCCATGGTAAACAGAGAATGAAGACTTAACCCTGCAGCTGGCAACAGTGTAGCAACACATCAACCCAGAGAGCTCCAGGCTTGGGCGCTGTCCAACAGCAAGCACATCCCGCCCTGTGGATTCACTACCAGGCACTGCTGGTCCTGCACCCTCTCAATAATTTCTACCCATCTCTGGTAGGCTCCTTCACAAACAGTGACGTGGTCCAGAAGCAAATGCTCACTCGAAATAAAGACATACCAAGGCCTGGAAATCAGACCTAGCGCATCATAATTTGCTTTCTATGGAAGTCTTTTGTGGAGTACCATAACACAGGACAAAAAACAAAAACAAAACAAAAAAACCCCCACCATTTTCCTCTTTATTTAGCTTGTTTCTTATTAATGAGGAGAAAGCTTAGTTTGCTAAACTATCATACAGGCAACATACACTAGTTTATTCATCTTCACAAGGGAAGGAAAACTGAGGGACCTGCTGACCCTAAGGGTTCAAGAGTCTCAGGATCGCACTAGGATTTACCTCCCCTTGATTTTGGACACAGCTGCCTGATAAGAAAATCAGCTCCCTGACTGCCCTGGCTCCCCACCATCTGATCCAGTGAACAAGCAGTACTTGTACTTCTAAAGGACAATCATAGTATGGCTTCCTATTTAGGAAGGGCTGGTTGCTGCTATTTATGTCTCTATGCAAGTTTGTTTTTAAAACAGCTTTGAAAAATCTCTAGTTTAAATTAAATGTTTTGTAACACATGTCAAAACTGCAAGTCACTGAACAGTAGTAGAAAGCTAATAGAGAAGATGCAACTTGCTCAGTACAATTCTCTGAATCTGCTAAGCCAAAAGTTGCTTAATACAATTTATCAAACCCCGGAGTGTAGTTAAATAATTGTGATGGATGGCAGTGTGTCTTAGTCTTTTCCATTTGTTAAATTATGATAGATGAATTATGCACATAAGTGAGTATCAATGAATTCTTTCTGTTCACCATGCCTGCTTCAAGAAAAACATCCAGTCAATAAACAGTCTAAATCCATCTCTATCAGAACCATACAATCAATGTTCTAATACTATGATAAAGAAGCTGAAGGCAAAAAATGCTTCAGAACAAGTCCCTTGGCATTAAGAGCGGTAGTAAAGGTATGCATGTAAGGTAACTAACCCTTTATAATACTATATATTTTTTAAATAAAGCAACTCAGACTCTAGCTGGTAAAAATGTTTGCTATTATCACTTTGTGAGAACTTCGGGGGAGGGAGATGATAATGAATCAAGCCTCCCAAAAGACAGACTTTTTTTTCTTCTAGCAATTAGCTAACATGGTATCAAAGTCACATATTGAAAATTATGTAAAAAACAATTTTTAAAAAAAGTTAAAAATACATTGGTGAATATAATAGAATATTTTCTAAGAATAACTACATTTGAGCAGCCATTAGCTGATTAAGCAACCATTAGGTAATTATCTGGTTTTTGACAACAACCACACGGAGAGTCCTAGGATGTACAGCTTGTGATTTTAATGAAATCCCAGAGCACTAAGCCTCAAAAAAGAAAATCCATACTGTCTACTTTTTCAAAGGGTTCTTGCCCTACCATAATTTTTGCATGTGACTGCATCTGATTTACAGCTATTTTGGTTTCCATGCCTAACCTGTACAGCACTCTAGCAGAACCTTTATTTGGAATTATTCCTTCAACTGGATTAGTCTTCATCTGCTCACAGATGTGTAGTGTCTAAGTTCCTGAGACAAGATTAGAAAGTGAAAATTACTAATACAGATTCTCTTTATATACGCCTGCATATATAACTGTATATATTCACAAACTACCACAACCCAAAAAATCTGACAGATGCACTACAAAATTAATGGAAACCACTCCCAATTTTGGATGTGCTGATGTGCACCAGGAGAACATCTAAGAAACTTATGGAGGTATATCAGGGAAAGACAAGTCTACAGGAGAATCTAGTCAAGATTAAAATGTGTCCCTTAAGACTTACAAAAAAGGAAAAAAGACCAAGAAAACAAAAAACATTTGATTTGACTGCACGTGTCACACATTTCAAAGATTATAGGGTATTTACTTTAACAGCAGGTGAGGTATAATTTCAGACAACTGAAGAACGGCATTTTGTATATGATTCACACAACAAGAATGACATACCTTCCACGGTAGGTTTTTTCCAAAAATAAATGAAAGGTCTCAACTTAGAACACCTACTTTAAAGAAAAAGGGGGCAGGAAAAAAAAAGGAAAGCAAACAAACCTCAAATAACTAGATTAATAACTTCACTAGCAAGTTTCTCCATCTTTGATGAAAGAACTTATGAAAAGTTTATGAAAGTACAGACATGACGCAGTGGCTCTGTCAAATCTCAGCAATTCGGTCTGACTGACAGGTATACAGCTTCACAAACACATCCTGACAGTTACACACACTGTAGCACAAGGAATCTCTTTTTAAATAAAGTTTGTAAAAACTAAAATGTGACATGTACTAGATTTCTGAGCATAAAAACCTCAGGGACAAATTCAATCTGCAATACCTTCATTTCATCCCAGCTTTCCTTAAATATATTGTCCCAGGGTTGTATTTCTGATGTCTTCTATCCAGATATAGACCTAATGTCTAGGAACTACCTTGTCACTTTGTGTCTGCCAGGAGCTTTCAAAAAACAATTTTATCTTAAATGTGAAGTGTTTTCCTGCTGGCAAAATGGCATTACATCTTGCAGAATTCTTCATTCATCTCCAGCAATACCACCTACCGTGGAAGGTTAGATCTGAATCATCTCCCTTAAAGGAAGCTTGACAGCTCATTTCAGAGGTTCCTTTCTGTCTCCAATTTCAAGCAGAAAGTAGTGTACATTCAGAAATTTCAAGCAGCTGTGCACAACTTCAAATGCCACAGAACTAAAATAACATTTCTCAGAATTAGTCTGTTAGAGTTTAAAGCATCAAAAGTGTTAAGCAATTCTCAATTGACAATGAAATTACAGAGTGCAGCCTCAGTGATGCTATATATTTAAGGTGGAAAACGCTATTGTAATCTAAAACACTATTTTCAGTTCCTTGCAACTTGCTCAGTACCCTTCCTTTAAAGCGTACCTGACAGGGGCAGTCAGAAGGACTCTTTTGATATTGCCCTCCTTCACAATTCCAACTTTTACTGACTAAACAAGACCCTGTTCCTCACAGATACGAATGTTCAAACAGGAAATAAAAGAAATTTCTGGACATAAATCTTACAGAAAAGCAAGTCAAATCATTCATTCTTGCCCCACTGGGTCCTACTTGGACGACAAAAGCTATGCATGTAGTTGAAAGCTGTGCAGACACCATGAAATGGTGAAAAAGCTCCTGAATTAGCTACAGTACAACTAGGAGAAGATTTTAACATTGAATTCAGCTGTTACTTGCTGTCCCAACAGTCCCAGACTGCCTAAACTCAACGAGGGACAGAACTTCACTGTGCATTCCTTAGAGCTATGGCTGATGACCCCAAAAAATGCTTCCATTTGACCACTTGCATGTATTAGGAAGACCCAGTGACAATCCAGCATTTCATTGCAGCACCCAAAAAGCACCATGATACGACAGCTAAGCTCTTTAAGTGTTTTACTGGATTTGCACCAAACACTTCTCACTTCAGGCTCAGAAATCAGACAGATTACGGCTCATTGACAAATCACATTCACTGCTTGCTCTGCCTGGTTCCAGGACATTTGTGGTAGCAGCCAATACTCACTAAACAGCATTTGTCTGCCCCTTTTTGTAGTAGCCTGCAGTAAAGGAATACAGACAACAAGCTTCCTCCTTTTCTTTCTCAATATTCAACAATTTCTCGCATTTCTGTAGCTTCTTCTGCGCTTTCTCAGGTGTTTATTCATTTACAAAGTCCCACAGTGCAAGAAGTTGTCATCTTATATAAGGGATGGCTTTTCTCCCACCACTAGCAGGCATCTTCAATAATTACCAGTCAATAAGCAAAGGATGTCAATTTAGTCATATTAAAATTCTTCCCAGAATACACTGATACTGTTTCCTTATCAATACTGCCTTTTTTCCATTGTCAAGGTTGATTGAAGAACAGAGGGAGAGAAAAATCATCCACCATTCTCTCCTTCCCACCACACCTCCACTGTATTTAATCCACCAGACAACAGCAATTTATCATACAACATGCACAAGATCATGAAAACACAGATTTTGTTATACAACTTCCACGTTTTACCAGATGTAGATACTGAAAGAGGTCCCTGGACTGCGTGTACGAAGTGAGTGTGCTGAATTTTCACTGATATAAAAATAGTGAAGCCTCTTGGACTTATTTATCTTTCTTTATCTATCTTGGGAAGATAAACTACTTTTTTCCTTTTCCCTAACACACACAGCAAATATCCTTAATTTCTGTTGCTGAGGTCTCTAAATGTCAATGAATTAGGTATTTATTCTGAAGAGGAGAGAGTGAAACAGAAAAAATAAGTAAGTAAATAAATGGGAAGTCTTTCTGGCATACTGCAAGTGAGTGCCAGTCATCTGAATAAGCAAGTTTATTTCAAGCCTGCTTAAAAAACACCACTGGCTTTAAAAATAGAAGTGAACTTCCTCAGATCCTTTCCTTATAGAAGGAAAATTAAGAATGCAAGGAGACATCAAAAGAGACACGATCAAAAGTAATTATTCAGCAAATCCTAAAACAATTGTTGAAAGAAATTAAAGAAAATAGAAAAATCTGTGAAATCTGTAGAATGAAAGCAGAGAAAAATCATAATTATTATTAGAGTAACTGCAAATTTTTTATTAAATTTTATTCCTTTCTGACTTCCATTTATATAGCTCTAGATAAGTTTTTATTATGCAGCTTTGAAATGAAGCTCTTGAGAGAAGAGGACATGGATGGAATAAAACCAGCAAGTACCTTTTCCATCTGCAGTGACCAATCACTGAAACAACCCAGTTTGAACATCAACTAACCATTTCATTATTTTAACCCTGAATTAAAAATAAAACTAACATTCCATCAACAAAGTGTATCACGTGAATTCCATAAAGACTTAATAAAAAATTCTTTGTTCTTTTTATGCACAGTCCATGTGACATTTTCCCTTCCTCACAAAAGCTGGAGACTTAAGAATTATTTTCATCCCACTGCAACCATTTATAGGCTGAACACTTGCAGTGACAAACACTAGGTCCAAGCTTTTCAGTAAAATGAGAAAAGAACACAGTAAGTAAATAATATAAAATGTTATCAGCAAATATATCACTCTCTTAAAAATGTAATCCCCAGCAGATTCTTCAAAAGAGACCTAATCATAATTTTCAGTTCTTCTATACAGGTCAATTTAATATAACAAAACTGAACACCAACTTGCTCCCCAAATACTGATAGTTATTGTTCACATAAATCATGGCCATAAAATATGCCCAAACTTAGCCTAGAAAGCTGTATTTCCTCTTAGTTTTGCTGGGTTTTTTCCCCCCACAAAACCATGTAGAAACAACCTCATATGTAGACAGATAACAAACTTTGATACACATTCCTGCTGTCAGTGGATGACAGCAAAAATGATCCAAGAAGCATTTCCAGTCCTTCAACATACAGACATCTCTCCAGCAATTTTAGTTACCAGAGAGAAATAGGAAATGTACAGGTTTCCATATAATTAATGCTTTTTAAAAATAAAATACCGGATTTTACCCGTACCAAGACTCTTCTGAGAAAACTTATACAAAGCCTGTGATGCTTTGTGAATCATAAAACAAACAGAGAACTTGGCAGCTTATTTAGTTGCAACAACTGGACATAACCACTAATTTCAATCCAATCAATAAAAATTACAGGTATACATAATATTTATAATAACTACAGTTGACTGAAGAACTTACAGATCTGTCCTGAATGAAGATCAGAGCAGCCACATAAATGTTAATTTAAATGGAACCTTTTTCATAGCAATCCAGCTTTTAATAAAACCAGTTAAATGTTAATTTTGTATCAAACACTAATAAAGTTTGAACAAAATCAGACCTTTTGCCTTCAAAACTAAAATGCAACACTCACTTTATACATCTTTTTCAATGTAACAATGTCATTTATTCTTCCTGTCTCAGCAATTTGCAAAAGGTCAGTTTATTACATACTCAGAAAAAAAAACTCTCAGACCACAAATTATTAAGGTGAGTTACATGACATTCCTCATGAATCTGAAGTTATTCCCCACTAAGAAGTTTTGCGGAAAAATCTTAAATTGCAAGACTTTTTAACTACAATTCCAAACTGTAAATGCTTAACCCTTCAAATATATTATGAGAAACAGAAGGGAAATACATCCAAAAGGAAAAGCACTAACAGAAAGGAATTGGTTTTTAAAAATTCTTAATTCTCCCTGTGCACTACAGAACATCAGAAATCCATTCTTTGATGATGCTGTAATGAAAGTAAGTTGCTCTGGTAATATATACAAAGCCCCAGATAAAAGCTTACAGGATTAAAGGATTACATGAAGGTTATTAAAGGGGTTTGGAAGGGAGGGAGCAGGATGCACACACTTTTAAATAATGATCATCATTCTGTTCAGAAACATGGCAAGTTTGTTTTTAGGTTGTGTTTTAGCTTTAGTAATAAATTCTCTACTTAGTGTCTTCTGAGCAAAACCAAACCAGTAATATGTACAGAAACAAGTGCTGAACTTGGTCTTCAGAAGCAGAAGATTTGTTTGCAACATAAATCTGTTGCACTGGCATAGCTTCATTAAATAGAGGTTTCAGCTCTGAACTGGCACATTATATACTGCATTTTTATCCATAAGACTGTCAAGCACCATATTTTCAGTATTTATTCCCATGCAAAAATAGATCTAAATGAAAAATTGACATATCAGTGCAATGAATTACACTGTTTATTACTTCTAAAAGAAATACTAGACTACTGTTAATTTACTTACATTATCCATATATATTATGCATGAGCTTCACAAAGTTTACAGTTGACCAAGATTAAATCCACCATGGCCTCTTATTTCACTTAATATTGAAAGTAAATCATGGCCTCTTATTTCACTTAAAATAAAGTTGAAAGTAAATGCAACTCATCATATGAGCAAACATCTTTTATAAAGAACCAAGAGATTTTTCACATGGCTCAAATTACTGGGTTTCAGATCATTCCCAAAAGAAAATTCCAACACTAAGAATATATAACTACCTCCCAAGCAGGAAATCTTTGATAAGATTGGGACCTACCTATTAAAATTATTTAAAAGACACTGGGTGCACCATACTCGTTATAGTTTTATTGACTTTTTTGGTGTAGTTGAACTGACTTTACTAAATATAAAATATTGGTCTCAGGTATTTAGAGATATTAGACTAATGGGCTATTCCTTTCTTCTAATGCAGTTGTACATTTTACAATTAAAACTTGCTTGAGAATGGTCCAATTTCTTAAAACAGTAAAAAAATAGGAAAAATTGAAAAAATTAATATCAAACATTATTTGATTCTAAACAATTCGGAGGTTCCCAGTGTACTGGGTATAGTTGGTATAGAAAAAAATTACTACCATAATTGAAACAGCACTCTAGCTCTTTGCAGATATAATGAAATACTTGACATCTCTTTGGGGACTCATTTGTTCATAGTAATTAAGCATAAATTGAAACCCTTGCTGAGGGCAAATCTGTAAACAAGTATTTACCGTAGCTAAGAAACCAGGGCAGTCCATCTGCTCTGCAACCAGCAATTAACAGCCACTTAGAATCATGGAACACCTTGGGTGGGAAGGGATCCTTGAAGGCCATCTAGTCCAACCTTCCTGCACTGAGCAGGGACATCTTGAACCACATGGGCTTGCTCAGAGCCTCACCCAACCTGATATTCTGTTCTTCCAGGGATGGGACATCTACCACCTTTGTGAACAAGGTAACTTTAAGGGTAACATATGGACTTAAGTTCAAATATTTGCTCTGCAATCAGTAAATGCATTCCATTTTACAAGTAACATATCCTGTTCATATGTTATTCAGGTCAATCAAAAACAAACAGTTGAGATCATCACTTTCCAAAAGAAGGTTATTTTGGAAGTTCACACAAAAAAAGTTTTACAGTAATGTATTTCTTCTACATTTCCTAGTACATATTACAGTACCTACCAAAAGTGGTACAGGAATTAGGGGAAGACTTTGTGACCGGGTTTTTTTGCAAACTTGTTTTAAAATAATTACTGTAAAACATATTTTTAAAATTATGTAACAATTGAAAAGATCCAGAAACCAAAACACAGGTAGTCTTTGATATCCCAATTAGAAGGGATTTGACAGCAACATTTTAAGTCTTTTTGACAATAACTAAGCTATCTTACAGACGACAAGGGGGAAAGAAAAGCCAGAAAGCGAGTATGCATGGGACTAATGAGATGTATGGGTAACCCAGATAAAAAAAAAAAAAAGTTTTACAATTAATACTGAGCATATTCATGGGAGTACTATTTAAATTATCAATTTTATCCCTCCAAAGAGCATTAACTTTTAACCTATTATTCTAATACACCCACTGGAGAGATATTCATAAGTAACCTTGGATGGGTACAAAGGATTTACAGGAATGATTTTATTAATGTTACTGGGGGCTACTACTGTAAATCATAACCAGAAAAAACCCCACAGTAATAAAACACAGATGTAACACGCATACAGTTTCATCTGCACTTACAAAACACTAATCCACTACCAAGTCCTTGTGCTGCACAGCAACTGAACAAAATCTTACCTGTGACACCAATGCTCATGCAGAAAATGTTAAGAAGTTGGTAGGAAAATTCCAAGCAACTGAGAACAAAATTTCTTCATTTCCACCACAGCAATTTCTATATACCTTACATTCATCAAAATAAGTGACAGGCTTTATTCATAGGTCACTGACACCCGTTCTGCTGGTAGGGGAGACTATGAATAAACAGGCTGGAGAGTACAGGCAAGTCAAAAGGATGTTTTTTTCCAAGCCATCCTTTCAAACCCCTGGCATAAGAAGAACAAGTGGCAATACCCTCAACACTCCAAAACCATCTTCAACTGAGACCATTAAGAGAGCTAAACAGTGGCTTGATAAAAGGGCACAAAACTGAGCTAGCCATTCTACAGCCACATGCTGCCTTGGACCTTTCCTCTGCTGGAGCCGCATATTTCATTCAACCTCACTCTTCAGTACAAGCTCAAATCTGTATCCCAAGGATCTTGCTAAAATTTTCTACAGATGAGCAGTACTCACTACCTTGATGCAGCTTCTTTTCAGTAGTTTACTGAAACACATCACTGCAGCAGGCACAACTCATAAATTATCTTTGTTGTGTTCTATACCTTTCACTTGCAGTACTTGCCCAACGTGCTCTAGTTATAAAGCTTCATACATATGGATAATGCTCCTTTGTATGTGCTAACAATACTGGCAGGTTTTCCTTCAATAAACCACTCCAGATGTTAGTCTCAGTAATTATGTCTGACATCTCTCAGCTTTGGTAATGAAATACGGCTGATACAATTCCTTGTTTGTATTTCTATGGACCATCTCCAGACATAAAAACTACGGAGTTAAAACAGCGACGTCGACGAGCACGGAATGAAAATCTGCAAAAATGAATACACAGCCATCGCTTGATTAGCATAAACAGGATAAATATGGAAATACAGTATTCTATGAAAAAACTAACTGTTATACAGTATATTTCACTTCTCTGCCTAATAAAGTGTACTTTAAAGTATCATATATACATATGCACAAAAGACAAAATTATCACTAATATCAATATCATGTAATATCTTATAAAATAAAACCACTTTCCTGCTTCAAAGAATCAAAATCCAGCTTTACACAATAGATCTGTTGCCAACAAGATATTAGAGGAAAGATGCACAGCGAAATTTCTAACCTGAGAATTACTTATTTCAATACTTGTTTTACCTAACATATTATCACATCAACTAAACTGAACATTTAAAATCCTTAGGGGAAAATGTAGCTGAACAATTTGCATACAAAAAGCTTGAATTTTGCAGATATGGTCTTACAGAATGAAGATTTTAGAAGGTATATTATAAATGCTCGAGAAGTCATCATAGGCTCATACAGTTCTTACAAGCTTTTAAAGTTATCACATTAAATGTCATTGCTAACATTAAAGTAGTCCAATCAGTACACAACTACTGCTGATGCCCAAAGTCTCTAAAGCAGGAGCTTATTTTTATAAATATAAATTGAAAATAAACACTTCTTACAGTCCTAAGCTTTCAGAGTTGTCATGTCAATATTTCTGCCAAGATTATTTTACTTCAGATAAATTATGAAGTAGTTTTGATACCTTGTATGTGGTAATAGTTTTCCAATATTTATACACAACAAAACTTGACACATTACACATATTAATTACTATGACTGCTCAGCAACATTAAATCCCATCACTAAGAAGCAACTTTTAGATTCTATCCATTAGCGCAAACCAGCTTGATTTTTTTTAAGTAAGAATAATGTAAAAATCACTTCAACTACAGACTTCAGCAGGACCGAAATTAAGCCAAAGTCATTTAAATCAGTAAAAATCTAACTGAATTATAATTCAAAGTCTACTTAATGAAAGTCAGGAAGCTACTCATATTTGCTCTAATATGCAATCCCATCATTTTCATCACATAAACCAAAACTTCAGCACACGAAGCAATGAAAGAACTTCCCCACAGGCTACATGAAGTATGAGAAATGGGCTGTTTCCTAAATTATGACTGCTCATATTGCCATTCTGCCACTTCATACCATAACCGAAAATAATTTATAAAAACACACAATTACGACAATGATATCCCATCACTGAACATTTTGTTTACACAAGCATAAGCAAATGTTTTGATCAGAAATATGTGGATGTACATACAGCTGCCCATCCCCACAGCAAAACACTCAAAGATGCTTAGAAAAGCACATGCAGTACACTGGATGGTCTTCTGTAAACTCAAGGTCATCCAAAACAGTTAATGGCTTTGGACTTCTCCACATATTTTGAGGCATTTAAGTCAGCAAATTGTTTGTTTAACTGTAACATTCAGTTAATGATCAAACAAGAAACCAGTTTTAACTGGCCACCCATGACAAAGTCTCATTCCTATAGCTTACCAGTGAAACAATACTTATGTTTTGCAAGAAATAAGGAACTATATTTTTCAAATTAATTCAGGTATTACCAAAAAAAAAAAAAAAAATCCATTTTAACATCTCAGAAGAATGAATTAGGGCTTGCCCCATCCAATGAGAGAAGAAATGTCAAAAGGAGTCAAAGGACCATTATCTGCAATTCTGAACATCTCAAAGTGCCCATCACGTGAACCCTGTTAACCAGAACTACTGCATTTAAGTGGAAGAAGTGAATTGATGTCAGTGCTGTCATTCATAACAAGGTATATGAAATGTCCTGAAGCTAAGGTGATTTTATTTAACCTAGACTGTGCTAATTGCTTCGCAGGTCATTTTATTTTTCCCTGTAGGGTCAAAGAAAAGGAATAGGAAAAGCTCAGCAGACTTGGCAGGGCATGATTTCAGCAGAATATGAGCAGCGTATTTTAGGGAGCCATTAGAAGAAATATATAAAATGCTTCAGATCATTCAGAAAGTTCAAGCAGGAAGGTGTTACAGACACTTTAGATATTAGGACACCACTGTTTTTTTTTAACTATAAACAGAGAATCACCAAGCTCACAAATAAAAAAAAAAAAAAAGCTGCATATTTTAATTATGCAGATTCAATGAACAACTCCCTGTGTTATCTTCTAGAAAAGTCTGCCTGAAGCCTAGAACCAGTCAACAGGAAAGAGAAGACTCTGAGGATTGCCCTCTGCGTGATTGCATTTGAACTTACAAAAAGTCAGCTCCTTACAGACAGGACAGCATGCCCAACAGGGCACTGGTACAGGCTTTTCTAACACTCAGATGAATGATTTCATGATCTAGGACAAAGCTGACATGTTGGTAAATGAAATTCAAAGGCTAACTTTCCCTTTGTCCATACTTATGACCCATCTTCAAGGTACAGAGTGGAAAGGGATGAACTGAATTTCTGAGAAGCAGCAGCATGTAGTGCACATCAGAGGCACAGAACTTCATCTGCCTATAGCCTAGGCCATCAACCTGTGTTTTGAAATATTCACACCATGCAAAATAAAAATATCAAATATTGTATGCTGACTATATGATAATGAAAGACGAACCACAGGAAGATAAAACAGTAACAACTACTCTTTATGGAAAAAAAATAAACTACGTGTTAGGAATACTTTACTATGCAGAGTGGAAAAAATAAATTTAAATAGTGTCATTTTCTGTGACTTCTTTGACAGGAGAACCACCTCCAGCTGAAGAACTATGTCCTGGTCTCTGTTCTTCAAATGAAGCCTTCCACAGTACTAACATGGTAGATGAAAGTGTGCTCATTTAGGATCTAAAGAGCATCATTATTTTGACAGGACTGCCTACATAACAATATTCTTGTGCTAGACTACTTTGCTTAATTGAGATCAAAAGGCTGAAGTAATGAGAGAAAAAACATTAACGCCATTGTATTCACCAAAGGTGACTGAGTGCTGTGATACACACCAATTTCTACAGCCAGAAGTTTCTGTTAAACTTTTGATCTGTGATTCCTTTCAAATAGGCTTAAGAGTAGAGCTTAAACATTTCAATTCAAGATGGGCCTCTAGAGAGAAGCCAACACTCACCACTCTGAAATTCCTCAGAAAGAGATAGCTTATGCCATGCCTGGATATATTTCTCAAAGAAGGGTTTCTTAACAGCATCAAAACATTATGAATTCAGAGAGAATAGTTTTATTTGCTCTCATGCAATACGCAACAAACCTTTATAAAAAGATCCTCATTTTTCTAACAACACAAACCATACCAGTCTTCCATTACAGGCTATAATCTTTGCAACTGGTTCAAGCACAAGCTAGTGTCAGAAGTTTATGGAAGAAATATTAATCCTTCAAAAGCATCATTACTGCCTTTTACCTTTTGGACTGTGTAGGAAAGCATGCACAAAACAAAGTCACAGCCTTCTCCCTCCTGGCCCATGTGTTCCTTCTTTACCAGCCAGCCTTTCTTTAAAAAGGCAGGTGGTACTTAATGCCAAGCTAAGCTAGCTGCATCCAGACAATAATAACTATTTTTATTACTTGCTATCTGAGATAAGAGGATTCTGTCATTAAAGCGTTCTCTTATGCAGTGCTTATTCCCACTCTAGTATACAGGCTGAGAGACTGGGAAAGTTTGGAATTGATCACTTCCATTCGTTTTAATCAACTGCCCTACTTAACTCCCAAGACTGTATTGGCTTCATTCTCCAAGAGGTTTCAATTTTGTTGATTAAAATATGCCATTTTTATATTACTTCTAATTGTTATTTTTAAATGAAGTCTTAATTTATTATGTATTTTCTAGCAAACCACAGACACCCTATGCAAAATATGAAGAGATAAACCCCTGATTCTGTTCTCAATGGAATAAATAGTACTTTGAACCAAGTTTCTGTACTCTCAATGCAATGTGATGCAAAGAATCACTAGCAGTGTCTTTCTGAACGCGGAAATATCTTGACAGCTGCACTGCTTGAATGTTGTTATGTATTTTCATTATTGTATGTTTCCAGCAGGTTTAAGTACATTCTCCAAATAAAATCCTTAATTTATTTGAACCCTGGCAGTGCTGCATTGATGCCAGCTAGACACTGGTACAATGTACGTGTACTGTGCTTTAAGGAACAACTCTCGTTTACTTGCAGGGAGCCTCTCAATGTTTTCCCCCACAGTGAGTGTGCAGAACATGATCCAACCCAGAGGAATGGGAACATGGCAGCACCACACCAGGAATACTACACCTTCAAGTAAGGACAAAGGTGCAGATCTTCTGTAACAAAGCAGTCTGCTGCAGCACTGAATGACAGCACAAGTGAAAGGTGAATACAAAGATCCAGACAAGAAAAACTGAAAAAGCTCCTGAATCATCTCAGGCTGGGAGTTTGTGTCAGAAGTAGAGTTGAGCTGGAGCAGAGGAGAGGTCTCAAAACCTCACATTTTTGACCACCAGGAGACACTTTTCTCCTGTGAGGGTGACCAAGCACTGGCACAGCTTGCCCAGGGAGGATACGGAGTCTCTCCTGGAGATATTTAAAATCCATTTGGATTGGGCATCCTGCTGTAGGGGTCCCTGCTTGACCAGAGGGGTTGGATGAGGCCACACCCAGAGGCCCCTTCCAACTTCAGACATCTGAAATTTTGTGAATTACGCTGAGGCAGAATATAGGCCAAAAATAATGTCTGACCCAGGATTTGCCTGTTACACCCACATGACAGTATTTTTAAATGCCCATTATAAACCTGAGAAAGTCTTTCACATTTTGACTGCCAAGAGATGCATACAGTATTTTACACTACCCCAAAGAGATTATATTAAATGACTATATGAAGAAATTCTTATTTTCAGGATAGTTGTAAATTCCTGTGTGACTTAGCTTCTCTAATTCCTGCCACATTTAGAGGTATCACATCAATTTTTAGAAACTCACTTCATACGGAACTGAAGTATCTAACAGAATATGAATGAAAAGAATTGGTAAATACCTGTACCTTTAATTATATTTCCTATGTGTTTATGTAGACACCTTCAGAGTAATGAAAACCTTAATTTTGTAGCTTTTTAATAATGAGTTGTATTTTATTCTAAGTTTTAACTGCAAGATTTATTACTTTTCCCTTTGAACAGATTTCCTTTCTCTTTCAATTTCCTTTCTGTACTCAATACGTATCACAACATGATACAGAAATTTTAAGTCTGATCATTGCAATTAATTTAACAATACACAGCATTACCATTCATATTCTAAAATCAAATAGCTAGCCAGTACCTTGCCAAACAAAACCCACCTAACTTACTTACTGCATACTCACAGGCATATTAAGTTTAATAATCTATTTACAAGGAAACATGGTTTTCTGTAGACACAGGAAATACACTTTCTTTTGCAGTAGTTATTCATCATAAAACAAGTATCGCAACCTGTTTTGCAAGCTGCTACTCTTCTACTTGAATTACATCTTTCAGCTTTCTGTAGCTGTCATTAACTTTGGCCTCTTCTTTATCTTCAATCTGAAGTTAATTCTCTGGCCAGCATGTTGCTTGCCGCTTTGAGGGATTAAATATAAGGGTTTATGAAGAAAAGGAGCTTTTCATACAATGCTATTACACCATGATAGCTTTCACATAAATTACAGGCTCTTGAAAAATGCATGTTAAACATACATGCTGTTCATTTAAAAATAAATATTATCATATTTTAAAATAATAAAAAGGATTATTTTAAAGCACTCACTAAATATATACACAATCCTATTAAAAGAAGCAGGCAGTAACATACCCACATTGCCAGCACAGCACACAGACACTGGAAAAGCTGTTTGCTGTTTGTATCCAGTGTACCGTTATTCTTTTGAGGTATATTCAAAACTGTACCTAAATTTTTACTTACAAAGACAATTCTCTTAAGAAAACAATAAATCTAGAAAAGCATTCTACCACTGCAGGTCACAAATCTATACTACTGCTGTACCAGCCCTTACATTTCATCTCGCTTCAGCTGCTGATGAAGTAAAACATTTATCCACAGACTATTTGGAAATTCAGGACAGTAATGAAATGGTTTATGTCAACCATAATAGAGTGTGTCTGTGCTAATGTCTTAAGATCTGTCTAACCAGTTAATGCATTAGTAGAGGAGAAATTTTGTGCATTTGTGGATAACATTTCCTTTCACACATACTTCAAAACAGAAACTCACAGATAATTCTAATGTGATAAAAATACAGACATACTTAATTTTTTCTTTTAAATGGAGCAATTTCATTTGACCCTGCTAATCTAGCTAAGTGCACAGTACCTCAGGATTTCCAATTACAAACACCTGTGAAAATCTAGGAAAACTGAAGTACCTGCGAGATGCTAACCACATTTAACCTGATGACCAGGTCATCAGTTAGGAATAATGGCAGTATCACTCATTTCCCTTCACAATATGTCTTCTATTCCGTAAAATTGAAAATTATGTAGGAAACTTCAAGAGAGAACACTGCTAGCAATTTAGCTACTGAAATATCTCCACAGTTCAAGGAATTTTCTACAGCATTCTTGAACTTCTATCACTACTTAATACTGTGCAATTAAAGCCCCAAATTCTGCCTAACAAAAAGTAAAAGATGCCACCAAAACTATATATCAGTCGATGTAACAGCAAGCCTGCCTCTGTGGAAAGAACGCGTTGCACCATGATTTTGTTTCACTGAAAATTACATTATATGCAAAAAAAAGAAATGACCTATCTCAGTATTTCTGCAAGCAGTAATCACTCAGACATGTTCTCTTTCCTAAAGTGTTCTGAAATACCAAAATAAAGACTGCTTCTAACTTCAGTTAATTTGCACTGGATTACAGCTGAGAGATTTAAGTAAAAAAATATATTATTAATATTACATCTGTTACAGATGGAATAAACATGGATAAGCATAATCTTTTCATTGTTTTATGGAACCACAATCCACCAGCAAGTGTACAAATCCACGCAATATCCCTGAGAGCTGGATTTAAATTGGGGTCTTGGAAAGAGGTGAAAGATGTGCAAGAACTTAAGAACACAAAGAATCCTTAGCTGACTGAACATATAAGCCAGCTTCTGCCACTCATTTTCAGGGATAAAGCACATCTTTATTTCAGTATAATCAACATTATTTCTTACTTGTTCCTGAATTTCCAAAGAGTACAGAGAATAAACACACAAATGGGTGCAACTGGGCCCTTGGGAACCTGCAGCTCAGCTCAGCACACTGCAGTATTCTTCCCACAAGCTCTCCATGAAAACCAGAGATGAAAGCTTTGCTGGGCTGGCTGTGAATGCAAAAGCCCTGACATTTATGTATATAAGTGGTCAGCAAGAGAAATTAACTGTCAGCAAAAGCATTTTTGTTCCAGTGTAACTGTACATACACTGGATTCAGCACTGCAGAATTAGCAGCCTACATAATGTATACAGTTCTTCATATTTTGAAAAAGCCAAATACCCATAACTTACTTTTCCAGATGATACTATTACCCTCGAAAATATTTTGAGTTTAGTCCTTTAGACCTTGGCTTCAGATTAAAAACACAAAACCTAGAAGTCGAAGCACTTCTCTTGGAAGAGTTTAGTAGACTGACACATTAAAGATTATGAAAGATGCCAAATAATCAGACAGAATGAAGAGTACGTCCTAATAGCCAGAGGTCTTTTGTACTGATCCTGTTAATTCAAAATATCTCTCCTTTCCTCAAATGTCCACCACTGACCATGCAGTAATCTTCCAAACAGCTCTACAGCTCACCTTCCATTTTTAAACGTGCTTAATCTGCAATCACAAAATTGCTGTTCTGCCCATGCACAAGAGATTTTATTTGGCAGAGTACTTCTCACCTACTTCACATGCACAAGCCAAAGGAGAAGATGGCAAGCAGTCCATCATTTTTTACATTCCTTGTTTTCTTTTAATACTACAGGTAATTACTTCTGAGCATTTATTTAAAATATAAGCTATAAAAAACACACCTCTCTCCCTGCTCACTCGTGTATTAGACCGGTCTTGGTATTCAAGATGTGATAGACAACATACAATCAGTGCAGCTCACAATGAATGGCAGAAACAACCAAGGCATAGAACTGAATTAACAGCACATGGCCCCACAACCTAAAAAAAGTTAACAAAGTACACACCCCAGCAATACCCACAATTACTACAGAATCACATAATCAATTACATTGGAAAAGATCTCTGGGACTGTTGAGTTCAGCTTGTGACCAGACACCACCCAGTAAGGTAGATCACAGCACTCAGTGCCAGGTCCAGGCTTTCTCTGAACACCTGCAGGGACCGTGTGTCCACCACCTCCCTGGGCAGCCCATTTTGATATCTAATCAGCCTTTCTGTGAAAAAATTCCAACCTGAACCTCCCTGGCACAGCTGGATGCCTTGTCCTCTTGCCCCCTCGCTGGCTGCCAGGCAGAAGAGACCAGCCTCCAGCTGGCTACCAGCTCCTTTCAGGGAGCTGCAGGGAGTGGTAAGGTCATTCCTGAGGCTCCTTTTCTCCAGGGTAAACACCCCCAGCTCCCTCAGCCATTCCTCAAAGGACTTACCCTTCAGACCCTTCACCAGCTCTGTTGCCCTCCTCTGGCCTTGCCCCAGTTCCTCCATGTCATTCCTGAACTGAGGGGCCCAAAACTGAACACGGGACTCACGGTGCGGCCTCAGCAGAGCCAAATGCAGGGGAAATAGCCCCTGGAAGATAGGACAAAGACAAAGGTGACAAGGATTCCACCACTAAGTGTCATAACCAGTCTGAACACCTTGACAAATCCCTCCAGCATCTAGGAGAGAGGGCTTTGTTACTTCAGCATCTGCTCTCCTACAGGCAGCCTGCTGAAAGCTAAGGGCAGGCCTTCAACTGATGGGAATGGAAAACAAATGGAATGGGGAACAAATGGCTCTTTCTTTTTTAACGAATTGTTTAGTCAAGACTCCATATATACTGTTATTTATTGTGGGGGTACGTGGGGTGTTAATTGAAAAGGGAAAAAATCAGGGAAGAGGTTCAAAGTGAAAGCTAAAAACAAGGTACTCGGTCACTTTGATTAACCAAGCAGCATTCACAGAGTACTTGTCTCTGAACAATAATGAACAAACACTGGCTCAGACTGTGTGTGAAATCCAGAACTGCTTACATGATTTTAAAACAGGTATGAAGCACTTGAAACTAATTTTAAAATAATTTCATATTCCCAGATCCTAAAAAGCCTATCGATTCTGAAGAACTTCAAACTTGAAACACTTCCCCAAGTGTCCTTATAAATAACTAATTTAGACAAGAATATTTTCTTCCATCCCTCTACCCCACACCTGGATGACAAACTGTGGTTGAAGCTAAGCCTGACACTTGGCTCTCAAAGGTGGTTTTGAGAGAATTAAACAGCAACAGCCAAAAAAAAAAAAAAACAAAACAAAACAAAAACAAAAAAAAAAAAAAAAAACCAAAAAAAAAAACAAAAAAACAAACAGACAACACTGAGGAATATAACACTGTGAGCTGGATTTCTTTAAAAAGGAAGAAAATAAAAGAACCCAGTTAAGAACTTCCAGCCTAGTACTATGAATACAGAACACCACAGGAAGTATCCAGCACTCTGGAGAGGTTATCCAGTGGCTGGGAGCCTGTTCTCCAACAGCAACCTGAACTCAGCCAAGAGAATAAAACAAACCAACTTTAAAGCACAAATTTACACTCCCAAAATTAAAAATTCACTAAAATATTCAACAGATTAAAATGATGTTGTGAACACTGAAGTTTCAATTAAAATTTTTGTGGAAAAAAAAAAAAGACAGCAGTAAAATATAAACATGACACAGCACATCAGCTAAGCCTGCTCTTAAATACCCAAGAGAAGTGTATTTCATACAGCAGAAAACCTAAGGGACCTTTATCCCAAGGACAATGCACTGCTTCACACAGCACAGAAGCAATGAAGACTGGGAAAAGATGAAATCCCATGCCTTACTCTCAGAGCCAATACAACTGGTTTGATTCAATACCTAACTAAAATAGCCTTCAGCTGTGGGCTGAAGGAAGCAGGTAAAAGTATGGTGGCAATTATATAACTGGTCACCATGCTAGCACTGAACAGCCCACTGACCCATTTCCAGGCATTTTAAGATATTATAAAGCATTTTAAGATATCTGCCAGGCTAATTTCCCATTAGCACTCCCTAGGCTTGTGCTGGGCACCCTGACCAAGCAACTGCTCCAGCCCAGAGCGTGCTCAGTGCTCTTAGTCAACAGTGAAAATGGACTTTGCATGGGATGCTGCAGTACCTTAAACAACCACAGCTTCAGACTAAAAAAAAATTCAAACTGCCAGGTAGCCATTACTTTTCCAGGTGAGATTATTAATGTTTTATAAAAATACCCAAACAGTCCAATTACCTTACAGATCATCCAGTTCCTGCAATAACAGATAGGTTGTAGTAACAACTGCCCTCTCCTCAGAGAGCTGAGAATTCATATGACAAAATTTACTTTGTATAAGACTGTTAATACTGGTAATTCTCCTCTATTTTCATTCCTCACTGAAGTTTTCTGCTTGCAGCTTTACAGACTGTGTGCAATATCTGATTCCTCCTCTTGCACCTCACTTTACTCTTGTGGGCTGAAATCCTTGAATTTATCATATTTGCTGAAGACATTCATTCAGTAAAATCAAGGAAAAAAGTATTTTACTATGTATTTTTTGTGTATTCCTTCTTTTATTAATAGGAAAAAAGTCCAGAGCATCAAGTAAATACCTTAAGGAAAAAAATACAAAAACACGTTTCAATCAAAATAACTTGTCTCCAGAACAAACTCACGTAGTTTCTCCTGGAAACTGAATTTTCAGTTAGTTCTGTTTGAACCTGGAATTTGTTGGATAAAGGAAGAGAGGGTCAATCTAAATCTCAATTCTTCATGAAGCAGAGGATGGCTTAGTGTTATGTGTCAGGATCATAACCAGTTTCAAGTTTGTCAACTGCAGTTTCTCTGACAAGGGCTGGTAACAAGTCAACTTTTATACTTTTACCCCAAGGCTCATATAAAAATTCTTGAAGGAACATTTAACTGACCTCACAGAGCTAACTCAGTCCACTCTAAAGTGATAAATGACCAGCTCTACAGGGCTCCACTTAGGAGAACTTTAAATAGCACAGCTGACCACTAACACTAAAAGGTTCTTTAGTTTTGACCCACACTTCTCTTGTACAGATGCAGGGAAAGGAAGGAGAAAGGATTTTATCCTGAGGGCAGAAGAGAGATGCTGACTGAAATCTTAAACGATGCTTCCACTTAAAACATAAGAGAATATGCTTTTTTTATGTTACTGAGAGCAATAAATATACTTACTGCATATTTAACCTTGACTACTGAAGTTTTCTCAAAACCACCTGAGACACAAATATGGCAATACATAGGCTATAAATTTTTTCCTGGTCACACAGCTCAAAGGTTTCCAATCTAATTAAAATTGTTGTTGATTTATTATCAGTTCCAATTGACTCTACTCTCTATGTTGGCAGCATTTATATTTTTTAAGAAGTTTGGGGAGGATTGTTTTGTGGTAGGGTTTGGTTAGGGGTTTTCTGGTGTGGCCTTTTTAAACAACAATTTATTCACAGCGTTATAATTAACAATAGATGTGTAACCAAGCCATCTTTGCTTATAACATTGAAAGGATGTGCTTCACTCATTTGAGTAAAGTTGTTTTTTCCTGATGATAAGAAAGTGCACTAAATCATAGGTATTTTCAGAGGGGCAAAAGTATCTTTAAGAATATCTAATTTACAAATTATAGAAATGTGTCATACCAGCTGTAATTTTATATTAGCTCTGAATTTCTTGTTGGAAGTACTGAAAATAAAGGACAAGTAATCCCTAAGACAACTGTTTCATAAGACTGATGTATTTACTAATGATCTTCCAAAGTAATCTTTTAGCATTCCTATTCCCAGGTACAGCTATCCACCTCTTCACACAAAAACTTGGGCTATGACTACGTAAAACACAAATGTAGAAAAGATATCTACTAAGAAAAGTTGTTGATACCCAACTCATTTATTTCACAGGTATGCACTATATGAACCTTCAGAAGACACTGGAACATTTTTTTCCCTGAACAAATAAAATGTAGCATCCAACCATTCCCTTAAAAAACACCAACAAATAAGCAAACAAAAACCCCCACCACTCAAAAAGCACATTCACTCAAAAACCACAACACACCCCCACATAGGAGAGAAAAGTAACCCAGAAATGATGGTGATGTTACTCTACCAATGTTCTGCTGGACTCAAAAGTGTCAAAGTGAATAATTGATCGACTGTGACACGGCAATAGCTGCAACTACACAGCAAAAGAGAGGGAAAGGTCCCTAAGGACCTAAGTGCACATCTCTGTAGTGGGAGCAGCTGTAATAAATCTAAGCTGACAAGTATTCAGGGACTGAAGCAATGTTCCATCAAATATTTTTAAAGTCAGTTCCACACAAGTCAACCCAGCTTTGCCTGGAGATTTATCAGACATTTAGCTGGTGCACGTGATCACTTGTTAAAGTGAAGAGGAAAGCAAAAGAAGTGGACAAATGAGAGACACTGGACCACGGCAGAATAAGATTTTAATGCCCAAGGAGGAACTTTCACATTTCATTAAAGTTTAGAAAAATCTAAAAAACTGTTCTCACGTCTTGCATTTTTAAAATATCTTTGGCTTTCTCTAAAAGGTTTTCATTTAAGGAAAATAACTGAGTAACTATTTTCTTTATTTTCCTAAAACTAGAAATGTGTTCCTATCAAGGTTCTTTAATTTTTTTTTTTTAAGTTGCTCATATAAGCAGTTCTTTATGTCCTAGCATAATTGCACCTTTTTTGTTTCTGAGGTTTTACAGAGGAGTTTGTTAAATGCTGCTGAGAAACCCAGGGAAAAAACCAAACAGAAGTAAGACATTTGATTTAAATGGACTTCAGGAAACAGTACAAAAAAAGTAGGGTATCAGTCATTCATTCGTTCAAGAAAAATCAGTTTACTAATACCCTTCACAGCTTAAGCAAAAGAGGAAGAACAATCATGGAGTTAATGTTCAAGAATCAGCATTCTCAGCAGCCAACTAAGACTCTTAAATACTAGGAATTCTTCAAAACACCTATCAAAAAAAAAATCCTCATGTCAGCAAAAAACCTCTGCATTTGGCAACAAAAATAGATATATCACATATTCAGCTATGACAGGTTGAGGCTATCCTTCTTCCATCTACAGCTCCAGGAGAAATGTAAACAGCCCTCAAATGCTGAAACTCAACGCAGTTCAAATGCAGACATCACTAACCAAACTACGCTGAGATCAAACCTTCCCCAAATACAGAAATAGAGAAAATGACAAAGCAGAGAGTGGAAGGAGATGGTGCAGGGGATAGAGTGATATACAAAGGAATGGGGGGAAAAAATCAGCTAATGGCAATAAAATAAGATGAGAAGGTAGAATTCTGTACCATTTGACAAGGAACATTCAAGGACAGAGGAGCTGAGAATCAGTGGTATTCCAGACTGGAACAGATTGCTCCCCAGAGGTTCATGTTTGCAAAATTTACTGGATCTGAGTCAACTGGTTCAGGAATCCAGGACTCTGAAGGTATTTCTACAGAAAGTATTTGAATCTCACTGCCAGCAGGAAAATTCTTTGACTGTTTGATTTGTTTGCATCCATATTTTCATATCCGAGTTTGATGACAGCCATCTACTGACAATGAAGTTTATGGAGTGAACATAGATGGATAAACTGTCACACAAACTGACATCCACAGTTTTACTCATCCGATGATGGAAGCTGGCACCAGCTCATCTGTGTGAATAAGAGAAGACAGCACAGGGTGGAGATGTATCGTGAGGGGCTGTAAAGTCCCTGAACACAAAGAGTTCATAATTGATGAGGTAAAGATGTAAGAGCCAGATGGATTTCTATCACACGGTCTTTCTTCATCCTCATTTATGTTCTCTCCTGTCGAAGTCTGTGGGAGCTTCTGGTGTCAATGATGCAGTGCTACCCTACCTAATAGCCATCGTGGCCAAAATGCACCACTGCATCTGGAGCCCTACTATTGCAAACCCCATGAAAGGACATGCAATTCTAACTCTGCTAAACCAAGACTACTGCAGTTCACAAAGAAAAAGACTACACCAAGATGACTGAATCTGAGTATCAATCTTTTTTTTTGTTTGTTTTTTTGAAGCTTTTGATTAACTTTAGAATTACTAAAGTGAATAGTTTCAGAATTTTAAAATTCACAGGTAAGCATTTTTATAGACCAACATGTATCAACTGCACCTGATCAAACCTAATTATCATAAAATTATTTGAATTTCAAGGGACCTTAAAAATCACCTCATTATAACCCCCCTGCCATGGGCAGGGATACCCTACATTAGAACAGATTGCTCAGGGATCTATTAAACCTCACCTTGAGCATTTCCAGGAATGGGGCATCTACAATTTTTCTTGGCAGCATGTTCCAGTGCCTAACCACCTTCATAGTAAAGAATTTTTCTAATTTCTTTCTTAAATCCAATCTAATACTACATTCTTTCAATTTAAAGCCATTATCCCTCATCCCATTTTCCAGGACAATTATGTATCATTGCTAATTTGATATCTTTGTTACTTCAGACCCTCCAGAGTCACTGTAGTATTTATTAGTCTGTGTAGATATTAACATGATAAGAAAAGTTTTTTATCATCAAAACACAGAATTATATGCATTTTAAATCAAACTATGGAGGAATCAGGGACAGATCAAGGAAAAGCAAAGACTACCCATTTATTTCTGCTTTATAGAAGCCCAGCAATGAAAGTGGTGCTGACACTGTGCAGCTGCAGCACTGTATCTGAAGAGGTTTCCAAACAGACTGAACTGCAAAAATACTAATGAAACCACTCACTGTCTCTCAGCTCTCTAAAAGCCATTATTTAAGTTAGTAATTTACAACCTCTCTATAATAAAGAGTCAACAGTAACTGCATAAGCTAATTCATCCCATACTAAGGAAGGTGGCAAAGAAAAATAAAATGTGTGACCCTACAAGAAGTCTCTCACCACTATCAACTGGAAAAGCTAAAACAATTAAAATTACACAAGTTGTCTGATCTCAACACAAAGTCAAAAGAAATAATTCAATCCCCTTGTTCTTTGGACTGAGTTGGGGTGCTTGATTTTATGTTAACTGAAGAACTTACTTTCCATGATCTGCTCTAACTAGAAGACGATGCTTCAAAAGAAGGAAAGAGCATACAGTGAAATTGATTTCAAAATTAGTTTTAGCTCTTTGTCGCACTTGAAAAAGCTATGACAACTCAAGGTTGCTGTCATTCACAGAAACACTATAACAAAATAGAGTGGCCAAAATTCATTTTAAAACAAGAAATATATATAGATAATTTTTGTCTTTTTCTGTAGTCCTTTTCACAACGGCTGAGAGGCAACATGGACATTGCCTACTCCGGCTACTGCAAAGCAGAGAAGGAGCTGTAATAAATTTTGCACTTGTCCTAGAGAGGTTAGAGGACTGAGTCCTTATCTTGAACACCAAACATGATTAATTTGATTCAATGGGACTACTCACATTAGCAAAAACATTTTTATATATGCCTGTTTGCAGAGTTAAGACCTAAAGCAATTTTGTTCTCCTTGATGTTCTTTCATGCAGAGGCCTTTTATTTTCCATATATAACATTCATATTTTATACATGGCAGCTTGGAAAGCACCCCTTTCATCAACCTCAGCACCCTTCTTAAATCCTGTAAAGTACTGTTGCTCGTGTTGGAATATGGCAAGACTGTATTCTGCACTTGAAATAAAGGAGGAAGTTGTTTGAAAACACAACTGAGAGGAGTGAAATAAAATGTATCATTTGGTGAAGAAATAGAAACACGTATGATTCATGCATCTTTCATGGTTTTATATCACTAGAAAATGCTTGCAAAGTACACATATATTGTGTGAGCCAGACTCAGATAATTTAGGATTAAAATCTGAATAAAAATAAGTAAAATAATTATCTGAATAAGCAAACATTAATAGGAAGTAATTTCCTTCATTTTCACTTCTCTGGATAATTATACCTGTGGGCTATTATGAATAATTTATGTGATGGCATTCGGTTTACATGTAGTCCTGAAAGTCTATGCATTTATAATATGATCATTCCAAATAATTCTGGGGCAAGTCATGCCTGGTAAGTGACTTCTGCACAAACAGTCTTTCAGCCTTAGGATACTTTAGGCTTCTCTTAATGGAGCAACACACTTCACAAAGGAAAAAAAAAAAAAAAAAGAGAGGAAGAAAAAAAAACCCTAGAAGTATTCTTAGTTTATTTAAATCTCTCTCCCGCAAGTGGCATTCAATAATTCATTAAAATCTTGTAACTCCAAACTTCCCTTAAGCTTTGCGAAATATTGACTAACTACTTTATATATTGATCTTTACGGTGATTAAATTTTTAAGGCACTTGAGACTAAATTCTGGTAAGGGCAAGATCCTCTTTTTCCCAGCAGCACAGAAATAATGTTGTGCAGCCCAACCCCAAACCATTCTGAGCACCCTGCTCTAGTTTTAGAAGTACAACATTGATTCAAGAGCAAAAAAACAACTCAGAAATCCAGCATAGTATTTTCTGACACAGTGGAATATACGGGGACCATTTAAAACAATGATATACCATTCTATTGAAAATCCTATTCGCCAACAAATAGTCCATTGTACACATACTAAAAAAAAAAAAGCCAACAAGAATATGCAAAAAGCCTTCCATTTTTTGGCCACAGTGAATTTTAGTCTTGACCAAAGATGAAAAAGGTACTTGCATGAATACAATAGGACTACACATTCTTTCCTCTCAAGATCACTCTGCAGATTTGTAAACACACAGTACTTTGTCTTCCAGCATAAGTAAACTATATTTAATGATTAGAGGACTACTGTATGAAGAGATAAACTAGAACAAAAGACATTCTGTAAAACACAATTCAGTCTTTATGCATAAATTAGCCATTCACAATAGTGGCGCCTTGTAACAAATTTTGGCCGGCCTTTAAAGTTAAATTTTTATAGCCTTCTTTGTTTCCAACACAGTTACTGTCTTTTTATAGCACATTTTACTCTTTCCTTTTCAAGATGCAGTGGAAATAATAACCCAACAACAGAAACTGAGTATTTCAAAGCCTCTAAGTTTATTTATGAATTCTTCTCCGCTTTAACTGTGTAGTTCCAAAATATGTCTATTGTGCTCCTGTACCCTTTAAATTCAGAGATTTGATTTTGTTGCTTTATACATATTTCACTTGTACATCTGAACCTATCTTCAAAGTACACTACAATGTACCTTAGAAATTAAAAAAAAAAAGAAAAAAGGAAGAAACATATTCCTGACAACCATCCAAAGCACTGACATAGCTCCCTCTTCCACCCACTACATTTTGCTAATTATATCTCAACAGCTCAGCTCTCTCAAGATAGACAAGGAAGCAATGCCACTGCCAGGCAAAAGAGCTAGGGGCAAGAGAACATAAGCAACCAAGGGAACCCCATGAGGGAGGAGAATCAAGAGATGCTGAATTTTGTAACAACTACCAAAACCCAGTTCAACTGTATGTAAAGATGGCACGCGCTCCAAACCTGTTCTGCAGCCACTGTATGCCAAGAACTACCGCGTGTATTCCTTCTGTAAAGAAAAAGGGTGGTACGGACACAGATTTGCTGTCAAAGATGTGAGGAGAAAAATGCCAGTTCAAAATAATACAGAAAAGAACACTCTGAAGTCTCCTCTTAAAATAACCTCCCCCTTGTATTTAACATCCTCCATCTCCTGCTACCACATACTTTTGCTTCTTTCCAACAAAAACATGACCTTTTGAACTTGGACTTGCATATCTCTCATACGTTCTCTTTTCAAGATCTTCCAGTAACACCAAGAATCTTGTCTACCTCCATCCAGAGCCACTTCCAATCTCGTAGCAGCTTAAATTACCGAGCACATACCAAAATAGTGATTTTTATAAACAGAGTTGGTACTACATCGGTAATAAAGTCAGTAACCCTTAGTCCTGCCTGGAAAGGGCACTGAGCAATATCTACCCTACTTGGAAGCTGTTGATATAATTGAGAAGTACATCAACTTCCTTTCCAAAAAAGTAAAGGTCACTGGCCAGAGAACACGATTCCAGATGTCCTTCCTTGACTTTATTGTTTTCCATTTTGCTGCAAGAGTGATTACACATAAAATTCTCCTTCCATAACATGTGTTACACCATATCCAAACATATGCTTAAATTACTTGTAATGTTGAAGCATGCTATCTAGTTTCATAATCAAAGCTCTAGTAACCCACTCATCATAAATGAAACAAACATTCAAGAATTTTAATACAGAGACTCATTTAAGGAAATAAAGGAGAGAAACAAACAGAGCTACACAGCACTTACTTGTGATATAAATCAGTAAAAAAAGAGTTAATTCTGAATGGGAGGAAAAGCAGGGAAACCTAACATTCTGCTTTAGTTCTGAATCAGCTATGCAGGCGATCAGATTAACCCACCCATCCTTTGTATCTATTGCCAATCCCACACTGGAAGAAAACCTCCTCACTATCAGTTACACACCTGTAATAGCTAGAACAAATTTCTGTGGGCCAGACATCCCTACATGTTACTTTAAACACATGAGAAGGAGAAATATTGATGCTCTTCCATGTAATGGTTCTCATGACAGTATACCTTAGCTGAGTTCAGGCCCTCCTAGCAGAAAGGGCATGTCAAGAGGAGAAATGGTAAGACCAAAAAAACACCATGTTCGACCAGATCCTAGTAAATGCCAGTATAAAAAAGAGCATTAAAAGCAAAGATGATTCAGGGAAATTGGGCTTAACTTTAAGTGAATGTTTGTTGTATTATGTAGTTATTAAAAAAAAACCCAAACATAATACAGCATCTTCCTCTATCACCTTGTACTTGCAGCTGAAATGAGAAAAGTAACATTTGATGTCAAGCATTTTCTATTTTATAGGCTACAGATGCCCCCAAACAGTGTGCAAGTTCTAACAGAAATAATGATTTTTCATTATTACCTAATAAGTGTACCTTCAAGAAATTAGCAGTCTTAAAACCGCATGGCTATTTCACACGAAAAACTTCAGTAAACTGGATCATCATTTAATCTTAAATTTTCCCTCTGAAAAAGGTATTGTCCAGTCTCCAACTACCTATGCTAGAAATCATAAAGAAGCAGGGTGATATCAGAAAGCACAGAGATTCTTGGAGTCCTGAAGATCCAGTTAGAGTGCCAGTCATGGTTTGAGCATACTCAGGAAAGACAAGCCAGCTCCTGAAATGAGTAACAAACAGGCAGCAAAAGCCAACAAGTTTCTGGATTTGAAGCATGGTAATACCGAACAAAAATAAGATGAAGGCTACTTTAATATTTGCATGTAACCTTCGTCTTCCAAATAGAGAACTATTTAAGAAGGCAGTTACATGGTAAATCAATTTAGCAAGCTTTTGGTAACTGAAGACTTCACAGAAGTTTTATTTGCACGAGGTATTGAGATTCATGTGCCTACAGAAAAATAATATACTTCAAAGTTTCTTGGGAGTCTAAACCAACAGCAATTTTTGCTACCTCCTTAAGGATTTAGAATCATGATCCAACAGAGACTGGTTTTGCCTTCTTGTTCAGGTATTATTCATTAAAGAGAGTAATTTTGTAAATCTCTATATTCTTGAAGTTAAACACAAATGCACAAGTGCAAGAGAATCATGCTTGTCTGACTGAAGCATCTATGATTAAGCAAATATAATATCCTGCCCTTATTTCCACATTTAAGGATAAACATGCCTTAAAGCAGAGGAAAATACAGCTAGTAGACAAGCAAACATTTCAAATTCATGTTTGCAAGTAAGTAAAGAATAAATGCTTAAGGAAGAATATATTTTTAAACCAAAAGACAGTCAACACAAAAAAGGTTTGACAGATTTATGGCATTGCAGTATTTTACTACATAAATACTCAGAACTAATGCAAATAATTTACCAAAAGAAATCCAGATTTTCCACATGGGAACCTGGTGCTGTATCATCACATATGAAGTCTAAATCCTATGATGTACTCCTCCTCAGAGTACAAATGTCTGGAATAATACAATCTGAAATAAGTAATTATTTTAATGTAATAAGAAATATTATCTGCAAAACTCTTGCTAGACACCCTGTACTTTAAATGGTCTATTAAAAAGGAAAGCTGGCTTATCTAGAGATCAGTCTTTCAAATTAATACCTTTTATGTTCTAAATAATGTATTGTATCTAAGTAGCAGAGAAATTGGAAAATTTATGAGTAACATTATAGATGATTATAAAAAATTAACCTTTCCTTTTTCTTTCTTGAAGGAATCTAGCATACTATTCTTTTTTTAACACACTCAGTAAAGCATCTTCAAATGCTCATTATAGTCTCTTTTATACTTTACTATTAACAGCTTTTCTGCATTAAAACTAAACATGCAGTAGCATTATCCTTTTGGGAACATACGTGATTTTACATGCTGCTTCCATCCATACAATGAAGTTGGAGTACCAAATCTGTCACAGTGGTCAGGAGAGCTCTGTAACTCAGTGTAATGAGTTTCTCAATGTAATAACAGACTTTATGAGAATTTTCATGTTTTCCGAAACAGTGAATTATAGATAAATAAAATACATACAAGACTGCAATATCTACACAAAGCCCAAACCTTTCTCAATTCTTCAGAATTTTTCCCACGGCAGCTCAATATGCAAGAGGATTAAAAAGCATAATTATGCAGACACTCAAGAATGAAGATCTATCCAGACTAATACATATTTTGGTACGTAACACTTCCACAGAAGAAAACCACCTTAACTGTGTTGTATACAAAGTAAAAACTGTATCTTGAAGGAAAAGGGAAAAAAAAGTAAAAAAAACCCAACCAAACAAAAAAACATTACCAAAAAACCCCAAAAACCCAAAACCAAGAAGCTTAAGTTTTGCTCACATTATTTCTTAAGACACCCCTGTTAGTCAGGAGGGCTACAGTGATTGAAGGCAAGAAGGCATACATTTTTGTCCTGTAAAGCAAATAGAACTCTTCATGAAACTTGAGTAAATGACCCTGCACTACCAAGTTCTTCAGCAATCAAAGCCAACAGTGGATGAGCTTTTGCTTCCCGTTATTTTAAACAATACAAAACAATACCAAAGCTCACACGTTCACTTTATGACTGAGCAGGCTACAGTCTGTCTGGTCTTCAGCTTGCAGATGGACCCTCTCAGCTTAAATAAACCTCTAAAACTCGATTACAGTTCCTCTGAACTGCATCAAAGAAGTGCATTACCACAGCTCCATAAACTGTTCTACACCACATACTGAAGCACCTGCAGGGAGAAGAAGCAAAACACCAGAAGTCTCATTTCCTTTTAAATCACCCTTATCACTGCCATTTCATACCTTCAGTGGGTTTAAGTAGAAAAAATATGTTTCCTATTCCAAGATACTACTTTCTTTCCCTTTTCCAATTATGATTTTGACGATATACCCATACTCAAAGCATGGGATAGACTACTTGACTGTAGAATTCTAATGGGTTCAGGATTTTTGACAGTGGTACTGTGATCGTAGTAAACTCCGAAAATAATTACAGAGCAATAAGTTAAACACCTGCACATCCTTGGGTATTGATGCTTCATTACAAAAGAAAAAAGGAAAAAACTCCAACCACCCAAACAAAGCCAAACCAAAACAAACAAAAACCAACCATATCCCCAACACTTTAGAATGATAGTTGCATAAGGTCAATGTCAATTAAATCTTAACTGTTCCTTTCATGGTCCAGCTGTTGAGCCTCCTATATAATTCTCTAGAATATACAGCATATAAGATGAGTAGTGCAGCTTGTATTTGTATTCTGTCATTCTGCATTAGTGTTGTGTACAGAAAACAAGACCCAAACAGTTAGTGATGAGTGAGGTGAAGAAGGGAAACAAAAATGTCAAATGCAGGAAGAAACTGTTAAATGGCACCAAGTGCCTGGGTGAGGTGTTTGTCTACCCATGTGCTGCTTGTCTTTCTCAATCTATCATCAGAAAGGACAAGGAACCTCAGGAGGAATGAATGTCCTAAGTCAGAAGGATGGAGTGGGCTACATCCCTGACTGCCTCAGGCAATAGCATGCTTGCCCTAAACTGTCAGTTTATGGTCTTCACTGCAATCTGCCTCCTGTCAATGTAAAATTCAGAAATTGAAATCAAACATGGCTTGGAGCCTTCAAAAATAAAGACTATACCTCTCCCTCCCAGCCGCTTCCGGGGGAAAAAAAATTTAAAAAAAGACAGAACAATGATTACAGGCATTTTCAGGGAGATCAAAGCATGGGACACATATTCAAGTACACCAATTGTCCCATTTTTCATACAGATTGATGCTGAGAGATAAGACTGACTGGAAACAACTGGCCCAAATGACCATCTGACCATGAAAGAGAAATATAGGCTAAAGTTTGAAAGGAAGTCCTAAAGGAAATGTAAGAGAGAAGCAGCACTGCCATTACTGTCATTAAGAAAGGTGTGGAATAACAGAAGTTGATCAAAATAGTTACAAAATGAGAAAAGACACAGAAACATGTTTAAATTTCCACATGTCATTTCATGATAAGCAATGAGAAGACAAATAGGAGGCAAACTAACAGGCAGCATACTCACTTGCTCTTGATGAGCAACAACTCCAAAAGACCACAGACCACCTACTTCTAAAAACAGCAGCATCATGAGCCCATGATAAGCAGTTTATCCTAGTTCTTGTCTGCTTTTTAAGTATTTTTCTTCTTGTATCTGATGCTGGTTGTCTGAGCATATTACAAACAGAAGAGGTCTATATGAGTGTTAAATTCAGAATGGCTTTTTCACTTTTACATCATGAAAACATAAGAAGATTATATTCTACTTCATCAAAGAATAGTGATTTAGTTTATTTTGTTAAATCTTTCTTATAAGTGAGGATTTTAAAGAGTATTTTTTACATTTTCTAAGAATAATTTACAAATGAAGGCACATTATTAATATTAAAATAGTGCAGAATGTTTAGAATAGTAACAGAAACCATGGATGTCATCCCTTGGTCATCCACAGACATAAAGCCAAAGCCCAGATACAACAGTATTTTATTAAGAGAATCTAAAATTCACAAATGTTTACTGTAGTCTAAGCCACACTGGGGTCTCGCACTGAAAGTATTTATTATAGAGAGTCATCATTAAGTACACTGTTCATTAAACCAACTGCATTTTATTTAAGATCTCCAGTAAAGACTTTCACTCACAGCCACTTTACAACTTGAAAAATAGTGTTATATGACTTGTACAGTCAGAAAAAAAATCAACAACAGAAGAATTTGCAAATTTTATATTCAGAAGCACCCTGGATCTACTACTTGTTTTACGGAACCCCACATCCAGGCTATCATCTAATTGAATGTCAGCACAGGAAGATCATAGTTTAAAGCATCTGACACATGAAGTCTACATCCACATGACAAGGACGATTGTTGCAATCTTTTGGGTTTTACATGCAACCTATTTAGAACTCGATACTGTGCCACAACAGAGCCTACTGTTATTCCAGGAGAACTATCTTCCTCTTCTCACAACAAATCACCAGAGCCCAGGCAAGCATATGCTGGTAATTTATGAACAGACAGTGTAGGTGAGAGGGATGCTTAAAACACACCAGTTCTGGCAATTCATGCCCAACTTACCAGATGCTTTAAGCAGGAATCAAAACAGCCTGTACCCAGAACAGTCTTTGCTGTCTTAAGGGCAACTGCATCAGAATCAACAAGATTTTTTTTTTAATAGCCTCCAGAACATTAAGTAGTTGTTGGCATAGGTTACACCTTGGCAAAGAGGCAGGCTTTAAAGCTGTTACTGACCTCAAAAGCTGACTGTGTAATTCTGACAGGGTTCTGTGCCAAGCCAGGCCATGTTTTCACTTTCTCCCCTACATGATAAGCAGAGCTTCCAACCAAATATCCATATATAAACAGGAAATAAAACAGTTGGTGGAAGACTGTCACACAGCATGAATATCTGTTCTGGATTCCTCTAACAGCGGTGTTTAGTACAAGCCTGAAAAAAATCATACAGCTTAGTTTGTCAACATATGTATTACTATGAATTTTCAATCTATTTATTGGCATTAAAAGATGCAGAAACTGCTTAGATGGAAAGTAATTCAAAGAAAGGGCTATTTACACACAGCTTTTGATTTTTTGTGCTGTTATTCCTATTATTTGATCCCATCAGGAAATAGCAGAAGAAGATGGATACAGCAAATACTCCTTTTTTGTTTAGTTGGGTTTTTTGTTTTAAATATAAATTGTCCCAATAGCTTGAGTTGTAGCTTTTGCCACTTACAGCTGTAAGATAAATAGTGTGTGTGTATCTCTACCCATTTTTACCCTCACCACTCAATCATTTGGTGTGATACCCAACTAACACCATCATATGTGACAGAATATTCTGAGTTGGAAGGAACCCACAGACTCGTCAAGTCAAACTCCTAAGTGAAAATCCCTTACTGGAATTACACACCTACTTCCCCCTCTCCCCCATAAAAAAAAAAAAGGTTAAAAAAATTAAATATAATTATCCACCTTCTAAACTCCCCAGTCTCTGACAGTTCACAGGCTGCAGCGTTTGGCCTTTCAGCAGCCCCTCTACTTCTCACTGCCTCTACCTCCTCCCAGGACTCTGCTTTTGCATGAGCACAAATGGCAAAATACAGAATGTAAGGGTCACTGATTACATTTAGGGGAAGAGATTTCTAAGGAAAAAATAATTTTTAAGGAATCCCCCCAAAGTGTCTCAATATTCACTTTTACAAAACAAGAGCAAATGTAGTTACACAGTGAGGTTTGACATTCTATCTCCATCAGCACAATATTCTCAGTGGGAAAGGGAAAGAAACAAGACAGAGGCCCTAAAGGAAGAAGTATGCAGCCTCAGTAACTTACGACACATGATTTCTCTCCTAGCAAGACTAATCTCCATTTCCTCTACTAAGATGGAGCTTCTTTATGGAACACTTCATCTACAGCAGGGGATTATTGATTCACCATCAATCAGAAACAAATTTCATTTTTTATTTTTTTTTTAATCCAAATAGCTTTGAAGATAGAGATCCGCTGGATACGCGCAATAAGATTGCTTCTTACTTAGTAGCTTACTCCCAGGTGCAGAAATAACATCCCAAATTTAAAAGTAATTCACCCTCATCCCACCATAACTATATATCTGTCTTAACAATATGATCATCATTGACCACAGGTAAGATTGCCTCAGGTCAGGTGAATCTGCAATGATCCTGTGATATAAAAATAATTTAATTTGAAGGGAAGAGAAAGCCCTATAAGATACATGTGAAAGACAAACTGCTCAGTCTTTCCTTTTAACTCCAATAATCATAGAAAGAGCAAATCACTCTCAAAACAGCCCTGGCTTTCTAAATGAAGAAGAGTCTCTCACCCTGGCCCCAGAATGCCAACCAACATAGCCAAGAAAGGCTTTCAAATAACCAAATGAGGAAATGCATCTTTTTGGTGGTTTGTCCAGTATAAGCAGATTCTGATTATAAAAATAAAAATATTCCACTGGCTGTTTACTTAATTTATTTTTAAAATATTTTAAAATAAATTATTATCGATCAACTAGTCGCCAAGCCTGGATCATCTCTGAAGCTGTAGCTAAGGAAAAATACAGCCAGCCAGTGCATAAGGGCACACATTAACAGACAAAAAACTGAAAACGCACCCAACACCAATTTTAAATTTGAATTCACCATGGTGCTGCTTTTACCCCAGCAGCTCTGATAAGTTGCTCAAGGTTCCAGTTAATAAAAGGTCACTCTGTAGCATTTTTTCCCCTTATTTTTTAATGTCAGAGAAATCCCCAGGGCTCTTGCGAGTTGCTCTGCAAATGCCGTAACACGGAATGGAAGAGAACAGCTTTTGGGCTGGGGTAGGCATCTGTGAGAAACCAAACCCTCTTGGTCCCCAAGGTGACAGTGAAGATGAATTCACTGTACAGACTCATGCAGACAGAGCTACTGAGGACTATGACAGTCTCCTTTCAGTGCTCTCACGCAAAATCTGCAGAATGAACACTGCTTTTCCTTCCACCTCTTTGTAGCGTACACTAACCATCTAGTGTTTCACCAAGTCAAAAGAGATCGGTGGGAGAACTGGAGAGGACAAGGGCTGAAAGAACACAATTACACCAGAATCATACAAAAAGAGTAACTTGGAAGACAAAGAGTTCAGCACAATAAACTAATCACTTCCAGACTGAAAAGTCTCATGGAATAAAACAACTAGAGTGCTGTTATGGAAACAGTGAACACCAGGAAGACTGTAATTACCCTCTGAAGAAATAACAGAAGGAAAACAAGAAGAAAAAAATAATTAGAAGGTAAAGTCAGCAAGTTGAAAGATTAAAAATCAGTACTTATTGCTGAATGAAGAAAACTTAACTCTACTTCCATCTTTATATATAACAATGGTAACAGGAGGTGGTTATTCAAAAATACGGAATCCATGAAATTGGACATCATGACACTGTCCAATCCACTCCAGTTTACACTCATTATGTCTTCCTATTTCCTCCCATTAAGGGGAAGAAAAAAGAATCCACACACGACAAAACTAAAGAGCTAAGGTACAAAACATTTCAGAACAAAATCAGAAAGGCAACATAGGAACTATATCCAAGTCTGCTTTGTGCTTCACCTTATCATGGCCAAATAACAATACTCATTTTTCCTCATATTGCGAATACTGAAATAATCATCCATATCTGTCTCTCCTCCACATCAGACAGCTGATCCTGAAAGCACAATCAGAAATAATTTTAAACTCTGTGCAGAACTCCACGGCCCATACACCAGGAAATGCAACTACACTGGCTACCTATGGTGCTAACACAATCCCAGAGTAGGATGACCTTTATTTATCTGAAAGTTCCCCTTTCTTCAAAAGAGATGTAGGTCACACTACTGCAGGTACAATATGTGTGATGCTACAGCTGGTGCTCCAGGTATATAACAGATGAACAATTAACACTGTATTTCTACTTTCTCAGGCATATTGCAAAGTTGCCATTAGCCAAAAGCACAGAAGAAAGAGATTTTCACAATTAAATTATTTTTGGGCATTTGTTGCCACTGGCAAGAAGTTCACATAAATGAACAATTTTTACATCATGAGCATATAATTAAAAATTAATAAATATATCTTTGCTGAACAGAGCTCCCTCATCTCAGTCAACCAACTGCTTTTATTCATTTACCTTAAGGTGTTTTGGATGTTTTTTATGTTGTTCAAGTTCTTAATGACCATGTTTATTCCAGTAAACAATTTCTGCAGAAGTAGTGCCATTATACCCAGCCTAACTAGTCAGAGGTACAGAGGATCACCATACGAGTCAATGAACTCAACAGATAATGGAGTCTAATAGTAAAATGTTCAACTAGTTGCTGCTATTTTCCAAATAAGAATAACAACACGTTTGTGTCTGAAACAGACACAAACAAAATTCCACTTGACTTTGGCTTTGAAGGGTAGTTTTGCCTTCACATCAGGTGATATATTTCAAGATAGGAAAGCAAGTATGTTTGCTTCTCTCCCACCCACCTCTGTATTGCATCCAAGCACAGATCCATTTGGCCCTAACAAGGACCCAGATAGGACTGCCCTCACTTAAAACCCACAACCCTTCCAGTATTGGAAGATAAGGCAAGAGTATGTTTTGGCAAGTGGATTTATATATATATAGGTCATGACTGACCTGGAGGCTATGTTGTTTTGGCAGTAAAATAAGAAGGAAGCCCTCAGCTCCTCATTTTCTGTGAGGTTTGAATGCCAACCAACTGACCTAAAAAGCAAAATATACTGAAGAGGCCAGTGAACCTGGAAGCAAGAGCAGTGGCCAACCTGCAACAAGAAGTAGTCAGATATAATCTGAGCATTACAAAAAGCAGGCAGAAACTATCTGATCACATTGGACAACCTCTCCTTACTCCGTGCAGCATGATATCTCTTGATATTGGAACTAATACTGTCAATACAGGGGAATTGAAACTCATTTATGCCTGACTGTGATTATAAAGTAGCCAAGTTGCTATTTGTCATTCAGTCCTATATGATGTCTCTAACCTCCTTGTCTCCACATGGGAGCCAAACAGGATTGTAAAATTTATCATTTCAGCCACTACTGCATTTACAGCATTCTTCTAAAAGTACTATTCAATCAAAAGGAGAAAGTACCTATAAATCCTCTTTTATCTCTATAGTATAAGAGCACAATAATCTGTGAGTTCAATATACTGTGTAAGTTACAAATTAAATCAACTGTTAGCATTTTGAAGAGTTCTTGTTTTTAAGGCTCACGCTTCAGTACAGAAATGAAACGCCTCATTCTAAAAGCTTATAAGGACTATAAAAACTCCTCTGGCTTAACAGAACTACTGTGCTTTATAAGAATCAGACATTTTGAATGGATTTTTACATTAATAATAATAATAATAGTAAAATGCATCTATATTAATATTACTAAAAACAAAACCAAGTTTCTTTCAGTAAAAATACGATATCGGATGTGTTATGGCTACATATTAAGTGTTTAATACAACAGGAAAGTAAAAACACTACCAAAAATAACACAGCTATTCCTCGAATTTATGTGAGTTATGCAAAGTTTATCAGCTTAGAAGTACAAGATAACAGAGTTTTTGCTTGATTTTAAGGCTATCAACTACACACTGTGTAGCTGCTTTGGTTTACAGTTATACCACCACTACTGTTAATGACACTGAAGCCTGATCCATCAGAAGCTAATCCTGAGGTTTAAACAAATGATTCCCTATTATCTCTTGGCCTTAAAATGTGCTGCATCAGAGATCTAATGGATTAATGAAACACTGCTCTTGCTAATTGCTGACATGGGAGTATTTAGGGAACTGGGGCAAGCACACAAAAATAATAATAAAAAAAATTAAAAATAAGAAGAAAGAAAGAAAGAAAGAAAAAAGGAAGAAAGAAAAAGGCTTTCTAGCTTTCCTCTGCAATACAGTAATACAGCACTCACAGAATGTCCTGTTGTGAAAAATCACTAAACCTACACTTTATCACTTGGTCCCAAAGGCTTTTCCCTATTAAGTGTTCTTTGGTTCAGCAGTTGTACAATCAACAATCAAAGATACTCAGCACTGACACAAAAGGAAGATGAAGCACTACTGAGCTTCCTGTAGAACTATGCAAGGAGAGGCTAAGGAAAATGAGAAAACTCTTAACCTTTCTAAAACTCTATGCCTGGTCCCTAGGAAGAAGTGCTGGACCATTTACAAGAGCGCACTGTTCAGTCTTACTTCTAGAGACATAAAAATCCAAGTTGGGTATTAAAAAACAATTTCACTCAACAGAAATCACAGCTTTTCTGCTGAACAGTGTGGTTTCATTGTGAATACCTATGAAGGAAGTGGAGATGTTTTGTTAAGTCCCTAAATGCACAACACCTCAACTGCTGATGATAAGCGTACTGAGCTCTCACTAAGTTAATCAAAATAAACAAAATGTGATGCAAAAATGGGCAACATACAGATTACAAGACAATATACAATAGATTTTCTTTCTGCTTAATGAAAAAGCACCAGACATTTTCTGTGATCCACCAAACACCGATATGCATGTTCATCTGCAATATCACAAATTACAGAAACAAGTGAAAAAAATGCTTACAACATGGTTGATGATCATAAAAGATGGCCTGCCTCCCTTGGACAAAGGTAAAGTATTAAACTAAATTAATATTTAACAACATTGAGAAGACATGCTTAAAAAATATCCCCTCTTTTGCCTGCACAAGAAGAAGACGGGATCTTGAAGGACAAGGCAACACAGATGAAATGTAAAGAGAGTGGATCAGAAAAAAAAAAAAAAAAGGAAAATGTAAAATGTATGTATCTTGCTTCTAAGTTAGGACAAATAATTAATGCAATTAATGAAATAAACATATCAACTAATTCTTCGTGATTTTATGCAATGACCTCAACATACAGACATTCACCCCCAAATTTAAACTAACGTAAAGCTAACATGTAAGGTTTCGGCACCCTATGAAGTTTAGGACTTCCGAAGTCAGAAACCTCTTGAACTGCCAACATCTGCAGGTCAAATGATGCAGCATCAGTGAGAGGCAGCATTTCCAAGGAAAGCAAGGGCATGTGCAGCCTGTGCTACACATACCACCCCAGCTTCCCACAGCCTGGGCTGACCTGGATTTTTAACTTCACTGCAATACTGCTTTCACACATTCAAAGTGAAATAACCACAAATACCACAGCATTTAATGACTGGGTATCCCACAACCATATCATTGCCTTTACTGTGGTTTGCTACCCTGACCAGAGCGGTGGAAATTATTCCCCACCGCTAGTAGATTACTGCCCATAAAACTCATTCCTATGAGCCCAAGAATTTGAATTCAGCAATAGAAATCCCAAGAGAGCATTTCCATCTTATCCCAGTGTTGGGGGTTGGTTTTTTTTTTTTATCCTTTCATCTCTGTTTGTGGAATTTTTTCCCACTGACATCCTAAGAAATACTGATGGCTAGCAATAGGGAGGCTCCCTATTCTTTTTTGGAATTTCTCTTGCAGGGCAAGGGGGGAAGACAAAGAACACCACAAAATCAGGGGCAGGTAAAGGAGAGTTGGGGGCAGATGTTCGCTCTCTCACTCATTTTGGCTCTGGGAGGAGGACAGCCACTGGAAAACCTCGCCCTGCCATTCCAACACCGGGAGCTGCCTCTGCTGGTACTGGACCCAAGCATCCTGTTGGAACACCGGGACCAACACTGCCCTAAGGATTTCACAAGCAGAGCCTCTCCTCCACCCTATCTATCAGGACACAGCCTCCATCACCCCCAGCGCTCCCGCAGCCCCGCGGGATCACCGCGTCTGTCCCTGCCCGCCGGGAGCTGCTGGCACTGACTGCCCATGGGATGGGAACTGCAGCACAGGGGAAAGGTGTCCACAGCCAAAAGAACTGCTGCTGGGGTCCTGGGCTGTTGTTGGTAATTTCATAGCTGACGTTGTTTTGTTGCCTTGTTATATATATATATATATATACATCTATATGCAGTAGTAAAGAACTGCTATTCCTATCCCCATATCTTTGCCTGAGAGCCCCTTAATTCCAAAATTATATTGATTCAGAGGGAGGGGTTTATTACCTCTGTTTCAAAGGAAGGCCCTGCTCTTCCCTAACCCACACCTGTCTTTTTCAAACCAGAATAGCCGGAAAGCATATGAGTGTTAAAACCCCAGAAAAAAGTGATATTATAGAGATCAGCCATCTTTTACTGTTATTGTATAGTTAATGGAGCTTCTTGTCAGTGTTTTGAAGAATGCAGTTCTAAGTGAAATGTAAGAAGTATTTTTTAACTTAATTCCTTCACAGTTTAAAAGCAGAGAGGTGAATAACACGCAAAGAATTGTGTTGGAATTCTGATTTCTCTTACCATATACATCTCTATTAAAATATCATTCACATGCTCTTACACATTACTTTCCCATGTTGTTTTACTGTTTGACAAATATGAAACTCCACCTGTCTTAGAAATCAGTATGAAATACCATTAAAATTATCTACTGCAATATCTGACATTATCTGAAGATTAAAAAACGTATTAAGATGCTTTTCTCTAAGAAAAGAGCCAAAGTGGAAAGACTTGCTGCTCTACATTTTTGAATACACACTACAACAGGATGAAGAAGAATTCTGAAAGCCTGAAGTTAGGCTAGTATGCTTATAATGATATTCATGAAAAACTTAACACTTAGAGGTGGCTAAGGTGGTAGAAGCAACTTCCAAATATCAACATTCCCAGCAATATTATGGAATGTAGTCTTTTGCCAGAGGTGAAGAACATCTGAGTCCTACACTTCTGGCTGTCACTTTCAACCACAAGCAAGTAAGGAAAAAGGACTACTGGAAAATGGAAGATCATTGAAGGCAAGACTGGAAAACAATGAAATAGTATGTTGAATTTACATAGAAAAATGTGTTTGAATTTTAAAAGGATCTTTCTCCTTTATTTTAATCACCTGAAATTATTCCCCTGGTGTTGTGGTATTAAAAGAGTATCTAGAAAACAGCCAGTAGACTTCAGCCTAGGCTGCAGTTCAAACCAACGTTACGTCATGGGAACTGCTGCAATCCAGCAGCTTTTCCATCCCAGTAGTGAAATCAGGATGAATAGATACATTTCGTTAAGCGCAAGTAAAATGCATTTTCCTTCAGAGAGTAAGATAATTCAGCACTCCTAATTATGCATTACAGTTTTTGGTTTCCAGTTCCCTTTGGCTGTAGCTATGTCAACCATGGTAGAGATCTCACACCAAGTCTTTGCTTTAATGACTCTCTGCAGAGAGTCTTCTGCCATGGAAGTATGAGAGCCAGCAGGTGCTGGAACATCCGAGTGAGGCTGTAATTACACACAAATGCAGCGTGGAACTGGAGGAAGACAACCCATGCAGGCAAGTTACTAAGCAACTCAGAGACATCAACCACTGCTCCCAGCATGTGATTCCAGCAGAGCACCTGCAGGCCAGCATCCAGAATCATTCCCAGCTTTAACCACACATTATGGGCCTGGCCTAGTCTCTAGAACACAAAACTGAAAGATTGGAAATGTCTCAGTACAAGGTATGGAAGTAGTTTCATTGCGTTAAGATGTTCTTTGCCACATCTATGACATTTAGAATCTTTAAGTAATGGGATTTTCATCTTTGTACCATATTGAACTTTTAGCAGATGCTTATCTTTAGTATATGAGAAGACAGGGACAGAAACTTATTGAATATATTTTAGATATATCAAAGGTATCAACTTCATCCCATGTAAGCTTCTGCAATTTAAAAAATTGCAGAAACTTCAGCAATATTCTAATTCACTTCCTAGCCTTTGTCCAGCTGTTACCAATCACTTAAATAAATGCTTACAATGAACGGGGACTTCCTTCCCAGACTACATTTCAACTGATTTTAGCAGCAATTATTTTCTGTGCCTCTTGCTGTGGGAATAGTGGTATAAACAATTACAGCAGTGAATGACTAAGTAGGCAGAAGCTGATGGATGGCAGTAAAGCTTACAGTCCTATAAAAATCTTCAGAGGAAAAAGAGAAGAAACTTTAAAAAGGGATGCTGTGCAATGTCATTTGAACCACACAAAAAGCCCTAAATCAGAAATACTGTAATACTTAAATAAGGTGACATATTTATTGCTTTGAAAACTCGTCCTGTCTCTTCTTTTTCATTCAACAGGTAAATTAGTAGAGCACTTCTAATGTCTCACAGCATTTTGGCTAACCTTTTCATCTATTAAAGCAGTAACAATTTTAACTGAAACTATCATCTAAAAAATAGCAAATTTGGCACTTTGCAAAGATCAGATATGAAGGGTTTTTTTTTCCCAAGGGAAAAAAAATAAAATATTCCTTACTTGCTGTAATTCTCTTTCAGATCACACCATGATAGAGATCCTTTTTCTACTGGGAAACATTTAGTACTTGAAATCCATCTGCAAACTACCAAAAAGGTATTATTTCTTCTTATTTCACAACAGCTCTGTCAGAGCAAACACATCACCAACTAACATTCAGATTAATTACTTGTGGTATTATATCTACTCCTGACTAGAATGGTTACATTTTGATTTGAAAGTTTGTGGCTGGAATACAACCAACCCAGTATTATTCAGCAAAACTGAACCACAAGATATGTAGATGAAACCATTCCGGGTTGGTTTTTTTTTTTTTTATCCCTCTAGGCCAGTAAAAGCTATTTAATTATTTAAAAATTCAATTTAATTTTTGAGGACATATACACAGAGAGAATCTTCAGAGACAATAGTAGTGTCTCCTCTGCTTAATTCAGTTCTTTTTATTAGTATTGCAGTCCTGATCTTTTCATTATTTGGACTTTAATCTGCTGATTACTTTGTTGAGGTGCGTTTATTAATGAATGCGCTTAGTGCCCCCAATTAGTGCCTTTAATTATTGGTTCCTTGCTGTATTTTTCCTTCCTTTTGTAGCTGTCTTTGGTAGGCAGCCTTCAACTACTTTTTAGTTTTTTCTTGCACTTTTCTTAAAGATAGCACACTTGCTTCTGTAATGACAACAAAAGTATATTTATCACAGCAGCAAACATTAAACAACACTTTCATAACTGGCATTCTTAGCAAGGTCATTACTTTCAATATTGTTCCTCGTTCCCTTGTGCTTTATCACCTTTGAGAGGGATGCTCTCACAGCCAGACCCTCATTCACATGCTTTATTTTCACTTGCCTCCTCTCCATGCTATACTGCAGCTTTTGTAAAAATCGTGGTGTTATACAGACCAGGTAGTGACACATCTGTTTACTCATATCACCTCTGATTCTTCCTATGAGGAAGCTGATTGCCAAGGATCCAGTGAGTTATTTGTTAGGGGGAGAAGGATGGAGGTGTGGGGATTGGCAGCACTGAAATTAATTTTAAGTCAGCTACTTAGGAAAACACTTCTCTTTCTGTATTATAATCTGACAGGGCTTTTCAGCAGGGGACACCTAACTCAGAAATTGGTTGATTCTGCAAAACTACAGAACACTGACCTTCAGAAAAGGATGCATAACATTCCAGTTCTCTCACAATTTTTCAAGGCAAGGATGGCTATTAAGGAACAACCAGATCAGGAAGGCCTGTAGCCTTCCTGAAAACCACTGCTAATAAAATATTTTTGTTTCATACACTAGGTTAACAGTATACTTCAACTGCTAGTCAGGTAGATATTCTGGCATAGTATTTTATTTCAACTGTCTTATCTTGCCTATCTTAATTTCTGAACAATGACAGCATTCTGGAAATACATCTAGCTGACCTCTGCCACTCCTGTCTAACAAAAATTAATATTGACCTCAGAGTTTTCAACTTTCTCATCATTCAGAGTAAAGAGAGAAGCAACCTTTCTAAAAGTAGCACTCTTAGAAAGAAATGCCATTTGACAGGAATGCAACCAGCCTTCACAATTACTCTTCTTTTATCCTCTACCAGTCTATTTGGGTAGGCTTTTTAACTACCATGGAAATATATAATCCATGTTTTGTCATGCAGATCTCCTATGTGTTTTTAAGCCAAGACCACAAAAGCAGTGGCAGACTAACCAGCTAATCATATTCTTCAACTTACAACCTCAGGCAAATGATCTCCAATGCTGCAAAACATAATCTTCATCAAATCCAAATAAAAGTAGTAATTAATTCAGTAATGTTAACATGCAGAAGCCTAAGAACTGTCCTGAGGACACAGCAGAACATTAAATAAAAACATAAAAACTAAAAACAGCCTTAAAAGAAAATACAGCAATTAAGAGACAAAATCTCTTTCTCACAAGCCCTCTCCCCTGCACAACACCTAAAAGTGAATTTTAGTTCATATATTTAAGCTTCATCAAAGTTCAAGGAAGAAAAATCAGCACTTTGGCTTCTTTCACAATGGAACAAACAGAAGCTCTAGGAAACAGCTCAGGATTTCCTGCCGCAAATCATCATATGTCATCACAAATTGCAGAAAGCAGGGTCCCCATGTTTCCCTCGTTAGCACCACTGTTCCCCTCTGCCCCCCACTAGGTGTGACAGAACTGCACCCTGATGGTTCCAGGTGGGCGAGCAGCTGGCCAGGACACAGCAACTCAAACCTGGCTCCTGCACTCAGCCACAAACTTTCACACAGCTGGCAGGAACTAATCACCTCTTCCTCTGAGTTTTATACAGCTGATAAATGTGGAAAAGGAGGTTCCAGTGTTACAAAGAGGGGCTGACAGAGCTAGAAGCAGAGAGCAAGTCACAAACTGCAGCACTTGGGACAATATGCCGCAGATCTGGCAAAGCTAAAGCTTTTGTTTCTGACTCAAGGCTTAGATAAGAAGTGTGTACAGCCAAAACAATCCATTCTTGATTATGCTTGGGATTTCCTGACCTTTCTGTTCACATAGCACACTTTCTGTCAGTAGGGTGGAAGATTACCAGCCACCAGTTTTCACTGCAGTTATATATCAGTATTGATCACACAGTGTATAATCCCATACACCTTCATTTGCTTCCAACGCATTTCCCTGGTCAAATTCCAGAGAAAGTTGGCTAAAACTGCCCAGCTGTAATACTAAAGAACAAGCATGGCCTGATGAACCTGGTGAAGTTACTGTCTGCTTTTGATCATTTACTAGGGCTGAGAAACTCAAATCCAGAAAATTCCATCGTTACACAGTCCTTTTAACAAAGATGTAGCTTTACTTGCTTTAGCCTCCATATATTCAAAATGCTAAAACAAAAAATCCAAGACTTCAGATATGTTAACTGTGTCATAAGACAGAACACACTGTATGTATTCTCATACAGTGAAAAAAATTATTTTTTTAAGTAAATGAGGATGTTAAACAATTATTAACATGCCACAGGCAGCTCTACTAAGATCACATAATTTAGATTTTGCAGGACAGATGACTTCAGCAATTTCTGAAGCATGCACAGTACTCAGGAAATAACTACACAAGAACTGAAGTCCTGAAGTACCAACAAATTTCAGGAAATGAAGCTGTAATCAGTAGATAAAGCTGGAATGACACACAGAAAAAAATTTAAAATTACAGGAATCCTGTTGAACTCTTCCTGGATCCTGAAGAAATCTCCAGTGAGAGAAATGCTGCTACACAAAGTTCAGTTATAACAAACTACCATAAATTAACACCAGTTTATGGATATTACCTTAAACTGCAGCATGTGATTGAAAGCTAATTTATCAAAATGTAAGCTTTGATGTACTTTTTTCATGAGGACTTTACCATAATGTATCACAAAAATCAGAATAATTAATTTCAAAAATTACCTTTGCTAACACAACTAAAATCTAGTCAAAGACATATGGTAACTACCTGAAAAAAAAACCACCACAAAACACTAAGTGTGCAATGGGAGGACTTAACAAAAATGTTCAATAGAACACTGTTAACAACCTTTCAGAAAGCTGCACCATCCCCAAACTGGGTTTGAAGATAATTGAAGGACTGAGGAAGAGACATTAAGTAAGAAAGAGCAACCTCAGCAACATTCACGAAGCCAGACACTAGTACAGACAAACATGTAGAAAAACTTGCACTTAAAAGGAAAGAATTAATACAGAGAACAAAGACCTCTATGCCAGGAAGGAAGGACAGAAAATACCAACAATAACAATGTTTAAAAACAAACACAGCAACCCAAACAAGTAACCCAGAAAATTAAACAATTGTGGGCTCTTCACAGAACCGTGGGGCAAAAGAAAAATGTGCACTGCCTGAACATTAAATTCTGGGGGTTCAAGGAGGACTTAACCATGGAAGTTGCTACAGCCTAGATTATGAAGACAGACCAACCAATCCACAAACTCCTGACCCTATCCCCTTCTGGTGCTATCATCTACACATCACCTAAAAATTTCCGTAACCCCCAAGCCAGATTAGCTTCCTTTAAAAGGAAAGAGAAACAAAAGAAGGAAACTGGCCTTTTAACAGGCAATTAATAATCTTTCACCCTTTCTTTTTTTGTTCAACAACACTTTTCTGTATCAAATTATTCTTAGGCCTGGAACACAGGGAAAGTTCTTGCCTAGTAAAATCAACTCCTCCTAACAGCAAACTATGCTGATTTTCTGAACAAAAAAAAATTCCCCAAGATCTCCATGACAAAGGATAAAGACTACACCCTAATCAGGATACAGAAATGAAACGAGACGTGTGGATACTACTACGCAACAGAATGCAGAAAAACTAAAAGTTGTAAGAAGGGGCAACCCTTGAGGTTAAAAATATTTAGATCCCAGGACTATAATTAGTAACCTCTGGAATTTTTTATGAACTCTTATCTAGCAGCTTCCAACATTGCATAAGCCACCGTGCTGTACAAAAACTCGGCACTAAGTACATGCCATGATACATACACAAATTTCTGCTTTGCCAAAACAGAGTTATATACTCAGAGTTATATATCTTTATCACATCACCAGCAGTTTCAAGGGCAAAGAGGTACAGAAATCCACTGGTTTTGTAGCAAAGGAGTAATGGCTATTATATTATGGGTATGAGAAAGCAGGACCCACTTCCAAGTTTCTAAGCACTGTTATTATCCATTACATGAATTCAGCAGTACCACAGTGGACCTTTTATTTTATAATATTACTTGGGGGTTGTTATGTGGGAGTATGATCCTAATTTTAAGATAAAAATTTATTCATGTAATATTAAAATGCTGAGCACAGATAACCAGAAAGCCATCTTACACCAACATATAGAAATCACAAATTAATGACATCCTTGAAATGTTCGTCTTACAATCTTTAAACAAAGTAACTGATAAATGCAAGTAAAATATCAGCAGAAACAAAAGAGCAACATAAGGAAGGCTGGGCTCTCTCAAAGGTGAACAATTATTCCTTAAATCTAGCACTAATAAGACTATAAATTGCCAACAGCAACGGAAGGAGAGCTATGAATTCATCAAGCTGGGTTCCCTCTTAGCGTGAGTTGACCCTGAGCTCAAAATTTCCTGTTACACAATCATAATGCAGAAGGCCTGGAAGACTTCTGTGGGAGACATACATTAAGTGCATTGGGTTTTTTTAATGAAAAAAGCTCCACCACACTGACTCAGTCTGCCTTAAAACCACCTCAACAAAGTTTTCACACAAACTGGCTAATACTGGTAGATATGGGAATTCTATTATTGTATTTCAGAGAAACAGAGACTCGCATGGAGCCAAACGTTTGCAAGACCATGCAGACTAACCTGCATTTGCTAACATTTTACATTTCCAGAATAAAGAACAACTAATTTGTTTTAATTAATACTCTTTTGTAAATTATTTAACACTGTATAATATACCAATCTAATTTGTCAAAATAGCTATTATATTTGAATTAACCAAGTTCCTTTCAGCACTGTCATTTGATATGATTTGTGTTTGTGTGAGACCCACCCACATCCCAATGACACCTGTTCAAACAGCTGTAATTTCACCACAGCATTTCAGATTTCCCCTTTCTTCTTTTACAACTGCACTGCAGAGGGAGATACTGAACATCAGGGGTTTGAAATTATCAGAGCACTAAACTGCCCAATCTAATATGCAGACAGAGTGCTGTTCTTGTAAGATTTCGATTTCAGAAGTTTGCATTTCTTTAAGAAAATAAATCCCCTACCATGCATGCGCTCTCACGGCAGCTAAAACATTATCTTTTTGCCAACATCTTCTCAATGTTAATCCAGTGATTTCATCAGCCAATAATACTTGATTGTTCATCCCTCTGCAAGTCTATGCAACTGAATTGCTAGAATTGTATCTTGCCTATGAGCTCACAGGTCACAGTCAGCCACCTGAGCAACTATTCTACTTTCTGGTTGACTTTACAATTCACCCAACCTCTAATCCACAAGGAATTCATCCCAAACACTCTGCAGCGATACGAGCAAATAGCTAAAAATGCCTTACTGCATGAGTTCCCAAAAGATGCAAGGAGAACAAACCTGTCCCATTTCATATTCCTGATTTCAGAAGTCTTGTGCCTCACTTCACGGCTGAGGAAAGAGTGCTTGACCTGGAAAATAGCACTGGCTTTCTTTAAATGGGAAGAGAAGCTTGTAAAAGCTGGCTATGCCCTGAACATATGAGCAGAATTGTAAGTACACTATTTCTTGGATAACAGGAGGTGACCAGTCTTTAGGTTCCCAAGAACATTTCAGAGTTTAGCTAACGAAGTCCCTGAAGAGATGCTCATTTTTAAAAGGCAAGTAAATGTAACAATATCTCAGGTCGAGGTCTGCTGACTTGAACAAAAGTGCCCTTACTTCCACAGCAAGAGGTCACTAAATGGATCGTCTACCAAAGGGAAGCCCTGGGAAAAAAAGAATCAGGTGAGTGACTAAAAGACACCATGTAGCTCTCAAAGGCAGTTGGAGATGGACATAATTTTCCCATTCTCCCACGGGAACTGTGAATTCACCTACCATTTGGACAGAGCACTTACAGCAGAGTGCACATATCCAGATGGACACTTCAGACAATACCTGAAAGCCTTTTGAGGAAGATTTACACTTTTCTTTGGGGTGCCCCTTGTTAATACAGCTCATTCTTAGAAATAAGCAAAATGTTTTCAACTGCTACATTCTGCTTTGGTTTTAGCCTGCTTGGAAGCAGGTACTGCTCAGCACAGCAGTATCTTCTTATCCCGGCAGAAGACTTCATGATAATTTCCATTTATTATTAAATCCCACAGACAAATTTTTGCAGAAAACAGCAAGGGAAGACCAGATGAGAGCGGCTGTTCCTTTTACTGCAAGGGAATCTGATCAGAGGGGTTCTGGGTCTACTGGAGTATATTAGCTGAGAGAGCATTTATCAATTATTTGAGGGGACCAGTGGAAAATACAGGTACAAATTCAGGCTTTCATGATGTTAACACCTGTAGTCATAATAGTTGAGCCTTTCTGTCAGACATGAACTTTAGCTTCTGAAGTCTTGGGATGCTAACTTTTAAGGGATGAGGGGCAAGGAAATGATAACCTAAAGGATTAAAAACATAAAGGTCAAAAACCTTCTATTTTTGATATTTCAATCAAAACTCTCAACAATAAAATAAAGTAACACTTTTTGCTTTTTCTAGATAACTTAGCAGACTTAAGTGCACAACAGACAATTTTGGCAGAATAAACCAAAGAATCGTTAGAGGGAACACAAGCATTAATGAAGCTCTGGAAAATCTGCCATTTTATACAAGACCTATGAAGTCCAAATAACTATTTATTTCTGCTTTGGTTTCTGTGGTAATTGACTCATTTTCTAAATAATTTAAACAACAATAAGACTTCTGACAATAGGTAATTTCTTCATCTAGCAAAAAAAAAAAAAAAGCATAATGAAACACAACAGAGTAGAACCTCAAAGTGTAAAGTCAAATTAGAAATACCTATTTATTTACATTATGTAAGTGACAGTAATTTACCACTAAAACTGCTACCCCAGGATTTGTAACCTTTAGCCATCAGACAGATCCCCTGTATCAATACCTTTCCACATGCAGGTCCAAAAAACAGCATGAAATATAATGGGAAAGCCTGCATAGGCAACAGAGAAAATTAAAATCTAAAAATCTATAAATTAATTGAATTGTTATTGGACCTTCTTGCAGATGAGTCATAGCACCAACCTGATAGCTTTCAGAGGAAAAATTAAGAGAAGCTGAAATTTAAGAGTTCCATACCAACACAGCAATTAGCATGAGAAGAAATTAGATTAACTGAATAGACAAGAATCTTTTTAAAGCACAGAAAATTATTCCAAATTTGTGCCAATTCAACCAGAAGAGTTTCTCGCATTACATTTTGACCCCTGTAGTAAAGCTTCTAAATACTAGGTATCTCATTAGCAGGTTTAATAAGAAATTTAAAGGGAGTATTGGAGGGAAAGCTACTGTACTTTTTTAAAATTGGAATCCTAAATAATGTTGTTTCACTTGGTGGAAAGGAAATCCTAGGATATGTAAATCTAATACTCTTCCCATGTAAATCCTGTTCTTCCCAGCCTTTCTGCTGCCATCTCCTTTCAAGCAAGGATCTACTCCATACAGTAACTTGAAACAAAAACAAAACAAAAAACAAACCAAACAAACCAAAAAAAAAAAAATAAAAACCTCCACCCTGAGGTCGAAGCAAAACTGAAAATCTGATTTATAGGTAGGATGGGGGTGTATTCAGAATCACAGATTGGGTTTTTTATCAAAATATCATCATACAGCAAAGGAATTTAACAGCAAACATCTCAACTACATCTCAAATAGTTCTGATAATTGCAAGCCATCCTCCCAAATACAACATATCCCTTTTTATGAAGAATATTTTAGAATCTTAAACACTTCACTACAAACCTCAAACAGTCCCACTAGATTTAATTTCTTTTCTTTGTGTGTGTGGTTTTTTTGTTGTTGTAGTTTGTTTGGGTTTTTCTTGCGTTTTTTTTTTTTTTTGGATGGTTGGTTTTTGGTTTTAGTTGTTTGGGGTTTTTTTTGAAACTTCTGTAAATGCTCCCAGGGGCAAAGCTCACACAAAAACTACAGAATGTCTCGTGGTACTAAACCTTCTGTGAATCAAGCTTTTAGATACTTGCAACGCTCTGCCATCAAGACGTTCATACAACTCTGAATTATTTATTCATCAATCTCTGTGCAACTTCCCAAACACCAAGGAGCCCAAGACGATTTCAGCTATTTGATGTTACATCTTCTCAAGTGGCTGAAGAGGCTATAAAGCACCCCATTGCTTAAGCCTGCCATCTCAGTTCCATTAGCAGTAAAGACCTCTCTATTCAAACTGCTAAGTAAATCCTCCGAGAGAGCCGGGGGACTGTTTCATGCTTGAAAGCAACTGTTAAGAATTTGACAACAACCAAACTGTTCCTATTTAATCCTTCTCCCAAGGTAAAAAGAATTATAGGTAAACATATGCCTTCATTATTTGCTTTGCTGCATTTCAATACTCAATCCCACACAAAATTGCCAGCCAAGGATTTAATGCAATCTCTTCTGTATTTCAGAGCTATTGCCATTACAGAAAGGAAAAAGCTTAATAAGAGCTGTAGAGTTGGTTAGCAAACAACTCTATTTTCTATAACACACACTAGAGATTTTGCAGAGGTAACTTTAATAATGCAAAGAGTTTGAGAATTTTTTCTCAAGTTAGGATTTTCAGGTAAACCAGAATAGTTGTTAGTCCTTTCAGTCTGCCAATCACTGCTTTTCTCTTCAATTAAAAGAAACAAAATTGATCTGTTACAGAGTACAACTATTCTAGTTTTAGAGCATACACAGATTTTACATAAGCTTTCTTTTGGGTTATTAATATGCATTTTAATCAAACACTAGACTATCGAAGAAGTGCTTCTTAGATACACTCTGGAATGCATTAGAATGAAAATTTCAAACCTTTGGTCAGGTTTAATTCAGGAATCAAAGTAATTCAACATTTTTCAGAAACCAACACTGTTACTTACTGATGTACAGTGCTTTCACCCACGCAGTCACTGTCTAATCCTTCTTCTTTATTAAGAAAGATGAACCATTACATATAGAGAATAATGACTGAATGAAAATAAACACACACATTCTGTGAGGAGAAAGTATATTAAGCCAATTATTATTTCTTTTTAAATTGGGGGTAAAAAATTATCCCCAAAAAGCAGACAGCCTTTCACAGGAGTTTATTTTGACTGCTTTCTTGTTCAGAGACAAAACGAGGACTAATATTAGATTGAGGAGTATATTAAAACACACAAAAGAAAATCACAATTTAAAAGGAAGGCTGTGGAAAATTCACCAAACATTAGAGACCAAAAGCTAAATCCAGGTCTCTTATTAAATTTCATGGACTCAGATTTCCTATACAGTACAGCAGATGTATCATTTATGTACAGTACAACAGATACATCCAAAATAATCTATACAGTTAGTTATACCCTGTCAGAGGAGTTTAATGACAAACCAAGGGTGAATCATACATCTAATTAACACGGGATAACCAATCACTGGAAAAAACTAAACCCAAAAATCAGAAACTTAAACTTCAATGCTTACACTAAAAGTCAAAAACGGAATCCCAAATTATTTCTCATACCATGCATCACTTCCCATACCTCACTTTCTAGTGGCTTTCCCACACACATCTTAGTGAGCAAAGCCCCTTATTAACTTTAATAATACTTCCTACAAGTAAACAAGGAGGTTATGAAAACAAACAGGAGACTTGGAGACACTCAAACAGTTACTCTAAGTCTAATTATGCTATTTAATGGAAAAGAAAGCCTTGTTCCTAGCCTAATTTAAAGCAGCAACGAAAAGCCACCACTAGCTTTGAAAGCTGCAGCTTTCCGCACCATTCAATTAGGCCTTCTTTTTTTCTGCACATTCACACATTAAAACTTCTTTTCATAAACATTTAAATAATAAATTCCCTTTTCTGCTCTGAACTGCTTAAGGAAATGGGCACAGTGCAGCCTTTATATTACTTGTATGCTTTTCTGCCATGTCAAGTCTCTACAGATGTCTTGGTTGTGCTTAACACAGTCCTAAAGCGCTGCTGAACGCATTATGGCTGGAGCAGCAGATTAAAAGGTACCTTAATAGTTGCTGCTTTTCTTTTGCATCAACTCTTCAGAAACATTTAAAAACAATTTGGCATTAAAAACATCACTCTTTTTCCTTTCTAGCTCATGGCTCTGTTCTAACCCATGCTTCCCTATACAATTTTAGTACAATAGTGCACTAAATTACTATCTTTTGAAGGAAAAAAAAATATAGCTAATAATATGCCATCTTTACCCCCCTAAAGAAGCTCAAGTGAGGACTTAGGTGAATTGACACTTAAGTAAATATTTTGAGACTTCTTCAATACATTCAGTATATTTCAGGTTTCTTGTTACTCTTCCCCAGAAATGCTTCTCTGCTAAGGAGCTTGCTTGTTAGCAAAATTCTATTATTTTGGAAAAAAAGTGATAAAGTAACTGCACAGTAAGTATAACAAATGTTAACAGCAAACCCCTTCATTCAAATGGAGGTGTTAAAGAAAGGTAGTGCTGGAGAGTGACTCATCTTCAATGACCTTCCTTAGGTGGCTTCTCCAAGTCTCGTACATTTGTTCCACACTGTATCCTAAGTATTTAAAAACACTGCACAGTATAACAGAAGATTTCACACACAGTAACCAAGTACAGAGTGAGAAAGTAAATGTGTCTTTGTAAACAAATATAAAGAATCAGTCACTTAATATCATCCTTCTTGACATACTTGAAATTTTATGGTTGCTGCCTGACAAAGGTGTCTGCTACATCATAAACAGGAGATAAAGCTAATCAGAATCTGATCTAGATGCACTCTTTTTAGAAATTGTTCTAGCAGTGCTGCTCTGATCAATGACTTGCTCTCTGCATTGTCGACCTTGCCCCTTATCAGCTCGCAAGCTTCTCCTGGGCCAAATGCATCTACTGCTCTGCTTGCACAGGACTGGCCGTGATGCCCCTTTGATTCTGAAGTACTGTCCTGCTTCTCACAATTGATGGTAACAGCCTTCTCACCTTTTATCTGCTGCCATGCTCCTGTCTTCTGTGTTGGGGTACAGTATCCCTAAAACAATCATCAACTGCTCCTTCACCCTACAGACAGCACTGGGGGACAAGAAACTTGGGAACTAGAAGTACATATATCCACAACATGTACCCCTCCTAAAAAAATTCAACAAGACACAATTCATCTACATCCAACCTCTGTATGTTTCTTTCTATAATTATAAAAATTGTACAGTCCACAAACAGCCTTAGCACCAAATGATACACAGCAGCTATTGCTAAGGCAGCAGCAGATTTACATGGGTGAAATCCAGCCAGTGCAACACCCACGTAATTCATCAATAATTAAGCTGCTTCTCCATTAAGGCTGCCACAGATTTAAAAAAAAAAAAAATAGAAATCTTCATTTGTTATGAAAACTTCACGTGAAATAAAGTAAAAGTACATACGGTAAAGAGGCCACATATTTTCTAGATTTTTAGAACATTTATGAGAGTTGTCTTTAGAAAGGGCAGCAAGAACTCACAGGCTATGTGCCCAGTGTTCAGGGAAGAAAAACAAACCCCAAACCAGTTGCGTCAGAACTGTTTCATAACCAGTTTCACTGCACACCATCATGCTTGATCTAGGTTAACTGCATTGCAGGTATTCCCAACTTTGGGTAGTTTCAGGAAACTCCTATCTCTGCCTGTCTTTGACTCAATGGAAGTACTCCTAAGACCACGAATTTACAAGACTTTCCCACGGAAAAATAAATTAACAGAGAAAGTAGAGGTTCGTTACTGCTTTTTCCTGGCTGAAATTTCCAGAAAGTAAAAAAATAAATAAAAAAAAAAAAGAGATTTTAGTGTGAGGCAGATCAGGAATAAAACTTTGTAAAAACACTCTACAGATCTAGCACAGAAGTCTCCACATATTACCCAATTACAATTAAGACCAGCTGGGAGAAGTTTCAAAAAGTTTTCAAGAACTTATTTCCAAAGAAGTGGCTAGAAATTGTGCATCATCACAAGAGCACAACATTCCATAATCCAACACAGATACCAAAGCCATAGCAAATTAATATCGGCTTAAGTGACTTTATTAGATAATTTCCTGTCATTCTGTTAATAAAAAAAATTAGTGGCAAATTAGTATGTCACAGTGATTTACATTACAAGACAGTGATATTGAAACACGATAGTTTAAATGAGACTGATAAAAATATACTTAAGAAGACTATTTGCACAAGAAGCTTCGTAACTGATATCAGTCTTGTTTAATTAGAACAAAAAATGAAACTAATTTTTTCTACTATCTCTTCAGATCAGTCCTATCTACACATACCAGATAAGCATTCTAATTGACACAACATAGTATCTGAGTGGGTTTTTAAAACTTCTACAAAATTCAAATAAAATTTGCTTTCAGGAAGTTTACATTGCATAAGCCTCCCCTAAACAGAGTATGCTTGATGAATGGACACAAGTGTAATAGATAAAACTACTGTAAATGGCTGCATTTAATTTTTGCAAGAGATAGAAGTATGTGCATATTCACGTTTATGCTGCCTTAAATTCATTTATGTAAAATATTACATTAGAAACCAAGTTTTACATCCATGGGGATTTATCCAGCTCAAATACCTGAACTTCCCTTTTCTTTAGTCCATTTAATCCCTGCATTGGTTAAGGAGAACAAAAAATTCTATAGAAGGGCTATATCCAATCACACAGAGAGGCATTTTGCTATAATGCTTGCAGAAGACAATAAAATAGTGTTTCACCATGACTGACAGCCTTCAAGAGCTTTTGAGGCATTCATAGTTGTTATGACATACTAAAGAAAAAAAAAAAGGTGCTGCATAAATCAATAAGGCAAATGATCCACATTTCCTCCATAAAATGAGGAAACTTATCTTCCTTCATAATGTGCTCTGGGATCTGCTGAAAGATAGCTAGAGATGATGAGTGTGGAGAGAATAAGCACATCTCTTTTCAGCTTGGCACGCATATTAAATATTTTTTAACCTTAAATCATGCGACATATTTATACTTTTTTACCTAGTGTGTATTTTTTATATGTACCCTTGCAACAATATAAAAAAAATATCTCTGGCTATAAATAAGAACATCTATTAATATATTTATTTAAAAGTGGAAATACTTACAACTTAGTCTTGATAATCTTATTATTAGAATTAATTTAGAGCTCATAATAAACACACTGGCAAACAGCAATTAAGTTTTACTTATTTCAAGGCTTTACACATACATCATAAACATTTTGCTCATGCATATAGAATTCTGACTAAACTATAACAGTACGACCAAAACATCTGAAAATTGGAAAAGCACCAAGACATCATCCTTCTCTTTTTAGATTACTGTCAACATTTAAGAAATGCTCAGGAAGCAGCAGTTCAATTGTAAATATTAGCAAAACCAATATAATTAAAAGCTGTTACATTAGAAACCAGCATTGACAGTAATCCCTAAAGGGATTCTGTTTCATCCACATCACCCTGAGAGACCATCTGGTTTTCCTACTGCATCCAGCATAACTTTAAAAGAAAAAAATAGAGAAATATTCCAATTATAGAAGCTTTCTTTACCAGCGGTGATGCACACAACATGCACTATGTCCATGAAGCCTCAACTGCATGAAAGGAAATTATGGGAGACCTAATTAACATAAGTTTTCAAGGAGTCTGAGAACTCAAAATAAAAAGGTGTGGGGGGGGTGAGTGTTATTGCCTCTATTACAACTATTATCTATAAAAATACACACACACTCATAACAATATTAACTGGACCTGATGATGTTTGTGGGCCCCTTCCAACTCAGCACATTCTGTGACTCTACTGTATTATGCTACAAACAGCACAGAGGCAAAAAGTCCGGGCTCTATCAACAACTGAGTCACAAGCTTCAAAGGCAGGTAGATAATGTGGTATGGTTAGTATGATTGCTTTTAGATCTTCTGAAAAAGTAAATAAAGAACACTGCCTTGCTTCTGCTTTACTCACTAATTCATTCTCCCGAAATGCTTTGGTGTGAAGTGAAAATACACCAGCGCAAGAGTACCTATTACAGCCCTAAGCAGCAGTGCCTGAATTCAGGAGATGAGAACTGGACGGTGTAATACCATGAAGAGGGGGAAAGAATCACTAAAGGTTAAACATTTAAAAAGTAGAAAAAAATTAAACAGTCACAATAGCTGTCACATTTATGCATGCTCATCTAACTTTGAACAGATGTTGCAATGTATTTTGCACCAACAGCAACAAATTCTTGTCTCTGTGTGTATGTCTTCTACACTGTCTCTTGGGTTTTTATTGTTGTTTCTTCAAGTTTGTAAGATGCCAGCTTTAGGAACAGCTACAGCAAGCCACCCAGTAACAGACTCTGAGGAGGAAGGGGAAATCTTTTAAAATAATCATCATCTTTTGACCAACTCAGAAGATTTTCTTGAATCTCCTGCAGTAGACAATAAAAGTGAAATGGAGTGTAATAAACACACAGCATAATGAAGTCAGAACTTGAATTCCATTTAAAATAAGACATGATACGCACACACAGAAAAAAAACCCCAGGAGAAGGAATTTACAGCATAAGGCACCACAAAGACCACGTAGATACTTTTCCTAGTGCACTTGGAATACCTCCCAGCTGGGCTGCCTGCTCTGCTTTGCCAGCACTGGTGGCTCTCACTGCTATTTCACACACACAGCCTTTCAAGAACCCCCTCTGCACAGCTAGTACGGAACGGCCAGTACAATGTACATTCACACCTTAACCTAAATCACGTAAATTCACTCATACACAAATCCTAAAAGCAGGATAATACTGTGTTTTTCAAATAGTTAGCCACACTGCCAGTTTCTATTCAAAAGGGAGTTAGTGTCATCTGATTTCACACACTGTAACTCCTGAGCACTCCTCTCCTGATGCTTACAGGTGCAGCATTACTTGTTCTTCACTCACCAATAATTCATGATCTGTTCCCCATAGATCAGAGGAGATCACAACCTAATAGTTCCACCTAGCCTTAAACTACATTATGTTGCACATCTGCAGCAAAACCAATTAACCACTGGAATTCCACTAGGTACTTAATAAATATTTAAAGCCAAAAGATAATTTAGTCATAATATATAGGACATTTTCTGTAAAAGACAGAATTTTAAATAACTAATTCCATATCAATGTACTCATAAGAGACTATATGCAACACCTGTGCAACAGCAGAGCACCTGTCCAATCACACATTTGGCCAACACAAAAAAGACCCAAGAAACACCAAATAAGTGTATTATATTGTACAATCATCTGGACAAGATCCAAAATCATGTTTCAATCACTAAACTTATATACACCATACAAATATTTTTCACCAATGAAGCGACAGTTTGCAAGACTGAAGCATTTTCCCACATCTGCCTGAAGAACTCAAACATATATATATGTATGTACACACATATATATACAGACCTTTCACAGCTGCACAAAACTCAGTTTTAGTCTTGTACATACATGTTGGAATTCATTAAAATAGGTATAAGAATATATTAGCTTAAGTTCAACAGTATAAAATTCATATATATATATATATATATATATATATATATATATTTAACAACTTCTGTCATGACAATGGCAATCCAAATAATCCCATTCACAGATCTACTGGACTATTTTGAAAGAGCAGTTATTTGCTTTGTGCAATCAGCCAGCTTGGGAAAAGGATAAAGCATCATGGTTGTATTTTTTTAAACTCACCACGTGGGGTTTGTTTGCTTTAGTTTTTAAGTCATAAACACTATAACTTCTGAAGGATATCAAAAAGAAAAGAAGAAAAGCACATTCACCTCAAACTTTGCCCCAATACAGTTTTTTCCAGTACTGACAGGTCAGATAACACCAACTAAGTGAGTAAACAAATCTATTTTCATTTCATGCTAAATTAAAAACACACTGGGCTGCCCAGACTGAGAAAAGTGTGGAAAATTTAAAAAAAGAAAAAGTTTCCTAATTTTAAAGATTTTTTTTAAAGTGCAAATTATCACTGCAAAGAAAGACACAAGACAGTACCAATTTATGGTCAATATGCATACAAGAACTTGGAAAATTAACCTAAATGCACAAACTCTACCTAAATGCACGTGTAATGAAGTGCACAAAAAAAAAAACAACTCTTCAGACAGCATGTAATCTGTTCAGTTGCAACATACTTTAACTAGTTTTCATGAATAAACTGAAAACTTTTGAGTTTGTTGCTGCCTGTCATTTAATTTCATTTTGCCCTTTCCTATACATAGAAAATGAGATAAATACTTCTTTATGTTCCACATTCCCCACACATTCGTTTTTTTTTTCTCTTCTGCTTTGCAGTTATCTACTTTGTGTTTTCCCTTCCCTTTCTTTTCCCAGTTCTATTTATATTGCCCCTCTTTCTTCTCCATGCTTCAAATACTTCTGATATACCAACAGCATTTTATATCAGACAAACTTAAATATTCTAAGCAATATAATTACAGCCAAAAATACGTGGAACTGTTGTTGATGCTGCTTGGAGACTCGTGAATCTCTGTTGGTGACAGCTTTCATCAGCAGCCTACAGCTCTCCTCCAAAGCACCAAAAACCCATGGCCATCATCACATGCACAAACCACTGCATCAACTTTTCTGTGCAGGTATTCTGGTCATCAGCTGCTGACAAGGAACCAAAGGAATAGTAAAATGGAAATGCAGTCCACCACTGGTGCAGGGATAAATTTCAGTCCTACAAGTAACAGTCTGCATTGTAAAAAAGCCACGGTAAAATCAGGCAGAACTTGAAGCTTCAAATTGTAGCAGCTTCTGTTTAAAATGCCCTCCTTCCTCCAGGAAACAGTACTCCACCCAAACAACTACAATTACTACTAGAGCAAGAAGGATGGGATACTAATGCAGAAAAAAAAGGCTAAATATAAGTAGTGTTTTGAGTCCTGAGAGTGTCAAATAATAAGACTGCAAATGGAAAAAAAGTACTCTAAATTTAGGAGGTTTGTTTTTTCAATTTTTCTGCAGCCCTGAGTCAAATGTTAGCTCTGGGGAAATGTTCACTGGTATCTTTCATGCACACAACTCCAATATTCATAATTCTTTTGATGTGCAAGTGTGAAGAGGTGATGTGTTTTAACTCCTTCATTTTCTCTTGCTTTCAACTGACAGTTCTTAAAATTGGCATTTATGTGTCCATATGCATGGTCATGGAGACAAATAAAAAAGCTGCTATATGACTACTTGCAATGAACACTACTTAGTCATCTGCATTTTGCAATATTTTAAAGAACTTTTTAAAAATCCCAAAACACTGCACATTTCTTTTAGCAATTTCTGAAACCTCAGCTATAAGACACCAACTCCTAATTAGGAGTCTGACATGGTAATTAATTTAAACACAGAATAGCCTATAACCTTACCACTGTTCAGTGATTACTAGCAAGATGCTTTTACCACGATTATAAACTCTACAATTCTCTGAAAACATGAACTTTAATCCCCTGGAAATGACCATCACGTGTCATGTCATTACTTAGCACACTTCTGGCAAGAACAAAATTTACTGCCAAAAGGATAAATAAGAAATGAGAATAGCAATGGAGACTTAAATTACATATGTCTCAAATGAACCCATACCCCTGTGAATAGCAGCATGCCTGGGATCTAAACATGTCTAGCCAGGCCCATTTCTCTTGAGTCTTTTCTTATTTCTTCTCCAAACAAAGAGAAAGGTTCAGGTTTCTACAACACTTGGAATTAATGCAACCCTACTGAAATGGCTGCCAAAAATAGTTACATGAATGAGGAAACAAAACAAGTATAGAAAAATCTTCAGATGTGGTATCATGTACTATAGTTCTTCTGCATCAAGAAAGCATGTTTGTGCTTGTTGATCCTTTCCACAAACTCCTCTAGAGGCATCACTCATTCTTCCTTCCACTGCTTTAACTCCCCACAGTATCACAGCTAGAGAGGGACCTTTCTTTCCTTGCCAGTGTCATCTGGGACAAAACTCACTTACAACTTAGCAATTCTTATCTTCAATTAGGGATTTTCCTCCACTGGGATTTTTTTTAATACATTTTACTCATTTTATTGGTTCTGCAATTTGTTTTTTTGTTTAGTATCGTCCTGTCTTTTCTTTTTGCTGAACTTTTCAACTGCTATTAACGTACTTAAGTCTATGGTTTTAAGCTACATGAATCTGAGAACCAAATTAAAATGTTTTCTGGAGCAAGACTCCTCCTTGATATAGGTCATCATTTTATTATTTGAAAAAAAAAGACAATCAGAAGCAGTCAATGGTACAGCCATACTCTTCTCACTGAACAAAACTAGGACAGACAGCAATAGGAGTTTTTATTACTGACACCGTTAAAAAGTATTTGTCAATACTGTGGAAAGGTATTAAGAAAGAGCTTCCTAACAGATACATTTCAAACACAGTGCAATCAGAAACCTAAAAGAAAAATCCTTTAACTTCTACCTTTTATATTTTAATATGCACTGGAGTGTTTCTTCTTGTACAAAACTGCTACTCTAACTCACTGAAAAAATTTTAGAGAGTGTATTTTACAAGTTCATGCAAAGGGGCTCCAGAACCTCCTTCCATCCTTAAAGAACTCAAAACTGAACGGGATAACCTCAGTAACACCACCTGGCTTTGAAATTAACTTTCTCAGGGCTGAGCAGAGGATGCGCTGGAAAACCCTCAGAGGACTCTTCCTACTTTAATTGTTCCGTGACTCTAAACCCTCCCAAAAGCAATTGCAAAGACACTGCAGCACACAAATGCAAAGCATTACCACTGATCTCTTTTAAAAATCCTGCTGCTTCCACCGACACAGGATTCTGAGTGGGACGGCATTTCTCCAACTCCATATCTACATTTCACAGTCTCTGAAAAGCTGCTAGAACAGCAATACTCATTCTTCAAGGTGGAAAAAACTAGTAAGTGTGAACCAGAGCTGTGTTACTGCTCCTCCTCTTGGTTTCTAGATCTGTTTCTTGGGAGTCTGTCAATAAATATTCAGGAAAACCTGACAGCAAGAACCTCATAGTCAAGCCCCATTTGGCAGAGACTGGCATCTTCTGGCTCCATCTTCTGCCTCCATCTGGTGAGGCTGCCTTTCAAGATTACAAAAGACAGTCAAAACACAACAAAGACTGAAAGCCACTGTTGCCAAATGTCAATCATGAGTAAATTTCTCTCCTTTTGGGTCTAAATGCTAATTGCTCTAGCGCCAGATTCTACCTGCCGCTGCTCAGAAGCAGGTGATGTATAAAGTAGCTATCTACTCATTGCAGTGCTCATCATAATGAGAATATGGCTCATTTACAATTTTTGCCTATTAACTTCTGGTAGCACACTATTCATATAAACCAATTTGGCATAGAGATCAAAGCTGTAATGTATGCATTTTTGTTTCATCTTGTACGCTGCCTTTTAATTTTATTTTTTCCTTTGGAAAGATTCTCCAGCACCTTTAACAAGTAATTTACAGAATGGGCTGCTATACAGCCATGGCTGGGAGCTGCACTACACCCATCCTTCCTAACAGCATCCAGATCTGCAGATAGACAGAAACCATTTCACCCACATTCACACACTTACTATGTAGGAGACAGACACTAGAAACAGAAGATTAAAATTTAACTTTTAAATAATATAAAAAAACAGAAGTAGACATTTTTCATCACTGATGTTTTTACTTGTTGCATTTAGTCAGCAAAAACAAAACTGATTCTTCCTAATACTTTCTGACTTCATAAACAAATATTTATTTCCCAGTACCATGGGGTTTTGCATGCAAATAGGAAATATATAGGAAAATACTATAATACATAAACTATGCAAATGAAGGTATCTCTCAGTTTCCTAATGTTATTTTAATTAAGAAATGGCTTAATAGTAACACTTTTATTTCTAACAATAGATTTTCCTAGTTAAACCTGAATACTTAACTGTCATTTTAAATGTTTATACTACCAAGTATGTAAAAATGTAACAGTTACCCAGGTTTTAGCATACAAGGTCAAACCCACCACATTTTCAAGAGCTGCACACTGCCTCTGGCAGGAACTATTAACTGGAACTTCAGGAAATAAAAATACCCATAATGCAACTAACCAGTTTCATTGAGTTTTTTGGTGCACTTTAGAGAAACAATCCCGCCATCAACAAGTCGAAAAAACTGCAGGTAATATATTTGGGCATTATTAAGAGTTGTGAGTCTTTAACGAGAACACTCTTAATCAATAAAAATGGCAAAGCCCAATCGGTTTTGCTTCCTTCTCCTTGATTATACCAACTCAGAAACTCCCAATGCTACAAATTACCACTTCTAATCCTTCTCCTATACAGCAGAATCCCTCTTCCTTTACAGGGAGGGGGGTCAAGGTGAAATGCCTGTGATGTAGAGCTGAAGCCTTGCAGTTCCCTATTTCCCAAGCCCTCCAGACAAGAAAACTGGTGCACGTGAACCAAATCCAAGCGATGCTAATGCATTAATGACTGACATGTGGCAGAGGCACAGACACATAGATGCAGCTTGACATTAATGGAGAGATTCGCCTGTGGTCATGCACAGAGGGGGGGGGCAAAACCAGACCCACCTGCCTCATGTTTTAACCTGAGTATGAAATCAAATGTCAGGGAAGATTAATTAGATGCCAGGAGTTTTATTCTCTTCTGTTGATAGAAAAAGCACATTTCCATAATGTGAGGAAGCATTTATGTGGATAGCAAATCAGGTTGACATTGAGAGAAGGTTTACTTTATTGTGAATGCTAGCTGTGTGGTGCTTGTCAGCGCAATTACTTTCTACTCAAGTGGTTTGCTTCTTAACATTTTATTATCTTAACAATAAAAACCCTGGAAGCAATAATTATTTATTATGCTAATTCTTTAGCTTTCTTCTTATTAAGTTCTGCCAGACCATTAAAATTTGCTGTTTTCCAGAAATAAACCTAATTTATTAATATTCAGCCAATTATGGAAAAAAGAAAGAAGGCAAAAACAATCTCTTTACTGGTAATTAGTTACTAACCAGTCAATTTGTACGCCTATCAGCTTCCCCATAAATTCTATTTTCATTTATTCAATACCCAACATTTCTAACATCATTCTGATCGAAAACAACTTCAAAACACTAAGTCCACTGTAGAATTTTTTATAAATAATAATTTAAGCAGTCAGAGGCAGCAGTGCTTTAGACCACTCTGTAAATGCACTATACTCAAGGACTGCATTTTAATTATGGAAACCTTTTAGAACATCCCTGTTTTATTAACAGTAAGTGAAAGACTATAAACAAGGCTTCAGTATGCACCACTTCTTCTCAATCCTGCCTAAAGCCCCTAAGGGGAAAGAGCTTCAATGTGCTTTCATTTCTCCCCCCTAGCATTCTCATCTCTGAATGCCTCTTCTCACTGGCTTTAAAATTCATTTAACATAACAACCACACAGTTATGCTTTTTTCTTCCCTTTTTCAAATATACAAGTGTTCCCTCCTTTAGGAATAAACACCAAGGCCACAGCTCTCAAACTCCCATGGCATAAATGCAATATAGGAGACCATAAGCAATCTAAGCAGAAAAGCACTGCAACTAAATGTACCTTGAAAAGCTCTTAGTCTGCAATGCTTTTATAAAGCTTCGTGTCCGTGCACAAACTGTCCCTACATTTCACGCAGTGACAGTGGTAGTAATCCCTGGAAAACTTCTGGAACAAATTCCCTTGCTCAGAGCTCAGTTCTCCCTGAGCCAGTACAGCACTAGCTTCTTCCATGGCAAGGATGCAATGCTCCAAGGTTTGTCAGAGCAGCCCCCCCAGCTTCAGTGAAGAGCACGAACTCCTTGTGTGCTGCCACCACACACAAGAGCAGAGCCAGGCTTCTCCATCACTCCCTGCTTCTCAGACAGCTTTCTCCTGTACCTCCCACTGGGAAATCCTGCCTGTGGCAACAGAAAATTCCCCATTAATATGTAATATATACCATAATTAGCGCTGTAAAACAGGTAGTTATCTACAACCATCCTCCCATCCCCTCTCCCATAATCATAACAGTTTATTTACAGGGGGAAAAAAAAATAAATAAGAACCCCACAAAACTGGCGAAGAACGTCTGATTCTTTTTATTCGTGTTTTTCAAAAGTAAAATTCTACGATTAAGGTTTTGCTTCTAGAATTTGTCTCCTACATAGGAAGTGTTAAAATATGAGCGCAATGGTTTCTCTCTGCCACCATAGGGCTGGATGCTGTTTGCAAGGATGGGTGTACAGCAGCCCACTCTCAGTATCACTAATTAAAGGTGCTGAAGAATCCTTACCAAAAAAAAAACAAAAAACAAAAAAAAAAATTAAAAGGTAGCATACTAGATCAAACAGAAATGCACATATATACAACTTTGATGTTTTTATCAACAAACCCCTGGCCTTTTGCACAAAAAGAGCATGAAAAAAATCACCACAAGAATGCTACTGAAGTTCAGTACCACTTGTTATCCTAAGGGAGAAAACCAAAACCAAACACACCCCATAAAAAAATCAGTCAGGGCCAGACTACAAGTCACCAAGACTATTTAATAATATCAGAGTAGACAAGCACTCTTTATAAAGTACTTTTTAAGCACGGAGTCTAGAGATGGAGGAATTAACTTGCTTTTCTGAATACATGCATAGCATTATCACCTTAGTCTCACCCAGGTTAGGCCTTTAGGGTTTATAACATTAGTTCAGCCTGTCTAATGAAGTGTGTGCCTCAATGACCTGCATTATTCTCTCCTACAGAAGCAGCAGCCTGATTTGGAACAGCCATTGCATTCCTAGCCATGCCTCTGACTAAAAATGTAAAAACGTCATGCAAAAAACCTCTGAAGTTCTCTTATTCCTGGATCCCAAAAATATTTCATCTGCAAATCTAAGCCAGTGCAAGTTGTATTTGCTACCAAAAGGTACACAAGGTCAATTGTGAGTTTCAGCATGATTACCCCTCTTCAGCAGAAATTTAGAATGTAGAGCCTATCTCCAGACATCCTGTATTTGATCAGGTGAATACTAGAGTTTTTTTTTAATAACATGCAATACTTCCCTCAAAAACTATTTGCCTACCAGAATACTTCAAAAAACAAACTTGGGAGCTACACAGCGACTCCTAACAAATTCAGACTGCTACAGAACACACCTGAAGACAATTACCTTTTGGCAATGACTTTTGGCTCCTCTACTCACCATACTATAATAAATATACAGCACCTAATTCAAGAGAATCGATGTACATGGAACAGTCCAAGGCTAAAGCATGTGATTTTCTCTCTCTTAGGACAGACACCATTTTTTATTACTATATTCTAAAAAGTATATTATTAAATGTGATGCAGAAAGACTAAAAGTAATGCAAGAATATAAACAGAAAAAGCTCTTTAAAAAGCATAAGATGATGTGATACAAACTATACAGCCCATTATTTTCATTTATTACCCATGTATGTCAAATGGCATTAATTTACAATAGTAAAAAGCAAAGCCATTAAGCACATACAGAGCTCTGAGAATTGCAGGTGTGAAACAGACCAGTTTCTCACAACAGCTTTGAGTTCTGCTGTGCATTAAGTGCAGAGAGCAAAACTCCATAGCACTGCAACTCTACCTTGTGTATGCACACAGAACTGTGTGGAGTAGCTGTGAATATTTTCTCTTAAAGAAAATTAATTGCCCTGAGTGCAATATTCCTATATCAAAGGCACAATAGTTCAGAGTCACCTTCCACATCAACATAAAAATTTATCGCAAGTGATGTCAAAATCCACTAAGCTGCACTTTGTTTATTACTGATTCATTGCTGGAGGCAATTAGCTCCATCCCCAACTGGGCTGCATTAGCAGGCTGACTCCAGAGCAAAGTCAGAGTGGGGAGCACGAAGCAGCTCTGAAAACAGATAGATTTGAACAGAAACAGATGACGAGTGCTCACAAAATCTATGGCATAGCTGCGTGATAAGGCATGTATTTTCCATCTCTAGGTGGGTAGTATCTTCAGAAACAAAAATAACTCCAGTGACTTAAGAGTTCATCTACCTGAACTATTACAGGAACATACCTCTACTAAATCCATTATCCCATTATACAACGGCAGCCATTATACAGTTTTTGAAAGATTTAAACTATTCCCACGTAAGTGGACCTGTACCCAGTGTGTGTACAAGAGATCAGAGTAATCCTTTTCTAGTCCTAATCACAGCCTCACCTCAGCTAATCTTACTGCTTTCAGATACCTGAGAACATGTTTGGAAACCCCCAGAGCTATTCTTGAAGTCACCCTGCTTTTCAAACTTATGATTGTGTCAGTACTGTAGAAGCCAGCAAAAGAAATCAGCTGCAGTCTCAGAGCTACGTAGCGCTGCAGACTCCAGTAAAACTTGCTCCTGTCATTAAAGAGAAGAAACAGAACCCAACCAGCATTCAGCTTCCCAAAGCTCTGTGATCTAATTCTACACAAAAGGCTTAATAAGGTTTAGGCTCATAATACAATTAGTAATTTAGCTCACAAATTAGACTATCTATTAACACTCCAGCAGAGACATGAGCTATACAAGGATTAAGAAGGAATCTGCTGCTCTCAATATGGGAGCGAGAACTTGAATGCTTTAATAGACCGCTTCAGCTTCTGCTAATGTGAACATACACTGCGTTGTACTGGATGTTGTGAGCATGGCCAGCAGCCTGCTCATACATTGAAATTTCATCAGTAGGAACCACAGTAACAGCTTGCACAGTAATTACAGAGTGGCAACTTTTGAGCTCATCTTAAAGCATAATTTTGACTAGTAAAAATATGTACCTTTAGCGTGAAATACATTGCATATGCATCAGAAGAGCACATAGAAACAAGGGCCAAAATTAACAGATCAGCATAGATAAACCTAGGTCAACCCAAGGTATGGATATTATATTATACAATATTTAACTGCAATATTTGAACAAAGAAGTGACCCTCTTCCAAATCTCTGCACACCACATTTATTCTGTATCTAGTAAGAATGGAAGCAGACATATGTAATAAAAGATTATTTATTATCTTCTCCCACAAACAGTGCCCAAAAGGTTTTTAAAAAGAGCTGGTATCTCTAGCATGTTTCTTAATGGCACATTGCTCACACAGAAAAATACTCCAGATGAGTTTTCAAAGGTAGGCTAAAAACCCACTCTACTTATCATAACAAACTAAAATTTCAACAGCTCTGTTTGGAAAGTGTTATTCCAATTTCCAGCAAACTATACATGCAACTACGTTTCTACAAAATGCCAATATTGATGTGTTCATGCTGACTTCTGTTAACATCTTATTGACTTGCAAAAACAGGAGCTTTTTCTAATTACTTTGACAGTACGCCCAAAACTGACTGTATTCATCTTGAGGTTTTAAACTTGTGTTTGTATAATTAGGGCCCGTATTACTAATTCATTTTAGCTTGAAAACAAACAAAAAATCTTCATCAGTTTACTTCACACTCTAGTAAAAACCATTCACACCCAAATAATATTCTGAACAACATCCATCTGGTCTGAAATGTAGATCTGGCCACCGCATCTCATTCCCCACCAGCACTGCCTACTGCTGCAAAGTGTTCAGTGTGAACACACCCACTGCAAAGCAAGACTTAAACTTCACTCATTCACAGTGCTTGCTCATAAGCACATGCCTTGCTGTCATGTGTGTTAGCACACGCATGGGACCATTTTGGTCTTATCTGTCTCAAGGAGAAATAAAAAAGGCAAACCCTCTAAAGTGTTATGAACGATATTCAGGCAGTCAGGAATTGTATCCCCAAGCTTGCACCATAGCCACCCAGAGGCTCCACAGCCTTCTGAAAACATGCACATACTTCTCCAATCCCTAAGGGCAAAAGTGTCCCAGAGCAACACAGGAAATCCACATTAGAGCTGCCACCCTGCAGGCTCAGCTCTCTCCCCAGCTCAGGCACTGCTGCCCAGAGGATGGCAAATTATTCCAGGAGAAGCCACAGGGACACCTCATAACAGCTTTTCAGTATCTGAATAGGGCCTACAAGGATGCCAGAGAAGGTCACTTCATCAGGAATTGTAGTGATAGGACAATGGGAAATGGCCTCCAACTGAGAGTAGATTTAGATTATATATTAGGAAAAAATTCTTTACTGTGTGTGTGGGTGGTGAGGCACTGGAACAGGTTGCTCAGAGAAGTCTGAGATGCCCCAGTGTGGCAGTGTTGAAGGCCAGGTTGGACAGGGTTTGAGCAACCATGTCCAGTGGGGGGTGTCCCTGTCCATAAGAGTCTTGAAAATAGATGATCTTCATGGCCCTGTCCAACCCAAGCCATTCTATGATTTCATTTGTGGAACACAGTGATGAGGAGCTGACACAAACTGAGAAAAGGTGGTGGAGACAGCTTTAGGAGCTGGAAGGTAAGCAGTGTATTCTTAAAAGTGGCCTGGTGGGTAGCTTTGTTAAATATGTATTGTATTTGCTGTGGAATACATTGTACTAAAGCACTGTTTTAGAACTAAAAGCAGGTAAGAACCCTCCCTCTTCCCCTGCACAAAATTCCACAGTACACAGGTCTGGAAGATTACTATAATTGGCCAATTCTTTCTTTTATTGCTAGACCACTGGGCAGATTCAAAGCATTGAAATCATGGGAATGGGGCTGCTTGTTAACATCACATATTTGCTCAAAGCCATTTTCAAGCATACAGGTTTTTTTTGTTTGTTTTTTGTTTTTTTTTTTTAAGTTCTCCTCCCAGAGGTCTAGAAATACACATTTTTTAATCCTGGCATGCAAGCAAGAATTAATTCTTCCCTGCTACAAATCTAGCGTGACACTCTGTAATTTGCAAAGACTTCAACAGACTGAGTTCTGGAAACATGAGATTTCTCACTCACAGCCAGTGAGTGGTTCCCAAACTGTTGTTTGAAAAGCTGTGATCCACCCACTACGAGCATTGATTTGAAGCAAACAAGCATGTCAGACACTGCCTGAATGAAGGAGATTTACTGTGGACCAATTCACGAAACCACGAGTTTATGTTCATTTTGTAATTAAATGTAATTCAAAAATATGGACAGTACTCATTGCAGTCTTGGTGTTTGGGCTACACATCAGAAACCGGTTCCATTTTTTGTAATGGGCTCAACAGAAATGACAGGCAAGCAATAACTTTAAAAATGCAAGTTTCCATGTTGCAGCCTAAACTGCAACATAATCCATATAACCAAAACCTCTGAAGTAGCTTCTGACTGATGCCAGAATGACTCCACAGCTGCTGCTTTCCATTTCTGTTCACCACCAAGTCATTACAGATACCTTCCAAAATAAAAATTCAGACCTCCAAATTCTGTTTCTGTTTCTCTGTAGAAATGAGAGGAAAAAAATTTCAAATACAGCAGACAATGCATGCACTGTTTACATTTCCTAATTCCCCTTGAATTGACCTTGGCCATTCAGCTAGATAAAGCCCAGACAGTCTTTATCTGAAATTCTCAGTCTGAACATATGCTTCACCCCTGCTCCAAGTCAGAATTAGTATCTGCTCTTCCACACTCCAATTCCACTACATGACAGAGGAAGGAACAGGTGAATAAGGCTGAAGTTCACACTCAGCAATGACTGGCCTGTGAATCAACCCACAGGCACTACAGATGCTTGTCTGTGATTGAAAACAGAAGTAGCTGAGGGAAATTATTTTAAGGGGTTATTTCCACATCATTTCCCTGCATGGATAACCTTATGCTACATACTGGGCTGCAAGTTCAAGAACACTTTAAGACTTTTTATGTTTATACCTTTCTATGGGCACATAAAGTTTTTAACAAGGGCAACATTTAAGCGCCCAAACTTCAGGAGCCAAAGAAGTACCAGATTCTCATGGACAAACTTTCTGAAGAGCAATTGTACGTGTAAGGATCCAGCTCTGAACCCTCTTCAAAACTCATTTAAAAACCCCCGCCCATATCTGCTGGTGGTGCAGGGCTGCTGCAGAAGTCAGGAGTTTTACTTGTCAAGAGTGTATTTCAACTTTTCTTGGGCTCCTGGGCCCTATGCAATTTCAATGCATATTTGCTCTAGGGGCGTGTGCTTGTCTCAAACACTCTTAAATAAATAAAACAAACCCAGCGTTTTCCAAATCCACAAATAAAAGTGCTATGCCAATTCACATAAACCCCTTACTAACCTAGATTTATGGAGGCAATTCTAACAACAATTCTTGAAGTAAAAATAAATAAAACACACCTCATGAACTTTATATATGGTCTTCAATCCATGTGCTTTGCTGTTGCCATAAACAGCAGGTACTAACATCAGGCAACATACAGACTTCCATTTCACATTTTCACCCACTGAGGTTTTAAATAGGTATTAACTTTACTTGTCTTTTGGTTTTGTTGATTTCCCAACACAAGGTTTGTGGTGCTCACAGACCTAACCCAGAAAGGTTTCTTTCCTATTTAGAAAGTTGTTTGCAAAGGTTTCCTAGCTTGCAAAGCTAGGACAGAGCCAAGATGACATCTCTCAGACACAGTAAAAAGGACATCAGCTGCAGAGTGCCTCAAAATTATTACTGGGACAACAATTTATCTTACATAACTGAGAAATTACTTCAGTATTTTAACTTCTGTCTCTGCAGAAGTTAAAAAGAAAAAGCTTAAGTGATGTATTATGTAAAGTGCTTATATTAAAGTGTTGAATGCAGTTCTTTGTAAAATAATCTTCATCTACACTGCAGAATTCAGGAAAGGTAACATTAAAGGAAAAAGCTGTAGCTGTTTTCAGTCATTAACATAAGAACTACTCCACTGAGAACTATGGTTCCTGGAAACATCCATAAGCACCTCTATCTCCCAAACATGCGACAGCATTTAACCATGTTTTTCAGTTTCCAGGGGCAATTGAAGCTAGAAGTGGTGACAAGCAGCTACAGTAGATTTTTCTCTAAATATATTTTGGGTTCTGAGCTATCAACTGCCTTTTTTTTTAATGTTTTGTAAATGGAAATTTAGCAGATTTCTCAACCATGGGGAAAGAAAAAGAAATTTCAACTAGTCTCGCAACAAAGAGCCTCATCCAATGTCACAATCAAACACCAGAGCACAGAGTTAGATCTGGATCTTCCACACCTATGTGGAAGTTCTGATCACTCAGCAACTATTAAAACAGGAATTTTTACACACATATGTATGTCTTCTTCATGCTGTCCTCCGGGGGTGTGGTTCATGTTAGGCAGGGTCATCCCAACACTGAACCAGAAAAGTCTCCAGGATCAGAAAGTTCCACAGAGATAAAACAGTTCCTTTGTTAAGATTTTCTGATATATCTCAAAACAGTTAACTATAAAGAGGTATTACACTATAAAAACACTATTAACTTCCAAATTAATCATCACAACACTGTTCTTCCTGAATTACACTGACTGACAGAAACATCACAGCAATTACAATACGCTATATATAATCCCAACAGGTGTGCAAACAGTGTCAAACACCTTGAAACAAAAATATTTTCTTTCAAGTTTCTGCCGCACCCTTGAGCACATTCTGAGCAGACTGTACAGTTGTTAGGAAACACTGGAGTTCTCACAGTGGATGAGACGGACAGAAGATGGAAGAAACAACAATGAAGTTTTTCAAACCAAGCAATTATCTAAATCGTGTAAAAAGAAAGAGCAACTGCACTCAGCAGCTATAGAGGAAACAGTTATGCCTGCTATGGTGCCTCACACGGTTCAATAAGACAGAAATTGACTTTCATGTTTGTGTTCAACTATTTGCTGAACTTTCCTTAGAACAGTAAGAAGCCATGAAGATCAAAAATAGCATCAGTGAGACAAACCAAAGTTTCTGTGGAGGTAGAGGACAGTGAATCCCTTCAGGACACCTTCACCTCTCCTTGACATATAAACTGGTGACACTCTTTTTCTCAAAACTGGAGATCCTTTTTCTCAGAAACTGAGAAACACTACTCTCAGAAACTATACAGACTTCGTCACCAAAACCTTAAGATGTGCATATAGATGACCATTTGTTTTTGGTCAGAAACTACTGCATCAGCCATAGCAGAATGACTAAGCATCCACTGCCAAAATAAGGAATTATTTGCCCATGGTGGGGGGAAAAATACAACCCCCCTGCCACTACCTCTGCATCAAGCACACCATGAAAAATGCAAAGGCCTGCTAATGGGTAGTAACTCATCAACTGTAAGACAAATATATACAAACTCATACACAGATTACAGGCATATACACAAGTATGTAAGTGCACATATCGGGGTGGAAATTTTTACTCACTCTAATGTATATTCACCAGAAAAAAAAAAATGAATAGCCACTTAATTTATCTGTAACAACTCCATCAAGCAATACTTAAGCATTAGGTCACTGATCCACTACTTATCCACCTGAAAGTATACAGAAACTCCTGCAATATCCTCCTCTATCTTATGTTAGAATCTTATCAGCACAAATAGTTATTTCACATAATGAGCCTACATTTATCTGCTACAGAATTAAAACAAAGGTCCACTGCCAAAAGTATTCTATCCACTATATTATTTATAAATAGTCTAAACCATATTTGATTTTAGAGTTCAGGATAAAAGATACGACTGGATTAAATAAAATAAAGCATGATCTTTCTGAAAACTTCCCCAAAATAACTGTACCTTAAACATTATAAAAGCCAAACAACAAAGAACAAACAAGCAAAAAATCCCCCAAAAATATGTGTGGTGGGAAAAAAAAATCTGCTCTAAAACAGGCATGTGATGCTCTATTTCATTCTCCTAGAAGATGAAGAGTTAAAGAGATAAAAGAGGTAATTAGCTGTTAACTATTCCAGAGCAAAAACACATTACAAGTGATTAACAAAAAAATGCTGTAAGAGATATTTATAATAGCTTAACAGTGAAGAAGATTTAAAAGACAAAAAAACAGGGGAGAGCAATAAAAAAAGCTAATCTACCCCTCCAAAATCCCAGTCTAACCAAAAATTATTATTCTAAGTCACAGTAGATTGATTACACATGGAGGTGGGGAGGAGAAAAACAAACAGTCATAAGCAAAATGTTGAGTTTACACCATTTCACAGAAAAAAAATTAAAGATTCATTAACATGACATTTAATCATATGTGCAAAGATAATCAACTCTTGCTATGTAAAGCTGTCAGAAGACATATCTGAGCCTTGAATACATTTTTAAAACAAATGTGTTGAAAACTAAGATAATAAAAAATAAGAAAATGTGAATTAAATAAATTCACTTTTGTTTTCCGCAAGTATTTTTTTACATCTTTTCTAGTAACATTCATCTCTTCCATTCTTCCAAAAAATGCTATACCTTCTTTCCCACCTTTCCCCCCAAAAAACACACTAAGTCTAACCAGCTTTCAGAATTCCTTCCTGCTAATATTGCCATGATTTTGTCTTAAAAACTGTGGTCATTACTTTTTTTTCCCTCCAACCATTGTTCCTTATGTGGCCAAGGGTCACTGTTGAGTCAGACACTTCTGGCTGAGACACTTCTTCCCTATTCTCTGCAGATACTGAGCCTGGGTATGTCTTAGAGGCATAAAGACACCTGAATTTTTACTCTTATTACTCTCAGAAATCTGGGCACAAACATGTCTTTCCCTCATTTTTAAAGCATATGTGGCACCTTACCTTCTGTACCTCCTCACAGTATTAATGGAAGCCACACGGCTTGAAAACCAACACAACACCTCCTTATGCCAAAAAGAGTAAAGAATTCCACTGACAGCAGCATCATCTCCATAGATTATTCTGAGTGGATCAGAAAGGTTCTTAATAGGTTGTGAAGAGACATGTACTCACATAAAACTTACAGCTGTATCTTAACCATCCTAATTTATCCTTAAAGAAAAGCCTATCAGATTTCTGCAACAATAATTCCTGCATTTGAAACACTAGGAAAGTACTGACAATTTCTCTGTAGTTTCATTTGATTATGAGTTTTTATCATATTAGAGCATCCGTTTGTATTTCTGTTGAATACTAACACTGATACTGAAATCAGGCTTTTTACTAATGCAATTAAAAGTTGATTCGTATTGTAATCAAACCGATGCAAACAAGCCACCAATGGATTAAAATTCGCTAGGTCACAAAAATCCATCATCTATTTTCACACCTCCCCATCTCCAAATATACCTACATTCTCACAAAGCCTAGCTTATAGCCCTTTCTCTTTCTACACTACGATTTAGAGATGCAGCTACACCTAGTGATCAGCAGCAGATCACAGCAGGCAAAACTCTGGAAGACGTGAGAAAATTCAGAAAGAAGTATCTGAAGACATTTTGGTGAACAGATTGGCAAATTATTACTGCTACTTTTTTTTTTTTCCTAAATATATGACCATACACTCCAAATTGGTTTCGGTGTCTCAGAATCTTGTTTTAACATATAACATTACACACCAGAAGTAAGAGAACTAGAAGTTATTAAAAAAAAAAATCTAATTAAATTAAATGAAATAAGGAGAAGATTCTCAATTTTTTCCTAAAGAAAATAAGCAGGTAATTCAGCTGCAGTCACACATCAACAATTTGTTCCTGGGAAAATTTCAAAACTACTACTTCTTTACACAAGAGCCATAATTGTGAGCTGAAAGGTTCGCAATTGCATGTCATTCATTTCCTGGGGAAACATCTTCAGAATTTAGTGACATAGCATAGAAATAAGTGTTTGACAGTGATACTAACAAGCTTTAAACACTAGAGATATTCCTCTCAAAAAGCCTTTCCTTCAGCATAAAGTTGCAACACGTGGAACACAGGATCAGTTCACAGATCCTGACCCTGCAGCATCACTGGACTTTGTCCCATCAGGTCTACATTTACTACCTTCCCCGCAGCTGAATCCAGCGATGCACACTCAAGGGGCTGTCTCAGCAGGAATGTGTAGAACTGACCTGGCCACCAGCAACTGGCCTCTTTGACATTTTCACTGACCATGGCAGGGTGGGGGTGAGCACACATGAGAAATAAACCATCCGCACATGTCTCCAGGTCAAACTCAAATGACACTAGCAGGGTAGAGTTCAGAAGCTTGCCCACTCTACCCTAACATGTTTTGTGACTTGCCTGGGGATTTGGTGTCTCTAGTTGTCAATCTAGCAACTTCTGGGAGCACTAAAGATATTATTATTTCATATATTATATTATATTGTTTCAGGACACTGTGATTTGTTTTTCTGACAACTGCTAAATCACGAGACCAAATGAACACCACAGCGTTCTTTTCATCCAGTCTTATTACATCCTTGCAGTATTTAGTGAGATTTATTTGTCATTTCAGATGAGGTTTCATTACTAACTTTCAAAACCAGAACAGCTAAATAAAATAAATAATCATAAAAAAGCCATCCCCACCATACAGTTTCTTTTTTGATGAACTCTGCTACTTCCAAAGCCCTGACTCATTTTTACCTGAAGCATTCTAAAGCATATCCCAGTTTACATGGGAACACAAACTTTATTTCCTTTGTTACAACTGCAAAAAGTTGGGGGTTTTTTGGTTTTTTTTTTCGTTTTTTTTTTTTGTTTGTTTGTTTTTTGTTTTTGTTTTTTTTTTTACCAAAAAAAAAACAAAACTAAAAACAACATCCCATTTAGAAGCAGATTTTCCAAAATGCTTCCATTAATTTGCTGGAGTGTTTTAAATATGAATAGTCGCAGATGCAAAACAGAAATCAAGTCATTCACCTATTCACCTAACAGCTGTAATAGCAGCAGCAAAAATCTCTTAACAGCAGGAAGTTTGGTTTGAGAATCTTCCCCCACTGCTCTCACCTTTTAGTGAGGCCAAGTCCATGCTATGACCTGTAGCTGGAATAATTTTGTAGACGAGCTGACAAACTGCATCAGCCACTAATAAAGCTGCATCTTCACTGGCATATGTTACTTTCCTTAGAACATGCAGGAACGCAAGACTTGATGGATGTGTGGAGAGAAACAAAAGCAGGTGGAATAAACAATGCAAACAGAAGCAGAATTTGCTAAAGTGAGATGTAGCCACACTTGGAGTTCTTTGTTGCTAAAGTGATCAGAATAGCTAATACACACTTTAAAACAGAGATCCTGAATACTCTGAAAAATCTCTTTACACACAATTAATTAATTATACCAGAAACAACTTATTTTCTAGACATTGCCAGGAGCTTCATTTCAGCTAGGATAGGACCTATGAAGACTTAACCTATATTTTTCCTTTCCTCTGCAGTCACCAAACATCAACATGATCACAGTAAGTTTCAACTTCAGCATGTCAACTTTCTTTCTCATACCTCTTTTCTGGAAAGTGTTATCCTTCTTTTCAAAGTGCCCACACCCAAGAATGAACAGATTAATCTAAGGCACAACACCTATTCAGAATGCAAGTTTTTGTATTTTTTAATCCATTAAATAACTTGAGATTTACTATTCTTCATGTAAAACCTTTACTACTCACTATGAAAAATTATTTTCAAGTTTTGTACAGCACTTTTCCTCCTTTACTTCATAACTGCCACTAGTCCTCGTTCATTATGAACAGCCTCCCACAAGCATTTCTAAGTCAGTCTGTCCATCCCTCTCACTGCAATAGGACTCATTCCTTCTCAGAGAAAAACTAAAACTTTTTAAACCAGTGCCATAAAAAGAGCATTTATATACAACCTCGGTGCTTTTTCACAGCAAAAGAGAATATAACAGACTAATAATAGTCTTCCCTTTTCTTCTGTAAGAGTCAGGTTGTAACCAAGAAACACCAATTTCAGAATTCAGGCTGTGTGCACATTTACATCTACCTGAATATGAATGCCTCCATAAAAACACAGTTTCCAAGTTCTATTACACATTTCCTTACTTTCGATTTCAGCTACTCGCTTTTCTATTTGACAGAACTCATCCCATCCAGACCATTAATTTTATGTGAGATCAAATATTTAAGTTCACAACATCCCTTCTAACGTCTTGTATCTCCATGTTTGACCTAAATCCCTTACAGGAGTGAACTGCCTTCCCTAGCCTGAATAATCTACCAAGGAGGTGGATGAAGGAATATGGTGGAGTCAAGTGGCATTTTCTATGACTAAACACCACTTTTCAGGGACTTTTGTAATATTATTTTTAATATTAGCATTCAGTCTCCAAATGGGACCAAGTTAACATTTTGCTAAAATTGTAAATAAAACCAGCCAAATTAGGTGTGCTATAGTTTCACAAAAAGAAACCAAAAAACAGTAAAAAACCCAAACCCAATACGAATCTTGCAGAAAGAGTCCAACTACTTTAAAAATTTAGGATTAGCAGCACTGTCCGTTTCAGACAATGTTTTCAGTAATATCTCTTGAATTAACATTCTCGAGATCATTTACTTCTTGAACTGATGAATCCAGAATTTTAAAATCTTTAGTTAAGGACTCAGAGAAAATCTCATTGTTATTAACTGTTAAGCTGCTTTCAAAAGATTACTTGAAAGCTCTCAGGCCTTAAAAAGCCAAGATCTGATCTTCCAGTAAGACTATTTTCTAAATAAGAAACTCAAATAAGACAATAGCTGGAGGTAACATTAGAACCAATCTTTGTGAAACACATCAGTCAGTTAGAAAAGGGTAAAAATAAAAATGGAACTATAAATACCACGGGCACTTAATTCACACACTGCTATTCTTTGCTTAGAACATGTGTGGAGTTGGCTTTGTTTCTTTTTTCTTTGTTTGTTTTTAAACTTTTCATAGGTTAGTCATGTAACTTCCTTCTGCAATAAGGGGCAGCTATTACGAAAGGTAACTACCCAACTCAAGGACAGATTTTTCTGTCATTTAATTTCTGTGACAATAATGCATTAAGGTTTTAACAAAAGAAATAGCATTTTTTCCCCAAGTAGAAGTTATACCCAGACATGAGCTTCATATGGTAAAATACAAAAATGGAAATTTCATCAATTTTGTTCCAAGTGCTGAGAATCAATACTAAAAAGAAAAAAATATGTACGTGCATCTTCAAAAATAATTTTGACCTTCAATATTCAACATACATATGCACACATGGGGATAAAACTGGGCAGACTGCATCCCATGTCATCCTTTGAAATGTGTGAATAGCAGCCTCCCTTATTGAGTACTTCAGGTGGTGTGGAATTGCACTTTGGAATAACTGCATGCACAAGTCATTGGTGAATTGTTTGCGGTTTATAGCACTGTTCTCTCCACAGTGTGTGTCAGGTAAATGAATACAAGGGATACAAATCAAACAGTAACGCGGGACTGTTCCTTCAGCAGCACGAACAGCACTTCGATGCTGATCCCAGTACAGTATCAGCACACCGCATGTACAAGCCATTTAATAGCCAAAAGCGTCATCCCAGCTTAACTTCAAACAAAAAGTAAGACAGTTCACAAAGGTCAGCAACAAGTTACAGATTTATCTTAACAAATCAAGTGCTCCCATTGAAGTCTAGACACTAGACTTTCAACATTAATGAGTTGTAGAGCTAATATAACCGAGTCCAGTTTCATAATTCCCTGCAGAGCATACCTTCCTTCTAACAGGAGTTTGGAAAACATTTCATTATTGTTACATATCACCTTGGAAAAAAACTCGGAGACATTCTGTCTCATTTACAGTAAAAATGCTCTCAAGAAGCTAGGGGAAATGCAGCTACGTATACAAGAGGTCCCTGGAACCAAACACAAAACCAGAATTTTAAGAAGATTTAAATCAGACCACCAATTCACAGCCATAAAACTTTGTTTAGCTACAGGGCTCCATAGAAGCAACATGCAATGTGCAAAATATAAACTATTCTGCAGCCAGAGCAGCAAGGAGTCAGAAGGATTGCTTCCCACCAGATCAAAGGACACTTCGCACGAGCGGAGGACCAGATGTCTCCAATTTAACGTGCTTTCAGCTGCACTAACTTCATGTTAGGAACAAAACAAACCAAGAAAAATTCTGAAGTTACTCTTCGGAGCGGAGCACACAGAACTATTTCACAATCCAAATTTCTCTCTAAAATCACGGGTTTCTTCAACATATAAATAGGACAGGGGTGCAGACAGGGGACTCGAGACCAAAATAACCATCTGCAGGTCTAGGGCTTCGGGGAACAGAGGAACGCCGCCGCTGCTGGGGCTCTTGCCCGGGCTCCTCTGGTCTATGAATGCCCGCACCCATCACAGGCGGGCAGCTCCAGCCCTGCCCTCTCAGGTGACGCTCGGGGGGCAGCGGAGAGCGCGGGGCCGGGGGCCAGTGCCAAGGCACCGGCGGGCGGGCAGAGCCGCGGGGCCCCTCCGGGCAGCACCCAAACCCTCCTTCCCTCGCCGCCAGCCGCGGGCGGAGCGCCGGGGACCGGCTCACCTCGCCCCTCCGCCACCCGCGCCAGGGCAGCGGGAAACTTTCGGGAAGTCAGCGGCGGAAAAACGCCGGAGCGAGCCCGAGTCCCGCCCGTCCCTCCAGCCCTGCCCTAGGGCTGCCCGAGCCCCGCCAGCCTCTCGAGCTTCTATCGGGGCTCAGCGGCGCCAGCGGAGCGGCATCCCGACACCGCTGCCTCCTCGGGACACTTTTCCCACCCCATCGACGCAGCGGTTCCGAAGCGTCAGACCCGTCAGGAGGACAGGGATGGGGGGAAAGGAGAAAAAAAAATACACAGAAGAAAACAAAAGCCCAAACCAAACCCCCACCTCCTCCGAAGTACCCGCGCTCCCCCCCGCCCCTCCGCCGCCTCGTCCCCGGGAAGGCTGCCCGGCCCCGGGCTGGCGAGCCAACTCCTTACCTGTGAACGTCTGCGCTCCCGCTGCCAGCAAAAGTCCGGCCAAAGTAACCAGGCAAGTTCCAACTTTCCCCATATTTCCAGCCCTTCCTGCCCCGAATCCAGCAAAGTACCAAAATGTTTGCCAAAGTAGGAGGCACCCCTCTTGCCCCCCTCCAGTCCAGTGGGGCAGACGAGGAGGGGGCTGCCGGACTCCCGCACTTGCTGCCCCGCAGACTGCTCTCCCCTCCTCGCCCTCTCTCCGCTCTTAAGGGCACGGAAGAGAGTGCGAAGTGGCCGGCGGCCGCCCACCCGTCTGCCTTCCTCCGGCCGCGCCGCTGCTCCGGGGGCCGTGCGGGCGCCGCTCGCCTCCCCCGGTGCCCGGGGGGGCACCCTTAATCGCGGAGCCTCCTCGGCCGGCGCCGCCGCTAGTCCCGGCTCAGCTCGGCTCCCTGACTGACTCGCGGTCCCCCCGGCGGGCGGGCGGGCGGGCTGAAGGGAGCGCGGAAAGTCACGCCCAGCCGCCGGCGCCGCCGTTCTCCCCCGCTAGAGGGCGAGGCGGCCGGGCCCCGCCGCCGACAGCAGCTCGGGGGCGGCCGCCGCCTGCGGGGGCGAAGCGCTCGCGTCTCCCTCCCGCCCCGCTGCCCCGAGCGCGACTCTGTGTGCCGAGGAGGTGGTGGCTCCGTGCCGGGCAGGACGATGTCGAAAGTTCGCGGACAGCCCGGGGGGAAGGGAAGAAGGAACCAAAAAAAAATAAATAAATCTCGGCCAGGCGCTTCGATAACTTTGCCGCGGGCCGGCCCCGGCCAGAGCCGCAGGCGCTGAAGTTGTGTCCGCCGCGGGTCCCTGCCCCGCCGTGACGGGGTCCCGCGGGAGCGAGCAGCCCGGCCCCGGGGCAGCGGTCTCGCCCCCGCCCCGCCGCTCTGGCGCTGCTCCGAGTACCGGGACAGGGAAGGTGAAGCGCAGGAGAGGGGGAGAGCGCCGACTTTCCATAAGCGCTTCGGTTTGTTTGTACAGGCGGTCTGGAGTCTGTCGGAAGAACTAGTTGGAGGCCACCGCTCAGCCTTCCGCGGGAACCGCGAGCGTGAGAGCCCTGCCCGCACGGCGAGCGGCTGGGACGGAGAGGAAATTAAGATGGAAATGGGTTCTCCGGGCTAGCGAGGAGCGGCACTGTTTTGTACGTTAATTGCTTCGCATTCGCGTGCTGCTCATAAAACTTAATCTCCTTGCCTAGCCCTCGGTAAGAGCCTCTCCTTCGGCCCTGCGGAGCGTTTCGGGAAGGGATCGCTGGAGAGCGCCCAGCCCGGCCCCCGGTTCAAGACACGGGCGCAGCTCTTGGTCCTGCGAGTGAAGAATAACGCCAGGAATTAGCAGGGTTAGAGAGGGAGTGATGGAAGTATAATCATATTAAAATGGCAATTATGTCTCATCAATTGCAGCGTGTGACTTCTGGCATTTGTCTCCGTGTCACGTATGAAATACAGCTGCATGACAGCCGTCTTCCCCCTGGGACTTTGGATCCTGGTGTCCGTGGCACTGCGAGGATGCGTTTGCTGGCTTTCAGACAGTTTTAAAACTGGAGTTCTGGAGGTGGAAATGTTTTTGTTGGCCCTCGCTTTCAATGAAAGCTTTTCCTTTTCAAGTGCAACTGTGGCCAAATTTAATGCCTTGTTTATTGCGTGTGGGTTACTAAAACGCTAAAAGCAAGCATTTAGATAATGTTGTTTTTCAGAGTTTGAGCTCAGGTTCTAAGTTCTGATTTTCTCCAGCACAGGTCCTCCTGTTTTCCATGCCGCTCTTCCATGTAGTTAGCCGGCTTCGCTGCCGCTTTCGATCGAACTCTAAACTCTCCCCATCCCCCACGTGGCCGTGCGAGCTCCGGCACATTTAGTGATCTGTGCGTGTTCTGGACCATTTTTTCATACAACACATCAAGTCCGAGCTTAGGCACGCAGCTGTATCGTCTGCAGTGATCGTCCCACCGTGCTGTTTTCGGGACGCCGCTCTGTTCCCTTCTGGGCACGGCATCCGCGACTTGGGGCAATCTTCGCCGAAAGGACGCGAACTTCGGGATGTGTGGGGCTACGGCAGCTGCCTCGAAAGTTAACGCAAGGGGGCAGAACAGCATTAATTGTTGTGTTTCCTGACGTCAGACTTTTTTTCTTTTCAATAGCAAGTATTCTCTTAGTTTATTGTTTGCCTCGAGCTTCAATCATCTCTCTCCACACCCCCCCCCAAAAAAAAAAAATAAAATACGTTGCTTTAATCCTTAATTCCCCTTAGATGTGGTAACCTAAGGATGTTTTGCAATAAAAATTCCTTTTTTTTCCCCCTTAATTTTTTTTTCATCGTTACATACTTGAGGTAATTTCTATTTTGTTTAAAAGCTGCCGCTATAACTTCCAAGATTAGAAACTATAGCTGGTCTAGAAAGTGTTACCTTTGTACCACAAAACAAAAAAATTCAAGAAGTGTCATAAATAATTTAGCTTGTGATAAAATAAACTTTAAAAATTGTTTTCTTGTAGTTCTGCTGGTAAAAAATCCAGAAATGAGCAGTTACACCAGTGTTTATGCTAAGGATGACCTCTCTCTCGGTTCGGAATGTCCAGACGCACATGAAATTTTATCTCTGATCAGCCGTGCAGTGTGATAAGTATGGTGTTCAGACATATTACAGTAGCTCTCCACCCTGTCTTTGTTACACGGGATTGGAAAAATCCATGCCTATATCCACAGCTATCTGACATTAGAGAAGATGAGATAGAAAGTTGCCGAGTTCTGAGAATTACAGAAGAGCATTGTGAGAGTGTTTGGTCACAGTCACAGTGGGAGTGAGGCTAAAGTGCTTGACCTTCAAAAACACAACCAGTCTGCTTTAATTACAGCAAATCTAAGAAACGGTTGAGCTCCAGGGAATTGCTAAACCAACAAGAACAATAGAAAACATAGGTCATGTGTGGCTGATCGGGAATTGTGAGCTGTGTTCACTGCGTTCAGTACCAGAGCGTGCATGAAAACCGTGCAGAAACTACAAAAAGAACTAGAGCATCAGTAAAAGACTAGGCAAAACCCACAGCTTCTCTGGTGGTTTGGTTCCAAGAATGCATTCAAGAGAGTTCATTAAAGGCTAAGCTGTGGCTGGAGAGGGGATTGGAAGCATCTTCATCGGGGGAAAAATAGTACTTTGCTGATTGTTTTTCACTGACAGATACTTTACATGCCTGGCATCTGTTATTGACCTGGAACACCTCAAAGAAATTCCCGTTTCCAGTTCCCTACATAGACGTACTTCAGCTGAGGAACATAGGAGTTCCCAGTTATCACAAATAAAATTATTCCTGCTGTAAAGAATCTAAGAGTTGGACAGTAAAACATTTAGAATAAAGAGAAAAATCTGGTAATTGTTGTAATTAATTTCTAGATTTTAATGTACATCAATAGGAAATGCCATCACTGCAAAAATTTTATTTTTAAATATGGAATAATACATCCCACTGAGGGAAAATTAAATAACCTGATGATAAATTAAGAATAATTAGACTGTTTGTTACAGAAACTTCATTGGCAGAGCAGCCCTCTCTTTGTTAATCATTCTCTTGCAGAACCATTTCCCATATTCCAGATCTCTGAGCTACTTCTGGCAACTGATTTTTGAAAATTTCACACTGAACAAGAGCTGCATTACTGGTTAGAGAGGTCTGATGTCCAAATAATTATAATGTGGAAACAGGTCTCCTTGACCTATGTCAGGAAGAAACCTTTGGAAAGGCATGCATCGACACTTAACAATTAAATTGTGTTTATCTATTTAGCTGTTACCTTAAAAATGCTAGTTATATTTGCAGCGCTCTTCATTCTGTATTGCTGGCACAAGAACAAGTAAACATATCTCAAATTCTCTAAGATATCAAGGCCATCCTGCATAATCCATAGCATGAAGTCACCCTTCCTATAATGATACAAAGCAGGAATACTCTCTTGCTCATGTTACAGCAGAAATAGAAAAGCAAAGACTCGTATTTCAATACTGGAGGAAGGCCCAAAAACACCCTGCCTTTTTTTGACCCGTGACAATGCTGATTAAGTGGCCAAGAATGTGGGCTACACAGCTGTCACCTGATCTTTTGGTTCAGTAGCAGATAACATCACACTCACAGCTCAAAGCTATTTTTTGCACTATAAAGTAGTTAGACAAGAGTGATTTTCACTAGCTCACTCCATCTTTTTTTAAAGCTCAGACAGACAAGCTTCATGAATCTTTCAATGACACTGCTGTTTAAATATGATGAAAAAGTAATTTTCTTCCTGGGACAGGGGCATATTTTCTTAGTTAGGTACAGCTAGTGAGTCAAAGTATGATTTGCTTTGTTAGAAAAAAGACAGGCAATGCATTCCAATTCTCTGGTTTTATCAAAGCTACTTTTCTGCTCAACAAAATTCCAGAGCCAATCCTTGGTCAGGAGAACCACTCAAAAATTATAACATCATCTCTGTAGGTTAAGGGAAAATGTGGCAAAAAACTTATTCTTTTTCCATTCAGGGCTTTTCTTAAATACGAAGCAGCTATTATTTCTAGGTAGCTTTATCTTCTCACCCAGATGTTTACTGATGCTCTTTATCATTTCACTGCTGTTTTTTGTCAAAAGCTACAAAAAGAAAAGTATGTGTGTTTATCTGTGGCCAAGGTTTATTGATTGCATGATACTCAATTACATTCTGTTTCATAGTATTTAACATATCTGTATCTGTAGATGCTATAATGGTTTCTTTTGTTACTGGAGAGCTATTTCAGTGATAACTATAAACCTTCCAGTGTTTATTTTAAAAAGCCTCCCTGGACTTTTTTTGAGGGGTAGGGTGAAGTTCCAGTAGAGTCCTAAAAAGATCACATCCACCTCATACCTTGTCTTTCCCTTCCTCCAAGGAACCACAGAGAAAGAACTGCTTGGAATCTAAGGTCAATCTGTACCAATCTAAGCAGCTGCAAAAGTTGCTGCATACAAAATGTTCCATTTTCAGTAGAGGCTTATCATCTGTCCTGCTTATTGATGCTGGGGTGTGCTGGCACTGGAGCTGATCCTTGATCATTCATTTGGCACTGAGATACACTTATCACAACTGTGACTGCTCCCTCTCAGATATTGCCATGTGTAATATGACTGCCTCCTTTTTTTTTTTTTTAATGAGTAATTATTTATGCAAGCAACAATAATTATCCATTTTATCCCAAGGACATCTTGCCGTATTCACTTGATCACTCCAAAATTTGGTGGTAATAAAAACCAAAGTCCTCTTTGTTTCCAGCTGCTAAAACCCAACCTTTTTATAATAGCTGAGGAAGTTCTACATGACTACTACTGATTTTGATATTAAACCATAGTTGGAACTTGAGAGAGAAAACACATCCAGATCTTTGAGAAGTATTTAAAAGATTAGAGAGTAGCAATCTTTAATCAGAAATTGTTGAAATACAAGTGAGAAAAAGGTCTGAAGTTTCCAAGTAAAACAGTGAGGGAACTTTAGGATCTGAATGTCAGGAAGGAAGCAAAGAGCAACAGAACACACTGTACAGAGATGGTTACTGCTAGTTCAAGCCCAAAAATAATTAACTGAATTGTGGGAGAATATCTATTTCATAGCTGTTGTAATAAGATAGATAAGAGAGAGTGAAGACTAGGCAGGTAGAAGTTTGTAAACTCATAACATTTTAATACCATGATCCACATAGTCTCCTTTTATCACTTGTGTGATTTGTACAGACAAGGAAGAACATGCACCTCTTACCACATTGTGTTTGATGTATTTGTACATCTGCAAGCCAAATTATGTCTCACCTTCTGATTGTCAGCATTTTATTGGAAAACTATTGTGTTTAACCATCTACAAAGACTTAAAACTATTCTGGCTTTTAACTCTACTCTTAGATATGTTTCAGTCTGTATAGCATATGTGAGTAGCAGGCCTTCTCAAATTTGGGATTTCTGTCAGGGAATGGGAAGGGTCAGCTGCTCTCTAAGGAATGAGGAGCCAGGTCAGCTGTGATAAGACAGGTCCAAGATCAAGCCCAGCATGAGCCCACACACTGGGACCTGGGTCATCACAGTCTGCCAGTGCTCCTGCACGATACCTCCAGCAGAAACTGAAGGTCCCAGGATGAGCTGAAATGGTGCTACTGGGACAACTGGGCAGAGGGTATGGGAAGGCATTCCAAGTGAGGTTGATCTGAGTCATTACTGCACTCAAAATCATCTCACTTTTCACCTTTGCACCTTCAAATGGCTTTCAGTAATTGTTTTACTTCTGCTACCTTGTCAAGAAAAATATTTCCACTGTTTTTCTTTTACTGCTTGTTCTTAGCTTCTCCCAAAACGTGTGTATCCTTAGCTATGTCTCTGTCCTCATTATCAGAAGATACATACAGGAGGTGAGGGCAAAGTAGTCCAAGTATGAAACACTGTTAAACAAACACCTAACAAGAGTGTACAACCTTCAGTTTGTGTGAGGTTGATAGGATTGGTCAGGAGCAGAAAGAAGCAGAAACACAATTGATCAAATGCAAATACTTGCAAATATTCATATATTCAGTCTTCAAAGTCTGTACAAATACCGACTGTAATATCGTCTTTGTCACTCGTTGCTTTGATCTTGTCATTCATCTGGGTTAACATCCTTTTCTATTACAAATTTAGGCTTAATTTCATTGTCTTCAAAGTTCTATACTGTTCCACCTCTCCCTACTCAATTGAACTTCAAGGTGCTATTCTTTCTATTCAGTGCTTCTATAATCAACCGTGTCAAGGAGTGAAACCAGAAGAATCAAAATTTCGATGAACACTGTGAGGTAAGCTAACTTCTCAGTCTTCCAAGACAGAGTAATTGTTCCAAAATAAATTTGTGTTTATTGCATAATAGAAGGAACACACACTGAGTTTTACCAGCAGAGCTATAGCATTTTATTTTTTCTGCTAAAAATATTCTAGTCCATCCCTCTCCATAGAGAAACCATTTTCTAGAGGGGATTTCTCTGCAGGCTTCTGTCAGAGATAACAAATTCCCTTTAGGAGTAATCCCTGGAAATGCTTGACAAAAGTTTGGGGTTCAGACATCTCCGTAAAAGGCAAAAAACTGGAGCAGACAACTGAAATAGTAATGTCTGCTGCCATCAGTGCTAATATTGACTGACCATATCTGCAAGGGCCCTTCATATGGTTTTTCCAGTTGGGTAAACTTGGGTTCATTCCACTAAAAATGCACTGAAGCAAAAGCCAACTGAAAAGACGTATTCAATATAAGGTTAGTGTCCTTTCTGCCTGTGAACTTCTCTTGAATTTGTTCCCTCATATGTGTTTCTCTCATTTTTCTTCCATAGCTCTAAATTAGCATTAGATAATAGGATCTGTGCCTTGGCATAAGATTAAGTTTTCCCAAAAGTTCATTTACAGCTAATTAGGAGTTTGTGAAACAGAAGAAGTGAAATATGCAGCCTCTTTGGTTCTCTTTGTGGGTCTTAAAAGCATCCATCATTGATGGATGGAATTATCATTCCTTCAGCCTCTTTATTACTAACTCTGATTTAGCAATGCAGCATTCGTGTTGTCAGCAGCACTTCCAGACAACTTCCTGCTATTACTCTGATACAATTGTCATATGAGATGCATGAGGCATTATTAAATTGCATCCTATTGAAACGAGAAGTTAAGATTCTTTTTTTTCCCTACAGTTGTAGTTGAGTGGAAGGATGTGAACTTTATATCTCGTCTTTCAAATAAAAAAAACATATTCCCATGAAGTCTACTTTAACAACAATTTATACTGCTGTAAAACACTGCAATACCATCTCGGCAGAGGCAATTCTCAGCAGGCAGGTCCAGTACTCAGTGATGCAGAATCCATCAGAGATATGGATGTAAGTACAACCTCTCACACTACCACCTGTGCTGAATGCAAGTTGTTACCTTAATATGTTAAAAAGTTGTTTATAAGTAAATTATATGTTATAATGATGACATCCCTAAATTACACAGTCTGTCTTAGTCATTGGTAGAATTTAGTTAATATTTAAAAGCATTTGAATTAATTTTTTTAATGGTGTTACTATGCCAGAAGAGTTACTAAAAATGTGAAAGGTTCACAAGTAAAATCTATTGTTATTTAGTAATTTTTTCTTATTCTTTATTTTCCTTTTTTAATATCTGCTTTTTTAGAAAGGGGAGGAATATATTTTTATGTACTTATGATTGAATTCTTGTTGGTGTTTGCTTGTGCAGAATGATGAAGAGGCGTGAAAGTTAAATGTACTTCATACCATCATTTTTTCCTCTTGATTGCTTTCATACCAACAGCAGATGTCCAGTGAAGGGACACAAATATTTCCCTTTAGCAAGTCATTCCACTGAAAATAATGGGAGCTTATTTAAATAGTGTAGCTCTGAGGAGACAAAGGGGGAAGCAAACACAGGAGAGAATAAGAGCAGAAATGTACTCAGCCAAAGAATGACTTTATTTACATGCAGTGAAATTTTTTTTAGCATTTTACGCATAATAAAATTAGTAGGAAATCAACTACCTTTTGATTTTTCAAAAAAATTTGAAATGGTAATTTGAAATTTGTTGTGGCCATGGATACTATTAATTCTCCTGCTTCGTGCACTATTGTGATAAAAATCAATTACTTAATATTTTTCATTATACTGTTAAATTATTTTATTAAGTCTAGATTAAGAATTATGATGGATACAAATGTATGTGCTAAAACATAATGCTGAAATTGATTCCTTTCACAAGTTTAAATAACCATTCTGATGAGAAGAGTGATTGCTGAAATAAAAGCATGACAAATAAAACTCAGGAAGGCTTTGCAGATGTGGTGAATCATTACATATTAGTTTGTTTTTCAAAATGAGTGCTGATCCTGCTGTTGCTTACTGTGCAGAACTTAGATTAAAGTTAAAGGGAATAATATTCACAGGAAAGCTGCACTGTGGAAGATCTGGGGGTTTTTACCATCACACCACTACTAACAGGAATTAGATGTGTGGTTTGGGGTAAAACCACTACCCATATGAAAAAGAGTTGAGCCACATTTGAGGGACTTATAGCTCTCAAAAAGGTGAATCTCTTTCAAACAATAAAATGTTGTTCTCTCCCTTCTCCCATGCAGTGATCAGATGTGAACATTGCTGAGGAAAATTTTTTCATGTTGAAAAACCAATCAGACAGATTCTATGTCAGGGGCAACTTTTCATCAAAAATCCTTGTTTTGTTTACAGTACAAACAAAACAATATTAAAAGAATACTAGTAAAGATCAGACACCAACAACAAAAAGTTCTAAGATGCCTAGATTAAAACACTTCTGTAACATCAGGGCTATACCTCTGCCAAACTCAAAGGTTCAGGTGCAAACAGTGAATTGTGAGAGCTCTTCAGAATACAACTGAATGAATTAAGTACAATAACCTTTATGGTCAGAAGCATTGCAGATACAACCTAAAAGTTTCCTAGATTAGAGTTCCTTCCTTCTGGGCACCAAATGCTTTGGAATAATCCATATTATAACAGGAAGTAACTACTTCTGTTGCTGAAAATAGCATCTTAACATCTCTGAAATGCCTCAAAACCGGGACACACAGCTTCTGGAACAGAATATCTGGGAAAAACCCAAAAGGCGAAATCAAAATATTTTTTTTTTCGTGATCACACTAGTAGAAGGACAAGCCTATGCCTGGTTTGTCTGCTTTAATGTTTTCACCAGTTGTGCTGTTCCTATTTGCACAGCAGTCCTGCTTCTAGTAAAGCCAGTAGTAGCAATGCAGCTCCATCAGCACTAAGGCTGCATTTTAGGATGCTAAGTACCATCCTATCCTTGTGACAGCTCCCTGCTGTCCATATTAATTTTGCTATGCAGCTGTGCAGAGTGAGGCAAAGGTGATGGTGAAATGCCAGAGTGAGGCCTGTTTGCTCTCTTCATATAGAAAACACACAAAGCTCCTGAGCCCTGCAAGTTCACCATCGTGACTCTCGGGATCTACCACATTTTGGAGACTAAGAAGCTGCTTGAAGTGGATAACCAGCATGCAGTGCTTGTACAATGTCCAGATGTGAATACAGAGCAGTAGACTGTCGAGTTATGCATGCTGTAAGGCATGGCTCTGTCCTAAGGCCATTCCCCAAACCATGGGGAATCTTGATTGACACCATCTTGTTTGACAAAGAGCTGGTCATCATCCTGGTAGGACTGACACAGCTGGTGGCTTTGTGTAATGATACGAAGACAACTTGGATAAACCTGGACACAAGGAGGATGTCTGGGGAGACTTGGATCCATGCAGAGTGGGCAGTAGTGTTCCTGCTATGGATTATGTTCTCTGTTAGCTGGGATGATGTGGAAACATTTTGCATTATTCTGTCACCAGTTGGGGGAATAACTGAAAGCTGTTGTGAAGTTATTCAGCATGGATGGTCTTTACAGTGCATTTGGTGTTAAGGCTGTGCCTGAAGATGCTCTTACAAGATAGCACAGAGCGAGATGTTAAAGACACCAAAAGGAAATAGCCTATTTTGTTCATGTCTTTTTTTGGGTCCAGTTTTGAGTTTTGTGTGTTTGGCTCTGCTAACAGGCACTAAGTGCACTGATAAAATAATAAATTTTAATTAGAAATGAAATCTGACAAAAGCTGGGAGGCAATGAAATAGTAAAGATTAATGACTTATTAAATTAGTCAAACTTCCATGGCATGTCAGTATTTCTGCTAATATTAAAAATAGTGATTGTACAAGAAGATAAAGTAAACAATGTCACGTATTTGTAATGCTCATAGTGCCTGGCACAATTAAGTGAGAAAGATGTCACTCTGCACATCACAAAAAAGAAAGAATTGCATATTCCTCCTCTCATAACTTAGCAGTGTTTTTGCCCACTTATGGTTACTTTCTCCAAAACCAATGCTTAAATCTTCTGTCATCATATTTTATATTTTGACCTTTATATATACCATTTTGACATAAATGTGCTGCAGCTTCTTTAATCTGTTGCAGCTCACTTGGCCACAAGACTTTCTTCACTAATAGCAGAACACCAGCTGCATTAGCTTTGTCTGTCTTAGATAAATGTGAGTCAAAGTGTCTCTCCTACTCACTGAGCATTTTAGGTTTTACTGTGAAGCAAGTATTTCTGGGCTGCTCCTGATGGCTATGAGAACAGTTTTTCTCATTTTTTCTTAATTCTCCTCTGTGATTTATTCTCAAAGCGGAGACTCTAGGAGAAACACAAAAGTCAGGGGAAGGAATGGAGTGGAAGGGTAGCAAAGAAAGGAGAAAGATCCAATTAAGAAAAAAATCAGCATGTCACACAAGCACTAATGAAGTGGGATGCCATGGAGGGGCAGAGGAATCAGAGACCCAGAATAAAGGGAACCAGAAAATGATGAAACAATTATGACTGACACAGAAAGGTGGAACTTACCAGTGGCTGACACAAAAAAGGCATTTAGAATAAGAACGGTCTGCTTAGACTTCATGGTCCTTTCTGACCAGCCCATTTGAGAAATACTAGTGGAGGAGAGCAGTCTACAGGACGCAGTGGAAGATGCAGAAAGCTCTCATTATATACGTGCATGTTATGTGATTGCTGATCTCAATGGATTCATTCTTTTTGAATTCACCGAATTCTTTAGGTGAGAGAAATCAGAAAATATATCAGTAGTGTTATTTTAATTCTGTTCAGAGTGAAAAGAAACATCAGTGCTTTAGTGTGTAATATACATGTAGTATTTGTTTTATAATGAATTGCAGTCTATAAAATGCAAACTTAAAAAAACTAAGTAATTAATATTATAGGTATTACTTTTACATAAATAAAAGAATTTGCAGGGAAAATGTTTTTTTCAGATGGTACAATGAAGTGAGTAGTAACTTCATCAATTTAAGAGGTCTGCTTTGTGCTGTATACTGAGGGTATTCTTTGAGTTTCTGTTATGTCATCCTCAGTAGCTGATTGGTTTGAAAAAGACAAAAATATAAGTATTTAGAATCACCAGTTCAGACTAAAAATTTTACTTGATACAGGACTTCTGGTTCATCCTCAAGGACCAGTTCTGCACATATTTAAGTAGAAGAATGATAGATTGATGTGAGTGGTGATGTTTTCATCATTACTGAACAGAGAGAGGTAAATATGGTACTGAAGAGAGTAGGATATTGTTGCATAAGGAGAGCTCAGGAAGGAAAGAGGGAACTTATCAGTCTCAGTTGCAAAAAAACAAAAAACAAAACAACAAAACCAAAAAAACTTCCCCTTCCCAAAAGAAAAACAAACCACCAAACAAATCACCCCCACCCCCTAAGAAAAAAAGAAAAAAGGCCTTAAAAACCCCAAAGAGCAAATCCCCAGATTTAGAGGAGAGACCAGTTTAAATCAGGAGGAAGTGTGGCCAAGCACCTGTAGTTTTCAGAGAATCTCATAAGGTAAACTCAAAGGCATTTATTTTCTATACTTGAATTCCAGAATTTTCTGACACGTGGAATTTGAAGGGTACAAATTTGGTCTGCAAATCATTCTCACAGTGCATGACTGGAGGGCTTGGGAATGTGCAGATGCTGCAGTAAAGAAGACTGGAAGGCTATCACTTTTTTAATTAGAAAAAAAGGATACTAGGCTGCTAGACAAAAAAATCTTTAGTTCAAGAGTGTTAGTTTCAAGCTAGGAGCTTGAAAAACTATAGGAGGACTCAAAGCAGAGGCATTTTGCCTGAAAGCATGTGAAAGTGAACAGATTACTCTATTTGCACCAGTTTAACAGGTAATTAGGTAAATTTGTAACTGGATAACTTACCCCATATTCCTGTCTACCTTGTTAGGTGAATGTGTTCATGTACAGCTACAGAAAGAAAGCATATTTATATGGGAATAATTAAAAAAGATATTTGTATACATGAGCTGCACAGACACTCTTGGCAAGATCATTTGCTCTGAAGATTATATTCCTGCTGTTCGAATGAAGATCTGATTTCATTTAGACAAACCTTTCACTGTTTTTTAATAACAAATGAGAGACAATGCTACACAATAACTATATGTGTAAAATGTCACACATGCTGAATGGGAATCATTGTCAAAGCAAATGAGCATTTGGATGATACAGTGATAAGAATAATGTAATTAAATTCATTTTCATACCACTGATTTTATCACCCCATTTTCACACTGTTCCTTCTAGCCATATGCTTTGTTTCCATCCAAATCTGTTCATTAGGGAAGAGTGACTAAAATTTGTTCCAGACAATGCCGAAATCAGGTCCTGGGCTTGCTGGAATAAGGTTTAATTCATTTTAAAAAGTAGGAATGTAGTAAGAAAGAAGAGAGGGAGATGCTGATATAAAATGGAAAAGCCCATGAACACAGCTGGGTAAAGAGCTGGGGAGCTGAGGAGGCAGATGATCAAAAGGATTTGGAAAAAAAATTAAACTAGGGGAAAATGAAAAAGACATAAACAAGGATGAAAGGGAAAGAAGGAAAAAGGATAAGAAGGGGAGAATGAAAAGGAGCCTGTTAATGGTAGCTGGAGATAAAAGTGGAGAGGGAGGATAAGGCATAAAATGAGACAGAATTTAATTATGCATACTTTTCTTTAAATGGCCATCTAGCCTCTAGCTCTGTGGGCCAAGTGTCTGTTTCAGTTGGATTGGTGGAACAAGCTCGTTGTGTATCACAGCTTAAATATTTAGCAACAGTGGTACTCTGAAAGGAGCTCGCTGTTTTTACGGAGGCACTCGGCAGGATGCGATGTTGGGGATCAGACGCTAAAGGAGCAGGAGCTCAAGCAGCAATATTCAGTCCCAGGGCCAGGCTGGCAGGATCTCACATGCCTTCTGCTGCCAGTGGGAAAGTGGCACTTGTGAAACTAAGGGCTCCTTTACTCTTTCCTGAGGGTGCAGGTGTGTTTTTGACTGTTTGTCAGGGCCCACAGGGGCAAAGTACTTGGACTAATTGAGTGTTTCTTAAGAGTTTTGTGTACCTGTTTGACTGTACCACTCTGCCAAGCTGTCTTATGTGCTGCAGCCCTTGCAACCATGTCTCTGCCTCCAGGTGCCCCCTTGGCTTTCTGGTATGGTTTTGTCAACATGGTTTCTTCCCCTCCCTCAAAATCAGGCATTAAGAGGGGAGCCAAAGAATCATCCTCTGATCAGAACTGGCTGTTTTCTGTTAGGAGCAGGGCAAGAGTTAGAGTTCAGCCTTTCTGAGTTTAGCATTTTTAGGATTGGAATCTTGGTGGTTTATTTAAACTATCAACATATAAAGGGTTTCCTAATGGCAACGCTTATAAGAAGTTATGTTTTGTTAAGTCCTGAAGATCACAGAAGAAATTTTCAGCTCCATCCCTAGATAAAGAGATATGTCTTTATTGTCTTGAAGTGGTATGTTAGCACTTGAATGGAGCTTCATACATTCCTGTAGGAATAGCTGGTCAGGGAGGGAACCACTGCCATGATAAGAGAAGCTTGACCCCTCCAACTGAGGCATTTGTGGGAACAAACCACAGAAAAGCCTCTATGAGATGCACCTTATCTTTGTCCCAAATGTTCTCAGGTGAGAAACTAAAAATAGTTTATTTTCTCCTCTTCTGCTCTTTCAGAGAGGAAACACCATTGTGAGAAATATTAAAAGAATTGCTCTGGAGTAATGATGACTCACAGCATTGAACTGATCTTCATGATAAGGATAATAAGATTTTACATTTTGAGGCCTGTTTTCCAGTTCAATCAACACCAACAGTCTTTGGATCTATTTTTCTTGTAATATTTCTTGTACTCTTGCAGTAAGTTAATTTTTGATAGTCAAGGTGGGGGGATATCTCGCTGTCTACTGCCACCATGTAAATAATGTGTAGGAATGTGCAATACATTTCTTCTCTCCAAGCGTGTATAATTTATAATAGGACTAAACTTGCTGAACAGTGAGGTCATGACATGCTGGCCTTTTGGCCCCTCTGCAGCAAGCCATGGTGCAATATAACGCCCTTTCTATCAATACAAACTTTCTTTATTTTGATCAGAAAAGTGAACAGAACCTGGTGGATATTCATGACTGGGATTCACATGATAGTACAGGACGATGCATGTCCTCATGAGACCAGCAGTTTAGACATAACCAGAAATGCCAATTTCCTTCTTTTTGTCCAAAAGGCTGCTTTATGTAAGGCTATACCGACTTCCTTTAAGACTTAAGATTTAAGGTTATTCCATCTTTGCTTTTTCATTAGCTTTTCTACACTTTTATCAAGGTGCCATCCTTTATGTAAGTCTGTATACTTGGTATATTCTTACGTACATGTAGAGTCGTAACATCTGACTTGATATGCACCCCTTTTTATGTATATTTGAGAAAAATAATTTTATCACTGCAGGTGGGGGCGAATCCAGTTAAACCAACAAAGAGACAGGTTGAGTTATTTCGGCTCTTAGAAGAATAACGAGCAGCTGTCCTTTTTCAGCTACTGAGAGAAAAACCAATAAAAGAATGCTCATATGACATATAATATGGCATTTAGGTATCTGCATTTAAGAAACTTGCATCCAAAGAACTTTTATAGACATTATGGCTATTAAGCCTATTGGTTTGATCTTTCACATTTAAAAAAAATAACATGAAGAAAAGAAAAGCAAAGGGGACACAGAATGTTAACTTGCCTTCAGAGCCAAGTCTAATTTTTGGATTTAAACACAGCCTCTTAAGGGACTTCAAAGAAATCTTTGCACAGTCATCTAGAGAAACAAATAAATTGAGCCAGAAAAAAGGGAATCCTCAAATCTGCAGTTCCTGTTTTTATCAGTATTTCATCTCTAGACATTTTGTGGAGAAAAAACTGGAACCCAAATTCTCTGCAGGTTAAAAAGGTATCCTAACCACTTGCCTATCAAATGATCCTTTTTTTTTCTTCTTTCTCTTTTTTACAAACAATTTTGCCACAGAGATTTAGAGATTTTTCTTTTATTCTATAAAACCTGTAAGTAGACTTTCAGCAATTCATTAGTTTTCCTCAAAAAACAGTATCTATTCCACAAATTGACTATTTTAAGTAAAAGTTGTTTTGGTGTTTGATTCTTCCCTCTAGCTTTCTTATCTGTAAAACCTTGTTGTATTTGAAAGATCATAAACATATTGTTCTTCTTCAAGAAGGAGAATAGAAAATTATTCTTTTTACTTCAGTCAATAAGATAATGTTCAAAATTACTCGCACATTTCAAGTTCAAATTTCTAGGAGTTTATGTTTGTTTTGTAACACATAGAAAACAAGCCCTAATAGACCTAGAAAATGTGAGTTCAGATGTACTAAATCACATTTTAAGGTGAGACAATATGGTAAAAATGTTATTCAGTAAAGAAATAAATGCCTACGAGATGTAGGCTCTCATGTCCTCCAAAACCTACAGCCAGCATTTAATCAAATTTCAAAGACATGGACAGAAGCAAGCATATTTAGTGATCTGTGCTACCACCATTCTGTGGTAAGCAACATAAAGAAGGAAATCATAGGCTGTTAAGACCCTGTGAAAGCCTGCTTGGAAGTTGATGTCACTAATGTGTTTCAGAGGAAAACTAAGGCAGCATCTGCATTCCCAGATATGGTAAAATAATTTTAAAGCTGTTTAGGTTTTATTCTGCTACTAAAATCATGTCATGTCTTGAATGGAGTACAACACTGGAGAAATATTTTTTTTATTTACCTATTTTTAGTACAGGGGATAGAGTTACATCCTTCTTTGTTCTCCTAATATAATCTTAGGATTCCTGTAGCTGCTTCAGCCAGCTACTGGCTTAGCTGGTTTCTGCTCCAGTCATCATGAAAGGAGTGCAAGTAAGGCTGCTCTCAGTCAAGAGGGCAATGAAATGGTTAGTTTGAGCCTCTGTGTCTATTAAGCAATAACAAGGAAATTATTTCCCTTTGAATGATTAAGACTGATTTAACATTCACTGTGACGTATTTTCTCAAGAATTATGGGATTGTTACAATGAAGGAGAAAAGTCTAGGGCTATTTCTGCTAAGAAGTTACTCAGAACTTTAGATGTTTTGCATTCCCAAGTTCTGCAAATGTTCTTTGCAATATCAATAGAAAAGGCAAGCTTTGATGTGCTATTTCAGTAGAATAGTATTTGTATTTACATAAACATAAATGCTGCTGGTGAGTTATGAATGCCAGCTATCTGCTCAATAGGTGGACCATTTTGGCAGCTGAATGTGAGTTAACTGGACTGCTTCATGTGTCTTTGCCAACTCAGTTTTGAAGCATGCCAAATTTCATTAACAGGTACCCAAAAATTAATCTGATTTTTTTCATACTTGTCATGATTATGAAAAAGTCATCCTCTCTTTGTAGTGACAGTTTGCTTTAAAAAAAATGGAAATGGTGTAGTTAAAAGTTATTTAGTCATGACTGAAAAGTAAAAAAAAAAAAAAATTGCACTGAGAAATTGCTTTGCAAAATTGATGTAACTGTACATATTTAAAATTGTACACAAATTTTACGTAGTAAATGATTTAGCATGTTGTTTCATTTGCTGAATCCAGCTTCTTACTCAATTCTCCCCTTGTTCCCAGATAAGCTTTCAGGAATAATAAATACCCCCCTAAGGGAATATATTTTAAAGCAAATAACAATTGCCAAATAATTTATCACATGTAACTACTGGTCTCCATCCTTAATTTCTAGCATTTCATTCTAGTGCTTGTTTAAGGGAAGTTAAGCTTAATGTCTCTTCTCTCTATGTATATATATTTTTTTTTGAGTGCTTCTTTTCATCATGTATTCAGAGTTTGAACCAGACTGTTCCTTTTTGTGAACAAAAGCATTTCAGTAGGACTTTGCCTGTGGGACCCTGTGGCAGAGAGAATCCTATTTTATTCTTGGCATGAGCCATACAAATGAAGTCTTCATTTGATTCAGGTTCAATAAGCAGTAGTTGGTATTTATTTGCATGGGGTAAACTTTATGGTTAACTTTTGGCTAGTTCAGGTTTTGCCTTCTGTTTGATAATTATTTCTTTAATTTATTTAGTGCAGCGATATTTGGATGGTGTTTTTCTGAGAACTGAAACAGAATTAATAGTCTGACTCCTTGTGGTTTCACTGAACTTTTTTCAAGGTCATAACAGTTTACTAAGACATGACTGCCTCCAAGATCCAAGTTACCAAGAATTTATTCCAATTTTAAAATGGTTTGGCTTTAAAGAAAAAAAAGAGGGAGGAAAAAGCCCATGCATTTTCATCTAGTTTATTTCACTAAGATACTGAATAACAAAAGATAATATTCTGCACCCATCAAACAGATACAATTCCTCTTACATAATGGATTTGTGTAAGCAAATGTCTTCTAGCTTTTGGTGTGTATGAGGAAGGAAGTTTTAAATAGATAATTTCAAACAGTGTTATAAATCAGTCTTGATTACACAAAAATAAAAGATGTGCTCCTTTACTTGCAGTTTATTCTCTTAAAGTCACATTGTCTTCTGGAGTCATGGAGCAGAAAATGAACAGGAGTGATCTTGACTTTTCGTGTTGCTGATGTGTTTAGCTCACTTTGCCAGCTCCATAACCAATAGATGATACTGAAAGCTGGACTCTGCAATGATCTGAGCACTACACATGGCTTAAGTTGGATAAGGTTCCCAGGACAGATTTAGACAGGATCTGTAGCATCTAGAGAACATGCTGATTGTCACCTCATCTAGGTGAGAAGTGGAAAGGACAACATCTCTGTTTCTGCCTAGGCCACTGGCGTCTGGCCATGATGCAAGTGTTACAGTACCAGTATTCTGCAAGACAGTGATTGACCACACAGCAAGAACTGTATCACCAGGAGATACCTATAAATTCTTGAGGCCTCCTACCCTTGCCGTGCTCCCACTGATCCCTTGTTCACTGATCTAAATGTCTGATCTAACTTTGTGGAATTAAACTTGTGTTCTCTTTAGGGTTGCAAAAGGGCACCTGTGAGCTGTTGCACACAGACCTGGGCTCCCCAGCTGCCTGTAGATGTAGGAATACACTAAATCGTGTGTGCTGTACCTACTTAGCAGTCCAAACAAATTTTCACAAGGGCAGGGAATAAACTGACAAGATCACATTTTTTTTCTGTCATTTAGGAGGACTAGACAGAAAACTTCAACATAGAGGTAGCAAGGTAGCCCTCATCTGAGTGGCTTGCACAAAGAATAGTAAGGCATGAAACATTGCCTGGTCTCAATGGTGGAGCTGTAGAGGGGAAGTGCACCTCTTAATTTGTCCCCTGAAGCAGCAAGATCTATAATCAGATAGTGAAATTGTTTTTCTGAATAAAAACTAGTGCATTTCATTCAAACTACATTATAAGATAAAGCTATTTGAAAACTGGTTACACCATAATGAGCGTGCTTTATGTTCAAAGCAGAGGGAGCAGGGCTGCATTTCAATCAGCACTGAAGGTAGATTAGTGGATTTTTTTTTTCTCTGAATGTAGATATTTCTAAAAATAAAGGAGTAGTTTTGTTATTTTTTAAGGAAAATCATCTTAGCAACATTTTTATATATAAATATGGGGAAAGGCAGTGGATGTGCCAAGGAATATATTAGAATTGGAGCGGTATTATGTTTTAGTATCTACAGATATATGAATTAATTTTCTTTTCATTTGTTTGTATTTCATACTATACCTTTCCTTAAGTAGCTTGAGGATTTATCTGAAGTGGTTGTTCCAAATTTCCTCATCTATTTTCACCAACAAATTCTTTAGCAAATATAGTATTATGCAGCTATAATGAATAATAAAAAAAAATACTGGCTGGACTCAAATGTAATTGAAATAAGTCCAGTATCTGTCTTTTCTTTATCACAATTTACATACTGCAGATACTAATTTCAGAAAATAAATAATTAAAATACAAGTAAAATATTAAAAATATGTAAGAAATTAGATTAAAGTAGCTAAAATATTTTACAGAATTGCAAGAAAAAGATGAATTGTGTTTTGTTTTGTTTTCCTAGACTGCAGGGGAGACGTTATCCACAAAATCATAAGAAATAGAGCCAATATAACCTAGATTTATTCCTAAGAGAAGGCTATGTTAGGAAATTACAAGATAATCAAATCTCCACTATAAACAAATAGGAACATTCTAGGCACAGTTTTGTAAAGAACCAAGGGCAATATTGACAGCATAAGGTTTTACTGGGAAAATGAGTGCAAATCTCCAGAGGACTAGAAGAATTCAATGCTAACTGCTGTGAACAGTGAAGGTTTTCCTTAGAGAAAAAACACCAGTGAGAAATTATGATTAGCGGTTTCCTAATGTAAGCTTGAAAAAATTAATACAGAAAGCAAAAGGAGGAAGTGTAGTGGTAGAAGGTTTCTTGAATGACTTATGGTCTAATTTTAAAACACTGACAGAAATTAGTAGAAAATTCATATTCAGTATTGCTTACCTCTGTTGTTCATTGCTTACTTTCATATCTACTTCCTCTACTTACATAAGTAGATCAATTTATACCCTTCTGGCATTTATAGATTTAAGTTCTCTCATTCCCAATTACTCATTCTTTAGAGACTGAAAATCAGCAGGCATTGTGGGCAGTCTCAGAATAATATCAGGCACAATTGCATGAAGTGTGATTTGAAGTAGCCTTGGGGTGTGAACAGAGCGTGCTTGTGTCCTGTCTGCAAAAGTATATATATATGTATTTAAACCATACAGGTAGCTAACAAGCCCTACAGATAGCTAATAAACCCTGCAGATAAGTAATAAATCCTACAGATAGCTAACAAGCATCACAACTGCTGCCCATTGATTGCACAAGGAGTCAGCATCTGGCAGTCCTGACTGTTTGCTATGCAGCTTGAAGTGCACGTTGCTCTCTGGAACCTCCACAGGTTTGCCCACAGCAAAGCTGCAGGAAAAATGCTGCCTTTCCCAGTGGCTAGGACTGCAGTTCAGATTCCTGCTTCTGATGGTGGAGTCCATTCCCAGAATCTGCAGCACAGGAGAGAGTGTTTGTAGTCGATGACCCTGCTATTAATTGATCCAAGTGCCAGTTTGCTGACCTTCAGGCACATGGTCATCTTGTCCAGCAAGCCTGACTTTTACCCTGTGCTAACTGTGGGACTCCTGGAGGCAAGACTTTGACGAAAAATTCCTGTGAGTTGATGTTTATTGACGTTTGCTGTGAAATATCACACAAACTGTGTTTGATAGACACATTTTTATAGATTATGAATTAAAATGAAATACCACACTTTAAAATGCAGTGTTTTGCTTGTTGTTCTATCCTGGTAAGCAGAGTTACATGTATTAAATATATTTTTGGGGTTGTAGGCCCAATTTGCCATCAAGAATCCTGCCATATTAACTGGTATTCAACTTTATGTGCAGACAGTTCATGGGAGCTGTTGGAACAAGTCCATATGGACCTGTGCAGAGCAATATTTTATCTTTAAAAAACACGTGCAAAATATTTGCACATGTAACACCAGTGGTACCTGAACTTACGTAAATGTTTGCAATGCAGGGTGATGCTATAAACCTTATGTCTATGATACACCATCACCAAATTTTAAAAGATGAGTGACTTTTCAAGAGAAGACTGAATTTTACCAACCAAAAAAAAAAAAAAAAGCAAACATAGAATCATTGAATAGTATGAGCTGGAAGGAACCTTTAAAGGTCATCTAGTCCAGCTCCCCTGCCATGGAGTGGGGCATCTTCATCTAGTCAGGTTGCTCAGAACCCCATCCAACCTGACCTTGAGTGTTTCTAGGGATGGGACATCTACCAACTCTCTAGGCAACCTGTTCCAGTGTTTTACCACACTCATGGCTAAAACCAGGTTGAGTAGTGACTATCCCAAAGGAAAAAAAATCCAAGTACTTGATTTTTAAGTGCATATATTTTTATTACTTCCCTACTCATATCAATCAGAGGAAAATAAGTCAATAATTAAATTTGAAAGATGGTCAATTGATCAGTATACTTTTAATATACATTTATTAACCACATGTCTTTCAAAGCATGCTAAAATTTCCTGATTTCAGTACATCAGCCCTAGTAAAACACTATATCTTAGAAGTCTTTTCTACAGTTCTTTCTTCTGAATTTATAGAAACTGTTTCAAGTCTTTATCTGTCCAAAAACCTCTACAATCAAGTTTATTTGTTGGATATGTGCTATGCTTTTCATATCAGTTTAAGAATCTTAATTTTCCTACTAATCAGCACTGAATGGTCTAAAGAGGCATTCCTACCATCTACTTCATGCAGTACAGAGCATGTTGAGTAGAGCAGTCAAGTCTTTCTATATTAGAGATATCACCAGACAGCAATTCAGGTCACCTGCAGCTAAAAATACACAGTGTGAATCTCTTGCTGGAGGTCTTAGAAATATTCAGACTTAAGTTGTAAATTAGTTTTCTTCCAAAGGGCCTTTTCTATCACCAGCACTCGGTTCACAGTTCAGAAAGGAATTGCCTTTACACCCTCAAGCACAGGTAACAGCACTGAAAAGTGACAGAACACATATGGTTGACTAAAGCAAATCCTCTTGGCTGTTGCAGCTGCTCTTGTGTACATGTATGCCTTGAAATACTTGCTGTTCTATCGAACATGAATCCTTTGTCTCAATCATATTAGCAAATCAAATTTGAATTATGTGAATATTACTTCAAATGCTTCATTTTTTTTAAAGGTATAGTTTTAAACATTAAATTTCTTTTCATCTTATTCTGTTGTGTTTCTGGTTTTGCCATGCCTGCAAGATCCTCCTGAAACAGATAAGACATAATTTCATATGCTCTATAAATTGATTATGAGATCAGAACACAACCTAAAGCCACTGGCAAAAATCTAATGAACCTCCATGAGAGGCCATCAGTTTCTAAATATTATGGAAGCTGATATTAAAAGGCATTGATCTCAGTAGAGATGCCTCTGGGTCCCTGCTTTTGTGAAAATGCGAAGGCCTTTGTAATCTCAGCCATTTGCCTTCCACTTCCCTGATGTTTCTTAGCTACTTTTATTTATTTTTTTTTTTACTTTTATTACCTGTCCTGTATTTGAAAAGATCATGACAAAATAATCTATCATGTCTTAAGTTAACTACAGGTTTGTGAAAATCTAAATATGTTAAATATACCGGCTCTGTCTATACCAACAGTTATTTCATTAAATACTGTGATTTGTCTGAGATGATTGACCTTTCACAAATCCATGATGACTCATGCTTATTAAATTGTTCTCTTCCCAACTGAGTGAATATTTAAGATAGCCAAAAATAGCATCTCAAAAGTTCTGCTGCCATTGGATCAGGCTTTGACACACTTAAACTGACTGCTAAGTATCTTCCTTCACTAAATTCCAGTGGGGATTTCTTTTTCAAAGTAAGTTATTATTAAGCCTGCATAAAGGTGGCAGAATCTTTCCCATGGATGTTTTTCTTAAGATTTACTATGGTGTTAATCACTACCATTTCTGAAACTGATCCATTTATGATCTAAGTTACTTTTCTTTCTTCTCTGCTGCTGAGACATTTTTAAGTGCTTATTCATGATGTTTGAAAGGTCTAGCTATCCAAGACGTATTATTTTCTGTTCACAAAGACAAGGCATTAGGGATACTTTTCTACTTATCTATGGAGAAGAGAAAAAAGCTTTAAAGCACTGGGAAGACTAACTGTAAGAAACTGATGAAACACTTTGAAGAGTATTTATTTTACCATCTCCCTTGATGAGTGCAAAATGTACCTGCTTTTAAAACTACATTTATTTTATCATGACTATCCTAAGCTCTGTTTTTAAAAAACCTGCTGATTCTTAGTTGATTTTTTAAAAAAATTATTTTACTTGCCAGAAACATTTTACATGTGTTTCATATGTTGTCCAAATTAGGGAATGGTTAGCAATGGATGTGAAATCAGTGCAAGATTTTTATCATTGTTGTCTTTTTATACAGTGTTTGCTTCTTCCCTTTCTCTGTTGGGGGGAAGTTAAGGACTCTTATTTAGTGCAGCCAGTTTTGTTGCCTTTTTCTCAACCTGGAAATGAAATTCAAGATAATTCTAGTAAGAAGGTAATATAAAAGGGGATCTTTATTTGAAGGCCTTCAGAGGCAGTTATATTAAAATTTCCACGAAAACTCAACCACCCCCCCCCTCCCCCCCCCAGGGGTGAGTACGTTTTTATAGGTTTTAGGAAATTACTATAATTGACAAAAACACCAACTAGGAGCACAAGTGGTGATGCAATTCCTCCAGGTCAAGCCCCTTCTCTGGAACACACTCCCTTCAGGACTAGTTGTACTTTGTCCAGGAAAATGTACTTGGAAGAGTTTTTCTCAGCATTGCTTCCCAGGAGGAACCAAGATAGGTTAGGGGGCCTTGTAGTTCCAGGGCTTGGAGCTCTGGAATTCATTTTGTCTTTCTGCCTAGGGAAAGGCCAAGGAAAAGTACTGTGAAAACTAGCTACTAATACAGTAGGTGACAGAATTACAAATATATAAGTGAAGAATACAGAGAGCATACAAAAGAAAAAAAAGGCAAAACCCAAGTGGCATCAGTTTTATGTAAGCTGTACAAGAATAAGAAGGCAGAGCTGGGGTGGAAGGTGAGGCAGCATCTGCTAGTCACCAAGACAATGAAAATTAATATCTTAATAATGAATGAAGTAATGTTGGAAGAATGAATCCGAGAATGAAGAGAACAAAAATAAAGAGCAAGAAGGTGAGGTGACCACGGTACAAATGCAATCTTAATGATTTGAATTAATATTTGTTTGCTCCAACATGCTGGACTGTTCAAATTATTAAGTTGCCAAAAATCTGGAATTGTTTCCCAAAGCCTGGGAAGCATCTCTAATTTGTGCACTGAAACAAAAGAGCCAGTCCCTGGCACACGTAGAGACCAGAGACTTCCACTTGCAGTGAGTTTCTCATATTTATGAATATATCTTTTAAAGAACAATATTCACTCCATTAATTTCCATGTCAGCACCACTCAGTAGTTCATTGAGTTTGACTAGGAAAGCCAACAGCAACTCCTGCCTCCTGCTTCCTCCTCCCCCAACATTCTCAGGTCATTTTTTTTTTGTGCAAGTCATTACTATAGAAACAATCTTTCCTAAGGTATTCAGTTTCAAGGAGCAATGCTATATTAAAGCCATTCTGCTTATAGAACATTTTGTTTCTTATTGAAAATGTCTTCGGTGAAATACACTATGACAATAAATATTTTCAAGAAAGAAATTCCCCCAACACAAATGAAATGAGCATTTACTATGGTGGTACTCTCATAGTTTCCACAATAACACCACTGAAGGTCATGTAAACTTTCATATTGCTCATTTAATATTTCATATTCATAGTTCTACACCCATGTGTGTGTAAATTTGATATATTGTAGAAGTAGAGATCTGGGAAGATTCATGTCATATCATTGCTTTCATGGAGTTATTCAGTACCACCTTCAACAATGGCGGTGGCTTTAGCTAAGAGATCCCACAGAGCCCAATTTTTAGGAAAGCTCCTATTCTTAGATATAGAAATTCAGTTTGCTCCCTGATTTTATCCATGGTTAAGTTTCTTCCTCTTAGGCAAGTTCAGCCCTTCAGTTTAAGAATCTCTCTTTTCTCTTTGGTAGCTATCCTTACAATAAAAATATAGACAGCAACAAGGTCCACAACTTGGCCAAACTGTGCATGCTGCACCTCTTGCACTTTCTTCATAAGAAGAAATCTCCTTTCACAGTGCGATTTCCACTTTTTTTTCTGTGTTCCTTGTTCCTCTTAATCCTTTGGTCTCTTATATTTCACACTGCTGCTTCTATATTCCTCCCCCATTCAGCTCATCTCTACATCTTCCACCTCTTCACCCTTCTGTCTTACCACCACTTTCAACAGCTACTTGCACATCCACTTTCTTCTTCACTTGCCATTGCAATATTAGGCTTCAAGCAGCAGCTGGCAGCCTTTTCCTCAGCTTAATTAAAGGTCACCCTTAATCTTCACAGGAAATATCTGTATTTGGGACCTCAGTACTCTATCTTCACTTGGAACAGTGAGAGAAATTTTTGTTACTATTCAGTGCATTAATACTGCTGATGCTAAGACTCCCAAAGTATATGCTTTGCTGTGTGAAACTGGGTCTTAAAGAATAACAAGTAATTGTTGTGATTTTTTTTATCATGAGCTAAACGTAGTTTTGCACCAGTGGCTCACAAAAGCTTATGCCAACTAAGATGTTCTCAGAATTAAGGAGGAAGGAAAGAAGTCTCTGGTTTGGGAGGAGAACATCTATTCTCTCTCAAAAACATCTGAGAAATAAAAGATTCACCATCTTCTGTTTAAAATCTCTTTCCAGCTGGATCAGTTCTAAGTGTCACACATTCCAAATGTGTTTGATATATTTGGACAGTAGTGCTTTAGTGTCAAGAATCCTTCTGAATCATCTCTTCTGGTAGTACATCCAGAACTATCTTCCCCAGCAGGCTGAGAGCAGCTCAGTCTGGGTTTGGATTGCCCTAGCATACACATGTGCACATGCTGCCCTGGTGAGTGCTGCACAGCAACAGGAAATTCTGCATAGGAAAATCCTGTGACTGGCATAGGAAAATCCTGTCCAGCACTGAGTATCACAAACAACAAATTAAGAGATGCTTACAGATATAATATCTGTGAACCAAAGAGGGGAAATTGTAGTAATCACACATTGTGTTTGAATAGTACTTTGTATTGTGAAAAAGCTTAGCATAATATGGTATATAACTACATTGCAGCAGACCTGTCATTTGGAAAGTGGGAGGGAAAGAGTTTATCCTCTCCTCCAATCCATCCCTCATTCGAGTTTTTCTTTGTAAAGTCATTTAAATAGCAAGCAAAACCTCACAGTGCAGTAAGAATGAGTATAATCAGCTTTCAATGCCCCCACTTCCACTGGATTTTAAGTAGCAGATTCCCCGGAGCACAGCAGGGTTTGATCAGAGTGCTTTGCTGAAATGGGGGCTCTGCTGTTGGTGTTCAAAGAAAAACAGTTCTTCAGGTATATACATCACCTGCAGGACTGACACATTCCACTGGACTTGTCAGTCCTTGCAAGGAGGGAGTCTTCCACAGGGGTGGGAAAACTCAGGACAGTGCTGTGTGCCCTTGAGGGACTGATTACTGATTACATTCCCCTGTGTGCAAGAGGGAGCTGCACAGAGAGATGTTCACCCAAGTACAAGCAGCTGTTGCCACCCAGCACTCCTGGCACAGAACTGGAGATGACAACCCAGGAAGTCTGGTCCACAGGTGCAAAGTTTCACATGCTTTCATATTTTCATGTAGATTTTATAAAATAAGAGGTATTAAAAGAAAAAAAGGCAACAATTGGAAGCTCCAGAAATAGTCTGTATAAAAAAACCCTCCTATTTTGTGTTACGTGAGCAAAGCTTGTGCTAGATTTCAGTTGCCAAAGAGCATATGAGCTGCCTGTGAAATGTCCAACATTCTCATCTGGAAAAACTTTTAGATTTTTTTCCTTTATTTGGCTTGAAACAGCTTTTTTGCTTTTGTTAAATCTTTAACTGAGGTCTGGACCACAGGAAAAGTAAAAGGCAACATGCTGGCTAGAGGCCATCATTTTATATTTTAGAAGAAGGATTTGGAGTGAAAACAGATGAAAGCCATGGGGGCCCTGGTCAGATGGCAGTCAAAAAATCTCCAGGAGCCAGAAGGAACAGAGTCCAATATATTTGAATCCTGGCTCAGAAGAAACCAATGATCAGCTGAAACTGGGGATGATGCAGGGCAAAATAAAGAAACAAACATTCCTTGAGGTATTGCTTCAGCACTTTATATAGAGAATAATGGACAAATACCACAAAGAGGCAATTTTTGTAATTTTGGCATCAAGAATTTCTGTGTGTTCGCATTAACCACTGTCACTCTGGTGATACTTCTAAATAGAACAGAAGCTGCAGAGGCAAAGAAAGCAAAAGATGACCCAGAACAAACAGGCATGGAAAACCTGGAGAGAGCAGACTAAAGAGTTGTATAGAAACCTAGTCCATGCTCAGCACCAAATGGGAATTGGAGAAATAATTAGGGAGGAAGGAGACTAACCGGTCAGGGCAGAGGAAGAATTCAATAGAAGAGGGCCACGTAAAGGGGGTGTTAGTAGAGGTCATTGTTTTTGTGAAAGCTAATGAGTCAATTAACATACAGCAGCTCCAAACTTGCTGCCTCTGAAGTATCCCATGCCCTTATTTAGAAAAGTCACAGAGGTCACAAATTGCAGAGGAAGCTTTATAGCTTCACTACACAATCTTAACGAGGTACAGTCATTGCAGGAAACCAGTACCTTCACTTATAATGGTACCAAAACACAGCTTTACCACGTTAATTATGCTGCTAGTACAGCTGTTTGTATTGCTGTTGTTCCTAGCTGCGCCATTTCAGTCAAATCCTGTTTTCTTTGTCATCCAGGAATGGTCAGTGGAAGTAGGATATCCCCTCATGCCCTGGGGCACAGTCTTGCTTTCTTCACTAAATATTGTTTTCAGCAGCAGTTTGTATAACCATGGAAAAGAGAACTGAGCCATTACATGGCCTCTGTGGTGCTAAAAACACCATGTAATGGATGTGACCCAAGGAAATTATTAGTAGCTTTAACTTTTATTGCAGTATTGCAGGCTCACGTTAAGCTACTGAGAAAAAACAACCCAGCCAACAAGAATATGGGTAGACTTTCTGTCACTAAACTTTTGTTTTGCATGTGGGTTTGTATAAACTCATGCAAAATTAACTTTGAAGTGTTATAAACAAGCCAGCTGAGCTTCTATAGTGACCGAGGTGGTGGTGAGAGACAGAAGACTCTTTCTTCAGCTGTTTTGGTTTTCTTTGTTCTGCAAAACTTGATTGCCAGGAAAGGGCACACACTAGTGGTTTAATTTCATCAGCTAGTCTGTGCCCTTAAACAAAATTATTTAAAATTAAACAAAATGTCTAACCTCCCCTCCAATTCTTCCGGTTCCTATTGACACTTAACACATCACATTACTGATTTATTTTATAAGTGCTGACCCTTCAGGTATGATACAAAGATCTTACATAAATGTAGAGGAATGGTGAGCAAGAGGGCTGAAGGAAGTTAGGTCTGGACATTCATTGTTCCAGAAATCAATCACTATTTTAAAAAATTTTAAGCTATTTTCCACATGTGCTATTGTTAAAGCCCCTGTGTGTCACACAGGATGATGTCTTGCACTGCTGCACTGAGCCCTTGAAAGGAAATGGAGTCGTTCAGGCAGTCACTTCTTTTTCAGTTTCTATTGTTCTGTCAAGGCTAAAGTTTTCTTTCCTTAAGGATCCCAGCTGTAAACAAGCAGCTCCTAACACAAATAGTATAAAAAAAACCTTGTAGTTTATCATTCAACAGAAATTAAACACCTGTTAGTCTTCTAGATTGGTGCCATAATGCACACTCCAGTTTAACATCACTTAGCATTGATTTAAAGGACATTTCCTTCATTAAAAAGCTCTCTCACTACAGGAGAAAAAAACACAAATGAAGTCTCTCCAGAGACATTTTGCTTTTAATTGGTACTCAGAACTGCCTTGCACACCCACTCCTCCTCCCATACAAACTCCCTCCAACAAATGCTCCCTAACCTCCTTTATATGGCTCTGCTTATCTGGATTTTCTCCCTAAAGAGGAGCTAAATAATCTTTATTTGTAGAAACAATGTTTGCTAGCAAAAGTAAATTTCAAAATGCATATTCAGAAATATGTAATCATTGGCTAAAAGTTTTGGAAGTACAAAAATCAATATTGACTACACCTTGTTTAGCAATACATTTTTTAGTCTGTGCTGACCCGTAACAACAAAGGCGCTTAGCATATTTATAACATTCACACATTTTTAAATTCAAAATAAAATAATTTGTATTATGGTATTTAATAGTTACAAAATGGTGAATAAAAGTTACTTTTTCCCCCTGCAGTAGCATTTTCCTTGGAAAATGGAAACTGCTTTGCAAACCTACAACTAATACAGATAATTTCTCTCTCCCTTCTTCTCTGCCATCATAGATAGGATCCTCTCATTTAGTAGTACCACATTCTAAGGATCATTGATTATTAAACTGTATAACATTATTTTTCTATGATCTTTTTGCACTGAACACTGCAAAGACACAAATTGTTATTGCTAGCATTATTGCAACATCTCACATTGTTTCCAGTTCCTCATAAATTCTGAACAGCATCATATCCTTTTCCTATGGCTTTACATTAGCACGGTAAAAGCCCGGAATTCAGATTACTTTTTTGGACTTAAATTTATTCTTTTTCCTGTATATAACTTAAATATTATTTTTAATAGCTTCTTCCATTACCTGAAGTGCATGTCAGATGAACAGTGGCCTGACCCATCTTGGGTTGCCCTGGTACAAAGTGGTGTATTCCCCTTTTGCCACACTTCGGCCATGCTCCTGTCATAAACAAGAACTTGAGTTGACCTAGGTCTTCAGAGCACCCTGAAGAAAAGATCAGCCAAAGACAGTATTTGAGGTAATTCTCACTGTTAAGTATTCCAGTGCTGATGAGACAATAGGCAGCAGCCATGAATATAATGAGAACATCTGCCCGATGGCTGAGAGCTTTACTTTGGGAACTGGGATGGATGGTGCTTGGAGTACCATCTTCTTTTCCCTCACAGCCCAGGTTAAATATTGACTGGATGAGCTTAAGGCTGTTTGTTATGTGTGAGCCAAAGTCATTATTAATGCAACAGCTCACAGGGCCCAAAATGTGCTAAGCACTTTACAGAGATGTAGGGCAATCCAGACCTCAATCCCAAAAAGATGATATGGCAGTGTCCATTTCGGACACGGCCATTCCTCCCTGTCCCTCCTTCCCTCCCATTCTGTTTCCCTGGGCTGTGTTACCTATCTGGTCACTTGGAAAATCAGAACGAGTATTTAATTTTAGGAAACAAAAATTTGCCTCAGGGTCTGAGTTCTGAAAACAACCAAAACCTTTGCAAAAGAAACGGGGATTAATAACAGACTGTGGATTCGGTTGCCTCTGTTTGCATGGTGAGTAGAAAACCCATTCAGCCATTTCAAGTACTGAACAGTATCTGGAATCATCTCTGCCTGGATATAGCAATAGGTAAAGCTTCCTACATATTGTGACAAAGAGGTTGGGGAAATGGCTGCCTCCATCACTTACAAATCCATCATTTAAATTACCTATTTTCAAAGAAGAAATATTGTAATAAAACAAGTATTTTTTAAAGCAGCTTGATACAGACTAGCTTCAGCTTGTCTGTGAGATACAGGCAGAACCATAGCATTTTCAGAAAACAGGTTTTTGCTTCTCAGATATTCTGCCTCTTTTAGTCCATTCAATGGAAATGACAATTCAGGGTGAACCAGCAAAAAGTTATTAAGTCTTGATCAAAGGTTAAATTTTCAGCTCCCTTCTCTAATAGTAAATAAAGTTTGGAAAAAAAATGTTTTGGAAATTATATTTTGTGAAATGAATATCAAGGTGACCTTTTAGGGTACTCAGAATTACAAGAGCCAATGTGACACACATTGTGTAGGAAAGGAAAAGAAAGAGCTCGTCTATACGGGATTTAAGTAAGCTTATAAAAACTGCTCATGTTAAGTTGCATTTTTTTTTCTCCAGCTGAATTCCTGCTCAGTTGCAGTTTGCCAGTTAGGTTCTCCTCAAATTAAATCTACAGTTTTCTGTACAAGGGAAGGGAAAAAATAATAAATCAAAACTAATGAGATATTCTTTATACTATTGACGTCTTTATTTTTTCTTCCTGCGTCACTGCTATATTTGAAAGGCAAAAACAGGGAGTGAAACTGAATGTGAAAAATGAAAACTGCCCACCTGGTGAAAAGAAGGGAGGGAGGAAATCAGAAGGGTGAGTTAGCAATTCCTTAAGCACATGCGATGTCTGTAATTTTCAAACTTGACAATTGCACTGAGGCAGAGAGGAAGAGAGCTGATAAGGAGAGTGTTTGCTCTTTCACAGACAGACTTGTGAGAGAAATTGCATCAGCATTTTGCCCAGGCTATGTGTAGCACATGCACAGCTCAACACAGGCGCAGAATGGCAGCCACAGGAGGGAGGAGGATTCTCACCTACTTTCCTCCTCTATTCTCCCTGCCTTCCCTGCAGGGAGAATATTGACACAGCCCTTCCTTTCTCCAAGTCAGCTAAAACATTTTGCCTATCCTTCTCTAGATACATCCACAAAAGCTTGTCGTTAATACCTTTTTCCATATTTTAAAATCATATGATCCTATTTCCTTTTTTTTGCTATGTGATTCTTTTGTCTCTTTCCTTCCCAAGCCTCTCCCTTAGCCCCAAGAATAACAGAGTAACTGGGCGGAGCAAACACTGAAACAAACATTGTACAGTTTGCTTTCAAATGCACAAAAAAACCCCAAAAAAACTAAAAACAAACCAGGAGAGAAAAGTTTAGAACTCATGCATTTCTTTTTTCCCCTCGCTAATCGTAGGTGTTATTATGACAATGTAGGTAAAATATTTTCTGATGGAGGTGTTATTTAATTGATAAAATCTGTAAACTCAGACAGTGGTTGAGAAGTTGGCATTCATCAGCTTCTGTGCAGAAGCACTGGCACATTAGGCAGAATGAAAAGTTCAAGGGTGCTGCTCTGAGTTGTGCTCATCCGTATCATTGCACATGATTAAGCTCACACGTAGCCACCTTGCAGTTCTGCAAGAAGCTGTATCGAGAATTTGACTGTCACTAGACTGTACTGAATTTAGTGGGCCTTTTTGTTGCACTCACCTTACTGCTCGATTTTTCTTGTCTGGTAACTTTTGATTGTTATCCAGAGAGCCATTCTAATGTCTAAGAAATTAATTGATGCTATAGTCTTCCTAGCGTTTGTTTTCAGCTGCTATACTTAAATGATTATTTGTCCTGTTCTTTGCATACAGAAATTTGAATAAAATTAACAGTGAAACCAGAACATTTTTTCAAAAGTAAACCTTTGCAGTGAACAGAGGGACACTGAATATGATGTATCGTATTCTACATGGTTACCAAATTTGTCTTTAATGCAGGCATATACATCTAAAAGTCTTGGCATTACTTCAGAGATGCTGCACACTTAGTTCTGCATTTAGTGGGGGTTGCAGAACACCAGTTCTCTACAAACCACCAACTGTTAGGAAGATAACATTCAATCCATCTTTTCTATAAGACCATGTATGTAAATATATTTGCTCATGACCAGAAAGCTTCTGTTTTACTGTTTTAGGATATTTCATTGCTGTTTCTGTTCACCTATCTCAATAATTAGCTCTCACTCTGTAAGGATAATAATTTGTTTTGTCTGAGATGTGTGTCTGTGGGTGCAGTAAAGAATTGGTATACACAAGACATAAGAAGTGAAACATCAACCTGTATTTTTGATGCAGCACTGCAGAAGATGTGGATTTGGATCTAAGTCCAAGAACAAAGAGAATTTGTAAGTATCTTGGGTGAAAGAGAACTCTTTCCCTTGCACTTTCAGTTATTTTCCTTCAGGACTCAAAAGATTGCTGTCTGGAGCCATCAAAAATTCCTCTCTTATATGACAGATGAGAACTAGAGGTAGAACTTCTATTGCCAGACTGACTCATCTGGCTTCCCCAAACAAGGACATATCTTTGTAGCCATTCTTACTATATATTTGGTGCCTATAGCCTGTAACTGTGTTGTTAAGACCATGTGTCTTGCCTTGGTATGTTGCAGACTTGCCAGGAGACTCAGACAATCAGTGCAAAAATAAACTCTGACCTAGGACCCTCCTTGGATTTCACTTTCAGGAGAATACTGGGCCAAGGTTTAAAAAATGGCTATTCCTCATAATAATTCATTATAATTTGTGGGCAGCAGAATATATTCTTCTGGTAGCCATTACAAGTGTAAAACACTCTACTTGGCAGCATAGAGAGAAATGACAGTGTAGCAACTGGTGACAAGTGCTGACCCTTCCATCAAAGAAAAAATGATTATCAGTGAATTTTTCATTTGTCTGTGTAACATTCAAGACACCAATTAACCACCTGTCTTTCTCCTATTAGCAACATCTACGCTGTGCTATGTAGGAAAAGAGTCTTAGTCAAAATTAACAAGGCACAAAGCACTAGTTGGATAGCAATTAGCAGACAGTGTCATTGCCATATCTTCCTAATAAGATGAAACAATAGAGAAGGAAATGTGTTCTGTGCATCTAATGGATGCTGTAGATCAAATAACATCTCAGAGATTTCTGAAGCAGTGTAAACAGGATGACTCCCTGTTGTGAAAAGTCATCTTGGATCAATGGTAGGACTGGTATAATCGCTGGCATGTAACTGATGTCAGGAGGGGAAAAATACAGCATGCTGAATTTTGTGTTATCAGATGAATGGCTTCATTTTAGCCTGCAAAAGTGTTTGACCAACTCTGTACTGGACAGGTGGCAGGCACTAATGGGGCTGGTTTGTTTTTGCAGATAGATGTCTACAGTTCCACCCTTTCTCCCTCTTGTTGTCCAACCTCAGCCCAAGATCAACATGATTCAAATTCAGGCTTTATTTATCTGACATCCACATGTGCTTCTTTAGGGGATAGAGGCTTAAATAAATGGTCTGGGTTTTGAGGTCATCTCTGTAACAGGATTAAAAATATTAACTGGCTCATAAATTTGTTTCACCAGGGTAGCGTTGTCTGACTGAGCTTGTATCATTTTTATTGCTAGCTACAGTTATGTTTATTGACAGACAAGGATTATAAAATGATGACACAAAGCAGTAGTTATTCTGGGATCCAGCAGGAACAATAAATTCTCTGCCTCCAGTTCTGGAAATGTTTCAAGGCTTTTCTTCATGAATAGTTACTTTGTAAAGCCACAGTATTTTCTTGACTAACATTACTCATTTACTTCACCTGTGTTGCTCCAATCAGTACAACAGAAATGTAGAAGAAAGTGGTATAATGCTACAAAATTTACAAAGCCCTAAGTACACAGAGCTCAAATTATATTTTTTCTAAAATCTTAGTTGACAACATCAACAGCAGCATTTCTTCCGTCTGGGGATATTTCAGTACACAAAAAATAATAGCAAAAAGGCAAACAAGAAAACTTGGTAAACATTATGAACTTCAATTGGAGAGAAAGAATGAAGAACATCTAAGCTTTTAAATACACAACAAAACGACACAAAATCAAATATACATCAGAAGTCTGTTGAAGCCTAAATTTTCAAATGTAGGTAAGTGGTGTGCTTTAATGACACTAAGAAATTGGAGGACATTTGCTGCCCAGTGCAACAAATGATACAGAGGTGGCCTGCTTCACTTTCAGCCTATTTCAGATGTCAAGTTTTTCAAGCCTCTATCATTTATCTTATCTTCCTTTTGCCCTTTGTTTGTTTACATCTTTCCCATAGCTTGAAGCCTGAAACTTCACTCTAAATGAGGTATCACTGGTCTCAATAGAGAGATTGATACTGAAACACAGAAGGGTTGAGGCTGCAAAGGACCTCTGGAGGTCATCTTGACAATCTCTCTTATCAAGCAAGGTCATCTAGAGCCACCTAGAGCCTCTTACCCTTCACAAATGGAAATTAATTTGTCCAGGAAAAAGAAGAATCTTTTTCTAACACAGTAGTGTCACATTGTTACCACTGTCTTTGTCCCCCAAACTTCTAAATCCTTCTCTGCCTTATAACTGCTTCCTGTGTTTTCTCCCCAGTTTCATATATGCAAAGCACTTCTATTGCAATTTCATGTGCCTCTATCAAATTTCCATCAGCTGATTTTGGAACAATTTCCTATTTTCTGGAACTCCTTCCAAATTTGAAAGTATCCTCATGATTTCATCATCCAGATCATTGGTCAGCAAAGGATTGAATATAAATGGACTCAGAAATACACGATTTTAAATGTCCACCCAGTTTGAGAAAAAAAGAACAGTGATAGTTTCTCTTTCATTTTGTTTTCTCAACCAGCTGTGAGCCTTCTCTGCAGTGATTTAATCATATACCATAATTTGCTTATGAGAATTCTCTGCAGGAGACTCAAGAGCCTTACTGAAGCCAAGATAGATAATATCTACTGCTTCCCTCTTATTCACTTATCCTGTCAAAGAAAGAAATCAGATTGGTTTGACACAATATGTCCTTGACAAATTCACATTCACTAGACTATTATTACCCTCGAGGTGTTCATAAATTGATTGATTGATCCTCCACCACACAGCTTCAGTTCAAGGAAAATCACTTCACCAGCATCTACTCTGATATGTAGCTAATTGTGCTCAGGTCTGTGATTTCAAATCTATTTCTGCAGGTTAGGTGCTGTGTTTCCAAAAAGGCATCCTATCTTGATCATGTGCTCTCTTCAGTCCCAAAGCTAACCAGGTTAAATGAGCTTTACCTGCCACACTCAAGGGCACCAGAACTACAAGCACTACCTGTGCTCATAAGAATACCATGCACCCTCTAGATGAGCTCTTTTTACTGCACTGTAAAACATAAAATCCCTTCCTGTTGATGGGAGTGACATACTTGTTCTGGGGTTCATGCTACTGTCGAGCACGAGTAACAATATTTTGTCATTTATGAAGAGTGGAATACAGTAAATGGTGTTATTTGTAAACAATATTTGCAATTTATGTAAATTAAGCTGCATAGAATGGCTTCATCTCCTTTTTTTTCCCCAGGAAGGGAGCAGAGTTTCAGTTTTTTAAGCCATTTGACCCTGAGGCTTACATTTGAAATTCCATGCTGATAGACACTACATAATTATTATTTTAATTAGAAAAGCAGCAAAAGATTCTACTGCGTCTCTTAATTCAAATGTTACAGCTGCCACATAGGGCTTAGTCCTACAATGGTTTCAGCACAGACTGACACTGAGCACAGCTGGCTTTTTGCTCAGAACAAGATCAATGTTCTGGTATGGCATCCTCACAATGCAGAATTAGCTAACTGAAAGGCTTTTTGAACCCAAATTGACCACAAGTACTCTCCACTACTAAACACTGGAAATTTGACTTTTACACTTGTGACTAAAAAAATTTTATGAAAATTGTTAATGTGCACAGAGACCTAATTTTGTAGTTCTTGCTTCAGCAAAACTCCAGCAGCTAAGGAAGGGTAGTTTGAGTTCAGTGTGAGATGATGTCAGTGAGCTCAGTGTGAGGTGAGCTTCAGTCACAGTCTTGTCCTCATCCTTGTTTGATCTCAGTCCCCTGTTAGGTTCTGTCATTGCAAAGCTTATGCACAGAAGTTCAGCGGGACCACACCCACTAGGAACTAAGATTTTTAGAATTCCAGTACCTGCTTCCTATTTGTGAATCAGAAGAAAATATTACTTTCCTACATCACTTTTTGAAGAAATGAGAACATCTCTAAGGGCCAGAAAAGTACCAAAATAATAGACTATTTGTTTCAAAGATAATGCAAAGCACTGAATAGGTCATTATGGAATAATTTAATTTGAAGAAACATTACCACAGAGCAAAATGAATAGATTAATTTTGCTATTTGTTGTCTTTCTCTCTTTGGAAACATATAAAAGATACCATTTGTAGAATGATAACATTTTTTTTTATTCCATCATCTACCAGTGCAAATATATCCATTTTCTTCATGTTATAAGCAGTTAAATTGCTCTGACTATACACATCTGTGAAAAAAGACATCTACCTTTAGATTTACCTGTCCCCTCTTCCATCCATCACTAAGGGCATGTTTGTGTTTAGCACAGGGATACAACAGGATGGCTGAGGTAGGTTTCATCCCAGCTTATACATCCACATATTGTTATACAGAGCCTTGCTGCTAACATAAGGTGGGAGCAAAACAAGTTCTAAAACTCAGCACTGTACCTGCACCAGTCAAGCTTCCCTTCTCATCAGCTGGTCTAGGGCCCAGACTGCAATGGGGCTGGGCAGCTTCCTGTTCTTCTTTTCCATGCAAACCTACCCCAAGAACAATTGCATCATCATTTTCATGTTCCTGCAATTTAAAAATGCATTTCAGCTAAATTACCTATTAATTTAAATATGAGATTTGGACTGCATCTTAGTTCTCTGCCATAGTTTTATCTTAGAAACAGCAACAAAATGACTTTCCTTTGTGGCTTTGTAAGTACAGAGAGCTAAGAAAATTGTTCCCAGGGCTGGGTATGCCCCTTTTGACACTGCCAAGGTTACTTGTGAATAAGAATCGTGTTTGTTTCTGCTACATCAGAAAACAATTAATCTTCATTGTTTGCCAACCAGGAGTAATCAAAAGCAGTAGGGAAATTAACTGTATTTTCTGGAACACATGAAGATATGCAGAAACAAAAGCAAAAATGCAAACTATAACAGAGGAAAACTCCTGGACTGCCTCTTGCAGGAAAATAAAGGTCTAGGCATTTTACAAAGAGATTTTTTTCCCCCATCTCTTCAGTGAAGACATATTTGATGGGGAGAACTCCAGATGTATGGTAGAGGGATACAGAATATCTGCTGTGGAAACAGTTAAGGTCAGAGTGCATATACAAGAGCTGCTTTATTTGCTTAGATTTGATTTGCAAAGGTGGTTTTATCAATTCCAGTGGGGAAATTTGGCTCCTTTTTAATAGAATGTAAGAGAAGAGTATGGCCATGATTAACCAGGAATGCACATTTAAGGTACTGAGACACTGCTCACCACTGTAATTACAGGGATAGACAATTATCTAGGTTTGAACAGAGTGTGTATTTTTAAAGAGTTGAAATGGTGGCTATATTAAGCTGAGATCTAGAAACAGTAAAGGATTTATAAGTCAAAAAATTAGGCACAGATCTGCCCAAAACAGGAAACACCTAGTTCACTGAACAGAAACTAAAATCCATCTGTTCCAGAGGAATCCTGATCAGGTAACTGATTTTCAGCTAGTTAGCAAGAAAGAATAATCTTCAGGCTGTATACCAAACCATCCAAGGCTCTTCCATGTAGCTGGGACCCAGAGCTTGCTAGCTCAGGTAGGAGCTGAGTTTTCTTCCTGAGAAATCACAAAGAGATGTTCTTACTATACACCTTTTCTGCAATAGCCTCTGCCCAAGAATTGGGCTCAGAGTCTTGCCAAACCTGGGGGAGGAGGAAGGGGAGAGAAGAGGGGGAACAGGGAAGGTGGAGAGCAGCATTTAAACGAAAGCAGGAACACTGAGTATTTCTGTGGGGCACTCATCTTTTAGAGGAATTAGACTCTTGATTAGCATTTGGATGTCAGTGTAAAATGAATAAGAAGTGAGCCAAACTTCCTGGCCAACAACGGCCAGCAAGTTTAGATAGTGCTGGCCAACAGCCAAGCAGGTTTTAAAAAATAAGAAATTATAGTTCTAGATTTATTTACATGAACACTGCAAATGCAGTTCTGGAGAATTTTTTTTGGTTCAGCATCCCATGCCTTACACTGTACTGCCAGTTTACAAGGCCCTGCACAACACCAGCCCACTTCAGTCTCCTGTGCTGCAACTCAGGGGAGCTTTCTTCTCCTGCATGTGGCACGTGTTTGCCACAGGGACCCTGTATCCCTTTAGCTCTGTCATAACTTCCTTTAACAGAGAGTATTCATCTATAGACAAGCTTTCAAAAACCTGAACTAAAATTTAATTTGTGTTTCTTAAATCACAGATTTCAAAAGGTAAATCTATCATTTTTAGTATGCAAACTCACCATAGCTGAATATAATTTGGAAAAACACCCAAACACGCTGACAGTCAAATCAAAATAATGCAATTTGTAGTAAATACAGCCGGACAACAGACTGCCTTTCTCAGACTCAAATTCTAGGCTAGCATTATGCAGATTGTTAAAACTTCTTTCTATGTGTAAGCTTTTCTGCAGAATTTATCCTGGAGTATCTAAACCTTGTGCAGCTGCTCCCTTGCTGCTCTGTGATTATCTGAGAGGCCAGCTGAAAGCTCATTTTAAGGCTTCTCCTTTCTTGTGGGGTATTGCTTTACTGTAGTTATTTCATTAAATGCTGTGTGTGGCAAAAAGGGTTGTTTCAGAATGTAAACAGAAATACCCTTGTATAAGTATTTAAAGCCACAGGCCTGCCATTCAACTGCTCACCAGTGCTTGTGATCTCCATCCTTGTTGCTCCCATGGGTGCCAGGGTGGTGCAGAGTTCCATGGGCGCAATGAGGGATTCGGAATGGAGGACAAAGGCACAGAAAATAGGAGAGAGAACACACTGATGCTTAGAGTGGGTATTTCAGGTGAGTGCAGAGAGGGGCTAGGTGAAGAGAAGGACGGCACAGAGCTGTGCAGAAGCAGCCCCTTTGCAATATGGTAGGGGTGCAGTGGTCCTCAGCTGAGGCACCCTGGGCTGTGACACGGTGACAGCATGTCATCCTACACTAACAAATTCCCAAAGAGCCAACCAGAGCTCTGGTAGGTCTGTCCAGCAGGCTTGAGCAGGAGCCAGAGTCCCCCTGCATCCAAGGGAGATAACACAGCCAAAAGCTAAGAAAAAGGGGAAAATACAAGAAGCTTTACAAAGAATTAGATCCGCAGATTAAACCAGTGCAAGGTCCTTGTTCTGCTGCCAAAGCACAACTCTACTAGGAAGCCTTGTGCTGTTTACCCCACATACTGCACGGCAAAATTTCCTCCAGGTGACTACTTAAGGAGGCGAAAAAATATTTTTTTAAGGAAAAATTGCCTTCAAAGAAAGCAAAGCATAACAACTCAACAGGCTGGGAATGCTTAGGGACAGTCTGTTAGGACAGATGGCTGCTTAACAAGAATGGTCTCTTGACCAGGTTTCTCTGTCTGCATTCCAGGTGCCTGCACGTAAGGAAGCAGATTACACGAGCTGTTTCAAATGTGTATCGATTTGCCAGTGGGGAGAGAGAAAACTCCATCTTTGATAAAGAATTTGATTTGATGATCATTTACAGACCACACCACATGAAGTCTTGACACTGTTTCTTCACCCTAATTACTTTGTGAGCCATCTGGTGCACCTGCTGTTGCAGGGAGGCAGGAATAAGAGTTTTACACCCTCCCTCCCTTTTCTTTTCCTTTTTATCACACTGAGATAGATCTTTTAGGTGAACATCCACCTGACGTGGCCAGACAGTGCAGATGTATACACAGGTGCAAACTCGGTCAACCATGCCTCCAGATGGCTCTTACTTATTAAAGCAGCCAAAGTAATAACCACAGACAAAGGACCTCCAAGAAAAGAAAACAAGCCCATCCTGCGGGAAAACACTAAGTTCAGAGATGGAGTCTGTGAGGATCCCAAAGATATAATCAGCTTTGAATCTATGGTGGAAGCAGAACTGGTCAAGTCCCCTTGAAATTTGGATGAAATGACAGACTGCTAATTGAGCAATCGTGAAAATGGTTAAAATGCAATGGAGTCTCCTGAAGGCTTATTACATAAGTGCCAGCAGCTAGATGCCAAGATAAAAGCCATGGCTTCCTTTTCTCCTGCTGAGTTATCTCGCCTGCAGCTGAGGAAGCTAAGAGACAAATGCAACAGGATATTTTATATTCTGTTCTTTTAAATGCTAGAGGTATCACACTTCCAGGGCTGAACTCCAAGCAAACAAACAGGAGAACAAAATAAAAAAATTATGCCCTCCCTCAACCTCTCCTTTTAATATCTTTAATTACTGGCCCACAAAGCATGAAAGTTCAAAAGAATGAGTTTCAGGCTTGGGAAGCTGCTTCACTAAACAAGTTCTTTTGGGAAGAATAAGCTCACAGGAGTCCAGAGGCCACCTCTGCTCAATTGAGTGAGCTCCCACTTGTTAAACTGAGTGCTCAGTAGGGAAAAGGCATCCGTAAGAAAAAAAATTAATCTTTTTCAACCAGATATACCAATATACCTCCTTCAGGACTATCACATATGAGCTGAGGCTCTTCCTCCCTTGAGGGACAGCACAAAATGGTCCCCTCCTCTTCAGTGATCATTCCAATAGCCATGCTGCCTAAATGACTGTTCCACTGAGCAGAATTAATTGCTGCTTTCCACCTGTATTTTCTTGAGAGAGGATTTGTGGCAGAGTGCCCAGCAGATACTGTGCTTCTGAGGACATTGGGGCCAAAAAAACAGCATGCAAAAGTGATGGGAGGTGAAAATCCACAGGCAAGACTCCCCTTGGCCCTGCCATGCTGCTAGCAACACACAAAAACCTTCAGGCTTGGCTGAGGAGCAGACTCAGCCCTGCTTCAGTCCCTCTGCAAAGTGAGAAGGTAATCTGGGGGATGGGGAACTTGACAGTAGTAAATCTTAGTGAGAGGCAGGACTGCAATGCACACAAGTCATGCTAAGCTCCCCAGTTCCAGTTCACACTAACTATGAAAATGGCTTAGGTGCAAGTCTCCTCTGACAGGTGTCCTCCAAATTCTCCTGCCTGGAGGGGTCTTTAAAGCCGGAGGCCTCCATGCCATCAGCCCAAAGACTTCATCACCATGAAGGCAATGAGATGCCAAACCTGTTTTATAATCTCCTCTCCTCTCCTCTCCTCTCCTCTCCTCTCCTCTCCTCTCCTCTCCTCTCCTCTCCTCTCCTCTCCTCTCCTCTCCTCTCCTCTCCTCTCCTCTCCTCTCCTCTCCTCTCCTCTCCTCTCCTCTCCTCTCCTCTCCTCTCCTCTCCTCTCCTCTCCTCTCCTCTCCTCTCCTCTCCTCTCCTCTCCTCTCCTCTCCTCTCCTCTCCTCTCCTCTCCATCAGTCCCATGCACAAATCAATCACAGGCAAAGAGAAAGGCAAGAGTGGACTGGGGAACTTGTGCCTTGATCATTTTTATGAACGTGGCTGTCACTGCCATAAATACCCCTTTGCCAACACAGTTCAGAAGCCTTGAAAATTAATATTATTTCTAGAATTTAGAACTAAGAGTTTTGTCCTTGGACTAGTACCTCCTTCACAAACCCACAACTGTGAGACAGCTCCTTATCACAGGAGCTATAAATGCTGCATATTAAGCAGCAGATGGAGAAGAGGAGTGTAAGGAAGCAGTAAGAACTTCCCCACCAGCCTGATAGACGCTGTTCTTAGCAGAGCAAAACCTGACTGTTGCCAAATTTTTTGCCAAGGTATGTTGGCAAAGACATAAGAAAAGGAGAGTTTTACTGAGATTTTGAAAAAGGATAATGCAATTAAGAAAAGAGCTATATTCTGGATGATCACACTTTTTCAAAAATTCTTTTCAAAACAAAACACAGGGATAGCAAAGCTACTTCTTAAGTCCTGTACTCTGTTGCGTGGTGAGAACAAAACTTCCCCTAAACCCCCTGTTTTATTTGTTGCTCATTCAGTTTGCTAGCCACATATAAAGCTAAGCCTCTGCCAGTCTTCCTGGAAATGAAGCCAGTTAAACCACTGAAGAGATATATTTAGGACAGAAGAGTTTTAGGGGACAGCTGGAGCATATCTTATACTCCTTTACTGTGGCACTGTTTAGCCTTGTCATTGGGCCCAGAGTGAAATATCTGGTACTCATATTTTAATGAATGACAGCCAGACAAATTCAAGTCATGAAGTTGTGATCAAGTCTTCCTCAGCAAAACAAGATTTTGGCTAGACCTGTATATGTTTTGGTCTATAAATATATTGTCCTGTTAACAATCTCACCCAAAGGCAGCCTTGAAACTGGAACAATTTGTTTTTCTGAAATCAGGGCTTGCAGTCAGTGCTGGGATTTGGATGTAAAATCCAAGGACAATGTCTATGTCTTTTTGATGCTAAAGATTCACAGGGTAATTTCTGAATTCACTGAGGGGTAGTTATCACTAATGATGGGATTTTCATGACAAGACTGTGCTCTGTAGGATGTTTTACAATGTTGTCTCTTTTCTGGGCTCACTGTGATCTACAGTACATGTTTATCAATTCACATCCTGCATTCTGAACAGCCTGCATTGGCAGCAAAACAAATTTTATATCACTTAGTGATATAAATCAAGCATTCCAGCATTTCATTAATGGCAAATCTGAGGCTCACAGCCAGAAAAGGGAACATCAGGATACACCTTTCAGGACAAAAAGATGATTCTTGCAGCATCTTGTCCCCAGCTCCAAATTTTTTCTTCTCTGTTTTAAAGCTGAATTTCAATTTGGAAATACAGAATGATAGGTCTAACTGAGAGCCTTTGCAATACACTGCCATATGCAAGAAGCTGAAGACCTTACCTGGTTGGCTGAAGCAACCCAACTTCCTAAGAGGGCAGCATAAGAAATGAGCCTTGAAAATTACTCAGAAATTATTTTCAGTAGCATTGATATAAAACTTTGCACAGAAGCAAGGTTCCTAGTAGTTTCAGGTAGCTGGGGGGACAAGCTCTGCAAGGAGCAAGGTTTCAGGTACTGCACTGAAGCTTGAGGGATTACTGAATACAGGAATTTGCCCTTTGACACTCTACTCACACTGGATTTTCTGTCTAAACCCATGATTTTGCCTGGGTGGATCCTGATTTATACCTCTATGATTAAAAGAGAGCTGAAGCCATCAGTGCAATGAACAAAGTCTTAGGTCAGTGGTGGTCTTGCCTGTGTGAGAACTGCAGTATCAGTCTGTATAACACTGGCATTTGATGAGCAAGTTGCCTTTATTTATAACATGGTACAGCAGGACGTGTTGCTGTGACTGACTTACAACAGCTGCAAGGTCAGAAGTTTGATATGCTGAGGGAAAAGTGTCCTGGCAATGTATATCTGAAGATTGTGTTGAATAAGGGATATGTGAAAGGTTAAATGGGGCAAGTCTAGATTTCTGGGCTTTTTTATATCTCCAACTAGCTTTTTAGAAACACCCTTGGAGGATCCTAAAGAGCACTTTCTACAGGAGAATGCTGAATTCACCTTTTTTGCCACCTTCTGTGACCTTTTTACCATCTCCTTGCTACTGCTCTGTAAAATAAGAACCACTAAAACAACCCTATTATTAAAGACACAGCATCTATTCCTTCATTGATTCTTGAGAGGTGATAACAAGCTCAGCTAGGAACACATTTTAATAATTATACAGCTATAATTATCATTTTGGCTTTGCTAGGATTTTTGAAAGATAAATTGTGCAATCTATTTATAAGCTTGATAAGCAAGAGGACCTAGTGTCCTTCCCCTTTAGTAAATCCGTGGCAAGTCTCATATGCAGAGTGAAATCAACTAAAAGAGCATCAAACAAAACAATGAGGCTTCTAATTAAGCATAATCTTGCAGTAGGTGGGTGCAAGGAATATTTCAGCAGTGAAGGGAAGGAAAACTCTGTATTTTACACATAAATACAAATTTTTCAGTAAATCCTTGGAAAGTGATGATCTTCCACAAGTAGTCCCATCCACACCAACACTTTTCCCAGGACAAATGGTGAGGGCAAAAAGCAACTCCGGGAATACTTTTGGAGGATAAAATTTGAAGGAGATGTCTGTTTTACTCAGCTGGTTAGTTACATCATCTTTATCTGCTCATTTGCAAAACTGGATTTTGTAAACAGAAACAAATGGCAAAAAGTAGCAGGATAGACGATGAAAAATGAAAACACAATTCCAAGGATATCAGAGCTAGGGCTTTAAGTATGAAAGCAGTCCCAAAGACAAGGCTTATGGATGGGGTCCAGATAACTGTTTCCTAGCAACAGGAATACTATTAAGGGGGATGATGAGGTCCAGTTTAATGCGTTTATCCAGCGCTTTGAAGGACAAGAAACATCAAATTCCTTATTTTATACAGGGCTACTCAGGCAGGTTCTGTAACTGTCTTTACAAGAGGAGTTTCTACAGAAATGAGTCTTGCATATATACCTCTATATATCTCTATATATCTCTATATACCTCTATATATCTCTATATATCTCTATACACTTATTAGTCCTTTTCTAGCAGAACATGGAAATAATCTTACTTATTGGGATACCCACTTTGTGTTATTATATTGGATGCAAGACTGCAAATCAGTTAAGCACAATTACGTGAGAGTAAACTAAAATATCTTTTGGTTTTATTTCTGGGATATTTAGACAGGCTTACAAAAAAAGTCTGTCACAGTACTTACAGGTGTCTATTATAAAAGTTACTTTATGGGCACAGCTTTAATAAAAAAAAGTCAAAAGGAGAGGTTAACACCATACAAACTTTTGTGAAGAAATTTGATAACTTGGTTAAAAACATTGCATAAATCAGTAAAATTCTTTAGAGTCATTGCTCAACAGCAGTATATATATACATTGATGTGATTAACACCAAAGCCAGAACTGAATCAAAATATTGAGAAGTGTGGAGGAAATTATATATTCAAGAACACTGAAAAAAGTTAATTGCTGCATGTCATTGTGCTTATGTCAGTGCAGTCTTACTCTACTGAGCTTCAAATACAGAAAATTAATGAGGTAGCCTCCCAAAACAACTGTATTTTTTTTTTCCTGGTTTGGGGCATAGCCAAGCTTTGGTATTGGGGAGCTACATGGGTGGCTTCTGTGAGAAACTGCTGGAAGCTTCCCCCATGTCTGGCAGGGCCAATATCTGGCAGCTCCAAAGCTGGATGTGCCACTGGCTGAGACTGGGACAATTAGAAATGGTAGTATTGCCGCTGCAATGATGTATTTAAGAAGAAGAAGAAAAGTTATCGCACAGTGTTAATTGTAGGCAGAGAAAAGCAGAGAGTCTGTGAGAGGAACAGCTCTGCAGACACCAAGAGCACTGCAGAAAGAGGAGGAAGAGGTGTTCCATATGCTGGAGCTCGGATTTCCCTGCAGCCTGTGGTGCAGACCATGGTGACACAGGCGTGTCCCTGGAGAATGTGGAGATCCGTCGGGAAGCAGTGATCCACCTGCAGCCCATGGAGGAGCCCCATGCTGGAGCAGGTGGATGCCCAGTGGAGGCTGTGACCCTGTGGCAGACCTGTGGGGAGAGGGACCCTGCTCCCAGGCTGGAGCAGCCTGTCCTCAGAGGACTGCATCCCGTGGAAGAGTGGCCCACACTGCAGCAGTTTTGGGAGGACTGTTGTCTGTGGGGTGGAGTCACATTGCAGCTGTTCACAGAGAGCTATTGCCCATGGGATGGACTCATGCTGGAGAAGTTCATGGAGAACTGTCTCCCATAGGAGGGACCTCAGAGTGGAGCAGGGGGATGACTCCTCTCCCTGGGATAAACAACAGGTGATGAACTGACCATAACCCAGATTTTCTGTCTCCCTGCACCTCTGGAGTAGGAGGTAGAGCTGGGAAGGAGGGAGGGGTAGGGGGGAGGTATTCTTAAGGTTTTATTTTTCTTCTCATTATCCTGCCCTGATTTTGCTTGCTATAAATCCAGTTGGTATCTCTAATTCAAGCCCGTTTTGCCTGGAATGGTATTTAGTGAGTGATCTCTTCCACAGGTTAACTCATGAAGCCCTCACTCTATTTTCTCCCCCTTTTCCATCTTCAGAGGGGAGTGAATGAGCAGCTTTGGTGAGTGCCTGGCACCCAGCCAGCATCAACCCACTACATCAGCCCTGAGAGGATTGCCCTCTGATTTCCATGCCATATGACCTTTGAAAATTATTCCTCAAATTTTTGGAGGAAAGAAGGCAAAATAAAATAGCATTCATTAACTTGTATTACTCTGTTCTTTTGCCACTCAGGTTCCAGTTAGTACCTGATGTTTGTGGATTTTGCAGCACTGTATCAGAGGTTTGATTCTCCTTTTTGAACATTTGCAGATCCCTACATCCAAACAACAAATTCCAAGTGCATTTCTTTTCACAGCCCAAGATAAACATGATGCAATGTCTTTTAAGACCCACAGCCATCCTCTGAGAAATGTTTTAAGTAACCCCTGGTAGAGAACTGGTTTGACATCTCTTATTTCATTAGCCAACAGGTGCAGGGGACTCAACAGCAGCCCTTTTAGGCTAGAGCTTGCAAAATTTCAAGATTCACCTATTATAGTGGGACAAGAAGTATTTTTTGCTTTCCCTCCATTTCCTTCAATGTGAATTTTTGCCCAAGTCCCCCCTCCACACACACACACACACTTAAAAGGTAGTGGTCTCCACAGGGGCTAGAAAACTGATGCATCAGTATCCCATCCCATTCCCATCCCACCTCTGTGGCCAGGCTCTCCAGGTGTGCCTGCTGGGGTAAGAAGGTGCCTAATGGCATACTAAGCAGCTGAGCAGCTGGGAGTGCTTGAGCCATCAATTCAGGGAACTCATGATGAAAGTATCTGCATTTTCACAAGCTCTGGGGATCAGTCATGCCACTTTTTGGGTTTCCTGTCAGGAATGGAATGAGACAAAACTGACAGCCATAGTGGAAATATAATTTCCGACCTAATTTGGCAGGCCTGAAAATCACAGGACCAAATATTATTCTGAGTTGGATGGGACACACACGGATCATTGATGTCCAACTCCTGACCCTGTACAGGACAGGCCCAAGAATCACACCGTGTGTTGGGAATAGTTTTCCAAACTCTTCTTGAGCTCTATCAGGCTTGGTGCTGTGAACACTTCCATGGGGAGCCTGTTCCAGTGTCCAAGCACCCTCTGGGTAAAGAACCTTTTTCTAATATCCAATCTAAACCTCCCCTGACACAACTTCATGCCATTCCCTCAGGTCCTGTCACTACAGAGGAGAGATCAGTGTCTGCCCCTCATGTGGAAGTTTTAACTGCAATGAGTCTCAGTTTCCCCATCTCCAGGCTGCACAGACCAAGTGACTTCAGCAGCTCCTCCATACAGCTTCCACACAAGACCCTTCATCATCTTCATAATTCTCCGTTGGACTCTTTTGTATCTTTCTTCTATAGTGGCACCCAAAACTGCCTCCAGCACTGGAGGTGAGGCTGCCCCAGTGCAGAGCAGAGCAGGACAATCCCCTCCCTTGCCCGGCTGGTGATGCTGTGTCTGATTTGCCCCAGGACAGGGCTGGCCCTCCTGGCTGCCAGGGCACAGCTGACTCATGTTCAACTTGCCATCAACAGGACCCCCAGGTGCTTTTCCATGGCACTGCTCTCCAGCCTCTCGTTCCCCAGTCCGTGTGTACCTCCAGAGTTCCCCCATGGCAGCTGCAGAATCCAGCACTTCCCTTTGTTAAACTTCATGAAGTTGGTAATTGCCCAGCCCTCTGTTTTGTTGAGGTCTCTCTGCAGGGCCTCTCTACCTTCAAAGGGGTCAACAGCTCCTCTCATTTTATATGATCTGAAAACTTACTTACCTTAGACTCCTGTGTCCAAGTTGAAGATGTTGAGGAGAGCTGGACCAAGCTTGGAGTCCTCTGGAACCCCGCTAGTGACCAGTCACCAGCCTGATGTCACCCCATTCACTATAACCCCTTGTCCTGTGACCACCTTTACTTCTGAAAATGCCTCTGTGCTCTCTGTACAATTCTCCGTGGAAGTCTGACTAGAAGCCAATTTACATCAATAAAGGATGGGATAGCACCTTTACATACAGCAAAGAAACAGACAGATGCTTTCAAACTATTTTATTAATAGAAGTGAAGCATAGTTGTAATAAATTAATGTTTTTATCTTTTATCCTACTTGAAGAAGTTCTGTTTTTTGCCTGGACCAAACAAATCTTTTCTCTTGAAAGAAAGTGGGGGACAATTGAGGAACATACACAGAAAGAAGCATTCCAGGAGTGAAATAATTTTGCTACTTTGACCCTATCTGCAAAATACCTTTGTGTACTACTTCTGTAACCTTCCCACAATAAAGAAAATCCCTACCCAGCACACCTCTATGGAGAGCTTTAGGCACTTTAAGTTTTTAGTGAAATTTTTATGACACCAACATGTAGGCTCTGTCATCACCGAAAGCAAAAGGAAAGCCAATATCTTTTTGTAGAGAAATAGATTTGATACTTGTTAGGGAATCTGCTGGTCTTATTACAGTTTTTCACTGCTTTCATAATCAAAAACAGGGACTGTGCTACGATTTTATTTTACACCTGAGCACTTCCTTACAAAATTGGGGTGTTAATTTAAAATAAACCAAAGGAAGGAAACAGTTGCTGGAGCCCTGAAGAAATAAACTGTACAAAACATACAAAGGGGTTTGCCCCTTTTGCTGTTATAGTTAGGAACTGGGAGACGTTGCCATGATCTCTTCCTTAAGGCCTGATGCTTGAAAAAAATGACAGTGCTTTCTACCACCATTAGGTGATTGTGCTCTATTTTAATTTTTTTTTTTTTTTTTTGTGGTGGTAGAGGGAACTGAAACTTGAGAGATCTGAAGGTGTTAGTCTTAAGTCCCCACTGAGTTGAATTCCTCACAAGAACAGAGCAAGGAAATGAAGTGTTTTCTGTGTTTGACATTTTTACAGGTTGTTGTAGAATAGTTTATAAAACATCAAATGTTAAATAATGTTTCATTTCCTCTGTTAGCTGTCTAACCCATGTCTACCTCCTTAAAACATGAGCTACAACTCAGCAGACAGAGCTTGCCTTTTACACATTCTTTTGGAAAATCATAGATAGGGATCCTTACACATTTGATACGAATGTACAATTTAGCTGTCTACATTTGATCACATTCAGCCTTGTCTGTCTGGATCTGAGGCTGAATGCCACAATTTGATTGTGATGCCATTAGTGTTTAGAGACTAAACAGTTGCATACACAGTTTGGTATTCTGTCTAACTGCTCCTGATAAGCAGTAACAAATACTGAAGAAGGCTCCAAATGGATTAGAGACTGTTAGAGCCCATTCTTTAATATGGAATTCTTATTACAAGGTTATTTAGGGGCTCTCTTTTGGGGGTATCTCTGGATTAAGGATTTATGGTGCTAGACCAAGGATTTCTTGGTAGGTACTTAGTAGTTACATATGCGCCATATGTTGCTGTTTTTGAAGTTTCCCTGCATCTAATAGCATTACATTTTTGGCTTTTCCTTAACATTATTTGCACATAGGTCAGAGGTCCAGAATCCTAAGGCTTGATCTGAAGGCACTGCAAATACAATAGTGTCAGAATCCAGTCCTTCTCAATAAGCCTGTGTGAAATAATAACCAATTACCAGGTGAACTTATTCCATAAACAGATGTGGACTGCAGAAGGCAGATCGGATAATATCTAAAGAAGCAATCACAAATTATGTCTTTTCAGAAGGCCCCTGGAAATATATTAGGGAGTTCATGAAACTCATGGTGAAATTCCATTTACTCAAATCAGCATGGGATCATGTGAAAGAGGTCAGAATAGAAAAGCCTCACCACCTCTCAGGCTGAAATGAAAACAGTATTCAACTAACCAATAAGCATTTCTACTCCAACACCTACTGAAAATGAGTTGGTTAATGATGGTCAGAGAAGAACTCTTCGTATTTGCCTGTCCACCTACAATTCAACAGATAAAAGCATGTGTGCATACCCGAAATCTCAGATTCATATTTCATTTGCATTTTACTACATCCCTCTTTGATTATTAGTTTCCTTTTATCAAGCATATCCTGAGCTGTATATATGATACATTTTAGTTATGACCCTTAGATGTTTGACACCATTCTAATAGCAAAGGCCTGATTTCCCCACATTAAGAAACATACATGTTAGTCAAGGTGGTGGGGGGCTTTTACTAGCAGGAATGTTTTGGAATAATAATAATAAAAATGCTCATTCTCCCAAGAAATGCCTTGATTAGAATAGGCAGAAGCTTGATTTGCACCTGCTTGCCTCTTCTGTCCGGGTAGAGCAGGTGTGAAACACTCCATAATTGAGCAAGTAGTTACATCTGCTCTCCAAGTCCCAAATGAAATTATTATAAAGAATTAAAGAATTAATTAACCAATAAGACTGAAAATAGGGCAGAGTGTTTTGCTTCCATGAAGGCTTGATTTTTTTTATGTTGCTACTTAGATCAGTTAAAGATTTTCTGTTACTGGTTATGATTCCTGTCCATAAGTCCTTCTTAGATACAAACATTTAATTATTTTATTTTGGAAGATTTTGATAGGAAAATATCATTACAGATACTGTTAATGGCAAATTGTGGCAGATCTTCCCATGGAGTCCTTTCAGAAGGTATCACTCCATCACCTGTATTAGACTGTGTCAGCTTTGCTGCTGCTGTAACAAATTTTAAATTAAATTTTAAAAAGCAGAGGAAGATAATGATTTCCAATAAATACTGTGAAATTCACTTCCTGTGGTAGTAAAATGCACACAAATTACTGCGCACTAAAATTTATACATTTGCTGCAATTCACCTTTAAGGAACACAAGAGGTAAGTTAGTGATTCTGAATAGTTGATGTATTTTATTTTATTGTTTGGAAGCATGCCCATTATTCAGGATTACAGAACTCATGAACTGGTGATCCAGAGGGAGGCTCTTTTACTATTGCATCTTCTACGTTGCCTCTATAAATATCTTTTTATTATTATTATTATGCAGTTTTTAGATTTGTTTTATGGTTCTAGTTATTAATAGTCTACCTCTGACTGTTACCAGAATTCATAGCTCTGTTAGAAGTGTGACATGTCTGGGATATTTGCTTTTGCAGGTAGTTTTCTTGCAGTAAACCAATCTGCTGGACAGAGAGGGGAATATTCTGCCTTTGATAGTGGGTATATTTCTGATTACAATTTGTGGGAGCATGTGGCTACAAAAAAAAACCCAGCAGCCCCAAAAGTTTAAATTACTGCAAGTGTAGAGCACACACGTGAACTTTTTGTATGTGATTGCATAGCCTAGACAAAGAACAAGTAAACAGCTTTTGCTGTTTATTCCTTCCAGAGAGTGAGGATTAGGCATGAAAATCTCATGCTCTCTATTAACTTCTCCAGGAATGTAGAGGATTCTCCAGCTATAGAACAGCATCTCCAGCTCACCCAAAACAGCAGCTAAAGGAGATCAGTGTTACCAACAGCATCAACCTTTTTTTATTGCTTTTACAATGTTCATAGTTTCTATCCTGAAAATGCTGTTGTGATTATATTGAGGTTCCCCTTTCCCTGCCCTCAGGACATTTTACAGCCAAGAAGACACTAAAATCTTAGAAGATGTTATTTTGTATTTTACTTTCATCTTTGGGGTGGAGTGAAATGACACAATGCAATGTTGAAAAAGAGTCAGCAAAACTATGGCAACGAAGGCTTTTATTTCTCTAGCAAGAGTAGTAACTTGGAGTCTGCAACCTACTGCAAATCATCTCTAACAGACCAAATGATTCACAGACATTTTGTGAGTAATTGGATAGCTGCTAGTGCAGCAGCTTGACAAGTGAGGCCAGTAAGGGACTGGTTTATGGTTATGTGATTATACTGAAGTTCTTCTATGGAAAAAAAAAAAAGTGACTTTTGTTTATTTTTAAAGAAAAATCACCCAGGAGGTTGGATAGCTCCTCCCCTGTAGGTGTGACTTTCAGAACAGACAGAGGTTCTGAGTTTGTTTAAGGTTATTATTTCCTCTCCAGGAAATACTCACTGGCTAAGGGAGAAAATGCATGAATTGCTTCTTACAACTTCTTATGTCATTCTGTGGATGATGAGGATACCTGGGGGAGCTTTGCACCTGTCAGCTATGTTTATTACACACCTTTCAAAGAGAAAGAAAGACCATCTTTAAAGACTCTAGAATCACATTTAAGATCCTCTCCACACTGGCCTTGTTTTACTTGTCTTCCAGTTCTTTCTCCTCCATGAGGAAGGAATATCTCTTTTGACAGACATCCGCACAGACATGTAGGCATGCAAAGGCTGGTTCTTGTGCAAAAAGCTGACAGTATGATCTGAGCTCCCACTCCCATGGGAGCATTGCTATTGACTTTAGCTGGACCAGGATTTCACCCTCGCTTTTGTCAAGTTTGGCAAGGATTACTGGCATGAAACTCGTCCTGAGGGAAGAAATCAGACTGCTTTTCTACACAAACACCCAAATGTCCAATGTATATGAAGAAAACTGGAAGGATCATGAAACAGACTGATGTTTTAGTCATGCTTAGCAGGCCTAATGATGCTCCCACTGAGGCAGTGGAAGCTGACTTAAGGAGCAAGCACAGTGTGCCAGCACAAGCACTCTACCTCTGTCCCTTGTCAGGTTTCTTTTACAGCTATCACAAGGTAGCTATTTCTTCACTCTACAAATCCAAATGAAAAAAGCTTGAGTGGCCCAGGAGACATTTAAGCTGGTCACTGCAAATTGATTCACACAAGTGTCTCTGGTGTGAGGATGTGCTACTTCTTAAGCAGCAAGAGAAGGGGAAATGAAATGAAGAGGTTGTATGGCTGCTCTCAGGAGAACGTCAAGCTAACAAGAGCAGATTGGTGTTAATTTAGCTGAGAAAAAAAGCCTCTCCTCTTTTAATGATTGAGGATTTGAGATTCTAGCAACAGGTTGGGGAGGTAGGCAGTGGGAAGGAGTGGGGGGGAGATAGATCTTTCTTAAGCAATTACAGAAGTATGGAAATAGGTTATGGCAGGTTAGGGAACAGAAATGCATAACTGAAAGAGAAGCACAAAAAAAGAGGAGAACACAAATCTGGGTGAACAGCCAGCTCTTTGCTGATTCAAAAGCATTTATTTTGGGAGAGTAGGGCAGGAAATTGCTGCTTTTCTGCACATTTTTTTTTTTAAAATCAGAACCCAAAGAAAACCAGAAAATAAAACCCAGAAGAACTGCTCTCACTCTACTGCAGAACAGATCCCATATACTGTCTTTCAGCAGAGTAACATTAATGTGTTAACACAGTAATGGAATGTGGAAACAAAGTATGGCTGTGGACTTGTGCTTATTCACGTCAGAAAAGACTAGAGCATATTAAGAGCAAGCTGCAAGTTTATCTTTGTGTCAGCTCAAGAAAACATACTGTAGCCATAATCCCATGTACAATTTGAATGGTTAGCACTGCCAGTGAAAAAAAAAAAAAAAACAGTTTCCTGTTATGTGCTCCTTAGTTCCCTCACCTAGTTCAGTGCAAAACCCTTACACAGCCCTGCCAACATAGGCTTGAAGGCGTAATGTGAAAATGAGCAACTGTGGGAAGGGACAGAAGGTTAAACTACTCTTTCAAGTGAAACTATGGTTCAAGACAGACCTTTCATAAAGATTAGAGAATATCCACCAGAGAGATATTTTTTTTCTGGACAGACAGATATTTCTGATTAAAAGCTACAATTGAGAAATGCTAAACATAACCTTGAAGAAGAGGTACTGCTTCATATCTGATAACGTGATGGTTTGCATGGATTTTTAATGCAATATATCATGTATATGACATAATAATAATAATAAAAGCATCAATGATTTTGAGTCCTTCTGCATCCAGGGTTATTGTTGTTCTGGTTTGCACTGACAAGATAAAGCAGAAACAAATGATTATCCAAGCACTGAGTATCCTTTGGAGAGCTAAAGAACAATTTTCCGAAGATGGAGAATAGGATATATTGGCATGAGGTAAAAACACACCTGCTCCCAGTCTTTTTGTTGATCCAAAGCTTCTGTTGATTCAAGGGATAAAAGAAGTCCCCTGATGAGATGTGCCAAGAGATACTTTTAATCTCTTCTGCTGGGCAGCGAGAGATTCTACTGCCAATGCTTGCAGTACGAACTTCATTCAGTGTTTATTGTGTGAGGAGAGAAGGTAAAGGGGTAGCTTTCCCTGCATCACTCAGACTTAAATAGAGGGGTGAGAAATAGAAACCTTAGGAAAAGGGCATAGAAGAGATCCAAGTAAAAATTCATAGGATCAAAATAATGCCGACATCTTTGGATTTCAGAAGATCCTTTATTTTTAATGTGTTTTATCTCCTGAAGAATGACTGGTTTACTGCAAATTTAACTCAATGTCATGAAAAAGCAGCTTTCAAAATGCCAGCTGATGAAACACTAGTAAAGCAGGGGCCTGGGACAGCTTCATCCTAAATTCAGGACAGAATGAAGTTCAAACACACCAGCTGGAAATTTTCATATCACCTGCCTGGTTACATAAAGAAAATTAATGGCTTCTTGTAGCTATCTTCTGTGGAGGACAGTAGCTGCATTTCCTTCAGTTGCCAGGGAGGTTAACTTGCGTGCTCATGCAAACACTTAACTGAAGTGCTATATGGTAGAAAGGGAAATTCATGCTGAATCTAGATATCTGTTATGCATTCTACTTTCCCTGACTACGGCAGGAATCAAACAACAACAACAACAACAAAAGCACCGAGCAGTGAGCAAAGAATCTCTTTGAACTAGCACCCAACCTAAAAACTCTCCAGGCTTTTTCTCTGAAGCCCTTCTGCCCGTCCCTCTATGCCTATCACATGTGTTCTTTGTTAGTCTGTTTTTTCCTTACTCCCTTTTTTCAGCATCTCTTTTCTTGCAGCAGAAACATAATACTTTTATCCTGCAGATACATAGTATTGCCAGCAGAACAAGAAGAGGTGAGGCAGTTCTGCTCCTCCTGGGTGCCTGTGCTCCATCTTTGGGGTGCAGAGGTCAAACTGCTATGGTAGAAATCAGAGCCACTCACTTGTTTTCTTGCAACTGTATTGAAACAGGTAACTACAATTAGACATACCCCCAGCTGCTGGTTTCTAATGGGTTTAACCAAGTGTTTAATTACACAATTATTTCACTTTTACCACTTAGGGCTCAAAATGGTGATAACTCCAGAGTGTAACCCTGGTAAAGTCTTACTGCATGGGACTTTGTCAAACCTCTTGATGCAAACCACTGTGTGATGCACATAGCTCCTTTGCATTTGAGACTGCCACAAACACCTTATCTTAGGCAGAAGAAAACAAAGAAGAACGAGATAAAAATCAGAGACCAGAGAAAACACTAAATACTTCAAAACATTATAGTCAATGCATTCTTGAGCAGCTTTGGCATTAAAGCTATGCTCCTGATTGGTCAACTAAGTCACCTCTTCTGAAAGCAGCCTCCTGAGAGATTTGGACATATAATTTCCTCCCTGATTTTTTTTTTTCCTTATGAGGTATTTCACCCACCCACTGTTGTATCAGGCTCCAATGTAGACTTCTACTTGTTGTCACCTTAGAAGTAGGCCCTCACAGTTGATAAAAAATTTAACTCACTGAAATTTCTGTTGTTATCTCAGTATGCTCCATATACTCCTGTTTGAAAGGTACAGTTGAACCAGGGGTCTTGAAGTAATTTGCATCTGAAAGTCCTGTTTTCTGAGCTAGTTTTGTACATTACACCCAATGGTATTTTCTCTCATCTTTCAGAAAGGCTTTGCAGCCCCAAAATGTCCAGGAGTTTTACAATCATCTTATAACTTAATCTCCCCAGTTCCTCATTTAACTGCTCTCTTGAAGTATCATGTCTCAGCTTATATCCTTCCAATTTTGGATGAATGAAAAACACTAAACATCAGAGGGAGGCAAATACTGTAATGCTTTTATGAATATTCATCTGTATTTTGAAAGGAATTTTGCATTTTCTTGGTTTTAATTTTCACGCTGTAAATTTTCTCACAAGTAATATCTGTACAGAAATATTTGCCGAAACAGCATATACCATTATAATAGCATCAAATACTACTAAAATGTTAAAATTCAAATGAATAATTGATATTCACATCAAAAAACTAAATCAAAGAATTATCCAATTGAGGCAAGAAGGCACGCCTTGTGATCTCTGTGTTAAATTGGATCAGACTGAGTTTCTTCTTTGAAAAGCTGAAATAAGCTTCTTGTGAATGGGCCTAAACTTGAGTTTCACTCAATGTAAATCATTCTGAATGACAAACAGTCTTGCAAAAACATGTTTATATACAATTTCCTAACGGAAAAGAGGCAAATGCATTGAAAAAGTATTCACCCTGAAATATTCTCCCAGCTGAGCTCTTAGATAAGTTGCTGTCAGGCAATCCAGCATGGTGCTTTCCCTTTGCATTCCCTTGCTCTTAAATTATGCCAGTTTGAGGAGCAGAAGTCTGTGCTTTGACCCTGGCATGTCAACCTTCTTATCTGTGCAGAGAACTACCTCAGAGTCAATGGACTATCCTTATTTGAAATACTCTTTCACTCCTTGGCCAAAATGTGCCCATGTAGGGAGTTAAATTATCCATCAGCATTCTTGCTTCACCCACTGACCTACATTGCTATGACCACTAGCTAAGGAGATGCCTTATTGGTATTTCTGCTTCAGTAAATGAGCATTCCCAGGGCTAAAATACCCTTTATCAAGACATTACAAGAAAGCAGCAGTATGCATTAGAGTGCTCACCAGCAAGTAAAAAAAACAGTCCTTTCCTATAAAAGATTTTACAAAATGCTGCCACTGAGTGGGGGGGGGAAAGGGACAATCCTCAGATGAGCCAGCACTGCATTATTCCTCTCCAGGGAGAGATGGCGAAAGTCCACTATAAGAGGGGGCATAAGAAATGTCTGGCACAACATGGCACTCTTGTGGTTTGTCTGTCTGGTTTCTTCAGTCAAAAGACAACAAAGCCTTGCAGGTTGTTATCATTTTGCTCATGTAGTTTGGACCATTAATATACACTTACAGACACTGTTTAATGAACTAGGCTCATGAGAAGATGTAAAAATTGAAAGGGGTTGTACTGCTGGAGGTCCTGGGGAGCGCCCCTCCATCTGTCAGCTGCAATGTGAGGGTTGGATTGCAGCCAGCTCAAACTTGGTCACCTCAAGGCAGTCACAGTCTGGAAAAGTCCTCCTGGAGAAAAGAATGCTAAGGGAGCAGCATTGCAGACCTGTTAATGAGACCAGGGAAGTGATGCCTGGCTGCTCTGGGCAATCAGGCAAGTCAGCTGCTTCTCCTGCTTGGCAGTGCTAACTGAGAGAGCAGGTGTAAAAGATGGGGTTCCTAGTGATGGCATCAAGAAAGCTGCATCTGGAAGAGGTCAAAATGCCAGCAGACATGGCAATAGGGGCTGATATTATATCTACAGGGAAATGCTCCGAGTGAGGAGAAAAACATCTGTCAAGCAGCAAGGGGTTTAAAGATCTATTTGGATCATGTAGCTTTTTTTTTAAAAAAAAGGAGACAACCAAGTGAAAATGCCCTGTGGTACAAAAGGAATAATAATTCCAAAGATTATGGAGCACCTCACCCTAATCCTAGTGGCAGCTCAGGCCTGACATCAAAGTCCCCAGCACCACATGTGGCCCTGATGAGAAAGGTGTAGAGAAAACAATGTTGGTGCAATGCTGTACTCCCCTGCCTTCTACAGTGCCAGTGTTCCTGGAGCTGTAGCCTCTGTGCCTCCTTGAGTCCTCCCTCACCCTAATCCTGAAGGCAGCTGGTGGGCAGAGGCTGAGCTCCCCAGCACTATGGGTGGCCCAGATGACGAGCCATTCTGCAATGTGAGATGGGCTCACTTTATATGCCTTGAGATCTGAGAGCAGTTGTTAAAATAATGGACTGTTCCATCAGACTTCTTATGTTTTTTACACCATGATGTCTAAGTTGATTAATGACTCTTGTTACTCTTTGGGTTGCCCCATATCCTTTTTGGTGCATAAGTATAGGTATCCTATAATATTCCTTGGCTTTTATTATTTTTTTACATTAACCATATTTTACATGTAATAGTAACCCTACGCTGAAATTCAGATTCAGGTCTCATGTCTCTCTTGCCTTTATGTCCCCCCATGAGCTGTGTGGTATCAGGCTTGTTCATTTTTGTAACACAAAGGTCTGTCTTTGCTGTCTTTGCTTTTGAAATCTTGTAATATTTGAGCTAAGAGGAGAGCAGACAGATAGCAATACAACAAAATCCTGCAACAAAATACTGTACTAAAAACTCATAGAACCCTATTATTTGGAGGGAGACCTTTCAAACATCAGTCTTCGCTTGCCACATCTTTACATGTGTAGAATTGTGAACACTCTCAGCATTCCCAAATGAGGTAATCCAAGAGACTGGTGGCACTTTGCTGCAGCTTTATAACACAATCCCCTTGGAAGTATTCAGTGCATGGAGGTGTTATTGGCCAGCATATTCTGGGAGTTATTTAATCTTCCTACACAAAGGCGAAGCCTTTAATCAGCTCATATCCATCCATTATCCATTTCTATATGACAATACCTTTCTACCTAGGTATTGCTTTCCAAAAGCCTGGCCATATTGTACAAAACAATAAACACTGGATCTATCACTGAAAATCATCTTTCCTGGCTTTGCCAGCATAGCTTCTCCTCTGGGGAAATGTGTGCAGACAGGATGCTCCTCCTTTTCCTTCCCACTGACCTCCAAGCCAGCAGCTGTCTGGGGACAGGGAGCCTCCCTGAGAATTGTGGTTACTGTTCAGATGGCCTTTAAAGGCCATGATTGGTCCATCTAAGGGCAAGTAGGATATTTCATAGATTTTTTTGGTCATCATGCAAATTCTGGATTATTTCCTCCTCTGCACAAATATTATTGCAGTTTAAAACAACAGTGACAACAACAACAATAAACCACACAAAAAAAACCAAAAACCTCTTCCCAATTTGTTTACTCATCAGCTGTCGTGTACAGGAATAGGCAATGTTGTCCCTGAGTTAGTTCTTCCAGTATCACCACATCAGTATTCAGGAGTCCAACTGCTGCTGTTTGCAAATCTGTGCAGATGAATGCGGTCCAAAATGTACAATTTAGATTTAAACATTAAATTCTATTTACTGTGTAACTAAAAGTAAGTCTTCAACAAACAAAAAATGAAAAATATGGATCTGCAAATATAAGCAAATATAAACTAATGGGTTTAATATGCTGGAAAAGGGGATTTCATGCAGTTTGTACCTCTGACATTCCCCTACTTTGCATATATTTCCTCTTCACATATGTTTCTGGACTTTGAAAAGTAGATTTTTGAGGCTGGATCTTAAATTGCAGTGTAATCTGCTGCTCACCTGAATCATTATCTACGTAAGCTTTGTCCAAAATTCAACGAAGTTGATGCCAATGATTAAGCAACTAAAGCAAAGACTCTTCCTGCCTGACAAGCAAGGCACATTAGCTTGACTTCATACATGTAGGTACACACAGCCATGCCCAAAAGTGCACTTGTGATCCTGCTGTGAAAATTGGACTGCACTGGCTTGTAATATGAAGATTTTCAATAAAGTTTTAATTTTTGAACTTGTTGAGTGTACCCTCTGTCATATTTATATTACTTTTTTAACACATGCTAAGTTCTCTTTAGTTTGGGTGTATTTGGCTAATTAGGTTAATTTTAAATGCTCTCCTAAAAGAACACTATATAACATGCTGGCTGCACAAATGACAGAGGAAGATCAGCAGTGGTATTTGTTGTGCTGCTAAAGCACTCCCTAGGTCTGGAGAGAGGAACTGAGAAAAGACATGCTGTGCACAAGCAATAAAAACATTTCAGCACCTGGAAGATTTGGAGGCCAGCCCAGGGTAAGAGTGGGACCTCTAGGAACTTGAACTTCACACTGATGGAACTTGAGGAGCATCTTGACAGTGATGGAAATGAACCCTAGTCTGAAAGCTGAAGTGGAGAGGAGCAGTTAAATTAAAGCAGCAGCTATGCAAAGTAGAGAGCATTGCTGGAGCCAACTGCGTCACAACTCAGATTGCTTGTGAAGGCAAGCCACCAGCAGTGCTGCTTCCATTCTGGCAAATAGATGCTTAGGAAAAAAACCTGCATCCATTGAAATATTCTCTGTGCTTGAAAGCTGACCTCCTCAGAGTGCACTTCATAGGCCATGGTGCTATCTGAAGCATATGTTCTATCTGAAGCAAGTTCATGTGCAGGGAACAAACAAAAACCACAGATAAACTGGAAAATGGAGTCCCAGGAGGAGCTGTATGCCCACATAGTTTTGTAGGAAGTAGGGGAAAAGAAAAAGTATATATTGGTTTTCAGTGTAGGGTTTTGATGATAATAAGAGTCTTTCTGTGGGTAGCCACAGCATTGCCTGAGCACAGGAAATTAAATCAGTTTGATCTGACTGATAGGAAGCTGACCAACCTGCAATTTTCTCTGGGCATCAACCTACCAAGCTGGCTCTGCTCCAGGTACCACACTGCAGCTGCTAGCCCACTCCTCTGGACATGGGGTACACCTGGATCATTGCCTTGTGGCTCTTTGCTAATTAATTCCTTCTTATCCTGGATAGTGGCAAAACGTTCATTTGCCCGAGAGCAATTCAGAAGCATAATGATGCTTGTCAGTGTGTGTTAGTCATTAATTGGGGTTTGCATGCTTTGCCTGGTGCCCACAGCCAAAGCACACACATGCACACACTCAGATGGACAAGAACCTGTTTGAGTTGTCATCTTCCAGTGGCTAAAGGGAGCAAAGGAAGTGGTTTCTCCTCACATCACCTCACATATGCAACAGACATAGGCAACCTTTTAAGGGCTCCAGATCAATCAGCAGGCAGATGGGGGGTTCCTCTTTCAACAGCCTCTCAGAGGAGTGACTGATCTAATTGATTCCCTGGAAAGATGGTGAATCTCATCGGTCTTTGTCTGTTTGTGGTACAAACGTAGAGAGAAAACAGAGAACTTGGTTAGGCAAGTATCATCTTGTATTTGACAAGTCATCTGATGTATTTGTGAAGGTGAAAAAACTTAGAAGCAGTCAGAGCATCCACCAGACTACTAATTAAGTATGACCAAAAACAACCCTGTATGGCCTACAGGCTCATCTTAGGTCATTATGAAATTTTAGCATCCAGTCAGGAAGAGTGAATGGGTGCCTGGCTTTCTATAGATAACAGCTGCTACTTTGGGCACCTTTGGCTACCATCTGGCCTGATGTTATGAAACCTAACTTTACAGATTCAGATGTGTTTTGCATTTCCTTGGGTCAAGTCTGAATTTAATCTGCAGAGGGAAAAAAAAAAAAAAAAAGCAGAAGCGGGACAATTATTTAGGAAACTGAAAATGCCAAGGGAGCTCTTGGACGCTATGTTTCTCTTCCCCATCTTACTGCATGCAAATAACAGCTTTCCTTACAATTCTTGACAGAAAGGATTTGGAGCACTCATTTTGACTTCCTGATTTGAGTGTGTGCTTGACTCTGTGCAAGTGGCTACAGTTACCAAAAGCGCTGAAACAGAATGCTGTGCCTCAACATGAATATTCAAGTTTTTTCAGGAGGACACTGCTAAGATCATTACAATTGCTAATTATAAAAGTGGTAGCCAAAACTCCCGCTTCCTTCTATTATTCTTACATCCTGCAGATGTCCTGATTTAGCCAGTTAATCATCAGATTCTCTTGGGAATCATCTGGTCGTTCAGTCTTGTGTTTTTTATCTTTAAAAAAAGAAGCACTTTGAATTTTTAGTGTGATGTATCTTATTTTCTCAAATATTATGATTAATTACTTACATATTGTATGTGATGTTGCATTTCTTAGATACTGTTCTTGGCATGTCTGCATGCACTTAAAGGGTCTCTGACTCACATTTTTAGCTCCTGGGAAAACAGCACATGTCTTTTCAGTCAAAGCAGACATTTCATTTTGCCTTAAATCATTATACCACCTGCTCACCCTCAGCCACAGCAGCTTTTTCAACAGCTCTGTCATGAGACTTCTGTAAGCTTTGTTTACATCTGACAATATTGCTCCTGTGTGGCAGCACTTGTGAGACCTGTACCAAACACTGTGTTGTGCTCGTGGGCTGCTGTGATGCCCTTCTCTGCAACAGAACCTTGTGAAACAATGTCTGGGGGAGTAGTCAGCAAAGTGAATGGTTGGCCAGAGTCCTCTGGCACTTCCAGCACTTTCGTGCTACCTGTCAGCTCTAGATATCTGAATGCCTCCTCATCTTTTCACATGCTCTGATTTTCCACAGCAAATGAGATGGCATGGGGCTGCCGCACCATAATCGGCAAGGAAAAGAATACGAAGGGAGGAAAGGTCACCCATTAGGAAACCAGAACCCTGAGGCCAAGGAACACATAACTGCTGTGTTCCACCTACTGTCACAAGAGGCTATATTTGTAAATCATTTATGCTGTATTATGTTTGCAATGCACTGATGGTGTGATATTCACTGCGTGGCATAGTCTGACACTGTGGAAACTCATATCCTTTGAAAAGGCCACTAACTGAGAATGGGAATAGAGATAATTACAAGAGTTGGCAGAGCTAAACCATCAGATTACAATAGCAAATTTGGCCACTGAACTGATTGGCAGCATGAGAGACTCTTCTCTACCAGAAAAAGTTCTATTTTTTCCCTCCTTCTGTCTTTCCAATAAGCCAACTGAGCTCAGCTCCATGGTTGCAAGAGAGACCATAGATTGTTTCTATACCTAACTCATCTCTTTTGTGTTGATTTTCTTCTCAGTCAATTTTCTTTTCAGCAAACAGTGCAAAAGTTGTGTTTATTTCTTCTGTGTGGCTTAACGTATCTGAAGATAAATTCTCTCTTTGCCTCTGCACATGCACAACCTCTGTGCTGCAATACCACTGAGGATTCAAGTCACAAAGTGTGTGTGTAAGGGTGCAAAGCAAAAATCTCATCATGTTCATGTTATTTGCTGATTTTTCAGTGAAGCCTAAAACTACTGACAGGTCACCTTCCTAAAGCACTGGAGCTCACTGCTCAGAAGTCAGCCCCAGGGACACACTCCAAGCTCTTCAGAAGTGATAGCCAAAGCCATGGGAAGAGAGGATGCATGAAAATGGAAGAGGTATGTGAAAAGCAAGAGAGTTGGGTAAAGTGGGTGATAAAAGGGACAGTAGGAGGGAGGGAAAGAAGAGAAGTAGCTCTAATGAACCTTGTAAAAAAGATTTTGTACAAAGAGAATTTTAGAGATTGGAAAGATGCCAGCCAGACTTTTTTTTTTTTCTTGTGGTTCCAGAAGAAAAATACAAAAGCATCTATTTCGAATGGCTGATGTTACTCTGGAATCCACATTATCCAGCTGTTGGGATGTTATTTCCTATGTTGGTGTGAATTTATGATGCCATTGTAGAGAACAGATACTGAAACCTCAAAGCAGTTGGGGGTCCCCCCCCGCCTTGCTGCCATCTTGCACTGCATCTGCTCATCTGCATCAGTGTGAAATTCTGCCTATAAGGTTCAGCAGCAGGCAAGGTCTGCCTTGTGATGGAGTAGATAGCTGCACAAAGAACCTGCACAAATATCCTGCCCAAGGCCATCCAGCACACCCATGGTGCAGCCCTCACCCAATCTCTCAAGTACCATTTCTGTTTCTGAACCTCAGGAACAGCCTTCCTCTCCCAGACCCACACAGGAACCATAGGTTGCCATTTCTTTATGGGTGTAGATTGTCTGAAGCACCAGAATGAGCTGCCGGGCAATGCCCCACATGTAAAGTCAGTCTTTCCGTCCCCTGTTGCTTTTATTGAAGAGTATTGAGGGCTGGAAACATACAAATGGGCAAGAAATGGGCATTTACCATGTTGTGTGAGCTCCAGTTGCTGGCCAGTATAACAACAGGTGTTTGAGCTGCTCCTAGGTTTCCTGCCGGGCAGAAGAGGCTTGGCAGCCCCCCAACACACATCCTCTCCTGCTGGACTGCTTTCTCCCATGTTCATCATTCTATGCATTTCTTTTAACTTTGCCTTTGTGCAGCAGTTCACATCTGTGCTCTGCAAAATCAAAACCTCAGACGGCTTTCTTAATCCTGATTGAATTCATTAGCCCAGATTCTTCTCCTGGCTACTTGAGGCAAGTCCAGATGTTCTCCCAGGTATACCAGAGGGGAAAACTTTGTTGGTGATGTTTTTGAACCTCTTTCTTTCGCTATAAACAATGCCCTTGGAACAGTTCTAAGCTGCTTTGTCAACTTATATTTTTCCCATTTGAAAGGACTGAATAAACGCAACAACTTGGCGGTGCATTAAAGCTTGTTTGAAACCACACACAAAAGCATTTGTGCAGTTCAAATGCCAGAGAAATGTGTTCACATGTGATTGAACATAATAGTCCAAGATTAGAAAATCTGGCAAGAAGCTAGGGAGGATTAAGAGCATGCTCTTGTGAAAACCCTGATAACTTCAGATGAAAATCAAGGCAATGAGGTAACCAGATGAGACTAGTTTGCCGAATTCTATCACTCTACCACAAAATAAGCAATGTAAAAAGAGGATTTTACTCATTTTACTTCCACTCCTATCCTGCATCTAGGCATGAATATAAATTTTTAAAGCCTCGCAGTATTAAAGCTATATATTTGTGTCAGCAAATTGAATACAATCTGTTTTGTAAATATTAGGAGCTCTAAAACCTTGGGCCAAGTTCTGCAATGAGATGCACAAATACAACTCTGATAGTCTTCAGCTGAGCATATGCACGAAACAACAGAAAGCATAATTTGACTGAGCCAAATCCTTTTTTTTTAGCAATATAAAACACTTGGAAAATACATTGGGCTAAATGCTGATCTTGGATGCATTTTTATTATTGAAATAATAATACAGCCAGCTATGTTACTGTAGTTTAAAAATATGCTAGCCAAAAAAAAAGCAGAATTAGAGACAATTGTTGTAGAGTCTAATTGAACCATTCTCCTTCATGATGAGATGCTGAGCCTTTAAAGAAAACTTTAGCACCTATGTTCAAAAAATGAATTTCCTACCTATGCCAAGAGTTCTGTGCATTTTGACAGGGCAGAACTGCTCTGGAAGTAAGGTATTAAATAGATCTCAAAATCTACTTTTTCTTGTTCACCCCACTGGAAGGTTCAACCTGTGAACTTAACTAGATTTGTTTGTGACTGTAGTTACTCCTCACTAGTGGGATTGATGAATGAATTTAAAATTTTCACCCACCATATCCTGAATAAACAAAAATTATATATTCCTCCTCTGAAAATTTCTTACAGTTAAGTGCCTCCATCCCACATAATGGAGCTGGACCTTGTTCTTCTAGAGACACCTCTCTATTCTCATGATATTTAAATGAACTTTTCCCTCTACAACCATTCCATACTTTTCTAGTTCTCTAAGTCTCTAGGAAAATACTAGTTCCAGAAAAATAATTTAATAACTCAGGATGAAATTTAGAAAACAAGCCATCTTCCATACTTTTCCTCTGCTCTACACTCCAACAGAACATTCTGGTTCACATTTCCTAGGCAACAAAATGAAGCATAAAGTTCTGTTTTAAAATGATCCTGAACTGGATGATTTGCTCTTTGGCACAGGTTTTAAGGCAGGATTACTTAGAATTTTTTGAATTTTCTCATTCAAGGGGAAGGATTCCCTTCTTTATATCGGCTCATTTTGTTGTTTGCAAAACTAACATGTGGACCTAGAACCTGATTTTAAAGACTGTGGTCAGCAGTTGTCTGATCTCCTTTTATCTCTGTGATTTACACTGCTTTGTTGCAAGGAAAATAAAGTGCTATTACAATTCAAGGTGCATTACTACTCTTTGAGGAAAGGGCAACCTATAAGAAAAAAGGCACAAAACTCAATGTAATTTGAAAATAACACAGCATAACAGGTATTTCTTTATAAAAGGCTTATATGGAAGGGAACCAGAGGTTAATTGTGCAAAATAGTATTACTGCACATCCAAATGCCATTTCTAAATGTTATAGTACATTAAAGTATACTGCAGTGAATTAATAGTCCTAGCAGTGATGATAAGCATGAGTGGACCTGAGGAGGCATCCTGCAGCTGCTTTCTGTCAAATATAAGTAATATTAAGAAAACAAGGAACTCCGCTTTTGACCAGAGTTATTGAGACATTAGCAGTGAATAAAATGACTTTAAACCAAAGCTTCCATGTTTTATTTTAGCAACATATTGCCAAACAATTTTTTCAGTCGTGACCAAGACAGAATGACCTTGCAGAGAAATTTGGCAAGCCTGTATAGTGTTTGGGCTGCTTTGTCATTTAAGGTGTCACTGATAGGGTTGCCTCATGCTATGCAAATATCCATCCAGCTAGCTTGGTGCAGCCTAATGATCTTTCCACACTTTGAAATCACTGTCAAGGGTGCAGATTGGGGTAGTATTCCCAGGATGTGTGGACTGATATTCAGCCAAAGTCAAGCCAGTGCCACTGAGTCTGAACAAATAATTCTTGCCAATGGTCACATCAAACCAGCAGCTTTCAACTGCTGAGGTGCTATGGGAAATAGCAAATGGTGACTGAGTGTCTGTCCTGAGAGCCCTGTAGCTTTCAGTGTCACCTGGCTTGCTATGGTAGAGGTCACCTTTAAGGGAAGTAACTCAGTGCCGTGAAAGGGTAAGTGAACTTTTCTGATAATTTTTCTAAGGTAGCCAAAGGACTCGGATGCCACTTACCTATTTCTTTCGAGAAAGTACACACTGTGCTTTTAAAAATTTCCCCTGGAGAGACTCCAGAAATGTGTTGGAAATTCTATCATTCCACAGCCCCTCCATAGCGCAAACACTCTTTTCTCCTGAAGATCTGAGGGAAGGACAGAGGCAAAGGGCTCTTAATGGAATGTGTAGTGTTTCAGGATATGTGAGATTGTATTTATAAACCAGATCTACAGAGAAATGGATTAGAAGATTGCCAAGAAAAGAAGCAGTGTTCCAGGTGGGTGTAAGAGGGATGTAATTTGCTCTGCTGCTCAGTGAAGTTCAGAGTTGTGTGCATCTAAACTTGGTTAAAGTTTCCGGAGTTACTGAATGGAAGCATCACGAAACTATCTAGTGCAGGAATAGCACATTTTACCAAAAGAAAAAAAACTTCTCTGAAGACTGACATGCAAGTTACCACTGAATGATTGCAAGGAGAAACTTAAATTTCTCTGAGTTTCTCTTGCATCTCTTAAGGAAAATTCTCTCAAGTAATGAGACACAACAATTTCTTTGGCCTTTCATGTATGTACTGATGTATTATTGCCTTAAGCAAAAAGGCACAGCATAAATAACTGCATTACAATGCAATGCACACTCTAGAGCATTGTAATCACAGATACAATTGTAACAGCAGGTCTATGTTGTCTTGTTAAATAGAGATCTGTAATTCAGACCATGCAGAATTGAGTGTGGTTTGTATCTCTCAGGATCATAAATCTAAGGTGGGATTTTTACATTGCAACTTCCTTCACTACCTTGATTGCCATCAGGGGCCAGAATGAGCTCCTACATCAATCTGGTGCTAATAGGACTCCCTGGGTATCATCACCCAAGTGTCTCTGGCCAATTAAAGTTTTTCACTTAGTCAATCCAGCATAAATATACTTTAATACCAAATAACACAATCCGTTCATCGTGGTGGTAGTTTTACAATTGTGCCAGCATTTGCACAATTGGAATACATATAGTACAGAGAAAACCCCGCAGCCTGAAACATCAACTTCTTCTTGAAATAGCATCCTGATATTTTCACATGTAATGTTGTATCAGAGAATAAAAGAAAGCTCCAGGATAGATGCTCAATTAAATTTCTTGCTTTCATTTCAGAAAGACTGCAGCCATATATTTTAGATAGTTCTGCTGTGCTGTATTATTAGGAGCAAAATATATTATTAAGGTTATTTAAAGAAAGTATCTCTTCCCTTTAAGCTGATGGTACAGGGAGGGTTTGGGGGTATTTTTGAAGCCCCTACAATATGATTTCCCCCAAACAAGATTGCAATTACAGTGTGAAGGGAAAAAAACCCCAGATTTATGGTTTGATGACAGTGAAGGCAATAATCCTAACAAATAGAGGACAGAGCCTAATCAAAAACAGTTATGATTTTTGCCTTGTCCCTGACTATGTAATTTCCTTGTTCTATCTGTGGGAGGACGCACATTGCCTGAGCTGCTCCTGAGGCTCTCCAAAGTCATCTTTCACTCTTACATTTCAGCAGCAAGCAGTTACAGCAAACTTCCATTCCATATAACAGCCATGTATTACCTAAGAAACATCAGCTGCAGGATTGTTCAGTGTAATTCTTGGAACATAAAAATGATTGTTTTTCATTGAAATGTTCTGGTCCAATTTAACCCACTGAGACCAGCAAATAGCAAGTGTCTGAAATAAGTCATTTTCAGATGACAGGACAAAAGTACGGGGAATTAGGAATTGGAAGATATTAATTCCTGCTCTGCCACTGGCTGCCTACAGGACTTCGGTCAAACTGTTTTCTTTCTCATGTTTTCCTTCCCTGTTCTCGCTACTTCAATTACAAGCTTTCTGTCTGAGTTCTCACAGACGTAGCACAGTGCAATTGCATCCAAGAAAGGGCACATTTACAGAACCAGGCAGGCTTCCTTTCTCATTAACTTCACCAGTCCTGTGTTGTCATGGGGTTTGCTGGGGTTTTTTAAGGATGAACATCAGCTGCTGTAGCCATGTATTTTTGTTTTGGGTAAAAGTAATTTTCTGGGTTTTGAGCCTGCTGTGGGTGCAGCAAGATGCGTGTGGACAGGGATGCTCACATCCCCTGGGCAAGCAGCTGGGAATAGCTGCCAGCAGCAGCTGGAAATTATTCCTCCTCAAGATACTTCTTTGCCCTGGACACTCTTCACCACAACCAAGAGGGGTTTCCTTCACCTGACTGCAAGAAAACACTGCTTACTGGGTTTAGACATAATTCAGACATGAATTTGGTAGAAGAATTACAAGGAGGGTAGAAAACAGCGAAGACATGAAGTCTCCCTCACACTCAGATTGCACTGGGATTTGCTGCCAGATAGGATTTTACACTGCTGCAGCCATTACCACATTTTGAGACCTCAGGTAATTTTCATCCATCACTAGATTGATTGAGATGTGGGAATTTTCTGCCTTTAAAAGGAACCTGGCTGGGTCACTAGAAATAGTAAGTTCAGACTGGTCCACTTCAGCAGGCAACAGAAAGCCACTTTAGACACTTACCAATGACAATCTCAAACCTTGCTTGATAAAGTCAAATCAGATCAGAGCACAGCAGAAAGCAGAGTTCCTACTATATCAGTAGAAGGGGAAAATCTACTTTTTCTAGGCCTTTAGTCTCTGCATAATCAGAGTCCCAACATTAGGCTGGGGAGTAGTGATGAAAAGGACTGAGGGAGGAGAACTCTGCAGGGCAGGGAGCTGGCACAGAGTGGGGTGGCAGGGAGGAGGAAAGAGCCTTCCAGCAGGTGAAAACAATTAGGGAAGAGCCTGTGACCTATCCTCCACAACTTATTAACAGTTGCTCCCAGATGACTTTATTAATAAAATTGTGGCCTAATTATGCCACCACACTTGATTTTTGTTTTACTTTCTGTGCTTCTGGGACAGGAAGCAAAATATAGGAGAAATGAAAAGAGATGGTCCTGGAGACAAAAATCCTTGGCACTTTTTAAGATATATTAACCAATACAGTAGCAACTTTGCTCGTGGGGAAGGAGACAAAAGTGCAAAAACATGGAGACAGAGACTAGAAAAAGAGAAGAAACAGAATTAAAGAAAGAGCGGAAATGAAGGACACAGTGTAGCTTCTTAAATCGTAAGGGGAAAACATTATTGTCAAATACCGTGCATGACATGTACGAACAATGAACACTTTTGAAATCCTGTACAGAAGCATGAAGGGTATAGAAATGTCTGCCAATATAGACTTTCCTAAAAGATCCATCCATCCAGGGCAAAATTATGCAAGCAGCCTCACAAGAGCCAGCTTTACAGAGGCTGGTTTTCCCCCCTCCTGTCCTCTGGTGTTACTGGAACAAGAAGAAAACCTGGGGAAATAGCAGCTTTTTTTTCTTCTCAGCAGTGTAGTACACAGGCCTTAATTTATGAAGACTTGTTCTGAATAGTCCTACTGTAACCTCAATATACCCTCCAAAGTTGAGAAACTTTGAAAACACTGCAGCCTGAAGATGTCCTCTTATTTTTTCATTTTATTTATTTTTACTTTCCAGGTTGCTTTTACAAAGCCTACTGTTACTATGGTTATAACTGCCATGGTCAGAGGAGGTGGGTGAGCTAAAATTCACAGGTCTTTACTGCTAAAACTAACACAATGGGAAAAAGGAGAAAGTCTTTCTGGTGTACAATCCTTTCCTATCTACTTTTTCTGACCATAAGGGTTGGTCTAATAAAAGATTCTACTCCCACTCACAAACCTTATCTCCCTGGCAAAAAGATTGTAATTCATTTACAGCTCTAAGGGCCTTATACTACTATTTATTTTAATGCTGGAACAATCCTGAACAATGTGCCGTTGTGTATTTGCCAATGTGTATTTGATAGTCTGAATCTGAAGCACTAAAGGCAATTCGTGACATAACACAGTCAGGTTTTTTTTTTTTTCCCCCTTTTTTGGTCCCAAATGCATAGCTTAACTCACATAATCAGAAAGTGGATTTATAGAACCCATTGCAGCTTTAATACTTGAAGAAGCATTAGCAATTTAGGAAAAGGTACTAGATAAAAACATTGGAAATTTTAGAAAATGTTAATCTCTTCCTTACTGAAATATATTTGTCTTGCCTGAGGCATCTTTCCTAGAGAAAAAATAATAAAAAAAACAAGCTGCATTAAGATTTAACTGCAGGATTGAATTTAATTTTGTTTTATCACATTTGTACGCAGGAAATGTATAAGAATAACTAGTTCTTCCTGCAAAAGGTATCATCAGAGAATTTTCTGACATGTTTGTAATTGTTTATGCAAAGAATATGTTGGAGAATGCTGTGTCCCAGCAGTTGTAAGCAGTGCTAAAATTCAGTATAAAATAGACTATTGCTAGATAAAATACTTGAGTAGACCAGCTTAAAGCACATTCATTGCTGCTTATACAAAAAACAGCTCCTCTGTGAGCACGAAGGAAGAATTTTGCTCATCTGTAATATGTAGTTATAAATTATTCACATTTGGGCTGGAATCGTGTCCTGATTTAGTTTTATGAGAGTTTTAAGCATGTTTTTGATACTGGATAAGTAATGAAAACCAACAAGTAATGAAAACCAACAATATTAAGGACATGGCAATACATCCTAAGTACCTATTGCCACACTAGATGGGTACCTTGGCAGACATGGATAGTGGAGAGAGAGACTTTACAGAGTCAGCTCTCATTTTCTTGTATCAGCTTACCTTCTAAACCTGTCTGAGTAAGAAAGGGAACAAACTGCTGTTTAACATGCATACAAGAAAATTTGTTCTGCTGCTTATGGCTATGTAAGATTGAAGGATTTCTTTTGGGTTTATTATTAGCATAATCAGGAACATTGCACTCCATCATTTTGTGATAATAATCCTTGTTGTTACAGGGGGGAAATCGACAGCAGGATAAATCTTTTGTTCACTTCTACTGGGACAAAACCAAAATAATCATGTTCATAACAGATTTACTCTGGAGTTTACATCAGGGTAAATGAAATCAGAAAATATTGCAAACATATGTATTATGGACAGTAATGGGTGCCAAGTGTAGAAAATGCAGTATTACCCCTTGAACTCAGTTTTACCTTTCACAGTATTATTTGGCTTCTTCTTTGCTCATGTCAGCTGATCAGAAGGCTAACATCCTGTAGGAAAAAAAAGAAAAAAACCCAAAGTGAATTTTATATAACCAATTTCTTTAAATCCTTGGATTTCCAGATTTCATGCTCCATCCAGTGTGATTTCTTATGAGATCCAAAATCCAGTACCTTTTAAATTGACAATGTTATTGTTGAAAGAGAAGTTAAATAGGACTGGATTAGCATTTTTTCTGGCAAAGAGGTAAAATTATATTAACAGATTTTTTTCCAAGGACTCTGATACGTGTGCTTAGGGAGCAGGCAGTCTGAGAAGCAGTCAGAACCTCCAGAGAAGTGGTTCATCATTGCCTGGGTGGTGCTGAATGTACCAGCTTGTTTAAATAGAAAATGATTTTAAATATAAAAGGAGGCTTCCTCCAAGAATTGTTATATTGAGCATCACAAAATTGCTGTGGCTTTTTTTTTCTCCCAGAGAGCTAACCTCCATCTGTTTCTGAAAGAGCTTAGCATAGATGAAGTAAAAAATTATATTTCAGAGCATAGCTCTTTATCACTCCCCAGTTAATGGGGCTAAGAAAAGATTTGAGTAGATTCTTCTGACTGCAGTGCAAGCTCCAAGGAAACAAAAGGAACTGCCTGGAGATGTTGTGAAGGCATAGTTATTTGATTATAACTTAACCTCTTGCAAGCAGAAAGCAACAAAAGGACACACAACATGTAGGTCTTTAGAGAAAACGCTGGCATTTGGCAGGTCATATTTCAACTGAGTTCTGAAATCTGAAATGCTGTTAGGGAAGCAACACATTGGAAGGAACATAAGGAGAGAAAGCATTGGAAAATGCAGGAGACCAATAGTAAAGGAGAAGACATTGTAGAGAGCATGCAGTTTTCAGTTCCCACCTCTGGAACCTGGAGAGTAAAAGGAAGGAGTGGTTGTTTGGTATGTCCTTAACCAAGGTATTTGAAGGACTTGGGATTCTTCTCCATGTGTATCTGAAAGCACTGGAGAATTCAACTTTATATTAAGCACTCAACTCCTTTTTATGCCTATTATTCATTGTAGCTGCAATGTAGATGGCTACTGAATATTTGTGGCTTATGGGGGGCTATGCACGACCTTCTCTCTGTTACCTGACAGCCTCTGAGCAAACTGCTGTTTAGCAAAACTCTCTTCTGTCCTGCTAGGGGTTGTTAGCAAACACATTGCCTCACTTCCCTTTGTTTCCGTGTCTCAGTGAGTGCAAATGAAGGAAGGTCACACAGTGGATAAACATTCAGTGCATCTTGCTTATCCAGCCCTCCATTTGATAGTTCTATGTGTTTGTTGGTTGGTCTGAACTATAGAATTATTATTTTCTGAACAGGCTAACTTGTTCAAAAATATATTTTGATCAGGGCAAAGAAATATCTCTTTTCAATAGCTGAGTTCAGTAACAGAAATATTTGCTCCCTCCCACTCCCAAAAATCAAGCTTCAGGCATAAATAAACCATGAAAAGATCAAAAAGTTAAAAGCGAATGAAAACCTGTATCTGATAATAGACAATTTTCAGTGTACCTGTCTCTGCTGGTAGTACGTGAATCCTTTAGTAAACACTCCCACACCACTCCAAAATGTACATAAATGAATACCACCTATAGCAAATAATCACGTATGTTGCAACCACAGTTTTATTAATGCTATTAATGCTATTTTATACACTCACAAAACATATGGCAAGTTCATACTTTTAAATTGGCTAAATCTCTCTTGTTTGACAATGTTGTACTTGCCCTGAACTTCCAGAAGAATTTATGGAAGTTTGGGTCTCCCACCTTCAGGGCAATCACTTAGAAGTGTCTTGGAGGGGCTGGGTATTTAGCAACAGATCAGCATTTCTAGGGGCAGAAGTCAAAGCCTAACATACATAGCAGTGCCAGCAGCATAAGCATGGCTGTGTCACTATTCAGCTAAAACGGGGAGAAAGGATGCATTTAAGGAGACACAATACATTTCTCTGGCTGACTTGGCATAACCTGATGCAATTTTCCTTTCAATTTGCTGCAGTCCCACGTGTAGCTCAAATGGAGCAGTAACACTTGTATCTACAGCATCTGTATCAGTAAACTTGCTTGGACACCGCTGGTTTCTTGGAGTGGGGAGGGAGGTTCTTTGGTCATTTGAGGTGTGTTTTTTAAAGTGCAGCCTTTGCTGTTACTTCAGGATAAGTGGCATCATTTATTTAACTTTTAGTTGGAAGTATTTTTACCTTATTATGTCCTTATGGTTTGGCTGAAATGTGTTTACTGGAACAGCAGGAATGTTTTCCCATTCTTAGTAAGCTGAGAGCAAACAGAAGAGAAGGTAAGATTTTGGAGTTTACAAAAAACTTGTTGCTGCATGACATCTTTTTACTGCTAGTATTACTGATGCCCCTAAACCCTCTGTCTGCACTGCCACACCCACTTTGAAGGCACACTGGAAAGTTTCATCTTTCAGTCTAAAATATCATCAGCCTAGCGATCAGGAAGATAAAGCCATTACAAAAATCAGTTCACTGGGGTTAAGCGAGTGCCACTCAGCTTTCAAATACCACATTGTGAGGTTCCCATAAATGAAGGGAGAGGAGGAGGGGGAAGTTTGTTCTCTCAGTGTCGCAAAACCCACGTTCCTGCCCTAGGAATGAACAGGAGTCCATGTCCACTGGGGAGAGGCAGCTGCTGAGGAGCTTCAAGATGGTTATAGTCAGCAACCAGCACTCCAGGGCAGTTATTAGAAATACTTGCCTAGAAATCTTGGTGACTTAACCAATTTAGCAAAAATCTTGAATTTGCTTCTGGACACAAGCAAACAAGAAACCCTTTAACTCACTTCCATGTACAGAGTGGAAAAAAAGGGGAATGAAGCCTTGCAAATTGACCTGGTACACTCAGTATGATTAGTGCAGAAATCACACAGCCTACACTGAGCAATTCTGTTCTTCTTTTGGATATCTGCAGAAATGGCTGAGAGCAAAATCATCCTCCTCCTCAGCCATCCAGAATGTTCAGCAAAGGAGCATTGTTGCTAATGGTATTTGATTTCTAATACCTTTTAACTTAGTAAGAATGGGGACAACCTCTAGAGACAGCAGTAAAAGTTTCTGAAATGTGGGTGATAAAGATGCTGAAGTCTGTAGATATAAATGGTTTTGAATGAGGGAGACTGAAAACAGGAACAATATCAGCTGAGCTTACTTTTGGAGTTCTTCAATTACACTTTGTGAGGGAGAAGAAAGGAGAAAGCTTATTTTATGCAAAATCAGAAGAAAGCTTTAAGCATTTGATTTTTAAAAAGTAAACCTTATTATTATTATTATTATATAGTTAAAAGCTGAAAATGATAGCTTCTAAGAAACTTTTTTCCCTCATAACAAACAAAAAACTGAAAAAAGTCGACTAAATTTAGAACCCCTCTGTATCCAAAGCTGAAAATTCTGAATAGACCAGTAAGAGTAAATAAAAAGCAGTTTTGCACTGAAGAAGAAAAGTATAATTTTTGCAATTCAGCAGATTTAAAAAGAGTTACAAGGAACAGAAAATACAGGGGGAGAGAATGAGAGAAATGTGAGCACACATGTGCATGCATGTATGGGTACATGCATGTATGTGTGCTTTCAGAATGAATTGGGAATAGATAAAAAATGCAATATACAACTGACCTTACTGCTGCAGTCTCAATAGATAAGGCAGTTGCACAGGAGTTGTCAGATTTTAGCTGCCTCTACTGAATTCCTCTTTATCTACAAGTACCCCATCTTCCATTTGAGTCAGGAGAGAACTTTCATGCTTATTTTCTTAGAAAGTACCAAAATTCACATAGGCATATTTTGGTGTTAGGCATGTCCATAATTTAGTAGCATTAGCACTGCTACTGTTATCACTATGTATCTGATAAACAGGTATTCTGCTTGAATGCAATGCAGAAGTAAGTTTGCTTATAAATCATAAAGATTTTATAAATCATAAAGATAGTGGAAACACTTCCATGGATTTCCTGCTATAAGTGTAGCAATAAAACAGCAACCATCACCAGCAAATCAAAGAAAAATGAGCCCAAATAAATTAATATTTTGCTGCATTTTATTGACCTGTAAGGAAGTCTAACTGAAATGAGCTGGTGGTACTGGGGTTAGCAACATTTAACATGCTCTGCATGATATTCATCACCATCTGTCTGAACAATACCACGAGGAAACTCATACCTAGTGCTAAATTAGGGTGAGGCATCAATGCATTGAATGTCATGGATGACACTGTCATGCAAGGCTTCACAAGCAGGAGAAATGGCTTGCCAGGAGAATTCTGAAGTCCAACAGCAGATGCAAAGTCCTTCCCCGAGATGGAGTAATCCTGTGCTGTAACACAGCCTTGGGACTGCCAAAAAGGCAGTTCTGCAGAGAACAGCTTGAGGCCTTTGGTGATGGCAAGTTGCACAGGAGCCAGCAAAGCACCCTTGCAGCAGTGCAGGTGCACCTCTTGTTGGGCTGCTTTAGCCCAGGTGTAGACAACGAGCTGGGAAAGATGATTATTCCCATGTACTGGAGGGGCTTCACAGGAAATTCTGCACTCATTTCAGGGACACCCAGCTCAAAAGAGACATGGACAAGCTAGACCAGGTTCAGTGGAGGACCATCAAGCTGCTTGACAGCTGGGGGACATGACATGTATGGAAAGGGACCTGGGGTTGAAGGATTGGAAGTCTAGTGGAGTGCTAACTACCTTCCACTGCCTAAGGTGGAGTTAGAGAGAAGGGAAACCAAACCCCTCTCAGAGGCACAAAGAGAAATAGAATAACTAGTTTGCACCCAGGGAAATTTGGACTGGATATTAAAAACGGTTTTCAGTGCAGAAAAAGTGCTTAAGTCTTGAAGTGGAGAAAGTTTGTGGAAACTCCATCACTGGGGATTTTAAAGTTTGATGGGTAAAGGCCCTGAACAACCCTAATTGGACTTTGAAATCACTTCTGCTTTGCAGCAAGAAGTTGGACTGGTTGACCACCAAAAATCCCTTCTGATAGAACCTTTCTATGATATTATTCTTCTTTGAAATTATTTATTCACATGGGCAATTTAACTGACCAGGAAGAAAGGAAAACAAAAGTTTACAAAATCCTATAAAACTGAGCAGAACTAATTAGAATTAGAAAACAGTTTCTACAAGCCTGTTCAAAATTCCTGAGTCATATCCATATAGCTAGTTTAGCCAATGCAAGAGCTCCAAAGATTAGTAGATTATGATTAACACACAGGAAGGAAGTTTAATGTAACAGTATGGTGTGGGTTAGTCCAAGCACCGGGAGGCAGGACACATTTATGTTTTCTGCCCTGTCGCTTTTGGGAGGTTGATTAAGCGCGGTGTCTGAGCGCAGGTTTGCATCCTGACAGTTTGTCTTGGGGTGTGAAAATTTGAGCCCTAATTCCGCCTTTGAAATATGATGAGCCTGTAGGCTTTCAGTGGAATAAAAATGTGGATCTGGGATATGAGAAGAGGCTTGCCTATGCTAAGAGACAGAGCAGAGTTTTCCAAGCAGAGTTTTGCCTTAGGTCTACTGTTCTTGAGACAGGAGAAGTGGATGAAGCACACTTTTATTCCTATCCTCCCAGGATTTACAGTCTAACACCAGCTGAAAGTGGTTATGGACAGACTTTCTTTCAGAAAGAGCTGGGCAAGGCACAAGACACTTATTTTCTCTTTATACATTAGTAGCAGTTAGTGAGCTCTTTGTGGAAACAAGTGTTTACTCGAAAGCTATTCACTCTATCCAACCCCTACAAATGAAGACTGTCTAATGTCTTAGGACATTTGCTGGTTGTCAGTCTGCAGCTTTGTGAGGGCAGGAGAAAGAGAAAGGGAGGCATTCCCAGCTCTGCTGTGAGAGTTCTTCAACTGATGAGAATATAATTCTTTATTTTTAGTTTAAAGGGAAGAGTTGGTCAATTCTCAGAGGATTATGTTTTGCTATTACACATACACAGTTCTAATAAAGGCTGGCTCTGCGGTCCTACCTTATAGTTTTTGACTGGGTAACTAGTTACTCAAGGACATATGCAAGCCAGAGAGCTTTACAGATGGCTTCACAGAAACCAGCAACCCCAAGGTCAAGTATACAGGGAGCATTATGCAGATCCAGCAACCCCATCCTTGCATGATCCCATGGCCACTGTGGGCCATGAGGTGCAGGAGGAGGAGGTCATTCATTTCACAAGTACAGCCAACTTTTCCTTCATGTTTACTTCCTTGATGCAGGGTACAAGGGAACGTGCAGCACTGAGTGAACCCGTAAGTAGTGACTGTGCTACAGAAGAGGGGTGGGAGTAATAGTTCCTAAATGGTTCCTTAGTAAAGACGTGCTAGAGTGTTCTTTTCTGGTAAACCTTTGCCTGTGGTAATAGTATTAGTGAGTAGTTTAGTGTTCTTGGCTGTCTTCTATTTTGGCAGTGGCAGCATAAACCAGGACTAGTTCCTTTCCATGAAATGTTAGTTTTATCTGTGGAAGTCCCTACATACCTATCTCCAGTGTGTTTTAGGTTTTTTATGTTGACTAAATTATAGTCTCTTTCCACTTTATCTTCTAGACAGCATATTTACTTATGTAGCAAACTAAACAGAGAAATATTGTCCCTGCTACCAGACACTTGATCTATTAATACCCTGTGACCTCAATAATAAAACACTTCAGGTTTGTGATAACAAATATCTGCTTGGGCTGACTACACAAATAATACTGATTTGCCCCTTTGCAAAGGCCTTGTGCAACATTGCCGAATATATTGCACGCTTATTACAAATTCAGGAGTATTTATTGATTGAAAAATAGTCAGAATCCAAAGTGTTAACAATGAACTTACCTGAAATGAGTGTCTTTTTTTTTTTTTCCCAAGAAACATGGACCGAGATGATTGCTTGAGAGACAGGAGTGAAATCCATGCTGTCTTAAATTTCCATTTTCATGAAAGTAGGCCCTTACTTCCAATCTGCTTATGTTCTTCAAAACATGATATACCACATCTTTTCTTTCACAGAGGTGAAGCCCTGAGCCTATCAAATGAGGAAGAATGTGAATTAAGATAAGCTAGGATGTATTTTTAAAACTCGCTTCGCCAATGGGCTTCAAGCTGTAACTTGCCCCAGTTACTCTGACAACTTCAATCAACCTAGAAGTTCATTATTTCTTTTCAATTTATAAAGCAGAAGATAATCCCTATGAGTTAAGATAAATCCATAGGCAGTGCTCACTTTAGTTCTAATTAGAATCTGCACGTTTGTTGTGGAAAATGGAAGTTGTGTGATTCAATCTTTCGTATTGACAACACTGACCATATTATTTCTGTATTATAAGTTTGCCTTTCACATGTATAGCAATATAAAAAGGATTATTAACTTAAATCCTGTATTACAAACACTGATCCATACAATGAAGCAATTACATTACAGCAGTTTAATATATAGAGGCATAGAGCTCTTTCTAGCACAGTCAATAGCAATTTAGCCATTAACTTAAATGAAAGCAAGATTAGGTCTAAAAGAGGTAAAATGCATTTTTTATAGCTATAGTTAATGACAATGTCAAAGTAAAAATAATGAGTCAAATAATTCATTGTGTACAAATGCCACTGGTATCTAAAAAACCCACTCAAACCAAACCTCTTATTGTTAATGGCATTTATATCATCAATCAGAATATTTATAACATCTGGAGAAGGTAATAATTGCTTCAGCTTGGTTCTAGACTTTATCTTGGATTTAAGTCCAGCTAGTAATTATCAGATCCTCAGAGACATCAAAACTCTGCAAGTTGCTGGGACTGTTGTACCTACCAACTCCCCACGTGTGAGGAACCTGATGCAGTAGATGGTCTCTGAAAGCACCAGTTGCCATTAGCTGGAGCTGACTGTCTACACAAACTGGAGTACTCACTGGTTTTCCTTTAATGAAGTTATTCTTCTCAATTTACACACACACACACACACACACATATATATATATATATATATACACACACACACATATATATGCATATGGTGTATGGGGGTCCTGGTCAATGGCAAGTTGAACATGAGTCAGCAGTGCCCTGGCAGCCAGGAGGGCCAGCCCTGTCCTGGGGCAAATCAGACAAAGCATCACCAGCTGGGCAAGGGAGGGGATTGTCCTGCTCTGCTCTGAGCTGGGACAGCCTCACCTCCAGTGCTGGGGGCAGGTTTGGGTACCACAGTACAAGGAAGATAGTAAACTCTTAGAAAGCACCCAAGGGAGGGCAATGAGGACAGTGAAGACCTTGAGGGGATGCCAAATGAGGAGCCACTGAGGTTGTTCAGCCTGGAGAAGAGGGGACTGAGGACAGACCTCATGGTGGTCTGTACCTTCCTTGTGAGGGGAAGAGGAGGGCCAGGCACTGACTGTGCTGACCAGTGACAGGACCTGAGGGAATGGCACAAATCTGTGCCAGGGGAGGTTTACATTGGATATTAGGAAAAGGTTCTTCCCTCAGAAGGTGCTTGGACACTGGAACAGGCTCCCCAGGGAAGTGGTCAAAGCACCAAGCCCAACAGTGTTCAAGAAGGGTTTAGATAATGCTTTTGGACACATGTTGTGATTCTTGGGCCTCTCCTGTGCAAAGTAGAGAGGTGAACTTCAGTGATTCTTATGGGAGTCTTCCAAGTCAGAATATTTATGATTCTAGGATATATTTCAGGCTGAAAGCTCTTACTTTGAAGATTGGAAACTGAAGTTCAGTTCTCTCCTCTGTTGTGACTGTAATTAAGGAATGACTGGCCTAACTCATAAACTAGACAGGGGTGGCAGGTCCCTATCCACTTGCTGTTTAAGCAATTATATCACACACACAAAAAAATGAACAGGTGAAAAATGAGCACAAAAGATCCTACCTGTACATGCAGAAGACCTACATGGTCACGTATAAGTCAGATGAAGGAAGTTTTTACTAATGACTCTCACAGATGTGTGAAACTCTTGTTCAAGAAGAAATGTCTTTACCAACAAGTGCTAAGGGGTTCCAGCTTTGCTTCTCCTTAGCTATTCCAGGCAATCAGCTTAAATTGAACATGTAGCAGGATTCTCTGTGATATGAAAAATTAGAATATTGATTTTCACTGGCTATGGAAGAGAAACGAAATTGTGTTTCTCATAGCTGGTACTCTGACTTCTGCACAGTGTTAGACTTTCTAATCACATCAGGGCTCTTGACAATTTGAATACAGGTTTCTGGCTCCACCTCTACATGAGGTAAACCTGCACTACTTCTCACTTAAATTACTTATAAAATATGTTAGTTTCCTAGAATGGCAGCTGTAAGCGTAAAACAAAGGCTGGGAACTACTAGGAAACATACACAAGACTTGGCAGAACTGGGAGTGAAATGCTGGCTTCCAGCTCTGAGCAGAATCCCAGAGGCTATTAGGCATTTTTTTATTTTTGCAGAACATTTCTTGTCTTTGCAGGAGATGAGGCAGCCAATATAAAGAAAATATGGCATAATCCATTATTCCTAAGAAGAATGAAAATGTCAGTGTTTTCTGTCCCAAGGAAAAGTTTGAGATCAAATAAGAACCAAACCTGCTTCTTCATGTATTTGAAACCAAATATTAGAAAGAGGGTTTTTTTGGTGCTTGAAAATATCTTTTATTCCTCCCTTATGGACATTGCTGAAAAAAATGAGTGGGTGGTGATGTATTCAAAGCATGTCTTGTCATGTCTAATTAACTATATAAAGAAATCAAATAGCCCTCTTCTTCAAATATGTAAAGGACATTAATAAGAATTTATTATTTTATTGATAGAGCTGGCTATTGGCTAAGAGAAAAACACTATTATTGAAGCTTGTCAGGACCCAGATTTTCCAAAATGTTATGGAGGACCATCATCACTCAGCTGTCTAAAACAATCCTCAATCAAGTGATTAAATAGAAACAATATCAATATAATAAAATACTGTAAAAGAATATGCCTCATAGTTTGAAAAACTGCTCATGGGATTTTATTTTATAACTGTCGTGATTTTTCTTGGGTTTTTTTAATCTTACAAATGGAGATCATTCTCTTATGATAAAGTTCTAGCCAATAGACATTGTCTGTTAATTATTTTTATAACATATTCATTGCAGAATTTGTTCAAGTAAGAAGTTATTGTTTAATTTCCATGATGGATGTGCTCATTTCATGAGCAGTAGATTAGTGGAGAGTATACAATTTGTATTAACATGCATATGTCATTAAAGAATACATTGTTTTCCAGCTGTCTTCAAACAAAAGCAAGCCAATGAGATTCTGATTTGCTTTTTCAACATCTACTCATGTGGATAGTTCCAGTTCATATTAATGTAAGGATTACATAATTCAATCTAAAAATTTTGCATTTATTTTGCTTTGTTTTGCCTGATTTTTTCTTCTGTGTTCATTCTCTTAGAAAACACACAGTTTTTTCTTGAGGTTGCTTTCATAGTAAGATTAATTTTTATTCTAAATGCAGTCAGACACAAACCAAAAGGGCAGCACATCTTGCCTAAGAGGATGAATATTTCTGTGCTGTGAGGGAAATTCCTGGATTTCAAAGGGAGGAACTAACTGTAGGTCCTCACTCTCTAAATCCCTTAATGTTGAAAAACTCCTATAACAAGCAAGAGGACCAAACATTTATAGGGTGTCAAAAGGGCAGCACCTACTTTTAGAATTTCATGCCACATTAATAGTTCCTATGCTTTGCATGGTCCTAGCAGCCAGGAGCCTCCTGCACCTGCAGCCATGGGTATTCCCATTTCAGCCAGGCTACTGCTCCCATGTGCATCCCCAAGTTTTATCATGCCTTGTGGCTCAGTGAGGTTTAGAATTCTGGAAGACATGCGGGGCTCAGACAGATACAAAATCTGTCTTGAGTTGCAGGGGCTCACTCATGCCTTCTTTCTCAAAGCTACAAGCAAAGGTGATGAAGAATCTAGTACTTTCAGTGATCCTCGTGCCCGCCAGATCTAGGCAGGGATATGCTGAATTTCATTGTGTCACCGTGCAAGAAAATCAGGGCACAAAGGAACCCCTCAACAAGATGATGGGCAGCATAGTTTGTCTCACAATGACAGTAGAGCACTGATTATGGTTTACCTCAACAACAGAAGGTGAGAAGAACTCCAGCCTTCCACAACATAGATATAACTTTGGTTATCAAATTTAGTGTCTAATTTCAAAACTATAGCAAGCACTTAATCCTGGTGGCATTTTGCCACCTTCTTTTGATATAAAGTACTGGGAAGATGAGGTGCAAAGAAGAGCAGTGCCTCAACCACCTGAGGGGATGCTGACATCCAGGACCTCAAGCCAGGCTTGCTTTGAAGGTCACTATTATTTCTTTACTCTTCCCACATTTCTACAGCAAGAGATAAAAATATGCTATGGGAAATCTCAGCTTGGTGGGAAGGTTTCCTACTACTCAGACAAATATAAACTGTACCAGTATCCACCCCTCCCACGTTCCTTCCGTGCTCCAGAGTAAAACACTGTGCCCAGCTCAAGCACAGGAGATATGTGGGTCACTACCCTCAGACAAGAGCTCTACCTGTTGGATTCAGGGCCACAGCAGCTCTTGCTAACAACTTTGGTTCAGAACACAGGATCTGAGCAGTGGGGAATAATTTAGACACCTCTCTGTGCCCAGGGCTTCATAATACCTGTGCTAGGAAGCTCCCATTCCCCTTATGGGACCCTCACCTTCCTGATCTGAAACACCAAACTTTTTTTTTCTTTTTTTGAGCGGTACCAAAAAGGGGTTTTCAGTTTCCATGCAGGTGACTAGGCACCTCAAGAAAGATTCCACATTTTGGCATGAAGCCTATGGTTTTTAACAGGTTAAGCATCTGCCAGGACAGACATAAAGCAGTTGCAATTCCTCCTTTTTTTTTTGCTTTTAAGATTTTATCTTCAGTAACAGTCCATTTACCTTGATGCTGGTTGATTTTAGTGGACTTTTCCAGCAGCTTTCAGGGCAGGACTGCATTAAAAAGCCAGCTCATGCATATGCAGTTAGTGGTAAATAAACAAGTATCTTTCTAATTAAAACACATCTAGGAAAGTCTAAACTAATTTAACATCTAAATGACAGGTTATAAAGAAGCAAGGAAAACACAGAAATATTAGCCTCTTAAAAATTGCTTGGCATTAAAATTTTAAAATGAATGGAGATAAACATTTCATGCAAGGCATCTTGCATGAAAAACTAAATGAAAAAATATCACTGAGACAAAGTTATGGAAAGAGATAAAAGTCCATGTGTGCTCCAAGTGAAAAGACACGGCAGAAACGTGCTCAGCTTCCCCAAGATGCTATTAATGTCTGAGAAAAAACAGTACTGACATGTAACAAAACTAATTAAATTGAGCATACATGGGAACCAATGGGAATAAATTATTATGCAAAAGCAAGGTTTTCCCTACATAAAGCAAATACTAGGAGTGGGTGTGCTGGCAAGCAAGGAGTGGGGTAAAAACAGGGCTCCCCAGCTGATGATCACACTGAGGTAACCTGGCACTGAAACATCACACTTGAGTGTGGATGGAACCAGTTGCAAGAAAATGGGGTAAAATCTCACAGAAAGAGAGGGTTGGCAGGAAAATTGTGTTCTCTGGCTTCCTACAAAGGGAAAAAGAAACTGATGCAGGACTGCTAAAGCAACAGTGCCATCTGCTGCATAGTCCCCTCTGAAAGCCAAGTGATTTTAGTTGTCTTCTGCTCTGCTGCAGAGATGGCAGCAAATCTGAGAGACCCCGTGCAGCACTGAACTGAGAAGAGGAAGATGAAAGCCAGCCTTCCTTCCAGTCCAGCCTATGTACCTACCTGTGTCTACAGGTCTCCTGAAAAAAACATTTCTGGACTATTGCTGCTAGAGACAGTCCCTTTAATAACAAAATAAATTATTATTTAATAATTAACAATTTAAATAAAATTTTGAAAGTTAAAATAAATAAATATATAAATGAAGGCTTTCTTCTCTCTCAATGTAGTAGGACCCTGTGGTCAGTCACTTTGGAAAGATCAGTCCATTATAAAGCTGTCTGTCATGGAGACCGGCACTGTGCATGTGTAAGCAACCAAACAGCTGCTGTTCAATCCCTTTCCTATGATGTGTTTATGTCACCTTGTAAAAGGGCTTTCATTACTTGTGCAAATCTGGTGTCAGTTTCAATCCATGTTTTTATACACAGTCCTTTTCACAGTGTTCATTACATTTCTGAGTGCCTTTTTATGTTATATTATCTGAAGCAATTATAACAGAAAAGTCTAATCAATATTACAACTTTTTTATAATGTCTACTATCATAGCTCTCAAAACTCATTTATTAAATATTGAACCTGATAGAACTCATAAAATAGAGGTGTAGCCACTCCATGCACAATTGTGGTGGATTTAATTATATAATCTACATATTCATTTCTATGCATCCAATAATTTTAGTCTTTATTCAGTGCTTACTTTTTTAAAGACTTCCCAAAAACATATCCAGGACAGATCAGGAATGGAGTTTCTATAAAGTGGGTCCCTTACATATGAACTCCTTCTGAATGTTTGACCTATATCCTAAGGATGTTTTGTGGGAGGAATAGTCTAGCATCATTAGCCTAGGATGTACTGATTTAATAGGCCCCATTAAAAAAATCCCCCATGTTAGGATATTTGGTTTTGTTTGTAGGCAAAACACTGTTCTTGGCATACTCCAGCATCTACTAATTTTCCTCATTAGACCACTCCTCAGGCACCTACTCTTTTTGTATGTGTGCTACTGGATCCAGGCAATTTATCTGCTGGAGGTGTTCAACTTTGGTTTTCTGTTGATTTGCAGACTTTCAAGCTGTACTCCATGTCCTCTGCCACTGTTCCTAGATTCATTAGTGATGCACAGAGGCAAGACGCCTGGAATTAACCAGTGTGGGGTTCTGGAGCAACAGATGCTCTGTGGTAACTCAGAGATGCTTCATATTGCAGACCTGATCTTCACAATTAAGGGTCCAAATTTGAATTTCAGAAAGATAGAAGCTTGTGATGGAGTGTTTGCTATGATGAGACATGAATTCCAAGACCTGAAGTCAGTTCTTGCATGGATTCAAAATATGAATCCCAGTCTCTGCTGGTAATGGATGCACACATGATCCATCACTGAAGTAAGTACCTGAATCTCTACCTTAGCACACACAGGCTGCATCAAGGATGCATTTCTTCTGACTTGCACTCTTTTTTGGCTTCTTGGAAGTTTATAGGATTACTTTAGACTGGAATAGCTATAAGATCTGGAGGCTTCGCATTAATTATTAACCTCACTATCTGACTCCAATGTTTTAAGATCTACAGCTCTGAAAAAGGAGACACTGCTGGCAGTAGCTACCTTGGGAGGGTTGAAATTTATTAAAAATCAAACTAATCTATACTGTCTCCTGCTCAGGAAATTGAATTCTAGGAGCTTGTGAGAGTCAACTCAGAGTTTACTGAGACTCCTAATTCACATGGATGGGGAACATCTGCATTGAGATAAGAAAAATCTGTTGATCTGTTTCTTGTTGCAAATCAAATTTAGTCATACCGGAATCTAATCTACCTAATCTAATCTAATCTAATCTAAACTAGTTAGTGGGACCTTCAAAAATGGAGAGCATAGACTTTGTTCCTTAAAAATAGATGCAAGATTATCTATTAAAAAAAAAAAAGACACTCATTTTGTGCATAATTAGCCAACAGACAGTTATAATCAAAGAGTTCCCATTATTTGGTTGTGGGGCTTTGCTGGCTAAAATCCAACAGTGGCAATTTTTGAGAGAGTTTTTTGTACTTATGAGCTTAATCAAAAACAAGACTCAGCTCTGTATTTGCCTCCACAATGTCAACGGACTAAACTCATCAAAGTCCTAGGGTTAAAATTAGCTCAGTGTGTCTTTTTTAAAATTCTTATAATGCAAATGGTGGCTATTCACAAAAAAAAAGAAGTAACAGGGTCGATGGATTTGTTTCTTTGTTACCTCACTGAGCAGCTGGAAGGTATCTCCATGAAGAAATATACGACTTCTTGTGAGCCTGAAAGAAACTCTACCCTCCTATTGTGCAAAATCTTGGCTGCCCTTTTCTAAGGAGGTGATGGACATCTTTGTGCCAATGCTTACTAACTACAGTTAAAAACATTATTAAAAACTCACTGATGCAATTTATTCCAGCTAGCACAATAAACCCTAAATAATTGTGGTTATTCCATCTGAAGTCAGAAATTTCAGCATTTGCTCTGCCTAACACCTGCTGGAGGAAAGTAGAACTGAACTCCAGTGAGGGACGGCTGTAGCAGCTGTGTCTGGGAAGTGAGGAATGGCTGAAACCCCTGCAAGCCATGGACCACCAGGCCCAGTCTCAGGTGCCTTTGTCACAGCAAATGCTTGCAGGGATCCAGTTTGCCTAGGAACAGCCTCCTGCTGCCAGCAGCCCTCTCTGTGGGATGAAGACATCTCACACTGGTGGTATTAAATGAGCAGAACCTTTTGAAGCAACTGAGTCCCAGTGCCACAGGCATGTTCTGGGGTAAAAGCAGATGGGGAGAGGGAGTCAGACAAGGTCTGGGGGTGGTGTATTAAGCTGTTAGCAATATCTCCATGCTCTGGCTAAACCTGTGTGAGTGTTGCTCCAGATGCTGCTGTGTTCTGTCAGCAACGAGTTAAATTCTTAGCACAGACAAGGCTGAAGAAGTGAACATTTTTTGATTTCCAGCTTTGCAAACACCTTGGACCAACATCTCAAAGTGTGACATATTAATGAGCAGCTACTTCCCAGCTAAAAAATCAGCATTTCTCTTCCCTGTGTTGCTTCCTGCCGCTATCATGAACACTAACACAGAGCAGCTCAAAGGTGACTTCAGCAGTGTAGGTGCCTGAAACAGCCAGGAGGGCCTGGGATATGGAAGCAGATATCCTAACCTTGGAATGACAGCCCTCTTTCATCTGCAGATGGGGTAATGAATATAACATTTATTTTTGTACCATCAAATAGAAATGATAATATAATGGACCAGCAATTCTGCTGTTATTCTGCAAGTACAAAAGTACATAAGCTGAAAGGCCAGAGGAATTATTCTTTTGCAGTTATCCTTAATTCCTCTGTAGATGAAGAAGTATAATGGGAAGCCAGAAATGGACCTCTACAGTGCCCTACTTAACCTATGGGAATCTTTCACTAGAAGAAGCTGTGGGCACACTGTGTCAGAAATCATATACAGCGATAATAATATATTAGACAGGAGATAATGAGCCTTTCAGGGATTCCTAAATGTATTACTTGTTAATTTAGGAGGTACCCTGAGTGCAACTTATGAGGTGGTACTAATTTAGAAGGTATCATGAGTAACACTGCTTGCTGGAGGGCTGAAATGTAAATCCCATTGTGCAACAGGGAAAATGAAAATGCTCCTTCCATTAAGTCTGTGATCTGTCCTGCACTTGCCACGGGGAATAGCATAATTTAGAAAGCTGCCTTCTAGGATGTTGAACAATCATCCCTCATCAGTGAGATCTCTAGATTAAAAATGCGAACATTTTTACATTGCTAGAGGGATTATTATATTTTGCTTAATATTTAATATATTATACATCAAACTGGCATGTAACGAGTATAATGTATTACTGTCCTTTTAGTCATATTACCCTGCTTTTATGTAATAGAAATCTAAATGCATTTGTTCAATGACACCGTCCCGTGGTTTGATTTATATTTTGTAGTATCAGGCTGAGAAGAGACTTTAAAAGTGATTGTGATAGTCAATTCAGATCTATTCCCAAGTTTCTATGGAACCTGAAACAGGAGGTTCTCCTCAGAGGCAGAAGAGTTTTTGTGTCTTTCCTTTAAATGTAAAACTGATGCTGTACCACTTCTACGGAGTCAGATATGCACCTTCAGGGCACCCAGCAGTAAGCAACAGCACTATTTTCTTCCCTGATTGATTCCTTCCAGAACTAGTGAATAGATTTTACTATTATGCTGTTACTGCACCATATGCCATAACACATTGTGTAGCCTGGGTCCATCCCTCTTCACTGCTGCACACCTACAGCCCCCACTGTTTCTCAGCAGTGAAGCTGAGAGGAGCTGTTCCCTAGGTCCTGAGTTGCTGGGGTGAGTACCTCAAGCAAGGAGACCCCCTCCCAAAAGAAAAAAAACAAATCACCTAACAGTCATGGCAGGGCAGTTCTGAGCTTCACACCACACACACACACACACACAGCAGCTAGGTCAGTCCAAACCACATAAGCAAATTTGTGCCTCCTTACTGGATCCTGTTGTCTTTCCTTTCTTTATTTTACCTTTTTTCCTCCTGTCCTGAAATTTAGGTGATAACCTCTCTGTGAACAGGATAATTGTTACTGGACTCTGTAATTGTGGTTATGAATTGTTGCTCCAGCTGCAGACTGTAGCTTCTCTTTTATAGGAATGACACCAAAGAAGAGTACATTCCACGCAGGTGAAAGGGAGGCAGGCATATTTTTACAGCATAGAGGGAGAACTAGACATAAATCTCACTGTCTAGAGCACATGGTAAAATCTGGGGCTAGACAACAGAATCTGTTCTTGTTTTATGTGTTTCTAAATCATTCTGTAGCCATATGACAACAGGGGTTCAACATTCTTCACTTCCTAAGCAACAGGGACAGTGAATTTATGTGGGGGCTTCACAGGAAACAGGAGGGGATCTCTGGAGAATGTCAAGAGAGGACAGGATTTCTTGTTTCTTCATAGCTGTGCATGGACTCTTTCCTATACTTTTAACATTGCAATAGCCCTTCAGGAGCTGGTTAAGATGAATGTCCATCTAGGATCCTGTTGGAAACTGAGGATTTTGTAGGTATAGGGACACAGAAAATTGCCACTAAGTGCAAAGTATATTCTGCTCTTCAGACTGGTTGCTGCCCCCCGAGGTTTGTTCTCAATTTTTCACTTTTTTTTTTTTTTGTTATCCCTCTGTGTAGTTAATGAAGGGAGGCCTCTACTAATGATTAACTTGATTTGGATGCCAAATCCAGAAAGGGAGGGTTGAACTGGCATCAGTCAAACAGTCAACTTTAATTAAAAATGTTGAAACTCATTAGTAAGAAACAAAGAGACAAAAAAGAAAAAAAAAGGAACGAGAGTGGGGAGCAATAGGAAAGAGAAGGCACAGTCAAAAAAGAATGGATAAATGAAAGGGAAAAAGAACAGAAAATGCAGAGAGCTAGTACAGAAGAAACTGCACATCAGTTTTCCTGGCTTCTTCCTGCAGTGGTGAAATGTCTGGCAATATCCTCTAAAGTCGTAATCCTTTTCCCTTTGTCCTCCTTGTGATTAATTATCTGATATTTTAAAATATTCAGTTGCTTATATCAACTGTGGCAAGGCAGCTGTAGGGCTTTCCTGCTGTATGTTTGTTATAGAATATGCACGCAAGCCTAAGTCCTCCTCAGAACAACCAGCTGCTGGTTTGGGTAGTACAAGTGAGGAAAGACTGTTGGGACAGTTTGGTGATCATCACCCTGGCAACACTGGAAAGAGAAAAGTGATGCTCATCTTTATCCAAATCTAGACCGTGCTAAATTAATGTAAATGTGAAAATTACTTACTGAGAAAAGCTATTAGCTTCGTGGAGAAATCTTGAAATGTCACTGCTTTGCAATGTATTAGCCTTGCTAAAGAACATTAAATAGCCTCTCTAATGGACACCTGAGACATCAAGAAGAATTCTGAGTGAATTTCCACATTCTCCCCTAAGGTTGGTCCCTATTATTATCTGGACATGCTGGATGAATTTTCTCATCCATAAACTCCAATATCTTCATGCTAGTCCAAGAATCTTAATAGTCCAATATATCTTTACTGCTGTAAATTCTTAACTTTGAGCCAAATTATAAATAAATTAAATCTATGTCTGACATGAGCTTTGTGAATCCAAAAATTCACCAGTTTTAACTAAGTGCATTAATTTCCTTTCTGTTTTCCAGTCTCTAAGGCATCATTTGGACCAGGGCAATCTCGGATCCTCCAAGCAGGACTAGAAAATGTAGACCTGAAATCTGTGAGATACTGGCTTTGTGTTTTTACATGGTATAAGAAAAGGCTATGTAGACTCATAGTAAAGACTGTTATATTTGCTTATCCAAATAAAATATGGATATTGATGGGCAGGGTTAAAAGACATGCATCATCTTTTTAGAAACAATCACCCACTAAAGTTCTTCTGAAATTAAATAAAATGTTGAATCAACTGTTTCTAGTACCAGCCTAGACAATTTTGTGTGGAAATTCCACTTGAGCCTCTTACAAACATCCAAGCCAAAATACACTGCAGAATCATTCTGATATATACATTTTTCTTAGACAAGAAGGCTGTGTAGAATTTAACTTCCTCTTTTATGGGATAAGGAACACATTTCAAATTCTTTACTGTGAGAACTACCAAAACTTTAGTGACAGAAAATGAATGTGTCTTCTTGTATGACTATTGATCAGTTTAAAAAAAGACCAAATGTGAATTCTTCCATATTTTAAATCCCCACATAGATTGATAAAAATGTCACAGAACTTTGTGATATCTAATGGTCAAAAACACAGAGTAAAGCTTATCTGGAAATAATTCAAAAGCAACATAACTAACTGTTATATGTTTTAAGTCCTGTTTAGATGCTAAAATACCAGCATTAAATTTGCTGCAGAATATGCTACTTGTCAGTTGGCTCATACATGTTCTTCATATACTACATTGCAAAGCATGGTAACAACCTCACAAATACCTCCAAAACACACACACGTGCTCAGAGAGATTTCATTTAATGAATTGAACTCAAATTAGTATTTTTATGGCTTCATTTGTAGGTAGACAGAACACACAAATGCCATTCTTCACAGTGTTATTTTCAAACTGGAAAAAGAACATAAGTGTGCTGAAAAATATAGAGGACCCTTGTGCATAACAATAGATGTGGGAAGGTATTATCTTAACCAAGTCACACTTGGTTGAATAAATTTCCCAAAGTGAAGGTTTTATTCTTCTGTATTCTGCAGCTCTCCTATCAGTGCCATTCACAGGGCACTAGATTAGACTGCACCAGAGAGACTTCTCTGTTTATACAAACAATTTAGGAACCACTGATAGCCTGTGTTGTTCCCTGCAGTGAAGCATGTATACATGTATACATCCATGGACCACTATAAAATCCTATATATACATACAGAGCCCTTCATTATGCTAAAAAAAAAAAAATAAAAAATTGAGCAAGCAAGGAAAGTATAATGATAATAACTAATGTTTTCTAGGTGGAAGTAATTTTTTACTGTAACAGTTTTGCTGTTACTAAATTGGTTGTTTCTTCTGGCTAATTTTAGAATATTGTTTCTAAAAAATACAAGAACTTTGAAACGTGTCCTGCTTACACCTGTTTTGAGGTGGAGCATATTGATAGCTGGGAAGAAAGGATTTTCTGATGTCAAAAGCATTTGTCACAGAGCATTATAGATGTGTTGTTGTTCCTCTGACACATCTCAGCAAATCTGAATGTTATACTGTGCTGAGAGATGGTGCTTTGTGCCCTCTGCATATGTGCTGCTGAGGAAAGGAAGGCCAGGTACCCTACAGCTTCACTAACCTTACTTAACATGCTTGAATTAGTCTGCAGATGACCTGGAGCTCTCTGTATCCATCTCTCTCTCTATCAACCACAGATATAGTGTCTGGAGAATAACCAGTGCCTGATGGCTTGAAGGCAAGTGCATAAAGCTGGTGTTGTGAGCATGACACCAGGTTTTGGGTATGGTACTCATCCTTTCACCAGTGGTTGTGGAACCTGTCAGGCTCCTCTGTCCTGCACCCCTTGCATGGAGGGTGAGAGAGAAGACACTCTGTACATTTTGATGCCCACCCACAACTGGCAATGCTGCCTTTGCAGGAGAAGAAAAGCAATTCATTGCTTCTGTGAACATGCCAATGATGCAAAGGCTGGAGAGCAGAAAGAAAATAGAAGCAATACATATATCCCTCAGAGAGTTGTATCAAAAGAGTGATTTTTGGTTTTTAATGTCTGAGAAGTAGAAATTAAAAGCAGGCTATCCATCAATGCAATTATGGTATCTGAAACTCCTCTGAGCCCTAGGAAAATATAAAGCTCTGCCCTTTGGTCTTCTTTTCACTCTGCCTGGGTAAACTCACTTTATGAGGCAGCACAATTTGCTGTGACCTTTTCTGAAGTTGTTGATACACTTCTTGCTTTGCTGGAAGCCACCTTTTTAGCCATGCATGATGTGACTCCACATACATTGGAGTATAAATTTCAGGCTTTGTCATTAAACCCTGCAAAATAATCCTGTGCTGTAGGTGGTGCAGGATTCTATCAGGTCTTCTGGGCAGTGCTAAGGGGTGGTCTTTGAAGGCTGGTTGGCTCTTGTTGCACTACAGATAAATGCATGGAATCATCGTTTAGAATTGTTCTGCCTCTTACTTATACAGAGGAATGATCATGCAATTTTATAACGGATTTTCAGACTTACTCCATATGTGAGTATTAACGTCTACCTCTATACCAATATAGCTAAAGCCTTATTCCCATTTAAACATTTACTGAGTTCTTAAATCTGGGTTTTGCCACATATAGAATGGGAAAAGTATTTATTCTCATATAAGCCTTCTAGAGTCAGAAGTTTTCCTTCATCTGTAACTATTTCAAGATTTCTGCTCCCAAATGTGAGAATGGCAGAAGAACATGTAACATAATAATATGTTTTCTTAATATTCTATGAATTATTATATATTTTATATAACTATTTTCATGCATACCAATTAGAACTGTGCCAGGCAGTCTGAAACACTCCTTGAATCACTCAAGAACTGCTGTCTGAAGGCTGTGCAAATTTACCCTTGAAATTTGGTGAAATCATAATGACCAGATGATTAGGTAATTCTCTTTCTTTTTCTTTCTTTCTTTCTCTCTTTCTTTCTTTCTTTCTTTCTTTCTTTCTTTCTTTCTTTCTTTCTTTCTTTCTTTCTTTCTTTCTTTCTTTCTCTCTTTCTCTCTTTCTCTCTCCCTTCCTTCCTTCCTTCCTTCCTTCTTTCCTTCCTTCCTTCCTTCCCTCCTGTGACATAGACCTTTTTCCCCCTGTCATCTGCACAGCTAATATCAGATGACAACACTGAGATCCACCAATTCTTTTCTAATGCCCTGCTCAAAGCTAGAGCCAGCGTGTGACATCACACATTCCATCTCCCTCCTGTGCCCTTGCTTGCTTCTTCTGTCTTGCTCCCACTCAGATGTAAATACATACATCATTATTTGCCTTTCATGCATATTTCTATGCAATAATAGTGGTATACAGTTGTTTATTTCTACAGGAAGAATTCAGAACACAATCCTCAGTCATGAGAGATAATTTTCTGTATCTCTGAGAAAGGTATTTATAGTGATCTTGACTGAGGAATGAAAAAAATACTACAGCAGATCAGTAGAAATTATTATCTTAATGGTAAAATCTGAATTATACATTAAAGCACCATTTATTCAATCAGTTTTATTATTCTGTTTAAAAAGGCAGTCACTTTTATGTGTTTCATATGCTTGCAAAGGTTTATTAGCTTGAGTAAAAGGTCATTATTATTCAATTGAATAATTTAATTTTAAATTATTGGTATTGCATTTCATATTATAACTGCTTTTGCAGATGCATTTGATTATGTTAAATTTGCCTTTTAATCCTCTGTCTAGAGATAATTTTCTTGAATTGTTCACTGTTTCTCACCCTCGCAGTGGTATCCTAAAGAACACACACAGTCCAGCCTCATATCTTCCATGTAAATTACTGTGCATACCTCTTCTAGTCAGATCATATCAGAGGCTATCCAGTGTCATATAATCCTGGATACTGACATGTGGAAAAATCTTCTCAGGTGATTAATGCCATAGGCATCTAATTTTCCTGCAAAGCAATATTGCAGTGTTTATGTGAATGCCAGACTTAGGGATATGAAATGGGCATTTAGAAAAGTTAATATCTGGCCCTAATCCCTTCCAAGAATTATCTGTTGGTAGTTCTAAAAATAATTGCAGCTTTATTCCTTGTCGCTAATGGAATCACATATTAATTTATTAGATTAAATGTTCATTAAAAACTTGGAATTCTGCATGGGTGAAATAAATACATGTAAAGCTACACATAAAATACCTTTGCATTTGAAACATATCCTAAGTAACAAAAATTCACAAAATATTTTTTTCATTACTTTGTTTTCTTAATGATAGATCAAAAATGCCCTTCAAAATTGTTTCCTGTTTGCTAGAAACATAAAATTTGTCCTTGACTGTACACTTGGACACTGTGATTTCTGAGCCTAACACTGAGATTCTCAGTTAAGATAACAAATCATACGCAAAACAATCCAACACAATAAAATATCAGGGCAGGCAGACCCAGGGTGGAATACTCTGTGAGCACTGATTCCTCATTGCTAGCATTCAATACCACACCAATAATATCAGTGTGGCCAAAGGTGTTGTGTTTATTTGCATGTACCTATGAATTGCAAAATTGTCTGCTGTTATCAGGCTGCTCCTACATCTGCTGAGGAGTTTTCCCCTCAGACAGGCATTGTACATTAACTTCACTTGAAGCAGGATCAGTTTTTCACAGCCTTTCATAATTTTAAACAAATGATGTTTTAGAAAATAATCGATTCCTGAGATTTGACATAAGAAGCACTTTGAAAATGGCTTTGAATACTCATAATTAGCTCAGGAATTACAGTCTCATTTCACTCGTACACTGCCATTACAAGCATTTGTCTCAACTGATTTCAACAGAGCTGCTTCAGTTTTACATTGGTGTGAGGGAACAAAAAAAAACCAAGTTGCATAAATTGTTAACAGCTCTTTCATACTGCCTCTTTATTACCAGATAAAACTTTGATGAAGGACATTTACAGAAGATCAATATGAGAAACCACATAAGACCTGACTTTTATGCTGCTGGCTGATACTGAAAATCCCAGAAGTAACTATTTGTTTTTGAAGCTCTTACTTAAGGTGATGACTGGGTTGATGCTGCTTTTCCTGAAAGAAATATTTCACCTCCAGGAGATGTACTGCCTCCCGAGTAAAGTTACTCCATAGCTTGGATTGCAGGGATACAGGAAAGGGAATGGAGAGCAGTTGTACATCCAGCAATGAGCAATTCCATCCTTTGTGTGAAGGAAGAAGCCATGATCCTTTCTCTGCTTTGTGCAGATGCTGCTCCCAGCTGATGTGAAGCACTGCTGTCAGCATCCTAGGGGGCTCCATGTGAAGGACTGCTTGTCTCACCAGGGGAAGTAGGAGCTCTGGGAAAGTCTGAGATCCACTTCCAAAGAACTGGCAAATTGCCTCATCACTGGCAATCTCTACCCATAATTAATATGGGCCAGAGCACAGCTGTGGGGTAAACAACAAGTGGTATTGAACTGACCACTAATATATTGTCTGTGAGCTAATATAGCTCAGGATATATTCACTGCCAAAAGCAAACATTTTCCTTGAGAATCACTTAGAGAGCAGTGTTTGTTTATGTCGTGGTTTACCTGTGTATGAAGAAGTGAGCAGGAGTAGAAATGCAATTGCAATCACAGAGAGAAAGTCTAACTTATATTAATATTTCTCCAGCCTAAAAGCTGTCAAATACATATTTCTGCACTCTGGCAGTCTGCTTTAATTTGTTTCTGTCAAATTAAGAGCAAATATTTTATCGCAAGTCTGTTGTATTTAAAAAAACAACAAAACAACAAAACCAAAGTACCACAACAATGAAGGTTACAGAGGCGGCTATTTTTAGAAAATTTGCTCTTCACACACTTAATCAAGACCATCATGCTTGCTTTCCTCCAGCTGTTACTAAAGCCATCGACAGCCTTCAAAATCCAAGCATTATGAAGTGGAAATGCCTGTGCAGGAAAGCTCTCCCATGCATTTGAGCCTTGATGACAGGCTTAATCCCAAGCTCAGCGGAAACTCAGTTGCGCTCCTTTTTGTCCCTGAGGTAGTTGAAGAGGACATCCAGCCCCCCCTCAATGACCTCGGGCAGGGGCCGGGACAGGGGGTTGTGGGCGATGTGCAGCCCTTTGTCCATGGGGTTCCAAGCAATGCGGCGCAGCCGGCGCAGCAGGTACAGGTCATCTGGGAGGGTCTGGATGGCATTGTAATCCACGTTCAGCAGCTCCAGGGTGCTGATGTAGCACAGAGACCGTGGCAGACTGCGAATGTTGTTATTTTCCACAATGAAGATTTGCAGATTGACCAGATACTGGATACTCTCTGCAATATTTTCCAGCTTGTTGGACCCTAGGTGCAAGAAGTCTAAGCTTCTCAGGGCAAAAATACAGAGGGGAATTTGCACAAAGCGGTTGTTACTGAGGTTCAGTTTCCTCAAATTTGTCAGGTCCGTGAAGCTCAAAGGCAGTTGTGAGATGCAGTTGTGTGAGAGGCTCAGAACCTCCAGCTTCCTGCACAAGCTGAGCTCTGCTGGTACTTCTTTCAGGCAATTCATGTTGACAAACAAGACCTTCAGGTTCCTCAGCAGCCCTATCTCCTTTGGCAGGCACTTGAGGCAGTTGCCGCCCAAGTTCAGCACTACCAGCCTGTCCAGCTTGCCCAGCGAAGGAGGAATCACCACCAGCTGGTTGCGTGAAAGGTTCAGCTTCTGCACCTCATGCAGTCCCCACAAGAAGTCAGGCATGCTGGTCATCCCTTTCATTATGAGGCTCAAGCTGACATAACGCAATCCCCGCTTCAGCAGCGACTTGGGCTCTCTCCCTGCGAGAAGGGCGTCTTCCCATGCAGGCAGCTTCGGGCCTTTCCTAAGGAAAACCATGCTCCTTTGCTCTCCGTTCTTCGAGTGCTCAGTTCCCATAACACTCTGGTTCACTCCTGAGAGAACTGAGGCTTTATTCCCTTCCAGTATGCAAATGCCAACAGGAGGACAGCCTGAGGGAGGTGGGAAAGTCAAAGCAAGGAGACAAGGAGGAGCCTGTGAGGTGCATCTCAGTCCACCGGAACAGTTTCCATTGCTGCTGAGGGAAAGTTTCACTTTTGGGGGCTTATGTTGATCTTGGTGCACAGTCTGTAATAAAACACTTGCTCCTGACTTGTGAGCAAACCTGTTCAATTCAAACTGAATGCCACAAGACAGCTGTCACTGTCATTTGGCCTGGGCTTTATTGGACAGATATGTATCTTCACTGCAAAAAGGTCACAAGGATGCTGTATATAACTTCACCATGTCAGCTTTCTTGGCTATCTTGTGCATACCATGGCTGCAGGACAATTAGCAAGAATGACTAAAAAAACCAAACAAACAAGCAAGCTAAAGAAGGAAACAAGCAAAGAAGGCATCATTTCAGTTCAAATTTAAAGAATGTTTTCATAATCACTTTTATTTTGGTTCCTGATTTCTTTGAAGTAGTTACCAGCCTACCAGAAAATTGTGCATGCTGCAAAAACACAGATAAAGTCATTTTATGCCAGTCCTTGCTTTCTGCTAAGCTAAAAAAAATTAATGTTCACAATAAGTTCTAGCTTTTATATGCCCTTTGTGGGGACGATTGTCCTCCTTCTTTGCAGAAAGGGTGCCAAATTCACTGCAGCAGTGACATTTTGCAGTAGTATCTGTGCCCACTTGGATAATTTCTTGCTACCCACGGCACCAAGTGTGAGCAGTCATGCCACACAGTTCTAAACAAATTACTCTGTCCTTAACGTCCTGTTTCACATCTTTCACATGTCCTACTTTCACATCTATCAACCAGATTTTTGGGGCCTGATTCTTTTGTACTCTAGAAAATTGAGCCTCTTGATGTACCTTTCCTTGTGAACTTTCATGTCTTCCTGGGCTATTCTGGAGTACAGGGGTATGAGCAGTATAGCTTGAACTATAAATGACATTTAGATCCAATATAGAGGGGCTGATGGAAGAGGAAAGAAGCAGTGACCAGCACAATAGCACCCAACAAAGGCTGAAGTGAGCTCTGCTGGTGAAAGAAAATTGTATTGCTACAGGAATACGCATGCAGTGAGTTTAAACTCCAAGGGAACAGATAACAGATCTGCAAAAACTTCAGGTATCATCTAAACAAGGTGAAAATTGCAACAAATAGTCCAAGATTTCAGGGCTTTTACTCTCCATTGAATCCATGGCGATGAAGATTTGTTTCTGCTTTCTGACAGATTTGGTGATGAATGTACCCTCCCTTACCATCTCACTTCAGATATCCTCACCTTAAGGCCTCATGTTAGCTCAGATGCTAAAGGATTATGCAGAAAACTGCAACTGGAAGCCAAAGCACTCTGGCAACCACTTTGGAGTAAATCCCCACAGTCCTTTCATACTGCCACTAGGTCTTCTTTGAGTTTTGGGTACCTCATAGAGCTGCACCTTCTTGGGAAGAGAGGGCAGAGAGGGGGAACTCCTGCAGTTGTGTCTGATGAGTGGAGTCCTGCACCAGTCAGGACCAGAGTGAGCAGTGAGACACGGTGGTGAGCTGAGTGAGCCATGAAATGATAACGTGTGTTTGAGCAGGGCTGTGTGGCATAAAACCAGCTGGTGCTGAGGCTGAAACATTGCATTCTCTGGAGTGCCTGGGGGAGCCTGAAAAAGGCTGAAGCTAGTTGTATCTGGTTAGAGTGAGTTGGCAGCCTGTGAGTCACAGATCCCTCCCTCACAAGCACTTTTTGCCAGTATTTGTCAGTTTACAAACAAATGTTCTACTAATTGGCATCGCAGTCATACTGACTCAGTGTTCTTGTTGACCATCATGCCCACATGCTGCCCAGAGTGGAAGAGATCACCCTGATGCTGCAGGCAGAGGATATGCTCAGGGGGAAGAGGAAACCCAGGGGCTTGGGCAAGATTGGGCCTTTCATAATGGGGACCTAAAATGTGGCCTTTCATCCCAAATGGGTGGAGAAGTGAAAGCATGAGTGCCTACGAGCTCTGCCTTTGGGATGTCAGCCCAGCTGCAGTTAAAATGCAGTTATTATCAGAGAACATCCATGGATCTGAATATGGCATTTCGCTTCTGCAGTGGCAAACACAAAGGGAAGAAAAGGGCTTTTTAGAGAGCATTTGTAAAATTAGGCATTTCCCTTCTTTTAGTCTCACGTCTGAAATGAGGAATCTGCCACAAAGGATCTGCCAGAGGCTGGCCTTGCTCCCTGTAGCTGGGCTCCCACCTGTGGCCATGACTCCATGGTCACTTCAGAGCTCTTTCTTCTGCAGCTCACTTTTAGTAACAAATGAAAACAAAACAAAAGGAAGCACAGTCTCCCTGTATCCACTGCCTTCCCCCACGGCTGGCTAGATATTTTTGGATGAGAACATTGTCCCCATCTCCAAAACACACTGGAGTTCACAGCCTGGAGACTTGGCAGTGCCTGCTGTGGCTTCTCACCACAGAAATCCTCATTTCCTAACAGCGTGACTCAGCCAAAGCGCTCTGTATCATTCCCTGGCTTTACATCACACTGTCCATTTGAAACCAGGCCTGTGATACAGCCCAGCAGAGTCTGGGCTGGGTTGTTGCTGGAAAGCTTCACGGGGGGATAACTATCAAAGAAAAATGCTTGCTCTGCTTCAGCCTCACAGCATCTCCTGCTGTATCTCCACTGCCTGTCAGACATCAAGCAGCAGCAAAGGATATTTAGAAAAGGAATTAAGGAATTCCACATCTGCATCTCTCATTGTCCAGTTACCTTCCTGCCTCTGTGTGAGTATCATAACCACTGTGTGAAACACGCACAAAAAAAAAAAAAAAAAAAAAAAAAAAAAAAAAGACAAACCATTTCCTATTCTTTGTTCTCCAACAGAAAAACAGGCTATTGGCTATGCTTGCAGTTGTGGAAATGGGAAACTCTGAGGTAATCAAAGTAAATTTTTCTTGAAATCAAGATACTAAAACCACAGTGGCCTCATCTGGACATCTCAGGAACTAAAATTCTGTACAAAAATAGTCCCTTGTCTCCTGGTGTCCTGGACAGGCTTAGTTCAAACACTTTTCAGTTTCTTTTTTTCTGTGTTGCCTGCTGCCCTTGTTGTGCTGGGCTGTGAGGATGGATCCATTCCTTTGGAATGCTCTTAGTCTTAGGCAGCACTAACCTGTGTCCACACAGCCTGGCAGAGAGCAGAAATTAATTTCATGCATGCAGGTTTGTAAGCCCAAATTGGTGGGCTTTACATGACACAGTGTACTTGATAATCACTTTGAAGATGAAACCAAAATGTTAATGCGCAAGTGAAAAAAATAACCCAAAGCTTGTTGAAGAACTTTGTAGTCTAACTAATATAATAAAAGAAACTGCATTATTAGCAATGATGAAAACTGGTAAGCTGACAAAAATGACAAGCTATATTTTCTGACATTCTTTGACAATGCAAATTATTAGATTTTTTTTTCTCTTAAGGAATCAGGATTGTCAGCCCTAAAAAAAATCTGAAGATGAGCTCACAAAAGATCTCGAATTTTAAAGTCTATTATCTATGAGATTTTTTATTTGTCTTTGGGTTTGAGTCTGCAAAATGCACTTGGGATGCATTTTTAAGCTTTTCTTTCTTCATCCAGGAAGGACTTGCCATGAAACCAATTGTATTTGTTTTAAGTAAAAGTTCAGAACACAACATAATTACATTTCCATAGGATTTGAGCTTTTAATGAAATATCTGATAGCATCAGGCTTTTAATGAAATCATAGCTATTTTGACACACTGAGCTTAACATCTGTTTTACTGCAAAACTGATCCTGTAATTGTCTTTTAAATTGCTGAGCTTAAAATAGATATGTATAGTTTCATTATCATATATGTATAGGTTCATAATTTATTTTGAAGCAAGTTTTATGTTCTCTACAGGGTCATTCCTTTTTCTCAGTATTTTTACAAATGTATTAATATAAGAAGAAATCCTTTAAATCTTTAAGCATAACCATTTCTAAAATGCTGGGAAATTCAATGCACACTCTTTTGGAAGAAATTTTCATTTCATTCATTATCTAGGTCTTCTAATAAACACCTGTTTAAATGAGGATGCAGAAACTACCTAATACTTTTTGTGACAGGAAGGATGATTTGGCTAAAAAGGGTTAAATTCTTTCAAGTTTGGCAGGAAACAATCCACGCTGCAGAAATATTCATTACAAATACAGCTGCAGCTACTGAACCACGTTGTCTTCTGCTATTTCTTTCCTCCAAAGTAAAAAAAGGATTTCAAAAGCATCAGTGCCATTCAGACAGTCAGGGAAATCCTCTGGTCTTAATGCTAAGGAAGAAAATTTTGTAGGTTTTTAACTACTTTCTAGTGGCTTGTTGATCATGCAGCAATTCTGAAATACTAAGTCAAATTTTAATGGTAATTTGAGATTTATGAGATGTGACACAGGACAGAAACAATTCTTAAGGCAATTTCACATTTGGTGCTAATTTGTTTTTAATTATGGTGCTGTTAACAGCTTTTAATGACTGCCTGTCCCTGGAGCATTCTCAGAATGTTTCATTAAGGTCCCATGTGGAGCTGCTGGATTGCCTGACCCATGAAGAATTGGACCTGGAGGTGAATGACTGCCCGTGCAGGCACTCATTTTTCTGCAGACCTCTTCACAGAAGACAAGCTTGAACTAAACCCAGTATGAAATAAAAACAGAGAGATTTGGGGCTGTGCGTATGCAGCCTAGAAATGACAGGCTCTTCCTCCTGGTAGTCAGGGACAGCAGGAATTCTTATATGACATGGCATTGGAGGAAATTTTATTCCTTTTTAGCAAACTTGCCACAGTATTTTGTAATTCCAGCATTACATGAATGACTGTTTTGGCACCTCCTACTTCTGCCACAATTTTTCTGTAGGTACACAAACCAAACAGCTGGTCTGTCTTCTATATTAAACAGAGGAAAACCCATGATCCAACACTGTGTTATCATTCATGTTCTCCGGGGCACTGTTTCATCTGCTGCCCCTAGCAGTTTTCCCTGGCACCACTAAAACTTGCTTTCCATAAGGTACTTGCCCACTCCTCAGCAGGAAGAAGTGTGTGTAGCACCCAGATATGCCCTAGGGAACAGCACCACCCTGCAGGTGCACGCAGAGGGCTCTGTTGTGTTTTATTTAGCCATCTGCACAGACCCTCCATGACTCAGCCTCCTCCTCCTCCTCTCATGCTTAGAGTGGTGACAGGTTTGACACCAGTTACAAATGTATCTGAAGTCATTACACAGAGGATACCATTGCAATATAGACACCATACGCTGCTCTATTTTTCATCGCTGTTTTTGAGAAGCTATATCTGCATTCATAAATTTCTGTAAAATAGCCTGTACCTGTCTGGTAGCAATAGGGATGTTTGTTAAATGCTACCCAAAGTCCACAGCTTTCTGAATAAATTTGGGAAAAAAGTTGGAACAGATTGTCCAAACTGGACGAAGTATGTTTACTGTAACTGCTGCCACATGATCTCTGCCACAGGTACTCTTTTTCACGAAGCTCTTGGAGGTCATTTTCCTACATTTTAGATGCATGATAAGAAAACAACAATTCTTGGAAAGTAGAAGAGAGACCTTGTAGGCTCCTTGGGCTCATGGGCTCCTTGCCTAAATCTTATCTGATATAGTAAGAGATGTTTCTTAGCCTGTCTCACAGAAACAGATCATCTAACTGTCCATCACATGCCTACATCCTTTCCCTTCCCTTCCTTCCTTCCTTCCCCTCCCCTCCCCTCCCCTCCCCTCCCCTCCCCTCCCCTCCCCTCCCCTCCCCTCCCCTCCCCTCCCCTCCCCTCCCCTCCCCTCCCCTCCCCTCCCCCCCTCCCCTCCCCTCCCCTCCCCTCCCCTCCCCTCCCTCCCCTTCCCTTCCCTTCCCTTCCCTTCCCTTCCCTTCCCTTCCCTTCCCTTCCCTTCCCTTCCCTTCCCTTCCCTTCCCTTCCTTCCCTTCCCTTCCCTTCCCTTCCCTTCCCTTCCCTTCCCTTCCCTTCCCTTCCCTTCCCTTCCCTTCCCTTCCCTTCCCTTCCCTTCCCTTCCCTTCCCTTCCCTTCCCTTCCCTTCCCTTCCCTTCCCTTCCCTTCCCTTCCCTTCCCTTCCCTTCCCTTCCCTTCCCTTCCCTTCCCTTCCCTTCCTTCCCTTCCCTTCCCTTCCCTTCCCTTCCCTTCCCTTTCCCTTCCCTTCCCTTCCCTTCCTTCCCTTCCCTTCCCTTCCCTTCCCTTCCCTTCCCTTCCCTTTCCTTTCCTTTCCTTTCCTTTCCTTTCCTTTCCTTTCCTTTCCTTTCCTTTCCTTTCCTTTCCTTTCCTTTCCTTTCCTTTCCTTTCCTTTCCTTTCCTTTCCTTTCCTTTCCTTTCCTTTCCTTTCCTTTCCTTTCCTTTCCTTCTTGCTGTCCCTCCTTCCTTCCTTCCTGCTTTCCTGACTGCCTTCCTCCCTCTTCCCTCAGGTCCCTCCAGATTTATTTCAGTGTCTGGAGCAGATTCAATCCAGCAGCCTGTGGTGTACAATGCCTAGTTTTCTGAAGCATCTTGAGCCCAGGGGTTACATGTCACTGGAATGAGGGGGGATGTCCCCTACCTCTTGTGAAGCTGTTGCAGGGTTTTCTTAAACATCCATGTGTGTTGAGAGTCCAAAAATAAGTATGACTATGGGCTGCTGGCAAAACTCCCAGTCCCTCCTCCAAAGACTGTTTTAGTATTTTACATTTAATGGGTCGTTGCAGTTGCCTGGTTTTCAGGAATCTGAAAATCCAACTTCTGTTCTGGAAACAGAAGGCAGAGATAATTCTGAGGGTCCCGTGAGAAGAGAGGCATTTCCATGGGGTCTTACTTTTGGAACCTGTAGCTCAGAGACAGATGGGACTTAAGCAAGACCATTAGTTCAGCATTCTCTATTAAGAGTCTTTAAGATTCTCTCTGCTTAATCTGCCAAAGTGCTGATTTTACTAGAATTTTTTAAATCAGCAGTTCTGTCCAGGCATTGTTAATGTCAATGTGCCTCTGTTCTGGCTCCATGAGATTTTGCATGCCGCAGTACAGACCAGGTGACTCAATGTTAGCTATTGCAAAGTTCATTGCTGCTGTATCAATACCCTCATTTTTATTCTAATAATTTAGCTATATTTGGAAATGCTGGAAAAACCCAGAGGAAACTTGAAAACTTATTTTAGAAATACAATAAAATACTAAGTGATCCAGATCTTTGTGCCTGATTTACTGTATAAACTAAATGTCCTTAGTAGAAATTAAATGCATGCTTCTTCAGCTGAAAGGACAATCCCTTTTATCTTGGTCTTCATGAAATTTGGTTAATCATACTGTAAATCAATGGGACTCAGTGTGAAGGGGTTTAGGTATTTCCATCCAGAGTCCATTACAATAATGGTTGCAAAAAAGAATTTAGGAAATAATTCAATCAAAGCTGTTTTGGAACCTTAATCCCAGATCCATTACTCTTACATAAATTTTACTGATGCAAGAAGAAACTTTGCATTTACCTTCATATGCCTGACTAATGATAAAACAGAATCTAATTAGAACTCCCTAAAACACATACCAGTGTCTCAGTTTGGGATTTTTCAGAAACATTATCAAATGAAAGGGCAGACATCCCTCTAGACATTTGAAGACTCAATGCTGACAATTAATAGCTTGACTTTTAAATTTCCAAGCTCTAACTTAAGGAAACATATTGAATGCTTAGCTCAAAGGGCTGTAGTGAACAAATAGAATTTCTCAAGCAATCAGTAAAGCATCAGTAAATGCATCTAGGTATTATTATCATGACACCAATACTTGACATTCTATGAAATAATACGGGTGACTGTATGGTCAAACAAAACCTGCTGAGATCTGAGCCAAGTTGCAGGTAAGGGGAGCTGAGGACATCACACAGAGCACAGCCTGGAGGCAGACGATACAGCTTGGTAGGTGAAAAAATCACATGAAAAGCAACTTGCATGAAAAAAACTACCTTAAAAGTAATAAAACAGGGCAAATCAAAGGAAAAAATATGATCTTCAAGCCCAAGTACAGGCAAAAGGAAAAAGGAAAAATCCACCCATAATTGTCATCTCTCTTATTTTACAACCTCTAATGAGCAACTTCCCAATAGAGAGAATCAAACATAAATCTCTTCTGTACCTGAACATCAGAAGAGATTAATTGTGGTGTACGACCACAGGGTTTCAGCACTTATTGGACTGTGAGAAGACAGGGTATTGTAGTTAATGATTTCACCTGAGGTGGAACGACAGCGCGTTTGGCAGCCATGGAGGTAAGTGGAAGGGGAGCACTGATGCTCTGATGTGTGTAAGGTCAGCTAACAACAAGGCAACTTCTTCAAAAAGGTGGAAAATGATGTGTGGCTTGAAAGGAATGCAAATGCCATTTAAAAATGAAATTAAAATAGGAGGTTGGATTCAGGTGAGCAGGACAAGAAGTTGGAGTATTTTATTTTTAATCACATCTTCCTGGACCAGGGAAGATGACAAGAAATATTTGCAGAGAATTTGAAACAACAGTGTCAGCCTGTGCATTGTTCATTAAAATTTTCTACATGCAGAACTCAATAAACTGATGAAAGTAATTCTATGATATGGTTGCCTGTGGAATTGGAGACTAGACATGGTGACCTATACTGTCTCTTCCCATATTGTGGTCTTAAATCTGACCTCTTCTGCTGTCTTCAACTCCTCTACACGTGCAAAATTCAGGAGCCTTGATTCACAGGCCACTGCATTCATATTATCTTTGGTGCTGATCTCCACATTTTCTGCCTCACTGCATTTCACTTTTAGTTTATTGGATTTGAACAAATGTAGGCAATTAGAGGAAAATGCAATTATAACAGAGTTGCAGACAGCTGTTTTCTAAGTGACAAGAAATCTTATCTGTAGCCAGGGCTGAGTGCAGATATGACCTGGACTGGTGGGCTCAGAGCAATGTGCTGGCAGATGCTAGCAGAAGGTTGCAGTCTATTTCCTTCCCTCTTCCATGGAAATGCATTCTAGTTTTCCAAGGCTAATGATCTTTGCTAAGCCCTCTCATGAGTCCAGGCTGAATATACAATGTGTTACAAATGTCTTAATTGAGTCAGTTTGGCAATCCAAAAATTATTGTTGTGAGATGTATTTAACTAGCAGTCTGGAAACCACCAGTGTTCTATGGGTTTAGACAAGTACCATTTCAGGAATACAGAGTTTGGCAGCTTCACTTTGAAAGCCACTAGTGGAATTCAGCAGCAAGGAAAGTGATTCTAATATGATGTTTTTACATCCCCCTCAAATGATGGTATCATGATACAGAAGTAATAAATGATGGCAAAGGGATGGTGCTAGTCCGTCACTGATGAGGCAGAGTAAACATTTGTCTGCAGCCACCTGTTCTTGAACTTCTCTAACTGCACTTTTTCACTTTCATACTCTGGAGCAAATAATGTGCAATCCAAGTGGGAAGGAGCTATGTGCATTTCCTTGGGTGGAAAGTGATACGGAAATACTGAACACTGTCTGCTACCTGACATAAATACTGATCTAAAAATACACCACCTTCGCACTAAACCCTCACTTTACATCATAAGTGAAGCATAAGTAGACCCCAGAAAAATTGAAGCAAAATGTCTACTGAATTTATGATTAATAAGCATGTCAACTTTTATAACAGCATCCTTATGTGGACACAGCTAATGGCCTTAACATTGCTTCCAGAACCAAAATTGAATGGTTGAGCAGATTCAGCCTCAGGAAGGCCCACAGTGATAAGGGAACCATCAGAGGAAATAGGTGTACGCATTTTTCAACCTGTCAAGTGAAAAGAATCGCAGATGATGGTAAGTCAAGGATATGCCCTCTCCTACATGAGTTGTATGAATGTTTGTGCTGAACAAGGCAGCTTCTTAAACAAGAAGGTGAATGTAAGCAGCAGCAAGCTGCATGATTATCCCTTAAATTATACTCACACAAGAGCAAAAATTACTCTGAAGCAGCATTTAAACAGGGAGAGTTGAGGTTTGCTGCTCAAAGCCATTGTAAATTGCTATCCCTGTGAGAAGCACAGGAAGAAAGAAGCACAGGAAGAAAGAAGTGCACAGGTAGGTGTGGCAAAAAAGAGGGGGCACAGATTTGGATAGAGCAATATATAGTCTTGAGAATTATGTTGACCTTTTGAGGGGAGGATTTCACCTGTTGGCTCTTATCAAAGCCTTTAGAATACATCTCAGGCCCCAGTGACTGAGTCAGGTTGTGGGTGCTGAGGATTAGAAAACTAAGCTGGAGGACAACCTAAGGAGCTGCCACTTGGATGCACATTTGCCTTCCTTGGAGCCACTTGGTGCTGAAGACAGGGCTGAAAGGAGTGTGCACCAGCCAGGCCTCATATAGAAAGACTCAAATGCCAAAAGAGCTTCCTTCTATTTCTAATTACCGAAACAACATGTACAAATATTAACATGGGTAAAATGGAAAGCACTGGGCATGGCATGTTGTATTGACATAAATTGATAACTGCTGCTGGATCAATCTCCTGGGAAGTACAATAATTAACTAGTTAGAGATGTTACTTGTGTCAACTCAAACTGTACCCTGTAAATCTCATTAACAAATCTTAGCTATTACTATAGTGCTTACATGCTTTATTAGTTTTGGAATAAGTGCTCTGAAACAAAAAAAAAAAAAAAAGATGCTGTAAAGGTAGAAGTCATAAATTATGGTGAATTCTCCATTAGCAGCTGTATACAGTCATAACATATTATTGCAGAAGTGATATCCAGATAACTTATTGAGCTATCCAGGCTATTGCTGGAAAGCATTTAAGGAGACTGTCATCTTAAGTTGACATGTGCAGCATATAACATCTGCTGCAAAAACGCTACTTAATTTTGTAAAAGATTCTGTTTCTGTGTAGCAAGCACAGCCCTGCACCACTGATTTGTCAGAATATCAGATGTGGCAGACCAACAGTCTCTCTCTTAATTTCACAGCCTGGAAAACTTTTTTCCACTTTGCTCTTATTAAGACAGCCTAGCCAATACCTTCCATATTTTTACCAGAGAATAGACCAGTGGTGTCCAACAGTGCTACAGAAGCAGTTTTTTCCTAACTAGCTTCTGCAACTGAAGTTGTACTCTCTGGTGCAAACAGATCTATATTTCTCACACTGCAGTATGTACAGCTTGTAGGAAGTATTAAGTTTTAGTATTGCAGTTTCTAAAAAAAAAAAAAAAAAAAACAGAATTAGGCAAGACACTACAGCACTAACCCCCGGCCTCCTCCTTTTATGTGCTCCATAGTGAATCCTTCTCAAGACAGCAATCAGCACAGTTTCCACTACACAGCTCAGCTGAGGCGTGAGCTTTGGCATCACCACATTTGAAACAGCAGAGCTCCAGTCCCTGCTCTGTGCTGCTGACCTGAAAGCAAGGGTGCCCCTGATGAAAACTTACTTCCTGAAACATTTAGGTAATTTGGGGTATTCTAACACAAGTGCTGACAGATGAGCTTTGTATCAGACATTAAAAACACACGTGGTATAAATCCCTCTATTCTTGGGAGATCCCCATTGAGAAGAGGTAAGCCCATCTACAAGACAGGCTGGAAGAAGGATCTGGAAAAGTACAGGCCTGTCAGTCTGACTTCTGTGCCAGGATAAAACGCAGAGCAGTACATTATGTGTGGCATTATGTGGCATGCACAGACCAACCAGGGATCAGGCCCAGTCAGCATGAGTTTATGAAAGGCAGGATCTGCTTAACTAAACCTTTGCCTCTTTTCATATGGTACAGAGATATATTATATATATATCCTACATATATATATATTATATATTTCCTACATAATTATTAAAATTATATCAACATTATACTGTGTTCTATGTACCTTTTATATATGTAAAAATAATATTTTTATGCAATTCATTGCATTTAGATAATTGTGATGGTGTGAAGCTGTTTTGTATTCTGGGGCATTAACCATATAAAAATATTTTCTAAGCAACAGGTCAAATTCAGAATCAATGTCAGCCAGTATTGTTTATTTTTGAAGTCACACCTGTTAATTTTTAGCTGGAATATGACCCTCTGGCTTTGCATCTTAAACACTTATCTCAAAGTAAAAAATGGGGGGGGGGGGTTTCTTATAGACTCTTGCAGTCACATCCCTACATCCTTTCCTTATTTCTGAAGCTAGAAAGGGCTCTGTCTACTAATTAATGGAAAACTATGCCTGAACAGCTAATTTCCTTTAGTATAAACTCTCTATTGGAATTTTAGCAGCAAATAACTGTACAAAATCCATTTGATTTGTTCAGTTGTTGTGGCAGGTTAGACACATGGCACACACATTTGTGCAAGTCTCTACATCTTCATTGAACAGAGATTTGCAAGCACTACTGAAGTTATTAAACGTACATCATATAATTTATTAATAGAAAGCCCATTAGTTCCTGACAGAAGCTAGGAAAACAAATAGCTGTATAAATATTTAAAGTATTAATTCAAAGACTTTTAAGGAACATGCAGGGGACAGTGGAGTATAGGATCCAGGCTTTGTGATTGAAAGATTCCTTTGTGAGATTTCTTCTCTCTAAACCACTGAGCATCCTAGTAGAGTGTAAAGGAGCATTAAAATACTTTATTAATTATATAAGAATGGGTGCTTAAATATACCAAAATATATGTACAGTTCAGGGTTGGTTGTCTCATCTGATGATGTGATTAAAATATGCCAATGTTGTTTGTTTTCAGGAAATACTAATTCTGCTTGTATTCTGATGAAAAAAAAATAAGATTTGAAGCCTCTTATAATTTTGTCTAATTCAGAGAGATTTTGAAACTGAAATCTTCAGTACTGCTAGGTGGATTACAGCACTGGCTCTGACTGTGTTATTTGATCTTCCAGGTGGACTGGGACTGCCTAGGAAGCACAGACTCACAGCTTTTCTGGGAGAGCTAAAAAGCCATGGCATGTACTTACTTTGGCATTTGCAAAATGGGAGATGCCACAGAAATAAGATGTTATGGTCATCTGTGGATGAAAAGTTTTCATCTCTGGCCAGAGAGGGCCACGCTGCTCCACGAGCAGCAACTGGCCTGCCTTTAAATCACAGCCTGATTACAGATGCCTCTTTCTCCTCTGCCTCTGGAGGTGACGCTGGCAAAGCCTGGCCAGAGAGAGAGGAGGCAGCACAGACACGCTCTGCCTGGTGGAATAGACATGGTCGGGAAGCTGGGCCAGAGCCATTGGGTACTTGTGACCTGGAGCTTTCATTTCAGAGGCATTAGTCTTGTTTTAGCCATGTAACTCCCAGTGTATGTGCCCTTTATGCAGGTCACACTGCCTTTGGTATGAAACCAGGTGCATTCCTGCACCCCTAGCATTTCTGCAAGAGGAGTTCAGGCGGTATATCACTACCACTATCCTGTACCCCAATCTCTTCATTGAATCACTGGCCATTTTATAACTCTGTGCTGTGAAATCTCATCTATAAACTAGAAATTTGGTACATTGGCTCTTCAGAGAACAGAGGGAATCATGATAGCAGAAATATTAGTGCACCAAACCCATTTCCTCACAGTGCCTTAGTCCTGATTCAGAAAGATCGCTTTTAGAGATAGAAGGATAATTCAATCATCGTTTAGTTTCTCTTCCTCTGAGACTCCCAGCCAGGAATGATTTATTGAAAATTGTCATGATGGCTGTTATGTTTCAGATATTCTTGGAAAGGCTCTGTCACAATGTGTAGCCAATTCACATGGATACAAAAATTAACTTTATTTTAAAGACAAGTGTTTTAAAATACGTATTAGAGGGAAAAGAAAGAATTTAAATTGAACAGCTGTTAGCTTCCCTAGATAATATTATTTTAGTAACAACTGCCTATTAATTATTTACTGCTAGTAAAAGATTTGAGTCTGATATTTGTATGTGGTAATTCTGAATTCCAGGTTTAGTTATCAATTTTTTTTTTTTGGTGGTGGTGGTAAAGTTTAAACTAAATTTATTGAGAGATTTGCTTCAGGATATGGAATTTATTATTTTGTCAATATTATACCATATTACACAAAATATATAAAAGCTAAACCCATTATCTTGGCAAAGCAATTAAACCCATGAACTTTGAAGGTGTCCTACTTTTCATATGCAAATAAGCTAGTTCAGTATGGAACAAGGAAGAGCCCAATATCAGAAAATTTTGAGGAATAAAAGGCTCCATGAAAGTTGTTTTTCAAAGGGATGAGGGTAATTTGGCATTTAGATGAAGCAAAAGATAGATATTATGTACTTAAATGCAGTAAAATGCTACAGCCAAGAAGCAGCCATTGTACTCACAATAATTTTCAACATTGCACATCAGCTCCAGCACCCACACCCCTCTCCCACCCACACTCTTGCAACCTTCTCTGGACTCTGCTTCTTGGAGAGATACTATTAGGGGAACAGTGTGTGAAATAAGCCTGATAATGTCAATCTTTGGGCACTGCGTGCATGATGAAGACAACCACACAGCTAATAAGTTTACATCAGGCCATTGAAAAATAAAAGCATAAAAACTCATGCTTTATGAAATAAGATAATGTTAAACTGTTTAGGAATAGCAAAACTCCCCTACAGACAGCCTGTTTCATATTTTTTTCCATCGGAGTGGCTGTTTTGGCCTACCTGAAGCATCCAGAGCTATCTGGCCTCTTGCCGGGTACCACCAGCACCAGGACTCTGCCCGCAGTGACAGCAGCAGGGTCTGTGAGACCCTGAACCTGGGCGTGCTGATTTGCTTCGGGAAAGGTGTTGAAAACGGAAAAAAAAATTGCCATTAAAGAGTAGGCTGGTGGGATCTGCTTAGTGACCACTGGTTGCATTGATTTTAATTAGCACATTGAAGTGGGAGTTAGCAGAGTTCGAGGTTTTGACTTGCAGTTTTACAGTGCCATCCTGTGGCTGCCTTAAATGCTGCAGCATAAAATCGGAAACCTGGAGCTTGCTGAAGCTTTCCTTATGTAGCAAGATTTTTGCAGGTCTTGACAGTGAAACTGCATTAAATTGATTAACAGTAGTTTATATTTCTTTGTTTAAATAATTATGTTTTATTACAAGAATTTACTCTTTAATAAATTTTAGGTACTCTCCACTTTTAAAGTTATGTGCACTTTTGTATTAGCATTAAATTTGATTAAGAACCCAATTTAATATCCTCTAAGAACACTATGCACTAAGCACAGCCTGGTCACAAATAACTTACCAGTGTCTGAAAATTGAACCAGCACAAAACCTTCGATACTTTAAATAAGATTGCCCCATAAACTTTGTTCTTTTGCCATATGTATTTATTTATTTATTTATTTATTTATTTATTAATATGGCATCTGATTTTTCCATGAAGCAAAAGATAGATGTGTTTACTTCTGGACCCCCACTACAAGACAGACATCGAGGCTCTGGAGCAAATCCAGAGAAGGAAGAGCTTGTAAAGGACATGGAGCACATGTCCTATGAAGAGCAGCTGAGGGAGCTGGGGTTCCTTAGCCTGGAAGAAAAGGGGGCTCAGGGGGAACCTTATCACTCTTTACAACTAACTGAAAGGAGGCTGTAGTGAAGTGAAGGTCAGTCTCATTTTCCAGGTAAGCAACAACTTACAGGACAAGAGGAAATTGGGTCAAGTTGTGCCAAGGGAGGTTTAATTATCAGGAAATATTTTCCCATGGAAAGAGTTGTGAATAATTGGAACAGACTACCCAGGGAAGTGGTGGAGTCACCATCTCTGAAAGTTTTCAGAAAACATATGAATATGGCATTTGAGACATGGTTCAATGGCGAACATGGTGCTAGGTTGATGGTTGGAACTGATGATCTTCAAGGTCTTCTCCAATCTCAACAATTACAAGATTCTATGATTCTACGGAAAAAAAGAAAAGCAACTCAGCCTCATTGGGAAGTTCTTAGCCTACATGTTAGTCAGCTGGTCTGTGATTTAAAGTTTGGGTTTTTTTTCTTGTAGGGTCTTGCATTTGTGGCTTTGTTGCAATTTTGCAATGTTACAGTTAAATCAATCCTACGTGTTTGTGTCATGAGCTTACAGAGATCATAGAGTACTTTGGGAAGGTTAAAATATAAAGTATTCCCCCAAAATCACAGTATAAAACTCCATATGCCAACCTATATAACCTATGTTTATTTTATAATTTGCTTGCATTCAGTTACTCTTTGTCAGAACAACTTCCTGTAGTTCTTGATATTTCATTAAAAATCCTACAGCAGTAATAACTATTTTTTCATGTTCCTTTATAGACTTTACAAAAGACTCGGGGGGGGGGGGGGGGGGGAAGGAAAAAAAAAAAAAGAAGGTTTGCTTGCTTTCACTGTGCATGAGATACCAGTCAGGTTTTTTTTTTTGTTTCTTGCTTTTACACATGAGGAAAGCTGAAAAAAAAAAGAGAGAAAACGATGGCTTTGTGGGCAGCTCAAGATGAGATACACAAACATTATCTTCAGGCTGATGGAGCCTCATACTAGAGATTTATGCATTCCTGGGAGTAGCTGTAGTGGTGTCACCTTGGGCTGCAGAGCAGTGAAAGAGGAAGGGGAAAAAGAAGAAAGTTTTACAGATGGGGAAGAATTTTAATTACCTCTCACAGGACAGCACCTTTGCCTGCTCCCTACAGGCTACCAGAAATGTGCAGGGAGGAATCCAGGAATAGTAAATCCAGCACTGTAGTGTCACTGAAAATCAACATTGACTAAAGTTTGATAATGTTTTCATTTGTTGAAACACAAGCATTTCTTGATTGAAGTCAAAGACAGCTAGTGAGCTCAGCTTCTAATCTCTCAGCTCATCAAACTGATTGGCTTTGTGTCTTGTTCTCCAAAACAAACCTCTAATTAGCACTGGAATTTACACAGAAACAGTCACCTTAGTAAATACAGCCTGACGATCCATCCATCATGTGTACAGCACTTATGTAGTCACAGAGACACCCTCCTTTCACTATGCAATTCAGACTCTAAACATTTCCAATACCTCATAAATTTTTAATTATAATTCTTTTTAAAGTGGAGCTGATACCTCACTAGATATTAAAAACTGTTAGACAGCTTCTTCACTGATGAGCCTTTGTTTACCCAGCACAAAAGAGACAGCAAACACTACTGCCAGCCTCGGCAGCATTAACATAGACTTTGGACTGTGGATAGCTCTGCAGGTAAAAAGACAAACTGCAAATAAGTTCTACTCAGTGCAATTTCATTTGACAGGAATTAACCTAAGATTGCCCTACAAACTTTGTCCTTTTGCCGTATTTATTTATTTCTGAATTATAAAGCATCTGATTTCCCTTATTTTACAAGTCAGGCTGTCCTTTCAACACAACTTAAAGACTGATCCCATAACTACCTGTAATTAGTTAAATATAAGAGTATTTAATTTAAAAATCATACTCTTCAAATAATTCAGAGTTAATTTTAAAGACAGAATGTGTTAACTCTGTTTTCATTCTATATATTAATGGTAATGTTTGAATAGTAGAGGATGTCTCTAAATGACATTAAAAAGGTGAAGCACAGAGATTCCCATATCACAATTTTCTGCTTTTATCCACTTGTAAAAATTCAGTTGAAACACATATAAGGGTGCCCATAAGGTAGCAAAGTACAGTCACCTGCTTTTATAGTCAGGAAAAGTTGGTTCTGGTTTTAAAATAATGCTCTCTGAACCACACATTAGGACACTCCTACTGTTCCTCAAATTAGGAACCTGACATAAGTTTTTGAATTATTTTATAAATGGCTTCTGGTTTTAGTGATAGGCAGAGCTAATTTCTTGTAAATTGGAAGTGATAAATTATTCAGTTTGCTAATAATGGCTTTCCAGATAGGTGTAAGGCACTTTCTTGCAATAGCAGGAATGGCAGTTAAGGTTAAAAAATAGCTCACATTGTGCTCACATTTCCTCCCACATTAATAAAGTTAAATTGCCTCTTGAATTGGGTTCTATAGCAAATTTCTATAACAGAAGCTTAAAGCTGACATCAAAATCATGTTTAAGTGTATAAATAAATTACTTAATTTTAAAAGCTGCAGAAGACAACTGGAGATGCTCATTGTTCCACAAGTTGGACTAAGGTCATATTTAAGATCTTGGCTTTCATCTTATGTCTTCTTGAAGTTTTATTTCTTGCGTTATCTCTTTATAATCTACAAAAAAGTAATGAATCCTTACTAATCTCACATCAAAATCTTTTAATGCAGATTTTTTGCATAGGCAGGTGTATTCTCTGAGCAGCAAAAACTCATGACTTGCTGGTAAAAGATCAACCACCAGAACAACACTGGTGTCCTACAAATTTTCCCAACTACACGCCTGACTGCACTTGAAAAGAAATACAAATTCGCTGGAGAGATCAGAGATCATTATTAACTGATTCACTCCTATTTAATAATTTTTGCAAAATAATAAGGAAGCAAAAAAATATCCACAAACTCCAGCTGTTCTCACAAATTAATTGTGGTTTAAAAGTATGAGTTAAATTATACATTTTCTATTCACTCAGAACTAGATGGGATGTTAGGAGCATAAATTAAATGCCATTTAGCTTTCACGTTTCTGTGAAGGCCAAATAGATTTCTCACTGCTTCCTAATACAAATGTGGAGGTGATGGGTTTGGATCCTTCAAGTTCCACCAGTCTTTCCCACAAGATAAATTTGGAGATGAGCAGTAATATTTTTCATGCTGCTAACATTTGTTCTTCGTGGTATAGATGTCTCTTGTGAACTTTACTGTGGTTATTCCTTAGCCTGCATTGGCCACTGAAGCCTCCAAGTTCCTGCAAAGTTAAATCAAAACATAAGGAAAAGTCTCATGCCCAGACTGGGAAGAGCATTATGGAAGGGTTGTTGCTGATAATCTGTAGTGGCAGTGTTTCACTATTGTCTCTGAGGTCCATTTTTTTCAACAAAAGAAAAACCAATGTGAATTCACTGTTTCGGGGAGGATTGTATTTGCTATAATTCAGTATACCATCCAGTCAAGTCCTGCTGAATAATAACCACAGTTTCCACTGTGTGACCTGTATCACAGAAAATATGCTGAGTCTTGCCTTCAACATCATGGATGCCAATGAGTCTATTCTAGCAGGAAAGCAACACAAACCGATCAACGGAAAACCATCACCACTTATTTCACAATGTAGAAGCAGTGCAGCTCTATTACCCTGTTTTCAAACCATGCCACTCTTTGCAGGCAGAACTTTGGGCTACCCAGTATCTTTTGCTGCTTGCATCTCCTGCTTTGGTAGCCACGAAGAGACTAGAGTTACAAGCATTGTCTCTGTAGTCAGGTGCCTAGGAACAATACAGGCATGCGATGTACTTATTGCAATATAGTAAAACAGTTCTGTATTTAATTTCAAAACAGAGTCTGAGACGACTGCACTGCTTTCATTGGGTTTATCTAAAGCTCCATTGAAGCAGGGTTCCTGGGATAAAGAGATCTAGGAATTACAGGAATTACATATTCCTCTTCTTATTAGTAACTTATTATTAAAGCACTTTTATTATGCTGTTAGTTGTTGTGCCTTTTTTATTTATGCTGGGGAAGGACCCTGCACAAACAGGCAGTGATTATGCTTCTGTGCTCTCCCAACTCCTGCCCATATCTCCTTCTTGGCAGGGCTTTTTTTGTTGTAGGCCTTGGTACCTTATTCCGAGCAGCCTGACAGGATGTGGCTGAACCCTCTGCCCTTAGTTCCTGCAATAGATTATGGCTGGTAATAGGAGGGTGTGACTGCCTGTTCACAGCCCCTGGAACGCTGGACGGAAGGGTAACGCTAATCCTATGTGCTGTCAGTGTGAGGGACATGGAGGTGCATGAATGTGGAGCCATGTACCAGGCATGGGTGATGGCCCAAGCTTTAAAACCCCTCTGTGTTCTGGCAATTATGGTTCTGAGAGAAGTATGAATTTACAGAGTTCCCTGTTTTGTTCTGCTCCCCCTTTGTGGCATCCACACTGTACTGGAGCTCCCGCTTTTCTCCAAAGCCAGCCAGTGCTCTCTGGTGAGCACTTCAGTCCAGGCAACTCCTGAGGTCAGTGAAGGTTGTATCATGAAGCAGGCAAGTCTTTGTGGGACCTTGCTCTTGGGGGTAGCTGCCATGGTGTCTTTTCTGGCTAGGCAGGAAGCACTCAATTTGCTTGTACCTTTTCCACTGACCTGTGACAGCTTTGTGCAGGCTCCTGGAGCAGCTGTTTCCCAGATTCCTCTGAAACAGCAGTTTTTCTTGAATCCTCATGGAAGCCTTTGTCATCTCAGAGCCAAGTAACATGGATTTCAAATTACAGCTTGAAACCACTTTCAAGGATAGAAAGGGCAAAGACTTTTGCTGCTGAAGCAGTGTCAGACTACCAACTGAGGAATGCCAGGAGGAACCTGGGAGATGTCCTGTCCTACATCTCTTTACTGGGTTGCACTTCCAGCCTGTCAAGCTACTGAGGTAGTGTCTCTGTTGAGAGGAAGTTGTGGGCAGCATGTGTTGTGATGAGCTTTTTGCTTTGAATTTACTCCTCTCTTTAGTCTGTCACAGCTCAGATTTATTTACCTCTGGACATCCTTCTCTGAGGGAGGGAGAAAAACACTTGAAGAGTTCGGGGGAACAGCTGAAGAGTTATCTAAACCAGCTTTTAGCAGTGACTGAATGTTTATATTAGCAGCAGACAGGCAGTTTATTGAATTGTTTTTACCTCCGATTACAAGTGATAATAATTTCCAAAATGCTTTTTAGAACATTCAAGAGGTGCTTATGAGATAATGAGGCAGAGAGGCAGAATGGATTACAAGTGTGTGCAAAAAGCCCAACAAAAATTAGAAACCTTTGTTGTACAGTATAGCTACAGATAAAAATCTTATTTAGCCATTTGATGTAGCTCCATGTGTGTTTATCAACTGGTTATAACAGTATACCTCCTCCTGGAAATTATTCCAAATTCCCTACCCCAATTCCAGCGGCTGTTGCATCAGACGTGTTCACAGTGTAGGAATGTCCCTAAATGCATTGGGAGTGGGATGGATGGTAAGGTGGGATATGCAAGTTATTAAATGCTATGGATGAGGAAAAGCACAGCAGTGTTGACAGCTATGAGTGCCCCCGCTGCCCTCTGGGGTCAGGAGGTGACCTCGTGCTCCTGAGGGGCTGAAGGGAACCTGCCATCAACACAATAGCTCTGCCTTTAACACAGCAACACAGACAAAAGCTGAAAAAACATAGTTGGTGTTCTCTTGGAGTTTACTTAGGTGCAGGATAGCAGAGTGGTTCTATTCAGACTCTGTATTTGGGTTTTCTCTGTTTTAAACTCTCCCAAAACTCTTCTTTTGCCAACAGCAATGTTTTTGTCCATAGTTTGTTATCTGTGGATGGTTGGATTAATATACCCACTTTGTGCTACATCATCCTAACTATCAGGATTTTCTATTCCTTTGCAACTGAAATACTCAGTCCTTAAAACAAATGCAATTAATGAGGGAGAGAAAAAACAAGATTTTAAGACCTTCACTAAAACCACATCTCTGAGTATTTTTCTGGATATTTAAAGATTTTGTCTTACCTTTCAAATCTGCTTACTTGTTTTATTTTGTCATACATTTTAATTAGCAAGACCAGGAAGTATGAGGAATTTGGATATTACCATTCCTAACATTTGTGCAATTTCCATCTTTCTTTCAAGTGAAGCTGCAGCAGCAGCCATTTAATTTTTTTAATATAGTTGTCTCCTATGCTATTTGAATGTGTAACTAGCCATGCTATGCATGTATGATATAGTAGCATTCAGAGTTTCAGTTTGTGCAGGTTGTTTTCAGGGGATACATAAACATGCACAGAAGTGCTCTAAAACACTTTGATTCTTGCTCTCATTTCTTCAATCATTTGTGGTCTTACCTGTACCACAGCATTCCATTTTCTCATTGGGTTGGTTTGTCAAAGACTAAGAAATTTCCAATCTTCCTGCAATACCTGAAGCACTCACTCAGGGTAAATGTGAAGCTACACTTGCTTAAGAAGCTGAGATTCTCATCTATCTTCACAATCATTCAAAGCTCATTATAAAACTATGTTAGGAAAAAATTATATTAATGGTGCCTTAAACGAGGACCATTCTGATTGCCCAGTACTTAATAATACCAGCAATGAACTGAGGGAAACAAACAATAGAAAACACAGTAATCCTCTTCTCCAAGAATGTACATACTGAATTGAAATTTGAGAAGAATCCGTTTTCTTAAGAAATTGTTATAATGGGCACTGAACAATGGTGATATCCTCCTGCAAACTAATTCGAAGGTGGTTTTTTTAGTTGTATACAGATGTTTAGTTAAACTATAATAATCAAGTCAGATGATAAAGTCCAGAGAGGGATCTCAATTAACATTTCCTAGCTCTTGTGTAATATTATCATGAGGATAAATACATGTAATAATAAATGGGCATTTATTATTGCATGGTTGCAAGATGGTACTCTTCAGCTTGCTGTTACTTGAAGAAATGGTTAAACTGATCATAAAGCTGTAAACTGGCAAATTTTATGTTGTGCAGATGCTCCTTCTTACCCTTTCCTTTGTACTTGGCTCCCAACTGGTACTTATGATCCTGAACAGAGGATTCCTTAACCTGACCTCTATGATTTTAGAACAAACGACAGTTTGGCTCTTGAAATTTGTTGACTTTTCTCTCCACAGATGTTTTGCTTTGCTCCTCCTTGCCTGCCCTGAAATTTAAGAAGTTCCTGGTGTGAGCAAAGAATGGATCTGTTGGAAAGGACAGATGTGGCGTGTTATTTATTTGCAGACTTGAAGGCCTTTGATAAGGTTTTATGGCAGAAATTTTTCATTTTATATCTCCTTGACCTATAGATATTTCTCTTTGTCTATGTTTTGAATATAAACACTGCTATACTTTCTCAAGTACAATTCATAACTCTGAGTTATATGATAAGAAATTGCTTTTATGCAAAATATGTAACTCAATATTATTTTCCTGAGTTTCCTGACTTCCTTGATCAATCAAAAAAATCTCTAGCCAGCCAAGCTGAAGTCCAAACTGCAAAGAGCTGCCCACAATTTGAAGAACGGCAGCCTAACTCTGCTCATGCATATTTTTTGTATTTTAAAATACAGTTTTTAATGCAATACCATAGAAAGGAGCACAATGTTTTCATAAGAAATAAACGACATATTTAAAACAAGCTTACTCTTTTTTTCCTTAAGAAAGAGGCATTTGGCATTTGAGAGATGGTATCTGTTGACTCAAATTTCCCCACCTTAACTAATTGTTGGCATGGAGTTCTTTTCCCAGGAAAATGTTCCCTGCTGCACCTTCCTTGAAATACTCATTAAGGAGTACTGTAGATATGAGCTCTGCGACATGACAAACCTTAAAGCAGTAAACTCTAATGGAGATGAACTTTCCTGAAGCACTGAATAAATGTGGCTGTCTTGAGAAATCTCTACAACATTTTTGCTATGTTTTGTGCTGGTTTCATAAGGTAGCTGATTATTAAAAAGCTGCAAAGATTTTCTATGGGACAAAAAGTAATCAACCTCATTGTTCAGCTGCTGAGGAGAGAACTCATTTAATTTACAAACATGGCTGATTTGTTGTGGTTATGTGGAACAGAATCTGGAAAACTGTCAGCAAGGGAGTGAAGTTTCAAAGGTGGGGATGAACAATGCATAAGGAAATCCTTTACAGATTTTTATATATTTATTTATTAACATGTAAAAACATCAGCCGTGTGGAAAAGTTGTATGTTGAATTACTTTAGCGGTACTTTCTCTCTTCCCACTCCTTTACCTAATTTCGCACGCTCACCTTTCCCTTCATCCTCCTTGCAAAAATCCTCAGTTCAATAACTACGGCTTTCCAGAAGTTTTTAGGCACGGGGCTCGTTGGGCTCGCCGCGCAGCACCCGCAAGATGCGGTCGGGACCGCAAGTGCTTCGGGGGCGCCTCTGCGGGGTCCCTGAGCGTGTGAGGGGGGAGAGTGGGGAGGGGTGTGTGTGAGGAGGGGTCTGTGTGAGGAAGGGTGTGTGTGAGGAGGGGTCTGTGTGAGGAGGGGTGTGTGTGAGGAGGGGTGTGTGTGAGGAAGGGTGTGTGTGAGGAAGGGTGTGTGTGAGGAAGGGTCTGTGTGAGGAAGGGTCTGTGTGAGGAGGGGTCTGTGTGAGGAAGGATCTGTGTGAGGAGGGGTCTGTGTGAGGAAGGGTCTGTGTGAGGAGGGGTCTGTGTGAGGAAGGATCTGTGTGAGGAAGGGTCTGTGTGAGGAAGGGTCTGTGTGAGGAGGGGTCTGTGTGAGCGAGCTCCCGCTGGTGCGGGGCGGGGCGGGCAGGGGGCGGCGGGGGAGCACATAGAGCACATATAAGGCGGGCGGGCTCGGCGGGGCGGGCAGCGTCCCTCCAGCGGCGGCACCAGCGATGGGCAGCGGCGGGCGGCGGCTGCCGGTGCTGCTGGCGGCGACTTGGCTGCTATGGGTGCCGGGGCAGGGTCAGCCCCGAGGTGAGCGCAGGACGGGGGTGCGGGGGTGAGCGGCACAATGTAAAGCAGGGCAGCGCCTGAGGGGTCTGCAACCTTTCCCCCGCGGGGCTGGGGAAGCCTCGGCAGTGTCCCCGTCCCCGCCGGGCACAGCCGGTGCGGGGGCTGCGTTGGGATGCGAAGGCAGCCCGCGATGGGAGGCGGGCTGGGGTCCGGCAGTGCCGACCGCACGCTTCCCCACGGCCTCCCCCACCTCCTTGATCCCTGTTCTCTTCCCCCATCTCCACGTTTTGCAGCCGCCCTCCCCCACTTTTCCTGGAGTCCTTTCTCCTCCCTCGGCGGCGGGGGCCACTCGGCCCGGCCGGCTCCGGGGCCGCCCACTCCCTTTGTGGGAGACGCCGTGGAGCGGCAGGGACCCGGGGGAGGGGGCGACCCCGCCGCTCCCCGCTCCTGCGGCTCGGGCAGCCCCCGGCCGAGCCTCTGGCCCGGCGGGAGATAGGCTCAGAGCCGGGCACGGGCCGCGGTCCCGGGGTCCCTCTCTGTGGAAGGGAGAAGAGCCGCAACCCCTAGGGATGCTGCACGCTGTCGCTAATATAAACTAGGTTAAGCTCTGTTTCAAGGAGTGAGAAGAGTCCTAAACCACTTAACTGGGAAGAAACAGAGGCAGCATGAAGAAATAATTTACGAAAGTTTTTTGTTTTTTGTTTGTTTTTTGTTTTTTTTTTTTTTGTTTTTTTTTTGTTTTTGTTTTGTTTTTTGTTTTTTTTTTTTTACATGGGCTGGCGGGTGCGCTGCGGCCGGGACACCGGAACGCTCCGCGCCGAGTTCTTACTCTCGAATGACTTCACTCATCACACGCATCCTCTTTGTTCAAGTGCTGTAACTTGGGTTGTCCCGGTGAGACCCAAGCTGCTGAGCACATCGGCTCACTCTGTTGCTGGCTTAACAATAATTGACTACGGTGTGCTGGGTCGTGATGGGAAGGGCTGGTATACACCAGATGCTCTCACCTTTGGCTTGGGTCAGCTCCTGCTGGGGTCTACAGCAGAATTTCTGCCGATCCCTACTCCCTGCACACGAATCCCCAGTCCCGTTAGGTCTCTATTAAAACCAAACCAAAAAATCTTGAATGGAAAATGTTTGGAAGGCATATGTTGTGCAGATGCATGACTTGTTTTCTTTACGATGAAGTATGGTGTTTCAGATGAATATAGTGTGGGAGATCAGTATCTGGATGTTTACGGGCTGCAATCAAAGCGAGTGTTTATTAATATAATTATGTGTACAAAATATCCTCTAGGTAAAGAGGACAAAATCAAGCCCAAGTAAATGTCAGAGGCCATATGTCTCAGCTTGAAAATAAATACGTTTTACTTTGGTTATGAAAATTGAGTCGTGGAAACAAATGAAATGCCAGACAAAGTGATATAAATGTTGCTTTTTAGTTTTTTCCTTTGAGGTACCATTTTGCATCAAATAACCTTAATTCAATATTAAATCCTATTTGAATATATATGATGGCATGCAATTTAAAAGGTAGGAATTTTCCTGAAGCTTGTCATGTATGGGTGACAAGAGCCAATACCTTTCTTGTTTCTTCATTAACATTTGCAGTGATCTCACTGCAGTTATGTGCAGCTTTTATATAGCAGCCGACGGGTGCGCTAGAGGCATCTGGATGTAATACTTGCTTTTTATGTCAGTGATTGAAGCTACCAATGTATTTCATTGCTTCTAAGCCACCTCTCCTGGGAATATTTAAGTTCATAATTATGTTTTTCTAGTTGAAAGATCAGGTCGAGAGACAATTCCTCCTATTAGATTAAGTTGATAGAATTTTTTTTCTCAGCGTGAGAGCACAGATCATCCAAGGAAGCTGTGAGTTTCAACCCCCCTGGTGGTGAACTGCCTTACAAAAGCCACAATTCAAGATAACTGATCCTAAAACAATGTGAAGAATGCGATGCAGATTAGAATAGCCATGTTACTTTTACAGAAAGTAAACAACTTAAACTCAGAATTGTAAGCATCTTGATGAAGTAAAAACACATTTTGAGATGAGGGTGGAAAGGTTTCTCAGAGCAATTGTAAAGAGAACTTTTGGACAAAAGTATTTTGGCATGGCTGTGGAGAATGCTGTGGTAGAATTCAAAGCATTTCTTGTTTTTCTGTTCAGTTTTGCTTTTGTCCTGTCAGCAAATGAAGAAGCTGGGGGGTACCACAGATGCAAGGGTCTGTCAGAAAGTGCTGAAGTCCAGCCTGAGAAACATACGATCCTGAAGTCACTGCACTGAACAACTTTGAAAGTTAATGATTGGTTCTTTCAGCCTAAAGATTAATATCTACAGGGCTGTAAAATTTAGTTGGTATTTTAATTACAGGTGTTTTGTTAAAGTGTCCCTATCATAGTGAGAAGTTTGGTTTGCATTTTCTGTTGAGTCTCTTGTATCCACTAATGGAGTAACTCTTCATGGAATGTGTAACTCAGCATCTAGATACAAAGGAATTATTTTATGTCAGAAGCAAAAAGCCATTTCAGAAGCTTGTTGTAGCAGCTTTGCTCTGTTGGAACTGTTCTTTGTTATGCTGGAGTTAAGTGATACATGTCTTCAAAGTAGAAATGAAAATTGGTTAATGATTTTGGACACTATTGCCTGTATGTCATAAATTTGACTGCCACTGTCAGGTGATTTTTTTTTCTGTAATAATAATAAAAAAATCCTGCTACTGTAAACCTGTGGTAGTGTTAACTTGGAAGGCTACAGTTGTAGACTAAATATTTCCTCAGCTGCATCTGTTTGTTTGTGTAAGCTGGTGTGCTGAAGTAGCCTCTCTGTTGTTCCTGCTTGGGGTTTTTGTTAAGTGCTGATGCTCATGGAACTGTATCTGATGGATTCAGGGAACTGAATGGCCCCAGAAGGGTCCTCCACCTGGGCAGAGATGAACATAGGTATTTCACATGCCTGTCACCCACTGGGTTTCAGACCTGCTTTGCTGGTTTAGTAAGTATTCTTAGGCTATGACTAATATACAAATTGTGACATTACCTCAGCATCCACTTTTTTTTTTCTGAAACATAAGTGATATCAATTATATTGTTAGAGCACATTCCCAGGCAGTGGGAGATTTATGTTAATCTCCTTAGTCTGAGGTGGTTTGAACCCACATCTCCAATCTCTGAATGGAGTGCTGTATTACCAAGTTGCTGTGACAGATGATGCAGAGGAGGAGTGTCTGAAATCTCTCCAGACCTCTCTTTGAAACTGAGCTACTGTACAGCCAAGGTGGCAAGTTTCCTTCCAGAAGAAGAAAAGCTGATGTTTTTGTTGGATCATTAGTGTGCTCAAAATGTAAGGAGAATACAAGTGCAGGCCTCCCTCTCTTTTATTTATTTGTCATAAGTGTCAATAAGGTGTTTGACTTCAGGAAAAACTCTTTTATTGTACCAGTGTCTGTTGGGATTTGTTTGTTTGTTTACTTGTTGTTTTAGATTTTAGTTGTTTTTACTGGGTTTCTCAAGCCTGGCACCACTCATGAGGTGGGTGTGAATCCCACTTAGTGAAGAAGGGCTCTTTGGTGCCTAAGTCGGGGTGGTGGGCTCCACCTCAGGAAGTAAAGTACTTTAATTGCAGGAGTTGCAGCATTTGACAGAAGTTTGGGGTGTTGTGGATTTGGCTGTTAGTCTGTGAGCCTGGCTTGGTGTATCTTGCGTTCTCAGCTGCCTCACTACAATCTCATGCATTCAAAGGTGTTTTGTGCAGTGAATTAGTTTGCTCTGATGCTGTTAAAATGCAGAGACAGACTTCCAGAATGTACTTGGAGGAAGTTTTTTCTGGAGTTCCAAGATGAGCTGGATACTGTTTTCACAATTGCTTTCTGTATGAGATAAAAAGAGTATCTTAAGTGCTTCACCATACTGCTTTGTGGGTTCATGTATGTTGGTGGCTTGAACAAACCTTATTGCCATCAGTCTTAAATAGCAGTTTTTTCCCCAACATCTGCAACAGATTTAAGTGTTATAGAAAATGCGAAGGTTTCTATTCCCTGCAAAGTTTGTCTTTACTTCTAAAAATTTTCCTTTAACATTTTTGCTATGTTTCCACTGATGTGAATATTGTTTCCTGATGAGAGAACACTAAAGGAAATTTTAAGTTCCTTGAGTCTTGTGAAACACTTAAGAGCAGTGCTGTTTGCAGCTTGCAGTGTGAGGCAGGAGACCAGCAAGCTAAAAAGATGACAGGAATCTGAGGCAGAATCACTTAACATTGTAGTAAGGTAAAAACTTGTTAATTTTTGGCAAAATTTGGTACAGTGGTATACTTGGCTTAAGTTTCCACTTTTTCCTCAGGTTTGGGAATCGCAGGTGCAGTGAAACTTGTACATCTTGTATCTTCAGGTAGGCTAAGTAGCAGAGCCCCAAGATACTTATTATCTGTTCACAGTCTTATTTAAGTTGTGAGATTGTGATAGAAGTCTCATGTCCACCCACAAAGGAACACAAGATCATGGTGTTATTATTGCACCAATAATGAACCTAGAGAAATGAGCCCACAACCAGGGCTCTCCCATGACAGCATCTGATGTTTTATGGGAGCAGCCCTTCAGAGCTTGCAGGATGGGGGTGGTGGCAGTCTACAGGGGCATGGGACTTGCTGTGGGATACAGGGGAAGAACATCTTGGATTGCATGGGGCTTATGTTGGGATGAATGGAGGATAGGCCAAAGACATGGGGGTGGGTCAAAGTGGTTTAGCAAAGGGTGAGCGTTTGGGGATCTGTGGTGTGTGTCGTGATGGGGCTGGTTTGTGTGTAAGGCAGTTTTTGGCTCAGTGGCTGGGGTGGAGCTGTGGCCCTCAGGGGCTCGCATGCCAGACACCAGCAATAAGGAGATCATGAGTGTGTGGTGTGGGGGAGCACAGTTACTGGATTGTGGATGGGCATTGAAGAAATCAATCTCTGTGTATGAATGCATATTTTTCCCTGGAACAAGGAACAGGATGAAAGCATTGCTGCTGGTGGCATTTGTGTGTTTCTTTGTGAATCTGTGTGCCTGTCCATATGTATTTGCACATACCCATATATCAATTTCATATGTGTGTGGCTCTATATGTGCCTGTTGGGAATACATGCTCAGTTTACTAGTGGCTGGGCCTGGGAGCATGGACCTGCAGCAGCCCTGTCTTTCTTGGACTACAGGCCTTGGTACACCCCAGTAAAATTCTGGAAGAGCAGATCTAACTCCAGAGCTCTTGGATTTTGTTTCGTCTGAGTCCACTTGACTGTCAAAGCCTTAATATAGTGGAATTTATTCTATATAGTACTCTAAATGGTCAATTTTAGATGATCAGTTGATGATGTCACCTCAAACAGAGGTCACATTGCATCTCCTCAGGAATACTGATTTTGTGGATAACATTGTCTTAAAGTTACAGGGTTCCTAAGTTCATGATAAACAATATAAATATATTTTGAAACTTATTAAATAGGAATGAGGCTTGATCTTATTAAAATGAATATGTAGTGTAAAAAGCAATTGATGTCAACTAACAACAAATTTTGCTGATTGAGTTCTGACTTGTGGTTGGGGAAGAAGAGGAAAGAACTGAGAAATCTAATTTTTTCTGGTAGTCTGCAAGGAACATCATGGACATTCTGTGGGAAAAATGTGCTTGGTGCTGATTAAAGCTCTAAATTTAAAATCTGCTTTGTGCTTTTTTTCCCCCCTGATTTATTTTGCAAGAAATCACCGACCAGCCACAGACAATTTTCTTTTTTCTTGGAATAAAGAGGTACGTGACAGAAAAAAATCCCATGAAAGCATTCTAAGTTAGACTGAAGATTAAGATAAAAAATATTTGTCTGTTGTAAATATTTTCTCCATTCCCTGAGGGCTTAGAAAATGCATCTCTGGAAATTTAAGGCTATCAGTGTGTGTTTATCAGTTGTTGGTATTTGCATCAGTCTCACAAAAGGTCTTCAGGTGGGGTTTGCTGCCTTTCCTTACTTTTTTTTTTCTTCTGTCCTGCAGACATTTCTTCCTGAACAAACCAAGGAACGATATGTTGCAAAAGTTTTGCAAGACCAGATTGGTTAGGTCAGCTTGCAGGAATTGTGATTTGTTAGTTGGTGTAAACCTTGGGAGCGCATCAGTCAAACTTTTTTTTTTTAAAATTATGCTTTTAGTTACTTAAGTGATATCTCAGAGGCTCTGTGCTGTGCTTCTGAGCTTGCAGATATGGGTGCAGCTCTCTGTCTTTGAGACTTGAGGCCAATGCTTCATTTGCTTGTGTGTCAGAGCAAAATGAAGGCTAGGTATATCTTTGTTTGTTCTTTCATAGTTACTTCTGCTATGTAAGGACTTCAATGATTTCTCAATTGTTCTGTGTTATTTTTTAGAGACTAGAAAAAAACCCCTGCTTTTCCCCTGAAAATAATTATTTTATACACATTTTTGAGTATTAAAGCCTATATACTTTAAAATTTTACAGGAAAACTGGAAGAATTTTTTTTGTAATTACAGTCGATATAAATAAGAGTCTGAAAATAGGAAAGCATGAAATTGTAAGACTATAAACTTAACTTTCAGTATTCTAATAGCAAATACTGTAGATACACATAATTTAAACTTCTCTTTCTGATGTGAAACAGCAATTGCAATTCCTGAGAAGAGCAAGGAAAAATGTAAGAATGCTTTGGTTTTACCTGAAAACTGGGTTTTTAAATATTTTTTTAAAGTATCTCTGGAAAATCTCAACTGTTCTCTGTGAGCTCAGAGAGCCATTGGAAGGGAGGTGGATTCATAGTAGGCGTTTTCACCCACTGCCCTTTCCTTGAGGAAAAGGCTTTGTAAAGCAGCAGTTAATGTGGGTCGTTGGGCTGACACGGCTGTTTTTTTCCTTGTTATTTTTGGGCTTTTCCTACAAGGCAAAGTCCGAGAAGATCCCAGTGCTGCTTTGTGTAGGCGGAGTTGATGTCAGCCTTCAGCAATAAATTCCTTCTGTTTTGTCGTATTTAACTTGTTAGCTTTTGCTTCTTTTTTTTTTTAAACTGTCATTCGATACAGTAACAGCTCTGTCAGAAATATTCCCCAACTAATTCTTTTAGATTAAAGATTCAGATTTGAAAGTTGTTTTGCTAGCATAATGTAATTCCTTTCTGTGAGTTCATTTATTGTGCTGTGGGACATCTGCCCCCATCTTGATTCCCGCATGAGAATAAAGCTTAAAAAGCTGTTTAAAAAATGGTCTTCCCAAGGTGGAAGGGTGTTTTTTTTCTTTTTGGCTCTGCCTGCATTTTTATTGCTGCTTGCTCAAAAAATTACCTTGATAATAGGCTGATGTACACTACCTTCTTAATTGTATTTCTGTAACTTCTATTTGCTGAGAGTCTGAGAGGACAGTGTAGAACCTGTACAGGTAATTCAAAACTACCTCTCGAGTCTTGATTTGATTATTGGATTGTTATTTTTTTTTGTTGTGAACCCAATGAAGCAAAAAGTTTTTAATACAAAATCCTTACTCTGTAAGTCAGTGAGGTTGGTGTTGCTGACTGTAAAAAAAAAAAAAAAAAAAAAAAGTTGGAATTCAGTCATTGAGCATGACAGTGAATTGGAGGTGTCATTGATGGTAACTTAGATTAGTATTGATTTTTTTTTTGTTAGGTTTTTTTTGAAAGCACGACTGGAATTTTGCCTTCTGTCACAAAACCCAAAGATGTGTGTCCAGAAATATTTGTGTGGGAAGGAGAGAAAAAAAGCCCAGTAGCAACTGAGATATTCAATGCAATTTGATTGTGGCTGGGTGCAACCTTGCCAGGGAGCACTGGAGAAGGGATCTATGTTATCCTTTTTTTTATTTTTTTTTTTAAATTTTTTTTTGGTGGACACCGGCAGAGTGAGCTTTGCAGCAAGCACACAAGGTGTTGGGCAGTCTGGGTGCCTGGGAGGATGACAGCCCGGGGAGCCTGACTGCACCTGTGATGCTCCATACCCAGGCAGAACTGCTGCCAGGCTGGATGGAACCCAGCCAGGCTCCACTGATTCCTCGGGAGACTCCGGTCCCATCTAGGGTATCTAGACAGTGAGTGAATCAGGGAGTCTAGCACCAGCAGTAGGCCTATACTTTAAAAACCAGTTACTCCTACCTTCCCTGTTTCTGGCTGTTTCTTTACAGAAGTGAGAAAAACAGCTCCTAGAAGGGCTTCACTATCGATAAAACTGTGGAAGAGAGTCCACTGGTTTTTCTTGTCTAGTTTTATTTCAAATGCATGAATAGCTGATCTGTGTTTTGTTACTCTGCTCGCCACATCATTCATAATTCATATATTTTGCTTTCCTTTGTTGTGCTGTCTTTTGTGCATATCTTGCACTGCTGTAGGAGGGGAGGGCAAAAAAGGCCTGTAACTGTGTGCCAATCCTCTGATGATTAGGTTGTTTCTACTTTATTGGCTGAGAAGGGCTAGATAGCAGAAGTTTAAACGTGAATGTTCTTTGAATTGTCAAGATCTGTGAAACCCTATGGTTTAAATTAGGGTTGTGAAATATATACTGCTGAAGTTTCTAGGATTCCTTTTATTTGCTTTAGCTTGTAGTTTCTGAAATGCGTGCTCAATGCCTTCTGCTAGAAAACACCCTTTAAAATATGCTGAAGAAATAATTTTGATGGCAAAATGAAAGATTAAATCTACATCACTGACTTGGGGAGAGTTGCTGTGGATTTACATTACATTTACTGACAGCTCTTCATTCCTTCAGTAGTTGTTAACTAATGCATTCATTTTGTGTGCCTCTTTTTGAATTGCCAGAGTAGTTCAATTCACTCTTACGTGACAATTTATCTCTTACAGCATAAAGAAAAGAGTTTGTATAGATAGAAAGCAAATCTGCTATGTGTCTCTTTTTTTTTTTTTTTTTTTTACTGTAACTAGGTTATTTAGATATTATCAATAAATCTCACTAAGACTTGATTAGAATTTTAGGAACTGCACATTTTTTTGGCTAATGAAAAATGTGAACTTGATACTGAAATTGTCTTTAGATGTAAACATGAATTTTAAACAAAGTTACAGGAATCAAGTCCTTTCCAGACCTATCCCAATTTATCTTCCTTGAAGTTGGTTTACAGCGCGTCTGCCAATGTTCTCCAGAGCAAGTTCATCAACGCTAAAGGCATGCAGCAAATGCAGAATACTCTTGGATGAGCACTCTTTACTTAGGAGTCGTCACACCACACCGGGGACAGCTTTGTTATATGCATGTTTCATAGTATTGTAATGGGGATATTTCTAACTGAGGAAATGATTCTGCAAAGAGCAGTGTAGGTTTTCTGTGATGTGGAGGAGGCAACCCTTGGCAGGCAATAAGAGATGTATGTGATGGGGTGGGGAACTTCCAGCTAAATGGAGTATCTTTCCACAGTGATGAGCAGTAGGATGTGATCTAAAGGCAGCGATGAAGCAATAGGTACACAATACAGCTGCTGGTGGACAGCTGTGTTCTGTGAGTGTCTTGGTGTGGGTCAGAGGTTGCCATGCTGATGTTTAGCTCCAGTGATATGTCAGGTTGCTCAAAAACTTCATTGTGGCTACTCGGTGGCAAGATCTGCTTGGGTCTGTGCTGCCATGGCTAATAGTGGTAATAGACAGATCCAAGTTTGGCTGTTCCCAGTAGGCTGAGAAACCTGCAGGAGTAATAGGGAAAGAGGGTCAGAAGGGGATTCTTGGTGGTGCAGTGGCAGGGAAGAGGTCAGGATGTTTGCCCTAAGGAGGAAAACACTTTTTGTATACCACAGAGTATCAACAGATGGTAAAATCTCTCTAAAATTTGAGAAACCCCCCTTATCTTTTCTGTTCTTAAGGACAATGGGAAATAAGATGCCCACTCTGCAGCTCTACCGATGTTGTTGCTGCATTTCCCACAGTCATCAGCAAAAAATGTTTGGGGTCTTTCAGGCAGGATCCAACTGTGCTCGCTATTATTTTAGCGTCACTGTAATATTGCTGAATTTTAAGTTAAACTACTTGAACTGTCAGTTAGAATTTTCCTTAAAAATTGTTCTTTGAACTGAAATGCATCATTCTTGTTTTCAGGCCAAAGGCAAAATACTTTCAGAACACTTGATTAAAATTCCATGTGACTGTCTGAGTTCTTGAGCATTAATGGCAGTACGGAAGAGAACTTCAAAAATATTGTTTTCTTTCCCCCCCTGTTTTTTTGGTACTTAAAATTACACTTTTCCAGGAATTTAACCTGTGTGATACAAATGCCTGTGAATTTCATGGAGGCATTAACTGTAAAGTAATGAAATAAGAATTTGCACATGGTGAGAGGTTGAAACATAAAAATATGCAACGATTGACTTGCTACTAATTTTCTAAAATAGTTGCAGTTTGTGTCCTGTACATTTATTAATATGTGTGTCCGGAGACCAACAGATGTAAGACCAAACAAAGCATAATGATTTGCAGTTTTACTTGGTTGTCTGGAGTAAAATGCCTAGGGAAAAAAAAAATATAGCAGGATATATTTTATTTTTTCCAAAGAACAGAAAGCCACGTCGGTATCATGTTGAACAGTTGGTTACTACTGGAAAAAAAGAAAAAAAAAAAAGGGCAAAAAACCCCCCACAGGTTTTACCCAATTAACCTTGAAAATAAGAGATTGCTAGATCTTGTCAGTAGAGATCAGGGAATGACCGAGTTTTGCATATCTTTGGGGTTACACAGTTGCAAATCCATTCAGGCCCATTCAAGCTGGGGGAAATGTGCTTCCTTCTACCCAGGAAGATCTGGCAGTGATACAAGGCTGTGAGTGCCCTGATAATGGCTTTTTTAGCCTGTTGGAATAAAAACATTTTTCTTTCCTGTCTGAAAACAGGGGAGCTGGTAGTTCTGGGATGCCAAGACCTCTTCAACTTGAAATAGCTTTTGTTAATAAATATAAAAAAAATCGACTTGATTTAAATAGAAATTTAGCTTATTCTGACGCAGCTGCAGTTTCTAATATTAAGGAAGTGACAAATCTTTTAAATTAAGAAAATTGAATAGATTTTGAGTTTATGTACAGCTAGTTAATAACAAGCTTTCACTAAGTGAAAAATGCATTTCAGAGTTCCTTTGTAGTGCACCTACTTCTTTTATGATCACAAAGTAATGCCAACTGACTCAGGGGCATTTCTAACTGTTTTAACCTTCTTAATGTTTACACAGGGCAAAAAGTAGTAACATTTTTTTGGTAGTGATACTGAGTCACAGTACTGAAATGAGTGGGACCTCTAAGTCTTTAAAATTCTTCTCAGGCTCAGGTCTCCCAGAATTTGCAAGTGATAAATGGAAATTCAGAAGAGGGCTAATAGATACCTGGGTCATAACTTCCTTTTTATTATAAAAAATGATTTGATGTGCAGCCTTAATCTGCATATTTATGCATGCAAATTTAATTAGGATTAAACCCAAGAGGATTTTAATTTATAAGACAGTTGCTTCAGGTTGAAAACCGATGATAGAAAAGAAGCTAAAGGGGAGATATTATTACTTAAGGAGTCATATTAAGTGGGAGTGGGGGAAATCTGCTTTGGCACCTACATCAGTAAGAACAAAAATCACATCGTAAATGACAGAGGTCCCTAGGCTTTGACATGCCAGTCACACTGCCAGTATTTCTGTTATGTTGCTCTAAGCTGATATTATGTCTTAGGCAGCATATAAGCAAAACTGACAAGACACTGAAGTCTTTAAAAGCTGTGGCTTGTATTTACTTCAGGTTTGAGCAAAGATTTTTCCCAACTGATGATTTCAGAAACAAAAGCTAGTGTAGTGGTAAAAGAAAGAACAACCCCGAAACCAACAAGGACAATGATGGAGACTCCTCAGCATGTGGAAAAAACTTTGGGTGAACAAGAAAGAACTAATTTCATGGTCTGGCAGGTTTGTTGTTCATTGGCAGCCTGCCCATCTGTCAACTTTTGGCTCTTTTGCTTTGGTGTAAATGCTGTGACAATTTCTAGGCAGATTCTTGTACTGGCCAACAGCATACAAAAAAAATCATTACTTGTAAGAGATGACTTGACAGAAGAAATATTATTTATACTTTGGAAATGCATGATAGAATACTCACAAATTACTTACTTTTTATATCAAGTTATACTGTCTGATGCTGAAAACTGGCATGAAATCTAGTTTTCTTTTGTTCTACTCTCCCTTAGTTTGTTCTGATGGAAATAAGCAGTAAGTTACTGTCAATATTGAAGGTATTAGAAATACCTGTGCTAGAGTTTATTTATCCCCAGGAATTGAAATTTTTTCCCCCTCAAATCCCTGAAATCTGTTAAAGGACCAAACCATAGTACTAGAAACCACACTCAGGGCTGGGATGTAAGCTATGAAACCTATTGTCAAAGATGATGTGCACTCCTTTGGGAAACAAGGTAGCGCATTTGTAGGAATGTCTGGTTGGGGCTGAAAAACTTGAACTTCTTCAGATTTAAGCATCTGCACCCTGACCATGTCTTTGCAGCCTTATCCTCTCTACTTCCAATTTAAATATGTGTGTTGACAGTCTCTGTGATCTAGATCTGTGTTTGTAAGCTGAACTTTAAACAGACTAAAAGGTGGGACATGATGAGGTTTGTACCAGCTAACTTGTTAACACATTGCTTTCTAATCGAACTGGTAATACTAGTTTAGACTGAGTACTAACAAAAAATTTCTAACCCATCTGTGGTATTAAAAATGTAATACTTTGTGTAAGAAAGCACTAGTTACTATGTAACTGAGGACAAGCTTCAGTTTCTTCTGCAGATGATGTATTAGTAATTACTTGGCTTTACATTTTCTAAACATTTAATCTGAAATCCGGGACTTCTGTTGTGGACACTTTTTTATGAGTTTGATAATTCCCTAATTTCATTTCCTTTCTTTACCTTAGTTTTCCAATGCATTTTATATCCAACATGCTTCATACACTTTGAAATTTAAAATTTTTTTAGAGCTGAGGTTTTCTGCCCACCTTTGGAAAAGGCAAAGCACTTTTACCTTGTTCAAATTGTGCTACAGTCCATCAACCTGGCTATATTGAGGAAAGTAATTGTGGGAGAAGAGTGCAGCTGGTGTTCATTCTTGAATGAGCAAACTCTTGCTTACTTTGTTTGCAGTCTGAGTTTGACGGAATTTTATTTATTTGTAGTGTTATAACTTTATTAATTTGTAGCGTTGTAATTATTTTTAATACATTTCTGAGCAGTGAATGTGGTTAACATATCTAGCCTAAGGGAGACCACAGTAGGTAAAATGCTTTTGCTGTAGTACCCTGTGTGCATTATGGCCCTCATTAATAATGCTTAGTGCACATAAGCAACTGCAGAAAAGAGTATTTGGCAGAGAAGACTTTGCCATTTAGAAGAAGGGGCAAGGTTTCATCCTCTGTAGCTTGTTTGTGCTCTAACAGCTTGCATAGTTCAAACAGAATGTTTTTTGTTACATTAACTGGTGTAATGAATTTGTTTTGTTGTCCTTTTTTTTTTCCTGGTGCTCCAGTTAGATTGCTTAAGCATGATTTGCAAAAGCTTGACTGGATCAGAGCTGTAAAATAATCAGCAGACTGTTCTGAAAGCAAGTGGTTGAGTGCTCAGCAAATGGCTGCAAAGTAATTTGTTTTACAGATAACCTGAGTTCATCTCAGGGTTTGATGCAGAGCATGCTTCTTTATCCATAAGTGACCAGTCTCTGCAGTACAACAGAGCAGGATCTTTAACTTACCTTGGTGTGCAGTGCAAACAGAACGGCAGTATCTGGAAAGAAATATGAAACATATTCTCATATGTGTTAACAAAACTCTCTAGAATTTAAGAAGTTATTTTATTCCAGTTGGTGATGATGAGGTCTGAAGATCTGCACTGTAGGAAAAATGCAAACTGCCAAGAACTCAGAAGGATAAGAAGTTTAGAAAACAGACTAGAAAGATTGAGAAGATTGTTTACATAGCCTGGAAAAGGGTGTGTGATAACAGCTCAGGTAAACAGAAGTTGTAATCAAGATCACGACTGATCATGAATGCAGGAAAGAGGTCTGAAATTTTGTAACTTTTAAAGTGATAAAGTGCCAGACTAGACTCGTCTAGGATGTTGAGGAATATGTCTCATTGGAAGCTCTTGAGAACTGACAAGCTTAGTATGTCCTTACATCAAAAGCTGATTAAATTAAATAAGTGTTATGTTCACTAGCTAGTATTTCTGTGATTGACACATTAGTCAGCTTTGCTCTACAGTATGAGAAGAAATAGAGAATGGGTTTTAAGAAAAGATAATGTTCTGTCATGGCAGAGATTTCTTTTTAAATCTCAGGTAGTTTTGCCTAAATATTGGAAGTTAAAGTTTGCAGATGTTCTGGTAAAAAACCCGAATATACTCTGTAGTTAAATCCAGTAAATTTGATGTTTTGCTAGCAGAAATTCTCTCTGTAGAGCTACAGAAAAAGGGGTGATCAATTTTCAAAATTTAACTAGTGGCTTGCTACCTAAGCTTATTGTGTAAGTTGTGGTGAAGCTTTCAGCTTTTCAAGTGGGTTAATGCTGCAGCTAACACATTTTAGGCAACGTCTCCACAAAGTGGATTATAAAGCAGGTTGTTATACCCCACATTTCTTGCTGACTCTAAGAACAGAGAATTAGTATCTTAATTCCCATAGTTAGAAGTTCACAATTTCAGTCCATTTATTTTAGGGAAAAGCAGCCTAAGTATTTGATGTGATTATGGGGTAGGATTCTCATGAAATTATATAGAGAAGGTTGAACTAGGGATGCTTGTTGGTAAAATATAATGAGGGTAAATCTATTGAACAGCTATGAATTTGAACCCAAGCCTGATGGTTCCAGGGCTTTTATTTAATAAACTTATTTGATCCAAATCTTGAATGAGACAGAACAACTAAATCAAATCTTTGCTACTGAAAACTGTCTGAGAATGCTATAAAGAACATGACCTCAACTTGTGTGTAATGCTATTGCATGTTTTATACATTCTAATACTGTGACACTTTATTACATTTTGTCCTTAGTCTATTCTGTTCTCTTGAAGTGCATCAAACTATTCTGAACAACTGCCACTGTGCACTCTGTAGATGCTTTCAGTAAAGGGAGAATCCATTGTTTGTGAGCAAACTTCAGCGTTGCCGGCCTGTTATGGGCTGCTGAAAAACGCTAACTTGAAAATGAGATTAGACCCCCTCAAGTATTTCTGTGTTCTGAGAAATGACACAATAAGAGCTCGTTGTTGCTGAACACATCAGCTCTTTATGGCTTTTAAGTCAGATCTACTTTGTTCACTTGAAAATTACTGCTTTATTACAGTCAGCACAAAAAAAGGCCAAAATACTTAGAAATCAGGCTGTTGGCATCACTGAATGCCTCAATGTTGCTCACTGAAGTCTGGTTTAGAGTCTTCATTGTATACACTAATGAACAATCCAGAAGACTGTCTGGACTCAGTTCTTGGCTTGCTTCATATAATCTTTTGTGTTTGCTTCCCATCAGTTTGTCTTCTTTCCAAAAAAAGAAAAACCCAACAAGCAGCTCCCTAATTTAGATAGCTTTCTAGAAATATCAGACAGATCAGTGAATCTGGATTAAGAAAGAAACTGTCTTAAATGTGACATTTCTGTAAGAGTTTTGCTGTCCTTACTGTGTTGCTCTGGATACTAAAATGTATTCTCTTTATTGTGTTTGAATATACTTGGTGGTGTAGTAAAGCCCATGTAAAGTAGAATTCTCATGTGCATCCTTCTGTTTGTACAACTGTTTTTAAAAGATATTATTTTAATCAGCTATACATCTGCAAGGAAAATTGTTTTTCTGGGAACTGTGTCCCTTCACCTATCATCTATAAAAAGTAGTTTTAACTGTCTGTCATACTGTTAAATATAGTCAAAAATATAGATCATGCATGCACTTTTCCAAAATGCACAAATCCACTTATCTTCTACCCAAAACAGAACAGTGATTAAATACTAGTAATTTTCTGATTGAAAGAATCATTAATCACAAAATGAAATAGGGGTTTCATTCAGATCTATCTGTGCAAAATGCAGCCAAGTGTCCTACACTGAGAACTTAAATAGTAGGAAGGGAAAAAAGTATGTCTAAAAAAGCCTTTCGTATATGGCACAAAAAAGCATATGATTTCCATATTTGCATTTAGTGATGGATATGTGCTGTGGGCTGAGCATGGAGAGTAAGCTAATGTTGGACTGCACTGATGCTGCTCTACATGGACAGGATACCTGAGCTAGACAAAGTGCTCAGTAAGTCCAGATGTATCAGACTCATTGCATAATACTATGGAATGTTTATAATTGCCAGGGTCTGCATGTGTACAGTAAATCAGGTGTATCCAGAATGAAGTAACAGATATGCATTGACTACAGTTGGAGTTACCACAATCCTGGAAATGTCCAAAATCCTTGAAATGCTTCTTGGTGAGAACTTCAGGGTGTTCGGTAGTCTATATATGTAACAAAGTTAAAGCTTACAAACCCACAAAGAATTAACTTGAGCTTCCAGGAAAGATGACTATATTTACATCATCAACAAGGAGCTTGTGAGGACTTCTGTGTAACCTGGTTTAAAGTAGAATAATTCCCAAAGAAATATAGGCTGTATGCTCGGCCATGAAATAGAGGGATAGCTGTTCTGGCTAGAGATGTCTTTTATTTAGGTGAACCGTTATGACCTTCATGAATTATCAGTACTTTGAATCTGCTCCTGTAAGTTGCATGCTCCACCTGTCCCTGTTAATTTGAAGAATCAGAGTTAATAGGCATGTTGAAGCGCATAAAATAGAAATTGCCATGTCTGCGTTAAAGCTCTTTACTTGTCTTCTTCTTCCCTGGCATACTGCATGCTGACCAACTGTTCATAATTTGAAAATGTTACAACTGGCTTCATTATGCACAAGTCTTTTTTTCTGAGTTTTGCTGAAACAGTAATACTGTGTCCTTCCCATAAGGTCTGACTACTGAGCTGTACATACAGCAAATCCATCTAACCCCCTAAATCACTTCTTGTCATTTCCTGAAGGATTAAACAGTGTCTAGTGTGGATGTGACAAATTCTGCCCTGTCCACATTGCAGGTCACCTTACTAGGGATGTAATTCCCTCCACTTCCTCTGAGTTTGGGGTGTTTTGTCTCTCTAGGAAAGCTCTGAATGACATAATTCTGACAGTACCCACTCAGATTTTCAGTTCTCCCTTTCTGGGTTTTAGTCATGCATCTGGCTAAAACCAAGTCTTTACAAATGAGAGCAACTTGCCTGAACATCTAATGAAAACACTGTGCTTAGCTTTTGTGCTGAGCTGTAGTGAACCAATTGTTATTTTTTCTCAGGATCAAATTAAGATCTATACACTTCATTTTTTGGCATTAGGGTGTGTGTGACTCTGGTTTGAGGCAAATGAGCATCTGAGTAGCTGGAAAATAATGAGAGTTCACCTTACCATGAAAAGAACAGGCCAGCAGTTAGAAGTAAATGAGCTTAGTTTAAAAATTCTTACAGATTTTCTCAGGACCACCCTAGTCTCTTACAAAATGGTGAGCAGTAATTCCCATGGTTTTTCATGGAGCACTGGCCTTCCTTTCTAGTGGGAATAATATAACAAATCCAATTCAATCTATCATTTGTCCTCTGCTTTGGATAGAAAACTTTGAAAGTTAAATGGATGAAGGATCTAGAGGGCAAGTCCTGTGAGAAGCAACTGAGAGGGCTGGGGTTGTTTAGCCTGGAGGAAAGAAGGCTCAGGAGAGGCTTTATCAATCTCTGTAACTTCCTGAAAAGGAGGGTGGTGGTCATCCAATTTTATCAGGCAACAAATGATAGGATGAAAGGACATAGCCTTAAGATGTGGCTGGGGAGATTCATATTGGACCTCAGGAGGAATTTCTTCATGGGAGTAGTTGTTAAAGATTGGAAATGAACTGCCCAGGGAAGTGGTAGAGTCACCGTCCCTGGAGGTAATCAAGAAATGACTGTATGTGGCACTTAGTGCCATGGTCTAGTTGACAATGTGGTAATCAGTTAGAGGTTGGGCTTGGTGATTCCAGAGGTCCTTTCCTAGGCACTAAATGATGCTGTGATGTCCTTAGCAAATTATATGTCCATTTTTAAAGTTTATGTATAATGAAGTATGGTATCTTCTGATGGAGTTTCATGTCAGTTATGGCCACTTGCATCTAACACCAGGATATAACGACAGTCCCCTGTTTTTCTGTAAATGGCTCATTTAAGTGACTGGTTCTTGGTTGCTCATCTTTATCATACCTACTGTTTCCTACAAGGCATAAAAATATCTTACTAGATGTTTAGTTTTATTTTTGATTTTTTTTGGGGGGTGGGGGGTTTGAGGGGATGGAGAAGTGAGGGAGAAGGGAGATTGGCAGAGCAGCATCTAAGAAGTTTTGAACTCATAACTCTGAGTACCTGGCTCTCCTTAGTAAAAGAATAAAGAGGAGCAATGTTCCTTGAAGATGCAGCTGATTTATTTGCAATTTGCCTTTTTTCAATTTCATTTGTTGCAGATGCTTATTTTTTCCTAATAAATAATCTCCTACCCTATTCTTGATCTTCCCTGAAATCAATGGCTGCACCTTTGCAGTTTGCCTTAAAATTTAATTGTGGTAAAGAGATTCAGCAGTAAACACAGTCAGCTAGGATTCAAAGAGATTCAATACCTTGCAGGATGTAGCTAGTAACCTCTTCTTTTTATTTGGATCATGGGGCAAAACTCCAGTGCAATTCACTTGGATAGCAGTGCTCTTTATCTCTGTGGGACCCAGAAAACTCATGATGAGGTAGTGTTGCTACTCCTTTGGCACAAGTCTGTTTACTGAAGGCTGTTGGAGGCAAATTATTTCACTGTGGCAAATGGAAAGAAATGGCAGGGCTGTTGTGTAATGTGTGTGAAGGTAATGGGTGACCCAGGGGAGTAAGGGATAGCTCTTGAAGACAGGCTGATAGACCCCTGCATGAACAGTAATTAATACTGAATAACAAAGATCTTAGATCACTGGAGAGCAGTGTTAAAAAAGATACCCTCTTCCTCCACTGAGCTTTCCTGAGGGCAGCCCTTCTTTGGCTCCAGCTTTACGTCTGGAGATGCACTGCACACATAGTGCAGAAGGTAAGAGAAGCCTGTGCAGAAAATATCTTACTGGCAAAAGAACCTCACTAGAGTAGTCATTAGGATGTCTTCAGCATCCTCATCCGCATCAGATTTAGGTGTAATTAAGACAAGGCACCTGACCTAGTCTGGATTTAACTTAAATGAATTCAAGATTCAAAAAAATAAAAAGCTCCATCTCCCTGCTATTAAATTTCAAGTATAGGACATTTGAAAACACATTGTTTGTTATTCATATGGTGGTGCAGAGGGTTAGGATTTAGCCAAATTTTCAGTAGCTGGAGGCAAGTCTTAAATAACACTTACTTTCCTCCAGACTTTCTAGGGTAATACAATTACTGGGCAAAGACACTTTAAAGGAATATTGAATGTAGCCTTGTTAAATTACAATTGTTAGGGTTGGAAAGGATTTCTGGAGAACATTTGGTCCAATGACACTACCAAGGCAGGATCACCCTGAGCAGGTTACACAGGAACTTGTTCAGATGGATTTGAATGTCTCCAGAGGGAACTCCATAACCCCTGTGGGCAGCCCATTCCAGCCCTCTGCTACCCTCTGTGTAGGGTGGAACTTCTGTTTTTCTTTATGGCCACTGCTCCTTGTCCCGTTGCTGAAGAGAGCTGAAAGGAGCCTGGAACAATACTCTTGGCACCCACCTTTGAGATATTTACATGCATTAACAACTAAGGAATATAAAACTTCAATATTGCAGTCTCTTTTGATGTATATTGTGGATAATGAAGTAAAAGAATTCATACAGTTTTACTAGTGGAATTGGCATATATTTTCACAAATATGTCTTGATTTTTATTTTTTTCAGATTTCCTTTTAACAGAAGAAACATGTGATTTTAATGCCTTATTATTGCAACACTAGCAGCTCTTGTGGAATTCCAAGAATTGCCATATCAAGGCTCTAGCTTTGATTCTAGCCCATTGGGTTTAATCTGTAAAGACAGGACTCTTCGTTCCAAAATTGCTTGTTTTTCAGAGTTACTTCTGAGTGGAAATGGAATATCTCTACTACATCATAACCATGCAAGAAATAAAAGCTTTTTAGCTTGTGACAGAGAGCTGGAAGCTGATTGAGAAACTGTGCTTAATTTCTGTCACATACAGTGTTCTAGAAATTTTATCCGTAGCCTTCAAACCAAAGTAAAACTTTACTCCTTTTAGAAAAAGCAAAGGATTCCTGGTGGTAGCTGTAATCTTGAAACTTAGTCTGTTGTTACATTATTCCAGTGCGCAAGAACAAAACTATTTGAAAGTACAGTGAAGTGTTTGTGTAAAGATTAATAAGTGGCAAGCAAAATATCCCTTAGACTTTACAGTGACTGTGGAAGAAGCCTGTAGCAAAGGTCTAAAGTTCAGTCCTTAAATCTTTGAAGTCTAGAGTGTCCTGTTCAGGCCAGTGGTGTTGCTGCTGCAAAGAGCTTGTTTTAAACACCATTTTCTGCACCAGCTGAGTGTGTGCTCTCCCTCTTTGATTCTGGCAGTGGGCCAGCTGTCCCCCAGGGTTTGATCAATTCACTATGCAAGGGAAGGTTTAGTAATGGGGAGAATTGGCTTGCAAACTGGGGAGAATTGGCTTGCAAACTCTCGTGTTCCTCAGCATAAAGCATCCAAATGTGGAGTGAATTAACAGGGATACTGCTGTCAGGGTGCATGCCTTACTTACCATGTGGCTGATAAACATAATTTCTTTCGAGGCTTGTTTCCTGCCATTTTGAACCTGGCCAGCAATGCTCACATCTCCACCAATGCCACGTGTGGGGAGAAGGGACCGGAGATGTTCTGCAAACTGGTGGAGCACGTCCCTGGACGGCCCCTGCGCAATGCCCAGTGCCGCGTCTGTGATCGTCACAGTGCCAATCCCAAAGGCAAGCTTCACATGTTTTGGATTTTGTTCGTTTCATGAGTTCGTGTCCTTTTTTTTTAACCTTTCCCCTTGAATACAGAGTGTATTGGAGTAAAACATGTTTTAGTCTCTCTACTATGTGAGTGCAATTACCTTGGAGTAAAGGGCTGACAAAGTGTAAGCACCCTGTATCACCACTGAGCACTGCAAGAGCCAGTGACAACCTTTTTGAGGGCAGATTTCAGCTTTTAATTCTTTATGACAGGAAGAGATTGTGCTTTGTGTGAAACAAATGTGCTGGGTCAGAAAAATGAAGTGAGATTTATTTTCAAGAGATGTTCAATTATTTTGCTTTGAAACAGAGCAGCACCCAATTTCCAGTGCGATCGATGGTACCAATAACTGGTGGCAGAGTCCCAGCATTCAGAATGGAAGGCAATACCACTGGGTCACCATCACCTTGGATTTAAGGCAGGTGAGTAACATTTTTGTGAATATCATTAAATGGATGTAGGATACAAGACAGTACAAATTGATTACAGCTCTTCTGTGTTTAGATAAAACAAAAAAAGTTTTTAGTAAAAACTCTCATCCATGCTCTTTCTGTCTTGGTGACCAATTCCATCTGTACCAACTTCTTTGTCTTGGTAACTTTCCTCTGCCTCACACTTCTGTCTTTTCCCCAGCAGTCCTATGGTACTGTTTTTCTCCACCTTTTATTTCTTGAAAGTTACTTGAAATCTGTGTTTTCAAGGACTTACTTTTAGACAGAAGTGTTTTCAGGGTATTGGCCAAAGCACACATTTTATATGTGAGGATGTATCTGACTGATTCTGATCATCACCTTGTTGGAAGGAGCACTGGCAAAAAATGCTCTAACCCATATCTTCTAGGAAATTTTGCTATCTGGTGTTCTGCAGAGTTAGGGTTTAAAATCTGAAACAGTGGATTGTGACCCTGAGGACTCTTGAACTGTCTGGGCAGAAGTTGTTTCCTCTGTTTTGGCTACTCTGTATGGCCAAACATGGAGGGATTTATCATTCTTAGACAGGAGCATTCTAAACTGTACATGGCTTTTGCTAATTTATACGTTTGTCTGTTAGACATACAAGAATCAGAAGTCTCCTACCCTGCTCCAAGAAAAGACAAAATAATTAGTGAAGAAATGTGTTTTTCTTGGTGGCTTCTTGTTGTTTTGCTTTGAACAGATCTATGTGCTGGCCTACCTAAGTTGTTTTAAAATTATAGCTCAAAAATTCCTTATTAATATGGAGATGGCTCCAAACTCTGGAGGAAGCAGCTTTATTGCTCACTAACAAATGCATATTTGAGGTGGAGAATTGATAACAAATTTTTGCAGGATCTCTAGACCCTGCTTAAAAGTTATTTTAATCTTTAAAACAGAAGGTTTTAACTTTGATGTTTTCAAATAAAACATGGGTTAAGCAAGTGCCTGGTTTGCTCTTTAATTAGAAAGTGGAACTGTTGGGAAAATAATCACAGGGTGTCTTTTGCCAGTGACAGAAGGTTTGGATAGGATTTTTGTGTTGTTTAAAGAGTTAGATTTTTGTTTGGTTTGTAAATGGACAAACAGGAAGGAAAAATTAAGGAGGGGATGCCTTTATTTTTATCCCCCTAGAACAATTTCACTTTGGAAATAGACCAGCTGAGCTGCCCTCTGAATCATTTATTCATCAGTCTTAGTGCTGTTGATGCTTTAACATATACATATCTTTCCTCTCCTGACCCATGCTCAGTTTCACTAATTTGATTTGAAAAGTTTCCCCTAAGGGGCTTTTCTTCTCTGTTTTCCCTTGAGAGTTTGAGAGAGAGAAGGCATCTAGGGCTATGCAAACTGAATGTAAATTACTGCTCTGTGAGAAAGGATTTGGTTAATAGAGATTGCTTGAAGTCAGTGAGTTATTAGAGCTGACTTGGTGTGCTTACTTTAAACGAGTCAGCACAAGTGAAGAAAACACAAAAGAAAAGCATATGAAGGACCTTAGTGATTTTAGTAATTGTTTACTTCATACATTTGTTTCAGAATTACTTAAAACGGGACCTGTGAAAATAATCCTGAAAGTCAGTACTTGTGTTCAGTATAACTTCATCATTGGTACTTTATTTTTTTACATTTTAAGCTTTGTGCATTAAATCTGTCAAGTACCTTATTAAAGTAAACAAGTCCTTTACCTTTCCTTGCCAGAGTATATGTTCACACCTTTTTGTGATGTTAAAAATGACCCTGTGGTCATTATTTATGGGTTTTTTTGTGTCATTATCAGAAGCTCTAGGACTAAGAGGAATTGACTGTTTCTTTGCATTATTACCAATATACAGTTTAGAGATATAATCCAAGCAGTTGGGTTGGTAAGTGCTGAAGTAAATCCTTGGCTGGCAGATATGGGGAATATTCCAATAAGTTGAAGGGAATAGAGATTATTCGTTTAGCTAATGTTCTTCCTTGTTCTTAGTCTATTTAGTCTAAAACCAGCTGTGCTGCAGAGTAGTTTGATGGGATAAATTAAATCAGCATTGAAATTGCTGTTTTCATATTTCTTCTTTGGAAAATCTGTGCTATTTATAGCTAATATAGCATTTTATAAGGATAGTGAGTACTTATGTGATGATTTTCTAGCTCATATGCATCATGGCAACTAGGTAAATTTACTCTAGTGTGCCTTTCAGTCTTTCCAGGATCCACATGTATGCTAGTCTTTCCTTCCCACACCCTGTACTTCTCCTCGTCCTCCCCCTTTCCATTAAATGTATGGCAATGATCCAAAACTGGGGAGAGTAGTGTAGCAATGAGGTGTAGGTTTGATGTACAAGACACTAAGAATTGATTTATGACCTTGTGCTTCCTACACTGCTAGTTCTACAGAAACAAAATACACAGCAGTGGTTTTCTAGAAAAACAGAAATTCATTTTAGTGGTGTGATTGAGCCAGATGTAAAATATTACTCTGTGACAAAATTAAACAAAGACCATTTACCTCAGTTTTGTTACCAGGCTTCAGACTTCTGAAGGTATTTAAATGTACTCTGTATCCTTGGTGTAGCAGGAAGGCAGATGTTTGCATATCAAAAAGTTCTTGAATTGCAAAGCAAGACTAGGTCTTCTTAGAAGGCCTATAACAGTAAGTTTAGTTGAGAAAACAGCTCCACTTCAGATTAAGTCATAGCTCATGAATATTCTGTGAGTACTGGATTACCACTCAGAGGCTAATAAGAGCAATTTGTAGTTTCTGCTATTATAAAGTAAAACAATAATGTAAATATTATAGTATGATTTTTTTTTCCAGAGCTTGCATCTTGAAATCAATTGGCAAGACCAGGTTTCTGTAAAGATACATGGTTTGCTGATGTCAAAAAATGCTATTCTGTTGACTTTACAGGACTAATGCTAATTTGTTTTATGTGGCAAGCTTCCTTAAAAACCTTCTGTGGCTTTGTAAAACTGATGATGTAAGATTCAGGGTGTTAATTTGTACATACTTACAATAAAATTCTAAAGTAAAATGAATTTTTCCTTCTATTCCCAATTAATGTTTGTACATAATGAATCAAAGCCTTAAAGAAAAGAAATTAATGAGACTAGAAATTCTACTGGATTTAGTGTATTTTGCACTCTTAACATCACAATCATCAGAACAAAATGTTGCAAGCAATTGCTAGGCTTCACAGTGTCTGAGAGCATGACGCTGTCATTATCTCTTAAAATTTCTGTAAACAATATAAACTGATACACATCCCTTCATGTAATCTTCTACTCTTTGAGAATATTCAAGAATGATGCACTTGGTGTTGCTGGATGTGCGTTCAGGGGAACAAAGTTTTTAGAAAGTCTAATTAAACCAGAAATTTGTTTTTTTTGGCACTGCAGCTGTGAAAAAGGTTTTTTAGTGCAAGTTGATTTGGCTGATCTTAACAATAAGGGTTGAAATGACACTTTCAATCTATGGCTTGGGAGTTGCTAACTTGCTTTCACTTGCCCTTTTTACCCTTGTAGTTCAATAAGGAAATTAGTTCTGAGAAAGTTATGCAGTTGAATTGAAATACACAAATCATTAGCTCTTGCTCAGGTTTATCATTTGGCTGGTTGGTGGGCACTGAATGAATGTGGAAAGTGATAAGAAATTGCCTTTGGTGATGTTAAAACTTGTTGAACTTATAAAAGTCAAATTCTGTGAAAAAGTGCTCAAAGGAAAATCAGTTTGCATTACATAGACTTCTTGACCTATTATGGGTTGCAGAGGCTGTGGGACAGGAGGTCTGCAAAACCCCTACCTACAGGCATTCCTTAAAACATCTTCATCTGGGAACACTGTGGTCACGTTGGTCCCTTCCTCCAGCTTCATTCTCTCACTTGGAAACATAATCCCTGAGAATAAAGCTCTTCCTGGTAGGTTGTCTTGTGACTTCTCGAGTCTGAGAATGTTTTACAAAATCCTATATTTATTTATTTGACATGTACTCTTTCTGGGGCTGACAAATTTTCCTGAAGTTGTTGATATTCATTATCCTTTGAAGTTACCTGTGAAGTAAAAAAGCATACCTGTGAGCTATGTGTGTAAATGGAAGAGTTGAGAGGAGATTTAATTTATTGAATCGTGCATTGAATTTGTGCACAGTTGCTGTGAAAATGTTAATATTTAACAGGCTTTTCACTCCACTCCCCCTCACTAAGGAACCTGATATTTAAAATAAGTTTAACTTGCATGCTCTTGTGAATGCCTTTTAGTGCAGCAGTTAGTTTGTGATGAAGGATAGCTCATTGTTACTGGTTGGAACTGGATTTAAAACTAGCCACATCAGCTGCAGACTATAATGGGTCTTGAAAAATCTCAAAGTAATCAAAAGTAGATCATTTGTTGTTCATCCAACTGTGTAATAAGTAGGAACGCAGTATAGTTGATGACAGCAAGCAGAGAGAAAAAAAATAAATAAAGGACATATGAAAGTTTTTGAAGGAGATTTTTTTACCAGGGTATTTGAAAAAGATTTGGGTTTCAGTCTTGCATCTTTTATGCATTTGAGAAAGATTACTGACTTCAAAGGAACATGGAAGTGCATAGCTGTTTCTAAGCCCAGTCAATGAAACTTCTCTAGTTTTAGTAGTTTTGTGAAGTTCTCATCTGTGATGGAGAAAATACCCATACAAGCAACTCCTGTCACATACAAGTACCTTCAGGTTTTGGGTACTGAAATGATGAAACACCAGATTCTGCTTGGCCATAACTGAGTGCAAAACTCAATACCACTAACTGAATTAATGAAATCCAGGTTGTGTGTAGGGAATATAGTTGTTTGGCTTGAAATCTGCCCAAATGATGTACTTTGTTCCTTTAAAATCACATATTTTGGCTTTTATTTTTCAGTTGGAGATTGTTGGCATGATGTAGGTTTTATTTAGAAGGTGCTCTTTTCTTCATGGAATACGGATCATAATTCTTGATATTCATTTAACTTGGATCAAATTTTAAGATTATGCAAACAACAGAGGATTCACAGACCCTAGAGAAATTTTATTTCTAAGGCTGACTAAAGAGTGAGCTGGCTTCTCCTTTTGCCTGCATCTGTTTGCATTGCTGAAAGCTCACAGTAAAATCCTCATTTTCTGTAAATTTTCATTTTTATTGGAACAACTGGGAATGTTCTGTTTGTATCTGACTGATGTTTAACAGGATAAAACTGGCATGCCTGTAAAGAAAGTCAAACCTCGTGAATATTGCAGTTTGTTATGACTGATGCTAATTAAAAAAAAATAAGATTGTCTTAATTTTTAAAAGATAAATGTAGTAAATCATTTGAAGATAAGTATCACAATTTTTTTTCCTTCTCATGTGTGGAAGGTCTCCTAATCAAAGCTTTGTTCACTTAAATAATATTTTGCTTCAAAAGTAGTTTCCTGAGTTGCATACACAATGCAGTTAGTATTTACTTTTGTGAGTTTATTTCCCCATTTGGCAAAATCAAAACCTGCTTTCATGTGGCAAGTATTGTTCTTGCTCTGGCTTTAATCTGTATTGCAAAAAAAAAAAAAACAAAACAAAGTCCTAAAAATTTAAATTGATAGTGTATGAAAGAACTGATTGCAGCCAGATTGGAGCTCAACACAGTATTAATACTGCACATGCAGACAGGAATTATGATGATAATAGCAGCAGACCAGGTAGTATGCTCAAGTGGAAATACATTTCTCTGAGATGGGTGAAAAATACAGAGCTTTTCTTTCATCTAAATGTGGCTTGCTACTCCAGTGAATATGAAACGCTAAACTCCTATACAGAAGTCTTATGAATTTGCAAATGCAGCCCTTTTGAGTGAGTGAGATGATGTAGCAGGTACTGAGTAAGGAAGAACATGGTGACTTTGCAGTAAATGCACTTCAGTGTTCATGTCTGCTGCTGCAGAGAGTTGGGCTGGCACAGGTTATCTGGCTGCCATGACAAGGTGATTTAAAAGGTGATATGAACTTAATTACTGCCCTGCCTACATATAGAAGTGCTGAACAGTCCTGTTGTGCACATGGGGGATTTCACTTTGTGTTGTCAGAAAAATAGTCAAGATAGCTGCATGACTCATATACATCTTAATGTTACTTAAGAGCATTAGCTATTTTAACATGCTTATTTTTGTCACATTCAGCTTATTTGTCTGTGTATTTTTAGCAGTGTCTGTAAGTAGTATTCTACTGAAATAACTTCAACACAGGATGAAATTGTAAGGCAAAGAGATTTTTAACATAGAGTATAAAAAGTTTAACAGAAATGCTGTTACGGAGAAGATTGCACTTGCTGCTAAATTGTAAGCCAAAGAGATTTTTGGGCTACATCTATAAAACAACCCACAAAATCAACCAACAAAGCACAAAAAAACAGACAAGAAAACCCAACCAAACCCAGTTTTTTGAAGCCCTCAGTGGTTCAGAAGATCTAAACATTTCCCACAGATTGTTATACCCAACTAAGCCTGAAATGTGCAGCATAGATTTCAGCTATTACATCAACACAGACTGATGCCCTGGACACAATTAGGCAACCTCTTGTCAAAGTGTTGTGCAAAAAATTTATCCAGAGGTACTGTATCAAATTGTACACTCTCCCCAGGCAACTCGTATGCTACTTTTAAAATTTAAATTTACTACCCCATTGGCTTCTGGTGGTGTTTTACAGTACAATGAAGTATTAAAATTTTCTTCTTGCATTTTTTTCAGGTCTTTCAAGTTGCATATGTCATCATCAAAGCTGCTAATGCTCCACGACCTGGAAACTGGATTTTGGAACGTTCCATAGATGGCACAGAATTCAGACCCTGGCAGTACTATGCAATTAGTGATACCGAATGTTTAACTCGTTACAATATTACACCAAGAATTGGGCCTCCAACTTACAAGAGAGATGATGAAGTGATCTGCACCTCCTATTATTCCAGACTAGTTCCCCTGGAACATGGAGAGGTATCTTTGTTTTTGTAGTGGCAGTCTGTGATTAAGAACATGGAGTGATAGCAATTTGAAAACATTTGAATTGCAGTCACAGGGTTCATTGCCCTCAGCACTACCAGATCATGTTATTCCTCTTTAATAACATTATCTTTACATCATGTTCTAGTATAGCAAACTTCTAAATGTTGGGATGAAATGTCTTTGGCTCTATGTGTTCCCTTTACTAAACTCTTTGTTCTCTCCTTCCATATAATTTGATGGTAGCAATTAGCTGTGAATTATTAGTTCCTTTATCCTGAAAAACTAGAACAGAGGCTCTGTGTTCTGCCAGTTTTTTCATTTAGTAGAGTGAACTCCTGTGTTAGGAACACCTGGTTGTGTGAGATAAAGCTGTTAACACTGTTGAAGTGCTCGGCACAGCTGGAACTCCTAAACAAGCCTTGGCATTGTTTCAAGGATGTAGCATAATTAAAAGGGCTATGAGTTGTTCAGTCTTGCTGTTGATTGTTCTTTCTTTTCTTTCTTTTAAAAAACTCTATTCACGGTACTTGTGTAATTTATTATGAAGAGGCAGGCACATAATGAAATTATACATTAAAACCAGTGGTTATTCCATCGTGAATGCTATAATGTATGACTGTGATAATAAGTGTGGTGTTATCCTGTGGAGAATGCCAGTAACTCCTAGCTTCATAGAAATCAATGTTTTTATTTCTTAGTTTAAAAAATTGGACTGTATACAGGCATTCACGTAAAATTAAAACTAACAGCAAGAAAAAAACAGTGAAATTCAGTAAAGTCACACTTACTTTAATAAAATGTTTATTGCAGTGTTGTAAGCATATGATCAACAGATAATCAACATAGAACCAACAGATCAGATGGAACAAAGAAACCTAAACCTATCTCTCCACACAATTAACCAAAAAACCCTTAGGCTGAATGTATAGGAAAAATGCTGCTTGTAAATGTACATTTAGTAGGGCCATACAGCTCCTGTTCCAGGGATACCAGACATTCAATTTAGTGACTTTTCTCATTCTTTTTTCCTCATGGTCCACATAATTAATTGGGCTACACTATCTAAAACACTGCTTTTTTCTGAATGTGATAAAGGAGAAACAACACAAAAAATGGCAGAATTAAATTTCTGTCTGCTGTGGAGAATCACATAATCTTTTAGGTTGGAAAAGACTTTTCAGGTCATTGAGTCTTACTAACTGTTAGTCTTACTAATAAGGACTACGGTTATAGAGTCCTACTAGATGAGTTCAGCACTGCCAGCTTCACCGCTAAACCATGTTCTTACAGACACATCTACATCTCCCTCTAGGGATGGTGACTCCATCTTCCTGGGCAGCCTTCTCCAATGCTTGACAATCCTTTCTATACAGAAAGCTTTCCTAGTTTTCCATCTAAAACTCCCTTGGCACAATCTGGGGCTATTTCCTCTTGTTCTATCAGTTGATGCCTGAGAGAAGAGGCTGACCTTCATCTGGCTACAGCATCCGGTCAGGTTAGGGAGTGATAAGGTCATTCCTGAGCCTCCTTTTATCCAGGCTGAGCAACACCAGCTCCTCACAGGGCTTGGGCTCCAGACCTTTCCCCAGCTCCACTGACCTCTGGACACATTCCAGCACCTCAATGTCTTTTTTGTGAGGGACCCAAAACTGGTGTGGCCTCACCATGCTGAGTACAGGGGACCACCAGTGCTCTGGTCCTGCTGGTCACAGTAATGCTGATCCCAGCCAGGATGCCATTGGCCTTCTTGGATACCAGCTAAATCTGGGCACAGCTGGCTCAGGTTCAGCTGCTGTCAACCAGCATCCCCAAGGATCTTTTCTGCTGGGCAGCTTTCCAGCCACTCTGTCCCCAGCCTGTAGCACTGCCTGGAGCTGTTGTGACCCAAGGGCAGGACTCAGCACTTGACCTTGTTGAACTTCATCCAGTTGGCCTCAGCCCAGCTATCCAGCCAGTCCAGATCCCTCTGGGGAGCCTTCCTGCCCTCCAGCAGATAAATACACATGCATAAAAGCTGTCATTGACAAAGGACGGGCTGCTCCTTTGTTACTGGATTGTCTGTCAGACAGGAATACTGCCTGCATGGAATATCTCACTGAATCTTAGAACTCTATGGAAAATATATGTATTTAGAGATTTGTAAGTTGTTCTGGCCTATCTATTGAACTTAAGAATGGCCCTGCAAACCAGCTGATCTCTGTAAATGCCTGCCTTCTGTCCAGCATATTTTAGCATCTCAGTTCTCAGCCATCAGCTTAGAGTGTCTTGATGTGAAATAACTGTTAGGGTAAAAAGACTACACATCTAAATATGGATGTCATTAGTAACATTTTTTTTTGCCAGATCTGATGTTTGCCAGTTTGGCTGCTAGATTTTTCTCAGGTTTCATGAGATATAGCTGCTCAACTGTAAGTTCTGTTTGCCTGATTTATACTGCTTGAAGATCTGATTCCAGCAATTTACATAATCAGTTTAGGACTCATGATGAATTGCAAGGCTTAAGCTGCAGTTGCTAGAAAATGGTCTTGAGTTAGGACAAGTGAGACAGAAATACATAATATAGAAATATCAGGGTGTAAAAGCTTGAGATATACACACAGATTGAGTATGTGGACCAGATTATACTTTGTAATAAGGTTTTACTATTTGCAGAGAACAAATCTGTAAGGACAAAATTGAGTTTATGGCCAGAGTTACATATTCCATCTCAATGAGAGAGGAAGGAAGACTGCAGGACCTATGCAATCACCTTGATGCTGCTGCTTGGTTTTTCTCCTTATTTTATCTCCACAAAAGCCCAGTAGATTTGGGACTATGATGAGCTGATAATGGTGGTTTCAGAACGGGTGTGGGTCAGGCAGCAGGAATTTTACCTGCATGTAGACAATGGGGAAATAAAAAGAACTCCAGGCAGTTTAACATGTCACCGTTCTTGTTGATTTGTTAGGAAGCAAGAAAAGTTCTGTGCTTTAGATTCTAAGACTAGTGTTTGTTGTGGTAAATGAATCATCATTATGTTTGTAACTAAGCCAGCCTTTCTTTCCAGATTCACACATCACTGATCAATGGCAGGCCTAGTGCTGATGATCCCTCACAAAAGCTGTTGGAATTTACTTCTGCTCGATACATTCGCCTGCGACTGCAGCGTATCAGAACTCTGAATGCTGACCTCATGACTCTCAGCCATAATGATCCTAAGGAACTAGACCCCATTGTTACCAGGAGGGTAAGATGATTGTTCATAAATGGTATTCAGTACAGCTTGATGGGAGAGTCTATTCTGACCTATTTGAGAAGAAGTACTTGATCCTTGTCATCTAGAGTGGCTTTGACAGGTTGTTAAATACTTCTTGTCTTGCCTTTGACACCATTAAGAACAGTATCTTGTCATAAACAGCTTTTAGAAAAAGCTTTTCAAGATGGTTTTTATTTGCTTTTTAATTTTTTTTTTGGTGTAAATGATTTGTACTAGGAGCAGTGTTTATAATGCTTTACCATGAAGATGCAAAATAAGGTTTGGCTGATGGAGATGCCACTTGAGGTTGCTGTTGATACCACTGCAGTACTTTTTGCTTTTTGTGGTGTATCATGGATTTCAGGACCCAGTGCTGTGGTTCATAATCATAATTATTTGAAAACATTGCTATTGTGAATTTTCATGTCTTATAAGAATTTCCTTCATTTTTAGAGACTGTTATAATAAATTGTTTTAGAGCCCGTAACTTAATGTAAAATGTTTGTATAGAATTCCAAGAGTATTAGCTGATTTACAGATTTGATACTAAAACCGAGCCCCAGGCACTTAGGCTGACTTTTTCAGGTTTTCACATAAATTCAATATTGGAAGTCTAAACAGTTCTCCAGGATTTCCGCTTTGTATCTTGCAATTTTGACCATCTTAATTTGCCCATGACTCACAGGTTTACACTTCAGAGGCCTTAAGTTTTTCTGTGAAAGTAGACTTTATGATGAGAACAGGAGAACATAAGAAGTATTTCCTCCTTCCCTTCCTTTGTAGCCCTTTTTATTCTGAAAAACATTTGCAGGTAACTCTTCCTTGTGCAGCAATAGGATTCTTGTGACTTGTGACTTCTCTGATACAGGCAATCCTTGTGATGTTTGGATAGCTGAGTACAGAAGGGAGCAAGGAACTTGGATTTGGTCAGGGATTGGTGGGTGCTTTCAAGGTGTCCATTCAACTGCGGCATTTCAAAGTGTAAAATCTGGATGGTTTGCATTTTCTGTCAATGGGAATTGTTATCATGGAGGCTGCAAGAGCAGAATATTGGACAGCTGCTCCATTTGTGACTTGCTGACAATAGGGAAATGCACAGCCTGAGAGGTGAGATGTTCCCACAGTGCAGGCTGGTTGATATTTATATCTATCGGTAGTATTGGCATATCAAGACATACACCCCAAAAATAAAAGTTTGGCATGGAAGCATACAAACATACATCTGGGAAACAAGAATTTGGAGGACAAGCATTGCCACTGGTTTTGTAACATACACAGTTGTGCAATCCAGGGCTTCGTACTTTTCCACCTAGTACTGCTTTGTGCAGTTCTGCATGAAAAACTACACATACTGGACAGGGTTCCCAAATCCTGATGTCTTATCTTGAGTCTCACTTTGTTGTGCAACCAGCTATAACAAAGATAACTACTTCCAGCTTTCTGGATGCTGTTTTTATTGGTTTTGAAGATGGTTGTTGATACCAGTTATGTTTAGTTTCCTGTACATCGTCTCGAAAAATGGCTAATTCAGATTCTGAGTGTTCAGCAGCACCTTTATTTCTGTGTTCTTTGTATTTATTTCTGTCCGTAGCATTTGATTATCACTTGTCTCTCATTCAACTCCAAGCTGCATACAGCTGCTGTGAGCCCTACACTGGCAGAAAATAAGACAAAGGACATGATTAAATTCTGCTTTTGCCCCCTTTCTTTTTCAGCCTGAACCTCCTTCTTTGTAGTTTAGGATTTATTGTTCATAATAAGTCCCTGAATGATTTTTGTAGTTAAAGCCCATAACATTAAAAATCCTCCCAAAACAGTGAACATAAGAAACTTAAGACAATAAAAAAATAAATGTGAAATCAAAGAAGGTAGTTTGCTGCAACTCCAAGAGCCTTCAAAGAAATAACAGTCCAGAAGTCAGCATGTCTGACCACCCAGGGCTACCTCTCTTCCTGAACCAGCTGACATTAGGGTTGCTAGGTCTGAGAGCATTGAACTCTTCCCTTAGAAGTATCCTCAGAAAGCATTTCTTTTTCATTCCTCTGTAGTACATACTTCCCAGGATACAAACAGGCCAACCATGTTGATACTGCAGCTGTAACTGAGCCCAGATGGTCATTTCCTGCCTCTTCTTTGCCTTGAAAATTAAATCCTTTCCTTATGTATGTTGTTTTTGCTCACCACCTGGCAATATTAACGGATAGTATTCTGCTGTATCTGCAATTTTTAAACTAAAGTGTTTGGATAGAATATTTCACTGGCTACACAGTGACCAGCAAAGAGCTGGTCTGGAAATGAATGTGCAAAGTGGTTTTAAGGGAGGGAGAGTTGCCATCTTAAGGAAGCATAGTCTTAGTCCCCAGTCTGATTCTAAAACATGGTAATTTTTTATGCATTATGGCTTCCTGTAAAGTAAAAAAAAAGATTTTTTTTTTTGCAAGTACATTTTGGATGAAGTCACATTTGGTGGTCTTTCTCAAAGCTAAGGAATTTTACATACATACTTAAAAGTTAGAAATCAGTTAGTGTTTCATACCAATAGGGAAAAACATAAAAAACATAAAAAACTGCAAAATTTGAAGGTTTCCCCAAATGGCAAATATTTTCAAGTATTTCTTTTATTTTTTGCGACACATAGTAATTGACTGCTGGCATTTTATTTTGCAGAGTAGGGGAGGGAAATGTAAATAAAAGTAAATGTCTTTTATTCATACCTTTCTCACCTTTGATTTTTTTGTAGTACTACTATTCAATAAAGGACATCTCTGTTGGTGGCATGTGTATTTGTTATGGCCATGCTCGAAGCTGCCCTTTGGATGAAATCACAAAGGTATTCTTTAATCTCGTTATTTTTGCAAAACAAGTTTTCCAGTTAAAAAAAATCCAGAGGAGAATGAGAAAGAGGAAGCTAAATAATTTGCATGTGCCATCCGTTGTATGATGCATACAAATCTTTTGCTATATTTTTCTTAAGAGCAGGCATATCTAGATTTTCTAGAAGCAAACTCTTCTTCTTTGGCATTGAATTTAAACAATTCAAGGTGCACAAGGCATAGTCTGTCTCTCAGCACAGATTTGCCCCTCCTGTTCTGGAAAGGCTATTCCCTAGTAGTTGTACCATGGTGGAGCAGTTCAGTGCTACTTGTAGGGTATTTATGGGTCATGCCATTTTTGGAAGTAAAATTGATACTGGGCAGTATCAATTTTGGCAAAACTGAATAAATTATCCATTTAAAAATATTCCAAGCAAGTGGATTTTTTTTATTCTTAGAAACTGCAGTGCCAGTGTGAGCACAACACATGTGGAGAGAGCTGTAACAAGTGCTGTCCAGGCTACCACCAGAAACCATGGAGACCAGGAACCCTTTCTGCTGGAAACAAATGTGAGAGTAAGTGTGCACAGGAATTTAGATAGTTTCATTGCTATTCTTACTATTCTCTTGTTTGAGGTTGCTTTCACACAGATCTGTATTAATTCCCCAGAAAAATCCACAAACTATTAACTGTGTTCATGGGATTGCTCAAAGGTAGAGAACCTGCTTCTAATCATAAATGCTCAGATAGTTTTCAATAATCTGTTCAGTGTGACTCCTTGGCTAGTGGAGTTGTAATGTATTATAGCTTCCAGAGTCTCTTTTTCAAAGGGACTTGGGAATTTATTGTGCACCTGTAGAAACTAGCAGATTTGCATCAATCATTTTGTTAGCTACTTGAAATGCAAATTTCATCAATTGATCATAAATTTTGTCAGATGAAGAACTTTGTTCTGGTAACAAATATTTTGAAAGAATCTCCTTATTGGCCAATTACAGTTCAGTTTGTCTGACAGATTGACTTAGGCTGTGCCAGTATAGCTGAATGTGTAGGGCTAGCTGGTGCATTTTCTCACTTCACATTGCTAATGCATAGCACAAGCTGCAGATGATTAAGAACCTATTGGATAAAATTTGAAGTTCTGGATGGAAAAAAAGTCTTTTTAATTGAAGTCTTTTCACAAGTCATAATGTCACTCTTCAAAATAAATGAAATTTATCCTTATGTACTTTTTTGTTGACCTCTCAGATTTTGTGTATAATACAAATAAGGGAAGAATTAGGAAGGTTTTCATCTATAATGCAGAGGACAGAAGAAGGAACATTATTGCTAATTGCACACATCACTGTTGTCAATAGTGCTGACAAGATTGTGTTAGTAGGATACAGAATACTGCTAAAAAACAGTGTGGTTAAAATTATAACAGTGGTTTTGAAATTTGCTTACTTGCTAAGAAATACATTGCATTAAATCTGATGAAGCACATGGCATGGTTAAAGGGGAAAAACACATTTTTGAAGTTATTTGATAGGCTCTTCTACTTACATTTTCAACTTTGAAAAATGCCAGTATTCTAGGAAATATTGCACAGTGTGAATAAGAAAAAAAATGATTTCTTTTGCATTTCTTCTCAGAATGTAACTGTCATAACAAAGCAGAAGATTGTTATTACAACCAGAGTATTGCAGATCAGAAAAGGAGTATGGATATTCATGGCCAGTATATAGGAGGTGGTGTGTGTTTAAACTGTACTCAACATACTACTGGGATCAACTGTGAAGTGTGTGCTGATGGATATTTTAGACCACACAAAGTAAGATTTAGAAAATACCATTCTAATGTTTTTTGAACATGGTATCATGCCTATTTCAGCTGATTGATTCATATATTGTTTTTTTATCAGTTGCAGATAGCTAAGAACTATAGATGTGGGGTTTTTTTTGTAAATGACATAACGCCAAAATTTTCAGAAAAAAACAAAATGCTTGTCCAGTTGTATGGGAGGTCAGGTCAAGTTCCGGGAGAAGAAAATTATAAGTGAAGATGACACTTGATATCCTAGTATGGAAATGTATATGTTCCGATAGGAAAGACATTTTTCCTGTTGGGAAAGCTCTAAAAAAGTCCAGAGTAGTTAAGTTTCACTGTCTTCAAAAGTGTCAAAATTGTGTAGCATCCTGTATCAGCCCATTTCAACCAGTGTTAAAAAGGACCTGGTTCATAGATCAGAATCTTTGGTTCATGAGATGTTGCAACAAATGCTCTTCTTGATTTGATTATTGCAGAACTTGTGCTCACTGAGTGTACTTTCCCATGTCACTCTTTGGAAAAAGAGCATAAACTCTACAAGACATTTGTTAAAATGTGGCTGACAGAGTTAAACATATGAACTTATGCAACTTAACATTGCATGTAACTGCAGTGTTAGAGGTCTCTGTATAATGAGACATTCTGAACTAAATTTCTACTGCATGTGGTCTTGCTTTGGAATATTTTGAATATTTTGAAAAACCCATACTTTAAAAATCTGGCGTAAATTGGTGCAGAGAGCAAGGGTGAGTCCATAGGAGTATAGCTAGACATATGAGCAGGTATAGCTCATCCAAAGAAGTAAATTGGAGTCAGAGATTTTCTTGGAGTTGCTGTAAGAAGCCTTGAATAAAGATCTTTGATCAAATCATAGCCATTAAATGTGTATCTAGAGGACATTACTGATTTGCTTTACAGCTGAAACACCTCAAAGGACAATTTTCCCTGAGAAAAAACGAAGTCTTGCCATATGATTTGCACTGCCTTATATTTCAAAGATGTATAGATCATGAAGTCAGAATGAGTCTTTATTAATAAATAAGCTGTCCTTCCATTGAACACATAGCCAAGGATTTCTTTAATTTCCTTCCTCTTTGAACCTGGATATCTTTACAAAAAAGCTTTCACTCTTGTCTTAAACATTTCCATATCTTTTGGCAAACCTTCACAGTAGTTAATTGCTGTTACTTTAAAAAAATGTCTATTTATGTTGAATGTGTTACACTTCAGCTTCCAGCCATTAGCAGTTACTATATCTTTGTGCTATTGAAGATCAACTTGTGTTCCCACATTCAAGCTTTCTCTAGACTGCAAACCCCTGATCCTTCTGCTTGCTAAAGTTAGACTAGTCCCTTTATCTGTTGCCCCATATTCTTTTCCCAGTCTTTATTAGTTTTAGTTTTGGTGAATGAGGACAGGAAACAGATGTAACTTTACTTTTCCCAGTTAATTACTTGAGAATTTGCCGGAGTACTTTTATTTTATAGGTTTCTCCCTATGAGGATCACCCCTGCTATCCCTGTGACTGTGACCCATTTGGCTCTCTGAGTTCAGTCTGTGTTAAAGATGAGCACCATTCTGACTCTCAGCATGGTAAGGAAGCAGGAAGCGCCTTTTCCTTAAACTTCAAGTCTGGCTGTAGGTCTTTGAAGTTTGAGGGTACATTATCTACCTATGAAAGGCTGCCTTTTAGCTACCACTTCAAAATACTGGGAAATGTTTGGGAAGGTGAGGGTGAGGCATTACGTAGTTTTATGATTTGAAGGTATGTCAGGATCCTGAACATGTTCTCCTGTGGTTATTGTGGTCTCCTACTGTGCAAAACAATGTGAAGTGTTGAGATCCAACCCTGTTTGTGAATGCTGTTGCAGTTGTCGCAAAATTAATTTTGTTGCAGTTTCTGTGCATTTGATTCTTTAAATATGAGAAATGGACGGTGAGATTGACCTTGTGCCAAGTATCTGCAGAATATGACATGAGTATAATAAAAAAGGAATGCTAAATTATTTGTACCCTCTGAGACATCTTGAATCCAGCCTCTTACCTGCTCTGATTTTTTTTTCTCTACTTTTGTTCTTCAAGGGACTTGGCCAGGCCAGTGTCATTGCAGGGAAGGTTTTGCAGGAGAAAAATGTGATCGTTGTGCATTTGGGTATCAGGGCTACCCAAACTGCCTGCGATGTAACTGCAGCCTGGTTGGTAGCATTAATGAAGATCCATGCACAGAACCATGTCTTTGCAAAGTGAGTACTGATCTGCTGTTTTTGTTCAACATGGAATCTGTGGTTTATTAACTCCTTTTTAATAGTGAAATTTCATTAACTGGAAAAATCACTTCCTTTATAAGAAGTAACCAGGTGTACACCTGACAGCCTAGAACTTCAAACTACTAATTATTCTTTATACTGAAAATTATAGTAATTTATGTTGAGTAGTTCCGTATGTTGCTAATGCAACATTTTCTATAATAATGAGCCAGACTGACATTAAAATGAAATAAAACCTGTACATGTGTGAGGCAGGCACAGAGAGTGAATATGCCTTGCTGGGTTTGGTTTTAGGAATGAACTGATACTTCTCTTCAAAATCACTTGCTTGTAAACAAATGTTGTGTTTAAAACATCTGCTTTGTGTGAAGAAACAGCAGGCATTTGGAAATAACTATTGGAACACTTGCACTAGTCATATGTATGAAATATGATTTAATGATTCAATTACAAAATATAAACCATAAAAATGTTTAAAAAGAGAGCAGTTTTGCAGCATTTTATTTTTTGGTAAATATCCAAACCTCTTAAAATTTCTTGCAGCTGTAGATTCCACTGAATTTTATTGCAAAACTGTGTTAATATTTAAAGAAGTTACTTAATTTTCTGAACCAAATGTTTGAGTAGTTTATGCATTTGTTGCCAAATATGATAGTGAGCAGGAGCCAAAAATACCATGGTTTGTTTGACAATTCTTCTGAAAAATTATTTCTTTTGCATAATTTATCTGATCCAAAAAAAATCAAACGTATATAAATAACAAGACTCTGGAAAAATGAAATGGCTCCAATCGCCAATTTAAGTATGAAAAAGGAGGTAAGTGTGTGGTTTTGAGCTAGGGTAACATTGTATTGGTCAATGCAGATAGCTGGTGAAAATTTTGGTATAAACTGGACTAGAAACTGCCCCTTTTCAGTGCTGTTATGGAATTTTTGAGCCAGATCACAAAGAGTGTCACCAGCCAGCAGACCACCAACGGAGATGAAAAGAAAAGTTGTGTGCTCCAAATATCAAATGAAGGAGACAGTATTTCTAAGTCTTTTTAGATTCTGTGAACATGGTAGAAAAAGGTATTTTTTTTATATGGTGCATTTTGTGATATTTGATCTTTCCTGAAATACAGCTCTCGAGGTCTAGTCATTGGGTAAGATTTTTATTTTTCATTAAGAAAGAAAAAATTTCTGTCTAATAATGTTAGATATTAAGAAATGCGTGATCCAAATCCATCCTGAAGACTGAGAAATAAAAAAGCTGAAAAGAGCATACAAATACTATTTCTATAAAAATCCAAGATTTTAAGGTCTCATTATCTCAGAGGACAAACACTCTGCCTGAGATTTTTCCCAAGTTTGCATATGAACACGTAACCTGGCTGTCTAGAGAGGTCTTATGTAAACTTGACATGCCAAACACTGTTCTAGAAGAAAAGACAGTTGGAAGTCTCAAATTTCTCTCTGGTAAGCCTAAAATTTGCTCCATAGGAACAGATCTGATGTAAGTCTGCAGTCTGGAGTGATTCTTGTGACTGAAGTGAAGGTACCCTGGTAACTGCTACTGAAAGTAGAATTTGGTCCACAGACTTTTGCATTTCACATGGCAATGCAGAGCTTGTGTAGGCCTCCTCAAAACAGTAAGAGAGCTGTGCTTTACATGGATGCCTTGAAGTCTTAGTGTCCTAAACATACATATCAGGGAGCTTTGTGAGGTGTACTGTAAAGTTCTTTTTGCCTTTGTAATGGAATTTTCCCATTACTGAAAACAAAGGCTGAGATTGGAGAGTGGTGTATGTCCAGGTCTTGTCCTGATAGGAATCTAGGACATTATCAGAATCCCTGGCAGTAGGAAATGTTCTGTGTCTTAGTGTGTGGGAGTGCCCACGGAGATCTGCTATTTACACAGCCTTGTGGGTATTTGTCAATTATTTTCTCTGCTAGTTTGTTTGTCAGCAGCAATTGTCTAAACTTTTTTAAAGAAATAGCCACATATTTGCTGCACAAATTTTTTATGACAAAAAAAATATTGGGTGCACCATTTTGGATTTCTTTCTCCCTGTAAATTCTGCATTGGAAGAGGTTTGTAGCTGTATGCTCTGAACTACCCAATTTATGTGGCAGAAGACCAATGAAAGGAGCTAAAGGAGTGGAGACCTCTACTTCTGGAGCAGGAGTTTCTGGACCTTAGCCAGAGCATATTGGGTGGAAAAGTTGCCAGCTTGTATAGTGTGTTCTTCCTGGAAGACATGCCAGCAGTAGTAGGCATCACACCATAAATACTAAGAGATGGCTTAGAAATTGTTGTCTTGAAGCTGGCTGTAGTGGCTCCAAAAGCCTGACCTTTAAGGTGAACTTTCTGGATTCTCTCTGGTGAGATATCTGAAAAGTAATCCATTTGGATTCAGAAAACATGAGGTTTTTCATCCAGGGCAATCTACAAAGTCAAGCTACAAGAGAAGTAGACTGGCAAGCTGGCAGAAGCTTTTCAAACCCTGCCTCTGTGTTGAAATTTTACTACAATAGAACCCTTGCTGGGGCTTGTTTAGATTTTGTTGAACTGGCAAATTCTGATGAATTTTTCCAATCAGTTTCAGTGTTAAGCTCTGAGTCTTATTCAATAATCCTGCTGTGCTGAAATATGTTTTCTTTTATAACCTTCTGAATGCTGTTATACCTAAATCCCACCTAATCCACGGTATTTGTTACCATAATTATGCTGATGTGAACCAAATGTTATATGCCTTTGACAGGAAAATGTAGAAGGTGAAAACTGTGATCTCTGTAAACCAGGATTCTACAACTTGCAAGAAAGAAATCCTCAGGGCTGCACAGAGTGTTTTTGCTTTGGTGTTTCTGATGTCTGTGACAGTCTTACATGGCCCATCAGTCAGGTATTTATACATTATGTCCATGACCTAATATTCTTTCCTCAGGCAGCTGCAAAATGTGCTATCTTCTCTTTGGCACGTGTCCAAGTTAACTGCAAATTCTGGTATGTGTCTCCTTACAAAGAAATGGATTTTCAGTATCATTGGGCAGCTCTGAGGTAGTCAGCAAGTCATCCCATTCAGGCTTTGGCCCCGCTGGCTTGCAGTAATGTCAGAAGAATTGGGTAGTGAAGGCTGAAATAATGCACTGGAAAAATGAATTTTTTTCTGACTGCTGAAGTTTTTTTTCATGCTGAAGAGATAAACCCAAACCTGTTTCCTTGCTATCACACTTATTGAGCAAGGTTATTGGACTTCTGGCAATATGGCCAATACTCTTTCTTAGCAAACAGTGTTTATAAATATCATTGTCCTCTGATCAGACAATTTCTGAGTTATGGTGCTTTGGAGCCACTCTTTTCCCACCAAATTCCTTATGTATCTTCATAGAGCCTGCCACACTTTTGGGTCTCCTGTTTTGTGTGCAACAAAAAGGGAGGAAAAACATATCAAACTGACTGAAATTCTAAGATGATTGAGTAAAACTCTCTGTGAGAAGAAAAAAGTTCTCTCATCTTGGGACTGTAGTTTTTGCTTTCCTCCAGCTCAGCGCTATCTATAAATGGGGATGATTTGCCTTGAAGCCTTTAAAATTCTGTGTCTCTGTCTCAGGGAGCTGCACAGGTATAATGTTAATTTTGTTGGAATGATGAAAATAACACTCATATTTTTGTTCCTGTCAAATAGAGAGGTGGAGACCATCCTAGTCTAAAGTGGCCCATTTGCGTATATTGGGTGTCAGATTTGGCTAACGAAGGAGTTGGCTTGGCTAATCAATCAGGTTGAATTAATATCTAGGAAGAAGTGAATGCTTTCTCAGTGACACAACTGCCTGACTTCCATTAATATTACTACTCTTGTAGATTTCAGACATGACTGGATGGCTTGTTACTGATCTGCACAAAGCAAGGAGCGTGCATCCTCAACGAAGCCCATTTGATGGACCTCGTCAAATAAGTATTAACAACACTGAGGCTGTGAAAGTACTGAAAAATACTTATTACTGGTCAGCACCTGAGGCATATCTAGGAAATAAAGTAAGTACTTAGCTAAGAAGTCAAAACTCCTTCATAGGTTCTCTGTCTTAATCATAACCTGTTGCTCTAAATATATAGTTGTTGTAATTAAAGAGTACACATAAAGCTCAGTATTACCAAACTTCTCTCTGTATCTCTGCTTTTTAAATCAGAATGTTCCTGTGCAGACATTCCCAGTATCCTCTTTTTGCTCTTTGAGTTCATCCATCTCTCCACTTCCTTCCCTGTCTATCCTTGACACAATATAATCTCTCTTGACTGTTACTGACTTACATGCTCACATTTCCTATGCACTTGGTTCCTCTCCCAAAACTTACGCTCTTTATGCCTTGTCCCAATAACAGTAGATCGGACCTTTAAAATCTCTTACCTGCTTCTTGGCCATCTTCTGTTTCCAAAAAATGAATCTTTCTTTTTTTCTCTGTTTACTGGCTGAAGCTCTGGGCGTTCTAGATTTTGCAGCAGAATCACAGAGTGGTTGAGGTTGAAGGGGACCTCTGGTGGTCATCTTGCCCAGTCTGTGTCCTCAAGCAGGGACACCAAGAGCTGGTTAACCAATACCATGACCAGAGAGCTGCTTCTGAGTATCTCCAAGGATAGAGACTCCACAACCTCTCTGTGCCACTGCTTGGGAACCCTCACAATAAGTGCTTCCTGACGTTCAGCAGGAGCATCCTGTATCTGAGGTTGTGGTCATTGCCTCTTTTCCTGGCACTGGGCACCACTGCAAAGAGCCCAGTTCTTTGCACCCTCTCTTACATATTGATAAGATCTCTGAGCCTTTTGTAGGCTGGACAGACTTGCTACTCTTGGTCTTTCCTCATATGGAAGATGCTTCAGGCTCTTAATAATTTTAGTGGCCCTTTCCTGGGCTTTTTCCAGTATATCCATCTCTGTCTTGTACTGGGAGGCCCAGAACCAGAGTCAGAACTCCAGCTGTGGCATCACCAATGGTAAGCAGAGGAGAACGTTGCAGCCTTACCTGTAATTATTTTCAGCCCACTCTCTCTGCCCATGCAGCTGTGTTTATTGTTAGTATAGTGACACAGTAAATGAAAACAAGTTTAAGAAGTGTAACACTAAGGTACAGGTTTTGCACAGGGCAACGCTCACTCAAATTCTGATTTCTTTGTGTTTGCTGGAGGTTATCATGTTGTTAAGGGTTTGCTTTTTGTTATTTCAGCTCACAGCTTTTAGTGGAGACTTGAAGTATACGGTATCTTATGACATTCCAATGGAGAGTGTGGACAGTGATATAGTGTCTAGTGTGGACGTCATCATTCAGGTGGATTTTTTTTTTCAGCTTGTTACTATTCAGACATCGTTAGGAATCTATAGAGGGATTAAAAAATAAAAATATTTCTATAATAGTAGTTTTGTCAGTTTTAAGTCTCTTAAGAGCCACTATGAAGATTTTATTACTACTCATTTCTCTGATTTTCTAATCCATTTGACTGAAATTGTGGGTATACAATACTAGTTTTAAATGCTGAATACCTAGAATTTAATCTCTGTGTATATGGGTGAGTTGCTTATTTCCAAATGTACAAAGCTATGTTTACAAAACAAACTGCAAAAAACTGGAACGATTCATGCTTATGAAACAGGTGAGTGTTCTTGCTGATTGCTTCTTTTTTAGATTTATGTTGCAGTTAAAAAGGCTCTATACTGAATCCAGGCATCTCCAAAAACTTTATTTTTTAATATGTACTTAGCAATAGAACAAAGGAGGAAGGAGATTCTGTCTTGTAGTGATATTTGATTTTTGCAATTCAGTTTATTCTTTTATAAAAGAATCCTGAAGTCTCTGAACTGAGAGAGAATGGGATTGTGCTCTTGAAGCTACAGAAAATGTTGACCTTTTACCTACTTAATGCAAGGAATTTAATTTGATTGCCTCTGTGTTTTGTGGATGTGTATTTGACACTAAAGGTTGTTGTTTAATAAAATTTACATGCAAATATGGAAAATGTTTTCTCTTGTCCCTCAATTTCAGGGTAATGGGCAGATTCTGAGTACAAGGGCAGCGGGCTTGTCATTACAGCCATATGAGGAGTATTCTAATTCAGTGAGATTTGTGTCTGAGAATTTCATAGAGTTCAATACAAAAAAGGCAATAGACCGGGAAATGTTGATGACTGTTCTGGCAAATGTGACCCATCTTCTGATCAGGGCCAACTACAACATTGCCAAAAAGGCTGTGTACAGGTAAGTGAGATAAAAAAGCCAAGTTGATTTATATACTGCTATTATTTTTCTGCATATGAATCATGGTTCTTATTGGTAGTCTTGAAGCTTTATGTTAATAGTTTCTAGAAAAAATGTTGTTTATTGAATTTTCTTATGACCAGTCTTTGTCCCCAAAACACAGTGTGGTAAGGAACACTTGATTTTAAAGATATCTGATAGCAGAGATGTTGTCTTCTGCTTTAAAGTAATAGTGCATAAAAGCCTTATTACAATGGCTGGGTTTTTTTAGAGGGAAATGCCTCCAGAACTCTCTACAGTATGCTTATTTGGGTATGTGGCAGGTTAATCCATCACTGACTATTGAAAACTTTTCAATAAAGACATTGCTTGTAATTTCTTTTGATGTTTGTTTGTGGATGTTATTGAGACTCCTCTCTAAGGGAATCCTTAATAGGAAAATTAGGCTGCAGTGGATTAGCTGATCATTCCATAGTCTCAAACCAGCACTGGCAGTGTCCGCATCAGACCTTATAGATCTTTGTTTTACCTCTTCTCCAAGATACAGGAATAAAGTTATATTGCTCTCAAGTCAATTGGCTTCATCATTTACTTACTTAATTTCCTTACACTCACTGACAACCTTTCTTCCTCATTCCCTAATTAGAGCCTGGTGCTAATAACACTAAAGTTATGGACTCGGATCCCCGTATTGGCTATTTATATAAGAGTTGGACTTGATGAGCCCTTTCAACTCAAAATATTTTGTGACTACTCTGTCATTTGGTAGCATTTAGTTTCAATAAAATAGGAACTGAAACCAAATTTGCTTTGTGTAGCCACACCACTCTGGTAAAATTTATGTTCATTTAGGGATAGTGTGTTTATCTTTATGGAATGTTTGTAAAGATTCTTTACAAAAATGTTACCTGTGGCTGAGAAGGTTGTCTCTTCCAGTAGCAATAATGATAACAGAAGCCATCTACTCCCAGGAGTGAAAATGCTGTGATAAAGAGTATGATCACAGACTTCTTCCAGAGGAGATTTCTTCCTGTTCCTCAGTTGTCCCTGCCAGGGAGCAGTGCTCAGTGATGTTACCTCCCCAGAAGCAAACTGTCCTGTTGAAGATCATGTCTGGGGAAACAAATGATGTGATGTTTTCCTGCTTAATCCTAGGCTGGATTCTGTGACCCTGGATACTGCAAGTGCAAATGTTATAGATCTTTCTTCAGTGCCAGATGTGGAATTCTGTGAATGTCCTCAGGGTTACACAGGAATATCCTGTGAGGTAACCTTTTACAGTGTTATGTGTATGCAATATTACCTCCTATTGTAAAGGATCTAGGTTAAAATGCAGGCTGCCTTTAATTAAACTGTCATTAAAATTTATGTTGTGTGGTCATCTGCTGCCTACTATAGTTCATGCAAACCCAAAGGTATTTTAATTCAGATACTCTAATGGGATTTTAAACATTTCTCAAATTCTTTTTCATGGCACTAAAAAATGATTATGTGCTTCAGAATATCAGTGTTGCAGAGGGAGCAGCTGTTAAAACTCTGTGAAGCTATTTTGAGCTTACCTTACTCATTAGTAGCATTTTTTCTGGATCAGGATCATGCTCAGTTTATTCCTGTTATGTGCCATTACGTTTACGGAGGCAATAAGGAATCTTAGCAGGGAAGAATATCAGCTTTTGGAAGAACCCACAAGGGTGAAATGCAATGTGCAAGGTGGAGTCTTGTGTATCTGTGAATAGAAGATTTAGAGAGGCACAGTCCTACTGCAGAATAACAGGAATTATTTTGAAAATCATTTCAGTATGAAACCTTGGGCTATAACATTGTTAATGATTCTGCAGAGATGGTAGAATATCTCTTCTATTGTTCCATAATAAGGAATTTCACATAATAAACCACACAAAACTTAACTTTCATGCCTCCAAGGAACAAAGGGATGAATCAAAATTTTATGGAGTTAATTCTTATCCCCTTTATCCAGCGCAAGTGAAAAACAACCACCAGAAAAGAGCTATAGTGACATCAATAGGGTTGAAAGAGCATTCAGTTACCACAGTGTGAATGGATTGGATGGTGGGTGGTCGGAAGTGCACTCTTTGAAAAAGTTTTGATGTTGGTTTTCAACACACAAAGTGCTACTGCTTTTTCTCCCTTCATTCCTCTTCAGTCCTGTCTCCCTGGGTACTACCGTGTGGATGGAATACTCTTTGGAGGTATTTGTCAACCCTGCAAGTGCAATGGGCATGCAACTGAGTGTGACATTCATGGTGTTTGCTTTGTAAGTCATCCTTCACAGTGTTCTGTGTTTTAAGCATCTGTTTAGGAATTAGGAGAGCATTTTGACTGTGGGAGACAAGTTTACAGTGTACATAGTTGCAAGCTATGGGTACCAAGTGCTTATTTTTGTTGGTTTTCATTGTTTAGTTCAGAGTATGTTTCAAGACTCCATAAGTGTGTTTTCCAATAAAGAATTTGTCTCAGTTTATCATTTCAAGTAGGGAACAGTCAGAACTAGTACAAAAATGCCATCATACACTGGCCGATAAAAATCTTGACTTTGCTTGCTGCAAAGGTTTCTGAAAAGGTTTCAGGTCCCTGAAAAGAACAAATTTAAGTGAAGAATAACTCTTTTCAGATATATGTACATCTTCCGTGACTAATACTAGTGGAAATTGCACATCACCTTGTGAAGAGAAAATTCAGCTCTCAGATCTCTTCTAAAAATTAAAAGTTACTGGAATAAAATGGCTAAACACCAGTAAAAACTATATAAGTTTGTTACTGCAAATGTGTGCAATATGCAAAATATATGTAAGTATATTTATAAGTAATGTGGCTGGTTTCATGAAGTATATTCTAAAATGTAGGAAAAAACAATCAGGATTGTTACAAATCAGAAAAAGAAACAAACACTTATTTTCAGAGTTCTAGGCAGTTCTTCATGGCTTGAAGAATGGCTTCCCTGAATGTCATACTGCATGCAGACTGCTGTAAGAATCCCTCAAGGGCTGAAAAACCATCAAGAGAAAATACAAAAAGGTTTTTTCCATGTCTCACAGGCTTGTCAACACAACACAACAGGACCTTTGTGTGATCAGTGCTTACCTGGCTTCTATGGAAATCCATCCCAAGGAACATCTGAGGACTGCCAGCCCTGTGCATGTCCTCTGAGTTCTGCTGCAAACAAGTAAGCTTATGCAGGACTGTCTTTTCTGTCTTCAGCAAAACCAAAACATGAGATAAAGAAAAATGTCATGGCATCTGAAGGAGAGAGAAAAGGACTTTTTTTCCTTCATCTTTGTTTGCATATATCTCATAGAAATGTTTTTGGAAGTAGATGAATATATAGACTAGACTAACAGAGGCTGAGTGAACTAGTATGGTTTTGCATGGTGGATGAAAGTAATAATTCAACCTGTCCTTGAACTTTGCATCAAAACCATGGTTATCTTCCTTGTTTTTTCAGAAAACAGAAGAAGGACAGAAGTGTTGTATCTGAAAAACAGGAAATCAGTATAGCAATTGTACTGCTTTGCTAGAATGAAAGTCAAGTTTTTAGGAAGTTTTAAAATCTTACTTTTAAAGTAGAAAACCCAAGATTCATTTATTTTTGATGCATTGTAATGTTAAAAGCATTGATGAACTAGAATATATATATATATATAATATATATATATAATATATATATATATGCATATATATATGTGTGTATATATATATATATATATGCATATATATATATATATATAGCTAGGTGCAAGGAAGGGTGGATATTGAATGTTTGCGGAAGTCTTGTGATTCTATGCATTGATACCAACTGCCATAAATATTGTTAATAGTTTTAGTCCCACTTGCCAGCTGAATGAAGAAGGTGGAATTGTCTGTGACAAATGTCTTCCAGGCTATACTGGTTCTCAATGTGAAAGGTATGTACTCTAATTTTGGGTGAAATTTCTATATCATTGCCATCACTAAGTGTTCGTCATCCTTTCTTCCTTGTATTGTTTATACAACATGTACAGAACATTCCTGATAAAATTTTCCTTCTTATTTTGTCTTTCACTGTAATACAGAGACACTTTAGATTAAATTATAATTTAATAGGTAAAACTCCCTTCAATAAGGAGAGTTTATGACATGACCACACTCCAGCTGATAAAATTTCTAAACTCTGATGCAGGTGTGCTAATGGATACTATGGGAATCCTCTTATGCCTGGACAGTCGTGTGTTCCTTGTGAATGCAATGGCAATGTAAACCCTCAAGAAGAGGGCCACTGTGATCCCTTCACAGGACAGTGCCTAAAATGTCTGGGGAACACAACAGGTCACCACTGTGAAAAGTGTGCTGATGGGTACTATGGGGATGCAGTAATTGACAAAAACTGTCTTGGTAAGTTGTTACTTTTATTGCTCTCAGCATTTAAAGAACACAAAAATGTAGTGTTCATGTGCAAAATGGATGGGGATATGTGCACCTTTGCTGAAAAATTTAATCTTCAAGTTATGAGTTGGCAACTGCAGGTTGAAACCTCTGGGATTGGGGGTTAGGCTGAGGGAGGGGAATGTATTATGTTAGGGTTTGACACTTGGTATCCCTGGAATTTCTGGCTTTCTTAACACTGTCCCTCCAGTGACATGCTGTACACACTTTCTACTTCTGAATGTCATATATACACACACACACACACATATATATATATATATATATATATGTAGGGCTGGAAGAAAAAACTTCTCAAATACAGTTATTCAGAGGTGTTTTGTTTTCTTTTTTTAAGTTTTAGTCCAAATGCACAGGCATTTCTGTGATATATTAGCATCTGTGGGATATAAACAGATGAAACACATCATATACCAGATTTTTGAATTCTGTATAAGAATGAATGCCTACAGATACACATGAGTAATTTTAAAATTTTGTTTCTTTTTGTCTGAACACAAGCCTGTGCCTGCCATGTGAATGGTTCCCTTTCAAGTACTTGTCAACATGAGACAGGAATCTGCTCCTGCAAATCAAATGTAATTGGAGAAAGATGTGATAAATGCTTGGTAAGCAGATATATTAACTGTTTCTAATGTATATATTTTCTTATATCCCCCTTTATCAGTAGATACTGATTTGAGTAGATAAAGAGAATAGCAGCAAATAGGTTTGGGGGAGAGGGGCCTGCTGCTGGAGTGGAGACCAAAGTTTGTCTCTAGAGGTTTTTGTGGCTGAAAATTGCTCTACATGTGCTCCTTGCAGATGTGAAGCTATATAATTGATTCAGCACCCTACTGCATAGGGGTATTCAGGCTGGTGCTGACAGTGCATTCAAAAACCAAACCAAACATTGTTAACCTGAAGGGATCTTAGGCTTAATTTTACAGAAGCACAGCTCTGAGTAGGGAATATCTGAAGAAATGTGGTTGGTGATAATAAGTACATCATGGCTGAATGCTAACAAGGGATTCAGCTGAAAGGCAGGCCTGTTACGAGAACAAGCAGATATTCACTGGTGATACAAACCAGCAGTTTCCAGTCTATGCTAAGTGTAGAACTACATCAGAGACCAGAGCAGGAAATCTGTGCTCAGCTACTGCCTTTTGTTCCAGCCCAGCTGAACGACTTTGAACACACATGTACACTAGGTCGCTGACTTGCTCTGTTCTAGGCTTTCATTCATAGTCACAGGTATCTGTGCTTGATCAGCACAGCCTACCCTCACCTCATGCAAGTCTTTAAATTAGAGTAACATAGGACTTCAAAACTTAGTGTCTTGTGAGATTAGAGGACCACGAGAGCATTTCAGGGTTGAGTTTTTCACCCAAGTGCATATTGCTTTATAGCTGGCAACAGTGAAGGGATAATGCCAGGGAATTTTTCCACAGCAGTCATGCAGTGCTGGCCAAGATTCATGCAGGTCAGATATCATGGGGAGCAAACAAGAGAAAACAAGAGTGTATATTGTAGTGTTTTCAAAAATTTGTGAAACATAGCTCAAATCTGTTTATTTCTTCTCCAACAGAATGGGTATTATGGGCTGCTTACTGGGCTTGGCTGTGTTCCCTGCAACTGCAGTCAGTTTGGCTCTGTGTCTGAGGACTGCGATCATCAGGGGCAGTGTCACTGTGTGCCAGGAGTGGCTGGAGAGAAGTGTGATCGTTGTGCTCATGGCTTTTACGCATTCCAGGATGGTGGCTGCACACGTAAGCTCTAATCCACGATCCTTCCAGAGTTTGTCTGGAATGTATTCCAGCAATGTATTGTATGTTCAACTCTGGCAAAGGTCAGTTGTTTTGATGATGATACGGAAGAATCTGTAGGAAGGCCTGCTAATACTTTGATTAAGCTGGGGAACAAAATGTTTCTTTGCTCACTGTGTGGCTCCTTGTAAAAGGTGGTGACTATGAAATAATTCATAAAGGGTGCATGACAGAAATGTTACATCCTCAATACCTCCTTTGTCTCTTTATTACAAAACCCTTCAGTCCTTCAAAGAGAATGAAATCTTTTTTTTTTCCTGCAGTTGGGAAATTGAAGAGCTTCTACTCCTAAAGAATTTTACTTTAGTTTTTCATTTAACTCTTAAATATGTTTTTCATACTTTGATAAGAAGTCATTCGCTCTATTTTCCCATCATCACCCATCTGTGTACAATTTTTAATCATGATAAGGAAGAAATTGTTCATCTAAAAGGAGAACATGCCATCAAAACCTAATTTTTCATGTTAATAAGATGCCCTTTTCAATACAGTATAGCTAAAGGAATGCCTGCCTTTTCTCCAGCCAGACAAAACCACTTTTTTCATGCCTCAAACAGTGCATTAAAATGAAATATGCAGTGAGATTGTGATAAGATTATGTTTTGAAATGAATATACTTTGTCTTTACTAAGAACCGAAGATCCCTTGGTTGCCTTTAACCATTTCATTACTGGAAATTACTTAAATGCTACTAAAAAGATTAATAAAATCACTTCCCTGAAATTCTGCTATTTAACTGGTATAGTTATCTATCCCTGTTATTCAACATCCAGTTCTTGAGATTAATCCTTTCATCTGCTTGAGAACATTAGCATATCTCCTGATGAGTTTTGTGTCCTCTGCAATAGAAATTTTTCCTACAAATGTGCTCGACTGCAAAAGTATATTTGTGTGGTCTTGTTGATCCCCCTGTGGAAGTGCAGCACTGCTTTTTGAGACACCAAACAGGCTAAGTCAATAAGCAACAGTGGCCTTCCAGTAAAAAGATGAAATGTCACTGTGGTCATGATTTGTTTCTCAGTCATTAGGGATGGCAAGGAGTTCCTAGTGGAATAGACCAATGTACTGCATAAGAAAAGTAAGACTGTTGGTGGTCCTGGAGTTTCTTCTCTGTAGTAAAGCATGGATCAAGATGCTCATTTGGTCCTGTTTCTCTTGCAGCCTGTGACTGTGCCCATACTCAGAACAACTGCAATGCTGATTCTGGCCAATGCATTTGTCCCCCTCACACTCAGGGACAAAAGTGTCAACTCTGTGAAGAAAATTACTGGGGACTCTCTCCTGAACTTGGTTGCAAGGTATGGTAGGCTGGGTGAAGAGCCATAGCTGTTGAAAGCAGTTTGCCTTATACAGATGTCAGAATCAGCCTCTTGTTTTGAGAACCACGATCTTGATTCTGTCTTAAAGTGTTAACATAACATGCTCACATTAAAACAAAAACCAGCAAAACAGCAGATGGCACAATGTTTATTGATGAACCTTCTAAGAGGGCTGTCTTTGAAAATACTGTCAGACTACTTACTCTGGTTAGGTGCATAGTTCACATTAAAATTGAGATATTTATTCTAACAGTTAGGTGTTTAAATAGTGGTATTAATAACAGCAATGGGCAACTGGGAATATAGCTTCTGTGCAAATCAATAAACAATGATATTACATATTTAAGAACACTGGAAGTGTCTTGAAAGTTACTACAGGCATTTTTCCAGAAAAAAATATAATTAAAATGGTATAATGTAGTTAATGTTTCATGAATGGAACAATGGTAACTCCCATTATCTCAGCTTAATGCTTATGATTAAGCAGTAAAATGACAAGTCAGTGAAGATCAAAGGAATAGCAACCATTTATGCCTTTGGGTTCATGCAGTAAATTCCTGTCAAATATGGCATTGGTCCAAACTATTTTATAAATGTTGAGATTTTAAAAAGCCTCAATTACATGAATGTAATGAGTAACTTCAGTGGAGAAACCACAAATGCAATCAACTTGACAAAGTCTGTCATTACATGCAGTAAGTACTTAAATGTCAGCCAAACTGGTATCCTTTTTCTCTTTAACTTTTTTAGAGTAAGGATGATAAAGTAGTCCTAATAAGTCTTCAGTTAACCATCTTGGTGATTTATAATGACATAGTTGGCAACTGGTCTTTAAACCACAGTTTTGTCACCTGTCATCTTACTGTCATTCTTACCTAATGTACTGTAAATACAATATGCTGTACGTTTGTACATTTATGCATAATAATGCTGTACATTTATGCATTTCCTTTGAGGTGTTCCTCTCATAGGGTTATTCCCCAGCACTTGCCATTGATCAGGTGTAATTAAATATACAGCTGCTCACTTTACTAGGTTATTTATCATTCTTTTTGTTTGCAGCATCATAGTAATGAATGTGAAATACTCAAAGGTATTTCAGATCCTTTTTGGATGCAACAAACAGTAATGTGATCTCCAGATAACAGTCCCAACAGAGGGATATTCCCTATGCTGAATAGCCAAATGTGATAGTTTAAGATCAGGAGCAATGTCTTATGGCAAACCCAAGAGAGATGCTTTGCTTGCTCTCTACATGGATGGAAATGGGGAGATGCTGAGAAGCCCAGACTGCCTAGTTTTGCAAGACAGAATGCATAAGTTGTTACTTTATCTGGCTTTGTTTCTGGAGGTTTTCTTGATATTTACCGTCCATTTCTGGGTGCAGTAGTATAGCAGGCATTATAGTACCCAGAGCTAGAGTACAAACTGCTTAACACAGAGAGCGCTGTGGGTAACCAGGAAAATTGTGAAGAATGCTGAAGGATAGACAGTCATTCTAGAACTTGTGAGTCTTGGCATGCAAGATAAAGGCTTTTCATCTCAAAGAGGGCTGATGAGGAAAATAACTCAGGGAAAATGCTGAGAAAATACTCACAGTAGATGATGATAGATGGAATGTACTTTTTTCCTGTTCTGTTAGAAATAACAAAAGACCAAAATTGGGCTTGTTAAGTAACCACAGAAAAGAAATTAAGAGCGATGTCTAATCGAGACTGCTTCAAAAAAGAACGACAAATAAAGTACATCCACTTTGCATGTTTGTAATAACAGGTTCATATTACTGATTGCATAATGAAGGATGCACTCTGCCAGGAAGCAGTTTTCCTTTGGTACTGAGCTGCCTTGCATGCTGAGCTTCCCACCTTTGGGATGCAATGAGATTCTTGGTTCCCCAACAAATAGTAAATTAGCTTGAGCAAGATGCAGAAGCTATTGCTTCTTGAAATCTTAAAAGAATGTTAGTTTTAAGATTTTCCTTTATGTCATATTTATAAAATTATGATACTTACAGATTTCTTTCATTCAGTGTTTATACAACATTATTTATTTTACTTGCTGTTCTGAATTACTAGTACTATATATTAAATATTTTGGAAATATTTTTTTTTTTTCGGGACAGAGTCCTTCAACTCTTTTGGTTCCCAACCCACATATGGGAACCAACAAAGGTTCTAAACTTTTTGCCATCTGCTGTTTACTGTAAATGCAGCTCTTTGCTAAAATACAAACCAAACAACCTCATTTCTCTGTGGAATTTCTTTGCTTTTATTATTGTACAGTATTTGTTGGCAAACATTGAGTTAAGGGTAATTTTTAAATTCACTGTACTGTTTCTATTGTAAAAAATTATTTTTTGAAAAGATCTGTGATTTATAAACAATTTTTCTCTTATGCTAAGGCTTGCAACTGCAGCAACACTGGTTCAGCCAATCTCCAGTGCAATGTGGTGACAGGTCAATGCCAGTGCAAGCCTGAATTTGGAGGACGAGACTGTTCCAGATGTGCCTTAGGCTACAGGGACTACCCTGACTGTGTTGCCTGTGACTGTGATTTGAGTGGAACCAGAGCAGAGACCTGTAATGACACTGAAGGAGTCTGTGGCTGTGAAGAAGAAACTGGCATCTGTAGCTGCAAGGTACTGAGTTGTTCTGCACCTTCTGGGAAAACATTAGTGTTTTCCAAACATTGATTGCATTTAAGTCAAGGAAGGTACAGGGCTGAAAGGACTTCAAAAGGCAATCTGCATCATTTATGAGTACACCTATATCACTGCTAAAAGATTTTCTCTGACAGATCTTACTATTACTCAGGAAAGACTGAAAAACAGTGAAGTTTTACTGTTCGTACATGTTTGCTTTTATTTGGTTTGGGAACAACACATTAGTTTAGATGATATAGCCTGCATTTTTGAAAATTAAAATTATAATGATAGGAAGGAATAAATACTAAATGGAGAATCTCAATTTTTTTTGGTAAAAAGAAATGATTTTGTTGCAAGTTTGAATTAATTTCCTATCCTGGAACCAAAGGCAGTGCTTAAGAGTTACTCAGATATATTGCTAATAGTGAAGTCTTATGTTCTTATATATAGGAAACAGTAAAAACACAGTATAGATTTTTCTGAAAAGATGGGAATCAATTCTTGAAAGACTGAGAACTTACTTCAAGACAACAAAATTTATGACTTCACAGGTGTCTGTCCAATCTCTGATTAAAGGTATCAGTGGGTATTGACTGTAGTTTTGAGTGTTTCTTGAGGTTCAGCTTACCAGTTGGGAATTGAGCACAAAAAAAGATATTTGGGAATAGTCTCTTGATTCCTATTCATACTGAACATTTTATCTGGCTTTTGGAGCTCATTTTCCAGATGCAGGTTTGGGAGGAAATTCTGTCTTGAATTAAAGTACATAGCTGCTAATTTTTGATAGACAGTCAAATATATGAGTTTAACTTACAGTTCTGTGGTTGGACATGGAGGGTTTTGTGTGTGTGGTTTTTTTCTTTTTTTTCTTTTTTTTGTTGTTTCTTCAAAAGAAAGCAAGACAGCACTGAAAAATAATGAAAAAGTGATTTACTGCACAGTAAAACAGATTGCATACGATAATTAATATTCTCCTATGAAGTTTTATGTAGCAACTACCTTTCCTTCCAAGAATAATCATCTTTCATTTAGATAGTGAAGTATTATGAATGTGCTGTTACTTTTTTTTTTTTTTTTTTTTTAATATACTCCAGGAAAATGTTTTTGGTCTACAATGCAGTGAGTGTAAACCTGGAACTTTTGGTCTGTCTGCTAACAATGGACTAGGATGTACTCCATGCTTCTGTTTCGGGATATCCACATCTTGTTCAGAACTAGAACACCATGTGAGAATTCCTGTAAGTAAAGCAGTGTAACTACACAGACACAGTTTTCTGTTATCCTCATGTTAGGTACCACACTGGTGTTCACTTTCAATGGATCAGGCTGAGTGTCCTGACCAGCTTATGGGGCCAGTGGCATAGGTCGGAACAGAAGAGAAAGCAAATAGTAAATGGTCACACTCTTATTTCTGAAACCTTGCATTTCACTCTTCACTTCTTAAAAAAGTAAATATAAAACATATTTTCCAGTTTTTTTTTGTTTAGAATTTATTACTCTAAGATGGACTACTGACTGTTTCAAAGCAGCTAAAATTGTAAACAGGATATTTTTTTCAATTAATCTTTTGCTCTTTATGCCACAGATAACCTTAACTCCAGATCAGGCTATTCTGCATGTAGTAGCTCAAAGTAACCTGACTGGAACAGTGGAAGGAGTATTTTCACAATTTCCTGATGTTTTATTGGATGCTGCCATAGTCAGAAAATACTTAAATACAGAAACATTTTACTGGAAGTTGCCAGAGCAGTTTCAGGGAGACCAGGTAAGAATGTAAATAATTAGAATGTTTCAAGATAACTTTGTTGTCTAATAGACCCTCCTTTACTCTAGAATAGTAATTTCATCTTCATAACACATTTCTGTCTAGTTCTATTCTTGTAGGTCATAATATTGTAACTATTCAGTGATAGAACTCACTTATAACTAGCACAAACAATATACTTACATTACCCTTTCCTAACAAGATTTTTTTTACCCTGTTAATGGCTAACACCCATATTAAATTACTTCACAGATTTGTTGGGGGAAGGCGGGGGGGGGGGGGGGGGGGGATGAGTGATATATTTGGTTTCATTGTAGAAATTTAAAGAATTTTCATACTTGAACCAGTATATCATGGAATCTCTGTTGCTTAGCAATTGGATGAAAATTCAGTGCACACCTTGAGAGGGTCTAGGTAAAGAAACTAAGACTGCTATTTAGAAGTATGTATTTAACCTTAGTGGAGAAACCACTGAGTTTAAGTCAGTTTTCATGTTTTATTGCCAATTCATCAAAGGACTGGCAGTTTTCCAGTCTATAGATGATGTTAAAATATTTTCAGCTAGTTGCTCAGACCTCAGATTAAATAATAGCAATAATTTTTAATCCAAACAGCTCATGGCCTATGGAGGGAAGCTGAGATACACTATTGCCTTTTATGCTTTGGATGGCTTTGGAACCTCAAATTTTGAGCCACAGATTCTAATGAAAGGAGGTCACACTAGCAAGTTGGTCATCTATGTAGACATACCTTCTCCAGAAAATGGAGTAAGAACTAACAAGGAAGTAGAAATGAAGGAGGTAAGCCAAAACATAGGAGGAACACAGAATTACCTTGAAGTAAACTTGAATGTTCATGTTTTTTATAATGATGATAATAATAATAGTAGTAGTAGTAATAATAGTGGTGTTGTTTTCCTAGGATTCTTGGAAGTATTTTAACTCTGTGTCTGATGAACCTGTCTTACGTTCTGACTTCATGTCTGTGCTCAGCAATGTTGAATACATCCTTATCAAGGCAGCTTATGGCCAAGGATTACAGCAAAGCAGGTAGAGCAACCTCTGATTGCATTTATTTGTTGTATTGCATTTATTGTAGTTTAACTTACAAATAGCCCCAGTTGAGCTACAGAGTAAAGAGTTACCTCAGAAAAATTTACAATTTCCTATTTATGACTTTTTCTCTTCCTCTGACAAGAAAACATTTGAATTTTAATTGCAGCAGAATCCCTCTTGTTTTTTTTTTGTGAAACACTAAATGACTCTGCTGTTTACTTTGATAGCAAAACACACAAAGGAGCACAGGCTGCTGCAGTGTTCTGCAGGACTGGTTAAATAGTTAAATATTTTATATTTTCTAAAATATTTGTTTCCCATTTATTTTTATGGATGTTGAATTTTTTGTTTCTTTTTTCAGTTGAAGCACATGGTCCCTTGAGTTCTTGGGTTTGTATCAATCTAGGCATCTCCTGTAGCTTGAAACACTCTGGGCAGTGGTAATAAGATAGTTCTACCTCAGAATAGTAGCATTTTATTACCATTTTGTCCAGAATTAAATAACTAGTGAGAGTGACGGGATGGGATGTCATCATTTCATCTGTCAGTCTGGAAACTAATAAGACAAGCAAAGATGCATCCAACAAAAACCCATTCTGTATGTCTTCAGAGCTGTTATGAAGTCTGATTCCACCTTCAGATTCTGTGTTATTTTTGATTCACATGCCCTCAATTTTCTTTTTGCTAGCTCTGTCCAAAATTGTGTGATGAGACAAATATATTTGTCTAATATTTCTGAGGAAAAATTATGTAATCTTGCATGGTGGGTTTTCCAGACCGAGAGGGATCAGCCTTTAATGCTTTCAATAATTTCTGATGTGTTTAGCTGTAGCTTCTTAAATCCCATAAATAAGTAAGATAATCTTCAGTTTTCGATATATTTGCATGGGAAATGGTAGAAGATTATATATTCTAGCCCTAACCTTGAAGCATGAAAATGTTTTTGGATCTTGTTTTTAGCATTTGTGCTTCTTTAGATGTTCACACTCTCTTCCGCATATATCTTGTAGAATTGCAAATATCTCAATGGAACTTGCAATCGAGTTTGAAGAAATGCATGTAGGCAGACCTCTAGCTCATCTTATAGAGCAATGTAGGTGTCCTGCTGGTTATACTGGATTGTCCTGCCAGGTACTGAGCCCTTGAATCCTTTTTGTGTGTCTAATAGTAGGAAAGTAAAAGAAAAAAAAATTACTTAAATGGTTTTTAAAATTATTTGTAGCTGTTGATAGCTGTGATATTTTTTTAAAAAAATTTATTTTATTCCCCTTACAACTAGAGCTGTGCTCCAGGATACTACAGGGGAAAGCATACAGAACTCAGTGTAAGAGAGCCTCACACTCTAATAGCACCCTGTGTGCCATGTCAGTGCAACAACCACAGTGAAACCTGTGATCCTGACACTGGAAAGTGCTTGGTATGTTGTCTTGGGTTGCATGTGTACATCTTACACATTCTTCTGTTGATTTCACCTGAGCATACAATGGCAGTAACAATTCAAGAAGTTTTAAGGAGAAGTATATGGCTGTACCTCTTGGACAAAATGTGATTTTTTTTTTTTTCCCCCCTCCACAGCTCTGAAAGATGGAAAATCTGAATACTTTCCCTTAAGGTCCATTCAGTAAATTTAGCAAGGTTTTGGGGCATTAACATACTCAAACTCATTAATTATTTTTGTTTCAATTTTACTTTTAATATTACTTGTATATTGGTTGAGTTTGTCTGGTTTTCTGAGAGACTTTTTGGGTGTCTGGACAAGGTCTGCTTTAGGCACACAAAAAAAGAAATGAAGTCTGCACCACAGACTTAAATAAAATGTAAATTCTTTCTCCAGAAGAGAATCCTCTGGGTAGCTTTCAAGGAGGCGTTTTTAATGGCCAAACTACAGTAATGTAGGGATTATGCCTCAGCTAAGTTGATTTGCTCACTTTCCTCAGTTTTTTTTTTCCCAAAGGTTGCAAAGAGGGGTCACATATGACTAACACATTTCCTCTCTCTTGTGGTATGACAGGCTGTAGACAGCAAATTCTCAGCCAAGCAAATAAGGTATATTAAGTCCATTCCCTGTCACTGCTCAGTATTTTTCCTATGTTTTTTCTGCAGTTGCTTTATTTTTCCATTGGTGAGTGGGTTAGTTCAAAGTCAACTTCTGATGAATTCATTCTTGAAGTTAGTTTTTAAGTGGGTTTCCTTAGTCCTTCAGGCTTTTCTAAGCTATTCTTTTGCTTTCAGGTTTGCACAAAAGTGTGTATCTCATGAGTGAAAACTAAGGTTCTCACTTTTACAAGGTCTTTCACAAAGGTGAACATTCATCATTCTTCCTCTTAGGTTCTTGTTGAGGATTAGCAGGTCATCTGTGTCTTGACATTAATGCTCAGACATATCCAGCTGAGTGGTGTAGGCAAGAGAGCTGGTTTCCCCCTGACTTCTGCTCCCATAAAATAGGAGGTTGCATTGCTACTGTTTACCTCATCAACCAACCTAAAATACATGCTAGCAGTATATGAAATACAGAATAAGAAAAAAGAAAGGTTAAAAGATAAAAGGGAGGGAAAGGAGAAAAGTGTTTGTGTTCACTTGAAGGATTAGTCAATTAAATTGTGTTTATAATATAAATTTAGTGTTTTAATATTAATAGAACTGGTTATTGATCAGTACTCTTGACAAATTAAATGTAGTGTCTGTGAATCATGACTCTGGAGAGTCCTCAGCATTTGCTGAAATGCTGAAAGAGAAAACCAGCTGTTCTGTTAATTTTTTCTCCTTTTTTGTTTGTTTCTTTTGTTTGGAATTTTTGTTTATTTTGGATATTTTTTAGGATTTTTTTTTTGTACTGTGATGCCCTGACCTGAATTGATCAATAGTAGCAAAAATACATAGAATTTATGGAAATTTAGAAAAGAAATTAGGTCAGCATGCCTGAAGGGGCATTCACATAAGAGAAAATACACTGGCATTCTGTTTACATAAAAGATTTTTTTATTCAGAGAATGTTGACCTGTAGTGTAGTGACACTGTATTGTAGTGACGTGTTGAGGTCATTGTTGGAAACTGTACACATGTACTGATAAAGTAGATAAATTTACTCCTGTTGTTTGTTGTTGCTTAAAGCCATCTGAATTTTGTGTCCCACAGAACTGTAGAGATAACACAGTTGGTGATTACTGCAGTGCTTGTGCCCCAGGCTATTATGGGAAAGTAGCTGGATCTGTCAATGACTGCTCTCTCTGTGCCTGTCCCAGAGCCAACCCTGTCAGGTAGCAAGAACTTACTAAATCCAGTACATGTTTTACCATTCCCATTTCTTGTGTTGTACATCTAATCTCCTCCTCCACTATGACAATAGGGGTTGGTTATTTTTATGTGTCCTTAATTTTTATACATTTGAATGCTGCCTATTTTTATTTAGTAAATGGAGCTTGCATTCTGAGCTGTACTGCTATCTGTGAAATTTTAAAATAAAAGGATTAGGTGATAGATGAGTCAGTTTTTTGTCTAAGACTAAAACAGACACATAGACTGTATAGATAGTTGACTAAGTTGCTGTGACATTGTTAAGTGTCACATATGAGTCACTTTCTTCATTCAGAGAACAGCACTTTTATATTTACCAAGATCAGGCCATCCCCCACTCAATGCAGGAACTTTTCATGAGATCAATCCAAGGGGAAGAACAAACACTCTTTTGTCTGAAATCTACACATCTGCTTGTTTGGTAGAGGAACAGTTAACTTTGTATTTTGAAAAACACAATGCTGCTGTTTTTTTTCAGAAGCTTTAAAAACACATTTGTTGTTTGCTTTTGTATAATTGAGTCAGAATGAGAGTCTAGCAATTCTGGTGTCCTCATGCAAGGCTCAGTTAAATACAAACAATAGCCATATCATACAGCATCCATTTTACATTGTCTTAGGTTGTCAAAGGAAGACCATAAGGTGTTCTAGCATGTTATGCAGTAATGGAGCCACACTGGGAAAGCAAACTTAACTAACTTAAAAGTACAAATTCTGCAGCAATGCAATCAGGTTAAACAGAGGATGCTGTTGCTTACAGCATTTAACCCGTGGCTGAAGATGTTATCTGTATTTGTACGGTCTTTTATTTGTATGATAGCTGTTATTTGTTTATCCTTCCTCCAGTTTTAGTCCCACTTGTGTCCTGAAAGGTGTTCAGGATTACCTCTGTGATGCTTGTCTCCCAGGATATGAAGGACAGTACTGTGAAAGGTGAGTTACACATGATGTTCCCATTTATTCCGAGCTCCCAAGGACAGTTTGGTTCATATGAGTTGTATGTATACTCAGATTATTCAGTGTTCATAAATAAGTGTATAAAAGAGTGCTCAAGGACTTGGAGTGATTTGCTAGTTACCGCTGAATTATTAAGAAAAACTCTGAGCTGTCAGTAAATGTAACATCTGATGTCATGATGAATAAATATCCCGTGATGTTCAGTGTGCCGTTCTTCCCTGCAGGTGCTCCCCTGGCTATTTTGGTGACCCTCAGCTCCCTGGTGGCAGCTGCCATCTGTGCCAGTGCAATCCTGGCGGTTCTGTTGATGGGAATTGCGATGGTGCCACTGGGCAGTGCCTCTGTAAGCCGGGGGTAACGGGACAGCTCTGTGAGGAGTGTGAGCCGAGGCATCTTCTGGTGGAAGACGAGTGTGTGTGTAGGTGGTTCTTAAATTGTTTACTTTCCTAAGGGGCTGTGGTCTACTCCAGTGATATTTATGTGCACATGGTTATTCCTTAAATAGATCTATGATGTCAGGCCCTGTTCCTTCTGTGAAGGAAAGAAACCCTAACAAATTATTATTTATTTCTGTAAAACTGAGAGGTTTGGAGAAGGTATTCTCTGGAGGCCTCAACCAGCAGTTAATCCTTAAAATGACTTGTTACAAGACAAGGAAAGATAATTTTAAGACTTTTGCTGACTGTATAATATCTTATTTGTTGCAAAATCTTAAATTCCTATATCATTGACTCTTTGGATGTGAGGTTGCTGTAATAATACTTTTGGAATTATGTCAAGTTTATAGGCATTGTCCACCAATAATGTCATATTCCCCCAATAATTGCTCTTGCAATTCTTTATGAGATTCTAAGTAGCAGAGAGACATATCTAGTACAGCAATCTACTTCTATAATGAATCAGGATTTAGAACTCTGGTTTTATTTTGTATAAATAAAAAAAAATCTGGGAAATAAATGGAATTACAGGACTGTAGGTTGAATTTTCTGTCTGATGAGCCTGTTTTACTGAATGGCTTCAACATGGATTTATTGCAAAATAGCTAAATAGGCTCAATAAGCTTATAATACAGCAAGCAGCTCAATAGTTAGCAGAACCAATAGGACTGTAATGTGTGCTAACCTAAGGAGAATGTGTTTGGAATAAGTTCACTCTTGGGCAAGAAGGGAAAGGCAAGACTGCAAATCTGTATATTCAGAGTTATACTTCATCACTCATAACTGAAATGATGAAGGCACATACTGTCTGAATCAAAAATGCAGTATTTTTGTCTTTATCTCTGTTTTTTGTCAGTATCTTTGTCTTTTGTCTTTTTGTCTAATATTACTTCCTTAAAATTGTTTATTTAGCTTGTAATGACAACTGCACAGGAGTTTTGTTAAACAGTTTGGATAATCTCAATGAGGCCATGCTTTCAGTGAACCTCACTGGTATTGACCCTGTGCCCTATGGGATATTGTCAGAGATGGAGAATGCAACACAACATCTGAAGGTAAAATGAAAACATAAACAGGAGAAATATTCAGTCACACTTTTAAAACAAAATTTGCAGCCACCCACAGATGCTACTAATTTGACAGAAGGCCTCCTAAAGTTCATGGCTTGAATATGTGTAAGTGATACCAGATTAAGATCATTATGTTTGCTGTTGAAATACAGCTTAAGTTATTTGGCTGCCTCTTTTAGTTTCTTTTCATTTGTTCCTCTGGCATTTAAATAAAAGGATTAATACATATTTTTTAATCAGCAATTGGTTTTTTGAACATGGTGTATGTATGTGCTTCACATAGATTATATGAATTCTTAAGTCTGGCCAGCAAAGTGATTAACTTTCAGTGGAGAAATAGAAACAGCAGGCCAGGTTGTCTTCCTTTTTGGTCCTTTTTTTGCTAAAGAGCTGCCAAGGCGTAAATCTAGAGGCTGTTTCCCTAGAGCTTGCTGTGTCCTTCCCTGGAGTAGTAGGATGCTTTTCCATTAGCAAAGGTGCTTGGGGTGCAGCAGTTTCCTTTCCTTTTGGCTGTGTGGCAGTCCAAGTGCTTTACCCTACACTCCATCTCAGGACACTAAAGTCAGGTAAACATTTCAGTGTTGGACACTTTCAGACTGCTTGGGGCAAACTTCCCTTCAGCTCCCCTCCCCCTTAAACAAAGCATGAAATAGTATTTTGTGATTCTAGAAGGTCATTTATTGCTGCTGACGAATAGGTTCATGTGGCCTCTGCATAAAAACAGAGATAAACAGGAACCTCCCTGCTTCATGGCTACTGAAAATAGGCACATTTGTTGGTTAGTCTTCTCAGCAATAGTCAAGCAGACAAGCTCTTGGTCAGAAACAAAGCCATATTCTTTGTATTTCACCATATCACAAGAAAAATAAAAATTGAGTCTTTTTGTGCTGCAAAATTCAGCAACTAAAATTTTGAATTATAATTTCTTCAATTAAAAGCAGAATGAGTTCTAGTGTACTTCAAAATGTTAATATTTACAATAATTGATGGCAAACTTGATTAAATTAAATGTTTATGCTTCAGCAGAGGTACTCTTATCCTTCAATTTTAATTGCTAACCTTTTAGTTGGAAAGCTTCAGTTATGCTTCCCTTCCTTTATGTCCTAAGCATAATTGTACTGAACTTTTGTAATACTTCAAGGATACAATTCACTTACTTTCTATAATTAGTTTGTGTTTGTAATAGGAGTACCATCATCTTTTGCTTGGAAACATTATTCATATGTAGTTTTTACTGAGCACTTTATTGCAAAGAAAAGTCAAATCTTTAGTAAAAATAAGGGCAGTTTCTACTTCTTAAGTAAGCTTAACTTTCTTAACTATGGTAAGTTTGTAGTAAGTTCACCTTAACTACTTAAGTAAGCTTCTATTTACTTCTTACTTTTGAAGTTTTAGTATATACATTTTTTAAATATTAAAATTAAGTCAAAGCCAGATGTTACTTGCTTGAAAGTGGGGTGCTTAAAGTGATACAAAACTTCTTGCGATTCATGTAATGTTGTTTATGTTGGACCAAGGTGTTTTTAAACAATTAAGTAGTGGGGGTAAATTGATAGTCTTATAATTTTTCTCTGTTTGGAAGCAGATATTCCCCTTTTTCTGGATATTCAAAGATTACCTTACCTTTTGCCTTATACCAAAGGAACTGTGGCTGGAGGACAGAAAATCCCCAAGGTTATTTCTGTGAATTACAGATCTTACCTGAAAGGCTGTCCCCTGCACTCATACTGGTAGCTCAGGAACTCAAGTTCTTCCTCTTTTCTGTGCCTTTCTGTGGGTCTGCTGGTAATGACAATGTTATCAAATCAGATTGTCCACTCCTCATTGCTTCTGCACCTCCAGTCCATTGGAAGACTTCAGTAGTTCTGTTTGTCTAGTTAAAGCCTCCTGCTTTACTCCCCCTGATAAACTTAGCTTGGTTGCTGTCCTGTCCTGCTTTTTTGAACTAGGCTTTTAAAGAAACCTGCTGGGCTTTTAGGCTCAAGACCTTTAGTTTTCTTTGAAATTTCCATTTGACCCAAGGCTGTTGGATACTCTTGTGCACTACTTTTTGAAAAATTTGGATTTTACTTATATGTGTGTGTGTGTATATATATATATGTATAAAATTTTTAATTTACTATGATTAGCTCTGAAACATCTGAAATCTAAAAATAACCTTTCCTAGATTGCTCTCTCTTTAAGAGGTGTCATAACTTCCTTTGCATCTTTAGAGAAGTGGTATTCTTTGCAGGCCTTGACTGTATCAAATATTACAGACTTGGGTACAATGACCTATTTATTGCCATATGGAGTAAGTTGGAGCTGGCCTTGAGCCTATTATTCTTTCTCATCGACAAAGGGAACCTCAGGACTGCTGATCTCCGAGATCATCCTCACAGATACACCCTAGTGCAGCTATTCTGACAGGACCAGCTGCTGAAATAGTAGCAGCTATGGGACCGAGTGAAATATTTAATTTGAATGGCCTTGGAACTCCTCAAAGTAGTTTATTTGGGCAGCTCAGACTGGTGAAATTGAGACTCAGGAATACAGAGCTGCTGCTTCCTTCCTTTTTACTCAATAAAAAATACAACATGGCTGGATTCTTGCTTATTTAAAGAAATGGTACACTGTGTTGCATGAACTGTATGTAATTACTTTGTCATCTTGTGTGCATCACTATAGTCCAAATAGTGTCCATAGTTATTTTCTAACCATCTTTTCTGGACCCACAAAAAACTCTTCAAATTACAGTGAGCTGTTACTTCTCATTTCTTACAGAGGTCTATAGTTCCTAGAGAAGATCCGACTTACTCATTAGATATAGCAGAAGAAAATCTTCTGAACTTATCAGGGGGAATTGATTACTTGTATGAAGAGGTAGGTGCTGGTTTCTTTATTCTTAGTCGATCTGGAGAAATAATTTGAGATTTCATAACATAATAGCTTAATACCAGAGACTTGTTCAGAAATTATTTACACAGAATCACTAGGTTGGAAGAGACCTTCAAGATCTTTGAGTCTAACCCATGCCTTAACACCTCAACTAAACCATGGCAACAAGTGCCGCATTTGGTCTTTTATTAAACACATCCAGGGATGGTAACTCCACCACCTCCCCAGACAGACAATTCCAATACTTTATCACTCTTTCCATAAAAAACTTTTTCCTAATATCCAACCTATAATTTCCCTTGGTGCGGCTTAAGACTGTGTCCTCTTGTTCTGTCAGTTGCTGCCTGGAGAAAGAGACGAACCCCTACCTGACTACAGCCACCTTTCAGGGAGTTGTAGAGAGTGATAAGGTCCCTCTGAGTCCCCTTTTCTCCAGGCTAAATCTGTAGAGTTCAGTGAAGGAATTCACTCCATGCTGTAGTCTTCCTGCAAAGAGGAGTTAATTTCTGCAAACTACAGTAGTTTATGATATTGTAGAGGAGATTTACATGGTTTCTGTTCAAGTTAAATTTTTTTGTACTGTGATCATGTAATGTCCTAAAACTGGAGAGACTGAATTGCTTTCTTCTCATTGGTTTTAATATGTGGAGCTTTTTGAAAGTTATGTCACGGCTAAGTATTCACCAAAAAGTCCTTGGTACCTGTTGTGTTGTGTTTAAAATGATCTCAGGAGAAATAAATCTGTTAAAGTCTCACAGGAAAAGTAGACAACATTTGTATTCTTTATCCAGTCTTAATAGAAGAATAATTGTAGATAGGAAATACACCATAGAACTTCAGCCATTAGATCTAATTGTTGACCATATGTTCTTATAATTTTTTGACCATGAGTAGAAAATCTAACCAGGTGCTTTCACTGAGCGTTGTTATTGTATTGAATTAATATTGATGTATCCAGAGCAGTGATTTTTCTTAACAAACATTAGTTGTACCTAAAAAATTATATAATATTTACTTAGTTAAAGAAATAGCTTTGCTAATTATAAGCTTACTGATTATGGAAATAATTGATAGCTCTGATCTGAGAGTCTGGAACTTTAAACACAATTAAGGCATCTGCAAGCGTGGAAGCATCAGAGATCTGTAAATCAGTTAGATTTATCTTATCAAAAAGCATTGTTTCCTTAAACTAAAATATCCTCAATATTAAGAAAATAAGGATAAAAACCATAGACATGTGTCAGGAATTAATCAGTGTTTTAGGAGAACTGTCAAATATAATCTCTGATTTTATTCTAGACAACTAGATTCTTGAGAAAAGCTCAACAACTTGACACAATGACTCAGAAAACCAGGAATAAAAGTCAAGAACTGACTGGCTTTATTGACACAGTACATACAACCATCAAAGGTATCCTGTTTTTAAGATATTTCCATTTCTTTACAAAATTTAGTAAGGGTATGTCCTTTACAACTCTTAAAGTCTTATTTAAATGAAAAATTCTACAGTTTGCACAGGGGATTCAAAGATGTTATTTTTTTTTTTTTAGTGGTATGACTAAACTGTTTGCTCTCCTACTCAGTTCTTGCTGAAGTTGCTTTGTCACTAAATGAAACACTGGGCCTGGATCTGCCACTGTCAAATGCTACATCTCAGAGCCTGCAGGATGATATTTCTGCCCTTTTGGATGCATTGCGCAAGAAGGATTTCGTTCAAAAGCATCATAATGCTACCGCAGTCCTAAAGTAAGGCTGTTCTACCAAAAATTTTATTTCACATATGTCTTGCCGTGCAACACTCCTCTTTTGAAGAGATAGCTGGAGAAACATTTTGCCATAATAAGTGGCAGTGTGATAGTTAGCCCAGGTGGAGCTGTGTGAACTTTGTTTTGGAGTTACATGATTTGGTGATACTTGGTCATCCCATGTGACACTAATCAATAATAAAGTGTTTTAGAAGTCTGTAAAATCAGCAGTAAAGCCTATTAACTTGGATGTGATATAAAGTTCCCTTGCAATAAGTCAAAAGACTCACTGATTTCAGATTCTTTCAGATCTTACCCTAATATGCACCTCTGTGCTGATTTTGGCTGAAAACTATCTCAGTCAAAAACTATCTCAGTCAATTGCAAGCCCAGGACATGTCAGGCCTGCTGAAGGACACGACAATTTATTGTCACTGGAATATGTAACACAAAGATCAGCAAATAAAGACAAGGCATTTTTTAAAGCATTCTGAACCATTGTTTAGGATTGTATTCTGTTGTCCTGATTTTTCCCCAGTTGAAGGCTATTTTTAAATGGCTTTTATAGTCATTATTAGTGCTTATTGCAAGATTAAAAAGTTACGGTTCCAAAAGTCAGCAATTTTTTTGTTCGACTTTCAGAAATACTAACTAATGCCATAGCACACCAAAACCTGTAGGAATGTTAACACTGGCTTCAAGGAATGAGGATTTAGACCAGAGTAGAATATTTCTGGAATTTTGACTATTTTTTTATTAAGTGTTTGGATTAAGCAGGATAGAGTGTTTGTGTTGGTAACATGTCTCAGTTTGTTCAGCAGACTCTTCTGCTGAATATAGAACTGTATAGAAACTATATAGGCACGAAAATGGACCAGAAATGTACTATTTATTCTTATTAGGAACTTCAAATATGTTTCTAAATGTGTTTATCCATAGTAAAAGAAGGTTCTGATTTTCAACATCAACAGCTTTTGAGCTGTTATAGAAGGTGTTTGCAAATCAACTTTTTCAATTATAGTCTCTGTTGAAATTCCTGAAAGCTCTCTGATAAGGGTCCTTTGACAGATCGAAGGAGAGAGTTAATAAGTTCTATAAGGTTGTTTGCTCTGCAGAATCTCTTAAGCAATGCAGCTGTAAATTGAAAAATTATTTAAATAAGCAGCTTGCTAGTCTGTATTTTAGGGAGTAGATGTTGCCACATGACTCACAGCGGACTGAGTTTGTGATAATGCACTTGAGGTAACATTTGTAACTGAGGTCTCCACACATTTGCCATGAAGGGCAAAGTCCCCAGACAATTTGGAATGTAACCTTTTTACTCTATGCTGAAACAGAAGCCATTATTGACTTGCAAAATACTTTAGATCTTGTAACTTTTTAAGGCTGTGGCTTCCGATTGAAAGGAGTCTGAATTTTTAGTTTTAGGAAATACATGCAAATGCACATCTGCTGTTCAGGAAGAAAGTTGGAATTAATTTGGCTGTATATTACTGTGAAATAAACTAGGTTTCTTTCACTTTGGCTGTAGATCTATGTGTATGCACTCAGATTAACAAGGACAAACATTTATGTAAAAATACCATTTCAGGGGCTGGAATGTTCAGCATATGCGCTGAAATGAAGAGAAACAAAGGAATAGACTTTCAGCATAATTTTAATTTCTGTTCCTTCAGTTCTGAAAGTGTTCAAATGGAGATGCAAATATTCACAAATAGAACAGCTGAAGCAATTAACAATTGACAGATTTTAGAGAGAATTTAATATTTGTCAGATAATCTCTGTTTCTGATTAGAAATAAAAGTGCAGAGATTGTTCATTTTAATGACTATTTATTTTTATTTGATATTTAAAATTTACCAGACTCTTGGGTATATATATGTCTTTCAGTTCTGGTTTACTTGTATCTTTCCAGTGCCAATCCTCATAAATGATGATTTGGTCCTACATTCAAAATATGAGTCACTACACTTAGTATATAGAGTACTCCCAGAGGAAAGTTTCACAGAGATTTTGATATGGTGGGTTAAGTCCCAAATTAAGTGGAAACATATGTGATCGTAATCTCTCCTTTCCCCTCTAGTCATTACATGCAAAGTTTATGAACTGTATTACTGTCCTCTCCCCAAGCAGTCATAATTTTTTGTGGTAAGATGAATAACCAAACTACCGTGTGTATGTATGCTGTTCTAGAAGAAAATGGCAGACTTTAGTAGGAAGATGCATATAAATTAATTTCACATTACACCATTTTCTCCTTAAGAAATCCATGCCTTAGTTTCTCCTTCAATGTTTCTTTAATTTCTGATTCCTCTCCTTTTTCAGAGCTGCAGAAAAGTTGTTGACCCAGGTTCAGAAAGAGTATCTCGAACCCCAGCAGGAACTTGCTGAACTAAGAACAGATGCAAGCCAGTTCTTATCAAAGCAGAACAGCAGACTGCAGGATGCCCAGGACCTGGTGAACGAGGCGCTCGCTAACATCAATGAGACCCATCGCTTGTTTCCTCTCATCTCCAGCAACCTGGCAGAGTTAAATGTAAGACTGGGCAGTCAGTGTTGCTGCATAAGAAATATCAAACATGTGATTGTGTTTAAAACTTGATATTTTACATTTTTAAACATATTTAAAAGTTTTAATATATATGATACCTTAAAAATGTCAAGGAAACCAGACCTCTGTTTGAAAATCATAATATTATGTGTTATGTGAACTCATCAGTATAGCTGGCTCATAGCCTACTTGATTCATGCTATAGGACAAAAAGCTAAAAATAAAGGAAGGTGAGGAAGTCTCAACCATGCTCATTAAAGAAGGGAAGGTTCTACTGAATGCTGCTGCTGCTCTTGCCCAAGATGTAAAGAACTCTACATTTGTAAGTCCTGAGGTTTTAACATCCTCTTAGAGACTCAAGTTTATTTTGCTAGTGAAAAAAAAAAAAAAGGAAACTTTTTTTTGCAGAATGTGGAAGTTCACCAAGATGGGTTGGTCCTGTGGAGCAGCAAACTGCGACATCACGTGGATGAGCTGGTGATGCAGATGTCTGTGAGAGGAGTGCTTGACTTGGTATATAGAGCTGAGGAACATGCCACCCAATTCCAAAGACTTGCGGATGCACTAGAGAGGTGATAAACCCAAGAATTGCAAAATTATGAGATTTACATTAATGTCGGATTTAATATAAATAGGTAGAGGCCTAAATCACTAAACAAATTCCCTACACATGTTCTGAAATCAGAATATTTTGCTTAGAGTAACATTAAGCAATTCTTGACTTCACCTCAGCCAGCTAAATTCAATAAAGCAAAATTTAATATAGATTAGATTTCAGATGTTTGATTTCCTCCTAGATCCTGTATCTGCACTTAGTTTTTGAGTTTTAGATAGGGGCTTGTTTCTGTACTGTTTAGGTGACATCATTTGTTTGTTCTAAGGGTCTTTATAAATTGAAAATATTAACATAAAGAAAAGGGAACAAAATAGGAGGAAAAAAAGAAGAGATGGAATTGAATGAAACAGAACAGCAACTAACAAAATAGAAAAAAGCCCTGTAATTGAAAAACCTTTTAACTGGTTCTTTGAGGTCAAAATAATGAATTGAAGGCCCCTTATGCAACACTGGGCAAGGTGTGCATGTTTTTTTCAGAGTGCATCATGTATTCTGGAAAGATGTGCATGTTGTTATTGAAGGAATGGAAGTCAGTGAATGACTGAAAACAGAACTGCTTGTTAATTTTCTATTTAGTGACCTTTCTAGGGTAAGAAATGTGACTCTGAATGCTACTGCTGCTATCTACACTCACTCCAGTGTTAAAAGTGTGATTGAAACAACAGAGAGTTTGGCAGATGATGCTTCTAGAGTTATGAATGGCCCCTTGGATTTGGTAAGTATCAAAATTAGTATTTTCATTTATGTCTTCCCCCTTCTTATCTAGGAATATTGTTGTAATTGGTTTTTCTTTCCCTGCACTTGCTGAAAACTTGAGTCTTCTTGAATGGAGGCATGTCCTTGATGGCAGCCTGTCCTATCAGCTTAATATATACTGTATCCTGAATCCCTGCTCCAAGGGAGTAGTAGTGGCAGTAATTGACAGTAATGGCATCACATTTCAAATTCTGTTTACCTTGATTTTTCTCTCTGCCACAGTACCGTTTCCCCTTTTTTTTGTTTACTTTTTAGTGTCTAATGCATGCTTAACTGGACCAGACTTGATTCTATGAGGGTTTATATCAGGCATCTGACATGTATTCCATAGAACGCAAATTCCCAGACCTGTAGTGCCTTTGCACCTTTGGAATTATTCAACGATCTCCTTATTTGACCTATGCCTCTTCCATTTCTATCTGGGTATTACCAACCACAGCTACTTTGCTTCGTAGAGGACATTTGAAAACAAATGTGTGTTTGTGTTTCATCAACTTTCCCTCTGCCTTCAAAGATTATCAGATGGTTACTGAAAGAGTGGATTAGAAAGACAAGACTAGTTCCCACTGATTAATGAATAGAAGATCACATAAAGAACAGGAACATAAATTAAATTTATGTTTGTGCCGGCAAATACTTAAATGTTTTCAGTTGCATTTCTGTTTTTTGTATGTGGCAACTTCATGTCTGTGTTTTTTAGCCAGATGAGTCTTTCAGCCTTCTGGGAAAAGAAACTCTACTGCTTAGCTCCAAATTTCAGAATGAAGCTAAAAGTCTGAAGAAAAAAAATGATGGTCAGTTATATAGAATTCACATTTCTGCCGCTATTTATTTTCTCTATTTTCTGTTTTGTGCTGCTTTTTTAAAATTTTATTATTTCTTTAATGAGCATAAGCTAAGGTAAATATGTATCTATGACTATGTATATATTTTCATGCAATTAACATTAATGTTTTATTGATTCTCATAGGATTTTCATTTTTTGTGTCAGAATAAAATTTTTCTCTGTAAATGTATAAAAATTTGGCCTTCATTATACCCTATTTACCTATAAGCAGTGCTTGCAATGGCTTTTTTTCCAAACTTTATGAATTAAATCATTAGAGATTGCGTACTAGACAAAGAAAAATCATAACTCTTGTAAAATCCATTTGTTTTAATGTAATAAATCATGGATGACAGAGGTACGTAAGATGCATGTTTAAATCCTAATCCTTTTTACTTTTTCTTGCTGGACAGCTGAAATACAAAAAAAAATAACTGAAGTTCTTAGTCTACATAAATTTAAAAATACTTTTAGTTTTTTAATTACTCCAAAGATATGAGCAAGGCATTGAAGTCTACAAATGAAAATTCAAAAGCATTTTGAACAAAGGCGTTGTGTAGGAGCAGAAGCAAACCCTAAGTCAAATTTTTGATAAAATTGGATAGGGAATGTTTCACAGAGATAAACTGTTAATGTAAAATGGTGTTGTCTTGCAATACCAGTGGTTTACAAATATGTATAAATTTTATGCTATTCAGATGGACAGAATTACTTTTTTTTGTTCCTTCTATTCTACATATTTTAATTTCTAATGAGAGGATTCTGCAAATGGATCACAAATATATAGAAAAAGGCACTTCTTTGACTCCTGTTAGATAACATGATAGGTGAAGAACACTGTAAAAATTATTAGAGTTATTATTAGTTATAATATAACTAATAATAAATTATTAGTTATTATTATTCATGGAATAATTTTAATTTATAGCCTTTTGCTCACTGTGTTTGTAGCTATTTAGTCCCATGGAATTGGCCGAAAAGTGTAGATTTGAACAGAACAGGAGCTTATCTATTTATTTTGCATTCATTTTGCATTCCTGTTTGTGAAGTGCTCTTTCTATTGGAAAAAAAAAGCTCCCTTGATGAGATAAATGAATACTTTGGTTTTGTGTGGGGTGTATGGTATTTGTTTATGCATATGTTATTTCTTTCAACAGGTCTTCTATTTGGACTGGATGAGTTGAACAAAAAGGTAGTAAAGATTCAGGAAAGTACTAATAAAATTGGCTATCAACTTAATAATTCTCTGCTGACACTCAGAGCACTGCCTAATAGTAAGTGAAATTTATATTGACATTCTCCTTATTACAGAACTCTCTAGTACAATTGTAACAAAACCCTGTTCATTATCTGATTGCAGAGACCTAGCAATAAACTATACTGGAGACTTCATTTAGCCTTCTAAATATTTTACATTCTTTTCAGTAAACCCATTAAACATAATTGGGTTATAATATAAGGTCTGTAGTCTCATTCACATTTCACATTGTTGTAAATCAGGATGGGCTCTGATAGAAATATAATTGCACTGATAGGAAAGGAGAGCAAAGTTGTATTTAATCACACATGCAGAGAAGTTTACATACGGGACTCTGAGATTTCACTTTCTTTTCTGGCTTGTTTCAAAATTATTTATGCTAATCTGTGAATTTTGCAGTATGCATGTACATGTTTTTCTGTTGTGAAGGCTGACTTCATTGAATTTATAAAAATCTATTTTCTGTGCTTTTCTGAAATGAAAGAATTCCTCTTTTCTCAGTCATTATTTTATTTTGAATAAAAGCAAGACCTAGAGTTCATAGAAACTAATAAAGAAAATTACTTTGACACTGTGAGTAAGAGGGTCTGACATACTTTGCCAATCTGAATAATGTGTTTTAAGTTAGAAAAACACTGATAAAATCCTCTTGCAAGGGTTGTTTGATTCTGCTGTGAATCTGGATTAGAATGCTAAATTCAAAACCTAAAATACCCATTTTGCAATTCAGAGACCTAATTCATACTAAAGGGTAATGGTAGTGAGGATGTTACATCAGCTATGAACTGCAGGATGCTATCTAACATAAAGCTACACATTGAAAATTAAGTCATTAAAATCACAGGAGTGCTCTTCTTAACTCACAGCTTAACATTGATTTCAGCTTTGTTGTCAAACATTTCTTGACTTGTCCCTTCTTTTTTTTCCCTCTGGTCAGAGATTCATGGTGACATTGCTCCCTGTGTAGAGAGTGGTGAAGAAAGATCCTTGGAGGTCTAACTCAGGCCCTTTATGCCAGCTGCAGCATCTTCCCACTGCTGTGGGCGGAGGGTGTAAGGGACAGGCTGAGATTGGGAGTGGTGCACTCAGGATACGGATGATTGTAGCCAAAAACAGAGGGTGCACTGGACCTTCTGCCTCACCAGCTTTGCATAGGATTCAAAACTGAAGTCTCAGATGAGTGTCTCTGGGTGCCAACACTCATTTAGGGGAATTTAAACACACTACAAGAGTGATGCATTCATACGAACTTTCTAATGAAATAGGCAGAATCACGTTCCACAAAGAAACAAAAATGCAATTTTTACTATGACAGGAATGTAAGTGACAACATTCCTAGTATTTTGTCTTTGTAGCTGCTGTTGCAAAGCCAGGCATTTGTTATTCACAAGTATGTGTGAAGTTTTTGAGTATGTTTTAACCTTGGAACTGTGTTTCAGATACCAGGAAATACATGCTTGAAGTAAAAGAGCTGTCTGTGTCTGCAAACACCAGTGCTGTGATGGATTTAAGTCACTTTGGGGAGTTCAGTCAAAAGCTAATGAATACATCTTCTACATTGTCCCAAGTTAATGACTCTTTGAGGAAAACAAGTGAACTCATAACTGATTCATCAAAAGCTGGTAAGTTTGCTCTGTGGAAACGTCACTGCTTGCAGAAGCAGTATTAATATTCAGTTTTAACAGGCATTAAGTATGAGTCTGATGCACTGAGAGTTTATTCCTAATTCAGTAAAAATGTTAACTTTTCTTAAGAGTCCACTAGAGGATTTACATGGGAGGTAGGTCTGTTACTGATGTTAAAAATTGCTGAAACCAAAATTATCGCAAACTGGCTAAGTATTTTAGCAATGAACAGTACATTTTACTTTCACCCTGCCTCAACATTTCTTTTATGTTTTTACAGCATTCACAGCTGAAAAACAAGTTAAAGAAGTTGAAGCACAAGCAAGTCTCTTATTGGACAGACTCAAACCTTTGAAAATGCTAGAGGAGAACCTGAACAGAAACTTGTCTGAAATTAAAGAACTTATCAGCCAAGCTCGCAAACAGGCAGCATCTGTAAGTTCCATACTCCCAGACTTAAACAAATTTTCACTTTTAGCAGGGAAGTTCTTTGAGATATGCAGCCTAAAATTTACTTTCAAGGTGCCTGGTTGTTGTGGAATCTCAGTGAGGTCTAGAGAGCACTGTCTGATGTTAAAATCATAATGGTAGTGCTGTTAGTACATTTTAAGGTTTTAGCATCGAGGTTCTTACTGCATTTGTGAGTTTGTCAGAACAACAAGCTAGTAATTTTTCTGCTATTTCCTCCTGTTTCCAATAAAAATAATGAAACAGCATGTCAGAGAGAAATCATGAAAGATTTGGTGAGAAAGAGACAAATTGGGGGATGGTACTGCTATTCTCTTTAATACAAGATGCTAATGCCCCCATATAAAATCAAGTACCATTACAAATGTTTTGTCAAGAGTGTTGATTCTATCAATAAATTTGCCATCTTTGGCCTGTCATGTCCATGTGTTCTTTGCAAGATGCAGCTGAGCATCCAGAGTACTTTGACAGTATACTTGGTTTTGAATCTCTGCTTCTCCCTCTTCTCCCTTAAAGACAGCAAAAGTGAATCAACTGTACTATGGATCTCATTAGACTGTGAGAGAAATATGCAAATGACTTTGCAATGAGTAATTTTTTGTATGCCTTTCACATAATTGTGGACATGTTATTGCAAGGTTTTCAGAGGTTTTTTTAAAAAAACCAGCAGGCACTCAGTTCTTCCTGCAAATCTTAATTATATGGTTATTGCTTCTCTGTCGCAGTCTACTGAAGCTTAATGAATCCACTGCAAAAAAAAGGAGAATTATATTTTCTGAGGTGTCATAAGCCACATAGGTTCCTGGCAAGGTGAAAAGAAGAGTTAGCAAAGTCCCTTTTTCCAATTTGAGGACATTTGCTTTGTTTGGGGGGCATGGGGGTTAGTTTGTTTTGTTTTTTGTTGGTTTTTTTTTGTTTGTTTGTTTTGTTTTCTTTTTTTGTTGTTGTTTTTTCTTTAAATTTTTGTTTGTTTGTTTTTGTTTTGTGGAGGGGTCTGTTTTGTTTCTTGTTTGCTTTTTTGCATATTTTTGTTTGGGTTTTTGTTTGATCTTTTTTGTTTGCTGGTTTGTTTGCAATTTTTTGCTACACAAGAGAAATTTTATGTATCTGTGTCCAGATGCATGTGTATGCACAGGTGTTCTATATGCAATTAGCATTTACAGATATATTCCATGAAATGAAAGGAATTAAGGCTTTTTTTCCTTGCTAAAATGGATTTTCTGTCATTATACTACCAAGCTGCCGGTAGTTTGGCTGAAGTTAGCTTGGATCAACGCTTTATCAGTTTACTAAACAGTGGTTTAAACAGGGCTGTGACAACAGGAATATGATTTATTTAATCTTTAAAAAGTTGAACTTGACATATATTCACAAAAGCACTTTGTAATATTGTGTAAACTCTTACAAATTTGAAATAATCAGAATTATTGCAGACTGTCTCCTTAATTTGTTTAAAAAATTTCTCTCCACATAGACTAGAAATAGTTTCCTTTATTTTAAAACATTTTTAATATCTGTATCGTTATTTTCTGATATTATTACATGGCTTTGTGCTTATATATGGTTTTCTGACCCAAGTTTGTTTTCTGACGTATTTGAATAGTTTTTTTTTACTGATTCAAACCTCTCAACTGAGTGAGTGTGTTAAGACAGATTTCATTCTTTTTTATTGTGAATCTCTTTATCAAGTGATACCTAGAAGATAGCAAAAATCTAACCCTGGTAGCAATACTTGGATTGCATGGAAGTGTCTCAGCAGAAAGTTTGCATTTGTTGGTCAGAAGCTAGGTACATACTCTACAAATGAGTGCTGTGTACACTGAGATTGGGTTAGATTCCCTTTTCTTCTTCTCCCCCCAGATTAAAGTTGCAGTATCAGCAGACAGAGATTGCATTCGTGCCTATCAACCCCAAATTTCATCTACAAATTACAACACCTTGACACTCAATGTGAAAACTGCTGAACCAGATAACCTCCTTTTCTACTTGGGTAGCAATGGAAAGGTAAGTTCTGGTGTGCATTTACTGAAAGTGATGATAGTCAAACGTTTTAAATTACGCTTAAAAATTTTAAATATGCTTTTTCTTACTTGATTTCAAACTAAGTTACCAAGTGGGACCCCTTGCAGACAGGTTTGTTCAGTAGGGTTGGAAATATTTTTCTGCCTTAGATGATTCCAGAGATTTTCAAAGGTAGACAATAAAAGCACCGTATTGCTTAGCCATTGACTGTTGGCCCTGTGATTAAACTCCCCCTTCCTTTTTTCTGTGTTGTGCATTAACCACATGGAGTGTAACACCCTCTGTGATACTTTTATATAGCATGCTGGAGTATATCAAACGATTTCCTTGGTAACACAGCTGAACTTCTTGAAGCTGGCTCTCATGAGTATGGTGCATCCACTCACTTGAAAGGGAGTGTGATGGCTCACTGTCACATTGCTCTCCTCTTCATTCCCTCTGTAATCCCAATAAATGCACAGCTGTTAGTTCCTTGTGGCACACTATCATGGGATAGTACTTTTCCACAGGCTGGTAAATCACTTCACACACACTCAGGATTGTCTATTTCTAGACATCTATATATCTGTACATCTCCTGTTTATATATCTATATATCTATCTATAGATATAAATATAGATATATAGATATATATTGTATAAAGAAAACATTCAGCTACTTGCATGTGACCTGAGGGACTTTTGATTCATTAGAAGTGAGTGAAAAGCCTGATTTTGCTAAATGTCAGCTCCTGTAATATGGGTTGCAGGGACATGAATCCAGAAAGACTTTTTCCATGTTACTGTTGAAAATACACATTTGATGCCATTAATTAGAATAGGCTCTGCTGTTTTTCAGACAGACTTCCTGGCAGTGGAGATGCGACGTGGTAAAGTAGCTCTTCTTTGGGATTTGGGCTCTGGATCAACAAGAGTGGAATACCCTGATTTTCAAATTGACAACAACAAATGGCACAGAATACATGCTACCAGGTAATTAAAATCAGAATGTCTAAAATTGTGTACACAAAGCATCCAGAGTTTTTCAGTGATGAGATTTTTTCTTGTCCTTAGAAAGAGAAGACAGTAGTATGTATGTGTTGATTAGACCTGGTGATTTGTAAGACTATTTATTAGTATTTGTGTTTGGCAGGTTTGGAAAAACAGGTACACTCAGCATAGAGGAAATGAACTCCAATCAGAAGCCTTCACCTAAATCTGGAACCTCTCTGGGGACAGCCAGCATATTGGATATTAACAAGTCAACCCTAATGTTTATTGGAGGACTTGGAGGCCAGATCAAGGTTAAATTCTGAGATCAGCCTTCTGTTAATTGTTTTGAACATGTTTTGAGAAATACATTTGCATTAGAAGTAATTGCATATTTGGTTACTTTGTCAAGAAATGCCAACTACTCTGAGCATAAAGCAGAGATGCTGTAAGAGTCTTATAGTATCCTGAAGTTAATTTTCCCTGGAAATTTTTACAGAAAGTTTTAACCAGGACTGTCTGTGTCTGCATGCACCATATATAGGCATTATAAAATGAACTTGGGTTGTGTTTGCTTCTTCCACGGTTTATTTTAGCTTGCAGGTGTTATTCATGCCATGAGGTGGGTAAGTAGGTCAAGGACATAGGTATTTGGCTTTTTTTGAGGTACTAATCTATTATTATTTGAATTATAATTGTTAATAGTTCTACTAAAACATGTTGTTTTCTTATTATGACTTTTATCTAACAAAGTTCAAGGAAAACAACCAAGCAAAAATTTTTCTGCATAATTTTCAGAGTACTTAACATTAATTTGTATTCATGAAGTATTTCTTGTCTTATAGAAATCACCTGCTGTTAAGGTGACCCATTTTAAAGGGTGCCTTGGAGGGGCGTCCCTGAATGGCAAATCTATTGGCCTTTGGAATTATATAGAAAGAGAGGGCAAGTGCAATGGCTGTTTTGGAAGGTATTTCGTCTCACTCTTTTTTCTTTTTTTAATTTTTTTTATTTCCTTTTTATTTTTTTAATACAGGTTTATAATAATTTACATTTATAATGTTATATTTTTGTGTTAACTAAAATAATAGGGAGCGCAGACAAATTGCAGCGTTTCACTGATCATTAACTTACAGTTCTGAGCACATTAATCTGAATGCGTTGGTAGTGTCAAATAACTTCCTTGTTTGGAATTTCAATTTTTGAATCTCTTTCTCAGAGGAGTTTTATTGTTGCTCTCTATTTTGTGCATGGGAAGTAGAGACTACCAGTGAACCAAAATACTTTGGAATCTTTGCTTTCCAGTAAGATAGATTTATTCTTTCTTAGGGTAAGAAATGATGTAAAGCAGTCTTACAAAAAAAATTGATAGCAAAACTGCAGCCACTGAGCTTGGTACCTTTTGCAGACAGTACTCTTTTTATGCTTAAGGAACAGAAAAGAAATATGCTTGTCCATATTCCCTTTGCAGAATATTTGATGCAGAAACAGCAGAGGGTGCTGTTTGATTGTATATTTTTATGTGTCTTGTGCTGCAGGGAAAGGGGCTAATAGATCATGTATTGTAAGTGCAATTATGCAAAGCATTTTGATAAATTGATGACATGTTTTAATTTAGAGGGTGTATGCTGTAACAATTATTTTTCCCCTTAGGAAATGATTGGGTTTGGCTTTTATTTTCATACATAAGGGAAGAACACTTGTGTGCATCCTTCTCTATGGCTAAATCATGTGTTGTGAGATTGTATAATGAAAGTGGCTGTTTGGCTGGAAACCTTCAGTTATTCATTGCATCAAGATTCAAGTGTTTTCCCACACTTTATAAATTACTACCTGGAGGCTGCACTGACTCAGCTGTACCTGAAGGAAGCCAACCAGAAAGAGGGAGAGAGACTATTTACAGGGGCATGGAGTGACAGGACGAGGGGGAATGGATTCCATCTGAAAGAGAGTAGGTTTAGATTAGATGTTTGAAGGAAACTCTTCACTGTGAGTGTTGTGAGATGCTGGAAGAGGTTGCCCAGAGACATTGTGGATGCCCCAGTCCTGGAAGTGTTCAAGGCCAGGTTGGAGGGGACTCTGAGCAACCTGATCTAGTGGAAGGTGTGCCTGCCCATGGCAGGAGGTTGAATTGGATGGGCTTTAAGGTCCCTCCCAGCCCAAACTATCCTATGATCTAATTTTTCTTATATTTTATAGAAAAATTACTGGGAAAAAACCAAATGTTCGGTTAACATTTTTTTTACTGGTTTTCTGCTTCTGTAGCCCACAGGATGAGGACACTTCATTCCATTTTGATGGCAGTGGATACTCAGTTGTGGAGAAGGCACTCCGCTCAACAGTGACTCAGATAATAATATTTTTCAGTACCTTTTCACCGAATGGGCTTCTTCTGTATCTTGCTTCTAATGGCACTGTAAGAAAATGGACCAGATTCCTAAATTGTCATACACAGTGTTTGGTGGTTTACTGGCTTCTTCATTTTTCAGCTCACATATATTAGAGCATATTACTACTTTTGTGTAGTTCATCACCTGTGATTGGCATCGTCAGCCAAAGGAATAAAGACAAAAATCCTAGAGGACAACTCATTAAAGCAAATGTTCACCTAAACTAAGGGCAAAATTAAACAATGAAAATAATTCTTCACAATTTATTTACATTTTTAGAATAAAAATAAATTGTTTAGACTAAAGGACAGAAAAGGAAACAGTAAGGGCAACAAGCTAGTTTTTTTCAGTTGGAGAAACCTTTCCAGAATGTAAAAATATTTCAGAACTGAACTTGCAGAGGGACAATATAATAATGAAAAACCATATTGAATTAAATCCATAAGATGGGAATTCAGTAAACTGAAACAAATTAAATAAAACTCCTGCGACAGCAATATAACCCGGACCCATCAGCAGACCTTCACAGTCATGTCATGCAGTTTACTGCATTCTTAGATGGTGGTTTTCTATTTCTGAAGGAAAGAAAAGCTTTGTTTGGGTACAGATTCTTTCAGAATCACTGCATTATTCATTTGCTTTATGTATTCGCTGCCTGAATACATTGCACAATGCTATCTGATTTAAGCTTTACAGTTCAGAGGGGGCACCTTTAATGCAATTCAGAAAGTATTTTTTAATGTTTGAGGAAGGTTTTTGCTTCTTGCAGAAAAAACATCATAGTGTTTGATCATTACACTAACTGTCAAACCAAATTGCTTTTAACTTCATCCAAAATCAGGAAAACTTGACTTTGTTATTTACCTCTTCCTCTGCTGAATAATCAAACCTCACAACCCATTTAAGTAAGAATAATAAGACAGAACTAAAATACATCATTGAGAGGTATTTGTAACTTAATTTTCCTAAATATAGTGAAGATGAGCATCTTGGGTGTAACAAATAGTCCCAGGTGCAAGAGTTCCTAAATCTTTTCCACATAGTAGGCCAAACCTGCCAGGGATGCATTCTTCAGGAAGATTTTATTTCCAGGAATGTAATCTATTAGTTTGTAATCTGTTTTTGTTTTGGGTTTTTTTTCTTCGTCTCAGAGAGACTTCTTGTCCCTTGAGCTTGTTGATGGCAAAGTGAGGGTGACTGTTGATCTTGGTTCAGGACCCCTTGCTCTTACAACAGAAAATCGTTACAACAATGGAACGTGGTATAAAATCTCATTCAATCGGAATAAGAAGCAAGGTAGGCTACAGATTGAAAAATCTGGGTGTCTGCACATTTACAAATACAAATATCTAAGATAGCTGAAAGGAACTTCACTGCAACCAAATTTCATCACTTCCAGTGCAGCGTCTTTAGCAGCCACATCTATGATATTTTGCTTTTAGAAGGACTAAGGTGTAAATCTTGTGCTTGGTTTAGCACATCTCATAAAGAGCAGGTAGTGTAGAAACTGCTGCACAAAAACATACCAATAGTCTTTGAAGACTGAGACTTTTGTCTGAGTCTGTAGATGATTCTTTTCTCTTCTGCATTTTAATATTACTTAATAAAATTGTTCTGTGGGGGCCTGTGTTTCAGCAATAATGCATATGTGCTAATAGCTATAACATACTCTCATATGTAATTATTTTCCTATGGACTTCTCCAGATTTGGTTTTGGCAGAGAGAAATGAATGAGATTAACAGAATAGCTGCAAATACAATAAATTGGTAATTGTAAAAATAAGAAGATTGTCCATACATGTCCAAGTCAATGAATACATTTTCCTTTATTACAGACAAGGTTGCCAGAAGGGAAGAATGTGTTCTCATGTCCTTCTCCACTTCTTTACTCCCTTTTCTTTGCAGGAATTTTGGCAGTCATGGATGCATATAACATTAATTATAAAGAAACCAAGCAAGGAGAATCTCCTGGTGTTGCCTCAGACCTGAACCGCTCTGATAAGGACCCAATCTTCATTGGTGGGCTTCCAAGATCGAGGACTCTGAGGTAAATTGTCTCACTTTTGCACCTCTCCTAAGACTCATGTAAGGTGAGGGAAGAACTTTTACATACTCTTATCTCCTTTGAAATTAGAGAAAAAAGTGAATTCTGGAGTTTAGTTTATGGCCACACATACCACATTTCTCCTTTGACTTTAAACTCTGATGTGGTGCTTTCCTCTGGTAGGTCTGATGCTGTAGTTCAGATCAGAATTAATTTGGTTTTCTTCCTCCAAGGGTGATTTCCACCACAGCAGCTGCCACAGCAGCCCTCCCCTGCTCTGTGAGGGAAGCATTCAGCATTGCTGTCTGCAATGATGCTCCTTTGATCTCTCTACCTGTGCGAGCCTTGTGTTTTCCAGATGGCATTTATGGGCAAAGCTGTGCTTAAGGATAAAAGTTGGACTGCAGAATTCCTGTAATTCAGTAACTTGGAACAGAGGAAAAACCACTGTGAACAGATAAACAGAAAACATTGCAAATACATATTTTATAACATGTCTCTAGATTATAGGCGTTTTTTCTATTGTATATCTGTACTGAATTTGCTAAGTCACATTTCTTCCACTGGTTTCACTGTGAAAGGATAAATATGGCAAGAGAAAATCTAATTAAACTTTATGCATGCTCTTGACAGTAAGGTAAATTCTACTACCTTATTGGTCTCTGCACAGCCATTACAGACTGCAGATTTGTTAATCTTAGCTGGCATATCAGCCTGTGAGGGATTATGGCAAGATAACCTTAGATTTCTCAGGCTTAAACCAGGAACCAAATTAGGCATCTTGCAGACTTGAAAACTGAAAAATAGATGCTGCATAGTACACAGCTGCTGTTACCCCTTTACACAATCCATTTTCCTTCAGCTGAAGATTCACCTTAAAGTTTTGGGAAATCACCTGACTTGGCAACACAGCATTACACATTTGTATGCTTTAATTTGGGTACAACTTTATCTTGGCTCTTTTTAAGACAAGATTTATTATCTGAGAGTAAAACTAAAATTTCACCTCTTTTCACTTACACCAGACCTATTGCATTCTTTAAAACAGATCTCTTTCTTTTCTTAGTGAAGAGAAATTAATCTTTTCTCCCAGGAGATTCCAAGTATTACTCCTTGGAAAGAAAGCCTTGTTTTGTGTTTCAGGAAAGGTCTTAATAGTAGAATGTATGTGGGATGCATCAAGAATCTTGAAATATCTCGTTCCACCTTTGACTTGCTTAGAAATTCATATGGAGTAAGAAAAGGCTGTGTATTGGAGGTAGGAGACTTTAAAGTTTTGTGACTTGATCTTTGTTTTAATGAAATAGTGGTGCTTACTGTGAGTTGAAACAGATTTATCTTTAAAAATTCTAAGATAATTGATTTTTTTTCTTACCTGACACTATGTAGGGATATATTCAGTAATTATTTCTGTTCTTCAAAAAATAGCCTATTCACAGTGTGAGCATCATGAGCAATGGATACATTGAGTTAGTACCTAAGTCCTTAAGCCCAGAGTCAGAACTGATGGCAACTTTTGCTACAAAGAACAGCAGTGGCATCATCCTTGCTGGACTCAGCAGGGGACTGGAAAAGCGAAGACGAAGACAAGCACATTTGGCAAGTACTGAAAAGAAAGAAGTTTTGGGCATTATTTTTGCCATTTTTATTGTGTAAAATCAAGTCAGGTTGTATATTGTGTGTCTGATGGACAGTTGGACCCTCTAGAATCCAAAGAGAAAATCTTACTATTTCCTGCTCCAAGAGAAGGGGTAGTGTGTGTGTGCGTGTGTGTGTGTATGTGTGTGTGTGTGTGTAAAAAAAACCCCCTCCTGTACTAGAGTTATTTTGACAGAGAAATGTCCAGCTTTTGTGTCTCCTGTTAGAAGGCTTTCTCTGGTACCTCTCTGAGAGGTACCAATACAATTCTTACTAGTCTCTGAGTTTCATTAAAAAGTTTGCAACAAGGTTGGAGGTTAATTTTTCTCATGTATGTTCTATTTAAACGTTAAATGTGTGCCTGAATATTGAGCTACAGTTAAAAATTAATCCTCTGATTAAATCTACAGCCCTTCTTTTCCATCATGTTGATTGATGGTCATCTTGCAGTGCATGTTAATGCTGGAGATAGAGCAAACACTAGGAAAGTAGTTCTTCAGTCTGCTAATGGAACATACAGTGATGGACAAGAACACTCTGTCATCCTAATTCGGAATAAGAGGTACATGTGACTACAAAGAGTACTACCTGTTTAATTATTGTATGTTGTCAGTTCATTGCACTCTCTGAGGAATTGCCTTTGCTAGCTTATTAGGTGGGATAATCAGGGCTGTGCTTTTCTCCTGTCAGTGCAGATGTTCTGATTTACATGGTAATTTTATACAGTCACTGATAGAGGTGTAGCTAAAAGCTCTCAAAATCTCTAGAACAGCTTGGAGCACTTGAGTACAAGCATACTGAATAGTTTTAGAAAAAAGATACACAGCTATCAAAATAATTCAGAAAGATATTTGTCAAAACTTTACATTTTAAAAATCATCAAAAGAGGGGCTTCCATTTTTAAGACACTGAAAGGATTATAAAAGTGATGGAATCTTTATTTATGAGAAGAGGATGTTTTTGAGGCTGATAGGAAGGTTTTTCATCTGCAAATGACTCTCTAAGACCTTGTTGAATGTTTTCCCTACTTTATCTTTTTCAGGATCATAACTATACAGGTGGATGAAAGTAAACCTGCAGAATTGAGGCTTGGTTCAGCAGCAGAAAATAGCCCCATTAATATTTCCAACTTCTACGCTGGTGGCATTCCAGCAGGAGAGGGCATCTTAGGGTTAAAATTGGCTGGCTCCTTTCATGGCTGTATCAGCAACCTTATTTTTAACAAGGAGTAAGTCAGAAGGGTAACTGCCTTGTTTTGGAAAACTGTGTATAATAACTGTTAAATGTAGTTTGTGATCTCTTCCGTGAAAATTCCATTTGCCTGGTTTTTAACATAAGACATGCATGATATCAGTGATCTGGTATTATAACACCCAGAATATTGATATTACCAGCTATATATCTAAATAGTGTTAAAAATGTCTTTAATGTTTACACAGATGCTGCACAAAGCACAGCTTTCTCTTACTATAATTTCATCTGCAGTGACACACAGAATGGTTTTGCAAAAATATTATAGATTCATAATGTTCTGTGGACAGATTATTTGCCACTTCTCAATCTGTTTGTCATAGAGGCCACTTTTTTTCTTTCCTTTTCTCCTGATACTACTGAAAGACCTTGTAAATACTCTCCTTCTGCTTCAGAAATAAGCAGAAATGAACCTTGTAAAATGTGTGGGGTTTTTTTTTTGGTTTTGTTTTGTTTTTAATATAGGCTTTTATATTTCACCACTTCCATGAAGTATGAACATGTGGATATGGACAGCTGCTTTCTGTCAGAGAAGCCTAAACCAGTTGTACAACCATCAGGCATTGGGATTCAACCTGAACTTCAGGCTTTACCAGTTCCCCTGAGACCTCTCACAGATACAAAAAAAGTACGTATTGCAGCAAAGCCCTGTTGCCACCTCTTTTGTCCTTTCTTTGTGGAGAATTATGGAATTATAGACTGCACGTATTTTCTTCCTCTGCAGTGTGGAATGGTCCAATGGATGTTGATTTGAAATTTGTGTTTCCTATAGAAAAACTGATACTAACCTTTGTAGCAGCCTGTTGGCCATTTGGAATGGAAATGTAGCTAGGTTTATCTCTCTTCAGGCAGCAACAACAACAACAGGAAGAAAAAGTGGAATGATAATCTTCCAACAGAAGGACTTGACAGTAACTATTATCTTTAGTGTATTCCTGCCAACAGGACTCTGTGCCCAAATTTGCATTAGCTGTGCAGTTCTGCATTCACATTTTCCTGGTCACACACATGCAGTCTCTGCTCTCTGTCAGAGAGGAGGCACAAACCACTTGAGAGACACAGCGTCTGAATGCAGCTTGCATGGCACCTGTTTCCTCTCATGCAGTCCTGTTCCCAAGAGAGAAGGCACATCTTTCCTCCTGCAGATGTGCAGCTGCACATCTTTATAATGAAGGGTTTCCAAAGCATTCTGAAAACATTTTCCTGTGGCAACAGAAAGCAAGCTTTTTTACATTGGATTTTATAAAAGCAAGATTTCGCACATACAACTGCAACTATAAAAATGAGTAAGATTTCCTTTTTAGAGCTAAAGTATAGCATTGTCTTATGCTCTGTTACTTGGCTCTTCATACCCCAAGCCATAAGGAAAACGTGCATCCTCATAAAATGGGAAAATATTTCTTCCAAAGCTATAAGATTTTCACACTGGAATTTTACTTCTAGCATCAGTTATCAAAATGGCTATCAATTAAGACAAAAAGTGAATTGAATATGTTTCAATCTACAAACATTTTTCAGTAGAAAAGGCCAGTGCTGTCTACACAGCTTAATTATTAGTTCTTTTTGAGCCTGAAGATAGGTTGGAATGATTTTGAGTTTAGTTAATTGATGTTTTGTTGTATTCTTCATGGTTATCTTGTGGCTCAGTTTTGCTTCCTACAAAGCTCTGTGCAGGCACATTGTCATTCAGCAGTTCCTGGGCAGCACCTGACACTATCCTACTCAATAAAGACCTTTCATTAACAGGTAGTTTGTGCAAAAGATGAGCTGCCTGATCATGTTCAAGGTGCCTATCAGTTTGGACTTGCCAAAGGCAGTCACTTGACTCTGCTCTTCAATCAGTCTGCTGTCAGGAAGAAGTGAGTATATCCTGAACTACACATGAACACAGTACTATTTTGTATTGAGCTGCAAGAAGTGCAGTGATGATTTTCATGATCTATCACCGCATTGCCAGCTTTGAACATGGCCCTCACTTCAGGTTTCTGTGAGGTCCTCATGGAAGAAAGTATCATATCCCACGTTAATGATCACGAGTTTAGTAATTCATGGTCAGAGTTCTGCATTTTTTTTCCTCTTAGACTTGAGTCGCACTGTGGCATCTGTAAATACTTGGATTTCTTTTTTTCCGCATGCAGAGCTTACATCCAGTCCTTATTCCTTTGATGCAGATGACATCTCGCCCTCTCTCTATTTTCTGCAAGTATACCTTTCATTTTTGAAGGTGCACTTGAAGGAGAAAAGGCTATAGAGAAGAATCATTTTGTTGAGACCTAATGTGTGACAGCCTTTCTGCCTCTTTTACTTGTTTGAGAGGTTCCCAAGAAGGTCCCCATCACACAACCTGAAAGTCACTTGTATTTGCTTCTTTCAACTCAGGAAGTCTCCACAGGCATTGAGAAAAGAGTGTTTTTTCCTTCTAGCCCTTCTGTTGCAGCTACTGAGCAAAGGACATTGCAGAGGATTGATGCCATGTAGTCTGAACCTGGTGTCCACATAATAAATGGCTCATTCATCTCCTCTACCTTTTAAGCCTCCTTCTGTTCTCAGTCTGCCCATAATATCCCAGTAAGCCTGGCTAATAGTAATGGATGCCATAAAGTTATCCTGGAATGGGTTCCTTTCTTAGGGCAATAAGGAAGCCTGAAGTCACAAACAGCTGAGCCTGTCCCTCTTAAAGTTCATCTCACTCTTTGACAAGCACTTTTTCTACTTCTGACAGGTACAGCACTGATTTCCATTATGATATACATTATAAGTCATGCTTTCTTAGAATCAACACAAATTCTACTTTTCTGGCCTTTGTAATAATAAATCTCCTTTCATAACAATAAATTGGTTCAGGCTATTCTGTGTGTCCAGAAAAGCTTTTCATCACTGAAGAAGAAATACCTTTCAGTAACACTGAATTTTTATTGTCTAGGCTTTCCGTCCAGCTGAATCTCAGAACCTTTGCCTCCAGTGGCTTGATTTACTACATGGCTCACCAAAACCAGGTTGATTATGCAGCCCTACAGCTTTATGGGGGACAGCTCCATTTCTCATTTGATTTAGGCAAAGGAAAAGCAGTAGCTCTTCACCCTGCTGTTATCAGTGATGGAAAATGGCATACGGTAGGTGGTCGCCAATCTTGTGCTCCATTTTCTCTTCCCTGGAGCTACTGGCATGGATTTTGCTTGCCTTCTCTGTATACTTTCTGTTTTGCAAAAGCAAACTGGTTCTAACCCAATCATGAACTCATTCAGAAAACTTTTATTCGATAATTATTTCCTTTTAAAATTGTCATCAATTGTACATCAAATCCATCTTCCAACTACTGTCAAGTACCTCAAGCCTTTTAGGAATTAAATAGTTCACCAGTTGTGTAAGTGATGGTCATCTTCAACAGAGAAGGATCTAACAGAGAGGTGTAAAAAATCTGACCTTTTTGACAGAGAGCTTTCAATGCATTATGTTACCAAAGACCTGCACTTCAGCATGTGACAGGGTGACAGGGATTTGTGAGTGCACAGTTTCCCTTTTCTCCCACTTACCACTTATTACCTGAGCGCATCACAGCAGCTAGTGACAACAGGGAAGCACTGTCTTTCCTTTCCTTGGTTGAGGCAACATGAGAAAGGGGGACATTTGAAATGCATGGAGGACTTGTCTTAAGTAGAGTTGAGGAGAAACTATGTCTAAAGGTGTAACACAGCACTCAGGGCCTTCTGCACAAAGATTGTGTCAGTCTCTGTTGGCCCAACTCCTCAAAGCAACTCACCTTCTACTGGCTCTGGCTTTCTGTGTGAGAAGTGACTGTGATGTTTGCAGGAGTTTTAGAAGTAACTCTGAGGATATCACTTTTTCTAAAGGCAGGTGAGGATGACAATATTCATCCTGTTAAGCTTCCCCTCCCTTATGCCTATGTGAAGCCTTCACTTGAGGAAGTAGCTTCTGTGGGACAAAGTGATTGATGACACAAAGCTGCCAGCTTTCCTAGGTGCCTTGGGAATCAGCAGAGTTCTTTTTGCTTTTCATACATAACCAGCAGAAGGAAAAACAGCAAAAATTAACAAGAAGAAAGGAAATGTGAACTTCTGTTAGAGGTATCGCAGTTAAGCTCTGCTGCCTGCCCTGAAAGGAGGAGCACTCCAGGACTTGCAGCTGCCTGTTTAAAATTACACATACTCACACTGAACTCCTACTGACACTATCCACATTTTAAGAGCTGAACAGATTCTATAAAAGAGTTGACCTATCTTTTACCACCCAGGACATAAATCAGGAGCTTCAGCTTTCTTCAGAGATTAAGGCTGTCACACCACTCCCAGCTGGGGGTGATCATTGCAGTCCCTCTGCAATCAATGCAAACTAATATACATTGCTACTGAAAGAAGCACCACTTCTTTTGATTCTCTGCTGATACCACCCTGCTTTACCCCTTTATACCCTAACCAGCCCAAATGTTCATGAAACCTCATTTTGAACCTAGTCATGATTCTGAGTGGAGCTAAATGTAAATAGAGAAGATTAAATGGCTGCTGACTTCCCTCAGCTGCATGTAATTGTTTTAGGGCAAGGCAGGCATGAGGACATGAGTGAACAAGATGGACAGAACTGGACAGGTTTTTGGTCATAGTGGATGTAGCACTGCCTCTCATAAAGTGACAGCATAGGAATGTGCACTTCAGAGAACTGAGATGGATCAGCTGTTGGGTAGCACAGTATTTCCAGGAGGCCAGCACAGAATGTCTTTTTCCAAACTCAGTGATGTACCCATATCCTAAGGCAATGAACTGATGATTTAAATAAATTACAAAACACTGAAAACCTTAGGCAGGACAGTATGAAATCACTGTGAGCCCTTGGGAAGGCAAGAAAGCCGTTTAACTGCTCAATTGCATTCAGAAATGGTCACAGCCTCAGGAAGAATTTTAAGAGAGTACCTCAGAACAGAATGTCAAAGCAATTGAACCACTAAACATTTGTCTTGCTTATTTCTATGGCAGATGATGGCTAGGTAACAAATTCAGCTTACTTGTTTGTTTGCATGCTTCCCTTTTTTCAGGTTAAGACGGAATATGTAAAAAGAAAGGGCACAATCATTGTGGATGGACAGGAATTGGTAGCGGTCAATGCTCTGGGAGATGGTAGCACCTTGGACGTGGAAGGGAAGCTCTATGTGGGAGGACTCCCTTTAGACTACGTGCCAAAGAACCTTGGGAATGTAAGAAGGTTTGGGGTGGGGGGTGTGTCTGGCATTTTGCAAGACTAGAATGAGCACATATTGCAGCAAACTCATCTAATTCACAATCCTGTCTCTGACAGGCTAAAAATAAGTACTTAGGGAAAGAAGCAACAAGGAAAGTAATGACCCTTTACTAGATCAATCTTTCTAGCTTTCTTTGGCTTAATGACTCGAACTGCAGCTTATATCTTTGTGTGTTAGTAAAAGACCTTAACAGAACTTATTTTCATTCTGTTACTCTGTTAAAAATGGATAAAGAATATAAATTCCTGTCTTTCACAGTATAGGGTAAAAACACAACCTACAATCTCAGATGTTTTGGTACCTGAGTCCTATTGCATTCAAATGGAAATTAGATGCCTTAAATATCTCTGAAAGACTGGGTTTAGCTGTCTTTAGGTTAAAACATATTTTTAACACATGCTTTTAGAGGGTAGATTTCTGTCACCTTCCTCCTTGTGCAGCCTTTGTATCGATGAGGATTATGGTGGTGATGATAATGTTTTTCCTAGAATTGTAGAATGCCCTGATTTGGAAGGGATCCTCAAAGATCTTCATTGTCCAACTCCTGGCTTTGCACAGGACACTCCAAGAATCACACCCTGTGCCTGAGAGCATTGTCCAAATGTTTCTTGAACTCTGTCAGGCTGGTGCTGTCACCACTTCCCTGGGGAGCCTGTTCCAGTTCCCAGACACCCCCTGGAGTGATTCAGATGAATCTTTTTGATGAAGAGAGCTTGCAAAATGTCCTACAGAAATCTTGATTACTCATTAATTTGCTGAAGCATGCTTGGAATGTTTTTACCGTTGGGTGTATCCCTGCTCACAGTCAAACAAATAACAATTATTTCTGTATATTATAGACAGTGTATACTCTGCTTCTAAACTATTTGGTTTTGACTCCAAGACATTATGTACCTTACATAATTACATGTAATAATAGAAATTTAATTATGTAAATATTTTAGATTCTGCTGTGTTTTGTTCAGATAATATTTTATCTGCAATGAAATCAGGTGAATCCCTAAGAGAGCATTGCAGCAGTTTTTACTAAATATTGTTTTTTATGTTTCCATATGCTTAGGTTTCTCACAGTACTCCTGCCTGCATTGGTAGCATGGAAATTAATGACAAACAACTGGACAACGAGAGTCCTGTTTCTATCTTTGCTGTGAATAAATGCTATGAAATAGTGCAGGAGGGTACTTTCTTTGATGGAAGTGGCTTTGCTGCTCTTGGTAGGTGTCATTCAATGGAAACAGTGCTTTACTGAATTAATGTTAATGAAAACATACTCTTTTTAGGTCTTTCTGGAACTGTGTGTAATTAACTGACTCCTCACACAGTGAGTGCATGCCCTGCATATGGATTTCTAACTGAGTCCCTTTACTCCGTTCATCCAAAAGTGGAAATTTCTGCAAAGGACTATCTTGGACAAATAAAAGAGATAATGATTTTAGCGCCGGGGGAAAAAAAATGAACTACATCTTTCTTTAGCTAAGAATATCCATGTTCATGATGTTAAGGTCTTATAAAGAATATGAAGACAAAAGACTTGGGAAGTAACATGATGGATTACATTTGTGCTCTTTCCTGTTTCTTACAAATGAGATAGGATGGATTAAATCTGAATTAATAAAAAAAATATTATTTGGGAGTTTATATTTTCCAGTAAAATATGGGAATTATGACTTCGGAAAACTTATTTTCCAGAGGTTCTGCAAGGTCATATAACAGCAGCATTATTAACAAGTTTTTAAAACCTTTCGATGGCAATGTATGTATTTAACTTTGTGGGCTGCAAGTCTCCTGCTAGAAGCTGAACTTCTGAAAATTCAGCTGAACAGCTGAAAAGTAAGCTGAACTTATTTTCAGTCAGAGAAGGCTACAAAGTGCGGTCTGATGTGAACATCACCCTGGAGTTCCGTACAACAGCAGTGCACGGGGTTCTTCTCGGGGTCAGCAGTGCCAAGGTTGATGCCATTGGTCTGGAAATTGTACATGGCAAGGTAGGCTGCCTGTGCAGGCACACTGATTTCACAAGGCTTGTTTGAAACTAGGGGGGTAAAACTCTTGGAATGCCAAATGAAGTGTGATGGAGGCAACTTTCCACAGCATGAATATGGGACAGAATTTGTCTCGAGGTTTCTCATTGCCATCATATGATAAAATGTGCGATTAGCAAATGTCACTGGAACTTTTTGGATTTTTTTAATTAGTGTAATTTATGTTAGCGTGCAGCCCCTCTGACCTCCTGTACTACATACCTTGTATGTTAGACCAAATATATATCTTTTTTATTGCTTAATACTTTTTCTGCCATAAAGCTATCCTTGTCCTTGAAAAAAATATTGCATATACAATGCATGCTGTTTTGTAACCTCTTCTTCAATATACATGAGCACTTAACTCATTCTCTACTTCTACTGGCCATTATGCTCCACAAACCTTTTAACAATCAATATACATAATTCTCCAGTCAACTCTTGCATAAAAAATATACACTCGATTGCTTTTTTTTTTTTTCCCAGAAAGAGCTCATTTTTAATTCAAAGCTTCCTAACTGTAGACAGTGTTAAATATCACTGCTTTTGAGGGACATACTTTCCCAGTTAATACCTACATATTAATCCTCACCACAGAGTTAAGGAAATGTCTGCTGCTTTGAAAAATAAATACATGGAAAAAATCAATACATTTATGGGCAGTGGCAAGTGCTTTCAGGCCCCTCTTTCTCTTCAGGTATATACAGTGAATCTTCTTTCAGATCTGAAATCTGTTCCGTGGAAAACAGATTTGTATTTGTAAGAAACATCGAAATCCCCAGTGAAGTGTATAAATGGACCATTGCATAGGTAGATCTAAGTGTTTTAAATTTTAAAAAACACTTTAATAAGGATCTACTCTATCCATCAAAGTAAATATTAACTGTGCATATTGCCAAACATTTAAAACGGAAATCTCTGCACCAGTGTGATTGTGCTTTTATCTAGGCAGATTAGTTCATGTATTCTTACTTTATATCTTCACTGGAATCTGGCTGTTTGTACAGGTTTTATTCCATGTCAACAATGGAGCTGGCAGAATAACAGCTACGTACGAACCAAGAGGCACAAAGAGCTTGTGTGATGGGAAATGGCACAAGCTTCAAGCAAACAAAAGCAAACATCGTATTTCGCTGATAATTGATGGGAATTTGGTTCACACTGATAATCCCTACATCCAGTCAACATCTGCAGATACAAACAATCCCATTTATGTTGGAGGTTATCCTGGTAGGTACAATAATATTTCCCTTTCCTGCTGTCCCTCCTGTGCTCGCTCTCACCAGAGTGACTCTAAACACGTGCTCCCTTTTGGTTTGCCATGGGAATTGTGACTGTGTGCATCTCAACTGTTGCTTCATATTCTGCTAGTTTCTATTTTAACTTCAAAAACACCCATACAGAGTGGCTTCCTCCTCTCTTTTTCCCTCTCATCTTGCATTGTCCCCTGGCAAGAGCTATTTCTGCAAACTCTGCCCAGTTATTGCTGTGCATGGCTTATGCTTGAAAAGAGCACTGACTGTCCAACTTGATGCTCCCCAGGTGTTGGTTTTACCTCTTATTTCAGAGGAGGAGAATTTTAATAACCTGGATTTTTGTATTTTTTCAGTTTGGTGGAAATAGATTATACATATTTCATGTCTGTTTTTCAGCTGATGTCAAGCAAAACTGCCTCACAAGCAAGAGCTCATTCCGTGGCTGTTTGAGGAACCTTGTTTTGACCAAGGGCCAACATACAGAATTGTTTGACTTTAGCAGAGCTTTTGACCTACGTGGAGTGTTTCCTCATTCCTGCCCAGGGGCTGAGCATTGAACTGTAGCAAAGCCTGTCTGGATGGAGAGAGGGATTGTTTTTTCTTGTTGTTGATTTATTATTTTGTGTTCTCATTTTGTAATGAAAAGAAGAATTGACAGGAACGTGCATCTATTTGATTTTTCTGGTTGTTTTCCAACTCAGGTCATTTATTTTTTTTAATCAGAAGCTCTATGTCTGCATTTTAACTAAATGGTTTTAAACAACAAATACCTCTACAACAATTTTAATGGCATTAATTGGGCATTTTTCTTTTGGGTATTTTTATTAATCAGTGTTTACAGTATGCTTTCTTTTGATTACTTGACAGTATTTCATTTTATTTTGTATTGGCAGTTTTGTAAGAAGGTAATAATTTTGGACCATGTAATAAAACTACAATAAACTGCATTATTTCATGTAGTTCAGGTGTCCATGTTTTTTAGTTAGAAGGAAAAGAGCTGGAAGGCTGAGAAGTTACAAGTATGCCCACTACAGGGAGGCTGGAAGTAAATAATCTCTAAGGCTTCTTCCAATCTGGGCCATTATATGATTCTGATTATATGAAACGTAGGTGGACACAGCCCAGCAGAGGGAGCAGGAGACTGACTAAAGGCATGATTTTGAAGGTCTCAGATTCAGAGTTTAATGAATAGAATTTTCTTAGTTACACTTCATAGGGTAGCTCTGGCTCCTTTTCCTTCTGCCTTACTATGCAGTGCTTCTGACACTCATTATAGATGCATTGGCTGGATGGATTATGTTCCTGTTTATGCTCTCATGGAATCAGCTTCAAGACAAGCAGCATCTCTATGGCACAGAAATGCCTGTGAAGTGATGTGCTGCTGAAGAAACAATTTCAGTCTTATTTGGGAAAAAATATGTATTTTGGCAATGCAAGCTAATGCATCATTCTTTGGAAAACAGTATTTCTTATGGACAATGGGAGGCAGTTTTGAGGCCAGCCTGCAGTTATATCTTTGTCTTTTCTTACCGTGCCTGCCTCTGCTTCTAAAATGAGTCTTCCAGTAGCTATTCTTGAGCCAGTTTGGGGGGTGTGTGCTCAAGCTCAGTCAAGTAAGGACATGTATTTATCAACTGGTCAGATTGTGGAGCAGTGACAGATGTGCCCCCTACTTTAATATACATCTGTAATAAACATAGTTCTTTGCAAGTTACTTCCATCTCACTTCTTTTTTCTCTTTGAACTAGAAATATTTTTGTTTGCTCCTTCCAATTTTATTTGGCTTTTACTATGCATTTGTACAATTTGTTCTAAAGTTAGTTTTTCTCTATGTATTTTGTACTAGTTTAAAAAATACTGGCTGAAGTGAACCTCCAAAGCAGTTTGCCATTGCTTTCAATGAGGCAGGATTCCAAGCAGTGTGTTTTGTACATTGCATAGAGGTAGTCCAAGAGCTCCTGGAGCAAAGAGCTCCTCCACTTCAGCAAGGGTGGCAGAGCATGGTCTGCTCTACAGCTTTCAGGTGCTGTAACAACACAGCTGCTTTGAAAAAGGATACACCACTGCTCTTCTGCCCTCTCCTTCTATCCAAAATACCCATACTTAGATTTGAAGAGCTGGGTTTTTTGTATTTTTTTTTTTATTTTTGACATGGATACAATACAGTGGACACACTCTGCTGTACAAATACATGTACATGTTGGCGTACTTCAACAAAACACATAACATAATGAGGATTGTAAGGGAAACATACATACAAACACTTCACTTTGATTAGTGGCATTGCATTATTTTCCAGAGAAGACACACATTAATAGATACCCACTGAAAAATAAAATGAAACACTGTTTGTTTGTATTCATTGTCTATTAACCCAAACATCTGATCTTACAAGAGTCACAAGCATAATTTAGGCAACGTGGTTTTGATAAAATTTCATCCATATCCTGAAATATGTATTTTACTAGATTTTTTTTTTTTTTGTAATTTCAAATCTTGCCTCATACAAAAAGAAATACTGTGTCAGTGTTAATGTGAAACTGGCAATAGATTAGGTAGTAAACATCTAAGCCAAAGTATTTTTCCTGGAAAATGCAGAGTGAGGTAGTTAATAGTATACATGGACACAGACACATTTGCACACATGCACACTTTCTAATGACATTTGCTGCATATACAGGTTCAAGAATTCCAGTCTGATTTGCAACACCTGCTTTTTGCAATACTCTCTCTCTGTGTGTTGATATGCAAAATGTTGTCCTTGTAGAACCGTGGAGTATATAAATGCTTGAGGCTCTTCGGAATTTCAGTAAATCTCTCCCTGCTTGCAATCACTTTCTTAGTAATACCTTTCTATGTATATTACTTTTTCTAGGTGACAATCCTCTTGCAATTTACTTTTGACTTCAACTTCTGTTAGGAGGAACAAAATTCCTCATGGCTCCACCAACATCTTGAAATATAAGAACCTAAAGTTGAGATCTCATATTTCAAAATTCTATTGAGCTTGTTCCATTTGTCTAATGCATATTAAATCAAGTTAGTGTACCAAAACAATACAAAACAACTTAATGTGGAACAGTATTAACCACTACATATGGTTCATTAGGGCCATTTGTATCAAAAGAGAATTCTGACATTCTGTTTCAGAGACAGGAGGTATTTGGCCACTCTATGTAGAATCTAGCTCATCTGCTAATATGCATCTTATAAAGTTATAGGCAGTTTTAGCATAAAACAAGAGCTCACAGGGTGGATTTTATTACATCATATTTGACCTTCCTAAGTTGAGAAGTAATAAAAGTCTTCCAAAACCCCCTTGTATTCCATACAGAATTCAGGGAGATCCATTTCAGAAATAACATGGATGAGGTCCAGAACATGCTGAGCAAGTTGCAGCACGAACACAGGGCTGCTCTGTCCTTTCCCTTGCACAACCATTGAGAACACAGAGTGAAGTGAGTGAGCAAGATGGAGAAGGTCAATGTATTTTTCTGAAAGTATTGTAGGAAGTTAGCTCATTTGCTATAACATTTCAAATTATTTTCTTAATGTTTAGTCTTTTTGTAGTCACAGAATGCCTTTTAGTTGGCTATAGATACAATGATGCTTAGCATTTATATGATTCTCTTTTTATTTGAAGCACTTTCTGCATATAAAGCCTTTGCTGAGTTTATTCCTCCCAGATGGATGTTTATAACTCCTGATCTGCTCAGGGAATTGTTTGGCTACATCTGAGAGTAGAATTTAACTTGACTAATTGTCATGTTGCCTTTATATGGAAAGTACTAGTCCTGCTTTACAGCTGACAAACAAGGACAGCATAAGCAGAGCTGTCCTTTGCCACAGAGGGAACTAAAGGGTATCAGGAGCAAAGCGCATGACAAAACATTTATGCTTAGTCCTATAAACACGCCACAGATCTACTATCTCTTGTATACTTAAAATAAATAGTTGTCAAAATAAGGAGTGTATTTTATAATACAACTGTCCTGTTTTTTTCCGGGCTGCAACTATGTCTCCTTTAGTGTTAAGAAGAAAATGGAAAAACAAAAGAAAACAAAAAACCCAAACAAGGAAGAAAACAACAACAACAAAAAAACAAACAAACAAAAAAAACCCCAAAACACCAAAACAACCAGAAAGTTAAAAATGTCGCTGTTTTAAAGAAAATGGTTATAATTTTTTATCATTTTTATCAAAAAGATAAGACATGAAGAAGACAGGATCTGCCCTCTGTAGACATTATTGTTGCTGGTGAAGTTATTTAATGCTGATTTCTTTCACTGACCAGTAACAATGAAAGTTAATTGCCAGAGAACACAGTTAAATTGACACATTTTAGAGGCTCTGCTTCTGGTTCAGATCCTCATTGCACAGATTCAGCAGAGCATCACAAGTTACAGGCTTTCTCTACAGGACAGCAGACTTTATGTTCACCTGGAAGACTTGGTTCAGTGTGCTTTTAAATTGCTATGTAATAAACAGAGCTTCTGCCTCATCCCTGTGTCCAGATCAGGAACAAAAGTCATTACTTAGGCTGGGGGTGGTTTCAATGTGCAACATCATCATCTAATGATGGGGACATTGCAGTGCAGTTGAAGGCATTGGTTCCCACTTACTGTATATGACACAGATGAAAAAAATACTTGCTCTTTTAGACAGATTTGTGATTTCCGTACTCAACAAACCTCTTTTACTTTAGCGTAGCCCAAAGTGAGATGACTGAGAGAAGAACATCACTTGCTCTTGTGACTAGCTCCAAACCAGACATCTTATTTGACATTCCCAATTCAGTTGCAGCCCACTATTCTCTTGTCAGCCTGTGTTTCTGCTTAGACTGCATGCCAGCTGCAATTTGCTATGTATTTGTAAAACCCCCAGCACAACTGGGCCTAAATTTCCTATGGTTTTAAAGACCTAATGTGTAAATTATTAAATCCCTTTTCTGATTGGAAGCCCTGTTTCTTCTCCATGCTGTATTATACAAGACCTGAACAAAGATCTCTCTTGTTGATGCAGCTGAAGAGTATAAAAATTGCTTACATATTAAAGCTAAAATAAACAAAACAAAAAGAATTAGGTTACAAATTAGAAACTATAATGCTTAACAAAAAAGGTGTTGACTGTAAGTGGCACCATTAACACATCTCATAGTCTGGCATTACACAGATTTAATTCTGAGAGTATCAAGTAAAATATGCCCCTTGTCACCTAGTTTTTGTCTCCTGAAACTTGTGTGACAGGGAAAGGGAGGGGAGTGTGGTTTGTGGCATTACAATTGCACACAGCTGAGGGATCCAGACAGACGATTTTGGAAGACTGGTAGTGAGATATACAGTGGTATGTACACTGAGCAGTACAGCTGCCTATAGTTCCTCCTCCTGCCTCCCTCCCCCAGTATCAGGTACTCATGAGGAGAGACTGAGAGACACAAGTATTGCAGTAACACACTCTGTATGAGTTTACTTTCAGGAGAAAGGTTTGGTTTTTCACACAGCTGTCTTGGCAGTGCTGCACGTTGAGCTCCCACCTTCCATGCCTGACAGACACCTTCCCTTCTCCAATGTCTCTGTCATGCTTCTGTGTTATGCTGTGGTCAGCAGTGTTTCAATCATCTGATGCCACTGCATTATTTCCAAAAAACGTTCTAACACCAGGTCAGGAAACAAACACCGTACCTTGGTCTGCCCTTCTCACGTCCTGGGCCAACTGGCACAAGTGTAATCCATACGAAAGCGTAACTAATGTGGTATTTTTCTGCTGGTTTGGAAGCTGGAATACCAAAAGTACTATGTGCTGACCATCAGTTGGACAGTGCAGTAGGAAGGAACGATGTCCTGTAGCTACCATTTTGTTTTGTCTCTGAAAGAGCTGCTTAAAATGACAGGCATCACTCTTGTCCGTTTGGTTTTTGTCCAGTATACTGCTGCCTTCTGCTTCAGCTGGCTTTTGGTTTTATCACCCATTCTGCATGAGGATTTGCACGGTAGACATCTAGCATGAACGCATCTGGATCCAAACAGTGTTGACCTGAAAAGGAAATTGTCAGCCATGAATCATAGGATGTTCTGAGCACACAGGGACAGAGCTGTGTTAAAATGCCCTTGAAAATTTCTCTGACTTGCACACAGCAAGCCTGGTTTGGTGTGTCTGTCCAGCTAACATCTTGCCTGGGAACAGAGAGGGCTTTTGGTAAATTCGCCAGTGATTTTACTCTGTGACAGTCATGAATTCACTGTCACTTCCAGGCAGGATGTCCTGCATTACACTGAGTACTGGACAAGACATTTAGTCAAACAATGAATATGCTCTCTTTAGAAGCTTCAACAACACTGTTAGTGCAAGCGCTACAGTATGTGGGGTTTTATTTCTTTGGATTTACTTAGCTGGAATTATAGCTCTCTCACTTCTACACTATTTTTAAATGCTGAAAAAGTAGCTCTGTAAACAATGTGTTCCCATACAGTAGGATCTTGTAAAGAACTGCAGGACTCTAACAAGGTTTTTGGGAGTTGCCAATTTCCTGGTTTAAAAAAAAAAAAAATCCTCTGCACTCCAGCTGTTTCATTAGCTGATGATTGTGAAGTTGTGGCTGCCTTTGCCAGAATGAGGATTTCGTGCCTCTTAGTTGAGTAATAAGGCAATAAATTCTAGAGTTAAGTTGATTTGTTGGACTATATTGCATTTACATGGGGTAATGAAGTCATTTCACTGGTGAGCTTACTTTGCTGTGACACAAGATTATGGTAAAATTTTTGTATGGTTACTTACAAGGTCACTGGGGTCCTAATGATTTTATTCAAGCGAAAGCAATATAAATGAATTAATGCTTAATCAGTGGACTAAGGTACCCTGAAGGATCTAGGACTATAAAAATTATTTTAAATGAAGATGCAAATTAAATGTCTCAATTTTTTGGAAGACCATTGCAGGAATATTTGGGATTGTTTTTCATTTTTAGCATAAATTGGTCATCCTGTTTGTGATTTGGCAAAACAAATCACTAATCCAATTAATTTTGTATTATCATCAGTAATAAATACAGATTCCTGATGGCTGCTGAAGTAAGTCTGTGATGTTTTGTAACAACTTTACAGAAACTCTTTAGAGCTGAATATAGAAGAATTAAGGAATAATCTAATCAGATAATTCACAACTGACTATGACAGAGCATCTGGAATTTTGGTATGAACAGAGAAAGGAGAGAGCCAGGATTCTGTAATCTCAAATTAAAATATGTTTTTTGACCTTCAGGCCAGAAACTTGTGGGGCAAGCCACTGTTGTTATCATTATAAGAGTGTCACTGCATGAAACAGAAGAAGACAAAGCCCTATTGTAAGGAATTTGTAATCTAAATAAAGCACACATTAGTGTGAGTATAGAACACCCATGTCTGCAGGGGCTGAATTCACAATTCTGTGGGTTTTTGTTTGTGAGAGGTTAACACTTATATACAGTAAGAGGTCTTGGAAAAGGGTTTGACAGCCAGGTGGAATGTGCTTGCAGTAGGAAGACTAAGGATCTCTTAACCATGGAAAAATTCTCAGCTATGAGAGTGAGAGAGATAAGCAAAAGGTCAGCTGAATTTGGCAAGACTGCAAGAAGTGCTGCTGAGATCCAGCCGCTGGGTTCATTCTCTCCTGTGGGGTGCCCCTCCTGGCACTCTGGAGATGGAATAAATAATGACATTGATCCAACAGCTTTTGGGTCAGGCTCCTTTCCTTCAAATGGATAGGACAGAACCAGCTGTGTCAAAACAGTGCTGTCCTGAGGTGTTTTAGGAGGTTAAGGACATTTAGAATTAATTTTCAAAATTGAGACCTACCTATATTTCCTCCAATTTCATGTAAACTTTGGATCTGGCCTCTCACGTTCTGCGATGATCCACGGCTAGGATGGAAAAAAACCTTTCAGTTTGTCTTTCTGTTATAACCACTGCCTTATCACCCATCATCTATGGTAAGCTAAAGTTTGATGTTTTTCCATCTCTTAACTGCCTTAGCAAAACCCACAACTTCTACCAAATGGATCACTGCAGAATAATGAATCTACTACAGAGGTAGATTATTGCATCTCAGTCAACAAAACCTTTTATATTAATTATTCTATATTAACATTATTATTAAAACATTAATCTAAATATTAAAATTAATTTAAAATTAAATTCAAATTTTAAAATTTTTAAAATTTTAAATTTAGCTTTTAAAAATATAAAAGTCTATAAAATATATGTTTAATGTAAATTTTTAATAGTGGTCTACTAAAGGGAAAGCAGATTGATTTTGTATAGGAGCCAATTATTAAGTAAAATAAGAAGAGTAAGATAAGTGGTCAAAATTTCTTTGACCAACATAACCATAAATTAGCAATTTTAGGTTAGGAAAAAGAGTTCTTGTAACAGAACGAAAATTTGAAGAGGGAACAATCTATTAATTTATAGTTCTGATGTTGTTGTTCAGGAAAAACAAAATGTTCTTCTTTACTTACCTGTTTTCACAGTGGAATCGAGCCAGGATGTCTTTGGCTTTTGTTTGGCTGTTGAGTTGAATTGCCATAGAGACTTTTGAATGCAGTGGAGCATAAACTCTTATCACCCCCTCGGGTATGTCAGACTGCAAGTAGGGAGGAAAAGTGACAGCTCCCTAAAATCAATATTCAATAGAGTAAGTCTAAGGTAAATATTGCTCTAGCTCAATTTGGAAGCAGTTCTACAACCTAATTTGAGGTTGCTTCCAAAACTCACTGTCCTACATTCTCTTGGCTATTCAAAAGACATTTACAGTCATACAAATGCAAATTTGTGGACACAAATCAGATACAACACAAAGACACAAAGTCTTTGGTAAATAGCACATAAATGCACACAGGGTAAATCTCTTGAACTATAACTTTAACTTATTTCTGTTAACATTGGTCAGTGAACCAACTGCTTATTTGAAAACAAAAATTATTATGAATATCTGTTCTTCCTTCTAAAGATGAAATTCTCCTGAGGCATAGATTCAGTTCTCTGTTTCTGCTTCCTATATCTTCTACTAGATTGGAGTGAGTGTACAGTAAAACATCAAGTACCATATGGCTTCTGTTAATTTGAAATTTGACCTTGTGTAGGGTTCAAATGATCATCTATGAAGTTTATGCACTCTTCCATGATTAATGGTGGATAAATCAATTAGCAAGGTTTGCATTCCAGTTCTAATCCGGTTAATACCATGCTGACCAGAACACAGTAGTCTCTCCAGTCTCTGTCTCTGTGTAATTTGGAACATCTGAGACCTGGGGACTGTGTTAAGTGCTCTGAACATTAAACCCAGTTATCCAAACAGAGTTTGCCTCCAATTTGCCCTTCGTATTTCAGCTCCTTGCCATGGCTACCCTAATTTTTATTAGATGTAAAGCAAATTACTCCAATCAATGGACTTGTCTTCCCAAAGGTGCAATGACTTCAGTAACTGACTCTGCTCAGAGAAGTCTATCTGTGTTCATCCCAGGCTGAATTTAACTTTGCAGCACAGAAGTCTACACTGCCATTTAAAATAAACATCTGTGTCTCCTATCTGCAGCACAATCTATGTCCTACCCTACCTAAAATACTTCAGTCAATGCTGGCAGTTTCTTGAGAAAGATGAATTTGAATTGATTCACCACTCACTCACAACATTTATTTTTCTACTTTTCCCTCCATACATTACCTTCTGCATTTTCTCTCTTGTCTGTACTAGGTGCCTCATTCTCTATTTCTCATAATCTTGTGATATCATTCTTTCCTAACTGGTCTTTTCTTTTGTTCTTCAAGACTACTCTTCAACAACTATAGAGTCCTTTACCCTTTCCTTGATTACTTCTCTTAAAATTCACCAGTCTTCATTCTCTTGAACATTCATGGAAGACTCTAAATACTTCCAGGCTATTAAAGGTAGTTACTGCATGGAAATACGTGTAAGTTGCTATAGGGACTGGGTATGTTTTTCATGGAGACTTGACATGTCTTGTTGCCCAAACTGTATGTTGAACCTAGTATGTAAGACAATTCTAGTTGTCTATCAAAGCAGCATACCCCAAGTAAGCTTCTAGGCAGTAGGTAAAGGTTGGTGGCTTTAAGCACTCCAAAGAAAAGTTTTTCTATTAGAGTTTCTTAAGTCTAAACTGCTTCTGGAGCCCTGGAAATCCTCAAAAGTATCCACGTCTCTCCTCCGACTATACAGGGAATAACAACACAATCTACTTCACTGGGCACTTAACATTAGACACAGTTTAAGTGTCTATGGTAGGCAAACTGAAATTTCTCTCTGCTTGCAAAGTAAGTGCAAAGCTCTCAGACTAAAGCATGCAAGGAGAATATCAAGTGGCCTGTACCAGGACCTGGATAAATGCAATTAATCCTATATGGACCATCCTATTACTCATCTGCAGATACGTGCATTTGTTGAGTATCTACAAATCATTGCTGTCAGGGACAGTCCACATATGACCATTTCTTACGAAACAGGTTAAAAACCAGCTTGGCAGCTTTGGCTGCTGGAAATCATTCTGCCTCCCGTACCTTTTCTCAGTCAATTCTCAAAACTCTGTCTTATCAGAGTGTTGGACTGGAAAACACACTTTTAAAGATCACTCTCAAATCAGCTTATTTTGTATGGCAAAATTTCCTCCCCAAACCCGGAATCTTTCATGAGATAAAGGAGGGAGACTGTTTAAAGCCACCCTTGAAACTTGTATCTTTTTATCACACCTCTGGTCTTTCAGGTCTCTCCCGTTCCATGGTCTTTCTCCTCAGAAGTTTTCTCACTCCTTTGTCAAACATCAGCTGTCTCTTGCTGTTGTTCATTGCTGCCTCATTCATTTTTCTCACTTGGGAAATCAGGAAAGATGGGACCTAGATGAAGGAATCCAGATCTGAGAATATACAGTAATTTTTTTCCCAATGTGTTGGGTCTTTTGAAGGGCACCAAATTTTAGGTAGCAGAAACTCTGTTTATACATGCAATCAGTAGTTTCCTCTAACAACCTACAGTTGTTGAAACTTTGATGAAACTGTGGATCATCTTTCCCACCATATGAAACTTTAAAGCAGTGTTTGCAGCTGCAGGAACTTTATTAGGAGGTAGCCTTTGTAATCCCCATTATACCTTCCCTCTGTTATGAGCAAATGAGCCGAGACTGTCAATATCTTCAGGCCAACCTTCAAAAGCCAAAAAAAGTTGTACTCATTTTATTGTGGGCTACACTTTGAACAGACTTCTAATCACATTCAAGTTCAGACATATAACCTACACATCCAGATTAAATCATTCTTCTATGCATCACTCTGTATAAACGATGGTATAGGAGGTATATTTCCAGAAGGGAATTGATGCTAAAATAGATGTCTTAGATAGTAAGGTAGCTCTCAATCCAGAAATATCTGTCAGGGTGCCTTATTCTAGATATGGAAGACTCCAGTCAGTTTCCAAATTTCTGCACATCTCCTGCATATAGCAAAATACTGCACTGTAATGGAATCATAAAGAGGGAACCAGCACTACTCACTGTCCACAGGATGTCCTGGTACCGGATTAAAAGCCGCACAATGTGTGCAGTGGTGGCAGCTGCTTGCATTTCTTGTTGGTTTGCACGCTTCCCTTTGTAGATAAAGAGGTTTGGTGCAACAATCATAGACACGTTCCACAAATTCATCTTGTTTTTCCCTTCATTAGCAACCACCTTCTTCAGGAACTGAAGAAAGGCCTGGAAAAAAGCAATACTTGCTTAATCTCAGGAAAGAATTTACTTTTGAAATGCAGCATTTTCAAATGTATGTGTCTGGCTGCGATATTTGCACTTGGAGGTGAAACTTAGTGTTTTTTCATTGTATTTGGATTACTCTGATATTTGTTGCTACAACAACCTGTGTCAACCACAGAGGAATAGTTAATATTATCAAAAGACACATTAATAAATTTTCTGTAGTTTAGAGGATAATCCCAAATTTATAAGGCAAATACAATGACTCCAGTAAGGCTCTGAATCCTATAGTAGAGATAAGATGTACACGTATTGCAAGGGAACAGTTACTTTCTTCATAGATTACCAAGCGTCCATTTTGATGTATCTGGTCAACCCTTTTTATATCACAGTCACCTGCGCTGATTAGTCTGTCTTCAAACCTGCACCAGTCACACATGTAATATGACCTGAAATTTCTGCCAGCAACCCCCAGACTTTTATTCTGGGATAACAAAAGCAAGAAGAGCTAAGTGGTTGTTCATTGATGTTGCTTCTGCACATGCTTGGCAGAGTCAAAGGAAATTAATTTCCCCTTTTGGGTAGTTTATTCAGAATTTTGCCTGAACGATTACATAGCACAGACTGCAGCTGTGGTTAGAGGTGGGGGTCTACCAATGAGTCTTTCTGCAACACTGTTCTGGTTTCAGCCAGGATAGAGTTAATTTTCTTCTTTGTATCTGTTACAGGGCTGTGTTTTGGATTTAGGATAAGAATAATGTTGATAACACACTGATGTTTTAGTTGTTGCTAAGCAGTGTTTACACTTAGTCAAGTGTAATCTTTAGCTTCTCATGCTGCCCTGCCAGCAAGGGGGCTGGGGCTGCACAAGGACTTGGGAGAGGGCACAGCCTGAAGAACTGATTCCCAAAGGATATTCCATACTGTATGGCATTGTGCTCAGTATCTAAACTGTGGGGAAAACTGGTCTGGGCCCACTACTCAAGAACTGGCTGGGCATCAGTCAGTGAGTGGTGAACAACTGCATTGTGCAACACTTGTTTTGTGTGTTCTAATTAATTAATTATTATTATTTTCCCATTAATTTCTGTCCTATTGAACTGTTACTGTCTCAACACATGAATTATACTTTTTTTAAAATTTTCTCACCTATCCCACTGGAAGTGGGGAGGAGTGAAGAAATGGCTGTGTGGTGGTATGCTGGTTTTAGATTGGGGAGTGTTAATTTTCTTTATGCTGACCGGTATGGGATTATGTCTGGGACTTGTGTTGAACACAATGTTAATAATATAGATATTTTTTGTTATTACTAAGTAGCACTTGCTTGGAGCCAAGGCCTTTCCTGCTTTTCATACTGCCTAATGCTGAGGTGTAAGAGAAATTGGGAGGAAACACAGCCAGGACTGGTGACCAAAGGGATATTCCAGACCATGTGACATCATGCTCAGTATAAAAAGGTGGCAGGAAGATGAAGGAAGGAGGGGACTTTTGGAGTGATGGCATTTGTCTTCCCAAGTAACTGTTACATGAGATGAAGCCCTGCTCCCCTGGTGATGGCTGAACACCTGCCAGCCTGTGGGATGTGGTGAGTTCATTTTTTTGCTCTGCTTTCATGAACAGGTTTTGTTTTTCCTATTAAATTACGTTTATCTCAACTCATTAATTTTCCAGCTTTTACCCTTATTCTCCCTGATCCCACTGACGGGGTTGGGAGCGAGAAGCTACATGGAATTGGTTGCTGGCTAGGGTTGAACCATGACAGGTATTAGCTGGCTCTTGGTTGAACCCCAAAAAACGTATCATTAAAGCCACTGTCTTTGTACCCTGACATAGAAATTAAAACATTTTTACAAACCCAAGAATTACAAAGTAGAAACTGTGTTGGAGAAGTTTCTAAAATCTCATTATAGACAAGAGAGTGGAACTGTGTAGAGAGTTTTGTCATCACTTCTATTTTTGTACATAAGTCTTATTAATGATAAAGTAACAATTAAGACTACTCCTCTAGCATGTGTTTTAAACATGCAGCTCTGTACCCAAATGAACTTCAGTGGCAGAAACAACCCCCATTCTTTAGAGAGCACTAGTAGACCTCCAGGCGCTTTGAAGACAGTGGTTCTTGTCCCTTGTGACTGCATACATGAATACAGGTAAAGAAGGCACCTGAACTCATAAAGTTGTATCTAAGCTGACTGAAAGGCTTTCAGAGGTGGGAGACCTGCATGATCCTCATGAGCTGGGGACCTAATGAAATATCTGGAGGTTCCCAGGAAGCTTGTTCACTCAGGTTTCCTTGATGTAGAAACAGACCCAAAGATACAACCAGTGTTTCTTAGGGTCAGGACATAGCTGCAGTCAGATCTGGGTGCTCCCAAACATCCAAAATTCTTGAAGCCACTGTGTTTGTATAAGGAAGTAGTACATGGGGGTGGGCATGGGTTTGTAAGGCAAGCCAACTTGAACTTGACATCTGTGCTACAGATGCATGTTTTTACCCTGGACTACACCCTGCAGTCTGGTCCAGTGCCCTGGAAGCCCTTCCAGTACCAGGAGTGCACTAGGCAAGTTTCTAGAGGGAAGATTCTCTCTTAAATTCATCCTGTAGAATTTCAGTTATAAAGAAAATCCAAAAACTGGACCTCCTTTGTCCAAACTAAGTGAGGAATATGCCTCTTTTAAATGAGTGCTCCATAATAATGATGCCTGAGATCCGGCAGTTGGATACCCCCAGCAACTATTTCTTAATTGCCTGTAAAAGAAATGACAGCCAGGAAATTTGAACATCTTTTCAAGGAAACCATCAAAACCACAGACGAATACCTTCCTGGTGCAGCATCTGAAAAAAATGAGTCTCTCATTTAAAAGTCAAAAGCCCCACAGATGGCAGGTGATAGCAAATGAAGAACTTACCTTGGCTGTGTCTCTGTTGGCCTCAGGCATCAGCATGATCAACAGATGCAAAGCTTGTAGTTGTAACTTGATCTTGGAGATTTCTAAGGACATGAATAATTAATGCTTTTGAAACCCCAACTGCAGTTGGCTTGCTCTAAAAACTTTATGCATCAAAAGTTCTAGAAATACCAACTAGTGCCTGGTTGAAACTAGCATGCTTAGGTGTTGATTAACCATACACTTTTCCCCAAATATAAAATCACCTTAATGAGTGGGTTTTTCCTTATCATCTTGGATCTTTGTCACACAGGGACACAAGGCACTACAAAATCCTATCTGCATAGTAACAATCCAGTGTTTTTCAGTATTAGCTCATTTCTCTTAGATATCTGTGTATTTGTTGTAGGGAATAAAGTCACTTTGTTCTGAACACACATCTCCTGTTCAGTCTTCTCCTAACTGCTGAGCCGTTGTAACTGCATGCAGCCTGGGATTCACAGGAGCACACTCAGGTATGTGAAGTTTATGGGAAGAGGCCACCTCCTCCTGCGCTTTAAACTACTCATGGAGACACTGAAAGCATTACTGCAACCTTATGTAAAGATCCTCAGCTTTCTGTACCAATTTGCTAATAAATTCACCATCCTGAGACTTTCAGTCTGTCCTAGCTCAAGTGACTTTGCAGTGAAGTCACAAGTACGGTAGGGTACAATTGCATTCTTCCTGGAAGAGAAATGAACAAAATGTACTGAAATTGAGAGGGTGTATGTACACTGAAAACAAAGCTCAGCTTCCTGAACCTTTCTGTACTCACACATATCTCTACCAATGGTCTGATCTCAACATAAACTTTAACAGAAATAGAACAGGTCCAGTAGATAAAGGACAGTGATCTGAGTTTACCTTGCAGAGATCTTCATTTGTGAAACTTACAGCTAATGTGAATCAGAGTCTATATATGACAGACACTGTTTACTCACAGGTTTCAAATTTTACATTAAACAGTTGTTTTGTTCACACAAACCTGTGCTAATAGCTGAATGTAAACACCTTTCTCCTTTGAAAACAAAATCCTGCAGAAAATTAAAATGTTTAGGCAAAACACTGAGCGTGTTTTTCTCTCTACTTCAGAGGGAGAAAAAAGATTCCGTGACTATTTTATATACTACAGAGAGAGAAAAAAATGTAATGCCTACTCTTGTATTTTATCTTATTTTCAGTCCATACTAGCTCCATTTCCACTTACTTTCTACTAGAGTGATGAATGCAGGCAAATATTCTACTGTGAAGAGTGGGCTTGGGAGTTCTCTTATAAACATTTTCAGCAGTCCTGCTGCATCGTTATTTCGTACTTGGTCCCAGTCAAAAGTGTCTTCATAAAATTTTGCCTCAAGTTCTTGATGAAGATTCTGAAAGATAAAAGAAACCTTTGGCCTTCAATCATTGCTGCTGGTCCAGCAGTTTGTGATCATTTCAGAAATCCCACTACAAGCAGCAGGCAGGTTTGTACAGCACTTGAACTAAAGCAGCCCTAAACCAGCGACAGCCTAGGTACAGCCATGTGGAGTTCTGAGCAGCTTAACAAGTCAAGTTCCTTCAGATATTTGGCAACCCAGGCTAAATACGGTTTGCTATAGCTAGATTTCTGCCAGTGAACAATTTGAGCCATCTTAAAACAAGGCAATTGTGTGTGATGTCTTGGAACTAGTAGCAGCAAACCCAGTTAGTACTGTTGTTCCTTTTTGTTTACAACACTCTCCACAGGTTTTGACCCTGAAGTCACAAAGGGGTGGTGTTTCTCCCTCACTGCCAGTGTATTTGCTAGATGGTCTGAATCCATTGAGCAAGTGGCTTAAAATTCAGGTCTTCCCATCTTTGAAAGTAAGATTTATGTTAGTATAATTATAGTTAGATTTAGTCAAATTGTAGAAAAATAAAGATACACAAACCCGTTACTGTCAGAAAAACCTTACTGCATAAAAAACCCCCAAACATCTAAAAACATGGGAGAGGTTTAAGATAGAATTGATGATGACACCATTTTGGGTAATGATACCATTAAATAACACAATTTAATCCCCTTGTTCTCCAACAGCAGCATCTTACAACACAGGTGAGTTTTGTTCTGGAGGGTCACTAGCCAGTGTTCAAAATACATATGTTAAAGGGAAATACTCAGCAAGGTTCCTAGCAGAAACAGGATTTGGCTTCAAACCCAGATCACTGCTCAAAAAATGCAAGCTCCTCAAAAAATTATTGAGTTAAAAAGATTGAAGGACAGTATTTTAATATAAGGATATCTATAAACAATGCAGCTCTCACAATTATTACTGGCTGAACATTCTCCTATCCATAAGAAGTTTGTTGCTGCTTTTTATGAGACCATTTATAACAAAATACATCTGTGGCAAATATTTGGTTTCAGATCATGACTTTGTCAGATGTACTTTAATATTATGCAAAAAGTTCAGTCCATTCAGGCAAAAAAGGTTTTAAAAATTAATTCTGTTTGCCATGTCTCACATGAGTGGAAAGAATTTACATATCAAGTACAGTCACACAAAATTAAGTAGAATGGTTGCACAAACGGAAGTAGAAAGTCATTCAGGATTTGGCATAAAATGTTACAGTCTCATTTTTACTAGCACATTTTAGTGGTTTTAATCTGGGCTATCTCAGCTTCCTCTGTATTCATATCCTTTGCACATAATCTGTACAAACACCTAGATTGAATTCTCTACTGTAACTGACTGAAAATATGGAACACAAATCCTCACCTCATCAAAAGCACAAGAGGACAGAATTCTACTACACATTTTTCTGCTGAGAAATAGAATGCAAGATTTTGGAAAGATAAACATTATATATATATATATATATACACACACACTTATATATGAGTATCTCCACACAGGTAATCATAGATTTTATACACTCAGTTCCTTCCCTCCCCTGCACATATATATGTGTACCTATGTATGCATCCAGTACTTTTGAAATATGTGCTGCAATTTTTTTAAACGTGACTGATCCTTCACTAGACTATCATGCAGTTTTGGTACACCGGAGCTTTTGTTACAGAGGAAAACTTGCATTCATTTCTTCTATTCTTTGTTTTATAGAAGAGTAACCTTTAATCATTTCCATATGCCTTTTCTTTCTCCAAACAAGACTGAAATAAAGTTGGAATGGCCTGAAGTCCTAATGTCATAATAATGTATGAAGGCTTTAGAAGGATGAAATCTGGATCTGCTTTAAAAAAAATATCTCTCTTGCTCATTGGTTTGTTGGGCAGACTCAAATGAAACCAAAACTCAAATAATTTAAAACTTTCATATGGGCAGTTTAACTTACCACCTAGTATAGAGGAGTTGCATATGAAGTCATCTCCCATAGCAGCTCCCAGGATACAGGTTGTGAAAAAGAAGTGAACAAGACACAGTACAGTGTATGCAAAGAATATGGAAATAATTTAATTAGAGCAGAGCCCTGCTGTGTAATCTCCATGGAATAACTGAAAAATTTTGAGATTGTATGAAATAACATTCAAGCATTTATATGAAAAAAATGAGGAAGCTGAAAAGTACAGAGCAAGTTAGGAGATCCCTTCTACAAGATGTGGCACTTTTCAAGGATCTGGGTACTTTTATCAATGCACAGAGTCAAAGGAACTGGGATAATGCTGCCTATCACTGGTGTGTTTCAAGTAATGCTGCTTTTTCTTATTCAGCTATTTTTATGATCCCCAGCTCTCCAATATTTAGCAATCCCAAAAATTTTGGGGCTGCCACAATGTTGAGACTTCCTGCCTCAGAACACAAAACTAGCTTCCTTGAGGATGACAAAAGTGGGAGTGGGATGCTCCCTCAATGCTGTAAGGTGCTGATTAAACCAGACAAAAAAAGAAAGCCTAAAGTAAAAAAATGCAAACATCTGGGAAAGAGATACACCCTACTAAGCCAAGGGGGAAAAAATACAAACAAAAAACTGCCTTGTTTTTCTAATTTGCCTCCTCCAGCTCCTGAAATGAAGTTGGTCAGAAGCAACAATTGCAAATATTACTGGCCCAAGGAGTCAGGTTATTGGGTGCCAATTACACTGTGTTCATAGCCCACAAATAGCCTGTGAAAATGCAGTACTTCAGGCTGCCAGCAGTGAACAGAGGCCAAATTTCTCTCACTTGGATCATGAAATTGCAAGATCACAGGCGATAAATGAAAAATAAAATGACACAGAGGTTAAAATGACATAGAACAAGATCTTTATCTGATGTTCACTCAGTTTAGGAATTCTGCATTTCTGAAATAAATTAAAACAGAGATAAGATCCCAGCAATTTTGGGTGACAGAGATAAACTGAAAGATGTCTCAAAGTTTTGTGGAGAAAAATTGCATTCAACATCAAGGCTGTGCTTTATATAGAATATTAACTAAAGCAAAGTAATAGACCAAATGGTCTGTGATTTATTGGTTCCCAGGAACTAGTCTGACCTTTCACTGGCAGGAGTAGGAATGCTGAGCTACACAGATCAGTATTTATGTGCAGTCTGAATTTGTGTGCATGTTGTATTATTTTACATGGAGTCTGTGGTCCAGAAGACAGAAAATTGGCTTGAGTATATACCTTGACTCTGGAGGCAGATCCAGGAACCCGTAGAATTCCTTCAGTTTCCAAACCTGTTTCCTCAAGCTTGAGCAGCAGCTAAAAGGAGACAAAAAAATCCAGGAAAATATTCAGAAGCGCTTAAGAATAGTCCTGACTGTTTTTTCAATCTAGGTATCTTTGAAACTAATCTGAAAAAGAAACATTTCTATGGAATCACCTAATGAAATCTAGCCAGCTCATGTAAATAAATCTGCCTAATTTGTCTCCATAGCCCTGATCTTGAAGTAAGGAGTACGCAGACTATAGAAAACTGCTAATGAAACAGGCCCCTCTGTCCTTGACTTGAGAGTTGGCACGGCTATAGAACAATTGACACATAAATGTATCAATGAAACAGCAGATATATTAAACACAATGGTGTTTTGCAAGAAAAATGACCTCTGAGAAATGTCTAAGTGTGCCCCAAGGAGCACAATGCAGAGGTCTATAGATAACATAGATTTTTTTGGAACTGAGAACCCAGATTAGAAAATGATCCCAGGATACCTTATTTTGAAATTTCTGTGAATAGAGAACTAAAATTTTCACTCCAATTAGATTATTATTATTATTATTATTATTATTATTATTATTATTAATAATAATAATAATAATGTTTTGGTTTTACATAATTTTGAATACCGAGGAAAAAAATTTCCCAGCATTTAATCATGCAGCTCTGGATTTTCACCACCAGATCTGCTTCCAGCCCTAACCTTGATTCTTCTAATTTCCTATGTTATTTTGATAGGGTAGCAGTGGAGCTAACTGCAAAGTCATGTAAATGTTCAAGTTGTGTCAGTCTTTCTCCTGATACTCCCCAACACTTCTTTTATCAGTATTTACTGGGAAATCTGTTGCCATTTTGAGTCTGTGTAAGTCTGTGCAATTGCACATGTACTTGTCTGTGTACCTGCCTCCAAGACATCCACAGGGTATATCCCTATCTGGCCAAATGTCTCATTTAAATATCCTTGTCTTGTCATAAAAACCTCAATGAGAAGATACCGCTTCCATTCTGGAAACTGTAACTAAGTAATACCTATGGTCTGAATTAGTATGAAATTAAAACTCGTAAGACAATTCATCTTGGCCACTTCTGCACACACATAACTTTGCTTGGCTCTCTATTTTAATAAAAAAAGGGAAACAGACATTTTCTTTCCTGAAGTTTCCTGTCTGGTATCATATAATTACAAAAATCAAAAAAGGTTCCCCACCACAGATAAAAAAAAAAATAAAAAAAAAAGCAGATTTTCTCTCCTTGTCACAAAGTTTTCAAACCACAATATTCAGTCAGACAGTCTGTAGACACCTGCCAGTCTGTAATGCCTGTCAGAAACTTCTCTTATCAGATGACTCTTTTAAGAGTGTCAATGCGAACGGTGGAAAAGCAAATCCTAGTGACCAAGCAGGCCTAGTGATACTCACTTTTTGGAAGATAAGGGGCACTTTTATTCCAGGAACCTTCTTTTGATCGTTCTCCAGCAGTACGGTGAGAGGGACTCCGAAAAGACCGTTCTCTTAAAAGTAAATAACAACAAATGTGAAAACGAGGAAACACAGCCTCTTAAGCATCTTCTTTCAAAGCTGATGGACAGGAGGGTGACTGCACAGGGGATGCCACACACGGTACCTCGTCCCCGCACTCTCTCCACACGGTTCCTCTTCAGTTCCACGCCCAGCGCGTCGTAGAAGGCCGTGAGCTCGATCAGGGAGAGGTAGCGGATCTTCTTCATGTCCTCGGGAGAGAGGTCCCCAACCTCTGTCAGTCCAAAGCGGCTTTTCCGAACAATGAATTTCTACAGTAGAGATGGGTCGCATCTTTATTTGCACAGAAGTAACAGGGAGTGAATTTTTGTTTTAAAAGAGATGCGCGTATGTGATTGGAGGTCGTGTTCGGGTAGATGGGTAACAACAGACAAACTGTAGCCCTGGAGATTGGCCTGGAATGGTGACATAGCTTGCATCCTCCTGAACATAAAATTGAGCTTCTTGCTCACCATGTACCCTTGCAGTTTGCCTGGGAAGTGATGCTGGAGCACCCCACTGCCTGTACTTCAGCAGGGACAAATGAGGTATGTGCGTCTTTAAAAGTTTTGCCCAGTTTCAGCAGGATGTAGCATTTTGCTCTGCTTCTGCCTTCCCCAAAACATCTTTGAAGTGGCTGACACAGTTAATCATGGATATGGCTCTGTATCAGTTGTGTGTGTATAATGAATCCCTGCCTGCTTTGCGTAATGCTATTAATTTATAAGGTCTTACAGGGGAGTTCAAACTAAAGATCTGAGAAAAAGCCCAGAAGCAAAACTGCTTAATCCAGAAGCAAACCTGCCAATATAGCGGTATTTTTTATTACTCAAGAAAGCTTAGAAGCAGCTAATAAATAATTTATTCAAGTAGACTTGAACTAAACGATACAGAGTCATTTGGGGGCATGTGGAGATGTCCACGTATTTTAGAAACTGCAGTGTCATGGACCAGAGCCAGGAATATCATGTCATGACAGATGCATTTGCACAAATGTCAAAAAAGAACAAACACCCATCAGTTTCTGACATAACTGTTAGACATAATATAAAATAACAAAGTCATAGTGAAAAGCATGCCTTTCAGAGAACTGTGGATCTTTGGTATTGTATGTTTATTTTTAATCTATTGTAATTTAAACCAGGAATTGTTAGTCAGAGGCATAAATAAATAGTATTACAAACCATCTCCTTCTTTTAGGGAACTGAGTGGAAACCCATCCTCTAGTAATGTTTTGCTTCTGGAGATTTCAGCTCAGTCCTTCAATTTTTCAACAAATTTGGACTCAAAACGTTTAACCCATCTTTAAATTAAGCCAGTCAAACTCATTAAGAAAAATGTAAACAAGAAAAAAAAAACCTAAACCAAATCAAAACAAAAATAAAACTTATACTAGGTTTCAAAAGGAAGAGAGTACAAAGGACTCCAAGATAATGTAGTTTAGGACTTCATAAAGTACACTGTGTATGGTCTTTCAATGGGGGTGAACAATAAGAAACAAAAATACTAAAGAATATCTACACATTTTGGCTCTAGTGATGCAAAAAGTGCAAAAGTAGTCAAAATGCAATAAATCACCTTGAAAAAAAGGAAAAAAAACACAGACTGTATACATGTATTTTTTAGGGGGAAAGAGAAAAGAATTCTGAGCACTGCAAAACTGATTAGAAAGCGTACTACAAAGATTTTCCACAGCGACTGTTTGACTCCTAAGGGTCACGATGATGTGATGCTGTGATTAATACAAACTTGGGGGCTGGCTGTCTTTCTCTGTCTTGTGTCACAATTTTCCAGTGTTTTTTCTTACAGTGGTGTAATATGCAGGCTTGAAGGAGGCTGTGCTATCTTGAAGTTAGATTACTAATGTTTTGGCTAAGGATCATGTCTGATATTCTGTGGTGGTGTTTCTATGTGGACCTGTGCAGTGTACTCAGATTTGTAGTTCTGTAATATCTTCAACTAAGTCACAAGGATGATGGTCCCCATATTGGAGTAATCACATGTACTTTGGGGAAATCCCTATGCTCCTGGGGATGTTGAATTGACTTTTGTAGGAGTCAGGGGACTCCCTGCTGCAGGGGACATGCTATTTTATGATATATAATATCACTCTGTGCAGCTCTGTACACACCATCAGTGAAGTTGGCTATATTGTCAGACCCACCCTGGAGAAAGTGCGATGTTGCACAGCCTGCAGTGTGGCCCCATTGTGCCACCATAGGGAAGGAGGGATGATCCTGAATGTAGGTGACTGGTTGCTCAGTGTAACAGAGTGAGAGGTGATTTTTCCGAGGCTCATTACGGTCTGAGTCATCATGGGAAAAAACCAAATACCACGAGCGGCACAAGTTGAAGTAAGGGAAAGGCCAACATCAACATCATCAATGTTGGCTTTATTCAGAAACGCTCTGCAATGACCGGCATGTTTCTTGTGTGGTCTTCTGAGCTCACAAAACTATGTCCTGCCTGCAGAGTAGTTCAACTCCAGCACAATACTGGCATGTTCTAAAGCTTATCAGCTGTGAATCCATGGATCCATGATATTCAATATGGCATCTTCTCTTCCTTCATCATATGTTATCAGTCTCCCTGCTCTGTCAGCTGGGAATTGTCTGTGCTGTTGCAGAGAACAATTTATGAGTGTGCATGTGTTGTAGTAAAGGCTAAAATCATGACGAGTGCAGAGATACCCTTACTCTCCACAGGACACCAAGTTTCCCCACCAAAAAAAACCCAAAAATCCCGAACAACCAAAAACACACAAAAAAGCACAGGGATTTCATGTAAATTATGTAATCTACTTGGTGTCTTATCATTTGACATAGAAGCTTACTTCAGCATCTCAACTTCTTCTTCCTTGGCGGAATCTGAGATGCGCAACTGACTAATTCTCAGATAATTCAATGTCTGTGTGCATTGTAAAAATTTCAGATTAGTTTGGGACCTAAGGACATCATAACATTCAGGAAAGTTTTCCGAATACTTTACAGCTATTTCATACATATCACTAAAGAGATGGTATTGGTATTAACTGAGTTAATGCTCCAGCTTTGATGGAAGTTGTGAGGGCTGATATAAATGCAAAATTGAATTCCATGACTTCATTAAATAATTCCAGATAATGATACAACTGCTCAGTGTATGTCTGGTTGGATGACATGGCAAACTTTTATTGAACAATTAATGTACTATCTCCTATAGTGTGATTGCACTCAATACTGGAAACAGCCAGTACTGCTGCAGGACAAAGGTCTGCTTTCCTCCCTTCCTCTGCAAAGCAATTTTAAATCCATATGTTAACAAAGGCAGATAATCTGAGGGGAAAAAAGTAGGAAAGTAGACCAGAAATGAAAATGACTGTTAGTTTTAATGCCAATAAACAGTTTTTATTTCTGTGTGAAAAAAAATTGTGGATGATGCAATATTTGTGGGCTGAGTTGCACATACAATCTGGGTGCACATACTCATGATGGGTACAAATAAAAACTTGGTTTTGATATCCATATTAACTCTGGGAATCAATCACAGGCAGTAGGCAAGCACACTGAGAAACCTCTACAAAGCACTCACTGCAAAGGCCAGATCATGTATCTTAACAGACTCCAGTGCTGGGGATATAGAGCAGGAAATTGCTGTGGTAAAGAAAACAATCAAGGAAATACATGGAGAAGAAACTTACTGGCAAAGCCGAGTCTTCCTTTTTGAACCTCTGATTTTTTGGCCACTCTTGAGTTTTTGGAAGGACTGTAATAGATTCTGAGAAAGAGACATCATAGGAGAGCTCTTCCGTTATGGATGGGCTGCCTTTATCTATTCCACAGTCTAGACAGCTCTTAGCTGAAAATAAGGGAAATTATATATGAATGATGACTTGCATTTAGTACAGAGACATTAAAAAATGGAACCAAGATGACAAAATTCTTGAGAAAGTAATAAAGGAAGTGCTTCAAAGAGGAATTTCAGTGCAAACCACAGCATGTTCCTGTTTCATCTTGAGGAAACAACCCCTTAGAAATAAAATTCCTATTTTTGTTTTAGATTATTTAACTTGTTGCTTTCTCTGAGAAAGATAGTCATGCTTGAACTTCCTGTTTATCAGGAATTACCAAGTTTTTTTACTCCATTCTTGTCTTCCCAGGCCAGCAAACTGTGGTGGCACTTGTCAAATGAACAATTAAAAATAAGAGGTCTTGACAGAAAAATGCTGCTGACAGTTTCTCAGCTTACTAATGACTTATTTACAGTCACAAGACACTGTGCATATATTTTATGAGGTCACATACACATATTTCTCATTGTTGATAGTCTGGGTGTGTAGCACCCTAACAGGACAAAATATACAATATTCCAGTTTGAAAAACACTATAACTACTGGTATTTCTAGTAGATATTGTGAAACGACTTATTGCTCTTCTCTAAAATTTAGTCACTTCCTTAAATTACTGGATGTCCAAGGAAAATCAGTACAATCAAGTCCAGAAATACAGTCCAGAATATTGTCATGGAGGCCAAAGTGTGATAACATAAATGAGTTCCAGGGCTGCCAACTTTCCTGATGAATCTCTGTCAATTTTTTAGTTTTCATGTAAGGTTCAGCTCCTAAACCCAGTTGTGATGGGATCATAAATTTAATTGAAAGTGATGCAAAATTTCAGTCCCCAGGACTACAGAGAAGAATTTACTAACATGACACAAGTGTATTCAAAAGCCATGGCAATCAGAAAGTGAATTAAACAACATTACATGTCTCATAAACTTGTGCATGCCCCACGTTCTCTGAATCATTGCATTTACAGTTACAGGGACTTTTCTGCAACACCACTTATTTTACAAGTCTGATATAAAAAAAGTTAAGTGTGTTATTAAGTGGCTTCTGTTTTCTGAACTGTGGCTTTAGTTGTTGTCTAATGTCCAAGCCATTTAAGATGTTTTCCATCTCTTTTTCCATCTTTCCAGTTCCATCCTTGGAACTGGGGCCACAGATTGCTTGTGGTTCCCCATGGCATTTGGTTCCCCATCTGTTTCAGCAAAACTGCTTGCACAGCAGAAGTATCAGCAGAGCAGCTTTTGCCACCAAGGAAAATGTCTGTGGTAAGGTATCCAGAGGTAAACATCCAAGGGATTAGTTTAGAAATTTGGGTATTAAAATTCCTTTAGTTAAGCCCTGACCAAAGGTGATGGGAAGAGCTTTCTAACTCAGAGATGGACATTCTTGTGGAAGGTTGCTGACAATTATCCAGACACTGAGTAGAGAAGTGCTATTACTTTCATTAGCACTGCCAATCACTGTCAGGGCAAAGCATTTAAGGTATAACACCATTCATATATCAGAATAAGAGGGCAGAACTAGGAAAACTATACATTTTTAATACTACAATTTCTGCAGTACTGGAGAAGAAATGTGGAGGAAGTACGCCTCTTTGATTTGCAACAAGAAAATGCACTGATGACATACTGGACAAATTCTGCATGATATTGCATACAGATTATTTTTACATTCCAGCCTTGCAATGATCAGCATTTTTTAGATGCTGATGCCTCAAGGGCAGCAGTCTGTGTCTGTACAACGTTGATCTTTAATGGGAAACTTTGGTTCCTGCATGACAATAAGCTGACAATGATCTTAAAGAAATATATGCAGCACTGCCCCAGCATGAAAGAGAGGACTAACTCCTCAACCACAAAAGGGTCTTTCTGTCTGTCATTTTACTGAGAGGAAGTGAACACTGGTTACATGTTGTCATACTCACAGCTAACTGATTTCCAAACTGGCTTCTGCCCAGGAAGCTGGATACCATTAGGAGATACTGGTGACACTGGAACTGTCTCAAATGTGGGCTGATAGGCAAGGAAAAATGATCAGACTGTAGTGAAGGCAAAGGTCTATGGACAGAAACTGCTACAGTTCAAGCAACAGTGTATTATTCTCAGCTTACACTCTTTTGACAAGATTAAATAACCTGTTGTGATTCTTCAGGGTATATTTTTCATAGCCAAGCTGAGAATCAATCTTCCCCAGACTGCACAGATTTGGACCATGTGGAGGTCAGTAATATTGTAGCTTGCTGTACCTAATGAGTCCTGTCCTACAAAATGACTGAAATTAGCTAAGTAAATTACTGTACAGAATTAGGCTAACTGAAAGGTCTCCTCAAATTGTAATTCATCCTGGCTTTAATAATTTTGGCCACAAATCTTTTGGAAGACACTCTGGCACATGTTGAGTACCTGCTATTCCCAGGGACCTGTCAAAAATCAATCAGTCTGCTACCTCTTGTGATTTGGGCACCAGAAAGATATTACAGCATGGATGTCCTCCCATAGGTTATACACTAATACTTTTATCAGGGAACTGCAAGTAACAACTTGAGAGGAACAAAGAAACATTTTCTATATTCAAATTAATTTCTTTCCACTGCAGAAATCATTCCGCACTGCAGAGAAGTGGCTTGGCAGCCTAGGGGGTGACTTTCAAGCAGTATCACCTCCTCTTAGCAGGGGAATTTTGGCCTTGTCCTAAGTAGTTTTGTAGAAAGACAAAAAAACAAATCGGAGTGCTTGTGTTCATGGGCAATAGAAGCTCAATTATTTGCTCTTGAGTAAAAAAAACCCAAACAAACAAAAACAAGGCCAGGAATTACCAAAGTGCTTTGAAGGTTACTCAATAAAAATAACTACAATGTTCCAAACCTGTCTTATATTTTTTTGTTGTTATTTACATCCCTGTGGGAGCCCCTGAAGCCCCCAGCTTTTCTCAAACCTGCTGTCTCACACACCCTGAGCCTGATGGAACAGATTCAGTTTCCCAGCAGAACCTGCAGCTGTAGGCACCCACGAGCCCTTAATACCAGCTCTTTTAATTGCTCTTTAAATTGCTAAGTCGGCTGTTTATCAACAGGTATCAATGCCTCAGGGCAGAAATTCTGTTTTCTCCAGTTGTAGTCACTGTGTGGGAGAAGCATTCAGGCTGTTAAAAAATGTCAGATATTTAAAAGACAGGCAGCTCTTCCAATTGGAAGCCTGAAATAACGTTACAGTTGTTTTATTCAATCTTACCCTCTGAGCCATTTGGGAAACGAAGTCAAATGTAACATGAATAAAATCTCTCCTGAGAGAGTCCATTCAATGGCTTGTGAACTTGATAGCAAACAGGATTTGAGTCACAAGGGTTCCCTTTGCCAGAAGACTGTAAGGACCATTGATTTTTTAAAAAAGATAACTGGATATTTTTATGATAAAATCCCACAACATTTACACTAAAAGCTTCAGGACATAAAAAAGCACTATAAATTTCAGGTGGGAGTATAGAAGTGAAGAGGATGGCTAAACTTGTGTCAGCATTTTGGGAAAATCAACATAAAAGTAGTTATCCTTCTGCTTAAGATCCAGATGGAGAAATTAATGGTAAATATTAGCAACTGGGTCATCTACTTTCAGTGCTCAAAATGTCTGACCCTGTGAACAATATTCAGAACAGATTTACAGTCAGTCAAGTTTATTAAGAAAAAAACCTCTTCCAGGCCTGTTACATAGGTGAAATGAGTCATGAAGCACCTGCAGCAACCTGGTTCTGATAAGCAGGGCAGAGCTGGCAGACACAGATATGGAAGATGGAGTGGACTGCACACCTCTGCCTGGCACCCAGCAGGGCTGGCAGCAGGCTGCCCTAGCCTGGGGAATTGAATAATGTGAACTGTGCATAATAATTGGTCATATTCTCAGTCCCATTTCCCAGTCTCCACAGTGAGAGTGTATAATGAATCCAAACCTACATCTCTTGTGAAAACGTCTTCCGTCCCCCTCCCACCTTTACTTTTTTTAATGTCAGGAAGCCTGGGAATAAAACGTTTTTAATGCATGAATTTAAAGATCCAGATTATTTCTGTAATGTAAAAGAAAATTAAAGAAAGAACTTTTGAAGATCTTCCCTCAATGAATGTGAAAGACCAAGAGCCAAATTGTATCCTTAAATAAACTGGACATCTTTATTCATTTGCCTGGGGTTCCAAAAGTGAGGCTTCCCATATCTTGATTTGTGACTGAAAGTGATTCATTAGATATACTAAAAATGAGCCCACTGTTTACTGCCACAACACACACAGGAATTTCCAACAGAAAGATGAAATCAGTAAAGTAGGGAGAGGATGGAGATGAGGTAGATAGACAGTTCTTTAGTAGCTGTCCTCATTGTAGAAGAGTAAAACTAAATGACTGGAGCACCAAAGAGACCAAATTTTATTTCCAGCCCTGCAGCTAAAGGAAAAAAAGGCAAAAGAGAATAACCTTATAGCTCTGGCTAGGATATAATTTGCCCCTGCTTTGAATATATTCATATTTCCAAGCACTGCTGTCACAAACACCTTTTCATGCAAATAGCTCTGGGTTAGTTAGTGATTCTTTTTTAACTAGGACATGTTTTGTCATCCATTGCTGAAGTAAAATGCTTGTAAAAACTCTTCAAGAGTTTTAGTTAATTGCAAGAACTGTGTTGGGCTGCTAATGAGCACAGTGCTCCATTTCCCCTCTCCAGTAACATAATCAATGTATGTGTGTCCCCCATTTGTATTCTGCTGTTGGTTTTTCCAAGCTCTAAGCACTAGCAGAGCCGATAGCTTCTGATGGAAGCAGCAGGGTACCAGCAGTAAGGAAAATCAGGCCACTGTGATTTATAAACCATCCAATTTAAAACTCGGTACTGTGGCTGTCACTTGAGGCTGCTGGCTGTAGACCTGTCTGAAGCAGGGCAAAAGCACCTCAGCTGGGAGAGGCTGCTCTACTTGCCAAGACTTAGCTCTTGCAAGGGTGATGTACCAACAGGGATAGCATTTTGCCCCTAGGGATCACAGCCCCTTTCCAGGACAGACAACAGATAAAAAACATAAAAACACTAGAGCAACCAAACAAGAAGAGGAATAGCTGCATTTCCTTGTATTTCTGTCCATTTTGTCTTTTGAGGGGACACTCCTGCCATGAGGGCATGGACTTCAAGGCAGAATGCCTGGAAAAGCACCCTCTGTTCTGTGTTGACCCATGCAGAGCCTGGCCACTAGGCAGTAGCAGCAAAACATCTAGAAGGCAGGGGTTTTTTTTTCAGAATAGAGAGAAAAAAAAACAGGGCAAATCTGGTTTTTTCTTCCCCTACTCCAGATGACAACTAATTTATGCTTCTTTAGTGGTCCCCTAAAGCTCATCTCAGGTGACCCTAGTGAGCTAATCACCTTTTCCCTCATCATTAGCCAAAGAAGAGAGTAATCCATCCTGTGACCCATCCCTCTAGGCTCTTGTGATTCTTAGGTTGCTGGGAGAAGGGTGTAAATCCATTCTCCTAATGGGGAGGATTACAGAGTGATGTGAAACAATTAGATCTGGTTTGCTATTTGCAGCATGTTTAGTTTACTTCTTCCCTTTCCAACTAAAAGGCAGGATGGGAAAGCAAAACTGCATGGCATTTCAAGCCATCTCCTTACCAGCCTCTCTTCCCCAGCTGTGCTGAAAAGATTTGCCCCTCCCCACCTCCTGCCACTCTTTTCTTTTGGCTGGGTTGGTTTTAATGTACTTTTCTTCCCTAAACTGATAATCACAGATATTCACTAGTAGCTGTAAGGCCATGCCCAAAGAGGCAGCAGAGCTCCAGGGACTGCTGATACTCCCTTAAAAGGACTATTTGGGAAACTCTTAGGGCAGGGACACAAGCCCTCCTGAAGTGTGTTTATCCCTGAAGGGGTGATAATTAGAACAAAGTTTCTAAATCCCTTAACAAGCAGCAGAGACTGGAGCACAGGTGAATAGGAAAATTAGAGCGTTGGGGCCTTGCAGGCTTTTCGAAATACAATGTTTCACAGTCTGTTGGACTGAGGTGATGCTGTGTTCAGTTTTGTTTGGGCATCTGGGTATAACACCTAGGTCAGCACCTGCAGAACTGCCTATTTTTGTGGGAAAAAGAATTAGACGACTTAATTACTTATTTGATCTTATCTTTTAGACTTCAACAATGCAGAACTAGTAAGCAAACTAGGAGGAGGAGGAGGAGGAGGTAAAACATTGTTTTGAAGGGCAGATTCTCTAAACATCCAAATTCCTTTTGCAAGTGAGAAACTTTAGCAAGTAAGAAGGGGAAAATAAGCAGGTCAAAAATAAATCGATAATGTGCCTGTTTGAGAGGAAATGTACAACACTTATTTGGCTGATTGAAATTTATAAGGAAACCTAAACCTTTGTAAAAAATTAAACACCTTATGTCTTACAGATACTTGAATCAGGAGAAGTGAGATGAGATAATCTAATCAGAAGTACCATCAGCTTTTTAATGTCCATGCAAACATGCCTGATATCACTCTTGGAAGAAAGTCTGTCCACAGGAAACTACTGGATGCTTTTGGGTGTATTTTTTTTTTTTAATGAATCCAGGACATCAACGACTTAGGGAGATGGTAGAACAAACAGAAAAGGACAAAGTAATGCCATAATGAAAAATAGTTTCTTGGAGTTTTATAATGGCAACAATTTTATTATTAATTTCAAAGGTGAGCTTGTGATCTTCTTGGTGACTCCCATTTAAGGCATGAGTGATAAACGTTAAATCATGCATGCTGCTTTGAACAATGGAATAAACTCACACAGTTGACAGTGTTCACAAGAATCAAAACATGCACTGACAGGAACTGGTGTGTTCAGAGCTATCCTCAGGGAAAAGTGGATTAAACCTCCAGAGGTACTGCTGATTTCTGAAGCCATGAAGCAAATGAACAGTTAATAGGTTTTCATTTGCTATGTAAGTGAAATGTAACTGCCAGTGTACAAGTTACAATCATCATGCTGGCAGGTGTTTAATTGCTTATGCATATTTGAACCCCAGTTGCTTCATTAGACAAGTTTTACTTCACCACTGAGACTGCTGAGTAAATAACAAGTGTCCCCAGAAGCCATCAAAAATTTGAATAGCTGCCAAGAGTAACTCACCAATTTCCAAAAAATAAAGGAGCAAATGCTAGTCTTGACATGAGGCTGTAGGAGGAAAGCTGGCAACAGATACAACTTTATGTTACTGGTTAGTTACAAAACTGTGTACCATTGTATTTGGTTTCTTCCTTTCCTCTCAAATGTACTGTATACAGCATTAAAAGTCTGGTCTTAGGATCAGAAACTGCTAATGGCTGTCTGTGCATTGTCAGCAGGAAAGGATTCCTGTCGGACAGAAACTTTGGTGAGCTACTTGCAAATTGCATAAAAATTAAGATCAAAGGTATGCACGAGGTTACTTACAGAAGAGTCACTGGTGCCAAAGATGTCTCGCACATCCCGGACTGTGTGCTTGTTCTTCTTCCTCAGGGTCTGAGTGTAGGTGTTGTACCTCTTCTGTACAGCAGCAGCTTGAGTTCTGGTCAGAGTGGACAGCAGGGCTTGGCCATCCTCCTCTTCAGCTCCTGAGATCAACGTGGATAAACCTACATCTTGCAGCCATTCTGCCTCCAGTTCCCCTTCTGTGGAGGAAGAGAGAGTGTTAATAAGCCTGGTAAGGAAGGGAGAGGGGGCTGAAGGAAACGAGTTGGCATGATGGACTGCTACCACAGCCTTCACTTTGAGAATACTTTAATTCCAACCTTTCCTAGGCCACAAGTGCAAGTAAAATTAGTTTTGTAAATGTACTGTCAACTTTCACTTTGTCAGTGTCTGCACAAGAGAGGTTTATGAGGAGAACAGAAGAGGCATTTCATCAGCATGCGCATGTGAAGAAGGCAGGAGAGTAACCAGCCTGACAAAGCAAGGTCCCTAAAAATTAACCCTTAATTCAAAAGCATAAATCTCCTCAGCTACCTCAGTTACTCACCATCTGTAGCATGATGTACTGGAGAAAGCCATTTGGCTGATGGAAATTAAATTAGTATTCCAATTCAAATAAACAGAATAATGTATTGCACACTAATGATGCAATTTCAGATTCCAGAGGGTTGGCTGGGAGACAGCCAGTGAAGAAGCCAGACTGAGAGAAGGGTGATGTCCACCTAGTCCAATTGCTTGTTTTGTATAAGATTGCACAAGATTCTGAGCAGAGCTATTCGCTAAAGGACAAGGGTTAGGAAGGGGTCAGTGTCTAAGAGGGAAAGAAGATGCAGAAAGAGCCATCCTTGCATGCTAGGTATCACCCTAACCTGCATTTTTGAAGACTTGCTAGCACTGTACACCCCGGTGTTTCTTGGTATCAATTAGTGACTAATATCTTCTTTAATCTGTCCAATACCTGCTTCCCAGCTGGTTCAATACTGCAATTGGTTCCACAGTGAGGTTATGCATTGTGGGAAGAATTGGTTTTTATCCTGGATGTATTGGACATGGTGGAAGCTCCTGGCTTCTTTTCATAGAGCCACACCTGCAGTCCCCTCACTACCAAAACCTGCTCATGTGAAGACAATAAAGGTTTTCAGTTTGCTACCTATTATCTGAAATTAATATGCTCTGTCATTATCTGACTGTGAGAAGGTCCCAATCTACCTTCTCTGAATCATTTAGTAATATTAAATTTTGCTGTCATTGCTTTTTGATTTGTCTTCTTTTTAAAATAAACAGTCAAAGTCTTTTAAAATCTCTCTTCACGTAGGAGATTTTGAGGTTCTTCATTTCAGTTTTGTGAGCAATCATAGCTCAGCAGTAAGCTGCTTGACACAAGACAGTAATTTCATTCTGGCCCTGACTGAAGAAGAGGTACTGCAAATAAACATGTCAAACAGGAAATGGATTAATTTGCAGCATGTTTTATGAAACAACTTGTCAATGCACTTATTGTTCTTGTCCCAGCGCCAGTCTTAATGACAGGTTGGTATTTCCACTCTCCCTTTATTGCCTCTTCTTGACATCAGAATGCAGGCTGATTGATGGACACCAGTTTGCTGCACTTTGGCAGTTAGATACACAAAAGAGAAAATTACGGGACTGGGCTGTAGGGACAAGCAAAAGCATCTTATGCATGTGCCATCGCTGACTTCATTGTTAGCTGCCCTGCCTCTTTACAAAGCACTACAAAAATAGCTGCTTCTAAACCCCCTGCTCTGTGTTAGCCAGGGGTATGACCAGCCCTGTATCCCATGAAATAGCTTGTCTCTGCTCTTATCCTTTCTGTATCCACAGACAGGATGACAGACTGTTCCTTTTCTTTCTCCATAAGCTTTGAATCAGTGGTTCTGACATTTTCACTCTTCTTTCTAATGTCTCTTCTCTTTCTTGTGAGCTGCTGTTGGAGCCACATCTGTCCATGTTTCAGTTTTTAAATTATATTAATTTTGGCTTTTGTCCTGACATATTCTTTCCAAGAATTGAGCTTGTAATCAAACTTGCTATGAAAAATAGCATGGCAGACATTAAATTCTGCCTGCTTACTAATCACCCTGTGACTTGCTTTCTCTGGCTTTTCCCTTTTCCTGTTCCAACCACACAAAAACAATAGACTAAGACATAACAGCAATCATTGAAGTAAAACTATTAAAGAGAAGAAATTTACACATTAAAAACTGCTCAAAATTTTATGACACATTGGTATTAAATTAAGGTTAACCCCCGCACCCCTGATGTTGTTTTAGAAAGCACTATTTTTATAGTGTTAGCTACTTATACAGCTGGATCTTGATACTGTATTCGATTCTGCTCCACCAGAAGACAGATAATTGAGAGGGTAATTCTCTTTTTCTCATAGAGTTTGCTAGGAAAGAGGTATGTCTTGCTTTGAATCTCATATATAACCTGAAATAGCCCACAGATACAACCTTAAATAACTCACAGCATTCAACTCTTGTTACAAAAGTTGTAAAGCAATTCTGCACAGCATGGACATCTTAAACATACCATTACTTTCTTCTCCCCTACATTTTCATCCCTTGTGTCACTTGTCATGATCTGGTTTTGACTATATTTGCTAGCATCAACAGAATAAGTGTGCTGTTGTCTGCCCTTTGCACATGATGTCTGGCAAATCACACTGATGTTTTGACAGTCGTGCCTGCCTGGCTTCTATCACCCTTTGGCCTCCTTCTCAAGCATCTTCATCTCCTTCTCTCAAAGACATCTCAAAAGGGTGATGAATATTTGCTTTTATTTTGCCCTGAGGGTATCCACATTGATTTTTAGAGTTTTGATTGTTGGCAAGGAGTATTATCCTATTAGGACCTTAATAGAACTCACTATTACTTCCAAGATATATAATCCCAGACTGAATATATTCCTGATGTTAATAACCAGGACAAACCCTGCCTGATTGTGTGTGGGTGTATGCAATACATATATGTGTGTTTAAGACACCAATACGCAGGTAAATGAAGTGTGGAAATGTATTGCATTTTGACTTGCAGTCTCATTTTTAATTCAGGGCAGAGGGCAAAAAATCAATGTGTTGTAATGAGGTGTACTCAGACAAAGGGTAACATGGGACTGCAGCCGAGTTCAGGCTGTTGAGAAGATTTAGTTCATCAGTGATGAAACTGGTGGAAAAGTTTCTGGAAAATATGCTCCTGTATTGCCTTGTCCTACTAAGTTATCCAGCTTGGCAGCTCACAGATTTGTGTCATTCCCCTGACTGTGCAGACAAGTCAGGGACACCTGTCAGTAAATGCTGAAAATCGCATGGAGGAGGTGCTGAGAGGCTCACAATCTCTTTATGGAGTCTCCAAGCTAAAGAGTATGATCAGACAGGAGTTTTCCCAATAAGGAACAGAAGAGCGCAGTTTGGATTTAAGCTGAATGACCATAACTCTCGCAGCAGACCAAGATTTCTGGTGAACTGGTTTTCTCCTTTTCCTTCCAGGAGAGCCCAGCTGGAAACTAGTGAATGATAGTTGTTTTCCGTGGAAACAGTACATGCTTGGAACTAGATAGCTCTGCATGGGTTACTCAGCATGACTGGTTGTGTATTTGATTGCTCAATAAAGTAGTACTTTCCACCATTCTTCCTGGAAGCAGAATTAAAGACATCCCATTGCACGTCAAGGTAGGAAAAATACATCATCAGTTATGTTAATAATTGTATGGAAAGAACACACCATGGTTTCAAAATCTATCCCTATATCAGTAGTTACCAGACCAGTGGCCAGGAGCCACCAAAGGGTTGCAGCAGTTATCAGCAGGTCATGACCTCAGAAGAAATTTGGTTTCATTGTATAGGAACACCTGGTATTTTGTGTTACACAATATAATGCATTTGTGACTGGGGTCCTAACTGGAGAAAAAAAAAAAGAGAAACACTGTTCTAGATGTTATCAAATCATCTAACACAAAGCTACATTGCAAGAAGCTAGCACATATTGCATGTTTTTCCAAATACAGTACCTAACAAGAGACAGGAAAACATTAAGGTAACAAAATTAGGCAGTAATACCTTCAGGATACATTGTATAAGTGATGAATGAATTTGGTCAGCTGGGGAGCCTGAAGGATGTAGGCATCCCTACATTTAGATTTATATCTAAACTCCCCTTGAATGATATCTTAATTGGGCAATTTCAGAGAAACAGGCAGATATCAAACTCCTGATAGCAGAAAACACCATCTAACCAAAAATTGCTTCAAGGCTTGAATAATTTCTGAATCATATCTTACCAAATGCCAGAAAGTTGAAAAAGTTAATTTTCCAGCATTCTAAATTCAAATTTTGCTATTTTAAATAATTTGGTTTAGTCTATTTAGTGCTGGAAATTTAGTTTTCATTGAGTGCCTTTCTTTTCTGAAATAGACTGCATCTGTCCTCCCAAAGCACAAATAAAATCAATGCAACGAAAGTTACTTAGAAGTTAATTACTGGCTCCAGTGCATAAACCAGACAATTATTGTTTCTTGCCAGTGACTGACTGTGATGTTCAGAAGTGGAGCTACACTGATCACAGACCCAGACTAGCACTTCTGCTCAGATGGAGTGACACGAGGAAGGAGATCAGGGCATGACTCTTTAGAGAGGAGGCAAAACCAGGGTATGAGGAATAAGTGGTGCTCATGTGCTCACCATCAGCAGGTTTGAACTCCAAGAGCAGTGCTTCTTCAGATCCATCTTCTCTGCTCTCCTTGATGCTCTCTACTTCACACCAGAAGTCCTCCATGGAAGTGCTGTCCACGGAGGCCTGCGAATTGGAGCGACTGAAGGCAGGAGGGACTGACTCGTTGGAAAGCATCCTGTTAATTCTTCGACAACGAGAGAGAGACTTTCTGAAAAGAGAAAGCAATACAAATAAAATCATCTTTCTATCATGCTAACTTGTGCCATGCAAATGGAGCAGGCAACCAGTGCTTGACCTGTGACTGTACAGGTAGGAACAAGAAGTAGTAAGGAACAAGATTTAAGAGGAAAGGTACGCAGTTCTGGTAATTGTCACAATCTCCATTGCTCACAACAATTATGGCTGGACATGTATTCTGCATCTAATAATTTATCTCTTTAATGTCCTTCAGTATTTCCCACTTTAGAGGGAACTCAGGAAATGCATTTTTCTAATACTGGTATCCATCGAAAGAGACACCAGAAAACTATTTTCACTTCTTTTTGCCTTGGTTTCTCTTTCTATCCCTTCCTGTTACTGGCTGAAATGCTTCAGTGAAAGCTTCTCTGGGTAAAAATACTGAGATTTGGGAACCCTGAAAAATTTTACAAACTCATCTTCATTCCATAAAATAATTAAAAACTTGAAAGATTTTAATTTGGAAGAATAATTACTTTTTATTTTAAAACCTTTTTAAAAATATTTGTTTTTTTTTCTTAAATTAAAATAATTTTAAACACAATTTGACCTTGAACTAAAATAGTATATTCTCGGTTGAACAGAGGATTTGATTACAGGCTGAAAAAACTTATGATTCACCAAAAATCAAGCCTCAAGTCAAGGGACTGAATTAAAACAAAGTTTGTTCCTTACTCTTTTGTTCTTGTCTTTTCCCCACTGTAAGTACTTGTAGCCAAAGAGAGTTATACAAATTAATTCAAAATCTCATATAACACCGACCATGAATATTGTCTGACTTTGTTCTTCTGCATTATTATGGCTGCAGTACTGTTAACAGCTTTGTGTAATTGCAGCATATACAGTAATCAGTAGTAATAACCACAACAATATTTGTACAAAGGAGTTAGGAGGTACCACAATTTTGGCAGAGAGCTAGACCATAGGAATTAATGGAAAATTCTGACATAAGGTCTTCTGACCTTCACTTATCTGAATTAATTCAAATGCAGTTTCCCTTTCTCTTCCTTTTCTGTATGGCATGATCCTGCCAACAAGCCTTTGTTTAAAGCCACAGGCATCACTTTTACTCCACTAAAAAAAAGGTACTTCCTCTTCAGTGTTTCCCTCCTTATCAAAGTTTTCCTAATGGACGTATAAACAATGTATTATTTCATAAAGCTGACTGAGCATGCTTCTCCTTCATTGTGCTGCTGCCTCTGCTTCATCCTTCCCTGCCAGTGAAGGGCTGGATGCTTCTCCGGGGCTTGCAGAGCCTCCTCACTTTATCTGGGCAGGTTGTTCTGGGCTAGGTCTGAGCCCCAGGCTGGGGACCTGTGGTGGAAACCACAGTGCACAACAAATCCAGCTTTGGACATCATCAGGCTTTATGAAAGGCAAAGTTCAGGCCTTTTTGATCACTCACAGGTATAATATGGATGATTCATCTGTCAAATCAGCCCCTCTGCTCTTGGATGCAAAGCTGGGAAGAAAGCTTTCTGATGAGTGACAACATTGCAGCAGGAGAGAACATGCTAGGGGGTGATGGACAGATGTTCTCTGGAAAAAGTGCTGTCTTCAGAGTTTCTCTCCCTCTCTCCCCTCATAAACAGTTTGTTTGCTTTGAAACATAGTGCTGAAACTGTTATTGTTTTAATTAGAGCAAGCACAGTCACTAAATGTGAGAGGAATTTGTGACACAAAGTGTGGTTAAAACGCTTTCCTTGCAGCTCTCCCTCTGGGGAGATGTGAGTTTCAGTCAGCTTTTGTTCCCAAAGCTCACATGGCTGGGGAACTTGATAAATTATAATCACTGGAATTAGGTATCTGGGCATGTCAGCCTCTGGGGTTTTTGTATGGATTTCCCTCTCTTTTATGGAATCACCTATGTCTCTTCCTCGCATTTGAAAGTAAGAAAAATGCAAGCATCCCTGGACTTAAATATGATGAGTTAATACTGTACCAAGCATCCCCAAGCAGAGGATTTAACAAGCAGAAGCAGAGAAACAGTCAGAAAACCCCATCTCTTCAGCTGGGATGGGGTCAACAGCACCCACAAACCAACTGATTGTTGCTATGAAAACCTGAGTTCTTTTGTTTAAAAGGTGATAATGAACACAAATAAGGAAAAGGCAAAACTACCTGGTACTCTTATGGTGTTTGGTGCCCCTGTTCACTGGACACTGGGCAAGCAGAGGAGATGCCAAGGCCTGTCATGCCACAGTTTGTCGCCTCCTCTTCAGCTCGGGGCCTGAGACCCTGCTCACCGAGAAATTCACATCCCTGCTTAATATAAACCTTTGTGGAATGTAAGTCCCTACACATGCTATATAGCATAGGCCAGAGCTTCCAAGTCAGCAATTGCAGGAAGAAATGCTCTCACCATTCTGGAGCCAAACACAAGCTAGGATGAGAAGAGGGCATCCCTGATAGTGTCACTGGCTCCCATCATTTAGTCATGGTCAGGGAATTTAAACATTTCCTGCCCTCCCAGTGTGAATCTTGACCACGACCTTTGTGCTCTTCAGGCGCCACACCACACTGCTCCTCGGGCTTCGGCTCCATCAGCACTTCAGCTGGCTCGGACCAAGGCTTTTTATTTCACCATATTAGGAAGAAAGAGGCTTGGTGGGCTGCTGCTTCTCTCCCCACAGTGACTGTGCTTATTTTGTAACACTACCATACCAAAAAGCTAAATGCAAAATAGACCATGTAGAACAGCAACAACTGCTGTGGCAAACAGCTCTGCCAAATATGTCTAAGGTTCCAGTGTAATTAATTTGTGTTTACAACAATATTGCAAGTATTGAGCTTATTTGGAAAATCAGCTGAACAAAGTCTCCTGAGAACTTCATATTTGAGGCTTCTTATCTCAACCCAGATTAAATCAAGCTGTGCAAAATTCCTGTAACAAGAAAGGTTAGGCAGAGGTGCTTTATCCTTATTGGTAAACATCTGAAGCTTGCTTCCAGGTGGTCTGGTACAAACCTTCTCCAATTATTCTGAGTCTGCCTATTAAAAGCTCATGTGTTTGAAAGACTTCCAGCTGCTGTTTTGACCCATATACCTGTGACTTTTGTCCTGGAGGAAGCGGTCTTGCCTTTATGTGATAATAGCAGTTGTCTCCCATTTCCTCCAGCCAAAGCTGCTCAAAACACTTTCAGGAAAAAAAAAATCCTACTGAGGAAGCAAGTATATTCTTCACTGTTTTTAATTAATTCTTGAAGGACACTGTAAGAGCACTGACTCAGCAATCTGCCTGCCTGTCTCAGAAACAGCTAAAGAAGCCCAGGTTGCCTGTTTCCTGGGAACTCTTGCAGCAGAAAACCTCTGTTCCTGGCACCTTTTTCACCCTCAAGTGGTCCTTTTTTTTTTTTCTCACTGTCTGAAGAGAAGTTTTGAACAACAACAAGTTTTCACTAAGCTGATTCTGTTGTTCCTACAGAAATGTTTAAAACCAGTCCTGTTAAGTAAGCAGTGATCACAAAGTTCATGCTAAATTTCTTTTGTTCCCTCACACACATGGGCAGTAGTGAGCTAATCTGAAATGCTGATTAAATTAAACACAGGAGGGATCTCAGATGCTGGATTCCTCGATGGAAAAAGTCCGGAGAGGAGTATGAACCTAAAAGCACTGAGAAAAAATTATAGCAACTCCACTGGATGAGCTGAAATGTTTTTCAGGATGGAATAAAATAAAAACGAAAAGCCACACAGAACACTGAGAAAGGAAAGAAAAAGAAGGAAAAAGTATGTAAGAACGAATGTTTTCAATGAAGTTGTCTATTACTGGATATTCACAGGAGAAAGAGTTAAAGAGTGTCAGGAAGGAGAAATATGATATCATTTAGAAAGCTTTCTGTGGAAAGATTATTGCAGGGAAGGAGGGTACTTCCATAGGGCACTAGAAAGTTGATTCAACTGTGTTTGACTTTGGTTTTGGCCTGGGGTATGTTTATAATGCTGATTAAATGCAACAGCTGAATAGGCCTCCTGACCCTATATTTTATCTCCCATATGTACTGCAGTAGTGTGCTGTTCAGGGCCTGATACCACCTATTGATTCCAGGATAGCCAAGCCAGATTCAATAAGCTCTTCTTACCCTATACTCAAAGTAAAGGTTTGTAAAACCACACAGAGAGCTGGCTCAGTGACACTTAATGATTGCTCACAGGCTCAGTAATGATAAAGCCAGGCTTGTATTTTGAGTTTAATTAAGTAATGGATGGTAAAGAATCCATAAAACAAATGGGAGTAATAAAGCCATCTTGTAGTTAAAAACAGCACTGAATTGTTGTTTACACAGAGGGAAAGGACATCTTATTCTTCTGGGCTGTTATCCTTCATTTAATTTGGTTGCTTCTGACCCTGCTTCACCATAATTAGTCACATTTATAAGAATGGGAAAAAGTAAAGGAAGCAAATTGTCCTGATCATTGTAGGATGAAAATTTACCTTTTCACACTGCAATCATTCTATCAGTATAGCCACTTGTTCAGCTTTTCCCAAATGTAAAAAGGGATGGTAGCTTGCACTGACAGGGAAAAAAAATTACTCCTCTTTATTCATTAAGAGCTATTCTGAATTGTTAGCAGTCATGTGCTACTGTTATATCTCTTTCTTCTAAATAAAATGTATACAAATTCCAGGCAAAGGAAGAGACCTGCAATGGGAAATAGTATTTTTTGTGCACAGTTCACTCTTGACCCAAATCTCTCATCTTCTGGCTCCTTCCTGGTGACCTTGTTCCTGCACTGTTTGTGGTCTGCTTATTTCCTTCTCCCCATGCTTCATGGCTTCTGATCACAGAGAAGGGTAAATATCAGACATTATCCCTCCAACCCCATCTACACACTTCTGTTTCTGATTATCTTGCAGATGTTAAGCAAGTTGTAGACTGTGGATGCTAAAGCTTCCTTGTCCTCTCTCTAGCATCTGGTAAAGCAAATATTTATCATGCTCACTCTTGCTGTCATGCTGCCCTGCTCTATAAAAGGGTATTTGAGTGAGAGAGAGTTTTATTTCATTGTTAATTTTCTCATCCTGTGGCCCAGCAGAACTCCAAAAACATGTGAATCCCATTGCTCTTTGTTAACAAAGATGGGTTTGAAAATAAGCAATCACCTTACTGTATCGGTTAGATTTCAAAACACAGGAATTCTCTGTTTTGCCTATCTTAGAGTTCTACAAAAGATTCTTCAAAATATGTTTCCGTCAACTTTAATTTTACTCCAGATTCTGCACCTGGGATGGGTTAACCCTGGATATATGCACAGATTAAGAAACAAAATACTGGAGAGCAGCACCACAAAAAAGGGTCCTGGGGGTCCTGTTGATGGCAAGTTGAACATGAGTCAGCTGTGCCCTGGCAGCCAGGAGGGCCAGCCCTGTCCTGGGGCAAATCAGACACAGCATCACCAGCCGGGCAAGGGAGGGGATTGTCCTGCTCTGCTCTGAGCTGGGGCAGCCTCACCTCCAGTGCTGAGGGCAGGTTTGGGTACCACAATGTAAGAAAGATATAAAGCTATTAGAGATCATACAAAAGAGGCATACAAAGATGGTGAAAGATCTACAGGGAAAGCTGTATGAGAAGTGACTGAGATCACTTGGTTTTTCTGCCTAGAAAAGAGGTAGCTGAAGGGAGACTTCACAGCAGTCCACAGCTTCCTCATGAGGGGAAGAGGAGGGGTAAGCACTGATCTCTGCTCTGTGCTTACCAGCAATGGGACATGAGGGAATGGCATGAAGCTCTGTCAAGTGAGGTTTGAGTTGGACGTTAGGTAAAGATTTTTTCACCCAAATGGTGGCTGGGCACTGGACCAGGCTCCCCAGGAAGCACCAAGCCCGATAAAGTTCAAGAAGAATTTGGACAATGCTCTCAGGCACACAGTGTGATTCTTGGGGCTGTCATGTGTAGAGCTAGGAGCTGGACTTCGATGATCCTTTTGGTCTCTTCCAACTCAGGATATTCTATGGTTCTATGAATTTTTGGACCAAAAGAGGTTGTCTAATGAATCTTAATATTTAAAAACTTAAAAGTGAAAATATTTTTAATATTTACAGGAATTAAAAGTTTTGTTGATTTAATTATATTTCACCTGCAATTCATCAAGGTAGTAACAGAAGTTAGGAGATTGAGTTGCGGAATTTGCATGCCAATGTTACCTGCCAACATTTAAAAATCAATTTCACCTTGGGTTCTTTGACTGTCTCTTACGCAAGGTCTTTGTAAGTAGCAGGGAAGTTCCTTGCTGTAACAAAGGCCACATTGTGGCCACTCTTCAGCCAGGCACAGAGATTGCAGAAGAATCTCTCTCTGTTTGTGGGTTTCAATGTGAGGGCTCTCACAATCAAACCCTTTGAGCTAGGGGAGTTCAGGGAATATACTCTCTAGGTATTGCCTGCTGGCAACAGTGACCTTTGGGGACATAACCCAGACCTCTCCTCTACACTAGCAATCACATCACTTCAGCGTTGGCCAGATGCAACAGACAGTGCACTACATGGCTGCAATGTGTCTGTTAAAGTCTGAAAGGGACTCTATTTCATCTTCTTTCTCCTAACAAAGCTATTGCTGAAGGGCAAAAGGGGTTCCCAAATGATTAACACTAACAAAAGTATGTTCTGTTAACCATTTTTTCAAGTTAATTAGAAATAATTCTTTTCATATACATTAAGAGGAAGCAGTATAAGCCAGTTTTCTATGCTGATGACTTAAGAACATAAACAGATCATGGCAGAATATGTTACATGTAATTTTCTGTGGGTATGGGCAAGAGAAGAAACATCTGGACACAACCTACAGGAGGAAAAAGCTGGACGTGAGCAGCTGGTTCAAATATCTTAAACATTTCCAACACGTACTTATTGTTAGAAGTGACAAATTCTTCTGTTGTGTGGATGCTAGCCAAAGACCTATTCCTTTTATATGAAAAACAAATCCATGTATCCAGGGCAGGACAAAGTTTTCCAGGAGGAAACACAGGTATGTGGGCCATGTACTGTGGGCTTAGAAAATCCTGTGCTTCCAGAAAATGTTTGCTCTATTGTGCCTTTACAGTACAAATGACTTGTGTCTGGGCCCTGAACCCCCTTGATGTCACACTTTATCAGTCAGAACTGATGAAAGGCTCCAGGAGCACCAAGCTCATTGCACATGCACTGTACAATTTGTCCACTGTGGAACAGATGCCTACATAAATTACATACAGCACTCACCCAGAGAGATCCTAGCTAGCTGAGTACCACAAAATGCAAAGCAAACCTGAAAATATGTTGCGTAGCAGCTCTGGGTTTATTACTATAACATTACCTGTCCTTGGCATGAATTACTCAGTGAAGGCACACAAATAGCATGAGGCAGAAGTGTTCTGTTCTGCAGCTTACGGCAAGCAGTGTCTTAACTAAAGTAGCAAGCAAAGATGGTTAAAGGTCACATGAAGGAAAAGGAGAGCAGGAAGCGCAAATATATTGGATTCTGTCTAAACACTGGTACTGCACCAAGTGTGAAGCTGCTCACTTCATGCACTCAGTCCCTCCCTAGAGAGCTGTCTGAAGCAGTGAGGAAGACCTCAAAAAAAGACAATAGAAAAGCTGACATGCTATTTTGCTTCCAGCTGCTCTTGTAGTGTCACTTCTAAGGTAACCAACAGCCCTGCAAACGCTCCTTGGGTACTGCATGTCAGACCTTGGGGTCTCATGTCAGCTAGAGTACATCAAGCCACTGTGCATCCTGGTGCGTGGAACTACAAACACCTAGGATTTAGAAGGAGGAGGAAAGTAACGCACAGACTGATCCAGAATATTTTTTCAGAATAGAATTGGTAAGTCTCTGCCAGCAACTCACATTTACCCAGGTTAGTTATTTATAACACAATAAAATACAGTTAAAACTGCAGGAAATGCACAGGTTCAAGAGCTCCAATGGGGCTCAAATCATTCACCAAGCAAAGAAGCAAACCAAAAGTAAAAGTACTTTATTTTACCAAATGTAAAGTCCATGTGAGATGTAAACTTGATTATGTTAGAAGAGTTTTGTCTCTAGAACAACAAATGAGAGCTTTTAAAGAAAAATACATATTAAAATACTCAGGAGACACAATGAAGCACTGAAACATAAGGCGTCAAAATTGCTGCAGCTTTCAATACATCTTCTAACATTGCCTGCATTTATGATGAAAATGTGAAAGAATATGCATTTTTATTTTTATATCATTCTAGAGGAGCTATCCTTTCAACCAGCACGATTATTATCACTAAGAAACTCACAGTATTTGTACAGCTTTCTGAAACACTTTAAGAGACAAAGTCGGTAATTTCAGTTGACCTAAGGTAACAGCACAAGGAACAGGACTATACTGTCTATTGGAAGGCATCTAAGGAAACTGCATATATTGCAAGTGTAAGCACTTTAAGGTCCTGACATAAGCAATGAAGGGAGGCAGATACATCTAGAGAGTGAACATGTGAACTAAACAAGAGCTTAAAGTCATGCAATATGTGTTTGAAGTTTTCTTTGTGCATAGTTTTAAGTGAAGTCCAGCTATTGCTTTCTTCCTTCCTATAATTAATGAATGCTTTCAAGTAAATGTCACCACTCCACCCATTACACTTTTTTCAAGGGCTTCAGGACTTAAGCAAGCAAGGACTACTTGAGTTATTGTTTTTTCCTTTAGATGTTTTTAATGTATATTGAAGGCCGTGGCTGAGCTATAAAATATGAGTAATTAAATTCTAATGTATTAATTTACATTTTTATCTTTAACAGTACTCGTGGCAAAATGTTTTGAACATTGGGCCTAATAGTATTCACACGACTGGACTGAAGTAATGTAAAGCAACACACAGAATTTTAAAGCTAAGCAAAACACTACCTTTAAAGTTATTTCACTGGAAAAAAAATCAAACATATTCACTGAAGATAGTCTTGAATCTTTTGATAGATTGATAGCCAACTTCACATTGTCATGAAAATCCTGGATCAGATTCTAAGATTGCAATAAACTCTTACAATCCCACTGCCTTTATTTATCCCTTATGTTTAAATTCAGAGCATACTTATTTGTAGTACTGCTAATGTTGAAGTTATTACAAATTACAAAAACTTTATGAGCAAATTTAAACCATTTAAATTTATCTCAGCAGTTCTGGGTTGGCTGTCTGGCAATTCTGGACTCTCAGCTTGTCTTTTCTCTTCTGTATTGTACTTTGTGCTATACTGAATCAATCAGAAGGAACGAAAAATTTGCTGGACATTTCTGTAGCCAAATAAAAATCAAGATGTGAGCTTAATTCTATATTTTGCCACACAAGTACATTGGTAAAGATTTTAGGAGTTACTTTGGAAAGTGTTCCACACTTGCTGAATAGTCTGTTTTTTTGTTAATGAGACTGCTTAAAAAGCAGTGTAGATAAAGAATATGCAATGAATAAAGAAATGGAGATGGATCTTGGAGAATATATCATAGCACTGAGTTTCTATTTTAACCTGAGGAAAAATGGCTATACATCAGCTGGAAACTGGTGGAAAGTACATCAACATGGAAACTCTTGTCAATGTCCTGAACAGTCTCTGACTCTATTGTTGATGACTTGAGGCAACATGAGGCCTCGTGTCTAATTCTGTCCCCTTTCTGTCCCTCTGTCTGCAGATGTCCCTGAAACCTGCTTCTTTCCCTTCCCTTTCCATTTTCCAGAAATCAAGTGCTGCTGGGCTGGGTGAGAGGCTCTGTAGGAGGGTAGCAAGCTGAGAAGTTGAGAAGGGCACTCTATGCAGACAGGAGGTGACACCAATGCCAAAACACACAGGGCATGGGATGGACATAGCAGCTGGTGGATGTATTCCCACATTTCTCCAACAACGTTTGTCTGCCATATTTCCTTATCAGCAGAAGTCACACACCAGCCCCTCTTTCCACTGAATTCCAAATATTTGTAAAAAGCTCAGACAAAGCAACAAGGAAACTTCACTTTCTACAAAAATTAATGACTAAAGAGTCCCAAACAGACAGACAATATTAACAGAAGTAAATCCTCTTGGCTCTGCTGAACCAATAGATGTTTTGCTAATGTGGTGCACTTTTCACTTTCAAGCTCTAAGTAGAAAACTGTATCAGCATAGGCTTTTGACCTACATTTTTGTGGGGAACAATGAAGGTTTTACTTCTTGCTAATTCACTCATCTTCTTTTGGTTAAAATTTTAGGCTGTTTTACTTACTTTAAAATCAAATTTCAGTATACTATTTGATAATCTCTCCTATTCAGGACATCAGTAATATCATTATACAAACATAACTATGTAAACATAAAGCTGATTTTAAATCAAAAGTTGGTAGAAGACTCCTATTTGAGACTGATCTAGAGAATTTTAATGTAAAATATAGGTACAAAACTGTGTTGGCAAGAACCTCTTGAGTTGCCATTACTATGAAAGGTCATGGTGAGGTGATGGCAAATGACATCATAAGGAATGACAGAAAAGAGCTGAAAATGACAAGAGGCTAAAATTTCATGGAGACAAACACAACAGACAGACAACATCAAACAGATCCTTACAGGCTTCTAAAGAGCAAAAATTCCCAGTTTAAGAGGAAACAAAAGACCACAAAATCAAATTTAGTTTGTTATATTCTCAGGTCTTCAAAATAGGAATGAAGAAGTCAAGAGAAAGAAACCAAATGCATTTCTTTATACTTTGGCTATACAGTTCCAATCAGTGGAGTATAAAAGGTTTACTGTGATCTTAAGGGGTCTTCTAGGCTTTTGGTGAAAAGATGGAAAGAACATCTTCATGAGAGTTGTCAAGGCAGCACCCTAGACCTTAAGTGGTATTTTTCTAATTGTGTCCAAATGTTTGTACTACATGCCTGTGAAAAACATGACCTTTCTATGTAAGCAGTCAAATGAATCTGTGGTGCTTCCAAACCACTAGGACTCCAGTGAGAGCTGGAAATGTTAGACTAAGACACACTTCTTCACAATACCCATAAAAAAGGAAAGTACCAGAACAAGAAAAATCACATTTTGAATGGGTAAACTAATCTATGATTCACAGCAGCTTTCCAGTTTCCTTCAACTACCATTTTGTTCTCCTGCTTACATGATTTTTGAGGTTTGTCTCAAATATTTCATCCATGAGGAGTCTGAGGAAAGCTATAGCATGTCAGACATTTCAAAGTTAGGTTTTCAAATATACTGCAGCTCCTGAGGCTCTTAGAGCTACAGAGGATATTAATATTTACAAAATATGACCCCTCTGTCTTTAGTACCTCAGTGATGTGAGTAATTCTGAATCCAACAAGCAGCCCTGTTGAAGTCAGCTGAATTACTCCTGTTCATAGGGTTTGACTTAACTTTTTTTAGTACTGATGCTGGGGGAGTAAAATGTAGCCCTTGGAAGTCTCTCAGAAAAAAAAACAAAAAACAAACTCTTGTTGAGAGGAAGAATTCAAGAACAAGAAGACACAGAGGCATGATAGTACCTTTGTTTGAAGCATCTTAACATAGGCACAAAATGCCCATTCATGTTCTCCTGGGAAGGAGAAACCTTAGATGGCCCAGAACTGCACTAGAAATTTCCTCAGTTACTTTTGTAGACATCATGTATTACAAGAAGGGATCACTTGGTTATACTGCCATTTACTGTTTTGTACTGCATTTTTGTAAGATCTTTGGGGTTTGCACCAGGTTGTGCTGGGACAATGGAAAAAGGACTTCAGAGAATTGCCTCTTTACTCTGTCTTGAGTGACCTGCTGGTCACAGCCCAGAATCTGAACTCAGATAGCAAATCATCATGCAGTAGATAACAGCAGAATTTGGTAATTATCAAAACACCTCAACCACCCCCTTGATCAATCATGTAGTCAAGAGCTAATTCATCATACAACTCCGAAGACATCAAACAAAAATTACAGAGGCAGGTGAAATGAGATCTCCAAAATAACACAGATATTTTGTTAAAGAAGAGGGTTAAAAATACAAGCACTAGTTCATGACTTAAAGCTATGGTATCTTGTGAGTAACAGGACAGCTTCTGTAAATCCTACAGATCTTGGCTGAAGTTTCTATCTGAGCTTTGCAATCCAGTACATGTTCTTGGCCAGATAACCACTAAAAAGTAATTAATATTGCTATGCAAACATAGTAGATCATGTCTAGAAGCTCACACACTCATGTTAAAGGAGTACAACTAAGCTGTTATTGTGCCCTCTGTCATTGTGGGTTCATACTCCTCTTCCCACACCTGTCTAGATAAGAGAGCCATGATCCACAATAGGAGGTGAAGATTCATCGGGCATTCATCCATCTTTTAATGATTGTGTTAGATCTTTCACTGTGCAGGCACTTTATGAATGTTGTGAAACTGTAATGCTATCCTTCTCATAAGGACACCAAATTACTTATCCATGCTTTTGATATAATGCAACTTGGCTGAACCTCTCCAGCTCTCCCTCTCTGGATGATTTCCAGTCAAGGGCTATATTTATGTCAGTTACAATTGATTCAAAATGCTTCAACAGGATCTTGAACAGGCCAACACATCTTTGTGAGTTTAATCCAAACCAGATGACATACAGCTTTCCAGTAAAACAGGGAATAATCGTGCTTGTACCTCTAGTTCTTTGGTTTGGGTCAGTAGCCTGGGTTGATATTCAGCCTCTGCTTGGACCAGAACATTTTTTTTTTGATTTTCAGGTGACTACAGATTATGCTTCCAAAAAGGGACTAAGGCAGTCACCTAAGTCCTATTTTCAGGAAAGACTGAAGGACTCCAGAGCACAAACCCTATAGACTTACAGGAAAGTAAATGCTCCTACACTCAAAGCCAGTTTTGACTTAGACCTTTAAGCCAAAGGAGAACTTTTCAAAATTTGCCTTCAACTTATCTATATATTATTATACATATTGTTCTTTTTTCTGTGGGCATTAATCTTGCCCAGTTTTCTGGGACTTTGACCACCTAAATTATCTTCTAAATTTCACTTTGATTAACACAGATGTTATTTATTCTTTTGCTTGGCAGGACTTTCTGCAAGACTGCCATAAAGTCAGCCTGTTTGTATTGTATTCTACTGTTAATCCCCTTTTCCTTTATGACATACATTCACAGTATCCTAGGGGGGAGATTACTATACATTTATATGGATTTGTACTCACATATAAATAAATGTATGAATACACAAAGAAGATGGCAACAAAGGGAGGGAACATTCCAGTAATCTCCTAAAAGCCATTGTGAAAAAGTCTAGATAACATATAAAATGGAACATTTTATACAACACAAAGCAGGGGATCAACATTAATCAGTTGCTTAATGAAAGCATAATTCAAAATAAGAAATGGAACAGATTTTCTTCAAAGAAGTTGGAATCATTTGGGTGGGAGAAAGTTCTGTCAAATTAGGAAACTGCTGTATCATTATGATAACCTACACACTGCTCACTGCCTAAGGTTTTCCAAAATAATTCATTTGAAGAGACTTTCTAGTGCGAAGTAATTAAAAGAGTTGAAGAAAATCCAACATTGCTTAGAGTTGCTAGGTTAATTTTCATCAGAATTCGATCATCATCTTAAAACCTCAACAGTGGACAATTTGTAGCTATCTAGAAATACCTACATTTCTGTGCTTCTCAGACTTTCTGAATTAGGAATCACTTTACAATTTTACTGTAAAGACCTGTCTTAAAAAACTCTAACATCTAAGAACGAGTTGCCTTTTCATAGCATATACATGATCACCTTCACTAGAACAAACAAGAAAAATCCAGTGATGGGAAATCCTTCAGATTTCTTCCACCGATATGAAAAATTAGTCACAAAATCAGAAAAAGGAGCTTGGACAATCATTTATGGCAGTAAACTCTATCTCCCATCCTGACAGAACGATGCTGGGACTTGTAATGAGCACTGTATTTACTGAAAAAACTATTGGTGATAGTGCTGCCTGTAGAAATTTCTCAATAATCCCACTGATTTGACCAGCTTTTCCACACAAATCAATCAAGAATCTAGGGAGCAAAAGTCAAATCTCCAGAGATATTAGCTGCCAGGATTTCCTTTCAGTGAGACTTCATATTTGACAAGGGAAGAAGAAAATAGCTGCTCTTTCATCCTGATCAAAGTCAATTAAAATCAATTATGTACTCATCATCTTGACCATGGGCATCATTTTTTGCTGCTCTACAGCATCTGATGCCATTTCAGACTTCCCTTTGACCCCTGTACAGGCCTCATGCTGTCCCTATGGAGGGAATAACAGGTTAAGAAATCCTTGAAAAATTTTCCCCAAGGCAAGGAGTATTATTTCTGCTGATGGTCATGACCCCAGCTCATGATATTTTGCTGCAGGGGGACTTTGGAACCAGAAAGGTTGTGCTGTCCATTTCAGTATGTGAGAAAACTGTCACAGAGCAAGAACAGCTAAAAGAAACTCCTCAAGCACTCCTGATGTTTACTCTGGAGGTGCAGAGCTGCAAGAACCATGCCAGCCAACCAGTAGGAGAGAAATCCCCCGTAATCCTTGTGCAACAGAGGAGAGAGGCTATTTGTGAGCGCTGGGTTGATGGTCTATTGTTTCCATTTATTTAGACTACATTAACAAGCTTTCAGTTTCTTTAAAACTATGTGGACAAGTCCTAGTTTACAAGCCCCTTGATTTTCTCCAGTTTTCATTACTAGGTAAACAGTTTTAGCTGCTCTTGCCCACCAGCCTCCTGCCACGCTTGATTTTTTACCTGGTTATCTGTTAGAAGCACTTTCAAACTGAAAGCAGCCATTAGAAAGAGATGCACTATCTGCAAATCCTTCTCTGCCAAGTGTACAGGACCAAGCCAGATTTGAGCACAATTTGAAAAGTGAGGATTAGGATAATGTATTTGTGAATATAGAAGCCCTTTAGCTCATTCACCCATGTAATCTCTATGAATGCATTACTTATCTTGTCAGACCCGGCTTTCCTCCCATGGAACAATTTTTTAGTTTTTTCTTTCCTTATAGCTAGGTTTATACAAAGCTCTTCTTGTGCAAGTTAGAGTCTGGCCATGATACTGAGCTGAAATCCACATAATTGCCATAAACATCTACAGGATATTAGAAGGCAAAAGTTGAAAAAGGAAAATTTCTGACCTCAAATCAAATGAGAGCAAAACCAGGAAAAATATGTGAACAGCCCAATTTGAAGTGAACATTCTTCTCTGTCTGGAATATTATTCCAGGGGAACACATTTCATTACAGAGAAAGATAAAATATTAAAACAGAGTATAACTTTCTAGACGCACACCTTACCAATAAAACCTTGAGAGGGTTTATATTCATAGATTTTTGAGGCATATTTTCATACATCAAACCATGCACATGCCCCTTCTGAAGTTGCTTACACTTGCACTGTGTCCAGTTGTTTTTCTATAGGGGAGATTTTTTTGGTGCCCCTTTCCTGCCTGGTAAAGCTGGAAAATTCCACTAGTGATAATTCTGACAGCTCACTCCTCCTCCTGTTGCTCCTTGTTTAAGAAAGCAAGAGGGAGAGAACATGGACTGAAAGGCTGAGAAATTACTGATTTAGTAAATTCTACAAAGTCTTACCTCAGAGCAGAACAGAGCCTTGGTGTTATCCTTAAAGAAGCAGACCAGAGTCTTTCTTACACTCCAATTCTTCATGCTCCTAGCTGCAATGAGTCCCTCCTCAGCCTATAATCACCAAGTTGCATACTCTGGGAGCTATCTGACAGCCTGTTACAGGATATTCTGCCTCTAGTCACACAGGGGCTGCAGGAACAAAGAGTGGTGGAGCTTCTGGCCCTTCTGGGAAATGGACTGACACTGCTCCATAACTATTTAAAGAGCAGATGCCTTCAGGATAAATCCTCTTAGTATGTTTTCCTGTTTGTGTCAGAACTTAAACCTTTTATCCGTTTCCTAAGAAGAGAAATAAAAAAGTAATCAGCACTAAGCTGCTCTTTAATTCAGGAGAGTCCCTGTGGGGTGGCTCAGAAAAAGACAGAGCCAGCCTATGTGTTTCTTTCTAAAGGGATGGATATGAGACACTGCCATTAGTGTAACGCAGAAACTCATTAATGGCCAGATGCAAAATAATGAGGAGCTCTTTCTCCACCCAGAGGAGAAGCATAGTGTGCAAAGCCAGAGAGGAAGGAGAAGGAAGCCAGAGTACAGCTGTTAAGAAATCAAATATTTATGGGGAAGCCTTTCTGGCTTTTCTTACAGTGGGATGATCAGTGGGGGGCCTAGATGAATACTGAAAAAGGCATTCACCAGGTTTATATGAATAGTGGTCCAGAACTGGGTTGTGGCTACAAGATAAGTCTTGAGATTCAGGGATGGTTTTGAGCTGCAGCTGGGGGATGAGGAAACACGTAGTGCAAAATGCTCCCTGCCACAGGCAGTTCATGCTGTCAAAGGAGCCCTAAGGAATTACTCTCAGAAATTACTCTCAAGCACAGAAAACATATGATGGTCAAATTTTACTCCCTTCCACCAAACCTTTGTTTATGCACTGAAATGCTTAAATGGATCTGTCGAATTTACAGCATTCCTGTCATCATTCCTCCTGCCTGAAATACGGGAGGAAAAGCTAACTTTCTGGTTATAAGCTTTTTGACATCCTACACTTCCTCCAAAGACATGGCTAAAACTCTACAGCAGAATAAAGGAAAATCAAAGCCTGTTATTCAATCAGAGAAAGAAAAAAATAAAAAGACTGAAACAAAGGAGAGAGAAGGGAAAGGACTTCCTGAATCAGACACAGATTTCCTAAAGCAGAGAAAAGAGCAAAACCAGAAGTGATTTGGTTTTACAGTTCATCTTGAAGTTAAATTTCCTCTGTGTTTCAAACCGGACTTAATGTCATCTTTTCTTCTTCTGGGAAAACTTTTATGATTGCATAAATCCTTGAAAATTTTGAAAACTTATAGTCATTTACCATTGTCTATAGGTCTGTTTAGGGACTATTAGGTCATGCTTTAAAGGACAAACTGCAAGGAAGAGGGAATGTGGCTCAGGAATTTGGTAATGGACTGTGGGGCTGTTCATGCTACAAATCCAGCTGACGGTGGCAGTGACCAGAAACTGCTTGGAAGCTCCTACTGCTTTGCCTAGAGTTATAAATAGATGCTAGTCCACATCATCCCAACTAAATACCTCTACAGTGTTACTTTCTACAGGTATTCAAAGGCAACCTCTAGGCTGAGAAGTCATGAGACTGCTCTCTCTGCTTCATTCAGGGATCTTGTCTCCCTCTTCTCAGTGAAGTGATATGTTGTCCCCACTATTGCTCTCCTTGTGTTGTATAAATATAGTTTTAGGATTGCCTTTTCCCGAGGTTGCTCTCTGATGAAATTTTTACTATCATCAGTAACAGTGACCTGGGTTTTCCTAAGAAATTAAGGTGATGTTTGGTAGCATTTTTTCAAATATGGAATTTTCAATGCCGGTTCCTTGTAGCTAGATGCCTGTGGGGTAGACAAAATTGTCTTTGGGAAGGGAGATGAAGAAATGGATGTTGGCTTAAATGCAGCAATTTACAATGAGTGTATCTTCCCTCCAGCTGCTGTTGGTAATTAAAACACCCCCCGTCCTTCAAGAAGTGCTGCATCCTCCCATTTCACATTGTGTGTTGAACCAGGATATGTGAGTTAGGATGCTGCTTGCCATAGCCAGCATAAAGTCACCTCCATAGAGCAATTCAGCTCACCCACGGTTGAGAGGTGTCTCTTGCTCTTAATAAAGGGAGAGAACAGTGAGGGATTCACCGGAGAGCTAATAAATGCTGCAAATGTGTAACTGCTCACTGGGCATTACGTACATTTAAAATTAAGGGAAGTGTGACCCTCTAGCTACAGTGTCCTACTTAACATATTTAACCACCAAAACTACAATATTTTCTTTAGCCAAATTTTAAACAAACATTTAGGTTTAAAGTCTTGCCAAAGAAGTGTGGAAATATAGCTAAACATAATTTTTTGGCTTTAATCTTTTGGGACCAGCATAGTGGTGAGCCCTAATCATGTCTCCCCTATGAAAAATAGAGTGGTGAACTCATATACACAGGTGTCTCTCTGAGGATATGCCTGCCCTGGCATCTTTACTTATATTTGAGATTTTTATCTTATGGTTTGTAGAAAAGTAATTCTGAACCAATTCTATATATGGGGCATGATGATGGAATATTTCAGCAGATATACTGATTGCCATACATCTGCTAAATACTGATGAATGGTTTTATGCTATTCTTTTTCTAAATTTAAATGCTATACCAGTCATAAACAATTAGCTGTGTAAATAACTGATTTTTTTCAGGGCTTTGGTGAAACAAGTAACTGAACAAAATCTTCATTTAAAGTTAATCTGAAACAAAGCCATTTTCTTTTCCTGTTGAACTTCAGAAGAAGAATAAACAGTTTGATCTCAGAGGTTTGTTTTACTTTTCTGTAAAAAGTTAAATCCACATAAATTAGAAAGAAAACAATTATTTTTGAAGATGTTGCAAAGAAATGTTTCAGCTTTTTCTGATTATGGCCAATTGTTTCCTTGGCTCAAAACATGCTCTTGTAGATTATTCTTTTCAACCCAAACTTTTTTTTCCCTTGAAAAAGAAATGTTCCTTTTTTTTTTTTTTTTTTTGTTCCACTTCTGAATACAGTCTCCTGTTTTAACAGGTCACGGCTGCTGGGGAATAGCTTTAAGGACTTGTCTAACTGATGTCATATGGCAGGCATGAAAATAAAACTAAAAGGAAGGAACTGGAATAATTATCATTGGATTAATTATTCCACAGAAATTCAACTGGCATGATTATAACTGTGTGGTGGTTTCCTCTGAAACATGATTGCTCTTTCTAAAGTCTCTATATATTGATCTATTCCAGCTGTAGTGAGTAAGAATCAGAGGCTCTTCTCCAACCTAGATTTTACATTTACACTGGGATACATTAAGTGCACATACTCCAAATCTGGCTTGTTTTTTGTGGTATAAAAATGGCAATATGTTAAAATTTAATAAGTGATATATTTAAAAGCAACAATATAGGTAGAAAGAAAATAGTATTTCTTGGCCAAGCAGTCCAGACTTGACATCAACTCCTGAGATGCCACAGAACATTAAGCCTTCTCTTAGGAGACCTCTGAAGATCTGCTTCTTCTGTCTGGACTTTATCTGTGAAATGTCCTACCTACATTAGTGATCGATTAAGATTTAATTGTGGTCTTACCTCTGCCTAGGAGATCATCAGTTTACAGAATAGGGATTTTTCAAAAGAGAATACTTAACCTCAAGACCATTTAGACAATAAAACCAGTCAGGCAAGAGGAGACGGTTTACAGAGCGTGATAGAAGAATTGCAAAATGTACAACGTTGGTCAACAAAAACCGTGGAACAGAGAAATCCTCGGAGTGCTGGTAGGAAGGGTTTAGTTCATTCACAGGAGGCCCATGGGCCACTGAGCTGGGTTTCACAAATGTGCTGAGGCGGCTTTCTTTATCTGCAGGAGTGCTCGTGCAGGCTGTGAAGGTCACCTTGACAAATGAACTTGCCCAGTGGAAAAAAACCTCCTCCACTAGTAAATTAGCAGGAAAGGACTGAGCTTGTTCTGCAGGGCCCACTGTGATAGCTGTAAGCCAGGGCCTTATGTACACTGGGAACAGTGTCTGGAGCTGTGTGAGGGGGGAGATGGGTTTTGTGCTGAATTCACAAACACAGTTTTTCTTAGGTGGCTCTTTGATCTTTGGACAAATACTATTTTCCCCCTTAGTATTCAGTCAAATTGTCAAAGGTGACTTCTGAAAATATTCTACTGTTAGGTCCTCCAGGAACAGCCTGTATTGCTTCTTGCATTAAACAGTACCATAAACAAGCTGGTATTTACCCTAATTCCAAAGATTGCAGAACAGTTCCCTAAGGAAGCCACTTAGTGTCCCTTAGAGCCGTATTTCTTTAAAAGTTAAAATAAGAAGGCCAAAAATAAAAATAATTGGAGTCTGGAATAAGAGTTACTGACTGAGGAGGACATGAGTAACAAACACTCCAAGTCACATAGCAAAAAGAAGAGGGAGAAGGAGGAGGAGGAGGAGGAGGAGGAAGAGGAGAAGGAAGAGGAGAAGGAAGAGGAGAAGGAGAAGAAGAATTGCTTGTATTGCTGATGTTGGTGATGCGTTGTTATAAGCTATAGCATTGATGATATTGCTGAAGCCATTTTCACCTGGAAAGAAGGACCTGAGTTGACTGTCTGTAATGCTACCATGTTCTATAGTCTCCAGAACCAATTTCTGGCAACAGCCTGTCAATAGATTCATAGAACCACAGAATGTTATAATACATGTTGAAAGAGACTTTTAAGACCATTTAGTTCCAAGACCCAACCATGTTCTAGTCCTTCACTGTGAGTCCTACCATGATTACACCCTGAACTAACTGTTGCCTCAAAGAGGCTCTTCTAGGTATAGTTTGGATTACTAAGAAAATTCTGACCCTTAAAAGCAATCTTTTCTGCTGATCCTTTCCCATTTTGTTTTTCTCATCCCAAACCATCTTTCAAACTTGTTTTTCTTTTACTTCTTCTGCTTGATGTTGCTCCATGTCTTTGACGCACAGGGAAATGTTGGGGTAGGGTTCCAGCTGTCTAAAATGATTGCCTGCCTCTCCACTCCAGAACAAGAATATTCATAACATATGATGTGGGATGAGGGTTCAAAGATTATTATAAAGAGTATCGAAAACCCAGGATGCATGACATCAAGGGCTAAAAGATTACTGCAGCTTGAGCAAAAACAGAGGAACATTGTTTAAACCCAAACAAAGCCAAGCAATGGGTAAAAGCCCTGGCTTACTGATTGCCAAATGTAAGACATTTATTCTCCTTCCTCCCTTAGATGTTAACCAAGTACTTCTAAACTAACTACAGCTAAACCTCTGTAATGTATCAAGATTTTTTTATATTAACAGATGTTCTTAACAAATGTAACTTCAAAAGTAACTGCTAGATTCATATTTGGCCGGTAGCTTTTAAGAAATGAGGTGAGTTTCTGATGACCGATTTGCTTCTCCTTAAAGGTGCAGATTTAATTTGGACAAAATACCTTACTAGTTTCACTTATTAAGTATATTAATTTAATCGGCAGTATTACTTGAATGGGACCGTAAATCATGAAATGTGTTCCAGTAAAAGGATTTCAAAAAATCCCTAAATGCTAAATAGGCATCACATCTGAAAATTCTGTTGGACACAAACAGACAATGGAAAAAAGAAGTTTTTACTTTCTGCACACAATTATGACTGAATATGCTTAATCCATTACAAATTCCCCATTCCCAAAGTCTTTTCCTTTAAACAGAAATATACATATATCAAAGACATATCTAATTACAATGTATAAATATTAGGTTAGTCTAAGATTTTGCTAATTATTTGACATGAAAGCAGAACTGGGTCTGGCAGGCAGAATTTGGGATGCCTGTCTTGTAAAATGCAGAGGACAGGACAAAAAAACCCTTCTATTACCAAGTTTAAAAGAAAGAATCTACGTTACCCATTCTATCACAGACATTTCAACATAAAAACCCAAACATTTGAAAATAGTAGCATTAGATTTTTTTAAAAAAAGGTATATACAGTGCTGTCTACCACTGCCATAGGGCATAACCTGTAACTGAGGCCACAGATCTCTTTTCCTGGCTTCAACCCAGAGACCTAGAGAGAGCCCACCATGATCAGAACTTGGCACACCCAGAGCAGCTAAACTCATGTCAGTGCCACCTAAGGAACCAAGACCATCACTAGTACTGCTGAAAGTAGTGTTTTTCCTTTAATTGTGCAGGTCTGAATGGCTGAAGGTACTGTAGACTCAGGCTGGCAAAGGCACCGAGAAATGGACATGCTCCTTGTCAAATGCAAATGCCTCCAAAAGCCTGAATGGGGTTCCTACATGCTTTCAAGATCAAGGCTTTCCTCAGCATTGAGAAATCACCGGCTTCAACAGCACTGTCCTGCAAACAAGATATACTTGGACCCATGGTTTTCATGAACAGAGATAGAAGAGCACTTCAGGGCCAGCCTGAACCTGATGTTCACAGCTTTTGTTTCCCAGTCCCTCTCACACTTGTACAAACCCAGGCGGGAAGCCTGAGGAGGACACTAGACACATGACAATGCCACAGGTTTCATGGAGTCCTGCAAGATGGTTATCCGTCAGTTATTTCCTCTACTAGAGCAAAGATCTGCAGCTCCCTCTTGTTCATTCAACAGCTGGTACTGATCCCAGCAGTAATGGTTTCACTGGTAGAGCTTCTTTTGGCACTGGCAAGACAGAAGAAAATTGCTCACTAAAACTAACAGAAAGTTCTGGATCAGTGAGTCAGAAAATTCAAGATATTTGATGAAAGATGGTGCTTCATAAAGGCTTTTGTGGCAACACTGCAAAGACTGCAGTAACTGTCTCCTTTGCCAACTGATGCAATTGCAGGCAGTGCTCTCCAGATGGTCCAATGGGCAAGTGTTTCACAAGGCCTCGTAAGAGCTGAGAAGGCAATTTGTGTCTTATAGGACATGAGTTGGTAACTTAGTGATGGGTTATGGCTGATGGGGGAAAGCATGTGTTGTAAAGGGGAGGCAGTGAAATCTGACAATGTCACCCACACAGGAGACATACAAGCACGAGTATGATGTAGATGCCCCTTATTCTCTGCCCCACCAACATCTGGTTGGGGGTTTGGGTGCAAAAGACCTACCAGGAATTCCCATGAGAATCTGTTTCTTGATAGGGGTTCAGTGCTGTGTCCAGTATTCTGGACAAATTCCAGCATACACCCAGCTCTGTTTACAGTGATCATGAAATTTCAGTCTGCTGCTTATGCCTCCTGTGCTTATCCCACCTGTTTCCATGTGCTGTGAAATCGTTGCTGTGTATTATTATTATGATATTATTATTCTTCACTAGAGGTGTAAGTCAGACACAAAAACCTCCTGCTTGCTGTCCTCTGCACCAACTACCCTGAAAATTACTGTTTACCATCAATAGCTTGCAGCCCACCTGTGCCCATGGAAAGTGCTCTACTCCCCAGCCATGTTCTGATTGCAGTTCAGGCAGAAAACATCATTTTATAACCCTAAGATAGCTACATTTCAGTGATGGAATTGCTTCCTTCTCACCAGATACACTCAGAAAGTTAGAGGTATAAGAAAAGTGTAGCAATAATAACAAAAAGCCAGAGATTTTCCCATTCTCAATTACATGGCAGTTTTAAAGTTGCTGTCTTGGGCACTATGAGGCATAGTGCTCTGATCCAGGGAAGAATGAGTTCTAGTCTCAGAGGGTATGGACATGTGTGGACTCAATCCAATCAATGATCCAACCTTTTTTGTCTTTTTCAGGCCCTAGGCTAATCTTATAACTGAGGAAAAGAGGCACATATTACATATTTCCTTTATTTTTGTTTCTCTTTCTGGCTGGCTGTTTAGAAAATCTATCAGCTGTTTGAAGGCAGATGGTTACTTGCAATGCTGGTAAAACTTTGTTATAGTGGAAGTGGAGAGTGAGCAGGGCCAGGTGAGCAGAAGTGGTGTTCCTAGAGAGTGTTTTTTCCACATGGCTAAAATGCTGCGTGTCTGTACTTCAGCACCACAGCTGATGCACTGCAGGTGAAAAACAGCCCCCCCCACCCCCCAAAATACACACATGCAGGGATGCACAAATGGGTGCAGAACACAGGCAAGACAACACACAGTGAGTGAGTTGTGTACACCTCAATGATTTTTAAAGCATCAAGGATCAGCTGATGGAGGAATTACACAGCCCGGCCCTGAAACTGAAACCTTGAGCAGATTTGCCATGACAGCAAAAGTGTCTCTGCTTGCTTCATCATTCCTTTCTCACCATGTTCTTCAGACCAGTTACAAATCTGGCTACAGTACTTGAAAATTTACTTAGTAATTGTAATTTACAGCAGCTCTTCACGAAGATTCACTATTATTGGAAAGAGATGGAAGTTGAGTGCACGGTGGTTGCATATCATGTTGACAGCCACGTTTGGAGTTATCGACTTGGAATATTTAATGCAGTCTGTGCTGTCAGACACACCACGAATTCTGGTTTACTAGGGATTTCTTTGATTTGATTTAACAGCTTATTGCCCCTTTGGAGTATATGCCGAGTATGCCTGAGAATTTATTACATGCCTTCCTTTCTGATCTATAGCTGAAGTTTTTCACAGGCTGAGCAAAAGGAGTTTTGAATAACTCTAGGTAGGACCTCAGCTCAAGTGAAAATATCGTCCCCTGGAGTCTCCTCAGAGGCCTGAGGTCTATTCTGGAGTTTCCACCGTGAACAACCAGTGGTCTACTCCTGCTTGGAACTGAGTGTTCAGAATAAAAAATATGAGTGTTGGAGTAGAATGGAGAAGGGAAAATCTCATTTAGAATTGCCAGGACTCAGAGGTGGAAAGAGTTTTTTTACAAACCAGAAAAATTAAGCAAGGTCTGATTCCTTTTAGGTGCTCAGCACACTGGCCACGATTCAGTAAAGCACTTAAACACTAAGCGTGCTCTGGAGAGTGCCATAGGGAACAGCCTGAGCACTAAGTACCCAGCAGGATCAAGCTCCAAATAGGGGCCAGACATTAACCAGATGGCATTATGTCAGCTTTGCCATATTAATAAGTTATTTAGCTTGCATTTTAATCTCTCTCTCCCTTTTTTGTCCTTTTTTTTTGCTTTGCCTTTTCTATAAAACACTTCACGTGTACTAGCAGAGGAGGGCAATGCACTGAAATTGCTCTTATCACCTCCTCTCAAGTATGGAGTTAAAGCAAGAGCTGGTAAAGTACCTGCTAGTTTTTGACTTAAACTTCAATCATCAGTGCTTGGAAAAGGACCATCAGGAGTTTGGAGGTGCTGAAGGAAGGAAAATGCTGAATGTCCTCTAATGAGCTCTCCAAACATGTGTTGAGTGTGCTATTGTACTCGAGAGGATCAGTGCCTGCATCAGAGGTTATTTTAATGCCTTGGGGTTTTTGGGGATGGGGTAGGTAGGATGGTTGAGCAGGAACAACGGAAGGCAGCTTTCTGCCTGTTTATAAACTGGGTTCAAACCCAACTGAAGTGAGAATGCTGCCAGGCAGTGTTCAGCACTCATGCATCCTCTGAGGTCACTTGCCAGTACGCAGCAGGAAAAAAATCAAATTCTAGTTGCTGCTTTTTTTTTAAACAAGCTCATGGCTTCCCCCTTTTTCCTTTCCAGCATGGTTACAACTATATCCAGAAATTCCTCACACTTGTGATTTGTGCAGAAGCCAGTTTTTACATGGATGTTTTTGAAATTGAGTGCTGCCCGAATGGAAGCTGTCCTAGCTGGAGCCACTTTGCTGCAGAGAGGACATGGGCTCCAGCCGAGGTGGGACACATGCCTCTTTCTCTGCACTGCTGGCACTGCTGACTCTCAAGACAGAGCAGCCTGGGCTCAAGTCCGAGCCTCAGAGCTTGGATTTAGGGCATGCCAGCTGGCTGCCAGGCAGGTTAGGGTTTTTTTTTGCACAGGCTGCAAGTCATCACTTTGTTGGAGCTGTGTATGTGTGTGGGTTGTGCAGTTAGACTTAAGAGGAAATTTCTGTAATCATTTTAGCATTCAAGCAACTGGAAAAGGAGCTGATGGAGGCGCCAGACCTTTGCTTTCATGACTGCATTAATCTTCTCCTGGCCTTGGAGAGAAATTTTAGATGAACTTCCCATGTGTTCTCAGAGCTTTCATTCTCAAGTTATTTGTGCTGTGGAACTTGAACTGATGAATGATAATACCAGTGAATTGGCCAATATAAATTAAACTTCACTGGATAGTAATTTTAGTGATGATTCCTACTGCTGTGTTGTTATGTAAGAAATTGAGAGTTGAGTACCATGACCTTGAACTTTTGAGAAACATAGATTTTCCTATCTCAGAAGTTGGTGATGGAGACTGGAGGAAGCAGTAATGCCCCTTTACTTCACACCTATGTATCACCCAAGAAAATTCTATTCCTAGATGTAGTTATGGAGTTCTTTTGGTCCAGGGGAAGGTGTTTCAGATGAACATAATTATAAGTGTTAAGACAAATAATGTTATTGCTACTGCTGGAAAAATTCCTAATTAGCAACTGAGCTGTATTAACTGTCATGTGAAAGTTTACTCCATGGAAAATGTGGCATAATTCAAAGTAATTCTGTCATCCAAGAAGTAAAAGCCTAGTTAAGTTACTTCTTATTATCCATGCGCTAAGAGCAAGTCCCTAAATGGTTATAAAATCTCACAGTGTAACAGCTTATTTTGTCATCACAACTTGGTTGTGATTCTGAGCCCTGATAGACTAGGAAGGAAATGAAAGCAGTTTGAGGATAGCTAACTACCAGACAGCACCCGTGATTTTGGTGGGAATTTGACAATAACTTTTGATCAAGCAAGGAACAAACTGATATGGAACCATTTTGCTTTTGTGAACTGCCTAGTTCTCTAGAATGTCCTCCAGAAAGTGCTCCCATAGATGCAGTTGTCACAGCTGCAGGAGGTACACATATCTATGGGTGGGTTTTTCTTTGGTTCTCCTACACTTTCTGTCCATAGTTTTGCTGTAGAGCTGCAGTTCTGAAAACAGACAGGGGAATTTTTCTAGCTTCACTGTAACATTTTGAGGCAATGAGATGAGCTGGGAAAATGTTCAGGAGAACCCCAGAGCAGCCCCTGGCACACCCCGCAGCCAATCTTACTTTGTCATGAGTTCGTCTTTCATGAGCAACTGGACAATGCAATTAATTGCCCCAGGTGTCCATCTGTGAAAAAAGTACAAGCCAAGAATCTTGTATGGAACATCTCTATATGAAGCAGAATATGACTAATAATGTGGAAATCAAACCCAGCAAACCTTGCAGGAAATGCAGAGCAAGTGCTATTCAGAGTAAGTTTACGACAAAGTTTATGTCCAATGAAAATCAGACAACCACAGCAACTCAGAGGATCCATAGAGCTGCTCTCATTATTTATCTCGTCAATGGGATTAAGCCAGCCCATCTATAAAAAATATGTTTGAAGTACTTAGAAATACAGTAAACCAGAAAATATAGTAAATCATAAAATTTTCTATGGTACAGACAGTACATGAGTCTAAGTCAAGGGTTTCCACTCAAGATATTATCTGATTGCTTTTTTCACGCAAAACATATTAATTTCATTTTTGTTAGGCAAACATCGGATAGTAGCATGAGGCCAATCACAGCTAACCAAGAAGCTACTCTCTTATCATAATTTCCAGGGAAGCAAGACTTTCCTATTTACATATTGTTATAGGATAGCAGTCAAAACTCAAATGCAGGGTACTAAATCATTTGGCTGTTGGCACTTCAAGGGTTGCATAAAGGAAATGTACAGACTTGACCTTTCAAAAAACTTCTGCCATCACATCTGCTATAAATGTGTATTTTTGTATGCCTTCTTTGTGAAAACGCCCAGTAAAGTGTGTTTCAGTTACTTGTTCAGACTTCTGAGTAACAACTTCTACCAATCCCTCTTCATATTCTATTCAGAAATGTTCGTTTCCCCATAATCCAATCACAGAACTTTTCAACAGCTTTAATTTCAACAAGTGCATGATTAAATCAGTAATTTAAGTAAGGCACCACATCAAAACAAAACACTGAATTCAAGAATAAGCCTCAGCTAAAGAATTTTGATGAGCTTTCATCTATTATCATCGTGGTTTTAGTCTGTCCTTCACTTTACTACTTAGTAATGGAAAAGTGTATCAGCTCAGCAAGATCTCTTCCAATGCTGTCAAATATTACCCATTTTCAAAGAATGGCTGGCCAAGATTTTGTCAACAACAAGGCAAATGCAAAAAAATCTCTCAAGTACCTAGCAAGAGGCACTTGTGGAATAAAAGTAGATCTTAGGTATGTTTTCTTTTTTACTTAGGCATTTCTTATTTTGTTAAGTAATTGCCACTTTACCCTTAACTTTTGAGTTTTCTTCTAATTTCCTTTAGATTCTATTAATGACTGGAAGTTTTCTTGCTTAAGGTTCAGATGTGTGCTGTATTATTTTTCCTTATCTTTACATTAAGTGATATATTCTGAATATACAGATAGGATGTCATAAATCTCCACCAATCTTCTTATCTTAGGCACCTAAAAATTGCATAACTATATATTTCTATTAATTTCAATTGATTCCTATAATCAGGATCAATTCAATGATTCATTTCTAGAAGACAGAACATCACCTGCAAAAACCAAAATAACTTCCCCATTCTTAATATGTACAGGACTTGTTCCAAAACCAAAAAGGACTACCTCAGCAAAAGTCAAAAGCAAAAGCACATAGAATATCACAAGTAGAGAAAAAAAATCTCACAATTAATACTTACAGAATTTCTTAAAATCTAGCTGTGTCTTTCCAGCTGCTGGCAGAGGACAGGTGTGCATGAGGCAGAGACGCAAAAAATACATCCCTTGTTACCTGTTCACAAGCCTATTTGAAGTCCACTAAAAGCAAACTTCTCTTACAAAATGACAAAATAAGATGAAGGAAAATATGATTGTGCATCAGCTCTTTTGCTTTCTGCACAGCAATTCCCATGAAGATTGCAATGTACATTTTTTTCTGTTAGTATTTCTCACTTTGAGTTTTAAAGCTGCTTGGAGATCTGCATCACTGTATTTGATTTCAGCTAATCAAGCATACAAATGAACAGGAATGCAGACACACAGCACTGTAAAAAAACACAGAACGAAGTTTTTTCAAACAAAATCCCTTTATTAGGCAGTGGTTCCAGTGATGCAATCAGAATAGGAAGGAAAGTCTGTGTTGCTTCATCGTTTTGTTTGGATTTTGAGTCCAGTGCTAACTTGTGATAATATTTCCATTTGTAAGTATATTTCTCTGAGAGCAATCCAAAAAAGTGACTGTGATGAATCTAAAAGGAAAAATATCCCATTGAACTTGCTAAGTTTTTCCATCATGAGTGACCATTACAGAATTGCCCCACTCAGTTATCTTTCCTGTGTAGCTCAGTAGTTTTTGGCTAAGTTTATTGTTTTTCATCAAAGTCCAAAAAATGCACACAGTGGATGGAATATAAATGCAATTACAGAGAAATGCAATAACTGATTCATGCCTGTGTGGAATTCAGGACTTTCTAAATAAGAGAATGAAGCAAATAGGATCAATGGCATAAAAGAATAAGAACTACTGCATGTATCAAAGATGAAGACACAGGGTCAGTCACAGAATGCTGACACAGGACATCTAGATCTTCAGAGGAAAACCCAAAGTCTACTGTAACCAGGAGTTCTAGGCCTGACTTTCAGTGTGATGAGATGTCAATTACATTTGTAATCCAAAGATTCAACTCTGTATTAGCCTCCACAGTTCAGCAGTTAAAACAAACATGTGCTCTTCTCCAGAGTGACTGATCAGCCCATCACAGCACCTAACTCTCATCAGGATTTTCCAGGTGTCATGAACAGAATATTTTGTTGTCTCTCTGGCTTTCAATATCATGGTTTAAGTGTGAGAAAGGGCAGAAATGTCCGCTCAAGCAAACAGAAATTTTCCTTATGTCTCCCAAACATAAAATGTACAACAGCAGTCTTGCAAAGTGAACAAAGTCTTCATCAAATATGAAATTGATATCGAAGATTAAGAGGCTTCCTCCCCTTCTGTAAGTATATGTCACTCCTCTCACTGTACATAAGGATGTGTTTTTCATTGTTTATCCCTGAGATCTACTCGTTTTCAAGTGATCTTCAGGTGATAGTAAGTTTGGTCAGCTATAACCACATTATAAGGAATCACTCATTTTATAGGTAGTTAAAAAAGATGGGGAAATGGTATTAAGTTTTAAATTAAATATAGACCATAGAAAAATACAGAAATATAAATAGTGAGCTTATTATCTTCAGCTGTACCAGCTGCCTAAGTATACTGACGTCAGTGAATGCTTTAAGACCCTGTGAAGATGGCCAAAGCCATAAAATATGTGTTTTCTCTAAAAATGCCAGAAAAAACTCTTCCCACTGTCAATGGTTTTCCTGTTTTCATCTGGTATCTTGTGCAAGCTGATGTACTTAATTTCAAAGATTAATCCCACACTAAGTTTAAATTTATTCAAAGTCTTCAAAGATTGCCTATCAAATGTTATCATTATGTCCAGTGAATTAATGGGACATGGCTATTTGTGGGCTTTAGAGTAGCCCTGCAGGTGTGTATCATGCCAAAATTTGGGTAATTCCTATTGTTGCACAGCCTGAAGTCCACTTGGTTTGTATGAAATATAAAATCTATCCTGGTGATGGAAACTCATCACCAATAGTCTCAAAGGAAGTAACTTAATCTTGCCATCCACTCCACTGATATAATTAGGAATGCACTTTGTCAGCCTTTGAGGGTTTAACTACAGCTGGCTGGGTTCAGGGCAGTCTCAGAAACCAATCTGTTCTTAGTAACACCATCTCCTTGACAAAATTACAGACATACTTTCAGCAGATAGACCCAGCTGACTGCTGAATTATGTTTTTCCACCCACTTTTGCAGTGGTCAATGTCTTTTTCAGCGTAACTGAAGCACTGGATCAATGCCTTGAAATTATTCAGAAACCAAAGGCTGAACTGACAGCTCAAGAATACAGGTTATAAACCTTATTTTTACAGTGTTTGAATGTGGCTCAATACGGTTTCTGAACATCATCATATTTCTGATCCAGCTTATGAAATTTAATTATAAAGGAGATTCTAATAGGTATTCGGATGCTGACTGGCCTCAGTCTTGTTTAAGAAACAGAAGATTTTTTAAGCTCTACTCTCCCAGAAAAATCAGAGCTCTACTCTTCAGAATTACCTAAGTTAAAGGGAAAAAAAATCTAACCTAATAAAAATGTAAAATCTTCTTTAAAGTTATTCATCAGAACTAGTGCTGGATCCCTGCTGTACCCTTGATCGTTCTGCTGGAGTCTACAGGGATTCAGATGATGAATACTTTCATATGGCTGCCAATAAGATTTTCTAAGTAAGTATCACAAGCAGCACTCCTTTTTCAGGAGCTTTTCCATTGTAGGAATCCCACTTGCACAAAAGAACAAGATACTCTGCTATGGTTCAAGTAAGCTGGGTAAAGCTTCCCTTCCAGGCTGCAACGTATTTGAGAAAAATGCAGTGTAACTTTATACCTGTTTATGTACCTCAACCTGAAAATACCCAGCCTAACCTATTAATCAACAGAGTGGTGTGTTCAGAAAAACACATACCCTTTTTTAATTTTCCTTATCAGTCCTGAAACATTAGCTGAAACACTTTGAATTCCAGCCTTCAAGTTTGCTACAGTCGTGTCAGTGGGCTGGACGTGTGTTCCTCAGGACCAGAAGCCAGCAGCTGAGGTAGTGTGTGGCTGTTTTTTGGCTTGGGCAAATCTCTGTGCTAACGTGGCCCTACAGCTCCTGGACACAGGCAGAGGGAGGTCAGACCTGCTTCCAGCCACCCCATGAAAGTATGTTCTGAATTCCTGTGTGCAGTCATTAAATGGAAATCTTGATATCCACTAAAGACACGGATTTATTGTCTTGCTGTTAAACCATATCATGTCGGACTGAATCTCTTTGGTATTACTTTTTTTTTTTCATTGCTTTATTTGGTTCTTTTTTGCCTGTAATGCAGATTTTCAGCAGAATACAGACATCAGAGCTGGTCCTAAATACTGATAGTACATAAATTCCAGTGTCCTGTGTCTGAGAGCAAAAAAAAAAAATACTGTGAGACAAAAAAGCAATATAATCTCTCTTACTTCAGAAAGTTTCACGTAAGGAGGGGAAAATTACCTCTGAAAATTACAACTTATCTGTCTCTTTTAGAATTCTTGATAGCACTAAGTGTTAAACTCCATGTACAAACACATGATGGCTTAAAACTAGTGATTCATTGTTGCATGACATGAAAGGCAATTAACTGCAGATTTACTTCTGTTCATTGTAGACTGAAGCAAGATGTTTTGGCTTGCATGATCTTACTGCATTGCTGAATGTGGAACACTTAACTTCTGGCCAGGGTTAACTAAATCTTGTAAAACAAATTTAGTAGATATAAAAAAGGCATACGAGATGGAGCCCATTAAGGATGAAATGCATTTTGACCACACAAAACAGTTGCATATTTGTCTCTCCCAAAAATATGTGGTGTGCTTCCTAAATACAGAACATGGAGGTCCTGCATGATGAAGAAGGCTTTTCAAAAACTGACATAGTTTCTCTTGTTTATTTTTAATTGCTAGTCTTTGTCAGAGGCAACAGATGGTTTGAACAAATATGCTTGAAGAAAATTCCAGTTAATATTTGACTTGTGGGACAGGTAATTCTAATGTTTGCCATACACTCTGTGAATTGCCAATGACATGTGGGTAACCATACACTTCATGCTCCATCGATGGCTTGCACATATTCTACACACACAGGTAAATAAATGAATACTTCCAGAAAATTCACATTACCAGTAATGTTAAATTCTCATGGGTTAATTGCTTTTGCTAATTCAAAGAAAGGAGGTGGGGAGAAAGCAAGCAAACAAGGCAGCATGAAAAGATTGCAACAGATCACAGGGTCTTACAGGGTGAAATGCATCCTCTGAGTAGAAGATGTAAGAAGGACCTTATATGAGGCAGACACTATTGCTTCAGCAGGTGACAAGACTCCCACGTACTTAAAAGACCTCTTTCCTTTGCTTGGAAGGCTGTCCTGGCATCCTTCTTCCCACTCTCTCCAAAAGTGAGCACTTGCAATTTAAAATCTTGCTCCAGCTTGAGTACAAAGGCTTCCCTTGTCTCTGTTCATCAGGATAAACTCACTGTTTCTGTTCACTTCCTTGCACATGCATGACATGGGCACCATCTGGCCCAGAAGTGGCCAAGGAAGGCTGAGCCTGAAAAACATCTTTGGAGAGTGCCCTAGGGCCCCGCACTCCATGTTTCACCTGTATTTACAGCAAAGGTTTTATAATAATCTCTGATGCATCCAGACAAATATTTAGAACTCGAGTCTTCAAAATATTTGAGTAACAAAGGGAAGTATTGCAAAAAGAAGACAGGCCTAGTCACTGCTATGTTTTACTTATCTAAGACTTCATACTGATGCCCTATTCTACCAGAATACTATTAAAGAAGTCAGCCTGACTTGAGACAGGAGATAGCATAATCAGATCATGCCCTGTAAGGAAAATTATTGACAAAAAGATATGAATTCTGATGACTTGATTCCATTTCCACTAAATTCAGAGGTAAAACCTCTATTACTACACCTAAGTGTCCATTAACTCAGCCCATATGTACAAACAAGACTCATATCCCACTTGATGTTTCACTACATCGTTTGTTATTGATGCTTTATTAAATTAGAATGAAAAAATGGACTAATTCATGTTAGCTTGAATGCTAGTACCATCCAGTTCTTGCTCTTATGCTAAGGTTAACCTTAAAAAGGGTGTGTCATTCTCACTTCTAAATTCCTTCTTGACCATTAGGTATGATAATCACTGGGTCAGAAAACAAGGTTGGATGATATTTTGTTCTGAGTTTTCACTAGCCAGAGAAAGAGAAACTGAGGGTGAGGAGGCTCTCCACTGCCATGTCTATATCTTGCATCGATTAACTCAGAGTCTGACTATCTGCAGACTCTTCAGGGGTGTAGTTAGCAAATTACTAACTAATTCATTAGTTAGTAATTCCACAAGTCAAATTCAGGCTTTTATACCTTTATTATGCCCTTCCCAAGTCTGACCATTTGAAAGGTAGGGGTTTTTTAATTTGCTCTAGTAAAATATGAAGACTTACAGTTCTAGAGCTTCATTCATCTCCAGTAGCAAATTGTGAGAGTAACCTGATGGCTGATGTCCTGAGATTTCATGTACAGGTGTTTAAAACACAGCTCCCTGGCTTGTCTCTTACTTTACTTGACTTTCTCCCAGTAAATCATGTCAACACAGCTGGACTTCTACATCTGATACTTGCTTTCCACATATACTTGTTCTCCTCTATCTCTCTCTGGTAGGGCTCTTCTACCCTCCACAAAAAGCCTTATGGTCATTATCTTGCTCATTATCTGCTCAGAGGACCTTCGGCACCAAGATTTTAAAAAAGGCTTGTGTAGTTCTCAGGTGGAAATTCTTTAACAGCAACATTTAGTAGGAGAGATTTCTGTCTCTCCTTTGTTCAGCCACCTTCTGCCTAACCATCCAACATATGTCCATCCTAAACTGGATGATTTTACACATCTGAAAAATCCCCCAGACTTACAGTAGTTGATATTACACATAGCATCCTAAATAAAACAACACAACTGCCTTTAAATGAACAAGCTGATAAAAGGCTCCCTGCTCCAGTGTTTATTCCACTCTCTCAGAGGTTCTGACAGTGTCTGGAAAGTTAAGATATGGCAGAGAAAAAAATGAATTACAGAAATGAGGGATCCCTCACAGATCATCAATCTTTTCCTTGCATTAATTACAAGGGATGCCAACTCAAGCACTTCTGCTGATCTTTGCTGAAATAATCCTTCAGGTTATCAGCACATTTTTTTCCAACAACCTGTCTTTTAAACCATTTCATGTTTTGACTTCAAAAATCACTATTTAAATGCCATTCCAAACTCCATGTGTTTGGTGGGACTTGAGGCCCAGCTGTAAATTTCCCCACCACAAAACAACATTTACGAGTTCTTTTTGACTCCAGATCCTTTTATTTGCACAGAAGGATACGAATCAGGTAATACACCTAGGAATGTGATCCTTTTCCTGTCCTCCTTTGCTCCTCTTTTCTTCTCACCCCCTTTCTTTTCTAGTTTGTCCCCTTGAGTCCCATAGCAGTCAGCCAGGACTTGGAAGACCCAGTGGTATGAGTTGATTTTCACTGACAGAGAAAAGTAGGAGGCAGGAAAAGGGGGGCCAAAATCCTAGGTAGAATGCTTCGCTTCAGTCACCACCTTGGGATGGGACTCTGGGCAATATTCTCTGGGTACCTCTCCTGTGCTCTTTGAATGCACCCACCATGGTGGTACCTGAAGGCTGCACAGAGCATGGTCCTGCCCCTCTGGCAGATGTGCTGCCAGCTGGGCTGGCTCTGCTGTGCTGCCTGGTCAGCTGGAGCTAAGCATCACAGGGGGCCAAATGGCTGCTCTGCTGTGGTTAGCTGAAATCTAGGATGTTAGCTTGCATGTTTGCTGTGGATACACCACACTATTTCAGGATGTGATTCTATATCTGTTTCTATATTTCTATGTTTCTGTATTCTATAGCACTAACCAGATGCTTTTCAGATCCTGTTCTAGCTAAGTACTTTTACTAGTACAACATAGTTGTGTCTTGCAGTTGCTACCTCCATACATTTTCCACACATTTGCACTGAATTATTATGATCTCCTGTGCAAAAATACACTAAGGTAGTGGATTCCTGGCAGTTTGTTATGCCAGTGATGTCAGGCTGCCAGATGCAATCTGAATGTGTCTGTGTAGGGCATGCAGGGCTCTCAGGTCCTACTCTTTTTTGCAGCTCCAACCCTCATGCAATCAGAGATAAGTGACTTAGTTAAAAATGAATGGGGCAGCTGGCTAAATGCTCAACCAAACAAAATGATCAAAGGGACAATCCCAGATGTTTTTCATTAGCTCTACATATGGAGGTACCAGGGAGAGCAGCAGGAGCACCAAACTAAAAAGAAACCAGAGAAGCCCACTCTAGTTTCAACCATAACATAAGGAGCTGGCTATAAATACTACATTCCTCAGAGTGGCTCCCAGAGGACGTGCTGTAAGTATTTCTAAAACCTACAGAAAAAACGTGTCTACTATTGTCTGACTTATTTATATGCGTCCTTCTGGTAAATATTTTATTAAGAATTATCATTTTAAGTATCTATAAAAATATATTTTTAAAAATAATATTTTAGAAAGCTTCTATAAGTTGTAACAAGGGTTATTTTTGACACAAAATTTATTTTTTGTGCAGCTGGTGCCAATGCTGTTTTTTCCTAGGCTACTGATTTGTGGGATTTTCCTTACCACATTAAGTACACTTTAAAATTTTAAATTCATACCTTTGGAGCCCAAGTTACTGTGAAAGGTCCAAGTCATGTCAAGATTTACTGCGGAAAAAGAGCCAGATTTTTATTTTTGTCTCTGGGGAAGTTTATGATAGAATGAGATAAACATCCAAAATAGTTAAGGTTGTTTATCCTGCATCACCAAGAAGACATTCTTGACATCACTTGTATACAACTGAGCAGGGGAGCTGCTCACTTGGCACTGACAGAAATCCAATCCAGATCACCTGGCCTCGGGGCATACAGACCTTATTTCAGTGTGATAAAGTCTGCTTCTGTTGGGATAAAACCTGAACGTTTCACATAGCTCCTCCTGTCACAAGACAAATCTTGGTGCATAAAGACTCCTCCTGCAGTTGTATTTCTCCCAGGGAATTATTTCAGGACACTTTACCTCACCTTGACACATATCTGTAGCATCTTGGGACTTGCAAGGAGGAATGAATCCTACAAAACAATCTGGTGTCATGGTTGTCCAGTGTAATGACTTGACTGTCAGCTCCAAATCTTCAAGTCTTGGACTTGGGGAGCAGAGATCCTAGAAGCTGCTGGCAGGTAACTCAATCCACACAGTATTTTTCAACCAGTATAGAAAATATTCCTGTTCTTTTTGGACTCTTTGGTTTAGTGATGTCAGTCTGAAAGTCACCCCCCGACAGTAGGAGGAGGGAGACGTGATGAATGCAAAGAGATTGGGAAGGCATTTCTCTGAAAGAACTGGAAGTACCAGACTTGCAGTTGACAAGGGAAGAAGGTAATAAGGGCTCTTGGCTGTGTTGATCAACAGTGCTGATATCTATTTTGTTTTTTACCCATGTAGCAAGATCCTAGGTTTGGTAGTATATATGCTGCTCTTTGCAATATTATTGAGTGAAAAGCTTCAATCCTTTTATAATCCATGTATAAAAAGCTTGATGTACACTTTAAAAGCTGCTCTCACCCCATTCTGCAGGAACAAACCCTATGAATGTGCTTTTTTTCCCAAATTCTTATTTCATGCACATGTAAGTGACAGCCACTCATTCCAGTGAAAATGTTGTGAGCTCTTTGCTGGTAGATGTGCTGGTAGCAAACAGAACACACCAATTATCATACTGGAGTCAAGGAAAGCTGGAGCATGACTCACTTAGGAATGCTTTGTCTTCCCCTAATTGCATAATTACCTTAGAGAGCTCACTGGCCATTTGGCATAGAGGTCATGCCTGTTTCCTTTGAGCACAGGAATAACTCCTCCTAGCTACTCCTAACAGGATGAAAAGGGGATGTGAGAAAGACATATGGCCTTGGCCCCACTCTTCCTCCATATAATCCAGGAGCAGTATTTGTGTACACTGCAAAGTCCTTCATTCTCTGTAGTGAGGAAGCCAAAGTTGACCATTATGTAACATAAATTGGCACTTTCACCTTTGCACTGAGACAGGATCTGTATTGACAGGGATAGTGTGATACTCTGGATTCTTTGGTGCCGGTACTTTTGATATCTGTTTTCTAATAAACAGGAGTAAAAAAGAGGGGTGGGGTTACAACAAGACCAGGAATCTTTCACACTATGCTCCTATGCTGCAGAGCTAACTTGACTGCCAGGCAAACAAAACAGAGATCTCCCCAACACCTCATTCTCACAAGCAATAAATAATAATAATAATAAAAGATATGAGTACTGTAAATGTTTATAAAATGCACATAAAAGCAGATGGCAAGCTAAGGAAAGAGACCTTAATATCCCATGAGAAAGCTGGAAAATGAACTTGCTAGTTACATGAGCAGAATTCAAGGTTTGTCTGGAGAAGTCTCCTAGAGCTCTAGGAAACTCAACAGTGCAGTTTTCAGGGCTCACCACATCCCATGTATAGAACTGACAAGTTCTATACAAGGTTAAACAAGTCTGCAAGATGCAACAAATGGAGAAAGACAAAACTGAACTATATGGGCAACTGAAGCAAGCTCCTGTTCTGGAGGATGGATGGAATTTGTGGTCCCTTTTCTTAACCACTTTATTGAAGTTATCCAACACTACATTTAGAAGCTAGAATTCTCCAAAGAAAACTGGTGATGGCATCAGTATGCAGTCAAACTTTCATCCCATTCTCCTCTTCATTACTTCTACAAATTCTCCATCCTTCACTGCACATTGATGCATCCTCCATTCAAAACAATTAAAGCAAATTTTCTCCTGCTCTCCTTACAGCCCACCAGCTACTATCCCCTAGCTTATGATGGGGTATATACCCACAGGGCTTAGGAAAGGAAATACTTGCAGCTGTCATACTTCATGCTGACCCTGATGCTGGCAGTGTGTTTTAGAAATGCACACAGGATGCCAGCCTGGTTGGCCCTGTGAGAGTTGTGCATGAATATGAATCCAAGTGCATCTGCTGCATCTTTCGTGTACACGGGCTCCTCAGCTGTGTGTCTGGATTGTCAGGAGTTTAAGGTTTAAGATTACTCACTTGTTTAGCGGCTCATGTTGGTTACTTAAACCTTTCCTTTTTTTTTTTTCCTTCTTTTTTTTAAATGGTGGGGAGCGGTGCAGTTAAATGCTGTCTGAGGTTGCATTAAGTTTGACATTTTGTGAGATAACTCTGATTAGAAGGTTTCCAAAGAGAAAGCTTTTGCAAGAGAAAAAACTGGAAGACACCTCCAAACCTAACTCTGGTGAGTGGAGCTTTTCTAATATGAAGAGTACATCACTTTAAAGCAAGCAAAACGTTATGAGGAGAGGAAGGAAAATGAAGTATCTTAGTTCCGAAGGCGAGAGAGAACTGGTCAGCAGTTTATAAAATCAAAGGCCAATGTCCAAGACGGATTCTATTCTCATTGATAAATATCTCAAGTAAAGACTGCATTAGAGCTACATGTAACTTATGCAGCTGACTTCAGAGGAGAATCAGGTTCTAGGTCCCAACTGTTTTTTGTTATCAAACAAGAAACGGGTGACCCCTCTTGTCATGCTTTTTTGAATAATTTTCTTAAAGAGTTAATGAGTTAACACATCATAGTGTGGGTAGCTGTCCTGGGATCAAGGAACAGCAAACAGAATCTATAATAAAAACTCTTGCATTAGGATGGCGGCAGAGGAAACTATACAGAAAATGCAGTCCAGGAAAGAGTTCTTAGAAGATGAAGTAGGGATTAAGCCAGAGCCTATTTTACCATTTGCTGAAACACTCAGTGTATTTGCCTTCATGGTTTTTGCATTCCACAGGACTTCATGCTGGGTTAATAAAATCCCTCTCTTGAACAGGCTTTGGAAACTCAGACAGCCACTGACTGCCCATATGGCAGAATTTGGCTATTGCTATTAGACAGCTGTGGGAAGTTGAGGACAAGAAAGGGGAGACAACACCAAAATGTTATGGATATGTAGACATAGAGAGAGACACATGGCTTTGCCTCATGGCAGGCTTCCAAAATATGCTCCTCATCAAAATCTCAGGATCTACTTTAGGTTTTTTCTTTCAGGAACTGTAATTGGCACTTCTGCTTTTTGTAGGTGATATGCATGTGATTTATGTGTGTGATTTAAACCCTCATACACTCCAAGCCTAAGTTTCAAGTGCATTTTAAAACAATTAGCACACATACAAGAAAAACAGCAAACCACCACATTTCTGTTGCTCAAGAACTTAAAGGGGGATTGAGTTTAGTGCTCTTCCTAAGGGAAGAGAACAGGGAAGAGACTACATTCTTCCCTGTAACCCAATGCCAAACCACTGCTCTCTGTTTTGAGTAGCAAATGCCATTCTTACTGCGTCTAAAAGCCCAGACTCCGTTTCTTTTCTCAACATGTAATTGTGTATTTTGGTACTGCTCTCAAACAGCAGTTTACCAGAACAAAGGAGTTATCTTTATGAGACAGTCAGGGAAACACACAAAGAACAGGAAGATGCAGCTAATCTAAATAATGACTTTGAAAACAACATATCTATTGGGCTATAAATAAACAATACGAAGTAAATATCATTATTTTTATTAAGAGAAGACATGGACTTAATTCGTGGGGATAATGTCAACTGCTGTTTTCTTAGACTTTAGTTCTTATTTTTTCAGTCAAGACATAATGCAAGATTTCCTACTTTTCAACTTTTTACAGTATGAACTTTTAATATCACGTATTTTGAAAAAAAAAATGCAAAACCCAGATACGTATTTTTAGGGGAAAGATCGGATTTTTCTGAAATAGTAAAACTGCCCAAACCACTTGTTTTTGAACGGTGCAAATACATGCATTCTTACAAGGCAGGAAGGTAAACATGCACACGACTGCATTAATTAAGACAATACCCAGTTTCCTGCAACACAAAGGAATTTTCGTATTTAGACTAAGTCTTTAACGACGCAGTCTCCCATTGTGCGCATGTGGGTGCGCAAAGCAAAGCGCACAATTTCACGGAGAAAAGCACAAGGATTGGCTCTGACCTGGTGAGTGAACGGAGAAGGAATTAAATAACCCTCGAGACCAAAGCCAGAATCAACTTTCTGAGCGCCAAGCTCAGCCAGTCCCGCCACCTCACTTTTTTTGGCAATACAGTCCTGAACGACCTGAGCAGAAGCCTGATTCAAGTGCCTTTTTTTTTTTTTTTTTTTTTTTGGTAGGGATTGTCTTGTTGAATATCCTGGGCAGGAAACCGGGCTGATCTGTCGACTTACAAGATTTGAAAGAGGCACTGGCGTTTCCCCCAGCCCAGCCCGCACCCCCGGGCTGAATCACTTCCCCGGCGGAGGGAAGGGAAGCGATGTGCGAGAGACAGCAAAGAGCTCCGGAGCGTCCGAGCGCTCTCGGGCTGACACACGGCCAGCAGGACACACGGCCAGCAGGACACACGGCCAGCACTGGCAAAGCACCGGGCCATGGCACCGCTCCCCATCCCTCAGGCTTTACCTGCTGGCGGGCGAACGGCTGGGGGGGATATCCTGCACAAAGTTCTGCTCCACGCCCGGGATCCTGGCCGGGCTGTGGGGATGGTAGGCTGTCAGCACCACGCTGCCCGAGTCCTTCATCTCCATGGTCATAAGCACATGTCGGCCCCGCTGCTGGTGACAGGAGCGACCCACGGCAGGGCAGGGCAGGGCAGGGCAGGGCCAGCGACCCTGTCACCAGCGCCAGCCCATGGCCCCGCTCGGCGGCCACTGCCGGCTGTCAGGAGGGCTCTGGCACCGAGACACGGCTCCTCTCCCTGTCAGCCGAGCTGAATTAGCATATATTCAAAAAACACCGCCCACAAAACATCCCACGGGCAAGTTACTACGTTCCTAGGAAACGAGAAACCTGAGATAATCCTGCACGGAACACTTCCTCCCCGAACACTTCTTCCCCGAGCAGTTCTCTACTTCCTTTTAATTAATTAATTAATTAATTTTTTATTGTTTCCTTTTAACAGCAAATTCGTACCGCTCCTCCTGCTCCTGAATTAGTCTTAGTGGAACGATGTCCTGGTTGTGCCGAGTGGAGAGCAGTACTCAAACACAACACATGGTTTGGTGGAGCAGGGAGTCTTACAAGGGATGCAGAAACCCAGTGGGCTCTGCTCCCTCTAAATCACCAGGCAGCAGGACCTGTGATTTCCTACGCATGCCGGATCATTTCTGTGACAGTGAGCTGCACTTGCTGTCTCCTGAAAACAGATTAAGATTTAATTTTGCCTGGTATGGCTGTGTACATAATTAGAAAGGCGCTGGGAAATGAGTGAATTGCTTTTACAACAGTGTGCGTTCACCTGGAGCAATCCTGTAAATAAATACACACCAAGATGCTTGATATTTTTCCATGATTGAATTCGATCTCTGTATGTTAATTAAGTGCTTTTCACTCAAAAGGAGACAATCAAGGAAAAAAAAAAATCAGGGTCCAATTCTGGAATAATACCCAGAGAAAACTCTGTAGGACAAAGTGAGAAAATTTGCACATCCCTTTATTTTCCTGTCCCACTTCTTCAGTGTTTGGGTTTATTTTTTAAAAAAGAAAAGTTTCTGATAAATGCCAATTCCTGAAAACTACTGTCATGCCAATGAAATCACATGAAGGATGTCCCTAATTTTACTCACTGGGCCACTCTGAGCAGCTTGTGAGCAGAGGTGTGAAAGACCAGCCTCTGTGCACCTTTGTCACAGCTGCCAGCAGCGTCCTGAATGCAGGTTCTCTACAGAATGCTTGTTGGTCTCCTCTTTTGCATCTCCCTTGAGTGAAGTTGCTCTCTCCAGCACTGCTATGCAGTGCTGTATTACACTCTGTATTACACTGTCAGTCTCTCCAGCTGGTGAAGTAGCTCAGGTTTTGAATCCTAAAATGATCTTCTCACCTCCACGTTCCCCCTGAACTGGCTACCCTGCCTGGAGGGACACAGTGGTTTCGACCAAACATGTTACTGCTACTCATGGTAGGCAGTGCCCAAGTTAATTTTAAATTAGCCAGCACAGGATGCTGATAAAGGTACACTTGGCAGCCCTTCTTGCCAGACTCACCCAGGAAGCATAAATATTTGAATATACAGAGCCTCTAAGCCTGCTCTTGCTATGCTGTTAAGATATCCTGGATTAAATATTTTAAGGCCAGGTTGCCCAGGATAAAATCACAGCTGCTTACATGGCAGCATGGAGGCCTTGTGGGAGCCTCTGTGCAGCCACATACAGATGACAGAAATGAAGGAGAAGGCTCTAAGCTATCTCTCTTACTGCCCACAGCACACAGGCCATGGTGCTGCCAGCGATGGCTGGGGTGAGTGCAATGACCAGTGTTCTGTGATCACTGGGGTATTTACTCCTGTCCCGGTTTTACATTTTCTTTGCTGGACCAGAAGGTGAGAAATCCCCTTCTCTGTTGAGGGGGAGTAAATTGTTAACAGAAATTTATATTTGGCACAAATGCAAATAGCTATTTTGAATATTAATGGGCCAAAATGTGCATATCAAACAGGATCTGAGAGAAAAAAAAATATTAAATATATATTATAAAATATTTGCTGGCACCCTTTAAGGATGTTCTTCACAATTGACTTCAAGAAATTAAACACCTGTAAAAGCACACATAATGGAAAGAACCAAACACTATCAAAAAGGGAGTGGGTGTCCTTTAGGAGATCAGGGTGCTGACAAAATATTGGCTTTACTCCAGGAAAGCCTTTTTTCTCTCCTTTCTATCATAACGCTAGCCTTTTTGCAGTACCATCAGCTAAAAAGTGATGATTATTTACTTTAAGCTTTGTGTAGATAAAGTCCACAGTAGAAATGCAATATGTTTTCACTGCTATTTTTATTTTCTCTTTCCAAAATAAAAACCCTCAAACACTGAAATGACTTAGAAAGTATATAGATACCATCTCAATAGAAAAATACATATAAATAAAGGAGGCCCGCACATATTAAATGGGATTTTCTCTCTAAGAAAAATAAACATGGAAGATTTTATTTGGAAATTTATAAAGTGCTGGTGCACAAACTGAAGGTTTGTATGGAAATGGAAGACTATTTGGCACAAGTACAAATATCTATTTGGAAAACTGATCAGCCAAAAGACATACATGAAACCAAGAGCTAAAGATGTTTACATGCCTAATGGCTCTTGGGGTTAGACATCTGCATGTTACTGAAACCCCAAAATATGCAAAGTCAACTAGACACACACATCAGCCTTTAAACAGTTTTAGCTGGGTTAGTAATACAGTCATAAGAAAAGTGTGTGAGATAACGTGCTGGACTTCAGTTCTATCTGTGAAATTCTGTTCCCACTGGAGAATTTATTTTCCTGGTTTAGAAAGAAGCAGGTAGGAAAGTATTTTAATCCAACATGTTTGTGTTTCTGCAAGATTCCTTTGAATACTAGATTTTAAAGTACTCAGGGCTACGACAGTTCTGTTTTTTTCAGATAGTTAATAGCTTCCTAGACCTTTCAAATACTATGGAAATGCCATTTTAGTGAGAAAAAAAATACTGTGAGGATGCTTCTGGTGGAAAGCAGTAGAGTGAAGGTGCAGCAAGAGAGGAGTCTGTGGCCCCTGATCCCATGAGAAGCTGTCTTGGGCTTCATAGGCAAGCGCCTTGTGCTTTCAAATTTTATGTTGTGCTTGTGTTAAGGGGAGTCCTTTGCACTTTCACACATTTGGCAAAATAATGAACAAAAAATAATTATAGAAGGATTCGTGGGCCTGAACTTGGAGAACTAACAGTGAGAAATATTTGCTTCAGAAATGTAAGTTAGTGACTGTATGCTTGTACGATCAAGCCTTCAGCTTCATCAGTTGAAGAATATCTGTGAGAACCATATACAAGAAATATAAACACACAGTAAGTCACCAGTTCAAGTTTACTGAAATGAAAAAGAAACTGTCTTTGTTCTTAATACTAATTTTGTATTTACATTGAATTAATTAATAACCATTTGGCAGCAAAATGATGGGCAGCCTTTGCATAGCACATTTAATGTCTGCTGCTTGGAAAGGAACTATAATATTTTCAAACAGATTTTAGGCAGCCTTATCTGGTCAAGTTCAATGGGGTGTTGTTACTTAAAGGAATGGGATTTGTCAGCTAGGGGTTCTTATCCTGACATGGTGGGAGCATTCACCATTATAATATAAGAGTAGACCCAAAGAGCCCTGGAGAGTGGAAGATTCCCCTTTGAACTACAAATCATACAACAATCTCTGAGTATTGCATTTCATTACTCCTTTCCAGCTTAAATTACCCAGGACAAAGTTAGACAAAATTAGCAAAACTTTGAAGTTAATTTCAGACCAGTTATTTCAACTTGGGTTAGACTAAGTTTTAAAAAGAAGCTGTGTAAAGCACAGCATTTTTCACTGATTAAATCAAGGGAAAATGAGTGGAGTAATACATAGAAAAATGTCATCCTAGCACTGTGTCTAAATTTCCTCATCCCTCTTGCAATAAATTTTGTCTGTGTGAAAGTAACCAAAACCACAACCACTGTATTTCTTCATCTTCTTTTTTTTCTTGGGGAGGGTGTAGGGACTGGGGGGGGGGGAGGGGGGGGAGGAGGGGAAGGGGGGTGGAGGCAAAGGATAGCTCATACTTATCTCTACTTTTCCATTTGGATGGAAAGATGTTTGAGGGGTGGGGAGCAGGAAGCCTCATCACACCAAAGAGTTGGTGTCAGCAAAAAGCACCTGGGCAGTCTGAGAACAAGCAGTGACACAACACTGCATTAAAAGCCAAGGGCAGTGGTGTGTGCATCTTCTACTGCTCGGCATCAATTCACATGAAAAAAGTGTTTGAGCAGGGGCTGACTTTCTGTCAGGAGAATTTTCACTATGTCTTGAGGTCTATTTCCTTCCAGATAATTTTATGTGTCATGAAAGATAGTTTTTAATCTTGGTTTAGCCTCTGAACCTTATATTCTGGTGCTGCTGGAAGGATTAGAGTCCTTTTGTCTACTACAAAGGAGAGGTGTTTGTGTGCCTTGTTGTGGGCAGCTGGGAATGTGGGGGAATGGGTGAGACCCACTGCTTTTATAACACTGAAAATGTCATAAATCAATAAATAAAAAAATTAAGAGAAAAATCTTTGTTATTCTGCTCTGTCTTTTCAAACTGAGAACAGAAACAACAGGGAAAATTGTTGCTTGTGCTTTAAAAGCAGGCTAATTAACAAGTCTATTTAAGCAAAGAGAATAGAAATCAGGTATTGTGGCAACTGGTGGTTTTGTAAAAGTTTGTAATTAAAGTAAGGAACAAAACATTCTTCTTTGCTAAATATAGCCTCAGTTCCAGACTAAATTTAAATATATATTACATTTTGGTGAATTTAACATGGTCCTTTTTTTTTTTTTAATTGATATAATATAGATTCTTTTGTCCTAAACAAGATACTAAAGCATAGAAAAAAATTCTTTAGACAGCTATGTGTAGTTTCTTGCTTAACAATGACCCTCATTTATTTTCTAGGAGCAAAAAAGTTGTTTCTCCCTAGCTCAGATGAAAATACCCATATATTATTCCCATGTTAATTATGTTCAGAAAAGGAAACATCCTTAATCTGTCTGCCACAACAGGGCTTTCTGGAGGTTTACTTTGAGAAAAAACTCATATGCTTTCATTCATCCATGAGGTTTATGCTCCTTCATGACATGTTGATCTAACCACTTCAGCTGGGACAGCTGACATCTACAGCTGAATGCTGTGGTCTGTTTTTTTTTTTTTGTTTTTTTTTTGTTTTTTTGTTCTGAGGCAGTAAGTTAAAATTACATGAAGGAGTGGTAATGTGGTTAAGTTAAGAAAAGTAGAACTGGGAGAGGCTGATTGCTTGTTTGGAATATTCCTTTAAACCCAAGCTGAAAATGAGAATTAGTTTCTGCAGCATGGAAGAGGAAAAATGATTGTGGATAGACAGCAATGAGCACTTTCACTACATGTGTTTATGTCCTGATACCTCTGAAAGAGCAGAATTGGGTTAGGTATTTGAATTTGGTACAGGGAAATTGAGTCCTCATATTCAGATTAATCTTATTTGTAAATATTTATAGATTATACATCATACAAATAGGTTAGTAATGAAAAATGAGACAGCATGATAGCTTTTTGTATAAAAAGCCAACCAGACAGAGGTTTATAACTGTATTCTTTAAAAACCACTGTTTTCCAGTGGCCAGTTAAACTCCTAAGAAGCTGTGTGTATAAGTATGTTTATGTATTTGTTTAGGATATGTGGATATATTCACATTACACTTCCCCACCCTCCACCTTTAACCACTATTTTAACATTTAAGAAAGTTATTCTGTGGTTGTTTTCTTTTTGTTGTTTTTTTGTTTGTTTGTTTTGTTTTGTTTTGTTTTTTTAAGGCTACAAATGACAAATGCAATTTCTGAACTAGCAATAATTAGTAAGGATTTGTGAATCTACCTTTGCCCTTACATCAGCACTTTGGTAGTATACCTGAACACAAGAAAAAGAATGTTTCCCCTTTCTTTTTATAGCATAAATAAATTTGCATTCAGCATTTTTGCAACATTTTTAACCCTGAAGCTACAACATTTTCTAGGGATGGCTTTATGCAAAGTACAGTGGATATTTCCCCATAACCCTGCCAATGATTGTTCCATTTTGCCATTTCATATCTGAGCCTGTTTGCCAGGCAGTAGCAGTAGGCCACAGCTCTGCTGGTGTATTTGAAAGCTGTACTGAGCTATATATTCACCAGAGGACTGGTCTGTTAATTAAACTATTCTTTGAGCTATATTCTGAGGGATATGTGTGAAACTTGATGAAGCAAGGTAGAAAGATGTCAACGGGAACCACTAATGTTCATCAGGCACATAGCCAGACATGCCAATGTCAGCTATCTTGTTTTGATTGCATTCTACTCCTTTTTAAAACAAGAGCTGCTTTAAAAAAAAAAAAAAATTACAGAGTCTAATAGCACGATTAACTGGATTTTCCACATCTGCATCCAAGGGGTGAAACCTCAAATTCTCCTTCTCATCTAGAGAAGAGGGATGTATTTCAAAAAAGCATAGCTTATATCTTTATCCTGCTTTTGCATTCTGTGGCTTGATGACTTGAATTCCTGAAGTTACTAAGTTTACTATTGCCTTTGCTATGCAAAAGTGAAGAAAGGACTCTTCTTATCTGCTAATTTCTTCATACTACTGCCATATCCCCACAGAAATAGTTATTCAGTTTGTCAGAGGAAATCTTATTCTTGTATTGGTCATGCACACGTGGCATCTCAGAACTTCTCTGCAAAACAAAGTAAATTAGTGCAGAATGAAGTGAGTTAGATTCAAAAGGGATTTTGCTTTTTTGATAGAGACATTTTTATAGGTTAGTAACTTTAGATCTGCTGTAAAAGTAAATAGGAAAAAATATGTTGATTTACAGGAGATCTAAAGATTTTTCAGTAAGAGGAAGCACAAATACACCCAATTAAAATCTCTATAAGTAAATTTAATGCTATAATTTACTAGAAATTTTGTCACAAATTTAAACCCTAATTGTATAATTTATGAACAGTAGGAAGAAGATGTTTTCAAATTTAAAATAAAACAGACTAAATATATCTAAATAAATTTAATATGCAGCAGAAAAGCACTGGATGGCACCATTATTAATATAAAGATATTTTCATTTTGAAATCATATTGTCAAAGGTATGTAATCACTTTATAGCATTCCTAACTTAAAGATACCTGTGGGAAAGGCAGGTTTCATAACCCCTGTATGAACAGTCTATGTTTTAGGAATAGAGACATTGAAACATCAGCTGGCAGTAAAGATGAATGACCTGGTGGAGCTGGGAGCTTTTCACAAGAAGTCAGGGAAAAACAGAAGATGTATCATGTTTGGAAAAAGGGGCAGGTGACTCAGGAAATGTTTAAGGATGTCTTTAGCTCATGCAGAAAGAAAATTAGAGGCAAAATCTCAGTCAGAACTGAATCTGGCCGCTTATGTAAAGGATAAGAAAAAGTGTTTTTATAAATACAAAAATTAATAAAAAAAGGGAAGCGCAATGAAAATCTCTATTCTTTATTGGATGGGTGGTGGGGGGGATATAGTTACCAAAGATGAGGAAAAGACCGAGGTACTTAATGCCTTCTTTCCCTTACTGTTCCACATTAAGACTGGTTATTTTCAGGGCAGCTGGCCTCCTGAGCTGGTAGACAGGGATGGGGAGCAGAATGGACCCCCTGGAACCCAGGAGGAGGTGGTTAGTGACCTGCTGTGCCACTTAGATCCTCACAAACTTGTGGGATCGGGTGGGATTCATCCAAGGGTGGTGGAAGAGCTCGATAAACTGCTTTTCATCATTTATCACCAGTCCCGGCTAAATCAGGAGATCCCAGAGGACTTGAAAGCTGGCCAGTATGACATCCATACATGAGAAGGGCTGGAGGAATTTTCAAACTTCCAAAGAAACTTTCCAGCCCCAAGGGTGGCCCTGATGAAACATTATTATGACAAAAGTCCACTCTCTTGCAGCCCTGTAAACAGCATAGTAGTGGAGTGAACCTCACCAACAAACTTTGTTCTGCTGTTGCTTTTACATTAGACCTGATTTTACTGGTAATTTTTCAAGTGATTCTTTAAGTGCTCGTAAAACACTCATTCATGACACAAGTCTCTGAAAGTAGGTTGTAGCCAAGTGGGGATCAGCTTCTTCCAGGAATCTAGGGAAGGGACAAGGGGGCATAGCCTTAAGTTGTGCCAGGGGAGGTTTAGGTTGGACATCAGGAAGAAATTCTTCACAGAAAAGGTGATTAGACTTTGGAATGGGCTGCCCAGGGAGCTGATGGGGCCACTGTCCACAGGGATGTTTAAGAAAAGACTGCACTCAGTGCATTGGTCCAGTTGACACAGTGGTGTTTGGTCATAGGTTGGACTTGATGATCTCAGAGGTCTTTTCCAGCCTGATTGAGTCTGTGATTCTGTGATGCTGTAACTGTCCTTTGCAGGAAAATGCTTGGTGCCAGACATAACTATAGAGTGAACTGCCTGACTCACAGTCCTGTGCCTTAATCACATGTGAGGTTGCAGCTCAATTAATCAACAGTTTGGGAAGTACTTTTGTAAAGGAATGGGTTAAAAAGATGAGACATTTAATCAGCCACAGAAACAGAACCACAGCAGGAGATAGGGAGAGCATACCATGTGAGCTACAGAAATGGCACATCTTCCCTGGAACTGGCTAGTTAGAGGTTTATTCTATGCAGGGGGTGTTTGCCAATTTTGGTGGGGTATCTAGGGAGACTAAAGGGCTTTCCATCTAATGATTATTAAATCATACAGATTAGCCTAAGTGGAAACATATACGTGAACGCAACTGTGCTAAATATATCAACAGTCGTGCTTCTAGGGTACTTTTATGTCACAGTATTGAACACTGTGATCTCAAGTATGTTTTAGAAGCACTAGAAATAAATTTTGTCTCTGCTTCAAGGAGGTGGTTGCATCAACATAGTGAGGTAAATGAGTTATCATAATTAGGGGGAGCAACAGAAGGGCATTTTGCAATACCAAGGATCTGGGAATTACTGTCTTACGAGATTACAAAGAACATTTTAGATTTTTTTGCTTAACAAGGTCAGGGATGAGCTTTTCCCTCTGTGATACTGGCACAAGGAATTTTGTTTCATAGTTGAAAGTTTTATCAGAGTTTTAGAATGTGGAAATTTCCGATTAAATTTTGTCATTGTACATTGTTCATGGAAAAATAAGGATTCCCAGGGCTATTGTGCCAATTTTGTTAGTGTAAATTGCTAGCCTTCTCAACATAACAGAAAAAAAAATACAGTTATTTGAAAGACATTTCTGCTAGAGGCAAAAAAATAGCATGTAGCCATTATTTATTTGTTTCATTTTGTTATTTTTTTATTCACATGTTTTTTATCTGTGGCCTCAATGGGCTACAATCCATGGTATGCAACCCTATCAAAACAAACAAAGTCCCACCAGGGATGAAATAGATACATTTTCTCCAGATTAATTTAATAGATTAATGTTTCACACAATAAGAGAGCCAAGAATGCAGATGACTTGTTTTTGGTTTGTAACTTCAGGGAACAGATGGGAAAGTGGCAGCATTAATGTACCTTAATGGATCCATAGGACTGTGTTCATTATTTGGCTTCTGTTCAGAATTTCTTTCTCGTTCTTTTTTTTTTTCTTTATTTCTTCATTTTTTTACTTTTTTTTTTGTTTGGTTTTGTTGTGTTGCAGTGGTTGTGCTCACTTCAGAATCTTTTCAGAATGTTTTCCTTTCCATTTTTCCATTCTGCTTTCCCCCATTTTTGATCCTACCTTTGTTGTTGTGATTACAGGTTTCAGACTCAAAAAGCATGGACAGTCTCTAGCTCTTTTTCCAAAGTGAGTACCGTATGGGGATATGCTGAAGGGAATAGACAGAAAAGTGCCCTCTTGGGCTCTGCTCCAGGACTGGGGGGTACTGGGGAGTGTGAGAAGAAGAGCCTGCAGGGCTCAGCTCATGTGGTCTTCCTAACCTGCAACTCCTACTGCTGCTGTTGGAGACAGAGGTTTGAGACAGATGCCCCTGACCAGAACTGACCTTCTGACCTCACAGGGAGTTTCCTGTGGTCCTCAGTTCACAGAATGAGTTTTTATTAACTCTTATTTACTTATTATTTAAAGTACTCTTACTATTGACGCTTGTCTGCTGTCAGACCACATGGTGCACAGTAAGGCTTGGCTTACTTTTAGACACAACATCAAAAAATCTCTGGGCTGCTACTGAGAATGCTGTCTTTTTGTATATGTCTTCTGCATGTTATTTGCAGCAAAGCTTTCTTCTATTTCTTGCAAACAGAAGTTTTGTTATTTCTCTCCAGTTGTTTTGACCGCTGACATTTTGTTTGTTCCTACCTTCTTCTGAGCTGGAAAACAAAACAAAAAAAATTTGGTGGAACTTTGAAAGAAAGAGAGAAACTCATAATTTATTAAATATAGTTCAGCATGAATCAAATAAAGACAAAGAAGTACATAAAAAATACAGGTACTGACTGGTAAATTGTGAGAGTTTTGTCCTCCTCAAAGTCTTATCATTTGATGAATGAGATACTACAGGTTTTTAATACACGAAAACACATTTCTTGTATAATGGTGCTAAGCATGTATGACTCAGAAAAGATTTAAAGATGAAGATATGTAGCTACATCTGAATTACAGCAAACACGGAGTTTTATTTAGTCATCCCAGTCTACTCAGCAACCAAACTGGCATGTCAAATCTGGCATTTGCTTGCATAAAAGAGATAAACAAAATGCTGAATAAACCTCATTTTCCTGGGAAATTACTGGTATTGCAACAAACAAAAAGTCTTTCACATGCAGAATGCAAGGCCACGCGTTTTCCTGGGTGACCAATTGTGCCCAAAGTGTGTCTCGCTCTTTCTCAAAACAAGAGCTATAAATAGGCAGTCACTTTGTGCCATTTTAATGCTGACTATTACACATTCCAGCAACTTCAGTTTTTCAGCTGGTTATTTTTATTTTCCTTTGTTGTGACTGAGCAAGTGAGCCCAGCCTACTGAAATGCCACCCACTCCTTGAAAGAAAAATCTAGGAATAACCTGAAAGGTCAGGAAAGGGCTCTACCTAGAAATAGGGTTGAAACAAGGAGGAGAGAATGCAGAACACTAAATGAGAAGGCTGGTCTGAATACAGTGAGTATTTTGTTTGAAAACAGCGATGAACTTTTGTCTGCTAAAGTCAGAAGACCTCTGACTTTACTGGTGCTATTACAGATCCCTGTCCCTAGCAAGGAACATCAGGAGGGTTGAAGGGGATTTTGTAGCAAGTCAGATGGCTGCCTAAGAAATGTTACTTCTTTTTTTTATTTTTAATTTTTATTTTAATATGGCCCCCCATTGTTTCTATACCCTGGGATCTGGCTCTGAGAAAGCCAGTCATTTCCTCTGAACACTATTAGAAAACACCAGGAATGATATGGAACAATAATGTTCCTTAAAAAGAGTTTCAGTTCATGGGAGAATTACTGCAATATGAAGACTTGTTTATAACACATTACAGTGACTTCCTCACCCTATTATCATTAGCAATACAGCCCTAAAACTTGGAATCACCATCCTGCTAATGAAAAATTCCCAAATCTGCATTCATGTCAGCAATGATTTCCTGGATGCCCTCTTTGTTAACAGATCTTGGTGCAATGCAAAGCCTTTAGTGTTCACCTGACTGTGAAACCTGTGCTGGACCAGGGCTCTGGTGTCACCTGGGCCTTGTGCTGCCCATTTAGGTGGCCTGGAATCATTCTGCTTGGGAATCCCACATGCCTTGATGTCAGTCCATGACAAAGGGTTGTTCCTGTTTTAGAGAAAACCACTGGCAGAGCCATCAGCCTAATCTTAGGCACTTAGATAATGGTAGATGTATAGAAACAGAAAGTCAGAAAAGCTGTATCATTCTGGGGCAGTTGTGAATGTAACCATGAAACTGTGAGTTTTTGAAGGGTGCACATGATGCACTGAGGGTGCACATGATGTTTCTTTGGTTTATTTACCAGCTGTTTTATCCAGCCTGATCTGTGAGAGCATTCTAGAGGATAAACACTCAGCAAAGCTGACCTTGAGCTAACAATAAATAGAATGGACTTACTGTTACTCTTCTGAGGATTTAAAAGTTTAGTAATGAATTATAGAAAACTCCTGTTCACGGGAAACATTGCCTATGTGGGATCATAATTATTAAATAAACTGGCAGAATGTGATCCTTGTGGTCTCATATGGATGTCACTACAGTTGCATTCTGGACTAAACTTCTCTGACTAAAATAGAAGTACTTCTTATTTATGTCAGTGCAAACAATGTTAGCACAAATGTTTGATCAAAGCAACTGCTCCAGCTTGTAATGGCTGGGTTAAGACGAGCGCCATGAGTTGTGACTCTGAGGTTCTGCATTGCTCAGGAAAAGGCTCATTTGCACAAAACTTTGTTACCCTAAACTTCTGCTGCAGTTTTGGTCCTCTGTCAGACCACCCTCCTAGCCCCTTGGCCCTCTGCCATCTCTCCAGTGATTCTTTGAGCCCCAGAGACAAGGTTGGAGATTGGTTCTGTCATTTTAGTTCTTAATTTTCTCTCTGAGCCTTGTTTTGGTTCTTAATTCTTTGTCTGTGGTGAATTTTGTACAGGAAAATTCTCTTCAGGCAAATAGGAAAAGGTCAGTTTGGGGACCCCCAAAGAACATCAAAGTGGTAGTGAGTATAGAGCAAACAATACAGGACACTGAACATGTGGACTTAAACAGAGGAAAGGCTTGAACATGACTGCATTTCCTGTGCTGCAGCCTGCACTGTTAGTAAGGGGTGTCTATGGGAGCCAAGTTTTCCTTCATAAGCTGATGAAAATGGGTATTTGTGCTTGCAGCAGCTAAGAGGGCAGCCATCCAAATGTGGTCTGCTCTGTAATACACACAGGACAGCATTCTGCAGTGGCAACCCTTGCTGCAGATCCTTTTATAATTTTCCCTTTACTAATCAACCTAACTTCTATTCCCACTATTTGTCTGAGAACTGTATCCTCATTTAGACTGCAAAATTATTGCAGCCTATGTGTTGAAAATAAGTTGAAAATTATATTCTATATCTTATAGATAAAGAATATAATGTAAAAATTATTTTCATGATCCTGAATAGCTACTGAGAATTTCTTCCTTTGCAGTTACTGCACCAGCCAAGAGAGATTGGCTTCATCAAATAACTCAATAAAATGACTTTCTGCCAGAGAAACCTACTCACCTGACTTTGTGGAAAGGATCAAAGGGATTTCTTACTGCAAGTGATGTGCTGATTCTATTGGAGTACAGTGTAATTATGATACATATGTGCCATTTTAAGTCACAAGTAATCCCCTAAAGGGCTTTACAGTGTTCTGCTTCACTGTGCAACAAAGGTGCAAAGTGGGAGGCACAGTCCACAAAACTGGTATATAGTCCCCAGCTTTGGCACTCTGACTGCTGCGAATGATGAGTTTTGTGTTACTGTTTTCTAGTCCAAAACTACTAACATACCTTTAAGGAAAGGATTAGAGTACTAACAGTTATCATATTTATGAAAAAAGCCTCCACAAGAGCAAAGCATGCCCTTTCACCTGGACTGCACAACTAGAAAACAGAGAAGGCAGCATAAGAAATGTTCAGCACAAGGACAGGAAAAGCCTGTCCGACTCAATATGCCTGGTATTTTCTTTCTGCCCTTGTTTATCTGAAACTCACTTCCCTTCTTTTTTCTCTCTGCTCCTCTAACTCATTCTGAACTTGTCTTTAATTTCCAGCATTTTTTCCATTAGCCCTACATAAAGTCTTGGCATAAAGTAGTTGTGATGGCAACATTTCCCACTTTCTTCTAAGTTTTGAACTTGGGGAAGCTCTAATCTCTTTGCCTGTAGTTTTAAAGGCCAGCACAGACAGTGAGCACACAGCTTTTGTCTGATAGCTGTGTATGCTTTACAACTTCGCTGAGTTTTAAAATTCTTGTGCCAATTTAGATTAGCCTGCAAACTGCTCTCATAAACTTTTAGATAACCACAGTTGCTGTGGCCATGCTTTTTGACTAGTTTGGCATGGAGATGTTGCATCAGGCTTTCTTTTCCCATGTAATCATTGCCAGGACAAGGGAATATTGGAAGAAATCTGTAATTTTCCCTAGTCCATTCATTTTTAATCAACTTGGAAACATCTCTCATATTGCATGAGGCAGGTAAATTTGTGGTAGTTGTGAGGGACAAAATGGATATACTGCTTCAGAAGCTGTGCCCATTGATTTATAAAAGTGCCATTCAAACTACAAATGCCTCAAAAATTTCAGAATGTTTAAAGCTTGTACTTCAACTAACCCTGCCATATATATCAATCTCTTTTCTTCCTTAAAAATAGCTATAAATCATTCCCTGTTGTTCTTTGAGAGATGGTTTTTATTCCACTCTAGCTCTTGGTCTTTGTTCTATACCTTTTATCCAGTAATCTTTGACGTGAAGCAATGCTAAGTATCCTCCGAAAACCTAATTAAATTAGAATTCCCTTTATCTATCATGGCAGCAATATCTTCAAAGAATTCTGACAAGTTAAGGTTGAATTCTTTTGCTTCAATATAGTCCAAGTATTTTGAGATGTTATCCCCCTAACAGAGAGCTCTTTTAAATAGCTTTCAATAAATTCTTAAAACAGTCTTCAAAAGTTACTGGATCCCCATTTCATCCTGTCTCTCCCATTTAACATTTTTGATGATTGACCTAAAATTATGTATTTTTGTTGTTTTATACAAGGATCCCAATGGAAGATAGTGACCTTTGTGTAAAACATAAAGTAAAATAAAAAGTTCAAAGTTTCTCTTTCTCCTCTTATCTACTAATGCTCATGGACATTGCTTTGATTAAATGACATTATACCAACCAATTACATTATATACCTAACAGAATATATTCTTTCCTCTCTGACTTTGAAGAATGATTGCTAGTGAGAACAGAGTGTTTTGTGTTTCCTCTACAAAGAATGGAAACATACTAAAGACTTAATAATTCTATTGTATTTAACCCCATGTTAACTTTTCACTTTTCAAAATTCCAGTCAATATGTAAATTACATATATGGTACAAGAACATTTGGATTCAATAAGGTCTGAATATTGAAAGCTATCCTATCACTTATGATGGATTAACTTTAAAGTAATTTAAAAAAATAATTTCTAGGGTTTGGTTTTTGGGTTTTTTTCCCCCTCAGTGTTCTGGAAGTCCCAGCTTGCCAGCTCCTGTTCCACTTGCATAGCCATAAGCATACCTTAAGCTTACACTGGAATAATTTAATTTTTCTTAGTAATGTCACTGGTGCTTGCAAAGTATCTACTCAACATTTGTCTTTCCTGAGCTGAAGGGCTGCCTGGGCTAATCCCATTTCTGCTGCTGCCAGGTCCCTCCCACCGTGTAGGGAGTGACCTTTCAGTTCCTTTCCATGCAGAGAGAGGCTCTAGGCTTCCACTAGCACTGATTTAACCAGATGCTTTTGCAGCCCTGCAAATCATGGCTGATGAACCCAACTTAAACAGCAGTATCCAAGGAGAGGGAACCCCTCATCAGGATCCCCATCTGAGGGCTTGAAGCAGCCCTGTTCCCTCTGCTGTGCCAAGCTACAGATTGAATGGGTTTGCAGTGTGACTGGTGGTGTCAGTGGTGTAAGCATTTCTGTTTAAACAGGGGGACTTCAGTGGTGCTCTTGTTTACTTTAACAGTACTTTCTAGGTATTTGGATGAGATAAACTAAAGTTATGAAAAATCAAGGGGTGTATTGAAATGGAACCCCACTTTTTTTCTGCTCTCTTTAGGTGGGATATCCTTTTTGGCAGGTTTACAAGCATGTGTCAGACAACGGTTTTACAGGAAAAACATTTTACTACAGTTATGGGTTGATAGAATAACTGATTGTCATTTCAGAGGCCCTTTGTTCTGACTCCTCATATGTTTTTTCATTTGCTTGAAGGCTGAGATTCATTTCTCTCTGAAATTGAATTCATATGTTCTGAGAAAAAAAACCCATCCCCTCATTCTTGAACTATGAGGTCTTTTTCTTTCCCCCCATGACTGATTTTCATAGTCCTGTAACTGATTCTCGTAATCTGAAATGATAATTTTATAACTGCAGTGAGCACAGAAGAAGTGAAGCTCAGCCCCAGGAAGCAAGTAGCTGCCTGGACTACCTGTGGAGAGCTGTGCTGAGACACCCGTGCCAACTTTGAAAGAGGTGCCTTGGGCACAGAAAGCATCCCTGTTGCTGCTTCACAGAGGGGACTCCCTGCTCTCATCCCTCTTAACACAGACCTCAGACACAGACATTAATTAATAGCAGCATGCTGAGGCAGTGAAATGCTATACTTATAAGAATTGCCTGCAGTCACAAGCTGAAACAGGGCCAGGAGCTCAACCCAGCCTGGAGTTCCAGTCTAGTGCCTTTTACCACTTCCTTCTCTCACATGACTATTTATGTTACTGACCTTTGGAAGAAAACAACAATCCCCAACTAGATATTTCTATATGCTCATATTTGAACACAGGATTCCTGCTTTTGAAATATCTTTAAAACCTCTGCAGTCCAAAGGTCTCTGCAAAGCCCAGTCTATCTGAGGGAAAGCACACACTGAAATTGAAATTTGAATTCTCCTAACATTTATATAGAGATATAACCAGCCTGGTAAATCCTGTTTCACCACATTATTTCCCTTTGGCACAGAATAAAGGAATCTAGGGACAGTTGCTGAGTGGCTTCTAGGTAAAGTGAAGTAACAAAGTGTTAAGGTAACAACAATGGTTTAGCTCTTACAGGGATTTCAGGGGCATGGTCTACACTGCTGTCTACTGCAGATTCAAGCTAACCATCCTTGGAAGGAGAGTATTTCCAATGCTTAACAGTGGGCTCAGCTGCCTCAGTTTCAGATAAGCATATGGTAAACAAAGTATTTACATTGTGGAAGCAAAAGCTCTATCACTTGGTTGTCCTTTTCCCACAAGTTTATAAAATTTTGCATTTGTTGACTTTATTTCCTTAAAATTGAAAATTTTAACTCACTTTTGCTGATTGCAGAGCCCATCTGGATATCAAGGGGTGTGGAGTGGTTCAACTTAACTCTGCCATCAGGGCAGGTGCCCAGCTCTCTGTGGAGGGCATGCTGTCCCCGTTTGCTGAGCAAATGTTACCTGAGCCCAGTCCTGGATCACCAGCCTCCACCACCAAATATATGATTTTGGCTTGGAGAGGGCACCACAGGTGCGATGAACAAATGCAGCATAGCAGTCCCTCAGTTTCTAGATAACCTTGGGGGTCATTAGAAGTCACTGTAATTCAAAGCAACTCTTTCGTTCTCCTAGAAAGTGAAACTGTAAAAGCAGAAGAGTGACATGTAAGTGCTCAAATTAAAAATAAGCAAGGATAAGAATGACTGATCTCTTTAGGTTTTGAGAGCTAATTCATCTGGAAGTATCATTTTATCCCAAGAATAGGATGTGTTGCCCTTTTACAGTGGTATCTAATGTAAATTAAACTCGGAAAAAGTCAACTAAATCTGAAATTAGAGGACTATTTGGATTACCTGCCTCCAAAAAAAGCTTTCTTAGGGAATTCCTTACATGTCTGTGTTATCAGTTAGCATGCAACATGAACTGATACAGGAATATAAGTAAAATACTGTACTGTACAAATACTGTACCTTGAGGTTCCTGAATTCTACTGAACGGTATAATAGTCTGAAAAGAAAGAGGCTTTTCTTATATTTAAAAGAAGTCCAAATGTACAGATGATCATTGTGTTCATACACAGACAGCAAAGTCAAAACACAGCTGTGAGGTCTAATTTTAGGGGCCACTAACCTTGATCATGGTCTTTTAATAATCCTCCTATTTGGGAATTCAAAAATTTGAGGAGAGTAACCTTGAGGGTTTTAACCAGTCCTTGAAACCAATATTCACAATGTGTCATCTGATTTTAGAAACAATATTATCAGAATGCACTGGTAGATTGTGGCTTGACCACAGGATGCCCTGGAAGCTGAAATGCCATTTTAAATATAAACAACACAGAGGGCTCCACAAGAATGTTTCAGCTGAAAGAGATGTGCGAAGAGTCTAATATCACATTCCTGTGTCAATCATAATATAGACAATCAACAGAAATAAAAGTCCTTCACTCTTTAAGTCTTTCACCAAACTACCTCTCGTAACAACTCTGAAGAGGAACTTTGTTAGGGTTTTCTGGTAAATGAACAGGGATTTACCGAGAAGTCCTGAAATGAACCTTATTCTTGAATATATATATATATATATATATATATATATATATATATATATATATCCCCCCCCAGCATTCCAGGTTGAATCTTAGCAAACTAAAGATTTTATACATTTTGGAGACCTGCTGATTTTGCAAAGCTGAAGAATTTGCTGGTTCCAAGTGTATTATTGATTTGAAATCTTACATGACAGCTGACTTTTCAGTAAACAGGAAAATAATATAAACAATGACTAATAATGTAATTTTACTCAATTAGAGAAAGCTGTGGTTTGTAAAAGGGATGAAATGAAGCAAGACTATGCATCTATTAAACCATAAAGAGTACAGGAGATTTTACTCCTGTCCTGCAGTGAGAGAGCAGCTCAACGGCAGCATTTGAAAAATGGCCTGCACAACTGATCTGACAGTGCCAGAAGAACAATCCCAGTGTACAGCATTTCTGCAGAAGGGAATAGAACTAAGCTGAGCCTGCATGAGTTAAAACTGTGTCCATCATATACAGTATTCTCTGTTGCTGTTAAGAATTCATTGCCTGAGCAATATCGGCAGATTTTAGGTTTGCTTGTGATGACATAGATGAATGATATTCCTGGATGGCATTAAAGGAAATTTCCAGAGCAAAATCTACTCCCTGTCATTTTTCTACCTTATGGCCACAGCTCTGTACAGTCCCTCCCACATAACTACTCAGTAGTATTTCAAAATCAGAATGATTCCCTACATTCCTGGTTAGCACATTCAGAGGTTAAACATAAACCAGAAACTAACACTGATTATCATTAAGCATTCCTGTGCCAAATACCTTGCTGAAGTAAAATGATAAAAGTTCATCACGTAATTCTTGGCAGGTATGGCTGATATTTTTTTTAATGTTTCTATTAATATTATTGATTTAATATGGTCTCACAATTACTTTTATTTGTCTATATAATTTCATTTTGTTTAGTCTTGTGAGCTGTTATTTCTGATTCTGTACAGTATCACACATGAGAAACAGGCTGCAGGAGTTCATAGCTCATTATAATATATTGTAATGAACTACTGTGGAGCTAAGGTGGTATCATGTGAGTTGGCAAAGTGCTATGAGAAATCAAACTCTAAAAGGCAACTGCAGGAAATGGGCACCTATTTGCTCAGTTTTTTCACACTTAACCTGAATGTGCAGAGGTTCTGTCAGGTGGACTGTAGTTTGGTTTCTAGATCCTACCTAGTCTTGTACTTATTAGCATAGACTGTTTCCCTCCAGCTGTCAAAGATTTTTTCACTGATCATGTTCTTCAGTATGTAGGAACGCTTTTTCCCTGCTACTCTCCTCCAGGGGCTCCAGATAATCTAGAAAAGGGTGGAAAGAAATGAGAAGTTCAGAGGCCCCAGTCTGTGCATCTACAGGCCATGGTATGAGCAGGTTTTCAATCGGTGCATCGCTGTTACAGTATTTAAAACCCTGTCATTATCAGAAAGCACTTGTTCTTGATAGTACAAATTCATGAGGTTTTTCTGAACTTAATTGAAAATGGAATCAGAAATAAGGCCAGAAACCTAAAAAAATATTAACTAAAGCGTGTGGGGATATTCAAGGCACATATGGAATGATATAAGATCAACCTTATGTGTTGTATCTTGCTGGTTTTGGTCTTCTCCATACCCTGATGCATTCATAGAGGTTACACAGGATTGGTGATGGGAAGGTGAATCAGTCTGTGCAACACTTACAGATTTGATTACACTCCTCCAGAACTCAGAAGTGACGTACATTACTAGTATCTGTCCAAACCCCTTTCCTTCTTGCACAAAATTTGATAAAAACGAAAATAGTGTCAGCACATAAAGTACTTGGCAGTGCAATTGATCTTATTTTTTTCTTGCTTGATAAGTACAGTGTTACCATAGATTCATTACACAATGGGTTCTGCTTGTGCAATAAAACCCACCACCTTATCCTACCACTTTAAGTCCAGCAAGGATTGGCAGACATAACTTCCAAGAAAGGCTGCCAGACACAGGCAGAACAAGACATAGAAAAAAAAAATTATATATTTATTTTTCTTTTTCCTTCTGGGGGGAGACTTCAGATAATTGGGATTGCCTTTGTTTACTGACACTGGAATGGATTTTTATACAGAACCACTTAAAATAGTAAGAGGGTAAACATTAAAAAAAATGTAAGAAACTGTGAAGTAAATAAAGTTATGGAATCCACTTGAGTATTTGAAATAGCTTTGAAAATTTGACTGAGACCCTCAAATCTGATTGTCTCCAAAAGGGGATCATTCAGATCCTGTCTAAAGATAAAAATACTGTTATAAAAATTTGACTCCCTTAGTCTTTTCTGGATTAGGTCAGAAAGGCTGCGAAGGGGTGAAAGACTGGCAAAAAAATTGTTTTCATAGATATATTTTCTTTAAAACACCTTCAGAACCTCTGATTTTCAAGGTATTTATAAAAATAACCAGCCCACCCCTCCCCCCCCAAAAAAAACAACAAAAAAACACCAACAACAACAAAAACAAAGAAAAACTGTGCCTGTATAGTTCTTTTATAAGCAAGAGGAAATGAATCATGGCATAACAGGGATTTTTTCATCTCACCTTTCTGACCAAAATAATTCTGGTTTAAGAACTGAGCTGAAGTACTAAAAAGCAAAGATGATCTCTCATCTTCTTCTTAAAAGCTTGCTTTATTTTTTCTACTCTTCCAAATTGAGAGACTCCCTTTATCTACCCATAAGAGAAAAAAAAATTCAAAATTAGAAATACTTATTCTCCAAGGATTTTGTGTTGTTCTTCTTCTTGATGGTGTTTTCAAGCATCCCAATGAAAGCAGAGTTTCCTTGCCACAGAGATATCCCCCAAAACACCACTGGAAATGTCTATAACTGAGATAAAAACTTCCTTTTAAGGATTTTTGGATTTTTGCTAAACTCTCCTCTAAGTCAACCAAAACAGTTCACTCTGCTCCTAGGAGGTATTTCAGCATTACTTGTTTCTTTTGTCAACTATTTTTCTCTCAGAAGAGGGAACATTGTCTACTTTGCTCTTTTCCCACGTGTTTCAGTGTGAGTGTCTTTAGTTCCCATCAATTTTATCAGATTTCATCATAGAGTTTGAGTAGGTTAGAATTTCTGACTACATTTAAAGAATAAAATGAAGGGAAATACATTTGGCCATGGGCCAAAGCATTTTGCTTTGTTCAGGAACGTATTCTATCCTTGTCTACTTGTTCATTGCTTGCTGCAGTGTGAAAAATTAATCTTTAAGCCTTCAGATGATATAAATCACTGTTTATGGACTGCCAATGTTTACTATTCTTCCCACCAAAATCCCTATTCAGAACAAGAATGAAGAAATATGTTTTGACCTCTATTTAATGAAATAACAATTTACGTAACTATTTAAATCCTGTTCGCATTTAGCCATGAGTTTATTCAGAATAACTTAGTTCATGCATCATACAGTGTGACAAATCAGCTGCATGATGCATGACAAGAAATGCTGAAGAAGCATTTTTCATCAAGAAAAGGTGCTTTAGCTTAGAAAGTTGTTGAGTTCCAAATGCAGCTACTGGGACACAAGAGGAGTAGCAGATGTGGCTCTAATACAGATTTTGTCTGAGAGTAGCAGCTATTAGGCAGTCATTAAACAGCAGCCTTTTCCTGTGATGTGAACTTGGGTTTTCCAAAAAACACCTGTCTGGGTACTGCTAGCTGTGGGCTGAAATACCTGTGACAAATACAAGCATCTGTTTACGAGCAGCTGCTAATCCTCTGTCACATAGACATGATACGAGATGTGAATGGAAGAAATTGATCTTGGAACAGAAAATTCCAGTGCTAGAAGACACCTTATCAAGCATGGAGTACGTTCTTAAACTTTTCTTATTACTATTAAGAAAAATACATTTAATTTATTGCTAAAAAGTTCTAATTTTTTTTCTTCATTTAAAACTTGATCTTGTTTACATTTTTTTGGATGGAATTAACGATTATTTAATGTTTTTTCTTGTTCTAAATTGACCTTATTAAGACCATGCAATTTAACCTAGTTAAATCTAGTTCTAATTTAATATAGTTCAGATCCCAAGAGCAGAAATCCATCTGTTCGCCTACTTTACATGTGAAACCATTATATATCCTAGTTTTGCATGAAATATTAAACTTAATATACTTTTCAACATCCCTGGACTAAAAAGAAAGTGGAGCTTCTAATAGAATAGTTGATCTGGACATAATAAATACTGAGTTTTGGTATGCTAAGTTTTATAGAGGACAGAAGTAGACACGTATGGTTTCAAGACATCATGAAAGCATAATGTTTTCCATTTGTAATAGTAACAAACCGTCAATTTCTGCTGTCCTGCTGCTTATAACAGTGTGGGCAGATGGCTCTCAGTGTAGGAGAGATCAATCAAACAATGTCAAACTCAACAAAAGTTGTGATGTGAATAACCTATAAAATGAGGACAGTTAAATATAGTGCCTATAATGAAAATGTAAATTGATTACTGTTATTACTGTTCTGTACTAAGAGATATGGCATTTAACAGGATCCATATTTCAAACTTATCTTACCCATCTTATAAAAAAATAGAAATGACAAGCCTTTGCAAATTTTATTCTTTCCTACTGTAATTAATCTTATTTTGTAATTGTCAGACCATTCTGAAAGAATTAGGTCAGGTTGCTGTGGACCAGAAGTGATTTACACTGCTAACTTGCATGAAATGATCTTTGTTGTTTTTAAGAGTAGTTTTCTGAATGGATCTTCATCAAATATAGCTTTTTAACAAATTGTGGTGAATGAGGTAACGAAATGACAACCTATTCCAAATGTGATGAAATGGCCAAAGGCCATAGCAAAGCCAAATTTGCTAGATGAGAAACCCTTGTCACTGAGAAGGAAAAATTCAAATGTAAACCATTTCAATTCTTTAACGCATATTGCCATTTTAAGCACTGGCATCTCTGGAGTGGACAAGGTCATTTTAGAAAGGGAATAGCAGCTGCTAATTTGAGAGTTAGAAAGACAACTAAAGGTATTTATGGTAGTTGTAATAGTATGAGGAATGACCTCCACAAAATCTCAAGAATCTGCAGGGAAGCACTCCAGTAAAACTACTCTAATTATTAACAAAGATTCAATTACACCCCACACCACATGCCAACAGTTGTCTGTGGTTACCATATTAAAGATCCTTGCTGATCCTACGTGGATGTAGCATAATTCTCATTCTCTGTACCCCAGTTGTCTAAATTTATGTATTGCTAATATTCTTATGTTACCACTGTAAGTATTTAAAACATAGAATGTTTTTGGGTCAAACATGAATGAGGATATGCCTATTTGATCAGATCAGATATGTAGTGAGTTGTCCAGGAAAACAGAGGCAAGTGTGGTATTTTGGTGAACCTCATGTGAGAACTTTCAGCTGTAGGTTGAATTCATTATTTTAACCTGCACTTGCTTCTCTGACATCTCTTGTCACCTAAATGCCTCCATATCCATATATAGAATTTGCTTCAGAAAAAATATCTTGCCTTGTTCTCAGGCTGCATATTGTAATAATATATCACATTTTAATTTGTGGTTACAATATCCTGAAAATCAGAGCAACCTATCCTGCAGAAATCAGTGTCCAGTAGTTCTGTTGTGGCTACTGAGGGTGATAATATTGTGCACAGAAACCAAAAGGTAAAGCATGGATTTAAATAAGGTTTTACAGGAAGCAAGCCTCATGCAGACATTGAAAACTTTGGACAGGAGGAGAGTGAAAGCAAATAGACCAGCTTTTACAAAAGGAGAGGTCCAGATGACAACCTGCATCTTCTTGAATATAGTTGATGTACTCCCAAAGATTTCCTTAAGGAAAGACAAGATACTTTTTATTTCAGGGTGGTGGCTGGTTTTAGATGAAAAAAAAAAAAAAAAAGGTGCTAGAGATTTGTGAGTGACATCTGTGTGTAGCAGAAATACTCAAAACTACATGAAGATGCTGGTAAGGATGGGTGAAGGGTTTTTCTGGGAAGCCTGTGCTGGACTCAGTGTCAGGTGGTTGTCTCAAGAACCTATTTGTCAGAGAAGATGGTTGGCAAGGTTCCACAATTGAAGAACAAGAAGGCACACACAAAAAAGGAAAAGCCTGATGCTCAGTGATTTCATGTGGAGATTTTCACTGAATGAATTTTGATAAGAAATGAACCTGGGCCAACTCTAATGTCAATCCATTACACTAAATGCATGACGTGATGTCTGCCTACGTTCACTTCTGTGTTCCATTCATGTACACTTTGCACTTCTATAGATTTTTCAAATGCTGCAGTCTTTTTTCTAGCAAAAGCAAGTGACCTCTCTGTAACCTGTAAAGTAAGCATTTTATCCCTATTTTATGGAGATCTGGTGCACTGCCTGATTAGTTGACTGACCTGGTGAGACATCCAACAGAGCTGTGGCAGAACTGGAAGTAGTACATTGATCTTTTCCTATGGCTTATTACCCAGTGCCTTCTTATAACAGAAAGTCAAACTATTTAGCTTGCTCTCCCATCAGTTCATGTCCTTTGCACATAAATCTTGGCCTCACAAATCTGCCTCAATACCTTCAGATCCATCCTTCTGCATATTTTCTGAGAATTCTCAGAATTTCTCAGCAATTCTAGCTGCACTCTTTACTCCATCATGGTCTGTGAGGTACATGCCATAGCTCAGCCAGCAGCTTATGCTCCATCTGGCACATCAACAGGCAGAACATGAAGGCTAATGAGTTCACTTTTGCACAGAAAGACTGCTAACCGGGTTTCTTTTCTCTAGTCCTTGTAACAGTTTTTGTGAAACTTGAATGAATCTGTCTTTAAAATTTTCATTCTTCCATCACACCTCTTTACATTGCCTAATTAGGTCAAATAGATTAGGGGGGAATGGGCTTGACATAAAAGACATGATTGCAATATGCCTTTCTCTAAAGAAATTATTTAAAATCAAACCTAATCTAAATCAAGTATAAATTCCATATTGAAGAATAAATTGCACTGAAAAAGCAGAAACTTTTGTGGGATTATTCCTAGAACAACTTACTACTGAGCTTCTTTCATGTTCCTTTGAAACTTCTGGTAATTGTGAATATCTGAGGTGAGGAATGAGACTTCACAGTTAAGGCATAAATCCTTGGGTCTTGTTTTTCCAGTCAGAGGAGAAACTGCCAGGAGGAAATATTCTGTACGACAACTGATCTGTGAAGCTGAGCTAGATCATCCAGTCTTTCACACCTAATTGTTTTATGGATCCATTACATATAAGGACTTTTCCTAGCCAATATTTGGTGAAGGAAAAGGCCACAGCTTGACAAATGGCCTTTTGGTTCCTGTTCTGTCTGGGCCTCCTTATCCTGCTTTGTTTCCCTGTCTGGCATTAGCCTTCTCTTTGGCTGCGTTACAGGTGGGTAGTGTTATTACACCAGGAGTGCTTGGCTTGTGTAACTACATTTCTGTCAGTATTCATCATAACAAACACCTTTTTCCTTTCAGTGGATTCCTAATTAGAGTCTGAAAGCTGTTTCAAGGCTGTCTTAATATATCAAGGCCCCAGTTCTTCTTTCAAATACATTAAAGTAAGACCAAGGAAGCTAAGAGACTAAGTGTAGATTTAGGCCAGTGAGAGAAAAGTGTAACCTACATTCTGGCTAAGGAATATGTTTTCAACTATTTGGGAAAATAAAAACTTGATGTATTTGTCGTGTTAATAGCTTGAGGAGAAAATGGCAGTTTCCTTGATGAAGGTGATTTTCATTATGCTTTATTCTCGTGGAGGGTGTGTGGTTGTGATGGACACCTGCTGGTGGGAAGGCTGCAGGTAGTGTTTGTTACTGGATGTAGGGTCCAGCTTAGCTGTCTGTGGCCAGCATGGGTTAAACAACCTTTGAAGAGCTATAGCAAGGGAAAACAGTGAGGACAGGCTCACTCTGTAGCTGGTGACAGGATTGTCCAGAGGCACAAGATATTTTAGGGCCTCTATTGCCCCTTGTGCAGATAATGTCAAGTACAGAAGATTGATAAGGACATTTCTTGCAGGAATGTGGTGTCTCCTATCTCAGGAACAGAGAGTTAAACTGAAGATCTATTCACACTTGAGCAAGCACGCTGGAGTGAGCATGCTAGCATTCAGGGAATTGCTTTAGCAGAACATAAAACCAAAAAAAATCACCAAGACTTCTAGCAACCTACTCCAAAGGGAATCTGGCATACAGATAATGTAGGTGAGGGATTATTTCTTTTCACTAGGAGATGCTTCATATTTACAGATTCACCCTGAATGAGTCTGCTGAGGGTTGGAGATGTTCACATAATCTGCTATAAACAGCGTAAATGAAGAGCTTAGTCCTTTCAGTCTGACTAGGAGCCACTGGCTTGTCCAGCACGATCATGCTCCTTAACATAGTCTCAGCTGGTTTTCTTTAACAAAATATCCAGATCCAGAAAAATCATAGGGGATTTTTGATTATTTTCGGTTACAAATGAAGGATTCATACTCTCTCTGTCATGCAAACAATCATAAGAAATTTGCCTGGCAAAGTCTTATAGGGAAATAAATTCTGAAGATGACATTTCCTTTTCCTTAGATCAGTATAAATGGAACTCTTCATTCCCAACACTTTTATATTTTTCTGTTGCTTAATTTAATCCTTCAGTTATAATTCCCAGTTTGGTTTGATTGTGACAGTTTATTTTTGTTACAAGACATCTGAAATTCATAGTAGTTTTGTCACTGAATTCAACATGCAAATTTGGAATTAGGGCAGTAGAGCAGGAAGGAGATGCACAGTTTACTGCCAAACCAAGGAACAACTCTTTTAAGTCCAATATAAATGCTTAGCTCTTTGATTTTATTTTTCCTGGATCTGTTGTCTGGCCAAAAGCATCAGATTTAGTCCAATGCTGTATTTGTTCTAATTTTTGATAGCCAGAAAGATCATAACAGAGGAATCACTTGTTGATAAAGGATGAGAGGATAGAAAAGCAACTAACGTGCTTACAGATATGGTTGACTTATTTTCTTTTTTTTCTTTTTTTTTTTTTTGAGAAACCTATGAAATAAACTGTTACTTCATACAGGGTAGTTATTTTAATTTCCAGAACCCCAGAACTAATTAGTGTGTGTGTCACTCTGGTTGGTACCTCTTTTTGCCATCTTAGAGCAATTACTTATGGCTGCTGTAAAAAGGCATTCTGTCATGTGGAATCTTACAGCTGTATCTGTCTGTATCAATTCAATTTGAATATAGCATTAGCAAACCCAGGCACATGAAAAACACAGAATGTTGAGATTTCCAAACCACTGGAGTGTTTTCCAGGACTGTATCCTGATTAAGTGATTCATGACCTCATTTACAGGAACCAATTGATCCCAGAGTACAATATGCTGAATAGCACATTCCTGAAAGGAATTTGCTGATGTATTAACAGTGATCCTAAGCTATCCTGCTTTAAACTTGATCAAGCGCTTGATATCCTAGCAACATGTAAAAGGGAGGCTGAGTCCTGAGAAGAAAATGAGTAATCATTTGTGGAACAGCAGTGGCATTTTCACTAAGAAAGCCATCTGATGTGGCAGGGTGTTTTCAAAACTTTTCTTGCAGGCAGATGTTCAAGTGAAAAGCTCTGATTTTTCTCCAAACTTGCAGGAGGAGGCATAGGCACTTTGGGAAGTAGATTTGTTCAAAAAATCGCTTCTCTTTGATGTATCCTTCACACATGGATAACAAACAAGATAATCAAGCCAATGATCACAGCTGTTAGAAAACAACTGTGTCAGGAAGAAAAGCATGTGCTAGGAATTTCGACAGAGATGCTTTGAATAATAGAGTTACATTGCTGTCCATCATGTAAATGCCTTTTCACTCTCGTCAAAATTCTACACAAAATATAAAGCTACTCCTTGTAAAATCTATATGTAAAAAACTGTTTAGATTTGTAGGCTAATTAAGAAAAAATGTATAAAATTGAGCACCTTTCCATCACAGAAGTGGTAACAGAAAGGTAGCTTTAATAAGATTTTACAAGCTACAAGCTTTCTATAAAAACGTAGAGACTCTTAACTAAAAAAGTCTGATATCTGAGACTAAAGTGTACAGATGTGCATTAATTTTAAACTGCCAGGATGAAAAATTTCTAGCAATCACAACTTGAGGATGGGAAAAATTTCTAGCAATCACAACTTGAGGATGGATTTCCAAGAGCTTTTTGCCCCTATGAATCAGTTGAATACTCAGCTTCTTTGATAAACTGGTGCTGATTGCAGAAAATTTCAGCTGTCATTCTTCACTAGATTACAAATCAGAGAGTTTCTAGTTCCTTTTCCTGTGTTTTTTTTTTGTTTTGTTTTTTTTTTACCCCTGTTTTACAGTTACAGTCATTTTGGAAATTGGTTGTCAATGTTTCCTATCCACGGAATTATAAAATGGGTTTTAGCATGTAGGTTTTGAAATGCATTGAAAAACAGGTGGAGTATCAACTAATTTCCTCCCAACATGAGTGCAAACAGAAAGCTTCATAAGTTTCAGAAAGTGATGGCAATATGAAAAGCACTGATATTCTAACGGTAAAATAATTACAAGAAATGTCTGGTTTCTGGTAATAAATTGACTATTGTCCATAACAAATTCCAACTAATAAAACTCAGTGTTTCTAATAAGTTTCTATCCTGGATTTAGATTTTCCTACTGTTCAGAATTTGTTGGACATGTTAAACTTTAAGTCTTAGTTGAACTTTCAAGCAATTATCTTTCTTAGTACTCTACCTAAGAGTATAGGGAAAATATCCTCCTGATTTTCATAGGTCAAATCCTTATATTCTTTTAATTAGTTTAGTCAAGCTGATTTGATGTTTTTAAAGTCATTGCAGTCATTTAGGTAATTACAGTGCACATAACATAATAGTTTAATCGGGTAAATATTTCACCTCTTCAATGAGGAAATGACTGATCTTTCAGTAAAACAATGTTGGGTACATTTCAAAATAGTTGTCCACGAGCTGTGAGAAAGCTAGATCCAGCTGAATGGAACTAAATAGAGCTAAAATAAGAAGAGGAATTCTACAGTTTTAAGTTGCTCAGTTTTCTGCTCCAGAGCTAAAAAGAATGTAGTTCTTGATACTAAACTTTCTGTAGATTGCAGCTGTTTCTGGTCACCCAACACATTTAGCTCATATTTCATTGCAGTTATTTGGTGGGATTTGGTTTAAATTTTATCTTTAACATAAACACATCTGGTTGTGTCTCTGGGGTTCTATGATACCCTCAATGTTTGGATTGCAGATTTTGGGCAGGGTGAGACCCTACTCCTTTCCAGCCTAGGGAGAATGGACACACATACAGGATCCATATGGTCATGGAAACAGGATTCCATATTTTCTGTGAAGCATGCCTACTTGTGCAGTATAAAAACAATTTCTGGGACCTCAGCCCTTTAAACAACTACACCTTCAGTTATAAGACCACTTATATTTAAAATAGGGCTTTTAAAAATTGTTTTAAAATACAGATAAAATCAAATAGAAACATAAATAAAGGGTCTGTGTGATATTTATAGCATTAAACAATAGATCACTTGGGATAGCAACCTTCTTTGAAGCAAAGGAATATTCTGTGAGAAAAACCATGCTAACAGAAATGCACACACTTTGTTAAATATTGGACCTGAAGCTACACAGACACTCAGACCAGTGCTGAATATGGGTGTATATTAAAATTATCACCTGTCTCAGGTAAAAGTAGAGGTAATGAAGACCAAAACATATTATATATAATGCTTGTAATGAAACACAGCATTATTAATGATGAATTAGGTAATTGTGCAGTTCTTCCAATAGAGAGCATATTTATAATGAGTTGAAAAATGGCAACCTTTTTGCCAAAGTTGTTTCCCATTTTCTCCTTTGCAAAAGGAGAAAAGATTAAGCCAGGTTTGTTTACAGACTGTGATTACATTCAGTGGAGTGCTGTTAAAAGGAAGCTTGTTTAAATCAACTTTTAGCTCAAGCCTGTGGAATCAGCAGAAATAGGAAACCATAATTTGAAAACAAAATCTATGCAATGCTACCTGTGTTCTCCAGGTAGGACATACTAGGATTTATGCTATCTTATTTTGGCACTCTAAACCAACATATATGTTTTAAGCTAGTTGTTCATGTTGTCCATTTCTCCAAGTCAGTGATAAGAAAAGTACACCCAAACCTACACCCAAAAGGGCAATTTTTCTCCCACCTGAAACAAAGATCTCTAAATTAACAAAATTTCCTTTGGATGGGTGAGGAAATGAGCCAAAGTATCACCCTGCATTTTTTCAGATGGGCTAAAGATAAAGTTTTCCAGACATTCATTCTTGCAATTGCTGAAGAAAGAGTGCAGTGGTGATTCAGAGTGAAATAAAAAAATATTTATTGCAGAACTATGTGATTTAAAATGAGTATGAAAGTACAATGCAATGGGATTCCGAGAAAATTATGTTTTTACTATGGAGAAAATAGAGAAACTGAAAACGAAATTTATAACATGTTCCAGGTGTAAAAGCAATAAGATTACATGTAAATACCCAAATATACATTTTTAGTAGTATCACTTTCTAAACAGTAGATGTAGTTACATTCCTACTCTTGACCTGTTAACCTTCTGCTCTGGTAAGACAATTAAAACTCAATTTACAGTAAGTGCCAAAAAACCATGTTCCTTATGCAGAGATTTTATTTTACATGTTTTGCTATTTTCTAAATTCTAAAATGTAATTTATTCCAGTAATCCTTTTCCAACAACAAAAAAAAAAATAAAAAATTCCTCCAATCATCATAATAAAGGAAGATTGTGATAAAAGGTGGAAGCAAAGAACTTTATGAATGAGAAGACAGAAGAACCCACATCTTGAGTTAGTTGCTGATTGCATTTGCAAAGACAAAATGAGTCTGAGTGATGCACACAGATTATAATAATACTTATCAGTATAAAAATTATCTCAGATTTCCTGTGGCAGTACGTAACATCCAGAGAGAGAATTCTCTTCAGTAAAACTAAGTAGAGTGTGACAATATGGAAAAAATCTTGTTTGTTTCATATATTATTCAACTATTTTTAATTTTAAAAAGTACACTTGGTATTATTCATATTAATATTATTAGACCCAAAATACACAAAAAAGCAATCATGTGAAACTTGAAGTTTGCGCACAATGAAGTGAGCAGAGAATGAAGTTATAACAAAGAAGGTACAACCTGCATTAGGAGAGTAAAGACAGACAGAAGATTTTCAATGAGAAAGAGAAAAGCAAGAAGCAAAGAATCAGTTTAACAAATCAGTCAACCATAGTCTTATCTTTTAGAGACATATTTTGGGCAATGAGAGGTTAAGTGGAGATAAAAGTAAAAGCAATAGGTGATATAACTGAGAATTCTCAGGCAACTGCTGATGGAAGCAGAAAAGGTAAAACTGCAGTTCTGCAAGGCACAGATAAGGCAATAAGAGAACACAGTCCCTGCCAGGAAAATCACCGCAGACACCAGCACTGCCATGACCCTTAGGCACAGAATTATTCAGGAGACCAAAATCACCAGAATTGCCAAGTCTGTGTAAGCATGGTGGGAACTAAATTCTCATCAACTCAATTAGTAATGATAAGAAATGCCTTGGCACATCTTTAATCAGACAAGTGAGTTTAGGTAAACATCTATAAAATTAACTATCCTTGATACAAATAAACTGTGTGCTTGCAGATATCTGAGCCTAGACTCTACTGACTGATCCAATCTTAGTATTTGAACAGTTCATAAAAGTGACAGAGCACCAACACTGACAAATCTGGTTACTAGGTGCCTTCCTCCAGATTCCCAAGGGCTTATTGAACATGACATGTGTTACATGTAAAAACATGTTGCCACATTTACTGTAGCACAGACCGACTCCAGAAAGTTTGGTATGATTTGTTACTTGTCTGACACTGGCCAGGCAGATTTTTCAGTAGGACACGAAATAGTTCCTATGTTCAAAAAAATACCAATAGCAGTAGTAACAGATCTAAAAGGAATTTTGATCACCTAGTTCATCCTGTTGCTGTAGTATTTAACCTAAGACTTCTATCTTATAGAAGCAAGAGAAAGCATAGATTCCTAAGTCTTGTAGAGAATAATATATTTTCTAGATCCTGGTTTGGTCTTTCCAACTCCTGTTTTCTTTTCAAGAATATAACACAGTTTATCTCTGTTCAGTTTGTGCTCTGTGTGAACCACATGGCCTTTTTTTTTTTACCTTGAATTCCTTTCTGTGTCTCTATTTGTGTAACTAAGCAGACCTCTTGCAATGTGATTTCCTTATTCAAAAATATAATAATAACATTTTGAACTCCTATTTTGTCTTCTAGCTTGATTGCTTGGATCCCATACAGGCTTGATTTGAAAAACTTCTTTCTCTAACTGTCCAAACTATTAATTTAAATGCGTAATATTGCCAGATCCATGACAAATTACTGTATCTTTTTGATTGCTATGGTATTTATCCTAATTTATGCATAATTATCATTTTGTATGTTAATCATAAGGTCTCAAAAAAAGAAAGTTATTCACAGAAAGGCCTGGTACAGTTTGAGAACCCTCAGAATGAACTCCTTTAACTATAAAAATAAATACTCATCCATCTGTAACTAAAACTGGACTGTATAAGGGGGTCATTAAAATTAAAAGAGAGACACCCAGAGGACAAAAAAAAGGAGTAGTTTTTAGTGGTCTTTTTTTTTGAGATTTTTTTTCTCATGTACTCTAGCTTTGTCCCATTTTACAGTTCAACAGTTTTTATATAATTCTCTTCTGTTTTTCATAAAAGCCTCAATGTGAAAATTTGTGTTGATGGGCTTTGCTGGTGTGAGAAATCTTAAAAGTATAAAAACGACACAATCTCTAATGAGTGCAGCAATATCATACTAAATTGTATTAATAATAATTAAAAAACACATTTGGAAGAAATATTAGTAAATTAATGTGCCAACTTCTTCATCAAGGAGTCACCTGTTCTTTGAACAGGCTTCTCCATAAATTTCCCACTCCAGAATTCAGAAAGGTAGAATAAGAAACCTCTAATCCAAACTAGACACAGAATCTATGACAACAGGGCCCTGAGGCTGTCAGCATTGCCCTCAGGATAACTAAAAAGACAGTCTTAAAAATCAGTAAACCTTGTTCTTTATACTTTTTAATCTGACCAGGTGAAGCTGAATGGGGCTTGAGCAACCCGGTCTAGTGGAAGGTGTTAGTGCCCATGGCAGAGGGTTGAAACCAGATGATCTTTAAGGTCCTTTTCAACCCAAACCATTCTGTGATTCTGTGATTCATTGAATAAACAGAATGCTAGTAGAGTATGGAAAAACAAATACCATATATTTGCATATAATCCAAATAAAAAATTAGAAAATAGTTGATCAGTAAAGCTGATGAAGCTTGTGTTCCTTCTGGCTTTGCAAGGAAATGTGTCTTTAAGCTTCTGGTTAAAGCATCCCTTTTAGTAATTGCTGTTGATACACATCTGCAATACAAATCAAAATATTTAATCTCATGAAATGATATTCCAAGATAGATAAGAACCCTGTTACCGTCTTATCTCTGCAAGAAAGTAATTACAGTATAAAACTTTATTTGTAATAAGTGCAAGTTTCTGGAATAAGCTTTTCCATGTAACTGCACACAGTGTGTAGTGTTTTGTGTGATTAGTGGCTTAAGAAATAAAACAAGTTGTATTTAGTGTTCACATGTAGAGGAATCCAACCTGGTGTTTAGTTATCCTAGGAAAAATTCTAGCAAATAATATGCAATATAATAAAAACATTCAGGATTTATTTATGACAACAAAATTATTCTCAATATGACACGAATAATTCAGATAATACTGAAAATTTGAGAAAATAACATCTCTTTAGATAGAGTTTCTGAATTATTTCAGAGAGCAGTGCCATCCAGTCTTCTGCTCTGTCCATTATTAGAAGCTGAAAACATAAATTTAGAAAAAAAAAAAAGTGTTTTCCTAAGCTGGCCCTACTCATTATTTGGAATAAAATAGCTTTGAAAATTTTCATTCTACCATTTTTCATAGCTTACAAGTATAAATATATCTACCATTGACATTTTCTAGTTAAGTAATTTATCAATAACTATTTAGGCAACTTTTTTTTTCCTGACTAATGCCTCTCAGGCTGGGTTTTATTTTCAGCACAACAATATAGTTCAAGTCTCCAAATTCCTCTAAACATCAGATATAACCACTCAAAAGGTGCACTACATCTGGAAGATGGATGCATGGGTGGAAGGGGAAAAGTGGCTTTAAAAGTATTTATGTCCTGAAATTTGGCAAAGCTTCTTCTGGTTTTGATGTGATGATGTCCTATGGATCATAATTTGAGATGCCATGCAGACAAGACTGTAAATGTGGACCAAAACCTTGGGGCCAACAAAATTTCAAAGTTCTCTTAAGAAGTGCTATTGTGCTGAAAGTAGTTGAGGACATGGTTATGCCCGTATGAAGTCAGAGTGTCTGTTGAACAGCTGAATTATCTCCTGGTCTCATGTATGAGTGGTGGGAAAGTCAGGTCCTGGTGTTCCCTGTTGGGGAAACAATCAGAAAACTGTGCTTTGTTAGGCAAGGTTGTACAGTTGACAAAACTGAAAGACAACCACGAAATTCACAAATGCAGCAGGGAGTGAGTAATTATTTATATTCTCAATATTTGTCTCAACAGGATGATCCTACTTAATCCCTTCCAGTGTTATTCTTGGTTTAGAATAGAGGAGAGAGTCATTTAAGAAGAATAAGAATGCCATCAGTAGAGAAAGTAGCAGCAATCCAAGGATATACTTTTTTCCCCTAAGTCATCTCTTAAATTTTTCCTCGAAGAAAAAAGATAGAAACAATATTAAAATGAATAATTACTTAAGGAGCTATAAAGTGTTGTCAATTTTATAATTCAATAATATTCTTCAATATAGGAAGGGAAAACTGCTAAAAAAGAAAAAAAAAGCCTGAAAATGCTCCATTGTCTAAACCTCTGATGCTACAAACAGTATTTATTGCTATGATGCTTAACATAATATTTATTTACTGCAAAGTTTCTAGAACCAATGATTTTTCATACATTCTAAGGGTTTTGCAGAAGGCCGACTTTGGAATCTAGAAATCATTTCTATTTTTAATTATCAAATTTATCTTGGTTGATATAAGTGAACCTAGACTTCAGAAGTCTGCAAAAGAGATTAACCATAAAAAGCACATTAAGGGGTCTACTGGAGGTTTTTCAGATGTCTGAAAATATAAGTTCTCTCAGATGAATAGTATTAAAATACGTAAATCAAATGTCTAGCTGTCTTCAACAGACATAAATACAAATCAAATCACCATGATTTGATTTACAAAGGCAAATCACCCTGACTAGCACAACAGAGTATCTCTCTTTATACCTGCTCACATCCTTTGGCACTGAGTCTGTCACTTTTCTTCATATTAGTGTCCTGTTCTCGTAGCTGGTGCAAACATGATCATATGCTAAAAATTAGTGTTGCAAGTTTGTGCTATGGCTTCTATTTAACAGTTTATACTTCATGATGCAAATAAACCAACTTTCCTGTTTTCCTTAGACAAAGTTACTGAAGTTGCCTGCAGCAGAAGTTCTTTGTGTAAATCCACTGGCAACCGCTTTGGAGCAGAAAAATAATGGGACAAAACCAAGCCACTTTACATCTTTGTGCAAACACTGTGGATGGCACAGTAGTGGATCATACAAATGCAGCTTTGTAGAATCATTTATAAGTGTCTTCTCCTTGCTTTCAGCAAAACCACTATCCAATCCCATTACTGTAAACTATCTTCTAGTCATGAAAAATAATGATCCAGTTCACTTTCCTGTCTAACAAAATTAGTCCCTTTAATTAGAAAGGCATTAGAATTCCTAATTCTAATATAGTTGGTAGCTTTAATCTGCAGCTTTCTGGTCATTCCCCACACTTACTCATTTTGCATTTAATGATTCTATTTTTCAGGCTGGAGTATATACTCACAAATAATTGCACACAATTCTTTGGACATGGAGCGAAGAAGTTTTGAACTTTTATTATATTGAGATGGCTTTGGATTCCCTCTGGAATCTGCATAGTTATTTTATGAAGATCCTTAATGCTTAACCAGCACTACAGGAAATTTCAGTTAAATGAAGTTATGCGGGCGAAGGATAAAAGAAGGACAAAACAAAGCTGTTTTAGCAGCTTCTGTTTTATGAGAAACAGAGGTAAGGAAGAAACAACCCACACGTGCCAGGGTGACAGAAGCAGTAAGAGAGCATGTTCCCTTTGAGCTTTCCAGTGCTATGATAGTCAACAGAGCTAATAAAATGTAGGACTTCATGGGCTTTTGGCAGCGTGAACCTTCTGAAGGACATAAAATTATTGTCAAAAAAGAGTCTTAAAACCTTGGTTTTAAAACAAATATCCTCCCCGCTTTCTCTAGCAGCACTAAATTGCTTCTGAAGTTGTTTGTGTAATCTGCCTATCTCCCTTTATCTGGATTAGATAAAGGAAATGAGGTTATTGTATCATCGATCAAAACAGTGTATTTATGGCCTTCTTCTGGATTGGGCCAAAGATACTACCTACATTTGATTTACTAAAGTTCAGAAAAAACCTGCAGTGTTTGTGAATCCTGGGTAAGTATTCTGGGTACAAATGTGTGATACAGAGTCAGCAGCAGCATGCAGACTGCTGCAAACAACAGATGGTAATATTCAGTGTGAGTTGGTAAGGTTAGTCACAGCCCATCACAGCAGCCAAAATCTTTGCCAAGATTCTCCCTCTGAATGTACTCTTACCCATTCAGAAAAATACTCTCTCACACACTATTGCTATAAATTTATGAGAACCCCCAGTGCAAAATCTTTACACTTTCTTGCTTTCCCTCCCAGGGAAATGCTCTATACATTACCTGGACTTAATCTACTCCCTGCAGACTGAGCAGGCAACTAACTTTGCCAAAACAAATGTTTGCACAGGGCTTCTCTAAATTATGGCATTCAGCTATTGTTAGGAATGCACAGAGTTTATTTGGGTTAAAAATCCCACTTTTTGGAGAGTGCAAAGCTAAAAAAAATAAAATTCCTTGCACTTAACAGTACTTAAAAGAAAATGCTTGTGTTTACCAATTGACAAGACCAGAAGATATATAAAAAAGCATCTTAATAATAAGTGTCATCACTTATTATTAAGCTTTCTGAACAGAGATTGAGAAATCTTCACAGGTCTCTGTACACCTCAATATCCGACTGTTTGTAAGGAACAAATCTTGCAAAATGACTGCAGAAATCCTATGAGAAATTCCCCTCTTATTGTACTTCCCCACAGTCCAAGAACCCTCTGCCTGGCTCCCCTCCTGATGGATCTGTCAGGTCCTGGGGTCTGATCACAGAATCACAGAATATGCTGAGCTGGAAGGGACCTCATGGCAGCTCTGTTCTGCTGCAGGTCTTTGCTGCTCCCTTTTATTGCTGGAGCTTGATCCAGGTAACACCTATGAGGAAGAAAGGGATTTTTGGCCACAAAGTACAGCCAGCTCTATCCTCTGGCCCATGCACAGAGAGGCATAAGGGTGTTAAGAATAACAATAGGATTAAAGCCTGAAATGTTGTTTAAAATCATAGTTAGAGAATTTCAAGAAGGCTGCTTCTGAAAAGAGAGCTTAAAAGAAACTAGAAACAAAATATTTTATTTATCAGTCAAACAGATCCCAGTTATTAATTCTTTCAAGTTATTTCCTCTTGGCCAGCCTTGTTCAGCTGGAGGGCTGCTGCAGACTGGAGGCACCACAACTACAACAGTTCACTCCAGCTGAATGCTTCAGGAAAGCAGAAACACGGGATAGTTGTTCTGTATTCTTAAAGCCAAGGTAATTAAACTGTTAGGTGGAAATGTGACAGCTCAAGTTAGATTTCCTGGATAAAATGAAAAATGCTCCACCAAAGCTGTGACCTAGAGTTGCATTTCCTCTGTGAACTTGTTTTAAAATGTCAGATAAGCATAAAATTTGGCTGTGTAAAAGAAGGAACAATAAATATAAGTAAGTAAAAGGTGTATAATGGCAGATTGACTGGAGAGGGGTTAGACTGGTACAAATGTTGGGTAATAGCGTTAACTTTTCATGTTTTAAAATAATGCACTGCCAATTTTCCCCTGAAAGTTCTTTCTGGCAGGAAACCACTAGCGTATAGAAATGTAAGGAAAAAAATATGTGTGATCTCTGCAACCTGTACAGGTTCAGGCCACCTCAATGAAAGAAGACTCTGAAGTTTCAATCAGAAAGATAAAGCGTGGAGAAAAGGGTGAGGAATTTCTTAACCCAAAAATTGGAAAGGGTCTTACAGCAGGCCCATCTTGAGACTGAGGTTTCTCAGCGCAGGGGAAATCAGGATAGCTCTGGTTGTGATGGCTAGGACAGGAAGAGAACGATCAAAAGAGAAAGAAGAAGGAGAGAGAAAGCAATGTCAGTCCAAAGCTGGCCTGGCAGCCTTCAGAGTGGAATTGTTTCTTATAACAATTAAAGGGTAAACTTGCCATGACTGTATACCAATTTATCCAGGACTGAAAAATTTGTGGACTGAGAAGGTAATCATCCCCTCTGCATCTTTTCCATTCTCCTTTTCTTCTGGCATTAAGGATATCAGAGAATCACAGAATACCTGAGGTGGGAATGGATCTCTGAAATCCATTTGGTGCAACTTCTCCTGCTCAAGCACAGCCACCCAGAGCCAGTTGCCCATAGGGGTTTTGAATGTCTCTATGGATGGAGACCCCACAACCTCTCTGGGAAGCCTGTGCCAGTTCTCAGTCACTCTCACAGTGAAGATTTTCAGAGGGACCCTCCTGTGTTGCAGGTTGTGCCCATTGCCTTTGTCTCTGTCACTGGACAAAACTGAAGAGTTTGGTTCTGTCCTCTTTGCACTCTCTCCTGAGGTGTTTGTACACATCAATAAGATCCCTTGAGCCTTCTCCTACCTAGGCTGAATGGTCCCTACTCTCTCAGCCTTTTCTCACACATGAGGTACTGGAGACCCTTAATTACCTTTGATGCCCTTAGCTGGACTATGTCCATGTGTGTCACACGCTGAGGAGCCCAGACCTGGACACTGCACCCTAGGGAGGGACCTCACCTGTGCTGAGCAGAGGGAAAGGATCACCTCCCCCAAAGTGCTGGTAACACTTTGTCTAATGCAGCCCAGGATGGCCTTCTTTCCAGCAAGGACACATTGCTGGCTCATGGTCATGGCTGGCTCATGCCTAGGGACTTTTCTGCAAAGCTGCTTCTCATCAGGATGAACACCCAGCATCTCCTGCTGTTCTATCTCAGGCTGTTCTATCCCAGATGAAGGACTTGGCACATCCCCTTGTTGAACTTCATGAGGTCATATCACGAGACAGAAAAGAATCTGATCTATTATTTTGCCTACGATTGGAAATTTTATTTTCTAAAATCTTTGAAAAATTTTATTCCATTAAAATGTACAAACACATAAAAATATACTATATTTTATGGGGAAATTTCTATTCTAACTCTTAGATACCAAAAAGGTGATCAAATTTATTTTGTTTATATCTCCTTTCTTCTTCTGTGGTGGTTTGTTTGTTTCCTTTTTTTTAGGATAAATGCAAACTAGATGTTTAGTTCTGGTATGAATATTGATCAACGACTTGGTAAATATTCACCTTTAGTGAAGCCACACTAGCTTTTCACCAGCTGTATTTCTCAAGGTATCCACTAATTGTACACTTGGCTTGTACTTGTAGTAATTTCCACAGTAAAGAAGGCAGACTTAGAGGTTTCTTGATCCCAAAGGAGCTCTTAAAAATATATCACATCTGTAGTACCACAGATGCTGCACTCCAGTCCTCAGGTGCCATGGGAACCTTAAAACAGAAGTGAGATGGTGCTGTTAGTAATTTAGCTGTTTCATCCTTGAGATCTCTTAGAGCTCTTGGGGAGCACATGATCTGTTCTCTGGTGATGTTACAGTGTTTGCTTTGTTGATCTGTTCCATGTACCTCCTGCAACCACTTCAGATTCAGACAGGCCCTTTGGTGAGCCCACTAAAAGAAGGTAAAAGAAGGGGAATTTCTCTTACTTCCACAATGAATGTCAAGGCAAATAAATAGTGTAGTATTATATCATGATGATCAGCTGTTCCTGCCTAAAGTCTGTGGGCTTCTTCTGATGTGTGTGAAGGATTTAGTATTACTTTTCATTTAATGTTTTTGTATAAGCTTCAAATTCTGGTTTAGTCTGTACTGGTTTTCTTTTCATTTGATATAAATTTTTATTAACACCTTTGTTATATTAATTAGAACATGCATGATTTCAGCAATTTGAAAGATGTTTTTCTCTTTCCAGCAAATACCTTTCCTTCCCATTCTGTCTTGTTTTCATTCTTATTTAAGCCTTTCCCACTACAATACAATATGCAAATCACCCGTAAGATTTTAACTTTCTTAGCTCCTTCTCTCAACCTCCCTTTTTTACAGACTCCTTTCTTTCACATCGCTCTGTTTCTTCACGACTCATGAAAAAGTGCATGAACTGGAAGAATTGTTTTGCATGTGGACCCATTCTCTTTGGTAGTAGAGTGTATGAGGCCACAAACTCTGTTCCTTTAGCACCAATTCTTGTATGTTAAAACTATCCTGGCTCAACAACAATTAACTGAACGGCTTCTTGAGTGGTATTTGTACCAGTTGTGATGGATAATGATGGTCTAGATATGATCTTCAGACCAGGAAGTCACAACCTAATTGATGAAAACCCAGATGGAGTATACCAGGGGAAACATTATCCTTTATGCATTCTCCATCTTGTGTGTACCTCCCTAAGCATACCAATCACTGTCTAAGACAGGATATTGAAGGAAATGGCTTTTTTGGTCTAACTCCATATGCTCGTTTTTGTAAAAAGTAAATCTGTTAAGAAGCAAATGCTTCATGGAGTGAGGTAAATTTCCACAGATCTTGATTTCAGAGGAAAACAGCAGGAAAAGTTCTGGTGTTACTATAGGGAACCTGGTTGCTTGATTACCTTTCTGAAGTGCCTGTACACAAACGCACACAGCATGGGGAATAAACAAGAAGAACTGAAAACCTATGTGCTGTTGGCTGTCACAGGGCCAGGATCTCATTGCAATTACAGAGACAGGGTGAGATAGTTCACATGACTGGAATATTGTCATGGATGACTATGTACTTTTAGAAAGGACAAGTGAGAGAGGTGAGATGGTGGAGTAGCGGTTTATGTGAAAGGGAAAGTGAAATATATTGAGATCTATTCAGGGACAGACACATAATTTGAGGATTTAGGGGGGGATAATTTAGGGCCAAAGGACTAGCCTCACTGTTCAGGGCAGATGCTGAGATTTGGCACATCAGGAAATGTCCTTCAGAGTGGCTGTGATGGACCCTACAGCAGGATGGCACTCAGAGGGATCACCCCACCCCCTGCTACGCTACAGTGGAAAGGCAACAAGGGCAGAAACCACCAGATGGGTGACTGTATTGGCTTCTGGTGTCCAGGATGACATTCTGAGGGACACTTGGAGCGCTTCCTAAAGATCTGTCAGTGTTATGTGTGATGCTTGTAGGTGTTTCTTAGAGGCCACCTATAGTGACCATGAGATGGTGGAACTCAGGATCCTGCGTAAGAGAAGCAAATCAATAAGTAGGACTAGAACCCTAAACTTCCAGAGAGCTAATTTTGGCCTCTTCAAGGACCTGCTAAGAGGAATCCCATGGACTGTGGCTCTAGAAGAGATGCTTGTCCAAGAGACATGACCAATATTTAAGAACCTTTCTCTAAGGTCAAGACCAGTGTATCTTCATGATAAAGTAAGCAGGCCAAAGGAGCAGGGGACCTACATGGATAAGCAGAGAGCTCCTAGTATATCTCAAAGGCAAGAAAGAAATCTATGGGATAGAGAAAAAAAGGCCATGTAGGAGGACTATGGGATCATTGTCAAACTATGCAGGGAAGCAATGAGAAAGGCCAAGACCCACCTGGAATTGCAAGTATATGGAATTGACAAAGTACCTCAAGGACAACAAAACAGGGCTTCTACAAGTATATCAGCAACAAAAGAAAGATTAGAGGTAATGTTGAGGTGCTGCTGAATCAGATGGGTGTCCTGGTAATGGAAGATGCAGAGAAGGTAGAATTACTGAACACCTTCTTTGCCTCAGTCCTTACTTCTGAGGATGGCTCTCAGCAGTCCCAGACCTCAGAGGTAAGAGAATAAGGATGGAAAAAGAAAGACGTCCTGGTTGTAGGGAGTTGTGCTAGAGACCAGCTATAAATCCATGAGCCCTGATGAGATGCACCCATGGGTGCTAAGAGAGCTAGCAGATGGTGCTGCTCTTCCACCCTCCATCACAAAAAAATCACAGAGATCAGGGGAGGTGTCTGAGGACTAGAGAAAGGTCAGTGTTTCTTCCATCTTCAAGGAGGGCTAGAAGGACAAGGGAAACTACTGGCCAGTCAGCCTCAACTCCAGTCCTGGAAAGGCAGTGGAACAGGTAATTCTGGAGATCATTACCAAGCACTTAGAAGAATGCAATTAGGTGTAGTCAGAATGGATTCACCAAGGGGAAGTGATGCTTGACCAATCTGATAGCCTTCTCTGATGACATGGCAGGATGGGACAACGAAGGAAATGCATTGGATGTTGTCTGCCTTGACTTCATCAGGACTTTTGACACTGTCTCCCAGAACATCCTCATAGGTAAGCTCAGGAAATGAATAGACAAGGTGAGGTGGATCAAGAACTAATGGCAGAGCTCAGAGAGTCAAGATCAGAGCTCAGAGGGTTGTGATGAGTTGAGCAGAATCCCATTGGAGGTCTGTAGTCAGTGCATTCCCCAGGGATCAATACTGGGCCCCATCTTATTCAACTTGTTTATCAATGACCTGGAAAATGGGATACACTATACCCTCAGCTAGGTTACTGATGATACAGAACTGTGGGGCGTGGCTGATACACCTGAAGGCTGTGTTGCCATTCAGTGGAACCTTGATAGCCTGGAGAGTTGGGCAGAGAGAATCAAAATAAGGTTCAACAATGGCAAGTGCAGGGTCCTGCATCTGTGGAGGAATAACCCCCAGTACCTGCACAGGTTGGGGGATGATCAACCTGAAGTTTCTTATGTTCCAGAAGTATTTTTCATCCAATTTCTTCCTTTCAGAAATGTCACCAGGGTCAGCATCAATCCTTTCAGAGCATCACAGATCTTGCAATTTTGAAAAACTTTTACAAATCCAAACATTCAAAGCATTGAAAATACTATCAGTCTCAAGAATACACAAAATATAAAGTCCTTCCTGGCATATAAGAAGAAAATTTTCTATATTGAAACAAAGGCTACTATTTATTGTTTCCTTGCAGTTTCTACTATAAAAAACATCAGGGCTAAATCAGATGAAGAAATGCCAATTTAAAAGTAAGTTACAACCTGAATTCAATTTGAAATGCTTTCTTCTCTGTTGTAGACTACTCAGTCATACTTCACTAAACTTGACCACAACTTGATTTCACCTTTGTGTCTAAATTATGGTTCTTCCCTTGAAGGAGCCTGGTTAGCTTACCCAGCTTTCACGCTGTTAACAATGGATATAGAGGTCTTTTTCTTTGGAAAGATATTTGATTATAAATCACAGCTGACTTTGAGGCTATCTCATGCTCATCAGTTTGAAGGAACACAGTTTGCTGTGATTGTGAGATGTTTTCTGGAGGTCTGCCCATTCAACCTGCTAAGCCACAAGACATTCCTTTGAATTTTGGATATCTTGTTTATTTGACCTACTGTGGGATGTAAAAATTCTTAATTACATAGTAAATTTTAACAATTAGCTATGGCATATTTATCAATGTTTCAGAACTAACTACTTTAGAAGCTTTCTTGTTCTCCTCGATGTTTTATTAGTCACAATGTTGCATTGACTTTGATAAATGTAAGTAACATAATTTCATTAAATGATTTTATATTTTTCAACATACATATATAAATCCTTATGAAGAGGAGCAGAAACTTGATTATTCTTAAACAGCACTATCTGACTTGGAACAGGTTAGCATAACTGAGAGGAACACTGAGCTTAAATTACAATGCAACACTTTAAAATTAAACTTTGAAAAGTAAATGAACCTTATTATGTCCTGTGAACACTTACATTGCAGGAAAGCCTCATTACTTTTACTGAAATAGCTCTCATCTTAAACTCCCAAGAAACAAGTAATTACTCATATTATTGCTTGGTCTGTAAGGGGGTCTTGAGCATATCCCTGGTAGGAAACTCACTGTGTAGATTTAGTTTGTATGGGGCTTTCCTCACAAGAGGAAGAATAATATAACTTCTTTTAAAACCAGCCCTGTAGTAATGACTGGGGTGCAGGTATCCAAAACAACACGTGTGTTTCAGAGTCCACAGTGCTGTTTCCCTCCTGCTGTCCAGCCTTACTTAAACAGAAAGCTTTTTTTCAAAGAAATCAATTTAGTTTGGTAAAAATTGTCAGAAATACTGGATTTTTCCCTTGTTTTTCTGTCAGGATGTGAATTTTGCCTTCATAGCTTACCACATTTTCTGGGAAGCCCCGAGCCAGCTCTGCCAGTCTGGCTATAAAGCTGTTACCCAGCTGTCAGCTTGTGCAGTGATACTTTTAATAGCTCCAGTGTCTCAGGCTTTAGGCTTCCAGGAAAGATGTATTCTGCCTTGGATGTGCTCGAGTACACAGCAGTTACTCCTTGCTAGCTATCAACATATCTATTCACTTGATGGTTTCCCTTCTAGTCATGAAAGAAGAAAGTGCAACACTTGGAGCACCACCTCCATTTATTGGCTTCTAAGTCTTGCATCTTGCCTAATTATTAATCCCTATACCTTTTCACTTTTTCTTCCCTGTTTCCTTTTAGCTAATGGAACATAGCTTTAAAAAAAAAACAAAAAACCACTCCCTTTCTCACATAGCTGCAGTAACAAGGGATTTTTAAAAAGGTAAAATAATAATAATAGAAAAAGGGCATAGCAGAATACTCATGTAAAAGTGGAAATACAGATGCAATATATCAATAGTGGTTTTCATGCTGGAAGGAAAAAATATATTTGGAAAAAATAGAGAAAAATATCACTAAATTTGGACAATTTAAAAAAGTCTGTTACAATATAATGGCCATTTACAATTCGGGGACTCTTGAAATGTTCTTTGCTTTTAGTTTTTTATTCCTTCTTCTACATTAAGGCAAGTTGTTTTATGTCCCCAAAATACAATAATTTCTAATTGTAATAATTTTAACATGTACATTACCCCTTGAGAGACATTGACAAAATGTGAACGGGAGTCCAATTTAATTTCAAATTTCACAGGTAGAATATGAGTCAGCCAGCTCATTAAGTACACAGTTTGCTTGAAGTCTGGGATAACTTCATTGACCTTAACAATCCTATTAGCAGGTTTACCTTGATTTTAAAGCCACCAATGTCTCATTAAAATAAATGACACTGACTGTAAAAGCTTTTAACTCACAGCCAAGGCACAAAGTACATGATTAATCTTTAGTGGGTCAAGACCACAATATTCACTATCTGAAAACTTTATCACTTATTTGCAATAAGATACATAATTATGTATAATTACAAGTTCTCATATCTGGACCTACTTAAAAAATACATATTCCTGCTTTGGAAGAGTACTGAAATAATCCATTTAGCTTGTACAAAGAATATGTTTTCTTTTCTCATGTTGCACAAAATCTTCCCTTCATCAGACACTGACCCTCTCTTACATACTTTTTTGGAGATTAATAGATCTTTTATAGTTGCAACAGCTATGAAAGAAAAAGACTATAATGATTTTAGAGGAAATGTACATTTGCTTCAGAACTTCCAGAACATATATTTCATACCTTGCAGCATGAGTGAATTCACAGCTTTCAAATCTACAGCCTTTTAACGACTCTTTCTAGTCACTTATTGCAGTCATAAATTTTGTAACATTGGCTGGAACATTTCTAGGTGGATTGTTGAATAGGAACTCAATAGTTTAATGTGCTGTGCTCTTTACATAATGCACTGTGCTAACAATCAGATAGAATTTCCTAATTAAATGTAGTACAAGTTGTATAAAGCAGACATTAGTAAATCTGTGTTACTGACGCAGGAGCAAGGCATGCTAAATTATAGATTATGATCACCGGAAATTGAAACACAACATGTGCAAGTGTAACAATCTAGAAACAGTCAATTAAATGTAGGCTTAATTTCCCTTTTAAACTCAAAGAATGTATGCAGGTAAGAAGGGTAGTATTTTTTTAGCCTAATATGTGCTTTCTAATCTGATACTTCCCAGCTGAGCTTAGCCATTGTTAAGGTCTTTAACCACGGACAGGTGTTTTTTTAATTTTTTTTTTTTTTTTATTATTATTTTTTAAATTTTTTTAGTACCTGTGAGGGGGAGGAGCCTGGAACAGTGTGGGTGTGGCCAAGACCCAAATGTTACTCAGTGCCATTTAATGTCCTTGCCAGGACATTCCTTTCCAGTGCAGCAAGCCTGGCAGGTGGAGCCAGGGGTAATGCAGGTCCCAGCCAGAGAGAGCAGTTTGGGTGGCATGGCTGTGGGAGTGTTGAGCTCTGCACTCTGCCTTTTGTATGCATTTGCTATTAACATTGTTACTGTTCCTCTTCTTATCTCGTCGCTGTTTCCAGTAAATTGTTCTTATCTCAACAGGTCATCTTTGACTTTTGCACATCCAGTGGCCACCCATGGGCAGAAATGAGAGGGAGGGGAAGCAAGTGAGAAGCATTGTGGTTTTTGGAGTCCTGGTGGAGGGGGCACTAAATACCATTCCTAAACCACAACAGTCAGGAAAAACCCCAATAAAGCTCCTATTACAGGAGCTATGAGGGAAATGCAGTCCACAGCTCAGGAGGCTGCAGTCAGGAGGGAACCATTAGCTGCTCAGTGGGACAGACAGGTGCTTCTGGTTGCTACCCAGCTATTGATTGTTACCTTCCTAAGGAGCTCCTGGAAGCGACCTGGTAGAAAATTTCTGAGTATTTGAGCTATAAGAGAAATAGTTATCTGGCTTGGAAATGGCCAAGTAAGTTACAAGAGAGGAGGGAGTTCTTAGTATTTATTGTTAAGTGGTGGACAATTAACAGGTAAATAACAGGTAAAAATTCAATGGGTTGTCACAGTATTGAAAGCATGCACATTTTAGATGGTATTCAAACCAAATAATATTAGAAGGATTGCATAACAAAGCACTATGTTTTAGCAATGCAGCATACCATTTAACCTGATGTAACTGAAAGTTAGGTTTCCTGTTGGATGGGACAAACACACTCTGCAGGAGGTGATGCTAATGGAAATGTTTGTATCAATTTTTCAATCAATGTGCATTGATATTATGAATTAGAGTGTGAATTTTAGAGTGAGCATATAGGAATATACATAACACAAATCTATTCCTACGAGCTTAGATTTGATGGCTCTTACAACAAGACTCTTACAAAAGCATTTTTTTCTGCAGAAATTAGAGGTGTTTACAGAGACATGAAAAGAAGCAAAGCAGGAGATTGTTCTTCTGATGCATTAATTACTCATTTTCTCATCCTTATTGCAAGGATGTTCAATAGCTAATAAGAAATTAAGTGATTAATTTATGCTTTCTCTACTTATTCTGTCATTATGTTTCACTCAGGCTTGCACGACAGCAATCCTGTAGTATGCCAAATCATTGAAGATGCAGTAATGAATTGTGTATGTATATGAGTTTATATATGTACATCTGTGTGCTCAGGTGTGTTGGCTGATTAAGTCCCTCGCACTATCTGAAAAGAAATATTTGGGAAGTAAGGGTTTAATGAAGAGGCTTTAATGTAGAATAACTTTTACTCACAGATAGATAAATGTTATATTTATGTAATACAAATACTATTAATGGCAAGCATTAACTGATTTTTTTAACTTGATCTATTAACCAAAATAATTGCTAACATGACTAAGTATTTGGAACATTCTAAGATAACTTCCAAAGACTCTGTTGAGCTTTGGATTGGGCCTTCAAAAAGGTGAAGTGACATGGACCTCTCCATTCATGGCATTTTTATGCTATCCTATTAGAAAAGCTATGGACAGTTTGCAGTGCTAGGCTCTTTCAGTAATCTTTGTATTATATATGTATGTATGTATCTTTAAAATTCAAGATGCTTATAATTAATTATTAAAGATTAAAATGCATTATTTTAGACTATAATGATGTGGTGAAGATACATTAGTAGCTGTGATATTGTCTGGTCTCTGTTACTAAATGTCCATTCCAATCTAACAAGTTACCTGTGCAGTTGACACAGGTGTTTGGTGTTGTAGGTGTTTCCTTACTGAAACACCTTAATTTCTTAAGGTGCACCTCTGAACTATTGTACTGCTGCTTTTTAATTGTCTACATAGTGCTAAAATTGCTGTTATTCACCAGTTAAGTAGACAGACAGGATAAGTTTTAAAGAATAGCTAATGTTCTTAGCATGCTGACTGTGTTCTACTACTTATTGTATGGACTAATCTGCAATTTTTAAACACCAGCACAGAAGAGGTGAAAATACAAGGCAGTTGTCCTTCAGAAAAGGAAAGACTTATTTTCCACTGCTAGCGGGTATAATTATACTTAATGAAGGAATGTAAGAATTAATATTATGAAAAAAATTGCTGCATAATAAATCATGGCATATTAAACATATCCATAATTACTTCATTTTAATGTGATAAGTCACAGGAAAGAACATTAATTTGAACGCAATCACTGGCCATGTGCTGTCAAAAACTAACATTCTGAAAGACCATGAAAATGATTATTGCTGATCTGTTTGCAAAAGCAAATGTGAAGTGTCCCTTGATTTCTATCCACAGAAGGATCCTCTATATTCTGTTGAAGAAAAAGGTGTGAAGGGTAAATGTTAAGTGAGTGTTTTGCCTGTATGATGCCAGTAGTAGATGATAATCCCTACTTTTTTTTTTTTTTTTGGTCAAAAAATCGTTTTTTAGTAACATTGCTTAACTGCTTATGTCCTGTTCAGTGACACAGTCTCATGAGTCTCAAGAGTTTATTATGCAGTCAGTTAAAGACCAAGGAGAGGAGTTACTTGAATCAGGACTTCTGCTAGATCCCAGGTGTTTCAGAAGAGGTTAAATGCACCTTCTCAATGCAGACTGAAATCTTGGGAATGCTGCTGACTGGAAGCTGCAAATACACAGGCCTTGCTGTGTGTGCCTTGCCTTTTTGCTTTTTCTCAACTGTACACTCTAGATTGCTCTTTGCTCTCATTCAGATCAGTATTTCTTCGGATTTTATGTATTTGCACAGTCATGTGAAAGCAGGTAAGACTTATAACGAGGGGGCAAGATTTCTGGAACCAAGAGCATGGTTACACAACAGGAACTGATGTCAAGTAAGTTTTCCCCAGGCAGCATTGTCAGGGCTTTCTATGCTTAGACTCTATGTGAGAATCATAGAAGCACACACCTTTCTATCCAGACAGCAAAGGATAGATTCCTTTCATCTGAGAAAATGGAATGACAAAATTATTGGATGCTAGCAGGGGAAGTTTCTTGATCAAGTTATCTTCAGAAAGCCTTGTAGGTTCCTGTGGGGTTTTTTTTGCTAAAAAGTCCCATGAGGCAAATGGCCGACTTGGGTCTGTCGGGGAAGGAAATCCTGGATAAGGCGGAGCTGGGAAAACACAAAAGATCCAGCTGTTTTTTGCTTCTAGTGTTTCCAAGGAGGTGACAACTGCTGAAGCCACTTGTTAATGTAGCAACACAAAATAGTCTCCACAGTCACAGTCAGCTCCACAGTCTTTGGCACAATCTTCTAACTGGAATTGTTGGGAAATAGCAATGGTAAGATGATGAAGGGGCAATATTAGGGCAGTCTTGATAAATCGTGTAACTTGATTATTTCAGTCTTTCACTCACCAAAGGAAAAAAAAAAAAACAACCCAGCCTTTACTTGTAGAAGCTGATTTTTGAAATGAATAACTTAAAAAATAATTGCAGAATAGGCCTACAAAGAATGTACTAGCTTTCGGTAATAGCGGAAATTTTACCCTGTGTTCAGAGCAAAAAGCTGTTACACTGCAAAGACCTCTGAAGAACAGATTGTGAAATGAAAGCTGAAATTAATATTTACAACCTATAAAACTTAGTGTTTGTATTGTTGCCTCATAATTGCATGAAAGTTATGCATATTGGTTTGCTAGGAAATACTGAGACACTATTCTATGTATCCTTTTACATGATAATACTTCTACCAAGCTTATTTACTCATTACCAAAATATTATCCATCTTGCAATTCATAACTTTAATTATAAGCAGGTACATAGTTATTTCATGTAAAATAGTTTCAACAGTAAGCAGTTCTTTAGCTCAGAAGCGTTTCAGACTCTGCATTTAACAGCAAGCTCTTCAATGACACATAAAGTTGCTATCTTATGGAGAATGGTCTATATTTAAGTTTTAATTTCTTTTCAACACAGTTCCGTAACATCCCAACGCTTGTTTCCAAGGCTCAGACACAACATGAGAGAGTCCTGCACTCTCTCAGGGTGAAACTGCAGATTTCCTTCCTGATTTAATTTCAGAAGTTACACACAGCAACCTTGGCCTCCTGAGTGCTGCTGAACCCGCTGTACCTAATTTGTAACTTGAGCAATGTTTTGCATGTTTGAATGTTATACTGAAAAACAAAGATCATTATTCTTAGATTATTCAAAGAACATTATAAAAGAGACATAGTTTAAGCAAAATAATGTTTAAGAAATGGCATTCAGACACTTGCATCACAGCCTATTTATTCTACCAGCTATAATCTTTAGCAGAAGTTAGTGTTTTTGGTTTAGATTCAACAAGGATTTTGCAGAGAGAATTACTCAGATTTCAGACTGGGGGTGAAGAAAGTAACACAGCTCTGGGACAGCTCCCACAAGAGAGTTAAATGAGACCTGTATCCTGACCCTTTTAAGAAAGAATTCGCCTTTTGTTTTTCTTGCTCCCATGAACGTGAGAGAGTAGAATATAGATGCACTTCATTCTGCTGTGGACTTCTTGGATCTGTTTAATAAAATTAGTATATCCCATGTTCTGCACAGGCTGCAGAAATAATTCTGAATGCCTCACTGCCTTGCAGGAGAACGTCCTAGTAGGAGCTATGTCATCTATTATCAGAGCTCAAACAAAATCTGTCTGTCAAAAATGATTGCTTGCTTGTGGCTGTGTTCCTCATTCTTCCATCATCTGTAAAATGTGGGTACACAGGCCCTATAAATATGAGCTGTGAGAAATAAGAGTGTTGCAGGCTTACTTTGCATCCCAGAGAGACAGAGGCTCAGGTTTATTCTCATCTGTTTGCAGCTGGCTAACTCAGCTCTCTTACTAGTTCATCAGTTCACATTGGCCAAATGAAGTCTGACTTCTCACCTTCCTTCTCCTCTTGGCCGTGGCTGATGCGACATGTGCTCACTCCTCAATGAATTATCCGTGCCTGCAGGATCAGTGGGGCCAGCCTTCCTTCAGACCTTGTAACAAGCTCTTCTAATACTGACACTGCTTGCACTGGAAACACCATGGGTTTTGCCAGGAGAGTTTGTGGGAACTTCCTTGAATGCACTAAGATGAGTGAGAATTTAAGGTTTTGATGGTCTAACTGGTGGACACAAACCAGTGAGCCGAAGTAATAGACTTGTGAAGATATTTTATGTGTAGCTATAACCCATGTGAACCTTGTAGAAATAAGCAGCAGAGCACCAAAAGAAAGGTCCATAGATAAAATGTTTTGTCATTAATGCTGTAAGATTAAAACCACTACAGGTCTAAACCCTCCTTCTTCCTTGGATCAATCAACTCTTTCCTTGCTGCCAGCACAGTTAATGGCCCACGTTTCATGCCTTAGAAAATCCTTAATGCCTTCCTGACAACCTGTGTTGCCCTCAGCCCCTCAGTCTGCAGCTGCTGTGACAGTTCTGTCTGTCCAAGGCCTCCAGCACTCACTGGAGTCAAGGAGGGAAACAGAAAAGGGTGAGAAACCCTCTGAACCTCATTAAAGAAACGTTAGGGTATAACTTGTATTGGGCAACACAAGCAACCACTATCTCTGCTTTGTTGTCTCAGACTAATAGAAATTTGTGCTGCAAAATGTCCTTTCTCTGCTCTTTACAGAAGAGCATGTGTGCACTGGCTTATGGTGTCAGAGGAGCATGGTAACAGACACTTAACGCTCACATATAAGTACCTATATTTGAAAACTTACGACCTTTAATATGGTACTTCTTTTTCTTCTTACTTTTATTAAGGGTCTTTCGTGATGTTGCAGTCAATTAAGCACATGATTATTCCAATCATCACTTTATTAACAAGAGAAATCACTAAAAGTAGGCCAGAGTTTTCAGTGAGTAGCAAAGAATTTCCTGATTTTTATGGCTAAACTGATTGACATCCTTCTGGTTACTATTTACTTAAATACTAGCTTTCTATCAGAGGCTAAACCAAGTATAATCCCTGCAGAAACCTGAGCTGCTTATATTAAAGTCAGATGGGATGTAAAATTGAGAGTTTCTGTTATTTTTGGCTTAGCAATATGCAGTTATGGTAATTTCCACCAGCATAGTCAGTGCCTTGTGTTTTTGTGACAAAACAGAAGAGGCCTTTGCTTGGCTGTTTCTTTTCCATTAGTGACAGGATGACTTAACACATTAATGCTGCCTAGAGACTTTCTGTCTCAGAGATAGCTTTGCTTGCACTTAAGAGATAGAGGAAACATGTGGAGGGGTTTTTTATGCCAAGTTCTCTATTATGCACAGGGGCACACAGGTACATTTACAAAGAGGTAGTTATTTTCCCCCAGTGGCCAACATCTTCCTCAGTTTAATGGCTAACTCCAAGAAAGAGGCTGCTAAAACCTTGCTAGTAGCTGCAGGTTTAGCTAATTCAGCTGTTTTTTAATAGAGGCTCAGAAAGCACTGACAAGAGCAACACAGAGCAGCAGGGAGCCCGGGTACTCCTTTGTCCCCTGCTTCTTTAAACATTCCTATGAATGTCAGGTGAAAGAGAGGTAAAATCTTTTACCAGAATCTCCAAAACTCTACTAAGAAAAACAATGGTTTCAAAAGTAAATAACAAAGATAATAATTGATTATAAAAATAATTTAAGTAATTTCTTTGTTACATATTTGTGACTAGATCTGCTGAAAATGTTATAGGATGAAAGTTAAGAGATTTTTAAAAAATATAGATTTCTATCCTTTGCAATCAGCTTGGCAGGGACAGTGAATGAGAAAGAAATAAACTTGCTTTGCATGCTGATGGGAGAGGATGTTGGATTTCTTCTACTCACGCTAACAACATGTGAAGTAAGAAATAGTATACCATGTTTGCAGGAAGAAAACAGGTCTGGTAATTTCTATTTCCACTTAGCATAGAAAGTGAGAGGAAAAAAAATAAAACAGAATGAAATTTATTCCCTTCACCTAAAGGAAACAAAATGAAGAGGAGTTGTGTAATTTCTTTTCCAGACATGAGATTCTTAATAGATTTGTCAGAGATAAGTAATAATATTGTTTCTATTTTCATATGCATCATTAAAGAGAAAACTTAAAGTTTCTCTGTAATACACATTTCCTGAGTCATAATTGCCATTAGTTTGAATCATAACTGTTAATTTCTCAGAACCTTCTTTCATTTGAACTGTTGGTGTTTTCTAGCACCTACTAATGATTTGCAACATAAATATTGTAGAAAGATAGTGTTCTTCCCTTTACATAATTGACAATAAAAATGGAATATTTAATATTCAATCATAGTAGAACATTAAATTGAATAGAATTCACACTTATTAAGCAGCTGACATCTACTTCAGTAGACTGTAATTAATTTATAACACATAATCAAGTGGGTTACAACAGTGGTATGCCATTCAGATGAGGGAGTAGTAAGTTCTGTGCTTCCCAATCCAGCTGGTCACCTATGCTGAGATAGAACATACAAGGTTAAAGATGGACTGCTTTGTGTGTCTTAATATTAACTTTCCTTAGAGGCTTGAAATATTTTCAAGTTTATGAAAATTATGTGATGGGTAATGCATTGGCAAACTGGCAACTGGGCTTTGCAAAGTACCAAAGCCTTGCTCTTGTGTAGGGTAATTACATAGACAGGGTGAAACCTTGACTGTGTTATCACTGTATGGTTTGCAGATAATAGAAGTAGTACAGAATTACTTTGTGAATTTTAAAGAGTAATGTCATTGCTACAGACTGTATCTTGGCTTTGTCACTGTGTGGGCTGAATGCAAACACGCTGCAACTTAAAGTAGAAAATAGTTGTTAGATGAATTTCCCATCGCTGAGCACTCCTCTCTCAGAAAGCCTCCTTTTGACAGGAGATGTTTCTGACCATGACTCATCCACTGGCTGAATAAAATCTAAACATATAAGAGAAAAAAATCTTTTATACAACTTAATGACTATGAGAACCCACTAATTCTGCTGCATATTATTGTGAAGTTTGTGTAAGACCTCTGTTATTAGGTGGTTTCAGCTCAGAGGGATGTGATATTTTACTTTTATGACTCTGAATAATCCTTTGCCCTGAAGTTGAAAATGCATTGTCCCCTGACTCACAATAAGTGATGAATTACAAGGTAGTGCTGCCAATTTTCCAATACACACAAGATGAGAGATATAAACAATCATTTCCTCATAACAGCAACATGAACTAAACTGGGTTCAACAAAACTGAAGGAAAACCTGCAAAACAGAAAAACTAATTTTTCCCATAGAGTGTGATTCAGAACCTCCTTTGGGTCCCATATTTGAAGTTTTGGTTATAAAAAATGCAGTAGTAATTTCAATAAGCCATCAACCAATCAAGGCCCAGTCTGAATTAATCTGTGAACATGCACACATATACCTATATGCATGAACATACATGCATTAGTTGTCAGTATTATTAATATTCAACATAATATGACAATTCAGAGCCATAATTTCTTAAGCCCTCATGTACCTCCTCACTGTGATTTCTTTTCTTGACTGTAGGTTGAACATTCAACATCTTGAACATCAAACCAGAAAGATCTCTTTCTTTTGCCCCACATTCAGTTTCTGCTAAAAATGCCAAGAAACTTTAGATATATTTCCCTTTTCCTCTGAACCTTAATCCTGCATTGTATTTCAAATCCTGCTACCACAAAACTACAACGTTTATTGCATGTCTTGGAGTTTTGTTTTAATCACATTGGTAGTTAATGGCTTCAGGGTTGAAAAACCTTATGTCTTAACCATTCTTGCCTTTGTGATTTGTAAAAGTAAAATTCAAATTGCCCTGTAAACTGAAACACGTGGAGAAAAGGGGTACTTTGTAGGTCACTAGGGGAAGAGCTAGAGATATGTGCAGATACAGCCATATGCAAAAATGCATGCATGCTAATGCCTGCACCCTCAAACCTTGGGAAAATCCCATCTCACCTTTTTCTCTGCCTTCACTGTATTTTTTCTGGAATAGCAAATGTCATAATTTTTCACTATGTTTGGCCCTGTAGTTCCTCTGTATATGTGAAAGGGTGTAACCTTCCTTCATTATTACTCACAGGGACCACCATATTATCCACAGCTTCTTTACCTTGCTTAACAGGAATTGAATTCTCCGTGAAGAACAGGGTTTCTCATGAGGAGAAGAGGAGGAGAAAACCGATTTGCAAGTCAAAGTGAAGGTGAGCTTTGGAAGAGAGCTAAAAACCAAGACCAAAATTAGTAATGGAATTTGAAAAACAAGCCATAGCACTGCGGGCAAATAGGAAGCGAAGATTTTTAATGAAGATGCTATGGTTGGTCTGAATAGAAGACTGCAAAATAAAAAAATTGAAAAATGATATTAGAGCAGGGTTGTGAAGTAACTAACCATGAGAAAGTGGTGACAAAAACAGTGAGACTTAGAGGATTTAGTGAAAAGGGCCTTTTACTCCTCTGGAGGAGGTGAAATGGGGAAGGCTAAGAAAAAAATACATACAAGCAGGCAATCCAGTAACAAAAACCTAGTAATGGAAAAGCAGATAAAGAAAAGAAGGGAAAGGAGGTAATTATTTAAGCCACCTTTCCTTTTAAGTAGGCCAAGATGATAAAATCTGCCAAAACCCTTGTAAATGCAACATTGATTCAAATCTGGGAATTTGGATGTAGTAAATTCCCTTCACACTTATAAGAAACATCATGCAGAGCAAAGATAAGGAAGCAATTTTGGAAAAGGCTACCCAGGCAAAAAGCAACACCAGGACCATATGTCTTCTGACATGCAGCAGAGATGTGGATGAGCAACAGGAAATTCATACTTCAGTGTGTGGAGGAGGGTCTTATGGAAAATAGTTTTTATTAGGTCATTGTGCATGTGTATGTAAAATGTTGCATGCAAAAATAAAGAGAAGTCAAGATACTGCAGGTTCCAGTGACTTACTGAGGAAATGTAAAAGGAAGTTGGGATTTGAATGTTTGCCTTCTGCACACAAAAATTGTTGTAGCACCAAGAGCTGCCTGGATCACCTCTTGTAGTGATTCTCATTATCAGGCTGATTTTTGTGAAGTAAAAATTTTTGGCTAGGATTTTCATGTTAGGCTGAAAAGAAGAGGGCAGAATAAGGAGCTGAAAGAAGTGAGCTGAGAAATGAAAAGAATACTGACAGGATATTTGTGTTTCAAAGGCATCCCCTTCAAGCAAAGTTGTTTTACCTAATCTTGTTTACAAGCTCTCTGTGGGCTCAAACTGAGACTTAAGTACTATTTATCCATGGCAGAGAGGCAACATAGAAAATTCTGTACCATTTTGGAATCTTGGATGTGCAAGACACATAATGACAGCAAAGAACTGAGAGTAGATATTACCACTATACCTTATAAGATCCAGCACTGGTGGGGTAAGCAGGACCAAAGTAGGGGCACAAGCATCTGTACATGCAGAGAGCTGCATCATTGAAGCCAAAGTAGGAGGCAGTATTGTGCATAGTTTGGTAGATGTTCTCAAATTTTACCCAGAAAAAGTTTATAAGGTTTGTATTTAACTCCAATACTAATATTTTTTTTAAAAAAAAATTTCCAGTAAATAGCATCTATAAAATGTTCCAGGTAAAAATGATCCAGCCAGTAATACTCTTCATTCACATACAGTCACTTATCCCAGGTAAGAGAAAAGAGTCTATAGTCAGCAATGATATTTAAACTAATTGTAACTACCTTTATATACTGTGTTTTTTCATGCCAACTTCCATGGATATAAGGAAATTTTGCCTAAGAAGAAAAAGAGAGGATTTCTCAGAAGCTGTGGTCCATAACTGCTTCCACCCATGACTTCAACATAGCACTACCAACAAACAGTGTTGTCATCAGCCAGAATCCTCCCTCAATTCCCTGCAAAAACACTATCATGTTTGTTTATATGTTCAGATGGTTTCTGTGTATGTCTTATTTTATTGGCAGTTCTGGAAAGGGCACATTCTCTAGTGATGACACACTCTTGGATTCTGCTCCAAAAATGCATCAGACTGCACAGGATGTGTTGTTATCTGCTCTGTAACACATAGACAATAAATTAACTGCTATCAGACAGATGACAGACAGCTAAATTGAATGTTTGCATATACTTTTCTTTAATTTGCTGTGTTTCTTGATGCCTATCTTTTCTGATATCGCTGATGTCAGATATGTCAGATATGAGCAGATTAAGTCTGTCAGAACAATGGGGAAAATTATTATAGATAGCAAAGTTACAGCCCTCCATCAGTGGCAGGCACTTTTCAAACTAATGACTTGTGTGTATTACACATATTCAAAATCCCTCATTTCATTGTTCTACAAGTCAGTTTTATCCTATAAAAAAAAACAAAAAAACCCAAAAAACAAAGAGATTCACAGATTTCTCAAATATGCCAGCAATTTCTCTGAGTCTTCAAGGAGCCTAAAAAAATTATATCTAAAAGTGCTAATTTTTTTTGAATGCACACAATTTTTTAGATTTCTATGACTTTTCAGTTCAATACAATTGGATTCCTTATACAAAATGAATTTCAGTATGAACCTGAAGTTGGAAATTGTAAAAGCAGAGAGTATAATTTGGAAAAATTATCCTTTCAATGAAAACTAGTAAGTAAAGAAATCCAATAGTCAGAAAAATGCCAAATTCACTCACTCTGTGAATACTAGATGACACTTCCAGTACATGTCTCCCAGCTATTACCTTACAGAAAAAACATCATATGCTTCTGTAATATGCACCAGTCTTTTATATAGAGGTCTGCATAAGAATTTACAAATTTCACTGAGATTTCTTATGTCACCTGGAAAGTACAATGCTAGTGCAGAATCCCATGACATGAATGCATGTTAATATAGAAAAGTCTCTGTCTTTCTTTTTCAGGAGTCAGCCATGTTAGGTTTTATAGACATCCCACTGTCTGACTACACAGCAAAAAAGAAAAGCTCTATGATTTGTTACTTCATCATAAATGTGATCTGTTGCAAAGTGAAAGTAAAGAGAGATGATATGGTAAATAATTACACTAAGGAGGCCTGTCAGTAGCAATTATTTCTGGATGAAAAGGAGAGGCTTGAATTATTGTGTATGGTAGTGGTTGGTACTTGGTTTACCAAAGTAATTAATTTGAAGGATAGGCAACAATAATTATTTGTAGAACAACAGTATGGTGAACACGTTTGTATCTTATGTAGTAAGTTTTCAGGTTCCCCGAAATATTCTCAAGAATCCCACAGAGTCCTGGAAGGGCCAGTCCTTGCAACCATGAGAGTGGACAGGAAAGCATTGCAGAGGCTAAGGCAAGCATTCCACAGACCAGAAAGTTGCATTTTTACAAAATGAATGCTTAAGACAGCTTTATACAATGTCTCTTAACATGGTGTCTTTTAGACCAAATGTATACATGTGTCCATGTTGTAATCTACATCTTTTAATAAAACACTAATTTTCATATTTCTTCACCCTCTGTGCCCTTCATGGCCAAGTATATATACATGCCTTATTGATAGGTGAGTTTTGAGTTTCTTTCTCCCCAGCCCTCCTCTCATTGAGATTTGGACCTCCAATTGGCATTTCTATTGATTTTGTGGGGGCGGAAAAAAGTTCTCTTTCCTTGCATATCCACTAAATGATGAATTATTCAACCACTCTTCTTAAATATATTGTCTATGTTTTTAATTCACAGTACATTAAGTTCTTCAGTGACATCAGTCTACTTTATTATATTGTCCTCAGATCCATCAATGAGCCAGATTTCAGCTACACAGACCTGTAACAACCTTGAGCATGCTATTTCTGTACAGTAAAACAAAAGAAGATGATTAGAAAGTAAATTTTTGTAGAAGATGATCAACAATCATACAGAATAATAATTGAATAAAAAATTATAAGAGAGATTTGTGCTTTGATGTAAAAATATCTTGAGCCTATATATTGGTCATCATTAGCCTTGACAAATTCATTGAGCTATGTTAGATGATCTCATTAACCAAGAACAGTTTACCTCAAGTCACAGATGCTTTTTTAAGGCTAAAACTGATAATCACTTTTGGTTGTAAGACTGAGGTTGAGAAAGAAGGTTTTTAATTTCCCTTAGTTCAAAAGTGGAGGATTTAATATGTTTTAGAATGTTTCTCTTTGTTCTTCTGGAAGTAAAAAATCCAAACTTTGGCAAGAAACATGGGAATTTAAAATTAATAATGTCTCTTCTTAAAATATTTCTCTTGATTTTGTACCCATGTACTTGATAACTCATAAAGACAATAATAATAATTTCAGTTCCAAACTACAAATAAGTGAAAACAGCCTGAGGTAGAGCTTTTTCAAAGATAATACAGAAACAGAAATACGTGAAGGGGGGGAAAATGGGTTGTTTTTGTCATGTGAGGACACATGGAGGGCAATGATTAAATGCTGGAAGAGAGGGGCAGATGTCAGGCATTCACCAGTATGAAACACAAGTGAACTTTAAAAATCCAAAGATGCTTGTGTTGCCCTAGGGTAGCTCATCTCTCAAACAAATATGGTAAGTATGAACAAATCAGCAGTTATCTTCAAAATATCTCCAGTGATGGATGGCACAGGTTTTTATGTCACTTTTTTAACACTTCTGTTAATTTTTTGAAATGAGAGAAAAATCGTCTGAATGCAATCTCTCCTATTTGAATGGCACAGTGGGATGAGAGAAAAATCTTATTCCTGCAGATATCTTTGTGATTTCTTTTCATATTGCTTGGTACATATTCGTTGCATATTGGCAAAATTGCTGAATGGCTGAATTTTAATTGGCTGAATTGTGAAAGTATCTTCATGGATCCACTGCAAGTGTCTCCATATAATATTGTCTTCTGCATTTGTGCATTAATTCTCACGTGTCTTGGGGTAGAAGCTGAAGCCACATCTGTGCCATGATAAATGTCTATGAGTTTATGGGTGCTTTGTATACCAGTCTGGAAGGAAACTTCACTTTCATACTGAGATAAAGAGGTTTTTTGTGCAATGAGGTTGGTTTCCAGTGTGCTGAAGGCTGTTAACAGGCATTTATGAGCAAGAGACATAGGAGTGGCTGCTGCTTTTTATTCCTGTGTGATGAGTGTTTCATCACTCTGGGTTACAAAAGGTGAAATGTTCACAGTCCTGTTTGGTTTTGGTAAGACAAACAGTTTCCTAAGATATGGGAGGACTTAAGCCAAGCTTAAGTCTAGTGCTTTGTATGTTTAGCTGGAGAAGACTGAGTTAAGGACAACTATGAGACAAATAGAGTCAAAAATATCCATGCTTATGGCTATGTGATGTTAGGGAACACCACTGATAATCTGTGCTGGTGAATATTTAGAGTGGTCCTTGGCATGGGGACCAGCACCAGCTATTCATAGCACAGCTAAGGGATTTGTGTGGACCAGGGTATCAACTGCAAAACACAGTTTGGGTGCTACCAGCCAATTCTGAAGTGTGAAAGTGTTTAAAATACATATGGGCTGCTGATCTGATTAAACCTATAAATAGATTGATACATGCTGAAGGACACCAGAGGAATGACTAGACTGAAATATTGCTAAATGCCTTCTGAAAGCCCTAGAATTGTGTTAATCTCTCTGGCTGTGAACAAAAAATTCACAGAAAATAAAATCACTTTCTAAAAAGAGTTGTGATCCATTGCTAACAGACAAAATATGAAATTTTCCTCTTTTTGAGCACTCTCCCATCCCCCCCGGGGCTTAAATCTTCTGCAGTTAAAGAAAAGAGTATTTAGAGCAGTGGTTGGCAGTGGAGTAGTGGAATATGGTGCCACATATTCCAGGGGTTTTTGTGTCAGGAAAGGATAAAGCTTCACACATGATCCCAACAAGTAACATAGACCTGGAAATCCAGAAACAAAAGCACATGTCATGTAGCACTTGCTGATTACTGACAGGCTTCATGGTAGAACTGTAAGGAGTCACACTAAGACCTCACAAAGTCTGACTTCTCTTCCTCTCATGTCTCTCCCACCTCATTTGCACACTTAGTCAAGTTTTGCCACCAGGAGTCATCCACCTTCAGTGTTATATCCATCCAATTTATTCACTCACAGTGTGCTTGCCATCTGTAGTAAATTTAGCTTTTGTTATTGGCAGAATTTATGAGCTGGGATAAGTCTGTCTTTGTAATAGAGACTAGGTGGATATTTCTATGGCAACATGCCATGAATAGTTTTCTGAGGGAATAAAACCTAAAAGTCAGCCCAGCCATTCTGGAAAAGGAGATCAAGATTCCTTGGAAAAAATCCCATAAAACTATCGAAACTAATATTGGTTTTAGGGTCTGGTTTTGTAAAGACATTTCAGTGATACATTACCACCCTTTGCCCAGTTTTGGACTTGAATTTGGCAGTAAAAAGTGAAAGCCTATGTTGGGTTTACCTGGCAAGGTTTTGGTAGGAAAGGGGGAGCTATAGGAATGGCTTCTGTTAGAAGCTGCCAGAAGCCTCCAAAATGTCCAGCAGTCAAAACCAACCAAGCTCCAAGAGAGACCTGCAACTGGCCAAGGCCAAGCCTATCACCAACAGTGGTAGCATCTCTGGGTTAACATACATAAGAAGGAGGAGAGGAGTAAAAAAAACCAAAATTACATCTGGGGCTGGGATGAGGCATGAGAGTATGTAGGAAAAACAGCCCTGTAGGCACTGAGATTGAAGGAGAGGGAGGAGGTGCTCCAGGCACTGGAACAGAGATTTCCCTGGTGCAGCCCACGGTGAGGCACCCGTGCTCCTGCAGCCCATGGGGATCCACAGGGGAGCAGGGATCCCCCCACAGCCAGAGGACCCCACACTGGAGCAGGTGAGACCTGAAGGAGGCTGTCACTACATGGGAAGCCTGCACTGGGGCTGGGTCCTTGCAGGACCTGTGGGCCCATGAAGAGAGGAGCCAACACTGGAGCAGGTTTGCTGATAGGATTTGTGACTCTGGGGGGGACCCACACCAGAACAGTCTGTGCCTGAAGGACTGCAACTCATGGGAAGGGCCCACACTGTTGAAGCTGAGACAACTGTTGAGAACTGTCTGAGAACTGGTAGAGAGAACTGGTAGAGAACAGTCTCCCATGAGAGGGACCCATGCTGAAGACTGAGGAGTCCTCATCCTAAGGGTGAAGGAGCAGCAGAGACAATATGTGATGCACCATTGGAGAGGAGAAGGGGGAGAAAATTGAGGACAAAGTTGACCCTGGGCAGGAGGAGTGGGGAAGAATTGGGTTTTTTTAATCATTACCCTACCTGATTTGATTAGTAATAAACTAAATTAATTTCCTTGAGTAGAGTATGTTTTGCCTGTCATGGTAATTGGTAAAAGACTCCCTGTCCTTATCTCGACCCACTGTCCTTTCATTGTATTTTGTCTCCCTTGTCCAGCTGAGCAGGGAAATGATAGAGTGGCATTGGTGGGAACTGGGCACCCAGCCAGGGTCAACCTGCCACCAAACCACAAAAGAAAACTGATGGTGCCAGAAACTTGGGGCCTTGAGCAGGGAAAAGGGGGATGAAGTTCTTGCAAACAGAAAAGTGACCTGAAACTGAATCTCTCCTGTTACAGGAAGGTGCTCTGATTTCCTTACAGTTTACAGGATACAGGTGTTTATCTGCTGTGCCTTCAGCCTCCTATATCCTGAGTTTTCTTTAGAACCAAACTGGTAAGTGTGGTCTGAGGAAGACAAACCAATTTGGGTCCTCTAGGTCTTTTTTGGTTTTTAACTACCTTGCCCCTTAGCATTACCAAAGTTTCAGTACAATCTTGATTGCTCAGAAACCAGCTGGGATGTGTGCAGGAAAGAACACCGATGGTGTTTTAAGAGCACAGTACTGTGTAATCACAAAGTGGTTAGGGTTGGAAGGGACCTGATGATGGTTGTCCATCACCTCACAGGAAGACCAGTCTTCTCAAGGTGTGTCCTATCTGGGTAGCTGCCAGCCCCAGAAGAAAAAAGTCACCATTCCCATTCCCATTACCCTACACTTAGGTGTGTTTGGTTGACCAAGTACCAAACATGACACCAGGACTGGTGCAAGCAGCAGACACTGTGCTTCCACTTCTTAAATAACAGACACAGAATGAGCAAGAACAGACAAAAACTTCTTGCTTCACATCAGAGCTCATACAGGAGGCAGCAGTAAGACTTGACACATGACTCCAGAATGACAGTAGGAAAGATGGGAAAGACTGGAACTAAATCCCCAGTACTGGCTTCTTGTCTAGAGAGGAGTCTCCTCAAGCCCATGACAAGTAATTCTTTAGTGATTGAAGCAGGTGGTCATAAAAATCCGATGCTGACCAAGACAGCTAAAACAGGAGCTCTTGGAGTTATTGATACATTGATACCAAAACAACAGAACTCCAGTGTCCTGCAGTTGCTGACAAAGTTCATTGCAAAGTTCATTGTGCTGGATTTTGGTGTAAACTGACAATCTCAGAGGTTTCACCCAAACTCTGCAGGTGGTAGCAGTGGCTGAATAGCATCAAATGAAAATTTTCTCTGACATCCATCTTTAAAATGTATCCATCTCAGCAATGATGCAGCTTAACAATGCATGCCAATGTTAATATGTGAGATTGATAGATTAGATAGATAATAGAATTTTGGGATGGATAATATATACAATCAAGAAAGTGAGGAGCAATGACTATGAGAGATTTTAATATTAAAGCTGTCACTAAGGTGAGATTTAATTGTGGTAAAGCTAAGTAAGTTTCTAAGTTTGGATGCTGAATCAATGCCATCTAGTGGTAGTAGGGTTGGCTTTTTAGTGGGTTTTCTTACATTTAGTTTGATTTGTTTGGGTTTTTTGGTTTTCTTCTATGGTCATGAAGATCACAGACAGTTTAACGTTGTCAAAAAGTTCCACCTAATAAGTATCTTTCATACCTTTGTGAAAATTGTCTAAGTAATTCTCCAAGTTGAGCAACTGAAAGCCTCTGATGTGCAATGATCTAGATGAGAGCAAATTCAGAAAAATTTACATTTCCACTTGTTCAAATAACTGTATCCATCACAGACTAAGACTTTTTTCTATTGAAGCCTGAATTGAATTACAACTTATCTAATACTCCCAATTTAGAAGAGCATCTTTGCTTAGGTTATAACCTAAGGAGATGAGAACATCACACTAACCAGCATTCTCAGCCTTATGTCAGTTTGTCAAACAGAAGGTATTTCCTATGATGATAGGCCTTACAATGAGCAGCATTTTCTTTGCTTTTAATTATGAAGGTCATCAAGTTTCCAGGTGTTTGTCATCACACCTGGCTGTTCAGCAATAAATTATGTCAACAAGAACTGACAAGAACAAGACTTAACAAACAGGATTCATTTCAAAGCTTTGTAGATGTACTGACAGGTTCTGAGCCCCCCTGCAGTCCTATACTGAAAAAAGAGCTACTTCGGTGGTCTCTTGTTTACTTGCAGAGTGCTGGCAGAAGTAAAATCTTAGAAACAAATGTAGTGTTTTGTCAATACCCATACAGACTGACTGTGGTAGTGGGGGTAAATTAGAGCATACACAGAGTTATGAGCATAATACTTTATATTCATAACAGTGGTGTGCTCAAAGTGTATTTACTGATCCTTTCCTAAACGGTATTCCTCACTTCAGGATTTATAGTGGAGTAGACACATCCACAAATGTTTGGTATTCTCTTCAGTGGCATGCAGCTCTCAGGTAATAAATTTCTTCAATTTGTTCCTAATGACAGTGCTGATCTACAGTTTATCTGGCAACAGGAACAAAGGAGATGAGGATTGTACTAAAATGTGAAAAGTTGGTGTGCTGAGTACCAAAATTCTGCAAAGACTGAGTGTCTTAGAGGCAGCTAAAGGAAACAAAAGTGAGGGCTCTCTGGGCAGGACCTTAAAGCAGCCCTGGACAAATTGTGGTGAGAGAACTCTTTACTCTGCGTTTATTATGTATTTTTTTAAATTGTCTTATTTCTATGTTTGTCCTAACTCTTTTCTTTTGCCTTTATGGGCTCCATGAAGCTAGTCAAATTTACCCTTTTACATAGAAACAAATCCAGCCTTATCTTGTAAATGGTACTGATAAATGAGATTGGGCTTTGACATCTTGATTGCTGTTTTAAACATTTTCCCCCTGTGAAATGTCCTCTGGGTCTCTATGAAAGGAATCCGACAACACTGGAACTACAGGTCCTAGGAACTGCATAACTCCAAGGCATTTCTATGAACAAAGTCAATGAATCAATCATATGTGTAAGAAATTTTGTTTAAGCAAAGAATCATTATGTATGTAGTACATAAAAAACCTGTACATATACATGAACATCTGCAACTGATGTAGATATAGACAGTGTTGAAAGAATTAAGAACTTCTGTGATCTGTCCTTGCAAACAGGATAAAATAAGCCACAAATAAAGGAAAACATTATCAATGATATATTGCTTGAATTTTATTCGCATCAGAGGCAACTGGAACTGCTATTACCTTTCAACAAAGTCCATTTTTGGATGGGATTTGGTACCTGAACTCTATGAAGTGTAGAAACCCTCAGAAATTATCAAAAATATCTACATCACTGGACCTGTAACATCTTTGCATATCTTCTCAGCTGCATCAGCTGGGGCTTCAAAAGCTTTTAAGTATTATTGTCCAGCATTTTACTTTTCTTAGGCATAAAGTAATCAATATTATAGCTGCACTGGATGCTTGGAACTTATTTCAAAGGAATCTTTGAGTTTTGGGAGTGAGCCCTTTGAGGTGTGTTTGTGAGAATGTGATATGATCACAGTAGCTGGTGACAGTGTGAGTGCTTGATACTAACCTTCTCCTAGATAGTCATTCCAGCATTTACTTCAACAATTTACAACAGATTCTGCATTTGAAACCTAGAGCACAATAAATTAAAAATACTTCTACACCAACCTCTTTAAAGCTATATAGGGATTATGCTTGAAATTTAGATTGAGCTCAGTGTTGAACTTGCCTGTTTAAACCCAAAGCTCCCTTGATGAAAAGCTATGGGTAAACCATCTAGAGTGGCCTTTATCATCCTCTGCTGTCACCTCTACCCTGTGGTGACCTCCAGTGACCAACACTGCACAAACAAGGTGGTCCCTCACTTTACCCGCAGAAAGATATCACAGATGGTCCACTAATGATCAAGAGAATTAAAAAATCACTAGTGGAAATTTTTATCTTGTTAATATAAATTAGTCTTGTCACTCTCACATTTGCATTGCCACTGAGCTACAGGAGTTGAAACTGTCCTGGCTTGTGCTCATGTCTGACCGCACTAAATTCTGAAATTATACTGAAATGGTAGAATCAGATTATCCAGCTGTAAATTGAACAATGCTGTTTGTTCTCATCAGCTGTAACACACACTATTGTGAAACCGAGCTTGGTAAAGTGTAGGAAGCAGCTTTAGCATTAATGGTCACAAAACAGCCATGGCTGTGCAGAACTATTCTCTATGACTTCATTTTTGTAGGTGGCAGCTGTATAAGAGTTAAGTAGTTTGAAAGTGAAAAAATAAAACAAAAAAGGACAAGAAAACTTGCTCTTACAGGCAAGTCACATGTAATAACAGAAAATTGAAAGTTTTTGGGCTTTGAAAAAAGTTCCCAAAACCACATGCTGGAATTGTTTGCAGTTTCAGCAGAGAAGTGGGTTTGGTGTGAGGAGCACTCCTGTAATTGGTGACGGTTATTATGATCTACTCTGTTAAATAGCACTGGCCTCTTTTGAATATGTTTGAAGATACATTTAATTATAAAATCCAATGAAATATCCTTCATGCTTTATTAAGAAGCAAGAGCTAGTAGGCACCATTATGAAGAATTTTTTACCGATGGAAGAAAATGAATGTCAAATAAAAGGATAATGAAATAACACTTACTCTTTCCTCCTGTGAGTGAATATGGTATTAGAGTTTTACTTCTGCAGAGCTTCTGAACACTCCTGGCATATCTTTGCACTGTGGAGAGTTCATGGCAATTCCTCAAAGGGTTACATCCTAAGGATATTACAGGGCTACAGCTGTGGCCTCCTTATACAGAGGGTACCCAGAGGCATTTTCTTGTTCCTCTTTTAATTTCCTTGTGCTTAATATTTGGTGGTTTCTGAAAAGTCTTAAGAAAAATGCCTACTTTCTGCATATTTAGGTGATTCAACACCTTTGAGAATCTGAACGGAAGATGGTTTGGATCAAACACAGTCTTGTTGCATAGTTTATTATCAATTGCAGTGACGAATGCTCTGATGCCTTCTTTCTACTAAAGAATCTACTTTTCCTGACGTAAAAACCTCAATCACTTGAACACAGTATTGGCATTCTGTTTTCAGTTACTGCTCCAGTACTGCCTTTTGTCACCAGGTTTTTTGAAAGACAAGTCCGTTTTCTTAAAAAAAAAAAAGCCACGTAAGTTCAAGGAAGTGGTGGCGAATCAGCCATTACCAAGACAAAATATTTTTAAACCATAGATTCATGTCTAGCGGTGTTTCTTTCTTTGTGAATGAATTAATTGATCAAGTATCAATTTTCATGTGCAAGACAACTTATCAAGTGCAGTGCCACAAAAATTCAATGAAAAAAGGATAGCACTAAAAATGAGTTCCCAAAATATCCCACTGTTCAGGGAATTACTTCCTCAGCAGTGGGATATTCTTTCCTTTAAAATTTAGTCACATATATTGTGCATAGACCTAATTCCATGTTTCAAGAGCTGACTAGAGACTGTGAGGTGGCTTTAGGACAGAAGCATTGAACTGATGTAATAATTTTCTGACAGTAGGTGAGGTAAGTCACATCTCTTTTACTGCCTGGTAAATGACTTTTCTTTTGGCAAGAAGTGAAGCAGATAGAATATATCTAATTAGATGACACAAAGATACTGCAGTACATGCTTCTCAGAAAATTATCCTCAGAAAGTATTTTCAAAAGCTGCTTGTCAGCTAAATTTCCATTTTCTGGAAAAGAAATCATGCATCCTTGGATGAGGAATAACAAACTTGTCCCCTCAATGACATTCAAAAATTTAGTGCCCTGGGATCAGAATAGTCACGTGTTGTGGACAGGATTTATTTAGTATGCATGAGTATATTCCTGCAACGAAATTCATTCATGAATTTCATGAATGTTCATGACGTTCATTTCATGAACTGCACTGATACAGCAGCTCTCCCCTCAAAACAGATGCTCCATCTTCCCTCTGCACAACCACTGAAAAAAGAGAGGATAAAATACACTTTTAAACAGTCACAGCTGTCCATAGCTGGGCCTAATCATCAGCAATTGTGTCACAAAGCTCAGTAGCTCTGGAATTATGCATTTGAAATGAGCTTTAAAATGGAAATTGTGGAGTGTATCAGAGCTCACCCAATGCCTCTCTTTTTCGACAGATTTTCAGATTTCCACTGTGTCCAAGGACTTCAGACAAGGAACTATTTGATACCAGCTTTACCTCTAGTTTCTTGCTTACTGAAGAAAGCTGCAACAATTTGCCATGAGGACTATAAATATACTTTTTTTTCCCCCTACAATCAAGCAACATTTAATTTCTATTTCTGTAAATATGGCATCACACAGGCAGACAAGTTTTTTATTTCATTGAGTTCTTTTCTTTGAGTTATAAATATTTAAATATCATTGAATAATGAGTCAGAAAAGAAATTCCAACTACTTTAAAAGGCTATACTGATTTGTATCTCAAGTGATATGAAGAAGAAATAGGGAAAATAGGGTCTAGATTACAAAGGTGAGCAAAAAAATCTAAGAAAATACTGATATAACACACACATCTGGCAAATTAACCACTTCACTGAATCGTACAATTAGAAAAGGCACAATTGTCACAAAAAGACATATGCTTGCATTGCCTATGCATATCTTTAAAATGAAAAAATATCTAGCATATTTTTTCAGTGAAGATAAATAAAATCACAATGGCACACTAGTTGGTATGCCTTAGCCACTAACATGGTAACTAACTATGCTCCAGAATTATGCTCACAAATAGAGTCTACACAGTCCCATGCTCATGGGGAAAGAAAGTGAGTTATAGCCCTGAGTTAACGAATAACTGGTGCAATCACTGCAGTAAATTACAGCAAAAAATTAGGAAAACTGGAAAATGCTACTTGATAGGAACAGAGTTTAAGAATAGCGTCAAAGCCTTTCTACATTGTACAGAATCAAAAGCAGCAGGAAGAAGAAGTAGCAGCCAAAACAAAGGAAGTACTGACCAAGATGCTTTGAACTACAGCAGCAAAAATCTGTATTGTCTGCTAACTGTTTACTTAGCTATTCACACATTAAATGTTCAATTAAAGTAATAAGATCAAAGCAGATGGCAAGTAGTGCAGGAAATTACAAATGTAGTTGTATGAATTCTTTGCACTATCTCGAGCCAGTGGGCATCCACCTTAGCCTGTCTTTAGAGGTGGCCAGCTTATCTGATGTTTCAAGAAAAAGCTAATAAAGGAAACAAGCAAAACAGAAGTGATGCTGTGGGGCAAAATTCCTCTTTAGTTTTTTCAAGATGCTGTATCAAACTTTGGAACTTGAGGTTTAGTTATAATACTTGTTTTAACATAAACCTACCAATGTCAGGAAGAGGTTAGGAGCTCCAAATGACTTGGGTGAACATATGAACTCAGTGCCCCTCAATTCAAGCCTCAGTAGACCAGAATTACTGCTTGTCTCAGCTCTTATCTGACATATTTCTTACACAGAGTTGGAAAATGTGTGCTTCTGTGCCCAAATAATGAGTACCTTGAAAATATTTCTAAATACTCTGCTGTTTCATGCTAAGAATTTTTGGTAATGGCCTACTCACCACTCTCCATGCTTATACTGTTATTACAGTATAGTTATTACACCAGATGAGTTTCCACAGTTTCTAATAGAAGCAGCTGGGTCTTCTCATCAGCTCATCAGACCCTTAAAAGGACCTTGTATTTGTTCCTGTACTTAAACACAGTGGTCAAGTTCTTTGTGGTCATCTTGGGCATCTGAATGAAGTCCTTACGTACTTATTAGAAATGTTTTCCAATTCCTGCATTTTTCAGCATATTTTGAAACTTCTCCAGTTTCTCCATGGCCACCTTGAAACACAATCAGCTGCTGAAAACATAGAGTTTTGTAAGTAAATACCTTACTTTCATGTCTCCATCCCTGTTTACACAGCTAAAACATCTCTTCATTATCAAGTAGAGACAGAATCAAGTAACAAGAGAAATTCAGAGGTCATTACCCAGAACTTCTCACAATCACTACTTTCTATAATTTTGTTTCTGATCTCACAAGCATTCGAAGTTCCATTTTTTAAAGATATCCTACTTAAAGGGTGAAACTCTATTAAAAAAATCTTATTTTTAATGGAAGTAGCTGAGTTTATTTTGGAGTTCATAGTAAGAAAAATAGTTTTCCAGATTTTTTTCCATTTAACAACAAAAAAAAATGTTGTTGTAAGGGGACACCTATAAACAAATTATTTGATTTTATACTGTCATCATTGTGCAGTCACTTTTCTCGAGTTACAGGCTATCCATTAGGGGGATTATATGACGTGAGAAAAGTTAATCTCTTTGATTATCTAATCTTATTCTAAAGTCTGCATTGTTTTAGACTATTAAAACAATTTTTAGAATTGTAAAGAGCTTGGTAAAATAACTGTCTGAATTTCTAAAACAGTTTTAGTAAAATGTGAGAACTTAAAAAATATAATTAATCTATATTTGCTTCCTAAGTAATGTTGATTGAGGAAGGTGATTCTGGCCCTCTCCTCAGCCTAGAGAGTCTGTATCCAGAAAACTGTCTCCCATTCTGGACTCCTCAGTACAAGCTTCATGTATCCATGTAACTCCTTCTGACACAGATAAGATTTTTTCCCAAGGTATGCAATGGAAAATTTCTCATCTTTTTCAGGTTTTCCATATTTGACAGGTAATATGAAGCATTTCCATTTTATATAGCCCCCACACAGTCATTTATTAGTCAACAACTATCATGCTTTGTAAATAGACACCAAATCTGAGGTTGATTTGAGGTAATTTATTCAAACACACTTGGGCTGAAGATACACATGAGAAGATATTATGCTAGTTAAATGTTTCTAAGTAGATATGATACATTTTATTGAAGACCCTGCAATAAAATCAGATTTGTGACTTTTGTTATTTACACAAGATAAATGTTATGTAGACTGCAAATATTTAATAACTCCAATTTTATTTAGTCTCTCTCATTTATTAGATTACTTTCTTTTTATCATCCCAGCTAAACTTTGAATGCTAAATAGCCAACCCCATCAGCAGCTGTTACAACCATAAGCAGAGCTGAATTTTGATTATTCAGAATGTTATGAAACTATGTCTTGTCTAAGAAGATGCAGAACTTCACTTAATGAGAAATATGCTCTAATCATCACAGTTGATTCACCTGACCATGAATACAAACTGATTAGAGTCAGAGCAAGGTATCAACCGGTTGTTTAGGTTGGTCACTCATGAAAGGGAAAACTCAAGTTTCAGTAACTTCTGAAATTACTTCTTAATTTTTATGCATCAATGCAACATTAGAACTTTCCTGCTGCTGGAAACCTTTTCCATGTTGTTTTTGAAACCCCCTTTTTTTTTTTTTTTTTTCTTTTTTGGTAAATCCTTGGGGATGTTTTTTATTCCAAATTTCATGGATTTTTTTCCCCTATCAAAGTACTTCTTTTTCTCCTCTAAATTAGATTATACTTTGCAATTATCTCTGGTTTACTGACTATTTGCCATTCTGGATGTGGATAAGTTAGATATCATGCTTGTGTCCTCATTAGAAGTCAGGATATGAAAAGCAAAACTGAGACGCAAAAGAGCACACACTAGAAAATAATTTTAAGAATTCTGAAAACTTTAAAAATTTAGCTTTGTTGTGACTAGACTGTGTAAGGGGTGATAGTGACATATGGTGCAAATGCAGAAGAGGAAGGAAGAACATAGCCAGGAGAAGCAGGGAGAATTATGAAGGCATGAATTGGTTAACTGATTATCTATTTGAATATGGTACTATTGCAAATATTGCTTTTCCAGGAAAACGCAATTTTGTAAATAACATTAAAACGTTCTCTGTACTTACAGCTTTCTGATGAAATTACTGTGGGCAAAAAATGCATCCAATTACTAAACTACATCTGGATGTTCACAACATGGCACATAACATCAAGAACAACTGAGATTAGAAATGTGAGGCGATGCAATATATGTGGAAACTCCTAGCATCACTAATCTTCACACACATTGCATTGCTATTTTTTATAATTATTATTAGGAAATACCATAATAAAATAGATTTATTTAGCTCAATCTTTCTGTATAAATAATTTTTCATAAATTATTAAAACTCTGTAATCCATTTCAGTAATACCCATATCAATGATCTACAGAATTAAGGCTATACTTCGTCTGAAGCATAATACCAATAAGCATAATAAATAAAACTTCAATATGATGAAATAGGGAGTGGATTTTCAGACCAGGAAAGAACTATTATAGTAAGATACAATTCAAGCATTTTTTATTTTATATGAAAACTTCCTCTAGTGGATCTCTATGAATTATACTCTCTTACTTTAGAGAATTTCTGGTTTTAGATTTTTCATTAAGTTAAACAGGATGTTTGGAACTGGAGCACTTGTCCTGTAGCATGAGGTTGAGGGGCTGGGGCTGGTTCAGCCAGGTGATAGAAGATTTTGGGGGCACCTGGTATACACTGGGTGACCCAGAAAACAAAAGCAAACTCATCAAAGAGGCACATGGTGGGCAGATGAGAGACAACAAGTATAAATGGGAACTAGAGGGGCCCAAAAATTTTCAAGATTTAAGGAAAGTTTTTAGCCTGAGGACAGTCAGGCAAGGGTACAGGTTGCCCAGGGAGGCTGTGCAGTCTTTGTCCTTGGAGGTTTATATAACCCAAATGGACAAAGCCCTGGGAAGCCTCATTGGGTCACCTAATCCTGCTTTGAATAGGAGTCCTCCCAAGGCCCCTTCCTACAAGTATTTTTGTGAGATTAAAACCAATATATACCTGTCCAAAATACCCACCAAAAGTGCATAAATTTCAACCATTTTGGAGATCCTGTTTCAGTTCTCTCAGGTCTGTGAAGGAAAGATTATGCTTGCAAAGGGTCCCACTGGTTATTAAGAGTGTTATAATATCTGCAGTTTAATCTCTGAAGAAGCAATTGTAGACAGCTTTGATATAAATACAGTAATCAGAATTCATTCATCTGACAGTGTAACATGGCATTTCATTTTAGAGACCAAAAAAAAGAAAAAAAAGGAAAGAAAATACTTTCAAAGGCAGAAATCTTTTACTTCTCCAGAAAATGAACACAGTCTGACACTCACAATCACAGCTTTAAGATTAAATGGAGCAGTTTTACAGATAAAGGGGTTCTACTGCCACAGTGAAATTTCTAAAGGTTTTTTTATTTGGAACTCAGGAGAAAGGGAGAATAAACCTGGAGAAAAGCAGACTGATTTTCAAGCATATACTGAAGTGTTTGGTGCTTCCCATGAGCTCTCAGTCACAGGTGCACATGACAGGTGCTGTGTGTGCTACATGTGTTTCTGCACAGGTGGGGAAGATCTGCATTTAACTGAAGTACTCTCAGTCTTCTTGGCATACCTGAAAACATGACAGTTAATGGGAAAAGTGTATGTGGGTCCAGTATGGATGCCAAAAACATCCTATTCTGTACGAAAAAGTCTTGCATTAAATCAGACTAATGTCTGTCTCTTCAAACAAAACTTTGTTTGTGAATGCTGCACTATGGTAAGGAGAGTATCCTGGTACCAATAGTACCAAGGTATTAAAAAATATGTAATAACTCTTCACCTTCCAGCACCAAATAGCTGCTTCTGGAAAAAGCACAGGCCGCACAGTTCTCTGCTTTTCTCTTTCTTTGCAAACATTTAAGCAGTATTAATTACTTGTTGGCCAAGAAATAATTGTTAGGAGCTTTTAGCTCAATGAACACATCTTGGTGGCCAACGTCATTCTGGAAAAATATTTTCTGTAGTATTTTCTACAGTATTTTCTACCAGTTCCTGGCCTGCTAAGTAGAAAAATGGGCTAACAAGTATCATGGGGTGATAATCACAAGGCTACCAGACCAGTCATATGGTATTACAGGTACTTTACTGCCAAAAAAGCCCAGTAATCCCAAGTATCCATGTTTTGTGCCAGCTGTATTAACAAACTGTAGCTGTGGTAATTTTTTTTTTTTTTGGATAAAGCTTATAGGAAACGTGTCATGAATAACAGCTAAGCTATTTCAAAGAGATAACATTCATACTTTAGGCTTCTGTTAACATAGAGACCTTGAATGAAAAGTTCAAAAATTCTAGGAAAGATGGCTGCTTCACAAAAAAATCTGTTCACATTCAAAGTATCCTCTGATGACACAAAACTGAAGTGTGAGAGCATATGTAGAACTGTGGTTGTCTGAACATTATTCATCACTGTTCCTGGATTTTTAAAGGGACCTTAGAGAAGTCATGGAGATGGCTGACAAGATCTACAGCAAAACTAGTTTTGATTTGTGCGAGGTTCTGAAATACAAATTCATGTAGTTCTTTAACCTAACTGTTCTTTAACCAAATTAGCCCTGCTACATGATTTTGTGGATATTAATCTGTAAGTATGTATTATTTTTAAATAAACTAACAGAAGAAATATGGTGTTGTGAGCAACTGGTGGATTCTATCCATAGTACAAACTAGTCCAACCTATAATAATAAACATAAAATATATTGGAAGATTTAACATTTTCTTGTTTTCACATAGTGAATCTCCCTGAGAAAGTTACTTTTTTAAATGTGTTTTTTAAGTGGAGGTCACATAAGAAATGAATCCTAAATGAATTAAGTCCATGATAAAACTTCAAAAGATCAGCATTTCTTCCTTGCTTCTATTGTGAGTTTTATGGACAAGTTTCCAAAAGACCTAAGCATTATGAAATGTGCCTATAGACATTCTTCTGCAACAGATGCTGAAGGAGTAGGTAGCATATTCATAAGCGTTCTCCAAGAACCTCACTTTTATTCATGAATCTAAACAGTCAATAAAACTGTATTAATGCAAGTAATTGCTAAAAATGCATGTTGTTTTCTATCTAGAAGAAAATTAATTTTAATATGCAATTTGATAATTGATGGCATTTTAAGGTATATATTTGTCAGAACATTTGCATGTTGAATATCAGAGTATCGCATTTAGTCTTTCCTTGGTTTATCCATCATCTTATTCTCTGCAATTAAGGCAAGAACGTCTAACAGAAGAGAAAAACTGAATGGCTTTATAGGAGAGCATGCCAAATTAATCAAGGTTTAAGTATCTTAGTTGTCAGGTTGTAACCTCAGACTCCTGGCTCATCCTGTAGACATGAGATAAATAATTGACCAGTAAGGAGAGCTGTGCTCTTTGGCAGTTGTTTCTACCAAATTAACAAATGAACCCTGACTAAATGGACAGGGAAACCCCATTTGAACATGTATAATTCAGTGGATGCTGAAGAACAATTTTGAACTTGATTAGTTTAAATGAAAAAGCGTTTTCAAAAATTGCTGAAAATCTCTAACAGTGTGTCTTTGTCTCTTCAGATATTTTCTGGAGAGAATACTAGGCTGTATTATTAAGTTATTAGTGAGCTGCATAAAGAGAAGCACAGAAAGCAGTAAAGGCAGTGCCATTACCGAAATCATTGGCATATTTTTGAAATGAGTAGTCTATACAAAATTTTGGTCACTGCGTCAAAAACAAACCCAAAAGAAACAGAAGCAATCCAGCAGTTCTGACAGAAAAATTACAGCTCTAGAGATCTCATCTTTACATGAAAAGATGAGATAAATACTGGCACCATCTCATACTGAAATAGTGTCCATGTGAGGTGATGTGATAGAGATTTGGGAAAATGCATGTTATTTCAGCTGTCATTCAGATATCCTGGAAATATGGAACTGCAAAATCCCTTGATGAAATAGAAGGGAAGGCAGGAAGTCAAGCTTTCATTAATGAAATGCATAAATTAGAGGAAGCAGTGGACAGAAAGGTTAGTAAATAGAATAATTCTTAACATTCATATCGATTTCTCTGATAACCATAGCAAGGACAAGAGAAACTCTTCTTCTGAGAGCTTTTTTTGAATGAGATGTCCTCTCCACAGACCCTGGAGTAATGCTTGGATAGCTCTGGGAAACTCTTTACTCACCCATATAGCCCCTGCCCAGTTCAGTGTCCCACATTCAGCCTCTTGATCTCAGTGGTGGCTTGTTTGTCAAGGGACACAGTTTCAGCCTACAGCTCCTCCTGAGGCCAGGCTGTGTCACTAGAGGATTCAATGTCAGTCAACACTCTTGGGACAACTAAAGCTAAATTCATAGCAGGTGTTTGGAGGGTGAGAAGAGATAACGCAGCTGAACTCCACAGCATTCCGCCTCTAAATAATGAGTGAGAATTGTTTTGGACTGCTGTAACTCAGCTCCAGCTGCCTACCACCCACAGGACAATTTTGGAAGCAAGAACAGATAGAACATAAGGATCTTTGACTTTTCGCCCCTTGGCCTGGCTATCTGAAGTATCACCCACTGGTTTCATTTCTGCGCAGAAAGTCCTTCAACACAAAGTTCAGCTGCCTTTCTGATCATTTCATTGGACAGATAGCAGGCTCTAATGCTGGACACTGGGAGATTTTCCCATATCTATTTTACAGCCTCCAGGGAAATCTTTTGTTCTGCTTTTCATCTTCCTTTTTGCCAGCGTTAGTCAGCATTTCTTGTTGTATCTTGTCTTCAATTTGGTGCACAGCCTGAGTGATAATATACATTTGCAGGATAGCAGCATCCCACTGACTCCCATTAAAATATAGCAAGTTCTCTGAATCTCTTGGGATCTGATCAGGAGGTTGTTCCTCTTTCCAACAGCAACATTTGTAGTGCATAAGGAACTTTTATAGAGCTGTCAGCAGAAAATATATAGTGTAAACAACTTCACTGTGCAATCCCAACATCCAGGTTTTAGCCTAGCAGTTGTGTGCCTAATTCTTGCACACAAGGGATTCTGAGTCTGTGTGTTATTTATAATATAAAGCAAATAGAAACTTTTTTTTTAAAATTTTAAATTACAACAATGACAACAAATTATCAAGGTAATTGCACTGAAATCAATTACATTAAAGAAAAATTCTTGTTTCAGGCTGCCAGTATCTATCATTAAAGAGCGCACCTGTTCTCCACTGCATAACAAATCTTCTGTTCTGCTAGTCAAGGTAAAAATCATAAGTATACATGTCCAGTGATTATCAACTTGTTTTTTTTTTTGACAGATTTTAGGATTTGGAAAGGACTCTACAGATAGAAACCATGATTTTTGCTTCCTGCTAAATCAGTTCAAATGATTGCAATGACAACAGGTACTGTGTCTCTTGTGTGGAAATATTTTTTCTTTTCGTTTCTTTATTGTTTTATTCAAACTCAGATCTACTTGAGACAAAAAAAAAAAAAAAAATTGCAAGTGCTTTTGGAAGTAGAAGAGCCTAAAACAACCTTTCCTTAAACAATGAACTTTGACTAGTGATGTTCAGATTTTAATTTTACAGGAAGGTAATTTATTTGTTAATATTTAGCTGCAGAAATGTCTGTGCAGATTGTTATTCCCGGTTAGAAAGCCTCATTTAAGAAAAAATCAGAGATGGCTGATTTGTATCTCAAAGCAAACACTAGATATAGAAGGAATTGATTTTTGAAAGATGAAAGAGACCAATCTAAAGACATCAAGAACCTGAGGCACAAAGGAGAGTGTTAAGAGTGCACCTACCTGTGTGTGTGTGCATATGTATGGACATAAAAGGCACATGCAATATTTTTAAAAGATCCTTTTGCAGGAGTGTGGCAATCACTTCTGTTTCTTGTAATTGCTTTTGTTATGCAGCAATTGAACATGTCTGTGTGTGTGAGTGTCTGTGCATGCAGAGGTAGGAAAAGTCAGGGACTGCAAGTGTGAGAGCAAGATGGAAGAGCAGTGTGATATTCTAACACCCTTGTGTGATGTGTGATACATTTGATCACTGGTATCATATTTTCATGAAATATTGCTTGCTTTACTACTTGCTTTACTTTAGAATAAACTTGTTTTTGCTGCATTTTTCCAACTTAGTCACCGAAGAAGAAGAGAAGCAATAAAAAAATTATTAGCCCAAGGGGAAGACTTTTCTGTCTGCCTCTTAATAGTGTAGCTAATACCTAATACAGAAATTGAATAAAATAGCAAAGTTTGCTTTCCATTTTATCTTAATGAGAAAAATATAATTAGAATTAGACAAATGGAATACTTAGTTTTACTTTTGAAGTAGCAAAAAAATCTGAATGAGATGCTGAATTAGAAATATGAACAATACTTTACCTCTATGTTGACTCGCAGATGGTGACAAATGGCCTGTGAGGGTGGCTACAGAAATGGAATCAGGATAACTGGCAGTGCAGAGTTAAAGCCATTGTGACAAGATCCTGCTGCCTGGGGTGGAAATCCCTTTTTTGAGGGTGTGTCACATTTGATACTCCTTCACCAAAGAGTTAGGCCATGGAAGCACAGCTTCTCCTGGTACTGCAGCTGCTGGTGCTGGGCTGGATGTTGAAAGCATTCCTCCACACATTGTACACAGAGTGGTATACACTGATCACACAAGCTTGAATAGGAAATCCTAGTCACCCAGGAATCTTGGAAGTGATAATGGACAGGCCAGAAGGCAAGATTTTGGAACATCACCAGAGCAGGAGGTGATGCATGCTGAAGTGTCCTCATGTTAGGTGCTCAAAAGAGCAGTCATGTTTTAACCCTAGCCAGCAACTGAGCACCATGCAGCCACTCACTCCCACTCCCCACCCAGGTGGGATGCAGAGGGGAACTGGGGGAAAAAAATTAACACTCGGGGCCGAACAGTTTAATAACAGATAGAAAGTAAAATATAATACTAATAGTAATGATTTTAGTTTTACTAACGAGAGTAGTGCTATTTAAAATAATAGTAATAGCAATGAAAAGAGGAGAGAGGAGAGAGAAAAGGAATAAAATGAAAGAAAATGAAGTGATATCCAATAAAATTACTGACCACTGGCTGAGAGATGCCCAGTGGCACTTACTTCAATATAAACTGGGGTTGGCTGCATTTTTCCAACTTATTAACTGAAGACAGAAAGCAACAAACTAAATTCCAATCCAAGGGAAGATTTTTCTGTGTGTACATTAATAGTGCAGCTAACGCCTAATACATAATGAAAGAAACTTAATGAAAGAGCAACATTTGCTGTCTTTTTAGTTTAGTTTTTCTGATAATAAGATCTCTTCCCCAGGCATATATAATGAATTCTGTTTTCACAGCCACAATTTGCTCTTTTCTTAGATATGGCTATTTCAAAGTACACGGCCCTGAAACAGGCAGGCTTCTATTAATGACATTCGTATTGCAGAAATGAATTGTAGGTTCTCCTAGATGTCCAGATAAATGTAGTCCATTAAGGATTGAACCCCAAGATTGTGTGTTTGCATTATTCCCAGCACATTTCTGAACTAAAAAGTGAGAGGAAATTTCAACAAGGATCACACAGATACATTAGCACTTACTGAAATATTTTACTGATGTTTTCCTAAAAACATAAAAAACTCCTAAAAATGTCAAAGGTAAATAATTGCATATTTTAGTACAGATGAAGAGCCTATATCAAATGTCAAATGTGGGAATGATATCTCATGTTTAGCACTAGACTCAAGTGTGATTCTTTTTACTGTGCTGGAATATGCAACACTGATTTTCTGAATACTTCAGTGTTATTTGAAAATGTCAGATGGATTCTAGTCTTTGAAGTAAAGAGATTCTCATCTATAACACTGTTAGTCAGCAAAGCTCATTGTTAGGCAAAATCATGCAAAATAACACCGAGATTTTAAAAATGGAAACATCAAAGCAAGTAGCTAAAAGTCCAATGCCTGAGAACATGCTATTTTCTTGTTTTCTTAAAAATATTAAATACACTTTTTGGCTGATTGGAAATTTTGCTTCACATTTCACCCTTTTTTGGTGAGAAATTTGTAATGTGAAGTAATGTGAGTGTAAGAAGATAAGCAATAGATTCACAAAAGGTACAAGAATGGGATGCCAAGAAAGAGATGATGGGTTTTTGTCTTCAGAACAAACACATGTAATCTCCAGGGCCTATTTTTTTTTTCTTTTTTTTTGGTTGCAACTAGAAAACCACTTACTCAAAGTATGTACATTTGAATTTATAATACAAACTTTAAAAACAAGCAGAAAGTTTATTTTCATTGCAAATAAACAGGTTTATATGAGAACAGTTTAGCATCTATGATGTTCATTGGACTTTATGGCTCATGTGACTAATTTTTTACAGTATTTCCTCTTCATTGTTTTTCATCCAGGCACTTGGACATTTGTAGTAGCTTCAGAAATGCTGTGTGTAGTTTTTGCACCGGTACTTGTGGTGAGAATGATTTTGGAAACTGAGCTATGAGCCCACACACACATAATTCAGACCTCGATGGGCATTTACACTGCCAATACTTGCCTAAGGAATGATTTACCTGGCACTGCAAAATACATTCAGTCATTAAGGTGAAAAGTTTAATAAAAGTCCCATTCTGTTCTCATTACCCATTCTGTGGTAATTAGTCATAGCAGGCTTTGCTTTTTGTAATACAGAATAAAAAGTGATAATTTTGAAAACAGTTTCTGATGGAAAAGAAATACAGAAAAAGCAAATACAGGCGTTTCTGTGTCTTCATAGTCATACATACGTTCCAAATGGAGTAATTATTTTATTTAAAGTGAAACTTCAGCACACGTGGTCTGATCCTATATGGTCTCCTCAATTGAGTCCTGTTCTAATTAGATGTTTTCAAATGAAAAAATGCAGATTTTTAACATATGAAGTGCAGTCAACATTACTTTTCTTCCTGAAAGCTAGGTTTTCCCAGTAAGGATTTTAAAAAGGCAGGTGCAAATTACATTTAAATTGCAGGCAGGACTTCTCCACAAATAACGCTCCAAACTTTAAAACATAAAGTATCTGTTCATTGAGCTATAATGAATTTTAAAAAAACCTACAGTTTCCACAGTTAGGTGGCACTGTTTCCTTTTTCTTATTGAAGCCTTAAAGCCTTTGCGGTCACCGTGTTTCAGAAGCTCCAAAAAAAAAAAAAAAAAAAAAAAAGCGCTTTTTGCTTTTAAGGCTTCACTCTGAAAAGGAGCTGGCCAAACATCAGACTGTCTCACGAGTCTGTAATTATTCCCTTCCCTTCTCTTTGAAGCTGATATGCGTTTCTTAAAGTCTTTGTCTATCACCTTTTGTAATGTGCCACAATTACTGGGGGTATTTTGTAGCTTGGAGAAATGATTGAGGGTGAAATTTCCATCCTCTGCAGGCAGATGCCCTTCACTTATTGCTGTGGCCTGCTTTCACTTCCCCTACAATGCCATTAGAACCCTATACTCAACTCATCTATATCCAAGTTGAGCATCCTCCATAGTAAAAAATGCCATTTCCAGAAGACCTGCCTTCAGGAATATTACGGTGGTGAAAGGAGGATGTGGCTCCATTTTAGCCATGGTTTTGTGATCCATCCTTCTTCAGCTGTGCTTGCAAACTGAACTGTCTTGAAGAGAAAGTAATTGAACATGATTAAATGTTATTTATTGTGACTTAATATGATCAGGAACTAGGCTCTCACCTATGTCAAGATCTTAAACTGGACCCATTGAGTATGAGAACCTCTGTTGATATGATAGGTCACAAAGAAGTGTTGATGAAAATAGCAGAACCTGTAGTATTGAAGCTAACTAAAGCTATAATATCAAAAGTTGCCTCGTATTAATTCACCAATATTTTAAAATTCCTATCATATTCATTCATTCTTCTTCTTCTTCTTCTTTTTCTTCTTCTTCAATAATAATAACTGATTTTATTAATAAATTACTTTAATAATAACCGACTTTATAAAATTCCTCATCTTGCCAATATTTTTTTTAAAAGGGCCTCTCAAACCATCAATAAGCCTTTGGCAATGTACAAGATAAAAATCATAAGGCAGTCCATCTGAATTTCTGCCAAGACAAAAATATGGTTGAAACACTTTGTGAAGTGGATGGAAGTGTGTTGGAAGATATTGTCTTCACTGAAACACAATGGTCTTATCCCAAAAATTGTAAGCCAAGTTTAGCAAGTGCTAAAATTTGCACCTTTGGAGCTCTGCCCCATATTTTCTAAATCACAACCTGTTACAATATTTTATATCAAGAAAAACTCTTAAAGTCTTCAATATCCTTATTTTTTAATTTTCTAGGCAGTCATGATGTATTTTAGGAGTGGGTCCTGGACTTCTTTAATGAAGCTTGAGCTTCAGCTCATGTGTGGCCAGGAAATCTCAGAAATGTTCTGGACTGAGGCTGTGGAACAAAACATTGGTTTGTAATTTCTGAATTTGTTTTTCATAACACGATTCCAGTATGGCTGGCTGATATAAATAATCTTTCCATATATTTGCTTAGTCTTAGCACTGGTGTTTCCCACTTGATAGAGTTTTACAGTATCTTGTTTCAATAAAACTGAACTATTGAGTCATGGTTTGTGTCTTTCTGAAAAGTTACCTTTTTAGATGTTGTTTATTCTGCTCTATAATTTAGTGCTATTTTTACAGTGTGAGCTAAATAAACCATGAAACTTGGCTTCTTTGTGATATCTGTGTTCTTCTCACCTTTTTCTAGACAATCTTTTCCACAAAGCTTTTCTTCTTTTCTTTGGTTGCCAGCGGACTATAGTGTTACTAGAAACTTTATGATCTTGAGAAGTTGTCAGCTATTAATACCACAAGTTACTGAGCACCCATCAAGAATGTTTTGCTATTCTAATAATCCATCTGTGAAAGAAGACACCAGGGAATGCAGAAGACCTAATGGCGTACACAGCTGTTATTACTAATTTTTTTTATTTAACAGTTCCCTTCTTCTCTGTAGACATTTGCAGTAGGTTGACCTTGGCTGGGTGTCGGGTGCTCACCAAGCTGCTCTATCACTCCCACTCTCTGTAGGGCAGGTGAGAGGAAACCAGATGGAAAGCAACTCGTAGGTTGAGATAAAGCAGTTCACTAAAGCAAAAGTTTGTGCGCACGTAAGCAAAGAGGAAAAGAAGTTTATTCTTTACTTCCCAGCAGCAGGTGATGGTCAGCAGCTTCCTGGGAACCAGGGCTTCCAGCACCAAAAGTTGCTCCAGAAGTCAAGTGTTGTAAATAATGGATTTCCTCCTACTGCCTCCTTTCCTTAGATTTTGTATTTGAGTGATGTCATATGGTACAGAATAGCCCTTTGTCTAATTTGGGTCAGCTGGCATGGTTGTGTCTTCTCCCAGGATCTTCCCCCTCCAACACCCTGATAGAGGGGAAATGTTGAGAGACAGCAGTGATGCCAGCACTGCTCAGCAGTAGCCAAAGCACTGGGTGAGTTATCAATGCTTTTCTGGCTTCCAATGCAAAGCAAAACACTGTGTGGGCTGCTGTTGGAAAATTAACTGTATCTAAACCAGAAATAGTACAACATTTAATTTAAGGAGAGAACTTTTTACAGAATTTAACCAAATCTTTGTAAGTGTTGCAATTGCTGGCTAAATTTTCAGTAAAAAGCAGATTTACTGTGTCGGTTTAAAAAATCCAAAAAAACAAAATTGAAAAATCCCAGTCTGCTTAGAAATCTGTAAGACATCCTTTGATGACATCCTAAGGATGTCTCTGGACATTTCTGTCAGAAAACCTGGAAGAATACAGAGATTTACAGTAGAAGCTGTCTATTTCTTGTTCCTTACAGGTAGCACCTGTTCATGGTTAGCAGACAGTGATCCCAGAACCTGTTTCCACGTAATCTTTTGAACTCTGAAGAGGTAACAGCCTCTCTGGGGAAGGGAATTGTTGTATCTCAAGTATTTTTGTAAGATCAACTGATCAAGCTTACTCCTCTCCTCCATGCAAGTGACTAGCTTTGCAAAACAAAGAAAGGGAAGGAAGACTCACTCTGTAAGTGAAATCTGTTGGGTTTTCTATCTTGTCTGCTGGGAAATGTGGGGAATTAATCTCCCCTGGGAAGGTCAAAAAGGAAACTTTCTGCTGCAATAATATTGTTTTTTGAAATCCCTCAATAATAACTGAAACAACAAATCACTTTTCTCCAGAAAGGACCTAAAATTTATTTATGCTTAATATGAATATAATGAAACCAAATTCTTCCACTGAAGTGTTCAGAGAAATACTCAGCTGCAAAATTTCAGGTACCTAATACTACAGCAATACTCCACTATCTTAACATCCAAAACTGACAGATGCATTGGATTTACTATTTATTAGTCAGCCTATTCACTACAGATGTCCTTCACAACAACTTCTGGATAGGAAAGCAAAAAGAAGTTATAATGTGTTCTATGGCACATGAGCTATAATACCACAGTTGCATTTTTATCTGTCCATGAATTTTATTACATCTGCAGCACAGCTGAATTCTGAGCAATTTGTACAGCAGATATACAGGTCTCCTCCTTTCCTTTATTCACAGAATTTCACTGGCTCATTGTACCTTAAGAAACTATTCCTATATGAAGTATCTGACACAGAGGAGCTGAAATATTAGGAAACAATCTCTTGAATAAAGAAACTCAATGTCTATGGTAGATAGTTCTCAGCATACTCTGAGGTCCTATATAATCACTGTTCTGTTTTGTTCTTCTCTGATTTTGCTGTTGTTTCTTGAGATATGTATGCACATAAATTAATGTAATTCATCAATATGACAACTGTTTTTTCAACAATTCAGCTGCTTACTTTAATGTCAACAGTGATGCAGGCTTTGCATTATGTACTTTTTGTCATATTTAATTCCAGATTTATGTGGCATAGATGAAGAGGAATGCATGTATTCCTCAGTGGGGCAGACATTTTTCTTTTCCAGAGATCTGTCTCAAACAGCACCGTAAGCTCTCCTGGAGTCGTGAGACCATCCATGTTTAACTTAATCTTCTGTTGGATCATCAAAGTGACATGGGAGTTACTCAAAGACTGGAAAGGCATGTTTCTGCTTCTGTTCCCTGCCAGCAGCCCTGCCTTAAGGCAGAAGTTCAAAATTGTTTTTATGACCTGAATCTCTCTGCTTCTGTATATTTGTCTTCTAAGGGAGCATACAAAAAGCATACTCACTCATTCCCTTTCAAAGGCTAATGATGCAGTTTTCTTTTTTTTTTTTTTTAATCTGCTGTTGTGTTTATCTGCTGTTTTTTTGAGATATTTGACCTCTGCTATTCTGCCTCCTCTCCTCCATCCCTCCCCTTTCACCTTCCCCACAAAACCCCCGAGCCATTGGAAAAAAACCCTCAAAAACAGGCGGGAAAAAACAACAACAAACTTTTGAAATAGTGTGAGGAGAAAAGTCTTATCTAAACCTTGTTTTTAGCATTTATGAATGAATGCGACTGTAAACTTTCACAACAGGTGATCTTCCTCTTTAATATATTAACCTTAGGAGAAAGAGGGCTATCAATCCCAACCCTCTTGTGGCATCAGTGGGAAGCCCAGCTCTTTGCTTCCCTGAGATCAAGACCTGGCCAGCTGTCCTGAAGCTCTAAATTTGCTGTAGGTAATAGACCACAACCACACTGATGGATTGCAAACACCTTTTTCATTTTTCAGTGGAAGCTGCTGTACAAGCAATGATATCATCTTTCTGTTTGTTTTGAAAAGCACGTCTTCGTTTCCATTCCACTGAGTCTGCAGCAGAGCCACAGCGCAGTACTAGTGGTAATTTTAAATGAGTAAATTTTTCACAAAACAGCAGCTGTCAGGCTTGCCATGTGGGAAAAAACCTCGCCCACAACAGAACAAGTATCCAAACTTGGGACAAACAACCTGATAATAGGGTGGCAGCAATAAGAAAGCAGTTTGATAGTAGGCTAGACAAATAACCACAAAATTAATTATCATAGTAAAGAATATTTTTATTTGAAAGTTCTGGATACTTTTATTTGTTTTGAAAAGAACCTTTATTTCAGCTAGCAAACTGATTCCTCATTTTAAAGTCCTGTGCAAAAGAAGGACCTACAGTGTTCAGATGAAAGTTCCTCCATTAAAGACAATGGCCATACTCTGCATACCCTTACTAACTGCTCCATGAAATGTGAAGTGGAACTAGCTATAATTAAATATATGCAGCAATCACAATAATAAGAGCTTGATTAACTCAATTCTATAGGAAGCTGCATATTAATTTCCATAATGCTTAAAATTAGATAAGTTCTATCTGAATTTTAATATTTTCCCTTGCCAAATGAAAATGCTAATAGCACTATTCAAATGTTTGGAGAGAGGATTGAGAAGCTTAGTGCAGACAAAAAAAAAATCTATAGTGGTACCATTTTAGCAATACTCATGTGCCTGATGTAACCAATCATGAATGAAGCCTTTTTACTTAAATATTTGGGAAATGCCTAGCACATCTCAACAAACCAGACTATTTTTTAATCATCTGCAGAGAATTAAAAAGGAATGGATGATTTTTAAATAGACTACCATGTTATTTATTTTTTTCGAGGGAGAAAGTAATCATAATTTGTTTGAATATAATAGCTGAATTTTAGAAGATGTTTATCTAAATCCTTCTTTAGAGAAACTATACATGTTTTGATATCATTATTGACTAGTGGTTATTTTTCGGCACGAAAGATTTGTTCTACATCTGGATGTTGAATCATCTACATACCAATAACTGTTTGATCAAGCCAACATGATACATGATTACAATAATCAACACAACACTAGAATGAAGATACCTTCTTGAAGAAAAAGATGCTGCTTTCCTATGATATTTCTTGGGTTTTGCTTAGCTATTGTAGCTAAAATGTCAATTTTATTGTCCATACGGCTTGTTTCTAATCCATCTTTTGGGGATGTGTTTGTCCTGCTTAAAATTGAGTCTGCTAGCTGTAAATAGCTACTGTTACTTTCAAGATCTTTCAATTCTGGCACTGAGGGAAATGACCCAGCCAATTTTATTCCCAGCATGTGTCATGGGTTTTAAGCATTTCAGGACAGTAAAATTTTGTTTTATTTCTTCTGGAGTTACAATGGAGTTCAATGTATCATGTTTTAAATAATGTCCAATGAGAAGTCTGGGACGGTTCCTTACTGTAACAACCAATAAACCACCAAACTTTGGAAAAAAGATTCTGTGACAGCATTAGAGAATCAATATTTTTCTTTTAGTCAGACTTCTCCTATAAGTACAGCTGGTTTTAATCCTGCTGCTTTAGACTTCAAAGCCTTTTAGGGTGCCAGTTTACATTTACACCTTATTCTCCTGCTAAGAGAGATGGCATGATACATATAGCATTATTTGAGAGTGATTGCAACCCACTAGAGAACAAACCTATTCTTTTTATACCTCCTGGTTTATGTCTCAGCTTATTGATTTCAGGATATCATCAAGTGTCAGACACTTATTTAAAAATCATCATGTCAGAACAAGAACATTTCCACGTAAGTGCTATAAAAATTACACAATCTTTGGTTACACCTTAATCACTGAATTTCTGAACAGACTGATGATGACAGCTATCATGGTGAAAAATGTCATAATTTCTGACACACAGTATGTGTTCACAGAAAGACTGTAAACCACTACTCCTTCTGTTACTAGATATTTAGGATGCAGATTGCTATTTTGCATAATTATGGCTGCCACAAAGGATTAAACTTGTACTAAAAATATATATCACTATCTAAACACAAAATGTGGGCTTTTTTCATTGCTCTTGCTCCCTCCTATCTCTATTCAATCCATATCTCATTGTCTTTCTATTGTGCTGCCTCCCTTCTCCTTCCCAGTCATTCTTTTCTTTGTTCAGTTTTCCTTTATGCCTTTATTATTTCTCTGTGTCCCTGTATTTCTTAATCATTGTTTATTTGGGTGAAGAAAACTTCTTTTCAGCCTTTTTATTTTCTATTTTTTTGGCATTCTCAATTCCCTTTGCTTGTCTCCTGTTTTTCCCCTAGTATTACTTGTTTCTCCCCATTTCACACCTTTGCAATTTGAAGTTCTTCCCTATTCCAGAATTCCTGGTTTTCTCTGCTTCCTGCAACAATTTATGTTGCTTCTTTTTCTAATAATTGATTGAATGTTCTTCTACCTCCTTCCAATGGACTGTATGTAGGTTTTTTTTTCAAAACTCTGAAATTTTGAAATTCCATTTTAAGCAAGGCTCAAATAACTAGAATACTTGCACAGGAGTGGGTGCACCAGCAACAAACCTTAAGCTGTCAATAGATATCTATCCAGTCCTTTACTTGTCTGATCAGCAAAAAAAAAGAGTGGGCTGGGGATTTCAATGAAGAAAAACTAAAGATAAGGCCATTGAGAGTGTTCAAGTTGAATGATGCTCCAGGAGAAGTGGAAAAGTAAAACTCTATTACAAGGGGCCGTTAAAAAATTCTGTTCTTCCAGGAGTAGGTGGACTTTGGATCCAGTCCTCACATAAAATTTCTTAAATTTCAAGTATTTAATATGTTTCCTTCTGTTACTTATCTGATCAGTCTTTCATCTACTGTTTCAACTTTTGCCCTTGAGCATAAACAGGAAATTAAGCTAGCCTTCCTTGGCCTTTAATTTAGATGGTTTTTTAAATGGATCTAATTATCATTTAACTGTCCTGATTAGGTATTTACAGTTTGGTTACTAATTGTAAAGAACATCAAGATTATCTGCTTAAAGATAATTTAAATGCAAACTATTGTAATTTCCAAAAGAACCTGTGACCTCAGAATTAAGTAGTTCATTATTCACTTAAGCATGAAGCCTTCAAAATTACTTGGTTTACAAAAGTCTATTTCTGCTTTAGGTATTGCATCTACATGACAGAAAATTACTTTTTTTACATGCCAACTTGTTATTAGCATGTCACATATTGGTTCTGAAGTAACAACTTCTTATTATGCAATTCTTAAACAGAGAAAGTTCGCAAAAATTATACAGATTTAAAGGCTTGTCTTGTGATTCTCTTATTTTCTACCCTATGTGAATGCTGAAGTGTGCTTTTTGCTACCTAGAAGAAATCTATAAATCAAATAGATCTTTCAATATCTGGTTGGCACTAGCAATCTGCTTTGACAGACTGCAGTATGAACAATCTGGTAGCTGAGTAAGAGAGTCATTATCAAGGTCTTGCATCCTGACTTCTTAGTAGTTTAAAAAAAATCTGTTAGTACAATCCCTGTTTTAAGACTACAATATTAAAAATCCTGGCTATGAATGTTTAATGTTGCTTAATTAATTTAAATTATACCAACCATTAACTTTCTAAGGCGACTGAGGTACCCAGGGCCTCATAAGTAGCAATTAAGACTGAAATGGGAGTTGTGATCAAGAAAATAGTGCAGTGGTGCCTCCATCTCCCTGTTCATTGTTACACTACAACATTATTTGGAAAAAAAAATGAGCAACAAATACCAGTGGACCTAAATTATAAGAGACATGATCTTTTGTTGTAGTTGAAGGTCTTTTGACCTCCCTCATGTGCCTGACTGGGGTGATGGCTCCACTTGGCCACTGTACATCCAGACAGTCTTGGCAGTGTGCTCAGTGGGATTTTAAGGCACTGGGAATTTTTTACCACAGGGCAGATGAATTGCCACCTGCAATTGCTTTTTTTTTTTTTTTTCCCCACATAAGGATCATAGTCTTCCAAATATACGTAAATATAAATGAGCAGCCAGTTTCTACCCACAAGGTTTCACCTATTTGAACAACTGAAGGAAGCAAAGATCAGAACAAAGGAAACATTAGTATTCTGCTAATGTGGCACTGAGGTCTGTATAAAGCCTTCAATTTCAGATCCTCAAAGGATTTCTTAGCACATCTCATTCAGTGTCACACACAGTTCTGGGTGTCAGTGTGTGTCCGGTGGCATGTGGCCACTGAAAAACAGAAAGGATGGTTGCATTCAAACTCACTGGTCATTTCTGACCTTCATCTTCTAGATGGTTTATATAGTTTAAAAATGGAAGGACCTGTTTCTGCAGTCTGTTTTACCATCCATTACAAGTCTGAGAAACCAAACAGGGATATTAGTATGTATCAATATTGATTTTGTGAAGGAAAAGAAACATTTTAAGTTTCTGAGAGGGAACCAAGAATAATAAGAATATATAATTTAATTTAAAATCTTTCTGAGTGCTCTGTGAGTTCCTTTGAGTTTAGTTCAAAACTCAGCAAGAATTTAACTTATAGCTACAGTCAATATGATCTAGCAGGAGTTTAGGCGGAGATAAATCCAATTTCATGAACTTTGTCCAGAGACAGCAATACAGCTCCAAAAATATTGAAATTAGATTTTCTCTGTTAGACTAGGGACACCACTACATTCTTTCCTCCAAAATGCTTTTATGACTAATGCACTCTTTCTGGGTTAACTGTAGAGTTGTTTTTAGATTTAAAAAAAAGTTGGCCCTCTAAAATTGTTTTTTCTAAGCAAAAATTATTATATAAGTTCAAGCTATTGTTTTTTCTTTGTTAGGGTTTTTTTTTTTTTTTTGAGAGAAGATCATCCACAATCAAACTGGTGCAGTATCTAGGGGGATTTAAGATCATATCCTAAGAAGGTCACTGTTAGAACATGTTTTTAACCTTAGTTGCTTCAGTATGGCATTTGCCTCACTGACATATTTTACCGCTACCTCTAGCCTCGTGTTGAAAGACAACTTTCAGACGATTTAGCTGTCAAATAATTTTCCTGAAAGCAGCAAAATAACCAGAGAAAATTTTGCACATGGGTCTAGAAAGGCCCCCAAGATGTGGCTCAGTCTGTGTATGTTGGTCTAAGGCAGGGCCAGCTGCTCCTAAATCACATCTTGCAGATGTCTGTTATCTTTTCCTGGAAGCCTAAAATGACTGCTCAGCATCAAGTTAGATATCAGGAATTTGTTTCTAACTGCAAGGACGTAGCTGCCTGGAGAACCTGCCAGGTGAGAGGTTTTTGACTGTAGATGAGACAAACCTTAGCCAAGTGTGATGGAGTCAGCAGTGGCTGAGCCTGCCTTGGGTCAAGGATGTGGATTGAATGAGCTTGTCAAGACAGGAAACAGGAACTGTCTGACTTTGCCCAGTGTCCCTCAACAACAGCCCTCAGCACTCTCAATGTTGATTATCACACAGTGTGGTGTTTTCCCAAGAGGCTGTCCATCATCCTGAACACTCGTGCTGCCTTTCTCCATTCATTTTTACCAAGGAAGTGATGTTGTCTTCAAGCCATCGTTGCCTGAAACAGGCTAAATGTTTTCTCTGTGACTTCTACTTCTGAAAACACTTTAAATTAGCTCTAAATCACATGCTGGCAGGTCCCAAATATGGTTATGACTGCATCTGTACTATTCAAGCCAGAAAGGTTGGACCTGTTTGTGCCACTGAACACAAGCCAGCAGAGTGCTCCTGCAAGGATAGCTAAAAGCACATTGGGCTGCACTGGCTGCAGCATAAGAGCAGTTTGTGCTAAGTGATTAGGCTGGCACTGTGGTGAGGCTTTTTGTACATCCTGTTATTGATCTCCCCTCCTCAGTACAAGCAGAATATCAACAAACAAGAGTCCACGACACATGAACCAGAATGTTTAGGGGCATGGTGTATATATCTTACAAACAGAAGCTACAGGAGCTAGGTTTCTTCATCCTAAAGTAGCGTCAGGGAATATTACTGACTGCCTTTGTGCATCTAGAAAGGAGCTGTCGAGAAGATGAAGGCAGTGTCTTCTCAGAGATACACAGTGGAAGAATGAGGCAGTGGTCACAAGCTACAGCAAAAGAAATCCCCATTAGTCATAAGGGGGAAAACAATGGAGCGCTCTAGTCTAACATGGCAAGGCAACAGAAGTTGTGGGTTTTTTAGATTTTTCAAACCTTACCTGTAAAAAGTTCTGAGAAACCTGGTGTTAGCCATGCCTTCAATACCAGTTTGGCACAGATAACCTTCAGAGGTGCCTTCCAACTACAGTCTTTCTGTGGTTCTGATTCAGGTCCTTATTATGCACTCTAGTTACTCTTAGACCTTCAGGAAAGAAATGTTTTACAAAATCATAAAGCAGCTCAGGCTCAAGTGACCTCAGAAGATCATCTGGTCCACAAGTCTTTCATGGGAAAGAGAGCCTAGATGACATTATCTATCACCCAGTCCTGCTGCATCTTGAAACCTCCAGTGCTGGGGCTCTACCACATCCCTGAGGAGGCTGTTTCAGAACCGATTGTGTCACTGCAGAAAAATTTTCATACATTTAGACAAAACCTCTCTCAGTACAATTTGTGCCTGTTGCCTCTTTTCTTCTCCATGCAGCTCTTTGTGGAGGGAAAACCTCTGTCTTTTTTTGTAGTCATCCTTTAAGTGCTGGACTACTTTAAGTACTATGAGGTCCCCATTCCCTTCTTCAGGGATGAAAGGCATCACTCCATCAGGTCTTTCCTTATGGGGCAAGTACACCAGCCCTTTGATATCTTCACAGCCTTTCTCTGTACCTTCTCCAGTTTGTCTGTATCTTTGTTGAAATGTGGTGGACCTGGACTCCAGGTGTGGCCTGACCAGCACTGAGTAGGGAGGATCCCTGCCAGTAATGTCCCTGTGGATGCAGCCTAGGATCCTGTTTGCCTTTGTTGCTGCAGCTCAAAAAGCTGCTTCAAGTTCTGCTTGCTGTCCCCAGGTCAGCAAGGCTGCTCCCAGCCACAGATCCCAGCTTGTATTGGGCTTTTTAGTTGTGTCCATCCCAGGAATAGGACTTGGTAAATCACCTAAGTAAAATAAAATCCTTTGTATCATTTGTATATGAGAGCTACTTTAGCCAAAAATGTGTGGGAGGAGAAAACATGAGATGAGTGTGACTCCAAATTAGAGTGTAAAATAGGATTCAATAATTCCTAGGAGTCCTGGTGTACTGCAGGATATGATTATTAATAATAATAACAATAATAACAACTCCTGTAACTTTCTTTTAGTATCACATCTTCACTCCATTGAATAATAATAGCATTGTTAGGCTAATTTTGAAAGGATTTGACATAATCTGAGTATGAGCTAAGAAACTATGGTTATGCCAACAGAAATGAGAAATCAGAGTCTTTTAAAAAAATACTGTACTAACGAAATGATCCGGTGTTCAAACAACTCTTCACCTTATTTTCTGGAATTCCCAGTCTTTTCCATGTGCCACATTTTATTAGGAAAAGGCAAATGTCTTTTTCCTGACTGAGCAACTTAGTGAATGAGTGTGTTATATATAATATTTGAAAGTAAATTAAAATATGTGTGTTTGTAATCAATCAGAAGCACTCTTCAATCTTTTAATCACCATCATGTGAAGTCTGAGGACCTGTAATTGACCAATAGAAAAAAAATCAGCTATGGTTGACTCTTGTTTTAATGCACAAAGTTATGTCAATGACACTACTTTTAGTACTTATGCTTCTCCTGATCCAGAACGTACATCTAAGGTCTTGAAGATGATTTAAGCTTTTGTGCTACAGAGGTTTCTCTGCTTCAAACAATGTGAAATTGCTTTTTTTTTTTCCCAGAGGTCAATTTGTACTATTATAGTGGGGTTGCAAATTACTACTGTGGCTAATAATATAGCAAAATTAAATGCATAAATCAGATTTTTATACATACACAAACACCAATAATATCTCTTACATTTAAAATAATTATTTAAAAGGTGTTTTTCACTGGAATCAAAATAGAACTTTAACTAAAAATAACAGATTAACAGTATCAAGGTTGAACTTATGGTTTTAAATTAAAATAAAAATTTAAAAAAACCCCAGCTATTAAAATGAAAAGCAGTATGTACTCTTGCAGTTTTCAAGTGGAATAGGAACTTCTGTACTTCATCCTTACAAACGATAAGGCACCATAATGTACAAACTACATGTTTTTTTGTTTCTGATGTGCTGGATGCACTGTGCATCCATCTCCCTTCCTGTGAATCGTCTCTCCTTACTTGCTGAAAAGCTACAGGTGGAGAATCCACCTGAATTTGGGACATGATGCTTTCCACTGTCTTCCTTCCCTCTACTGATGGTGTGCAAATGAAGGGACAGTTTTTCCATATGACTCCTCTATCTTTTATATTCCTCTGACACTCAGGAAATGTTTCTAGAAACTGTCACGTTATTTCATAATAATAAACAAATAAATAGATCTCCCTCAATCTTTTCTCATAAATATATAAAAGATTTTCCATTTTAATTTGTGAAAAGGTGTTTCAATTGATAATTTTTGTGGTAGAATAAACAGCTTTTCTTTTTTTGCACACTTGTCTCCAGCAAATGTTGCCTGTTTTATCTGAGAAGCTTTGGCATTCCTGCAGTGAAAATAATTTATCTCCTCTGAAAATTGCTTTTGGTTTGTAGAAGAAGTTAAATGAAGCTGAAAAGGTTCAGTTGTACTGTGAATTGGCAGAAATATTTTTCATTTGCTTAGATTAGTTTGAATTTTCTGCACATTTCTGACAGAACAGTAAAGAGACTGCACATAAGTAGGCATATATACTATATTTGTAAGTTTGGCTTAACATCTGAGACAGTAAAAACCCTATCTAATACATTTATCATTTCATATTCTTTCAATTTGGTATAAATGTCTTGTACAACATTATTTAATGTTGAAGCCCACAGGAGGAGCTGGAAACTGAAAGCCCAAAAGGCAATATTTAAACCAATATGATACAGTGCCAGCTCACAGGTCCCAGATCTGAGTTGACTTTTGGATTCTGCTGATGTTGCACTACCAGGAAAATTGATAATGTTACACTGGAGGAAATTATGTCAAATATTTCCAGGACTAAGTACTTGAGCAGGTTATTGGGTTACTCAGTATTTTGGGGTTTGTGTGGGCTTCAGTGAAAAGGTGAAGCCCAAATACATGCATATTTTGGCTTACATAGATTGCAGAAGAATTTTTGATAGTTTCTCCCAGCAGTGTTTGCAACTCTGATCAGGGTCAGAATAATGGAATGGTTCATTTCCATGTTTTCTAAAATAATAAATATAGCCATTTATAATCATTTGGCCTGGGGTGGTAGAAAAAAATACATTGATAAGAGGTAAACAATATTTTTCCCCATTCTGCAGATGTTGTAGTTTATAAACTCAGATATATTACATGGATACGTATGCATATGGAAGCCCATATGGAAAATCTCTTTTTAATGAGTGTATGCACTTCAACACATTTTATTGTAATGATTTCCAGCAAGTTATCTGAGAAACATGCATCTCTAAGCCTGTGCATAGTCCATCTTATTTCAGCAGCACTGTTTTAAGCAGATAATCAGGTTCATGGCCACATCTCTTGCAGTGTTGGTGAAACCCAGTACTGGCTGAAGCACTTGAAGAAATGTGCCAGCAATTTTAACTCAGACCCTGTCGCTGTGTCTTGTGATTTTTGTCCAGGCTGCCTCGTGGAAGGCTGAACAATCAGCAGCAATTTGGAGGCACAGCAAGCACCCATGGTAACCTGCATCCTGATGAGCTGCTTCCAGACTGCAGAAACATTTCACCTGTACATCCTCAGACGGCTTAATTTTGTCTCAGTGGGGTCAGCAGCAGTGCAGCATAGAAACAAAGTAGTCTCATGGGTGAGATGGAAGCCTGTGAGCTAAACTTACTCATTATCCAGAGGTGACTCTTGAGAGCAGATCCAGCCTCAGATTAAATTGGATATGGGAAAGGATGGCAGAATAAGACCTAAACTGTTTAAATGTAAACTCAGCTCAGTAGTCCTCTCAACCACCGCCTTGCGAAGATGCCAACTTAATGAGCCAGTTTGTAAAGCAATGCCATCTCCCTCTGTCCAGATAAAAATATTCCTTGAAGATTATTTGAAGGAAGCTGAAAGGAGTCCTGCATTTCATTAAATTGGGATAGAATTATGATAATGGATAGTCCAGGGAAGAGACTAAAAGGTTGCTTGAATCTGGTATAATGTGGTAATAGCACCTGTTGTACACTGATTTCTCATATGCAAAATTGGCGCAGCCATAAAAAATACTGATATGTCATGCAACAGTAAGATCTAAGAATTTTCTTAATATAATACATCAGTATTTTTGATTGAATACTTCACTCTGATTCATTCTGCCTTGTGTTTAATGAATAAATTACTATTTGTCCATCCATTACTGGAGAATGTGAACTATTTTCTCATTTCCATTTAGAAAGAAGAAGAATAAGGTGAAATTTGATAACAACTACATTTTCTTCTCTTATTATGACAGGAAATATCAAAACTTTCTTAATCAAATTAGCTCTATGTTCTTCCAACTTAGTGCTGAGCAGCCCACATCACTTCATTCCCAAGGATGCACCACAGACAAACATAACTCTAAACCTCCTGGATGTCACACAAAAAACTGTGTACATCTTCACACCACAGAAATGAGTCTTTAATCTGGATGGTGAAGAGAATTAGTTAAGCCTGTTAAAAAAAAAAAAAATCTGTGGACACCTTTCTCTGAAAAGCCCATCCTTATGTATACAAAGGAAGACAAGTTTCTCATTAACACCTCTGAGTTATTTGTGTTAGAATTGTCCAGAGATGTTACAGGAGGCTGTTTGCCAGCTGTACTGAAATATTTTTCTCCTAATAAATACAGCAGTGACACTTTGTTGAAATAGGCAACAGACATAATGAAATTGATCGAAGTGTAGGAAATACTCCATTTTCTCCCTGCAGTCCACATAGTTTTTGCCAAATTTGTATCTATTTTTTATTATTTTACATTGATATTCAGATTTTAAAGTGAATTCTGATGCAAACAAAAACATTGCCAAATCAATTACTTTCTGCATAGACTACTTCCAAAATAATTTCTTTTTTATAGAAGGCAAAATCACTGCTCAGGAGTTAGGTGTGGAAGCTGCAGCCAATTTGTAAGGATTCCTCAGATTTCATCTTACATAACCAGTGTTGGGTGAAACCAGGAAGAAAATGAAAACCTCACAAATTATTATATTGCTTAAATGTAGTTTAAATAGCTATAAATATATAAAATAAAAATAAAAATAAAAATAAAAATAAAAATAAAAATAAAAATAAAAATAAAAATAAAAATAGATATAGACATAAATAAAGATATAAATATAAATTTATAAATAGCTATGGATAGCTTAAATAAATAACCTAAAAGATGCAAAAAAAGGTAACAATAGTCTTGATATTTACCTGAATGTGTCAGCATCAGTGATTGAATATAAGAATGGAAAAGCTACATATATTTTACAAGCAATGAGACACTCATAGTTATTTTTTTCCCTAAATTTTAACTTCATGGATATTCAGAAACCAAGTTGGGTTTGAAATCTCTATCATAAATTAAAATTGTTTTCTCCTAAAATCCTATTACTCTACCCATCATTAAATTCAGTGCATTACAGTAGCTTGTAGTTGAATTACTTCATCGCATCACTTCATCACATTGTATTCACTCAAAAAGAATCTTAAGGCCTCTCTATTTTACCTGAATTTACCTAAAGCATTTTGAACTGCTCATTTGCTCTGTTGACCTCTGAGTCTGTGCTTGCAACCAGCTCATTAAGATCAGTTGAGTGCAGGTTCCTAATAGAGATGGAGAGGGATGGGCAGCTTGCAGACAGGCTTTTCTAGCCTGGGTACTCCCCTCTGCTCTAGGACAGCCTTCAGTGGGGATGAAGATGAAAACAGAGTTCTTGTAACAGCTGTGAAGGATCTCAAACATTCCTTGTCACCATATTAAAGACACATGTCTCCATATTGGGTGTTTTCTGCTGCTGGCAGCATTCTCTCATTGCACTTGTCTCTGAAGCAGAACACAGCTTTGCTTTCAGACTCCTTTTCTGTGATCATCTACAAAGAACAGACCCACTTTTGTTTTCAGCCTTCTTTGTAAGAGGTAACAAATTGAGTAAAGGCCCTTATAACTTACTAGCATCAAGTTTTAAAACTCAGGAGTTTTACTCAGGAAATTGCATCACCACAGTGATGCAGAGTAGCATGTGCAGCTTTCAAAGTTTATTTTTTCTCCTCGAGGATAAAGTCTAGCAATTCCATCCATTTCCCATATTTATTTTCTCTTACAATGAACTGGGGATGAAAGTTCAGACTATTTCACAGTGCTCTATTCCATTTTCCTTGTATGAAACTCAAGATTTCTACTTGGGTACTTGGGTGACTATTTTGGACAGACTGCTCTAGTATTTTTATCTTCATAGATTTTGAATTTAATGATCATGATGTTACAGTCACACAGTCTGTAGGGATTTTCCTTCAGATACCAAACCTAAAAGAGCTATGCTTAGAAGTAGGGCAGGCATTTCTTTCTGTACCTGCATTGAAGTCTGCATTGAAAGGAAAAACTCGATTTCAAGTATGGAATTGCACTACTCAATCAAATAAGCACTGTCCTTGTTTTCAGTGTTCAGCACTCATTATTTTTTTCTCTTTCCTCTGTTAGGCCAAAAGGGTTTCCTAGCACCTTGGGAAAATAAAAAAAAAAAGAAAAATAAGAAGGCTGGCAATCATTATGCTGCTACAATAAAAGATTTCCTCACCCACTAACATAGCTGAAGTATTTCCATTTCAATCACAGAGGAAAGAAAAAAACTGAACCTGGAACAGAAAACATATTTCCCTGCAATGATCACTAAGACTGGTAATCCCTCTTACTGCTCTTTCTTCCTTATTTGTTTCTCCTAGGGCCCACACCACCTTATTTCACTAAAGAGCAACAGATATCTCTATATTTCTTGGCTATGAGTTGGAAAGATGAGTTTTCTGATGGTGATTATTTGTGCAAAGACAGTGAGGATTCAGAGAAATTGGTCTTGTATTGTGAGAAGGACAGCCCTCCAGTGAGAGTGCACGCATATGTTTATAGCATTATTGCTCTGCCTCCCACTCAGCCACTTAATGCAAGCTACTTTGGCATATTGCTGTCTGTAAATGTAATGGAATATATTGCCTGCCTTGAGGGATACCAGCTAATATGTTTATGATATTTAAACACTCTTTCTGTTATTTCTGCCTGTTTTTTTTTTTTGTTTGCTTGTTTGTTTTATTTTTAACTAAAAGGGACTAGAAAGAAAAAGCGTCATTCTTCTCTCCAATGATAATATATTCTGCTTTATACAAATAAAGGATATTACAGGCTATCCATATAAGATTATTGTTTAGATTTCTACAACTAAATGTCTTAACAGCTAATAGTGATTTTTCCTGCAAAGGAATGTAAAATGGGAAGGATATAAAGGCTTTTTTCTCCCTCTGTCCCACACATTGTACGTGACTTTTAGTTATAATCATAATATGAACACAGAAAGACCTACAAGGGACAGCTTGTCTCACGTCCTGAGCAACACACCATCTGAAGGAAACTGAAAACCCATCCTCAAAGGGTGCATATTTCAGTTTAGTTAAGGAAGGTGGGTTTTGAGTGAGCCTTTCTGTTTTCTTCACTCAGAACACTTTAGGTGTGTTGTGCAGCAGTTTTAGAAGTCTAGGTTCCCCCAGTGTGAAAAAAGGCACAGCCTAAGAGCATGCATAATGCTTGGCAAAGCATTCATTTTGTGGACTCATTTTTTGGTTCTCACCATGGCCAGGTCACGGCAGGGTTTGCTGTTACTCTTTCATGACAGTCCAGTGCTGCTTTACCTGAGGGGCAGTAGCCGGGATGGTTGGAAAAGATCTGGAAAGTCCCAGCTGGGATTTATAGCGAGCACATTAAGGTCTGCAGGCAAAGGAAGGTGTGCGTGCCAGATTGTTTTGCAAAGGTCTGCAGGATAATTTTCTTTCTTTTACTTCCTATTAGCTAATCTTATCCTTTTATGCTAGAGGAGGGACATTATCCTAAAGGTGAGTCATGCTAGTTATCTTCTGATTTCTGGTTTTATATTTAAAAGCCTGAAGGTATGACCATGAGGTAGTTATTATATATTGTTTTGTAACACCAGTGAAACTTGTATTTTTTGCAATACTGAGAGTCTTGTAAGTTTGTTTTCTGATAAAGGCCTTTGGGAGTCCTAATATTTCTAGCATGTTCTGAATAAGATGGAAAAAGGAAGAGGGAGATAAGCTATAAACAAAGACTCTCATTTTAGTGTGGCAAGTTGTGAGTCATCATTAATTACTGAAAGCAAGGCAGGCATCAAGAGATTCATTTATGAAACATGGCTAAGTGTTGGTAATTGTGGGCCATAATAAAGGAATAAATTGCTCACTTACATAGAAAGGCAGGGTTTATAAATTTTAGTTAGACAGCATGAAATTAATCTTTTGTTATTATATGGAATTTATTCAGCCTTTTTCTCCCAGTCTCAACAGGTGGGAAGGTATTGCATATCAATAATTTTTAAAGATAAATAAATACACATGTACACAAAAATCAAAAGTCGTTTCTTTGGAACAGGATATTTTTCCTGATTTTGATCTATCAGCAATGGCTTATTTGATCTGTAATTGCCATTCCCAGGGAATTCTGTACATGGACACAAAACAAAAAGGGCATATGTTTAAATATATTTTTTTTTCTTTTTCTTTGTGTTTCTGGCCAGTAATTTAAAATACTAAGAGAAAGAGTGAGATGTTACTATTCAATTTAAGTCCTTGCTGTGAGCTTTTTAATAATTAAATGTTATTTCTCATTGTTGTCTAAAGCTGTGTGTCTCTGCAGTATGAACAGCTAGTAGAATTATTAATGTGCTTTTTTTTCTCTCCTGAACTTTAAAAGAGAATTGTAGGATTTTTTTCAAGAGCTGTATTTTTCACAAGGAATTTGCTAAGAGATTGCTGTTCAGTAACAAGAGGTAAAAGAAACTGAAAGGGTTTATTAAGAGACCTGGGATTAAGCTGAAAGACAGTAATCCAGTCTCTTTGGTCTTAACTGGAAATGTTCTAAAAGGCTATGCTTAAAAGTGATGTACAGCATGACAAGGAAATGAAAATTGGTAAACTAAATAGTTTCTGAATGAAACCATGAGTGTTCTGTGGTAGATTTGAAGTTATAAGGTAATTTTTTTCAGCCAAAATTCTGATTACACACTGAACAGTAAAAAAACCAAAACCAACAACTTGAACAAAAAACCAAAGAATGGCCTACTGATTACTAATTGGAATTGCTATCCTTTCCTTCAGTGAGGAAAAAGACCTCTAAATAAAAGGAAAAATATGTGTTTTATAGGTAAAGAATCTCAGAGTGCTTATGGGAAAGAGGCATAAATTCTTACTGTGCAGTTCATTCTAATTTAGCATTTTCAAACACTGGAGTTTAAACACAAAAGTTTGTGTTTTGTGTTTGAAAGAATTACACCTTCGTGGGACCACAGGGAAAAAATTACTTTGTGTGTGAACCCTCATAGAATGGTATGAGTTGGAAGGAATCTTAAAGACCATGTAGTTTCAATTTACCAGAGCAGGTGGCTGAGATTCCCATCCAATCTGGCCTTGAACACTTCCAGGGATGGGCCACCCACAGCTCACAGCTTCTCTAGGCAATGTTCTAGACCCTCACCACTCCCACAGCAAAGAACTTCCTTCTAATATCTGATCCAGACCTACTCTCTTAGTGTTCATCTATCCCTTACTGTCCTGTCACTACACGCTCTTGTGAAAAGTCTGTGTCTTGCCCTGTAGGTTCTCTTCAAGTATTGGAAAGATACAATTAAGCAATCCCAAAGCCTTCTTTTTTTCCAGCTGAACAAACCCATTTCTCTCAGTCTTTCCTCATAAGAGAAGTGTTCCATGCCTCTAATCATCAGGTAAATCAAGCAAATACAGAAGTAATGAAACAAATTATATAAATGTATGTTGTTCATTCTTTCAAAATTTACAAAACTAACAAACAATTTACACTGAGAATGTGCAATGTTATTCAAGTTAATTCTGTTTTCCTACTATGAGGTTCATTAATCCACATGCATTAACTTACTTTTTTTTTCTGTTAGGAACAAATTTTAAATACGAAAATAGTTAAAATGTGTTAGTTTTCTAAAAGATAGAATTATGTTCTCTACCTGTAGACAGGTGCTGTAATCATGAAGTCTTTCTCCTGCTGTAAATTTTCTTTTAACATTTTTTTTATTTACTCTTAGTTTCTCTTTAGTACATTAAAGGAGGAAAATGAAATATTGTTTGGAGGGTGTCCCCAGAACTGTTTCCCAGTTTGAATTTCTCCTCTCTTTAATAGATGGGGGCAATTTTTCCAGGAGATATACTGAGAAAATATTTCTATTTTATGAAAGTAATTCAATATGAGATTAGTCTAAGCTATCAAAAGACTAAACATAATCCTTCACCTCTCACCTTGGGACACCTTTTATCTAACTTTGCACTTTAAATATGTGACATCTTGACTTATCCCTGTGTGTATCTAAACCCAACTGAGAGCAAAAGACGTTTCTTGAAACTTTGACCTAATTTCTGTACTAAAGTTTCACATTTTTAAGTTAGTCATACTATACTCCAACTCACCGCACTTTTTGGGGCATGCAGAGTGAGGTGAAAAGACTGTTCACACCACCTTCTGAAAGAGAATCTGATAATGATGACAAAAATGGTTTGATGACAGTAATGTAATTAAGGCAAAATATGTAATACTTTGTGTTTCATGATTTCATGCTCATATTATTTCATGTGAAAATGCGAGTTTATTAATTACTTTACCTGGATGCATAACAATTGCATGTCATTTGGGAAGCGCTGCCTGAAAAGCAAAGAGCTGTGTTTAGCAGACATGCTCAAAAGAGCAAGTGGCTTTTAGGAAAGTAAGTCCTACGCATCTCCAGTGAAAGTCACAAAATTTGGGGCAAAATTATCTTTTAATATATTATCTTCTGTTTAATTTTCTTCTAATTTTTCTCTTTGATGACAATATAACCTGGTAACAAACATCCATACAGAATTGCTTCATGTATTGGTTTGTACCTCTAATTTCTAATACACTTTTATTGGTTTTCATGAACAGACAAGCCAGAACAAATCCAAATTTCCTTTCTGGTACAGTATCTGTGCCATGTTTGTAAATGTACAAATGCTGGTAAACTAAAGCTTTCAGTTCTTAACTCCATAAAGTTTTAAGGTGTTGCAACTGCTTAGGAAAAATGAGGTCAGTGTTTAAACAAGACAACGTTTATAAGTCGGTATGGTTGGAAATCTTGGGAAAGCCTTTGGGTACATGAAATTATCATCAGTTTGTAACATATGTGTGCATAAGTTTATTAAAATTTCCAGCTATACTAATCGATCTAACAGAAGATGCTAGCTCTACTTATAAATATTATCCCATGCTCTTAAGCATGGATATCTGTAGTTTTGAATTCTTTTTACATGGTTCGTAGTTGATTCCTTTTAAACACTTCCATAAAACTTACTACAATGTATTTTGTTAGCACAGCAGAGTGTTCTTTTCCCTAGTGGGAATCCATTGTTTTCATCGCCAGAAATCAGAACTGGAGATAAAAGAATTTATTTCTCAGTCCTTTCATGTCCAAAATCTTGACACAATAAAAGCAACTTGAAAAGTAGATATTTGAGTGAAAGAATGCCTTCTAAATATTAGATATAATGAAAAGCACCATTTACAGGTACCTTAAGATCAGAACAGTACTAGCTTAGTTCAAATACACACATTTTAATACATATGTTTGTATTAGGTGATAAAGTGTAAGTTGTACGTGCTAAAGCAAATTCATTGTTTAGGCTTAACATAAGCAAACTTTGCATGTTAACAGTAAAATCTGTCAGCTTTCTTGTCAAGGACAATAGTCCCTGTGCTGTACTTACCTATGCAGTTATTAACACTTCTACATTACTGAAATTTATTTTGTAATTTAAGATCTAATTTTTCTTCATTAAGTTAATAAAATTTCTTAAATATTAGTGTTTAGGTAAGTCAAATTTGAGTTTTCTGCATCTTCTACATCAGCACAAAACTTGAGGACTTGTTTCTTTTCAGGGGAGAAAAAAATTCTTACATAAAAATTATTATTTTACCTCCCACATTAAGTGTTGCTACAGGATATATTTATTAACTGAAAATCTCTGAAAGTTCAATGGGATAATTTTTAAACAATGAAAGATGTGAGACATAACTGATAATACAGAGGAATTGTGTAGTAAAATGATATAACTCTGCTCTTTTGCTTGTGCTTCTTGAAGTTAAGATAAACATGAAAGGCTATAGAGCAGTTTGCATTGTGTTTCTAGGTTTTTGTTGCTTGTTTGTTTTTTTTTTAAATGCAGATATCTCCAGCATTACTTATATAAGCAGAAATAGCACTCAATTAAAATTGCTATTGTCAATAAAATCACACGTTCCATCCTTGGAATGTGAAACAGGACAAAAGCTACAAAGGCCAGAAATATGTACTGAAAGCTTTAGCAGAAATTTGATAATTAGCACTGAAGAAAATTAGAGTTTGCTAACTGCTTTTAATTCACCCAGAAATATACAGTGTTTTGCAAGATTAAACCATGGACAAGACTACCAGTCATGGAGATTAACTCAGGTTGTTCATCAAGCTTTTGAATTCATTTGTTAAAAAACAAAATTTTATCACAAGAGAAAGCAATATTTCTAGGAAATGAGGGAGGGAGCTGATTCACCAGAAAAAGGCATCATGTCCCCTAGTCCCCAAAAATCTTCACCAGGGTGGGGAATCCCATGGTCTGTCAAGCTGAATTTTTCAATTTCAGTCTAGAACTAGAGATGTAGGGACCATTCATTCCCTTTACTAAGTGCAGGAATCTCCATGAGGGGCCCTCATGCTCAGCTCTCCATGGAACAACATGCCAAATTTGCAAGGCCCCTCTGCTAGCAAGGGGAAGCCAGCCTTGTTAGCAAGCCATATCTACTGATAAGCACAGTTAGATATTTAGCAAAATCCCTGATAATTTATTTCTTTCATTACAGAGGTTTGCATCCTGATACTCATGTTAACAGGAATGGTGCATTCACACTTCAGTGATATCCACCATAAAGTGAAAATACCTGCCAGCCCATTACAGACACCCCCTTGAATGCTCTTGGATCACAGGGGTTGAGGAAACCAGCAAAGCATCAAGATGAAAAGGTATGGTGATAGCAAGTATTCCTGAAAGTGTAATATTTCTATTATCTAAAATATTAATTCTCAATCTGAATAATTTTTTTCCTGCTGCAGTTGATGCAGAGCATTCTGAGAGAAGACAGCTTATGTGAACTACAAAATTACTGCCTCACATTGAAAAGAAACTATATTTATTTCCAAAAAGCATTTGAGAGAGATATACAAATTAAAATACAAGTTAAATATTTGCCAGAAACAACTGACCCATTTCTAATAGAGCAGAGGGAATATACAGTATAGTTTAGGAGCTATGCTCAAAATCTTATTTTATGGGCAAAGAGAAAGAACACCTTACGTAATCTTGGAACTGATGAAGAAAACGTTTTGTAAATATTCTATTCAAATCTTTTTTATGTCTTAGACATCTTGCAACTTGATTTGAGTAAGCTACAAAAATCAAATGAAAAGTGTATATGAAAGTCTATACAGAAATTCCAAACCGTTAGTAGAACGGAATCATGGAATCATAGAATCTTCAAGGCTGGAAGAGGTTTTTAAGATAAAAATCTGTTCCATAAACTTATTGGGCACTGAGGTCAGGCTTTCAGGCCTGAAGTTCCCCAAATCCTCCATGAAGCCCTTCGCATGGAAGGGTGACACACTGGCCAATTCTCAGTCATCTGGGACCTCCCCATTAAGCCAGGATTGATGATAAATGATGGAAAGAACCTTAATGAGCTCTTCCACTGGCTCCCTCATCACTCTTGGATGAATCCCACCCCATCCCACAGGCTTGTGAGGATCTAAGTGGCACAGCAGGTCACTAACCACCTCCTCCTGGGTTCCAGGGGATCCATTCTGCTCCCCATCCCTGTCTACCAGCTCAGGAGGCCAGCTGCCCTGAAAATAACCAGTCTTACTGTTAAAGAATGAGGTAACAAAGACATTAACTACCTCAGCCTTTTCCTTGACTTTGGTGGCTATATTTCTCTCTCCCCATCCAATAAAGTGTGGAGGTTTTCCTTATCCCTCCTTTTTGTTATTAACGTATTTATAAAAACACTTTTGTATATGAGAAAGAGAAATTTTGGTCAGGAATTTTTTTAAAATTTAAATTCATACCATGTTGGGAAAGGTATAGGTTTTTCAAGTCAACAGTAACTGTAAAATTACAAAGACTACTAAATTCAGAACTTATGTGGACATCTTGAATCAAAACCTATTAGAACCAACATAAAAACCTTTTGCTACTTCAGAAAAGCAGCGAAAAATCGGTTTCATTTTTCAAAATGTTGTGATTAAATATTTAACTCATTTACATCCTAAAAATGACATTTGAGGCTATTTTATTAAGTTATTTACATTTGATAATTAATAAACATGCCTCTTTTGAAGTAATAAATTAGATGGTAAATTGTCAGACTCCTAAAAACTAGCAGTAATTTAACTGAAAGCTAATACAACCTACAGCAAACATGGCAAACTCCAGGTATTTTTACCAAAATGATCTCTGCTGTAACAAGGTCAGCTGGACAGCCCCACAAGGAGGCTGAACAAAAACAAAAATACACTTCTGCTTTCAGTGTAACTATTGAAATATTGCTCCCTATGAAAATTGTGTAAAAAGATTTACAAACAGCTTTTTTTTATCCTCTGAGCAATTTATATATGTGCAAATGTAGACTGAATGATAAAAACACCATCACTTACCCATTAACTTAGCTGATTTGAATACTGATAAATGAATAGCAGAAGAATTTACATTATTATTTAATCTGATGCTGAGGTACAATAATAGAATAAATTCCATTTTGTATCTCTGCCAAAAAATCAGTGGAAGGAGGTTCTACAGAAATTCAGAGGCATTAAACGTGTTTGTAAGCTTCTTATTTTCATCCAGAAGGAAAACAATGAATAAGTGATTAGATAATTACCTTATTCCAAAGAAATTAACAAAATCTTAGTGCTCTCATCTGTCTGTGAATACCTTCTTGATTGTCCTGTCTAGAATGCATCAATCTTCCCCAGTGTAATAAACTGTGTGTGGCTCTAAAAGAATGTATTAGCACCCATAACTGATGTTTTTAGATAAGTTCCCTCCTCCATTTTGTTTCCTTCTAATACATTTAATTTCTTACATCTGGATCTAATGTAGGTTTTGCATTTCCCAAGACTTTTAACAAAAATTCCAGCTCTAACACAGCAAGAAACTGAATTTTGATCTATACAATTCTGACAACAAAATTTTGTTCAGTGTTTTTTATAGGTCAAAGCAGAGTTCTGTGCAAAGGGGTTCTTTTCTATTGTACACAAAAGAAGACCTCCTTCAGGGTGATTTTCTTAAGATGTAAATATTTCAAGAATTTAACGAGAGTTTTCATTTCCCTCACCCCCAGGTAAAATATAAAACAAATGCATGGCCCTACCTGTCACATTTCTGCTTGCTTTTTGGCACTCAGTGTGAGGGAGCACCCTATAAAAGAGCACCTCATAAAGCACATACTTCTTTGTGTAATGTTGATTATGAATTCATAAACTTCCATGGTATTTTAAATATAAAATATATAACGCCATTCAATTTCCATTACAGAAAAGTTTCTTTCTCTTTGGTTTAGAGTGGCCTGTGCTTTATGTGACAAAAATGACATATCATGTCATTTATGTCTCTTTTTCTTCCCTCCAGCCTTCTCCAGCAGGTCTCACTGTGCAGGGGGAATTCAGGTAGTGCTCAGGAATGTTACACAAATCCATTTCTTCAGATATACCTTTAGATTGTAGGCACTATACCTTTTTCAATTCCAGTTGCTGCTCTATTGTAAGCAGAAGTAGATGTTGCCAAGGTTGAAAATAATTTTTCATGTGATTTACTTTTCTACATGAATAGGACTAATGTCGATGAGGCAGACAAATTATTTTCCACTGATTTTGGAGCAGACATTTTACAATCTGGGTGAATCATTGTGACCTGTGTTTTCTTTCATCTTCTTCTTTGGATGTTTGAATAAAGCATGAAGCTGATGAGGAGTGCACATTAAAGCAGACTGGAAGGGTTGCTGCTGGGCAGCCTTCTGTCTGCATCACGAGCCAGGCACTGTGAAAAGAAGTGGTGCTTGAGTCAACCATAAGTAAAGGGAGGAAAGAATATTGGAGAATCCCTGCTGCACACGTCTAGGGCAAAACTGAGCAACTAGAATCACAGAAATGGAAAGGTCAGGGTTGAATGGGGTCATCCAGTCCCCCTGACCTGTTCAGGCAGGATCTCCCAGAGCACATTACTCAGGGTTATGTCCAGACTGTTCCTCAGTATCTCTAGAGAAGGAAACTCCACAACCTCTCTGGCAAACCTGTACCAATGCTCAGTCAGCTTCAAAGTAAAGAAGCTCTTCCTGATGTTGAAGTTGAGCTTCCTGTGCTCCAGTTCATGCCCATTGCCTCTCGTACTATTGCACAACACTGAGAAGAGCCTGACTCCATCCTCTTGGCACCCACCCTCCAATCACTTATATGCACAGGTTGGTCCTGGTTTGTGTTTGGATGAGGAACTGGATGACTTGGTAACCCTTTTTTAGACTTATTTTCCTTGATACAAGGACAGACAGAGTTGGCTGCTCTGTTGAATTATCCCATACCAGGAGGCTGGCTGTAGAGCAAGTAGGTCCCACACAATTCCTTCTTGGCATGTGAATCACACCCAGCTTTTCTGTCCTAGGTTATTTTTGCATATATGCAATAGTGTCAACGAAATAATTTATCCTGAGCTATCTCTTTGCATAAGCAATATCTCTCTTGGCAGTTTCCTGCCCACCTAAGGGCATTAAAGCTGGCACGTAGGGATATGCCCCATAAGCATGGGACCCTGTGAAGCAAGGCATGGTCTGGAAGAAAAGCACCTTGCTGATAGCTGGTACTAGAGGAGAAGCCCTTCAGTTCTCAACCTCTCTCTAAGAGACACAGAGGAACCTGAACCTCCACTTGCCTTCAGACAAGGAATGTGCTTGTCTCTCACTCTGGACAAATGCAAAGGGTCGGAATGACTTCTGCACTGGGAGCAGTACTTTTCTCTGCTTTACCTCTAGGGCTGCATGTGAAGGAGCACACAAGCATCTCAGCATACACTGTTGATTATATATGCAGGAGGCAGTGATTACAAGCAATATTTCTCCTGATTTTTTTTTTAACCCTAAAAACCCCCAAAAGATTGAAAGAATTTCAGGATATATAAACTGAGAGCAGCTATGTTCTGCAATTTATAGCTTAGTGAATTCCCCAATTAAGGACAGGTAAAATTACTTCTAACATGGTTTTTGCAGGTATTATTTGTAGGAGCTTTCTCAAGTTTATGGGTGTAAAGTCTATGTAATATTAATAGCTCTGAAGGAAAAGAAGGAATGGTATCCTATAATGAATTTGACTGGCTAAAAAATGAAAAGGAGTTGAGTTTTTCAAAGTCTACAATATCTATAAAAGACTTTGAAGTACAACTCCATTTCTAGACCCTGGGTGCATTCTCAGTTCTGCATTTAAATTTTACACAGCTGTTCAGAAACAAAATATTAGAATGGGTGTTGTTGGGTTTTACAGCATGAGTGGAAGAAAAAAAGGGAATTATGGAATGAAGAATTACCTTGAAAAATGGTGTGGTCTTTTACGGATGGTATTTAAATTCAAGATGTACATTTAATGTGTTTTTGCATCTCTAAAAATCCCGATGGAAAGAAACTGGTCTAAAGGCATATTTTCTTTGTTAAATGTCTCTATGTAAAATTGTCTACAGAATGTTGCTATGTTATTGTTTGACAGAACAATATGTCATGAGGCTTGGTAAATATTCTTATTTCAAACATTTCATCATGTTTATTTTGTCTATTATGCAAATTTGTAGAAAATGAAAAGAAACTCTGCACAGCAGCTTGTGATAAATCAGCAGTATGTTTTGTCCATTGCTCTTCAGTTTTTCTTGCCAAAACCCCTTGACTTTGCTTTATTCATGTATTCTTGAAAACAGTATGTAATGAGGAGGAATAGCTATCTATCATGACGAGGCATCAGTTTATCTTGTTGTCCTATTGCAGTGTTTTAATGTCTGTTAGGAACTAATTTTTAACATTACTCCTACACATTTGGTGACTGATACACAGATGAAAAGACCTGAATACACTGCATTTCCCATGACAGAATGAACAATAGGTAGTGTATGTTTTTTAGATGTAGCAAGAGATCTACAGGGTGTTTGCTTTTCACCTGCATGTTCAATCCAAACTCTTTTGAAATCAACGTGCATCTTTCAATTGCTTTTAATGAAGATGGAATTTTATCCTTTATTTTACAGAATATGACAAACTTATTGCTTTAGTAACAGCTATATTTATATAACTTTCTTGCGCCCCAGAACTCTGCTTAGTTGAGTAAAGCATCTTGTGTTAAAGATGGAGGAATTATTTCAGAAGTTTCTTTTTACATCTTTAAATATTTCAGGATAACTGGAGAAGAAGTAACACATCTGCTGAAGGAGCCTGGTTGAACTACAGAAAACTGATTAATGCCACACTTGTTTTGCGCCTCTCCTGTCCCTGACACGGATACACAGCACAGAACTTGTGTGAAAACTCATCCCTACCAAATGGGGGGAAAGTGCACACTTTCTCTTACTGGTAAAAATTAAAGCCTTCCGTATATTTTGTGTATATCAAAACCTGATAAGGGTATTGCTGAAAAACCAAGGCCAGATGCATTTAAATTCCTTTAATATATAACTTAAAATTCAGTCATTCTGAAAAATGTTTAGTTAATTTAAATGGTCTTTCAAAAATGCATTTGTTACATTTTACTCTAATAACAAAACTGTTCCTCTCTTAACTGAAAAATGTTATTCTATGCTTCATTTCTTTTTCTTACTGCACTGTGCCCAAATTTAAATACATAAATTAGAAAATTACATTGTTATTGCTGTAATCGTGGTCATCATTCTTAGTAATTTTTCTTTCTGTTATTACCAAATTATGGCACGACTTCCTTTACAACAACAACAACAACAACAACAGCAGCAACAGCAGCAACAGCAGCAACAACAACAAAAAGAGAGAAGATGAGTAAGTCTGGCTTGGCTAAATTCAAACACCTGCAGTTGGTTTTCAATCCATATTTCCTCTAGTTATGTGATTAGCACCTGTACATGTGTTTTCCTATTTAAAACATTTTCCTTGCTGCATTCATGCTGCCAGCCTTTTTGTGGCCTTGACCCAGGATGGGAAGCCATAACAGAGTCTTTTCAGGGTTTACAGAACACAGGCTTCTCCAGTGAATAGTGAGAGAGAATAATCCCTGGCCCATCACAAAGCAGTGTGGAGGCAGTTGTGAGTCTCACGGATACTTTGACCCAGATTACAGGACAGAAGATGCTATTTTTTATTCTGTAAGGCTGTTCAAAGGAAAGACATTTATCTTGCTGAATAAACAGTAATTGCAGACGTTTGCAGTGGTATTCATTAGTCAGTGGGAAAGAAGAATGTTAAATTAGTCTGTGCCTGATGGACTGAGTCAAAACCCAGCTAACCCAGATGAAAAACTTATGCAATTGTATAGAGGAGATGATACTTCTTCTTGGAATATCCAACAATAATCAGAAAAAAAAATCTCATTTTAAAAGAAAAGCCCCAAATTGGACATTTTTCTTTGTGGAATGTTTATGAATGTAGTTTCTTAGACCCTATTTCCCCCCCAGGAAACAGTAAATGCAGATTTTATAAATTCAATTTTTAAAAAATTCCATGTGTCAGCTACTCTACTCTAAGCCTTAGGAAATATAGCAATGTTGTTATCCATGCTCATGTAACTGACTTTATTTCTTTTTGTAGCATGTGGCTCTGAATTCCTATATTATTATGAGGAGTAATCCTAACATATATTTTATTTTTTCCCATACCTTCAGATTGGGCTGTTCCTCCAGGAGGCAATACAAGGTCTGGGGAAGGTAAAGAAAGGCATAAGAGAGACTGAGAAGAGAATGAGCTATTTAGTTGAATAAATAATTACATAAAGTAGGACACAAGATAAAAGACTTGAATATGTTTAAGTATAGTGTGTAAAGCAGAACTAATTTATATCCCTAGCTGAATTAATGATGATGTCCAGTGAATACCAAGGGAACTAGACTGAGGCTAGTGCTGTGGATGAAATAAAGGTCTGATTAAAAATCTGTTTTAAGGACCAGAACAAGCGAAATAATCCTGTTCACTTTAGCAGGTCCTAGATAAATTGTTTCCATATCCAAGCTATATATATATATATATGTAGAATTCCCTTATGTCTTCAGGTAGGCACACAAAAAGGAATGGGATTTTTTCAGACTGTGAAACATGGAAAAACTTTCCCATATTTGCAGAATAACCTTTTTCCCTTTTAGGTACGCACATTGTACAGTTATGCAACTTTTCACCATAACTATATGTTCCAAACATGCCTTAATATAGATTCAAACACTTGAGAAGAGTTCAACACAAAATGCTTACATAATGCAACAATGGGCACTATTTCAGCACTCAGTGAATCCCAAAGAATTGTGCTGGACATTGCTTCAGTGGAAGGTAGCCAAGAAAGGGTCAGCTAGATCCCCTTAAAAATATGCCTATAAGCTACAGAACTGGTTGTGGAGAACAGCTGTGGGGTGGGAAACATTCCATGTCCAAAATTGTGGACGGTTCCTCAATCCACAATTCAGGACTCAGACAGTGAGTGTTGGCCTAGTTCTGCTTATAAATATTAAATACATACTTTGGGACAGCAAATTTTTGAAGTCTGTCCTTACCAATAAATGAGGATATTCCAGCATTTGAAATTTTAATTGACAGAGATTGATTGTACAGTGATGTATGTATGGAACTTGGAGAAGAGTCAAGAATTGCCACATGGCTATAGCAAGTCCAGGTGAAGCAGACTACAGTTCAAAAGAGGGGAGCTGGCAGGAAGCTGAAGGAAGGAAGAATTCTAGTAGATTGGAAAGAGACCTGAATCAAGGTCAGAAGGTTTCTCATTAATAATTTAACATTTTGGTTAATTTTATTTCTGTTACGCTCCAGAATTGTGCATTCTTATTCAAAAGGAATGAGATATTTTATTCAAGATTTTCAGAGTCTCAATTTTTCTATGGTACCTTTTAACAAATGTGATAGTTTTTTTGTGGGTTTTTTTAATTTTTTTTCCCTCCATCAAGTAACTCTGCTATCTTTCAGCCCAAATCCACATATTTGTGCATACACCATTGCTTTCTTTAACTGTAGTATGAAATGTATCTGCTGAGGTGTTACTCAGGGCCAAATAAAATGATTACATTCTCCTCAATATTTGTCTTTCTTGCCCAGATCAAGTAAAAAAGGTTGATTTTGCATCTATGAGGATAACTGTTGCAACTCATTTAGAGCCTTGCCAGGAGAACCATAGAAAGAATCCTCCCAGCTAATTGCAGGATATTCTTACCTTTGCAAAAAGAGAGGTTTAGTCAGTGTGCTTATTTGCCCTTTAGATCTCAGTCTGATAGTCTGCCAAGACATTCTGTCTACCTTTGATTCTCTATTTGCACAGACCCTCAGTGACACTTTTCACCTGAGTTCTGTTTGTCTCTGAGTGAAGATGATAACTTAGTTCTCAAAAGTTGAATCAGTGTGTCAGATCTGGGTAATTTGGGTATGTCCAGAAAGCCTCAGCTTAAAAACTTCTATAAACTATTGCATTTTAATAGGTATGCCAGACCCATAATTTGTTTCTACTTTGTCATCTCACCACAGGAGAAGTATAATGTCATTTGTCTACGATAACTGTAATTAATGCTTCAGCTCCCAGTTCCCTCTTTGGTGGGCTGCAACTGGATAAAACATTCTCTTCAGTGCATTAAGAAAATACTGTATCTGCTTGTCCAAAATGACAGCACAGCTCCTGTATGCTGTCAGACATTTGTTTGTATTCACTCAAGTGAGTTTTTAGGTTGATTTTTGTCTTAGCAACTTGTTAAGTGACTCATCTTTATTTTCCTGGTTTCTAATGCGTGGTGTGTTGATTTTTTGCTTAAAACTTTCCATTCCATCATCTTATAAATACTTGATTGCTTTCTGGATTCTGAGGGAAAGAAGTACAAAATCATTTTTTAGGTATTTTCTAATATCGAAGCAGTGTGCATAATATTCCCTGAAATGTATAATGAAAACGTATGAAACAAAATGAGTTGATAAATGGGAGAGACAGCCCCTACAGAAATTACCACCATTGAGATGTCATTCTTACTTATCAGATATTTGAGTAACAATAGTGATTATATAAACATATATATGTGCTTCTTCTTCACACCCATGATTAGCAATGCAGAAAATAACTGTTGTAGTTTTATTACTATTTATAATAACAATGGTAGGCAATTAACAGTACTTGCTTAAAAAGATTCTATGATAATTGTTTGAAAAGGGATTCAAGACTTAATGTCTCTTTCACCACTTCTGTATCAGCAATCACTGCAGTAAGGGTTTTATGGGAGAAATTAGCAGATGGCCTCGTGGAATGCATTTCCTCTGCTCTTGGGTTTGTATAATGTCCTGTTCATCTGTTTCCACTGGGTGTTTGATGTGCTCCTCGTGTATTTAATATCTGACTTTTCATTTGATCCCTTCAAACCTCTCAGCAATACAGCAAAGCATAATTGATACCTTGTGAGTGGAGAAAAAAGCAAGGAAAAATTAGAACTTCTGGAGGGGAGAGGGATCCTTAGAGAGGTGCTCTGAGAGAAGCAGAGCTACAGGAGCAGACCCTGTCAAACCATGCAGCACCACCTGATTTTCAAAAGAGGGTTGTGGGGTGAGCAGAATGCTGCAGTGCTTTTATAACCCAATTGTACCTGTTCCCAAAACATGTTCCCTCCTTATTATAAACCCGTGAAATCAATGTATTGGGGGACCAGGAAAAGAATGGAAGAATTGGAACAAATAAGAGTTCTCTGATTAGTACTCCCTGCAAGTATGTATTTAGCTAAAATAATTGGCAACTAAGTACCAGATAAAAATATTTGTAAATGTAAAACACAAAACACAAAAATACTGCAACAATATATAATAAAAGAGAGTGTGGTCTATGAATGTAGACACGTCTAATATTTGATTTGAAATTATTCAGCCAGTATTATTCATTAATATGCATTATCATACATTACCTGTTAGAGGCATTAGTTAGGTCTCCATAAAATGTCCTATTGGTTTTTCCTACCAAGTGAAATACAGGGATGTAAGTCTGAGCTAGAAAAGGAAAAACAAAATATGATTAATTGTGAGGTCCATGGTCTCTTTCATTTTTTAAAAAAAGACTCAGTGAACAGCAAGATGAAGAGAAATAGAACAAGTAGTGGGTGTCACAATACCTTACATCAAGTGTTTAATGTAGGCACCTACATATAGGAAAGTCATCCAAACACCTATTAAGGTATAAAAAAGGAATAAGCACTTCTACAGCAGCTTTCCTCTCATCCTAATTTAGATATATGAATTCCAGTTGCTTATAGAGCTGTGAAATGACTTCCACAGTTGATAGTTATCTTTTATGTATTTACAGCACCTTATCTATTGTGTTTCATTCAACAAGATTTATATAGTCATAAAAACAAGTCAGAAATAATTCTGCTGAATTCCATTTAAATAACCATAAAAACTTAGTGTATATGCTGGACAAAGGGACAACAGAGAGGAGAAGATGTATAAGAAGAAATTTATGTACAACAGACCAGCTCAAATGGTTGGTGTGCATGCAATGGAAAACAAGGACAGATGGTTATCCAGAGAAGAAGCAAAGCCATGAAGACTAAGATAGAAAAAATACAAAAAATTGCTGAGAACGAGCAGCACAGTTTAAAGATGATCTCCCAAATTTAAATCTTGAGTTTAGTGGTTCGAAACTATCACTATTTTAATACTTTTGAATAGGGAACTGTATAGGAATATAAATTAGTTTCCAATCATTTGAGTAAAAAGAAAAATGTATTAATAAATTCTGTGATATTTATTTGTTAAATATTATCTATTGCCATGTCATCAAGCTTTATTTAGTCCCTATTGTCTAGATTATGTCTCCTATCAGTGCTGTGATGTTTAACTTTACTCTGTAATTTTCTTCTTTGGGTAACCAAAGAGCACATTCCAGCATTATCATTAATATGCACACTATGCAGCTTACTTGGACCAGTACACATAACAGCAAATGTCACTTAATTCTGAACAGTTCTGCTAGAAAAGAAGTGTGAAAGTATTCTGAAAAATAATTATGTAAAATTAGAAGCAGTTTATTCAACCAAGCAGACAACATGTTTATTCATACTTGTAACTTCATTAGTGCCTGAATTAAGTATAACATTTCTTTCTTGGGTCTTGTGTGCATTCATGAATCAATGCAGCTCTGGGGATGTAAGCTAGATGAGGTCCTAACATTTATGTCATTAATAGAGTAAGTGCCTTAATTGAACTTCAGCTATCTACAAGTTAGATATCTAGATTGTTCAATTCAAGACAACATTAAGCATCTAGATTTTGTCAATAAATATTGAACATCTCAGCTGTCTTATCCCTACTGCTTCAAGTCCTTGTCCTCTGGAGGCCTTCACTCCTATTACAGCTAGATTGAACAGCAAGATTTTGACAAACCTTAAAAGAGTTGAAATTAAGTGAGAGAAGTCTCTCTTAGATTGTCATTCTATAAGCTATTGGTTTACTGCTATGCCTAGCTCAAACCATCAAAGAGATGGGCTCTAGATTGTGTCAGTTAAGGTTCAGAGTTAAAATTCATCACAAGATCAACATATATATATATACACACATATATACATATACATATACATATACATATACATATACATATACATATACATATATATATGAGATGACAAAAAGAGTAAAGTCAGTTTGACCTGCTGGTATTAATCGTCATTAAAAAAAAATAAATCAAAGTTTTTGTTTAGAAGCTGCAAATGTACATGTTTTCGTATAAACAGTGTTTTGAGTAAAACTTCTAAATATGGATTTTGTGGAGTAAAATATAAAAAATAAGTAAGTGCAATGAAGTCTAAGCAAAACTTCTTGAGCAAGTAAAAAAAATCTTTGTGGCAAAGATGAAAGAGTCCTATAACAGGACAGATATGTTTCTGTGCATATCCACACCTGGTCATCCTTACTGAAGCATCCATCACTGTAATTCCATTTTGCAACTAATGATCCTGTTCTAGAACTGTGTCCTTCTGGAAACATATGCAAGCTAGCTCCAAAGGCAAGTTGAAAACCTGGTACCTTAAAGACAAGATCATCACATTGTACCTGAGCGCCTCTTGTAGGGGAACAGCAGCCACAAAGGCAACAAGCAGAAGAACATGGTTCTAATTGCAATAATTCTAAGGGAAAAATTTCTTAACTGAGGCTGAGTTAAGAAGTGTACTGCAAAAGCAATGAGTTTATGCACTGCAATTTCCTCAAGATCAGGCTTTTTAATGTTTAGTAACTAAACACACTGGATTAAAGTAACCTCAGTTGCTCAACAGTGAGAACAGTACTAGGGCAATATATTTCTTTTAAAACAATAAAGCTTATGTTTTTATGGTAGTTTATACTGAACATATGACAATATTTCTTTAGTTTAGTTCTAAAGATCCTGTAGCTCCTGTGTAAAAGTTTTCTACACATTTAGTTGTGGGTTAATTTATGTTAAAGATTGCAAGTGATTTCATGAGATACTTCGAATACCAGAAGAGGAACAAGAACAATCGATCTGTCTCAGATAGATGCCTTTGGAGAGAACTATTGGTACTCAAATAGCACAGTTATTCTAGGGGAGATTTCTTCGTTTGTTGAAATTGCTCCTACCATGGCACCTGAACACTTCCACCACTCCTCTGCTCCTTCCAGTTTCCAAAACACCCTTCTGCCCATATTTTCATTAGCAACTTTATCATCCTCTATAACTGAAATTACTATTACAAGTAGGCTCTTGGCCTGCCATTTGCACATGATTGGCTGGATGGGCACCAAGGCCACTGAATGTATGTGTTTCATGTACGTTTTTGAGGAGTCGGATGTTGAGGACCAAAGATTTGAGGATTTCCATCCACATTCAGTAGTTTGCCCTTGGTAACAAGTTGCTTGTGCCTACCCAGCCTGCCATACCCTGTGGCGCCTTGACGCCTGTTTCCAAAAATAGCAACATCTGGACAATACCTTCTACCGGCCACTGCTTAGTATAAATTAGGAAATGGCACCTTGGAAAAATTACATTTTTACATTTCACATTTTTGTTCCCCAGGCTGACATCATGCTGTGCTTCAATAAGAGTTTTGTTAGGACAATAAAGTAGTAACCATCAGCTTTTTTTTTTTTTTTTTTTTTTTTTTTTTAAGAAAAGTCGTCTGGCTGCCAGAGGGAATGCAGTAATTACACATTCTGATGTGTATTCACATCTGTGTGAATTCTGTGTGTGATCTGCTGATCCCAGGGAACCTGAAGGGATTGATTTTCTCTACAGTTGTCTGAAACATTTATTGGTATGATTTTGTGTTTCTGATTCATTGCTTCACAGGAATAACTTTTCAGGGTGGAAATGGTGTTTAGAAAATATCCACTACCTTAAAGTCGTTGAATTGAATTTACTCCACTGGGAGAAGTGATAGCTTGCAAATGGTTGGCATATATACTTTAATTCTCCTACACAGTCACCTAATCTTTTCCTCTTTCTTTCAAAGGAATGTCGTAGTTACCCATCATAGCTGCTATACTTTTAAAAAAGCTTTTGTTTGTCTTTTTGGTCATCTCTACTATGTTTATGAGAGCAAACACTTCAGAGACTGTTATTTTAAAAAGCCTGTTTTCTCTGTAGTTGCTAGACTTCACTGTAGCAATCCTCTGGCTCCTTTGGGGTTTTTATTTTAAAATTATTTTTTTACCACATTGTGTGAAACATGAGTTATTTCTAGGTCTTCCTGCCACATGGCTGAAGGTTAAGGAAATGTGATTCTTTTCAGGCAAGCTGTTGCTGTTACAATAAAGCCTAGCATCAACAAGTTAGATTTTCTGTTTTGGCTACAAATTCACATCAGTTTTTCTTTACTACTACTGCTGAGGTTGATGTAGCTGATGTAGAAGTTGTCGGGGCTTAACATCAGGCTGAATCTCAACTGGCAGAGCAAGCAATAAAAGGGTGAGGGAGGCACCTTCTCTGTGAAATAGCAATTCTCCAAGAAATGAGGAGCCAGCAAAATTATCTCAAATCTGTCCCTCTTGAGGGCATAAATGCAACATAATGTTGCAAGCCTTTTGTATAAACTGTATTTGCTTTTTAAGAGCAGCTCAGAAGTGATATTAGTGAATGCCTGGGCATCATCCTTCCTTCATGGATTACCATATCCCCAGTCATATACACCCACATGCTTTGCAGAGAGCCCAGATGAGAGCCAATGCTGCCCAGTCTGTCTTTGCATCATGCATGACCTTTATATACATGCACAAACTACTCCATGTTTAATGTTGACATTAGCTCTGGCCTTCACTCCTAAATGTGAAAAAAAGTGAAAACCTCCTAAGTGAATTAAATCTCAAACGAACTGCTTCCTGAGACTGAGGGAACACTTCAGTCCTGCACATCAGCACTTTCACGTTGAGCAATCCTTTGTACTGTTAAGAAGCACAACATCTCTCTGTCTTACAGACCTTTCCTCTCAAAACTCACATGTTGTTTTTCTTTTGACTCTAGCATTTGAGCCACAGTTTCTTGGTTCTCCCTTGCAGGCTGGTGGAGTAACCTCTGTCCCCAAGTCTCTTCCAAATAATGGCAGTGTTTATATATGCAAGTGGTTCCTGTGGTCCCCTCTGTATTGTCAGAGACAGCTAAAGTTCTGTCTAATGTGTCTAACTCTCCTGTGTCTCCTGCTGAGCCCTGGAGACAAAGCTGCACCTTCCTGCTCTTACAACAGAAGACAAGGTATTTGCTACATAGATGCAACATTCATTCTCCCTAGATTAAAATTGCTAAATAGGCATGGCAGCTAGTTCTTAGAATCTTCTACCATTTCCTCTGTGTAAACATCTTTATTCTGTAAAAGAGGAAAGGGGAAAATTTCCTTTATCCCTGGGGGAAATGGTGTCCTACTTCTATCTAATGGCATCCTCAGAAATGCATACAATAGCAATAATCATTCCAAGGAAGAGAGAGGGATTTTTAGGGCTCTGCTTAAAATGCTCAAACTTCACATGCTAAAGGGCAAGGTTATTAAAAAATTCTCAGCAGTTGCCTTCATTAAATGAGTCCCTTTCTCTTGAATTCTGAAGTCAATCATTACTCATTCTGAATATCTCAGGCCTGATTCTCCAACAATTGCTTTAGTGCTGCTACTTTTGTCTGGAGGTAGAGGCATGGCAGAACTGAAACACATCAGAATTCCAATGAGAGGAAGGTAACGAGATCTCTGGCTGTAAGTTAAGACAGTCATCATTGACTGATTTTACAATCTAGAATTAATCCACAACTATTTTCTTTACAAAACAAAAATCACTATTTTGGGGTTACCAACTAATCTGAATAATTTGTTCTTCAGACTAGACCTTTTGTAAAAGTGCCTCCTTGTAGTCTTTAAAAATGTAACATGCTTGCATCATCCTGCATCCAAAAAGGCAGTTATAGTCATTTTAGTGGACATCTGTGTTGTGTAAGATTTTGCTCACTTCACTAACATCTGTCTCTCTGCTTGTTTAAGAAAGTTTGATTTTTAGCCTGTCTCCCTAACTATGCCAGTTCATTCCAAGAGCTAGTTTTTATCTTTCCCCTGTTAATTTTAGAACACTTCCTACCTGGGACAATCAGGTTCATTGATAAGGGTCTGATCCTTTAAGTCTCAGCTCCCAGAGGACTGAGCCTTTTGGCTCCTGGACGTTAGAGTTGGTTTCTTTTATTTATTTATGTGCTGCAGTCCCTGACCAACAGCATGGTGAGGAGCCAGTCACAGGAGCATTGTGAGCCCAATGGTCTCAGAGTCAGTACAAGGGCTCATTGGTCTGCCTAGGTGCTGCTGCAGCTTAGGGGCTCACCTGGGTTTTGTAAAAGGCAAGTCCTCTATCCACTAAAGGCACAGGATAAAACCTCTTGGGACCATGACTTACTGAGCACTCACACACAAAGCCAGAATTGGAACCTGCCTCTTATAGGATCAGGTACTTCATCTAACTTCTCTGCTGTTCTTACTCAATTTCTTACTGAAATTATGCAGATTTCTTACCAGTCATTGCTGGGAGCATGTTTCCAGGCTCTTTATGTAGCAATTATTCACACTATGTACACATGTATGTTGCAAGTTTTTACATTTCCTTCCAGAAGTATTTTAGATTTACCAGATTACTTCATGTCCTAAAGGTCTAAGCAGTGACTTCTAATACCCATGTAACTCTTGGTCCCAGCTTGTCCCAACTCTACTGACAAGTATGATCTGTTTTCTTTCATTTGTATGTTACCACGCAACATATATGGGCATCCTTTGAGGAGTTATACATTTAAGTTTCAATACGCAAATCTATGCCATACAACTTTACGTTTCAGGATTTTCACTTGGTAAAAGATTGAGTTGCAAGGTAAAGGAAGACAAGCATCATTTGGCCTATCTGTACTGTCAAACTCTGAAATTTTATATTCATCAGATTGAATCATTTAATGGGCAGAGCGTGAGAAATCAAAAACAGATTTCTTTATGAAGCTTGAGAGGCAGCCCTTCCCTTTTTTCCCCAGAATTTGTGATACTGAGTGATTAAATTACAGGAAAGCTTCCAAGGTTATGGTTGGTGCATTACTTCAGGAATCTAATGCATTCAAAGGGAATTTGGAAAGGATGTCTCTCAAGCATGCACTTCACCATCATTAGCATCTACCAGACGTGCCTTAGTTTATATTCAACATCATTAAGTCACCTTATTGCCTTGCTGACACAAATTCAGAAAATGTATTACATTTACCATAACACTGTACTTTATTTCCCAGAAGTCTATATTAGCTGCAGTTCTTCTTTCATATTTGCCCCTGTGATAATAGCAGAGCTTGTTCATGGTGCATTTTCCTTGAATAGTTTTGCCTCTTTTTTGAATAAACAGTATTGCAACTCAGGAGACAAAATAATAACTAGAACAGTAAATACACGATATAATGAGAAATTTTAATTTTTTAAAAAAACTGGAAATATCACTAAAAGGGTCTTCAAAAAAAAAAAGGAAAAAGAATATTTTAGAGTTCTTTTGGAGTAGTTGGTGGTTAATTTTACTTTTATGTCTTTGTTTTGTATTCTTGAATTGGTGACATTAGGAATTTTCATGGTGTACCTGATCCAAAAGCCTCGTGTTAACAGTCTTCAAAGAAGGAATTTTTCTGCTTGTTTGGACGTTTCTGCAGATTTTCAATCCAGAGAACTCTTTAATTTTAAATAGCCAAGGGATCCCAGGTAGACAGTAATGCTCTTATAGATTACAAATATATCCACTTAGAAAGTAAATCATACAGTGCTGAGACATTAAAATATTTGTTTTTATTAAAAAAGTCTTTCATTGTTCATGCTCTTTGAATGAAGTGTATTTTTTTTAACAAGGGAACCTCCAGTGTCCTACAAATATTTGGTTCAAAAACCATACTTTCTTACTTTCACCAAAGAAAACCATGTCAGCAGAAATTCAGAGGCTTCTCAGGAAAGGATGGTTGTCAAAGTAGGACTTGGAAGGATGAGAAATTTTATTCAAATATATTATGAAGAATACCATCATTTTACAAGGAATCTTCACAATGTGCAGAGAGCTGACTGTATTAATTGCTAGAACTCTATGAATGTCTATAAATAGAGTAGGTCAAAGAGTCTTTCTTGAATAAACAACTCAACAAACTGCCAGCATGGAAGTATCAATGAATTATTGGACAAAATTTCTTTTCTTGGCATTTGCTTGCATCTCTTCTTCTCCTATCCTCTCGGTAACAAGCAAATACACAAGAAGTCCTGGGGTTATTATTTTTATTGCAGCTGGTTTGGTGTGCTTTTTATTGAAAAATAGAAGAAAACATAGTCAATGTCCAGAGAGGTCTTTAGGGAACAAATGTTTAACTAGTGACATATTATAGCACTGAGGACCTAAATGCTGGAAAGGAGAATTACAGAAAATGTTAAACTACAGGTAAATGGTCCACAGGTCTAGGCCTAATAGTTGGGCTGGGCAGTTAAAGAAGGATTAAGTGAAATATCTCTTTCATGAGAAATCTGGTTTCTACAACATTTGAGAGAATATAGATTAGGAAACATGTCAGTGAGTAGGTGATGGTACCTAGAATGTTGTGAAATCTCTCTGAGACATGATCAAAGAAGGACATGTTCTTCCTCAGAGAGGAAATGAAAAATAAAGTTGTGTCTCTCAGACCCCACAACTGAAGACTTAAAAGAAAAAGCATAGTGAAAATATTCTACCTGAACCAGTCCTCGGCTTTAATACTAAACACCAAGGAGCTACAGGGATTTGTAAGTTCAGAAAATAAATGTTTCATTGTCATCTGGGCAGTGTTAGAGCAGAGGAATAAAGACTGCAACTAATAGGAAAAGAAAATATAATTTGGGATTAAAGGAAAGTAAAAGATTTCGCTCTTAAAGGTAGAATTATAAAACCATTCATAGATTAAATAGGAATGCACTAGTCAAGCTACATATTGAAATGATTATATTTAATTAATATACTAAATTAACTTCTAAATGCCATTTATCATTTTATTTCATCTTTAGAGAAGGTATGGTATATGTGGTCTTCTGAGACTACTAAAAGATATTGTTCTGCCTGCTGGAAGTTGAACTTGATGGATCTTGTGGGTCCCTACCAACCCAGCATATTCTATGATCTGGGAATATAAAACCTCTGCCTTGACCTTGCAGACAGGACTTTACCTAAAGATCCTTAAAAAAAATATTAAACAGATCTTTTCTTGTAAAAAACCCTCTGTCAGTAGCCAGAGTCAGGGCTCAAAATTTTCCTAGGCAACAGATGCTTATAAAGAAATGAGAGTTCAAGATAAATAAAGATTATGCATATATTAAGATATATATAAAGGAGAGTTAAGACCATTTAGGAAACCATGACATTTAGTGGACTTTTTCTTAGTCTCTTTTATCTTTGCCATTTTTAAGATGTCTATTCTTTGTGTATTAGTATTCATGTTTTTCTAAGAAAAGCTGGCTTTTTAGAATCACAATTTCAATAAAAGGACATTTGTATCATCCTTTTCCTGATATATTTGCTTTTTTTGGGTTTGGAATGAAACTAAATAAAAATTACATATATAGCATGGCTTTTATTCTACTTTATCTTTATTTTTATTTGTTTATATGGTAATCCATTTGATCCATGAATAAAAACATTGTCTAAGTTATATTACCAGCCTGGAAATGCTATTTTACTGTTAGGCTGTGTTTGCTGAATTATGCAGGAATTATCAGAAATAGTTATTACTTTTGCTTTGTCCCTTATATTAATGCTATATTTCAGTATACTTCTTTGACAGACTCATTTAGACACAAGGGCAGACTGGAGAGCAGTGCATCTTCTCCTGCATTTTAATAATTTGAATCCATATCAAATGCTTCATTGCCAGTTAGAACTGACAAAAAAGAACCATTTTTAAGTCTTAAAAGCCCGACTTTGTCTGACTGCAGCTGGGGTAAGAAAGGCAAAGATAATATTTTTTCATAAAGGAATGATGAAATTATTATTTTATTTCTTCACTTGCACTTCTTACAGTTTCTTGTAGGTTCTCAGGTTTTAGAGTAAATGAACCCTTTTACTGCCTGAAGAGTTTTGCCATTACAAAACTTACCCATACAGTTCTTCTGGAGGTTTTGGAAAGCTTAGGTTTGCAAGAAATTGGATTGGTAAGTGAATTAATGGCACCACCTTTCGTCACTACTTTCAGCAGAATTGTACTTTCAAGGAAAGCTAAATCTACTGAGGGATTTTTTGAAACTTCTTTCCTTGAATGAGACAAAATGTTTCTGTTCTTCTTCATTGCAAGGATTTAATTGTCCTCAGCAAGTTTTATATCTGTTCAAGCATCATCCAGATAATGTTTTGCATTATATAATTATATGATAATCCTTTCCAGATCATTCATACTATTTGCATTATAGTTAAGTATTGCATGTCTTATCACAACAAAAAATCTTACATGTTGTTTCGGTAATGACCAAGAAAAAAAAAAAAAAAGAAGTTTAGATTTAAGTCTGAAACCCCAAACACCATTAGTCCTGTATCCCTCAAGGCAAAGACATATCTTATTCTAACTGACATAAAATCTAAATTAAGTAATAAACCAGACATAAACGTTAGCAAAACTGTTTGGAATCATATTAACTAGCTAGGCATTTCCCCAGTTACAGCATAAGAACTGAAGGTCAAGATGTGTTAGCTGAATGTGCATAGAGCATCATTGTTCAGTTTAAAAATGCCCAGCATCGTGAAGATGACGTGCAGCCTTGGAGAATGGTTGTGTTTGTTGCTTTCATGGACTCCCTGCTCTCACGAGAGTGTTGTTCACATGATAGCAACAGTCTTGGGAGAGAATCAGTGAAAATATGTGCAGCCCTTGCTGATGTGGGACATAGATGAATATGAGTTGGTAACATTACTTGAATTGAAGGCTGTTGAGGCTTCTCGTACAGAGGCATTACAAGGTCAGTTGTGAGATTTAGATTCGTACAGTGTTTTGAGTTCAAGGCTACAGAGACCACTTGAGGTTTCCATTATGATTCTTTGATAAGGCGATTAGTCTAAAAATTATTCCACTTCAAACCTGGGCCATTAGAAGAATCATTATGCATTATAGGACATTACACTATGTTCTGACAACACGATTATTTTAGTATTGTGTTCACAGTAAAATAAAATTAACAGCAAATTAGAAACTCTGAGCAGGATTTCTGAATAGCATTACAGGCAAAGAGACAAAACCAACAGACACTACATTGCTTAGTGCATCAGGAATCATAAGAAATCTTAGAGAGTAAAAGAAAGAATCAGAGGAAGGTAGCATTTTCTGAATGAAGTGACCGAAAAAGTGGGTGGTCATGAAAGGAGACAGAAAAAGCAGCACCAGTAATAAAAGCCAAAATTTTGAAACAATAAATCACAGCATTATAAAGTGTCACAAGTATATTCTGATCTGAATTCCATGCCTGAAAACAAGATCACCCCAAACCTGGGCCTGTTCCTCCAGCTAAACCCTTTAAGATAATCTGTATGAAAAGAAAATCAGAACATTTAGAAAAGAACATTCTTTTTGCAGAAAAGAATGGCTAGTTTAACTGTTGAAATATATTTTGAACAAAAGATTAGTTTATTTAAAATATGTTCCATGTGAACATCAACATAGCTTTGAAATGCCTTGAGGTGGGGATAGAGTTTGTGTATCCGATATTTTCAGATTTAAGAAAAATTCTTTGTTGAGATTTTTCTGTTTTTCCTGGAATGTTTTGAATTTTCTTTGGTATGATTCTTCATGAAAAATTTGAAATTGCACATAAAATTGTACACACTTTACCATCTAACCATATATCTGTTCCAACTACTCTAAATAATATTGGACTGACAAAAGCCTCCTTTTGAAAGCAAGTGTTATATTTAATATATCTCATCCTGCCTTGTGTAATTTCCTATGTTTTGAAAAAGAAGTTATTTGTTAGGTGACAAATTTACAGATGGCAAATACATACTTTTTACAAAATTCCAAGAAAGTCTCTAAAATTTCAGTGGGAGATAACAAAACTGAGAGTGAGAAATGTGCAAGTGAAAGCTGACAATGTGTGCTGCCGGTGTTCATTTGAATTGCTCATACACATCACCTCATTCAAAGCTAATTGCAACCAACAGAGGAAATAACTGACATAATTTTGGAGAACTTAATAAAATATGTTGTTTAATATGCACCATCCACTAAGAAAATGAAGAGATTGACAGAGTACCTAGAGTATAACATGGAATGGAAAATAATGAGAGTGTCACTGTCTTGGAAAAATGGAGGCACGAACCACACATATCTTGAATCTGCTCCTAAAAAAATGGATGGTTCAGAAACAAAAAACAAAAAACAAAAAGAAAAACAAAAAAAAAGCAAAAAAAAAGCAAAGATGAGCATTTCAACCCTCTGTTAAAAGTGCTAAAAAGAGAGTTTGCACTGAAGAGGAGATGAATGAAATAATTAATGACAGAAATTACTAAGGCAATGAATTTTACTGAGAGTGCAAATGAGAAAACTCTGCCCATCCTCTACAAGCGTGTAGAAAGATCAACAGAAGAAGAACTGAAAGCAAAGCCATACCAAGACCAGTCCCTGGCTATGTCCCAAAACGTGGAACACAGCAACATTTCCCAGCTCTCAGGATAAGAGTGTGTATCTCAGACAGGTCCCACCCAAACAGTGTAAGAGTGCTATTTCTCCTTCTCCCCCCCCTAGTTTTCCAGAAGAAAATCCTGTTATGTTGGTCAGAATCCATCCATCTTGCACAGAGACCTCACTGCTAGAACAGTTTGTTGCTGGTGAGCAGATGCCCTGATATCTGGTAAGTAGTACTAGCCTCAGAGACAGTGACAATGTAAATATTGATACAAAAATTGTGAGGCAATGTAATACAAAGTGAAGAAAACTATATGTAGATAACAACATTCACATTAGTGTTATTTTAGGAAGGAGATAAGCCTCACTAGTATGATTGCATGATTTTACTATGTATTATTATATTATTACATTACATTATTAATATATTATTATTATATTGTTATATTATTATGTCATTATATCTGTTCCACATAATTGTAAGTAATGGAAATAGGAGGAAAAGATTAATCTGCTTAATGTATAATGAAAAACTTTAAACAAATTCAGATGTAAAAAAATAATAAGAACTCCTGTTTTAGGTGGTATGCACTTCAAACACCTATTTTTCCCACAGTTGCTCAGTGTTTCTTTGCATTTTGATAGCATTCATTTTGTACCTGTCTAGTGAATAATGTGGCAATGTTTGCTTAACAATCAGTGCTGCAGATGGTGCCCTGCCTGGAGCTGGGAAAATGTATGGAAATCTCACTGCAACTAAAGAAACCAAACTCTTGATTTATATTGTGCAATTATGAAAAATATTAAGTTTTGTGTAATGTGAAAATGCTGGCATGGTGGCAAAATGATAAAGGCAAGGAAATGTTCTAAGGCTTTCACAAAGTGCTTTGATCTTCACCCCAAAGCTGGCAGCGGGCATGTCCCTGTGTCCTCCCAAAGGAGTTCATTTATCACAAGGGATGCTGCATTAGCCAAAAAAGCCTAGTTGCTTTAACAAATATCTTTCCTTTGTTGTTGTCACTGCTTTGTGACACTTAAAAGAAGTACAAGCTGAATTATTCAGTCTGATGTAACAGCACTGCAAATTTCTCTCCAGGGCTTTGTGGAAGACCACTGCCTTTGAACACAGGAGACAGATTTCCTGCAGCTCACACCAGATAAATGTGCTTTCCTGTCACCCAGTTCTGCTCATGTTCTTCACATGAAGCGAGAATGCACAGAGGAATTTGTTCTGTTGATCTGCACATTTGCAGGCTGAGAAAGCTCGAAACACCCATGGGCGTTTTTTGCTTGCTCCCACAAATAGCCACAACTCCAGAGACAAAAGGTTCTTGTGCTTGTCTGGAAGAGCTTAAATTGACAGGCCTAGTACTTTTAATTGGCACATATGCTTCAACAGGCTTATATAAGAGGATTTTTCACAAAAAGGAAACTGTTTTAGCTCCTAAATTTTTGAATGTTACATAATGCCTCACATTGCTTGAAGTAGGTTTCATTAGTGAAACATGTTAAGACCATCCTATTTCCATTGGGAAGTTTCAGTACAGTCTTGCAAGTAGCCTGATACATATAATAAGCTTCTGGTTCATAGTTCTAGTACTTAGATTTAGTAATTAAGTTATATCCCAAAATGCACTGTACCACCAATTTAGGATATTTCTGGCTTCAGGGGCTCATGTGCTAATTGTAGAAACAAATTTATTCATAGTAAATTAAGACAAACAGGAAGGCCTTCAGCTGAAATCCTGTGGAGAATATTTGCTAAAGCTGGAATGGATTAAAAAGCTTCAGTAAGACTTTATACTATCAGACTAAATGAAACATATTTTAGGATTTAAACATAAATTGATAATTCAGTTTTTTTAAAACACCTAGGGAGCATTAACTGAGAGGCATGCATGCTAAATCTTGAAGAAATGCTACTGCTTTAAATGCTTTAAGCTTTGCTAGCATAACGGGCAGAGTGTATTCCTACTTAAAGAAGAATGCAATTCTGTTAAAATGTTTAAGTACATGTTTTGATAACATGTGAGAAAGCACAAATGCTTGTGCTTCATTTTGTACAGATGCACCCTGAGATTTCATTTTGGTATTTTGGATTATTGTTATATTTTGATTCACTGTTACACAGCAGTAATTAAAACAAGTGTTGCTTGTAATAGAAAATTCCCCCCTTAGATACTGCTGTCTTCTTCCATTAAAAAATGTGGATATTAGATGATCACATAATAAGGAAAGTATTAATACCTGCTGTCCCATCCAAAGACAAACAGCAGCTATAGAGATTTAAGCATTCTGGTGATAATCTGGTAATCATTGTTAGTATTGCATTAATTGACCAAATATTGCTTTTCACAGGATCAAAAGTATTTCTGAATGTAATTAAATCAGTCTTTTATTTTGAGTTTTATTTTTCCTTTGACAAATACTTGTAATGGTCATGACACGACATGACACGCCATACAAGCATTTTTTTTTCTGTGGCAATAGGTCTATTTGGTGAATCAGCTACAAACCTGACATACACACTTTCATTATTTAGTCACAAGAAGGACACAGGTAACTTCTTTTCCTTTCAGCCAGATAATAAATCCCTATCTTACCAGTCCATGAAACAAAGAGGCTTTACTGCCTTCTGGGTATACACCAACCCCGCTTCATGGTGCAGACCAGCAGTGGGGCACACACGGGCTGGTGAGGGGGCTGCCCTGGATCCTGGCAAGAACAGGGAGGGCTGGCACTCCTTGGCTGCACCATCTCCTCCCTGGGAAATGCTTTGCAGTGCTCTGTGGTTACAGTAAAGGTTGACAAAGAAGACTTAACTTTGTTCTTCTTCCTTTTTCAGCACCGCTGTCTGGTCCTCAGACAAGTGAAACTGGACAAAATAAAGTGGTAAATAAAGATTGCATGGCTGTGTCCTTGCACTAAAATTTAAGAACAGATTATTTAACTTTTCTTTATGGACAGTTAAGGCCATCAGTGTATCCCTGAGGATAGCCAGCTGCCTGCATGAAACACATTTCCACTGCATTTTTTGATGTTATGATTCACTAGCTAGTTTTAATCAGATTCTTCAGGACACCCAGTTTTCTGATTCTGAAAAGAGTTTCAGCTTTGAACAACCTCTTCCAGAGATAGAGTTTCACTGAGAAATGTGAAATATTTCTGCTGCAGCAAAACTTGCAGGAATAAAGCCCAAAGGAGATTTTACCACAGAAGACAACTCAGTTTTAGGCAACGGTGATTTGGTTATTTCCAAGACAGAAGTTTTGGTTATTTCCAAGACAACTTGTCCCCAAGCTTCTATGTAATTCAAGAGTGTACTCAGGGTATGTATTGTGTGGTGGTATCTAAGTTCCCATTTCTTACCCTCACAACATGGTTGATGTTTTATTGTCTCTAGAAGTAAGTCAGTGTAGTTGGTTTGACTTCAGTACAGCATTTGGAAGAACCAATCCAGATTTTGTTAATTTTGAAATATTTCCTTTAACAAAATTAAACAGATCTACTAAATGACCACCCAGTTTTGTTTGCTATGGAATGTGTTCACTCTTTGGAGTTTAATTTAGTTACTTTATTTTTCAGAGATTTATTTTAGGCTTTCCTGATTCGTTGAAATAGCAATTTGCACATTGTATACTCTGTTTATAGACTTCAGCTGCTAGAAGGTTGCTAGGGATCTGAATCTATTTTGCCTTCAGGCATGTCTGTCAAAGACTGATCTGAAATGAAAAAATAATTACATAGTCTTTCAGATTATGTTTTGATGATATTTTTGATACCCAATACAACTGAAACAGGATTTTTTTTCTCTAGGGGAGAATAAAAACAGCAAAATCATTTTGTTCTAGTGGAAGGAGCAGATTCATTTATATGTAGGCTAAAAAAACTGTAATCAGGATTGGATGTGCTCTCTGTGAAGAACATGGAATATAATATCAGAGAGAGAATGGGTTTGATTTGTTTGATTCATCTTCTCCTTTTCGAAGTTTAACTAAGTGAAATATCTACAGTGTTTCAGGAGAGGATTATTTCATCTAATCACTCATCCCCATGCAGAGTTGAGCAGATGTGTGCTGTAATTTCATCTGAGAAGGTACAGGCTGAAGGTAAAGCCTGAGCTTTGGGTGTCTACTCTTCCCCTGCTGAGAAGCATCCCTGCCATTGCTGTATTGGAGGAACCTCTTCAGCTCTGGCAGTACAGGAGCAGTTTCTCCCTAACAAGCAGTGGTGATGAGCTGTGTTTTGCCCACAGTTTCCTATGGTTAGAACACCCATTCATTAAAAAATGCAGATGAGAGAAGAAAATGAAAGCAGTGTTTGTCATTAACTTTAGTATTCTCTACCTGCTTTGCCTGATTTCAGGTTTAGCAATGGTAAGGCTATTAAAATAGTAAAGAATATTTACAGTCCAGTTCTAAAACTGTAGGGAATGATGGGCTGACTCTCATGCAGCTCAACGAGAGCAAAAACAGATCTCTGCATCTCCTGTGCAGGCTGAGAAACACCTGGGAAGGAGAGAACATGGGGATCTGACAGGTGCATGATGAGCAGGAATCAGCAACGGGTCCTGGTAGCAATGAGACAGAGCCTCATCAGGGCACATGTATGGCCAGCTCAGATTACAGATAAGAAAAAATGTCCTCACAAAGACAGTGGTTAATTCCAGGAGCAGGTTCTCCACTCCAGAGAAGATGTGGAACATGCATCCTTGGAAATATTCAGAACTTGGCTGGCCAAGGCCATGGGGAGGACTTTCTTTGAGCAGGATCTTGGACCCAAGGACACTTACTGTATAAATTATTCTGTGTTTCTATGCCAAAGAAGGCAAGCATAGACTATGCCTTCCTGCTCCTGAAGTTAAAGCTGATGTTGGTCACTTCTCCATTTCACAGATCATAAACATTTCTAAAAATGTAACAAATACTGAAAGAGGGGACTGGGGGGAGGATGGCAGAAGGGAACTGGGTCCTTTCTGGACATATTCATAAACAGCAATAATCTCTTGGGTTTATAAAACCTGCAGCCTGAAGAATTATTATGTTAAGCAAACTGTTGGTAGAAATGGACCTGAAATTTCTGAGTTTGACATAATTTTATCTGTTTACATGAACCGAGCTGCATGATGAGCTATTTTTAGCTGGTGATAATGAACTTCAACAGCTTACAGGACAAATCACAAAGATGGGTCCAACTGTGCACAGATAAGAGTGAAAATCTGAAGCTCCTCACAGACCTACTGCATGCTAAATATTTTCCATATATGCTTTGCAAAAACTCAGATGGAAAATACTGTACAAATGTAATATAATTTACTTATATTATTGCATTTAGTACAAATGTGCCTAGCAATAGAAGAGGAGGAACAGAAGCTGGCTGGGTCATAAAATTTATACTAAGGAGAATTACCTATGAACAGAACCTTTAAGAAAGCTGATCCTTAATGAGACCCTATCCTTCATGCTATGCCACACGATTAGTAACCACAGGAAAATAATCTTCCACCTGGCATATAAATGTACAGGATATTACAAATGGGTATATTAAACAACAAGAATGGAGAGCAGACAAAGACATAAGAAGAATTTTAAAATAAAATGTGGCTGTAACAGTAGATTGTGGTTAGCTACTATTATCAGTTTCCAGAAATTGTTGAGTCTTCCCAGTATCAGTCAGTCTATACATAAATATGATTTTCATTTTATTGAAAAGCATAATGATCTTTTAGTCTCTTTTGTTCTGAAGACCGCAAGACCTCCTCCCATAGTCTCCTGTGGTTATGGACTACCACTTAGTGCTTTTTACTGGATCATGTGAATCTGCTTAGACCTTCATTCTCAACTTCATGAGACGCTGGGACAGCAGAGACTAGACAAACATGAAACATGAAGATATTGTCTGTGATAATTTAGGATTTCAGTGTTTGCTCTGGGGTGAAATTTTAAATCATTATATGACCCTGTATTTCTGTATTTGAGCTGCTTCAGACTCTTCTTCTGTGCTGCCCACCTAACCTGTGCAACATCCAGGCTGAAAAATTGTTTCCTGTCCTAATTCTAAATAAAGAGAAACTCATCCCACACAAGCTCAAAGCTAGTCAGGTGCTACTTTATTGCACTGCACAAATTTCTTTGACCAGGGTTAGAGACGTGCAGAAACGTGTGAAAAATGTGAGGTTCCAAAAGTTAAGATATCGTTACAATAATACGTTACATTTTAAGTACGTTGCAGAAAAGAAGAAACAATTTGTGTTATATAACTACTCCAAAATATAGAAGATATTTTTGGTGACTAAACAAAATTTATAAGAGTGAATGCCAATTGCAGTTTATAAAGGCTAGTTATGGGAAAGAAACAATGCTAGTCAGTAGGCCTGGGTCCAAAATCACAGCCATAATAAGGAGACAAAATGATCCACAAAGTGGGAATGATTTATCTAATATTAAAAAATCTTTCAAAGAAAGGAAAGAAATTTAATACAGGTTATGTGTGTTTCCAGAAAATTTGCTAACTAAATAAAAATGGTAGACTCAACATACTATTTTAATTATCTTTTGCCCCTTCAAATCATCCTATCTTTTCTTAAATTAGAAATGAAATTTATATGCAAAATAATTTTCTAGAATAGCTGTAATGAGTAGTAAAGATATTATAACCAATTCCTTCTTTATTTTGCTATTTTTTTCTAGCTACATTCAAGTTACACATTAATGATTAAGTTTTGCTTTTCCAGTGTATTCTTCTTTAAATGTAAGGAACTACTTTCTACTTATTTCTGAAACTGAATGTGGAACAGACACAAAGCCCATTGATGCTGAGAAGACTTCAGTGTGTTATTCCTTCTAGAATGAAAAGTATTTAATTCTCTGCTAGACCAGATTATACCTAGTATGTGCCTGGCTACTAAGATGAGAAGGAGGAGAGAAGGCTCCTGGTCTTTCCTGGGTCCCCTTCAAAGGATTTAAGGATTTAGGTGCTGTAAAAATGAGTTCACTTTCTGAGGTCACCTGAAAGTTTCTTGCTTCTGTCCCAGCAATAGTCAGCAGCAGAAGGAGAACCCTGAGCTTGGAAAGAAAATGGGGTTTGCTACCAGTGACTCTGCAGTTATTAGTAAAAACAGGTGGTAAAAATGGAGATGTAGTAGCCTTTTGGCAGGGTTCACTCTCATTGTGAGTCTCTGAATACTGGATAAGGTATAGTCTATTATTTGCTATGCCTCATTCCTGAATGATGTTTTTGATACTCATTTTGAGTCTGTATAATTTCTATGGATGGTTTTAAAAGGCTCTGTTTTGATTTGTGCTGCAGAATTTGAGCCATTAATCTTCAGCTACAGAATTGCCATTGCTGGGTTTGTATAAAAACAATATACATTCTACTGCCTGGAGGAATATGTTTTCCTCTCCTATTTGATACCTGAAAATTTCTGCAGAAATTTATTTACTGCGATTTCCTCAGTAATTGATTTCTATGCCATCGGCTTTTTCTTTTTTATTTTTTTTTCTGTTGTTTTTGTTGCTGTTTTGATTTGCTGCTCTCTCAGTTCTTCAACTCATGCTTACCAAGATATGAAAGAGTGTAACTTTAAAGGTGGAAAAGCAGTGGTGGCCACTCAAATGTTTTAAAATTCAATTGTCTGGGTAGTAGAGTAGTACTTGTGACTAGTTGGAAATAGAGAATGCTCTGGATCTCTCTTTAGAAAGAAAACCCTTTACATGATTTGCATTGGATTTGCATTTTTATTTAATGATTTTTAAGCTGAAAATATATTTTTGTTAAATTAGGAAGGAAATTATTTGTGTGCAGACATTTCCTCCTCATGTTCCTGTTTGTGATTTGAAAAATTTCTCTATTTAGTTCAGCATTTAGTTCAGATACTGGCAAAGAAAAGTAGTTGAACAGTGTACGGCTGATGACTGGGTCAGTTTTTAGTAACACTTTTTAATGCAGAAAGGTATAATATATTCCATGTAACTTGTACATAACTTACTCTAAAATGTAAGATAATAATCATGCAGAACATAAGATGGAAGGGATCTTGACTTTCTATGGTTTACATTCATTTATGACTGCTTCTTGTAGACTATCAGCTCTCAAAATAGCAGGACTGCAAGCAAAGAAGTGGGAAGTTGAAATTATGCTGCTTTCTGCTGTGTGGATTCATAACCATTCAATCTTTTCAGGGTGTTTTTATTGCCTTTCAGAACACAGAATATTCTTTAGGTCTTTTGGCGTAGCTAGAGAAAGAATTAAAATGAGGATGAAAAGATAATACCTACTGAATGGACTAAATCAATGTATCATCTCCTGCTTGGGTATACACCAGGATCACATCCAGGATGGAAAATGCAAATATATACCGAAGGAGAAATTAGGAAAACATGTAACTTAGGAGTGTGTAGGAGTAGAGCTTAACTGGAAGATGGAAACCTGAGGGTATCTCTGACATACCCTGAAGCATGGTGTGCCATCAACAGGGCAACTGGGAGAGCAAAGCCTGAAATGAAATGGGTGGAAGGAGCCAAACAAAGCTGTTTTCTTTATTATATCACTCAGGTGGGACCCTGAAGGGAATCAATCAGAATGGGCTGGTTGGAAGGGGACCTGTAAGCAGAGCAAAAGCTTAGGAAAAAGCACTGTACTCCTTCACAAAACTATTCCTTCACAAAAGCACTCCTTCACAACTACACCATGTGAACAGCTAAGGACCTAGGAGTGAACTGTAGGGTTAGGTTATATGACAGTTTGCATGCTACATGCTTTCAATCAGACTTTGCTTTAGCTCTACAGTCTAACAAACAATTTCCTGTAGTGCACAACAGCCCTGATTCCACAACAGATGGGTAATTCTGGTATCATGAAATCTGCACACAAACTCTGAAACAAAACCTGGTATAAAGCTGAAATGGCCGCTAAAGATTAAAACTGCAGCCTGTGAAGGGCTTCATCATGCAACAAGCAAGGTGCCAATAATGATTTATTCCTCCGAAGCCCTGCTGTGATCTCACCTGCAACGTTGGTGTGCAGTTCAAAGCACCCCAAAACAGAAAGAAACTGTCAGGAATATAGAAGAGAGCAACAGGAAATGTCATGAAGATAGATGGATTAAAAGAGGTGATGTGGAAAGAAAGAAATTATAAGACGCTGTCTTTGTGAGAATGAGGTTGAAAGAGGGAAAAGATGGATCACCACTAAAAGCAGCATGTTACATTGCTTATAGATTGTGAGTTTTGTGATGAATGTCAAGAAAAAAATCCTTGGCATTATTTCTCAGGGAACCCTATAGCAGCATTTCCACTTGGTTCCAGCCCATCCTAAAAATTGAACTAATAAATACTGCAGTGTTTTGCATTTCTATCATAGTAAGGAGCAAAAAACTGTTTCCACACAGAAGACATCTTGCTCTGGTCCCTTTCCCACCTTAATTTCCATATAGAAAATAAAAGAGCTATAGAAAATAACACTGCATCCTCTCTGGACACATCCAGCCAAATTATGCTTTCACAAATACTGGGTCAGTGAAATCCATGCACATAGCCAAAAGCTGATTTGACTCATAGTGTGATGTACAAGTAAAGCAATAGTAGTTGGATATTTATACCCTTAAATGAGGTTATATTAAATACTCCATGAGCATTTCTGGTCACCTCAGTATAGTGAGGTCATTGTAGAATGGAGGTGCAGCAGGGGGCAATCAGTATTTGGATAATGTAGAGACTTGAGTGTTTCATACTTTTTTGAAACCTTTGCAAATGTAGGGCTATGTTAAAAAGAAAAAAGAGAATTGGAGGGGCATTGAGGTCCACAAAGACTGACACCTATTTAAATTCCAATCAGAGATAAGAGCACAGGTTTGGCACTAACAGAAGGTGAATGAAAGTTTAAAACTATTAATTCACTATGATTTTTTAAAGTGTGGGTATTAGATATGGCTGCAGACAGTTTGAATTCGATTTCTGATGATTGGAAATGGCTAAAAATTAAAAGCTACTCACATCGGTGCTTTCCAAACAACTTTGTTCCAACCATAGTGCAATAGCATTTTGTTATGGGTTCTATGTGCCTCTTTCAATGCAAATTTAAGGATTTCTGGGGAATACAAGCACTGAAATCCAGTTTAAATTGCCGTCCTTTGGAACACACTCTTAATTCTCAGGAAAAAAATGAAATGTTTTTGGTTTTGTTGCAGCTGCCTCCCACTCTCACCCGCCCCCTTGGGCACTGAAATCCATAAACACAGTAGGTTTATCACAGGCACATTCTCATGTTCTCTTCCTTTGGCTGAAGACAGGAAAAAAAAGGCTGAAACAGAATCCTGAAATCTGCAGCCATGCATTGCCTGTCTGCATTTGTATGAAATCCTAGAGCAGATTTTAAACTTCTTGCTAATTACAGCCCAGCTATGTAGAAAGAGCTTAATTATTTATAATTTTAAAATATAAAAAGATCAGGTTTTAATATTAAATCACTTTTTCCATTTGCTTCTAATTGTTTGCTTTACTGATGATCACTTTCTTGTCCCCATGGATTGTTTTCTTTTGTTCTGGCAGATATTCTGATTCTTTTCAAGATGCTATTGATTTCAGTGCAGAAGTTTCACTTCCATTCCTTTAAATGCATTGTGTTCTTTAGAAGCTGAGTATCAACAGCTGCTGCTTATTTGCAGGTTAGCCTGGAGAAGATGAAAAAGTTCTTGCTACCCTGTAGAGAGACTCACACCAGCATTTGTGCCCTTGCAAATTAGATGCTCAAACATTAGAGATTTTAGAGTCTTCCTAGGAAAATTAAGTGCCAGTATTTTTAACCTTTAGTTTACCATGTCAATAATATGATGTATGCTATATTAGCTACCTATCCATGCATTATCTGTAAGTCCAAATAACTCATATTTTGCTTCAAAGGGATCAAAGTGATCTTGTGTCTGACACTAACCATGCTTTATAATAGAAAACTGATAGAAATAAAAGTAGCAGAAAGCAGATAAACCCTACTGTCAGTCAACCAAGGTAAACTAGTCACTTAGAAGCTGAAAGGGGATAAAATATTTACCTCTTCAGGAAAGAGAAGAAAGAGAAAGTGACAGAGAGAGAAACATGAAGATCAGCTCTATGTTTCATATGAACGTGTCTTCTGATACTGAGGCCACAAGGCTCAGATGTGATTCAGAACTTTTGATTGAGAATTGGATTATTTGGAGATTCAACCATTCGGGTGATTTATTTTGTGTAAACTGAATATTTAGCCCAACAAAAAAATTATCTAAGATCTCTTATTCACACTTCAAGACAAAAAATTATGTTTCAGCTATGGCAAAGCTACCTTTTTTTTTTTTTCACATTGTCATCTTTATATTTGTATCTCCAGGACCTTAAAAAAATTAAGTAGTTTCAATGTTACATTAAACACTGGCTCTAAAATGAATCATGTTCTGTGAAAGAAGACATTTTCAAGAAATATGTTTTATGATGACTATAAGATTATACATCTATTTCACAAGATGGTATCTTTATCACTATCTTATGGCCAATATTATTCAAAATAATGAAAATTTATTTCTTATGGTAAAATATCCAACAGATATATTTTTTCAAATCACTTGTTTTAATTGCTATATTTACTCATTTGAATGCAATAATGCATAAAACTAGAACTCTTCTTTTAAAATTAGGTATATATTCCTCACTTTGATTAATGAGAAATAATTTTTTTTCTTAAACATAAGGGGTTTGCCAGTATCTTGTCTTGCAGGTACGTCTCATGACGTTGTATATTTTATATATTGCATAAATTAGGTAGTTCCCAGGAAAAAAAAAAGTACAGATAAAAAGGCCGTACATATAGCTAATTGCTCTTCTGAGGCAAATTAAATACACAAAAATAGAGCTGCATGGGCTGAGACCAGACAGCTGTCCCCAGAGAGCTGTGTTAAATTTTTGGGGATTGCAATGATAAAGGAAAAATGTCAAGGGGAAAAAAAAGATACAAATAAAAAACAAATTCATCTTCCATCAGAGAAAATTATGAAACAGTTATGCACTTTTCAGTTATGCAAATTCCTGTCTAGCAGTTGCCTTAATGCTCCGATTTTTGAGTTAATAAACATGAGCTTTTCTTCATATAAAATAGATTTTTTCATTTGAAGAAGGTACTTGGATTAAATAGTTGAAAGCAGGGAAGATACTGGAGAATAAATATTCAATCATGCTTTGATTCATAGAGTAGTTATTCTTATTAGTCTGGAAAGGCTCCACATTATTCATTCTATTTTGTAGTGCTATATAAAGTCTACATTTGATTGCTAATACTTGATGAGTGTTTTATGTAATTAAAAATCCTGGTTGTTGCACAGAGCAATGAAATATGAATTATTTCCCTTTGTCTTTTTTTTTTTCCTTAACTCAAAGCTATTCGTACTTTATAATTTAGGAGAGGTAAAATAGTCTATTATTAATGTGCCAATGACAAAAAAAACCACTGAACTTCTAACTTTATATGCCATTTGAACCTATAAGAAATCTTACATCAGTTTCAGCAGATACAGCTGTCCTCCTGATGTAGCTTGATTCAGTGCTGAATCATGTTGAAGCATGTTGACAGCTTGAATCAGCTTGAATCCCTTAATTCCACAACTGGAAAAACTGATGTCATATGTCTACTTCTTCAATAAGATACTTAGTCTGGAGAGTGAAGTCCAGGTTGGCCTCTGCCCCAGAAGGGCTCTGGGATCTGTCTCTGCCATCATAACACTGTATTTGGACCTTCCAGGTCCCCCATGCTAAAGTCATCCTTAGCAGAAACTCAAAAGCTGATGGCAAGGGATAGATACCTTGGGATAGAGATAAACACTGGGTTATTATTGACTGAAGTTGTTCTGTCAGCTCTTGTGCCAGCCCTGTGGCAGACCTGAGCGCTGGTCCCTTCCTGCCCTGCCACACAGCAGCATCCCCAGTGTGGTGACATCCAGTGGAAGGATGGAAGTGAAGGCAGGCTGTGACTGGTGATACTGCAGCCTCCCACTTTATGTTCTTGTCCCTTCCCCAAATGCTGCCTCATTTAGAAGTCTCCTGCAGAGAATACTGGATGTGGTGAGAATGATTTCTTTGACCCCAATCCTTACACAGCTTCCTAGAAACCATCTTTATTCTGGGATCTGGATTGAAGTTATTCTTTTTGATGTTGTAATCTTCATACAGGGTCCATGCATGAGGCACTCATGGTATTCATCTTTAGGTAAAAATGTTCAATACAAGCATGAATGTTTTAGATTTGCAATAAATATCGTGGAACACGTAATTGCTATTCTGGGGAACAAACTGCTTGTTTTTATGAGTATGACCAGTAATCACAATCTTGATGGAAAGCAATATTGACAAGCAAAATATATTAGAGACAAGAAGTGGACAGAATAGACAAGATCTGAATTTTGTGTCCTGTATAAAATCTCCAGCAGTAACCTGAGAATAAATGTGAACACTTCAAGATCCATATCCCAAATGTTTTCTAGCAGCAGTGGCAAATACCACTTGACAGTAGCTTGGGTTTATTTTCACAGTGTGAAAATTAAAATATGTGTGACACGATGAGAAAATATGGCATAAAAGCATGGAAGATTGAGTAAGGATTAAATGCTTGATGAGTGGTACTGCAGACCTAACTAGAGCAGCAGAAGAAAAACTGAATGCAGTTTTCACTAGATAGTCACTAGAATCAATATTGCCTTTTGAGAAGGGTCCCATAATCTTTTTAATCAGGCCATTTTGCTTCTGGAAACAATTTCACAGGTCATGGTAGTGAAGACCCTGTGAGCTAATGAGTATTAGCAACACACCAGACCACTACCTGGGAATGAGCTGCAGTTCTAATGGCAGCTTGGCTTTATGGTGCCCAGACAAAAACTAGGACTAGTCAAGAGTCAGCTTATGACTTCTCATCAATGTGAAGTAAACTCAGTTTCCCCTCTCTAGTTACTAGGGCAGCATTTACTATTTTGGGTGTGGTTTATCCCCCAACTATAGAATCCTGGAAGATGGCTATGTATAGTCAGTAGTTTCCTCTTCATTGCCTGTGGGGAGAAGCAAGCACTTCAGGAGTGAGTAACTTTATTCTTTAAATGAGGAAGACAGAGCTGCCTGTTGAAAGCAAGGGCTGCATTGGCTGGACCCAGTGACCCCACCTTGGCATTCATGGGAGGAGCTGCAGGCTGGGCAGGCTGGAATGCTGCATCAGTTTTTAGCAACTGTATTTTTCAACTAACTAAAAAAATAAGTGTTTTCAGGAGCTAGAATATGTGACTACTTTAAGTAGTCTCTCATGTAATGGAAATTGTTTAGAAAGGAACAAAGAAACAAAGTTAAAAAGTACTATCATTTTCATTTAGGAAAGCATCACAGTTGCAGGCACAAACAGAATGTGATAACATATTTTATGTTTGCTGCTCACTGTCTCAAAGCAGTTTAAACAGCCAAAGGAAATGAAAGAACCAGAAAGATTTACAGTATATGTTGATATTCTTGCTTCAGGCAAAGAGACATAGCAAATTTGATTTAGACATTTCTGAAGGGAATTCTTTTGTAGAAGTTTAGGCACACCATATTTTATTTTATTTCATAGTTCTGTGAATACAGCATGCAAAAGAAAAAAAAACGAGAAGGCAAGGTTTCAAGTATAATTGCATATAATTTTAATTAAAAATGGTAAAGATCCTTCTTTTCCATAAATTTGTTTTCACCAAGTTTTTTGGTAGAAAAAGAACTGGTAAAAGAGAGTTACTGATGAGATGGACAGTAAATGATATTATGCCTTCTTTTGGGATGGGTTTAGACATATCAGCTGAGCTGCCATTTTAAAATCTTCATTGGAGGAAACTACTGTTCCCTTACTGCTGTCATTCCACACTCCTGTGGAGTATTCCACTTGCAATACGTGAATATCAACATGAAGCCCCAAACCTCTTAACCCAAGGGAAGATAAAGTAAATGCTTGCATTGATCAAATATTAATATTGATAAAATATAAAATATAAAAACCAAACCCGTGCAAAAACCATTCCTCATGCATAAATATCAGTATAAATTCCACAAATGCCAGTATAAATATTTCTATCATAATCTTATAGGGTCAAGCATATCTGAAAATTTTCAAGGGTCACATTCTTAAATATTCCTGTGGAGCAAGCTGTTAAAAAAATGAAGTGACACATTAAAAAAAAAAAAAAAGCCATACAAATTATAAAAACCCCACTTTTTTTTGTGACAAAACAAGTTTTGAATTTAAATTCTCCCAAAGCCCATAAAAATTTTGTTTCTGAGGCCCCTTTTTTATTCCTTAGTATTTTAAACTCTTACCAACCTTCAAATAGGAAAGACTGATATGGATGCATTTAACATTTAAGTTAACCACACACACTTCAAACATCTTTCTTGGCCAAAGAGCCAGGGTTCCTTTGATCCTCTTGAGGCAGCTGGATAATTTCTCCATGTAAGCAGAAATCTGCATTGGGGCAGAGTGTACCTGAATAACACATTTCCCTTCATCTGGATCTGAGTGTGTGTGCAGAGCCCTTCACAGCTCCAGAAGTGAGCTACAGACTGTTCACATTTGTCTGGTCTCCCTTCCCACAGACTTTGCTTGGTTTTTTAGTGTTTAATATGATCACCACATTTGTAAGAATTCTCTTTGATTTCTCTTCCATCAAAGCACTCAGATGGGTTTTCCAACATGACTGTAGGAAGAGGAATGGAGATCCCCAAGTAGTCCTGCAGAATGTCTCCCCTCAAAAAACCCACAAACACTTTCATGGTCAGGAGACAGTAGTGCATTTGTGAACAAGCTCATTTTCACCATCTTGCAGTGCAAAGTCAGCTACACTTATTCTAACGATCAATAATTTATCACAACAAAGACCAGAAGGGTACCCTTCCCTTCAGTTTCATCATGTTACTGGAGAAAGTGATTATGAACAATAATGCCAGCATCCTGCTTTCTCAATGTGTTTGAGAGGAGTGGATGCTACTCCATTTTCTTCTTGTGCTTAGGTAAGCACCCATCCTGCATCTGTGCTTCCTCTCAATCCACTTCATGATTTATTCTTGTTAGCCTATATCAGACAGTTCTTTGTTGAGCACCACTTTTGCAGTTCCGTGGACCCACAGTCTCCTCTCCCTTTTCTTGTTCCAAATGGGGTAAATTCTAAACCATACTCATGGATCAACATCTCCAACTTGCTTATTTGGTGTTCTTTCAAAAATATTTCCCGTAGACATAAATAGAGGAGAAAGGATAGATGTATTCTAAATTTGACTCAGGTCTGACTTACAAAACTTTAAAAGGATCATTTAGAAACAAAATTGTCTGCAAACCTGAATAAATATTTTTCAAAAACTAAGTCATTGAAAATGCATTATCCTTCAGAAATGTTGCAATAATACCAAGGACTCAGTTGGATCACTAAAGCAGGAAAATGAGGAAAGTGCAGCACTGTACTTGCTCCCGTTTGCCAGCATTTCCTCTGGGCACTTGAACTATGTGGGTGCCACCTCAGCTAGAGGCTCCTCAAGATGCCTTCATTTCTAACTCTGATAATGATGGATTTCACAGCTGGACAGTTCCTCAGTGGATTGCTGATATCTCAATTAACCCACTCAAACCATGAATAACAACATCTAGCCACTGGATTTAAGCTTCTTAAACTAAGTGTTTGTCTTTTCTACAGCTTCCTGCATTTTACAGCTTCCAAGTCTCTGGACCATCACTTCATCCTGTGTTACATACACATGCCAAATTAGTTTCAGCTGAATCAGAAGAAAGAGCTGTGAGAAAGAAGAGTATGTATTATCATCTCAGCTGGATCAATTTTACAGTCTCCTAAATCCTGTCACTTCCTGCAGTGCAGGTTCAGTACTGATGAACCCAATGTGAGCTAAGTGCTTGATATTTTAATTGGGCAGGGGAGATCAATCCAGTGCTGCCATAATACTGGAAACTGTTTGATAAATAACAATAGGTTTGTCATTTAAGTTAAAACAGAACCTTTCAATGCCTCTCTCTTTGTTGAGTTAGTCCCTCATTATATTTTAAATACTACTTTCCCCAAAACATGAGAGGAGGTGAGGTGTCAAAAACTGAATGTGTTGTTACGAACACAGGCAACCATCTAAAGATTTGCTGCAGCTGCTGACATGGGAGTCACAGGTTGAAAGTATATCCTTTCATCACAGGAAAATCTTCAAGCTGAGCACACAGCTCTTCTTTTCACACTAGGCACTTCTTCACAGAGACACCTGCTTTGTCTTCAATCAGCCTTCAACAGTAGATTGAAAAGTGTTTTAGGCTAGAAATATACAGTGCAGTAGATCCTCACAAATGGCAGTGGCTGATGAGCTGGTAGTGGTGGTGATAAAATATGCATGTGGACAATGAGTGCTGCATGGGAATGTAAGCTATTAAGGCCTGCATTTCATTTATGCCATTGTAAATCCATAATGGTTTCCTCAGAATTATCTGGATTTGTGATACAGGGTAACAGAATAAAGCATCCATAATTCCTGTGAATGCAAATGACATCAGAGTGGAGTCTATTATTTCAGCATTAATATTGGCACCTTTGATTTTTCACCCTCATGACTAAGTTTTGCTGCTACCTAAATAGAAAAGCTGAAAAGAAATTAAGTATTTTTCTTACTGTACATAAAATACTTTTACTTTTAGTCTTGACTAACTGATTTGATCACTGCAATGTTCATGACACCACATCTAATCACACTTACATTCTCACAGCACAATGAAAGGAAAAAACACTTTAAAAATCAAAGCCATGGTCAGGATAGACTCCGAGGAGATAAATTAAAATTTAAACAATATCAGGAAGCACAGTAATGCTCAGAATTGCAGGATAACTGTGGAGTAGAAAGTCTTAAAATAGTTCTGACACTGATTTCACAAGTATTTTATGTATGGTGTTGAATCAGATCTAGACAAGTATTTTGGGTGTGTTGCTCTGTGTCTCTCAGAGGGCCTCTTCTGTGTCCCTCACTTGCATGACACCACTGCTGCCAAGAATTTCCCTCCCTACCAAACCCCTCAGTCCATCCTGAGAGTTGTGGAACTGATTGAAGGAAAATACATTCTTAAAATTGGCTTCCTTCATGGATCTGCCCTTTCCTTTCTGGCTCACAGGAACAGCGATCCCAGAGAATGACTAGCATTTAGGTGGGAAAGCTACCATAAAGATCAGATAACCTCACACAGATCCATCAGCAGCAACATCTAAATAATTCACAGGTTCGTATTGCCATATATTTTTTTTTAATCTTGGTGCTAATGTAGCTAACATTAATTATGACGATTTATTATTACACTACGATGACAATTAGCTGTGCTTTTCTGAGTTTAGGAAACCAGGAGTAATTTAGTATGCTGTTGAACATCCCATCAATCTTCTGGACCTCCATACAGCCTGACCTCACTTGTCATTTTTGGAATAAGATTGCCTTCTAGTTCTTTTGATACAACACCCAACTGGATAACATGAAATTATTCAAAGAAGTGAGAAAAAAAGTAATTATTGTGTTAGTTTTTCACTGTCATTTGTTTTTGATCTATCACAAAATGATACCTGTGTGACCTTTTCATTGTGTAAATTACTATCTCCTCAGTCTAGAAAAAGTTGGCTGATAGGAAAGAGCTAACTCACCAGCACTGGCACAGCACTGTTGTGTGCAGCTTTCAAAATGATGCTATTGCCTCCATAAACCAGTAGTTGTAGTTTTGGTTCTGATTATGAAATCTTAGTCTGCAAAGTAATTTGTTGTTTTTTCAAAAACATATTTTTTATTAGAATACTTTAGTTCAATTAATATTTGTAACATTTTTCCCATTTTCCCTCCCCCCATGTTCAATTTAATTCCACTGGTTCTAACTCAGAAGTCATTCTTTCCTTTAGTGACACAGTGCACTGTATTTGTTTGTCTCAAGTAAATGCTTTGGTTATGTTTGCTAGTACCTTAGGAAAATAAGCACTTTCTATTCATTACCTAAATCAGTGTCTGGAACATTTTGGTGTTTTTCTCCTCCTTTGTTAGAGATGGTGTCTTACAGATAAACCTATCTGTGGTGGACTGAACAGAAGTCAATATTTAATAAACGACTGCCTTATAGGAACTTCATCTAAACTGTGAAATTAATACTAAATATTTTCAAATAAATGCTTTTCACCATAGGGTCTTTTGAATTATTTATAAGTTGGGTCTCCTCAGTAAGTCTTTTCATATTTAATACATTAAGTTGGAGTATTTATTGCATTTCTGAAAAGAACAAAGAATGACGTTCAAGAGGAAAATCACCAAGGGTTTGGATGAAAGGAAGGCAACATATTTAAGGTCATTTACAAATAAATGGAGGTAGACTATGCACTTAGGTAGAACCTTAAATAAAATCGTATGTATCCAATCCCCAACTAAAAGCTTAATTTTGCTTTCATATCTGAAACATCACTTCTCCAGCAGAGCAAATATTGGAAAAACTTTAAAAACTCGTAGTGGGTTGTTTTCCACAGCACAGACAGCAAACAGATAACCCTACCTACCTGCTACCCATCTCCTCCCCTCCACCATTTACCACTTGTGTGGAGGTCCATTGAGGAGACTGCTGAATTTTAGAATAACAGGATCACAGAATGGTTTGGGTTGGTAGGGACCCAAAGGTGATCTTGCTCCAACCCCCTGCCATGGGCAGGGACACCTTCCACTAGACCAAGTTGCTCAGACCCTCATCCAACATGGTCTTGAATAATTCCAGTGATGGGGCAACCACACCTTCTCTGGGCAACATCTTCCAGTGACTCACTATCCTCATAGTAAATAATTCTTTCTTAATGTTTAATATGAATATACTCACTTTCAGTTTGAATACATTCCCCTTTGTCCTATCACCCTATGCTCCTATAAAAAGTCCCTCTCCATCTTTCTTGTAGGCTCCCTTTAGGTACTGAAAGGCAGCAAGTAGGTCACTCCTAAGCCTTCCCTTTTCCTGGCTGAACAATACAATTCTCTCTGTATTTCCTGGTAGGAGAGGTGCTCCATCCCTCTAATCATCTTGGTGTCCCTCCTCTGGACTCTGTCCAACAGGTCCATGTCCTCCCTGCGCTGGGACCCCAGAGCTGGATGCAGCACTGCAGGTGGGGGTCTCACCATAGTGGAGCAGAGGGGCAGAATCCCCTCCCTTGCCCTGCTGGCCACACTGCTTTGGATGCAGCCCAGGATACAATTGTCATTCTGGACTGTAAGCCAACTCATGTCCATTATCATCCTCTCACCCACCAGCATCCCCAATTCCTTCTCCCCATGCTGGTGTCCATCTGTTCATCTCCCAGCCTGTGTTGGTACAGGGCTTACCCCAATACAGGTGCAGCACCTTGAACTAGGTCTTATTAAGCCTCGTGAGATTCCCAGGGGCCCACGTCTTGAGCTTGTCCAGGCCCCTGTGAAGGCTCCCCTTTCACCCCTTCCCAGTCTGTCTGTGCTTCTCCCTGCTCCTGAAGGAAATTGGAAAATGTGCAGCACAAATGGCTCCCTCAGTGCCTGACTGGGGATGAGCTTGGGTGCCTGCGTGGCTGAAGCTGAACTGCAAGTGGTTATTCCAGTATGAGGAATGTAAAAATCAGTGTTCAGATTTGCAAACACTTCATGGGAACAGAGTGGCCACGAGAAGAGATGCAGGCTTGCTCCCTGTAACTTACTTGGATTTGATACATTGATAACAGTGCTTAACGTGAGAAAAATATAAATGTTTTCAAGAGCTTAAAAACACTGGCATTTGTCATCTGCCTTTGTTTGGACACCAAGATAGCAGCATCTTCTATCAAAAATCATTAACGATTTCATTTTCAAAAGTTAGAAAATGTAAAAGAATGCACTTAAACAAGATCAAGGCACCAAAAGCAAAATAAAGAATTTTTTTTTTCATTTATATGAAAATTCGGAATTACTTTTTTTTTTGTTTTGTTTAATTTTTTTTTGTTACTGCAAATACATGCTCTAAAAACATTTGCAATGCAGGCCTTCTGAAAGAGTTTTTAGTATTAAATTTACATTTTTTATTGTAAAGGTACATGTTGCTAATATTTGCAAGATGTTTTGCATCTGTAACACACAGACTAGCAGTTACTATTAGCAGCACCCTGCCTATTTGCTGTGATACCCATTTGTCTGAACTGAACGTTTACACTGTGGTTACCATTAACAAGATTAGGATGTGTTTGTTCAAATGACCTGACTTGGGCTGCACGGGGCAAATGAATAGCATGAGGTGTACTGTAGTCTGATATCCTGCAGATTCAGTAGGTCCCACTGTGATACCAGGCCCTGATATAATTTTCTTGCAGTAATACAAAGCAGCAGGATGTAGCTGTGGATGAACAAGCTCCCTGCCTCCCCACCAAAGAATCATGCAGATACTATGAAAAGCAGCAGATCAGTTTTCCATGCTCAGTCCTTAACTTGAATTTTTTCTTTAATACAGTACAGAAGTGCCCAGGTTCACAAGAATTACCTTTGTAAAGCAGAGGAGAATCTTCCCACCAGGGCAGAAAAGGGTGGGAGGATGTTGGTAGTGATTGAGATTTTAGACATACTCAGTATTGGATATCAGCCTTACAGAGCTCTCTAGTCACTGTACTGGCATTGTCACTTGCACAGAAACACACATGCTGATTTAGACATTGCAAATTTGGCCAAGCAGAGACAGCTGGAAGCTGAGTGTCTTAAAATGCAGCACCCTGGGGTCCTCCATATGTACATGTGAGGTATCAAATCTTCACTAGCCACCATAGCTGAAATTTTTAAGAGGTTTAAAATGAATAACTTTTTTTCCCTCAGCAGCCTGATTAAAACACAGTGATCATTATATAAAGGTCTAAAGTTATGGAATTCCTCACACTGATTTGATACTTTCATTATGATTGCTTAATAAATCACTGCATCCAAGTGCATTATTAATTTGCAATAGATGCTTTTCCTTGGTTATATGACTCTTGCAACAGTGTTTTAATTATACACGTTGGATGTGTGCTATAAAAATAGACAGCAGACACTGCTGAAATTCACAGATTCATTTAAACTTTTGCTTTAAATTTCAATGAAGTATCCAAACTTTTAAGATCTTTACTTCTGACCAGCTGCAGTAGTGATACTGTAGGTTTACCTGTCATTGTTTAGGTAAGCAATTATGCAGAACACATTTCTTTGAGGACAATCTGTTTTTGGATTCTTCTCTGCCATATAGTCATAGACAGGAGAATGAATATTGTTTTCACTTCTGTTTTAAAGAAAATAAATTATTCAAACTGAGGTTTTGAGAAGAAAATTAATAAAAGATCCCATATTTTTTTTTTGTAACAGTATCTGATGTAATATTTATATCTCTTCAACAATTATTTTCAATAGGAGGAATATTTAGAGGGGGGAAAAAAAAGGGGATCTGTCTCCCAGTCTTTATCCCAAAAACCTTTAAATTTAAAATTCCATCAAACAAGTTAAAATGTAAAAATTAATGTTTCCTTCCTAGTGACTTCAGACATTCGAACCCATGAATTGTTGTTGGTTCAGATTTTCTTCTTGTTGAGAAAGCCAGAGCAGCAATAAAGGAATATTGGAAACAATTTTTAGTCCTACTGCTTGCCCAGAGTCTGTCTAAATTAGTGCAAATGGCTCTGCATCTTACCATCAATGTTCTGACACAAAGACTTAGGTTGGTCACTGCTTAATTAAATACTCACTTTATTTATCCTGAAAGATGGCACCTGCTTTCTGGAGGCTGTGTTAAGCCAAGGTCCAAAGTTTTCAGTTTTAGAGGAAGTAGCCTCCCCCCTACCGTTGTTCCTCCACACCCCCAATATATAAACTCTCAAGCTGTAAACAGTACTCAAACACACACAAAGATTTTTTTCCTGACAGAAAATTCAATTATTATTCTCTTATTTCAGGTTTTGGAGACGGAAAAGGCAAGACTTACACAGTTATTTTCTTTAAGGAGCATCATGTAGATTTAAGCACAATTATTTGTGAGCGTGTACGAATTACGGAATCCCTGTGTTCTCCCACAGGCTCTACGGAGAACGTACTCTAACAGCTGGATATAAAGTTAGAAAAGTGCAGCAAAGCCTATTACACAGAAAGTGAGAAGTCAATACCATCTTTGTATTCATATTCTGATATGAAGGAAAGAAAATATCTTGTGTGAAAACTTCTATTTGATTTTGCCCAGGGCTATGAGAAATGAACAATCAAGGATTTAGCCATGCTGGATTAAGATTTTATTGCTCCTAGGCACCAGCACAACCTGACTGCTGTACTCCAGGGAAGTCAGTTCCTTGGGATGAAGAAAATTGCAGTTTTCTAGGAGTGAAAAACAGTTTGTATCTCAGGTGTAGTCTGATAACTTGGTTGGAATCTACCCCATCAACAGTTTAAGCATCACAGGGGTGTACAAAAGAAGTACTCTATTGTGGTATTTCTCCAAGAGTAGTAATAATTCCCAAGCATAAGCGAGATTTTCCACATGCCATTTCTTCGCTTTCAGAGAGTGGAGAGGAAAAGGAAAAATATTTCCAGCAGATTTTCTATGTCCCCATGACCCCAGGTGTGAGTGACTTTGCAGGTTTACTCTGGGTTAATAGTGCAAACTATGTTTAGGTGAGGGTTGGTATTTTTTACCACCACGTCTTGCTTAACCAGTCTGATGGTGTTTATTTTTTTCTGCTCAGCGTAGCAGGTCCTGGCAGCAATTTGATCACAAAAGAACACTTTTCTCTCTGCTGCCATCGAGTAGCAACATTACACAGAACAGAAAGCCTCCCACAAAAATTTGTAGGGCCTTAGAGAATTCGCTTCAAGATTAAAATTATGAAAGCAGTGGTTGGGAAAAAAAAATAAAAGGAAGTAATGTTTTCTTCTAAGAGCTTAAAAGAAAGCAAGAAAAATCCAAAGTCAGGAATGAGGCTGACATTTGCTATTGTCTATTAAAAAGCTGAGGAAGAATAATTGGAAGAAAACAATCAGTAAGGAATTTACACTCAAAAAAACAAACAAACAAACAGAAAGTAGCTAGAGAAAGCTGGCAAGACATGTTGTTGAAATGCCATCCTGAGAGATACCAATCTATGTGAGATAGTTAAGAATAACTAACTCATCCAGGCAGATGCAAAGGGATGAAAATGACAGCATGCTCCTGCCAATTGAGTCTAGAATGCCACTCTCATACATTCTGTCATTTTAGTTATGTGGAGTGGAGTCACATTTTTTTCTCCTCGATGTCAATCAGATTATTTCCTATCATAAAGACAATCCTATTTGATTCATACAAACAACACTTATCTGTCATCTAGCTTTTTTTTTTTTTTAACAAGAAACTGTATGTTGACTGCTTGCAGTTTGTTGGTAAATCTCCCTCAATCCTAGGTTTGATCATGGTACTGAGATCACCAGCACTGCAGCACACAAGTGATTACATCTGAAAGTTATGTCAATGCCTGCTAGACACAACATGCTAATTAATCTCACCCTTAGTACTCCATTGAGACTTCCATGTCCTGCTCCAGCCTTCCCAGCATAGGGCAGCATGAAGCCCTGAAAAGCATCAGGAAAAGGGCCAGAAAAAAGAGTAAAGGATACAAGCATGCCTCATACTAGAGGTTAAGGGAATTGGGACTCTTCAGCCTGGAAGGTGAGGAGTAGGATCAGTCAAGGGATCTTATCCATGTGTATCAATACCTGATGCAAAGAACAGAGGAGATGAAGCCAGGTTCTTCTCAGTGGTGTTCGGTGTCAGAACAAGAAACAATGAGCACAAACTGAAATAAAAAACATTCCATGTAAATTTACCTTATGACTTTTTAGTGCTATTATTTTTAATTTTTATTTTACTGTGAGGATTTCCCAGAAAGGCTGTGGAGTGTCCAGCCTTGGAGATACTGAAAACCCAGTTGGATATGATCCTGAGCCATCTGCTCTCACTGACCCTTCTCTGAGAAGGGCAGTAGCATTAGATCATAACCAGAGGTGACTTTCAAACTCAGCTATCCTGTGATTGGTAAAATCTGTAAATGCAAGAAAAAAAGTTCCTGTCCTAAAATGTTGACATATAATTAAAATGGTATACCATGTCACTACGCACAGCTCCAAGATATGATCTTCCCTGGGGTAGTTTATTATAACACTGTCAGAACACTGGCTTTTCCAGGTTATAGGGTCATTGTACTAATAACCCACATCATAGAAATCTGTAGGTTCTTCTGTTTTATTACTGCCTAATGTACAAAAAAATGTCAAGGCATTTCATGAAAAGCAATAATTATTGCTGGGTTTCCCAGCACTGATGTCATTCTAAAATATATATAAGCTTCAAAGCATAGTCACATTTAGGCTCTTTGACATCACAAATACTAACTGAAGACTGGGTAAAAAAAAAAACAATTGGTCCCTAAACCTGAGAAGTACAGAGCTCTCCCCTCTTCACTTGATGGTAAAATCCTGACTGGGATGAATGGGCATTTTGCCATTTTATTCAATAGGGCCAGATCCTGGCAAGTAATCAACTGTCATAAACACTTCTAAAATAATGGGCAAATCCTGCACAACAGTCAATTTAAAATACTGTGGGATGCTTTCATGGATTTCCCCAGCTGACAAAAAGCTAAGAATAATTAAATTTACTTTAGTTAAAGCTTGCACTGTTAAGCACCTAAAAATGCTCTAGAATCACCTGTAATTAAGATTTAAACATAGCCTCAACCAAAATAGTATGCAATAGGCATGGGGATTCTAACCAACCTTTCCTCCTGCTCTCAGTTAGTACCAGCTGATGACAGTAATTAATCATGAAATTTCTGAGACTGGCACAAGCTGAATCCATGTCTCCCAGCACCCCTTGTTTCCTGGTGAATGATTAGCTGCAAGTAAAGCACAGGAGTAGGTACAGTGGGAGCTTCAGCTCAGGAAGCCCATCAATAGCCTGCTAGCTCTCAGGATGTTTTGCTGTCTTGTAGCCATCAGCAGAAATCGGTTGTTTAGCACAGGGTGTGATAGAGTTTCCACTCTGCTGAGTCCTACTGATTTTTAAAGGGCCTGGATGACTTGTAAGAGCATTGCAGGCAGGCATCTGGCAGCTTTGAAGAGATGCAGGGCAAAAACTTCATGGTGAGGTGGACAAGATGAAGGCTTAAGCAAATGAGATTAAAACCCCTTTAAATTTGGATTACTGGAATGTCTGATTTTTACTTACCCACAGTTTGAATTAAATCTATTTTCAGGTCACCTTCTGCAACTTTATTTCAGATCCCTTATCTGAAGCAAAGCAGAGGACAGAGTAATGTTTACACAGCTGGAGGCACAAGTGAATCCAGTGACATTTTTTGGCATGTGAAGAATGACACTTTAAACCCAGCTTCTTACAAGATGTACTCTTTGATTGTATTCACTCTGTCACAGTCTTCCAAAATATGTAGGCTTCCTGGGAACACACTGTAATATAATGACATTTTTTATATATACATATATGTATGTATGTATATATATGTCAAAAATTTCATAAAATTGACATCACAGATGACAGAAATTTTAATCCAGTTAAAAGTATTACAAAAACAGTGAATTGAGCTTCCTTTATTGTAGGTAATGATCATTCATTATAATGAAAACCCAAAAAGTGTCTGACATAATTTCATGATATTCACTTATACCAGCAGCAGAATTTTACAGTTGTTTAATGGAAGAAAAATCCATGTGGAAGTCTAGAGTAGTGATGATCACTGTCAAAAGGGATAGAATAAATATGAACTAAAAATACTAGCCATCCTAGTTTTGGTATTACACACCATTAATCAAATAAAACAGAAAAAAAAGCCAGCTAATTTGAAAATGTCACAAATTGAGGAAAACTTGTAAGAAATTGAAAGAAAAAAATCTCACTGGAGCATAATCTTATTCAGCACCATTTTAACTGACTGACACTGCTACAGGCACCTCTGCTAAAAAACTCCGCAGAGCTACAGAATAAGGAATTTCCCAGAAGTTAGAAAGCCTGAATTACTGAGACACACTGAATAATGTGAATAACCTGCAGTTGCTTATATGCAGGGAAAGCCCCAAAAACAAAAAAAAACAGTGATCATATTCACAGGCACATAGGTCTTTTGTGAAGAGATACCCTTTCAGTACAAGATAAGCAATAATGTGAGGAAACTGCAGAAAGAAAGATTCAGGTTAGATAATAGGAAAAAAAGATGGAGCATTTTGCATCTCTGTTTCCAGGGTTATAGAGTTTTAAAAGTTTTTCATAATCCAGCTTTTGCATTTGCAATGAAGTTCTGAATTTTGACAAGTTATTAATATTTACAGCTCCCAAGACCCAAAGAGGCCTAAGACATCTCACATGTATGGGAATTGCAGATACCATAACCAGGATAACAGAGGAGCTCCTACCATCACCTGGTGGTATAAAAAACAAGTTAACCAACACTTACCCAAACTCTTTTACATCTGAACTCCATGTGTTATTGCACGGAGAAATGTTATCCAGATATTATACCTAGAGATGTAGGGCAGCAATGTTCTACATTAATGGCAATTATTAATTTATCTACAAATATGTGTGTGTGAACATCTGCCAAGGTGAAGTTGGAAATGAGCAACAGATATTTGAAGGCAAATTTATACTGGCTGGTTTCACTATAAACATAACTCAGTGATGCTGAAGTTCAGTTGAAATACCAAGACAATGTATATCCATATCAACATGTCTTTTAATGCAGAAATCTCTTCAGAAGCTGGAATTCCATCTTTTTTTTATTAATTTTCTTGGAGGAGGGGATGAAAATTTTCAGATCCAATTATTTAATTGCAGACTTTTAGTTATCTTATTAAAGACAGAGCTTTACACAGCAGAATATTGGTAAACAATGACTTGGTTTCAGTTCTAAAATAGGAAACTATTCTTAGTAAGACTCGTTGGTTGCTTCCAATATTTTTATTGAATATGTGCAGTTTAAAGACTGTAATTTTAAAAACTACTTACATTTTTATAAGTTGCAATAAACATAAACAATATTCCAGCATTAGTCACATGCCAGACCTATGCAGTTAGATTGCTGATGTAAATTCTTTTAAAGTTTGGAAATAGTAGGGTAGCGAGTCCAAAATATGAAGACAAATTTTCTGCAAAGAAAGCCAGATAATGGCCTATAGAAGAAACCAGTTGTGATCAACCTGAAATCTCTGCAGGAGATTAAAACCTTCTCAGCAAAAAGAGTAGATTTTGGCTGCAGTCCTCAGCTACCATTACTGAGAGGGGAAGAGGAAATGCTGTCCAAGGGCTGAAGAGAGCTCAGCTCAAGAGGATGCTCTGTGGTGCAGCAGAGCAGTGCCAAGAGGAGCATGCCTGAAGGGATCTCAGGCACTCCTGAGTTCATCTGGGCAGGCTGGAGCTACACAGGGGCAAGTTCTGTAGCTGGTGCACTGAGCTGCAGTCAGTGCAAACGGCAAGTAGAGTTGTGGTTAACTTATAGACATGCCCACAAGAATTAGAGTTACAGCATCTATGCTCCTTAAGGGGGTTGTCATCAGAAGCTTCTCCTTTAGTCACAGGGAATGGGTCTTGCTGCTCCCACAGCTGCAGGGGGAGAACAGGATCTGTGAGGAGTGGTGAAAGTTTTGTGCTGGCTGCCACAGTGCTCACACTGAACCAAAGGTGGCTGTTACTTAATGCTGCTGGGCAGTGATGCTGGAGGAATGGCTCTTTTTCCCCCTGTTACCATGGAGATAGTCAGACCAGACCATTAATGAGATGTCTGATGGAGCAGGCAATATAATACCATATGCAGCAGGCTGGATGTGGGATCATAATCTTGTATCTCAGCCATATACTTACCAGAACACTTTTAGCTGACTTGTGATGAAGGTGGTAAAAGGAATATTTAAGCTGTGGTCCTGTACTTCAAGAATGATCTTTATTCGAAATTGGATATTTCTCACCCTTTTTGAGCTAATACCTTACACTATTGCTATCTTTATATTATTACAGCCTCCTATCTACTATTTCCATTTTATATTGGTCTATTAATTATTAAGATCTACTAAAAATCACACATGCTGCACTTAGGTCTGAAAAGAAAACATTAAATCTTTCTTACAGTGTAATTTCTTTTAGCAATCACATCACTTCAATGCTTTAGCTTCTAGCTGGGCACTTCTAGCTTCCAACATTTTTAATATGGTTTCCTGGAAAATCAGAGGAGATAAGAACATGTGTTTGCATAATCAAGTCAGCTCATCTGTAGTGGAATAAACAGAGAGAAATACTTACGTGCTTATTTAATTAGTATATACTATTGCAAATTAAGTGGCAAAAATGTGAAAATATTTTACATATTAGGGTTTTTTTCCCTAAGTCCAGATTTACTTTATTCCTTTGAAGCGGAAGAGCATGGAATCAATCTTCTACTTTGAATGTTATAGATAATCTGATATTCAGCAGCCTTCTGAGCACAAAATCCTATGTGGGTGGACACAGAGGTATGAAGCTGGGATTTCAGGCAGTACAGAGGGGCAGAGGTTTTGAAAGCAGTAGACAGAGTTGAAGCAGAGAGAGGAATTAAAGCAGAAAATAAACCACGGGAATTTTTACTGTTGCAGGCAATAGACACTTGAAGACCTCTGTTTGAGGACTCTCCCTTGCTGCAAGGAACCTTATGCACATGATCATACAGTCAGACTCACTTACAGACTAAAGAATGCCTTGGCAACAGCAGCCATATTTCTCCAAGCAATTTTACCCAGGCTGCTTATCATTCATATTTTAAATCAAGCAATGGAGTATTTTAAATTATTCAGTTTGGGCAATTACTGTGCAAAATGCTACGGCATTATGCTTTGGTTCATTATTTACACCAAATGTCATTGGACATACCCTAAGTATTAACTGAACCCAGTTCCTCCAGATACATGAGAAGCATCTGTGAGAACAGTTATTCAAGCAGCTACTCAAGCCATTGTCCTCTTGGGAAAAAACAGGACAAGGAACACATTACTGAAATCTAATCCTGCAGTAATAATAGGTTACCTCAACCACCTGCCTGCTATTAAGTACATATCCTAAATCAATTACATAGCTCATTACACAATCACTGTTTGGGCCATCTAGTTAAATGCACCCAGATAAAAATGTAGATAAAAATGAGTGCATCTAAACTAGAGATGTGCCACAGAGTTTAAGAAAAGGCTAATTAAGGAAATAGTCTGTTCACTAATGAGATATAAAACTATTACTCCCTTTATTTTGCCCCCTTCACTTAGAAGCAAAATCATCCATAACTCATAAAGAAATACTGTTTAAAAAAGGCACTATGGAAAGCAGTTCCTACAGGGAAAGTTTTTAGACTTGGCTGTCTGGAATACAAAGACTAGATCACTGTCTCTGTTGAAGGGATGCACTCCTTAGGAGAGATTTTATATATGTTAGGTTAAAAAACAAAATACATTGGAGAAGTAGTTGTCCCTGGGCCTTTTTTCTTGTCCTATGAATCTTACTAAAACAGAAAATGTCCAATTACACTGAATTATGTGATGCTGTGTGTCTATTTACAGTAGTGGTATTCTAGTAGATATTGTTCACTCAGTATGAAATAAGAAAATTCTTGGTTTCCTACCGATCTCATTCTCCTCAGATTAATTTAAATAGGAATTTGAAATATTGAAGGCAAGCAAATCTCAGTTAATTTTTCAAAGAAATATTTCAGGGGTTATAGTTCATTATTATTACTAGCTCTTAAGTGCATTATAATATCGCCTAGAAGCTTCACTTATGGACCTGGACCTCACTGATGTAATCTCTGCACCAAAATAGCTGGAGACAGTTAAAAATTAAGAATGTTTGTGTTGATTTCAACAAGTGCTGAGTTCTCCATTCCCAACATCAGTCCTGTAGCTGTCGCAGTTCTGTTTAATAATGTGGCAGTTAAAAATAAATAACAGAAAATGTTAGCTTTTCTCCATTCTTAGTCTGGGGAATTCATGCCAGCTGTTGTATATTATATAAAATGTGTTTGTAAAGCCAAGAACCACCTTACTGCCTTTCACAGGGAATTTTTGTCAAGTTCTATAAATCACATAATGCAAGCAACAATTTGGGGCTCTGAATTCAGCATCTGTTTAGGTTATTTGCTACCTTATGACTGAATTTTTAGTCCAGCTTTTTTCCTTACCTCATTTATATTCCAGAATTTCTTCCTAATGTTTTCTCCACAAAGCATTTGTTAAATGGGCACATCAGAATTGTACAGGGAGATCTTGCTAATTCTCTGTGTCAGTCTCCAAAAACAACGTTATCTACCTCCTTCTACTCTTAGAAGTTAATGCCCTGCCTCTTCATCCAGGAGCTCTATTCAACCTTTCTGGCACATCCTCTATCAGTAACTGGGCTGCTTTCTTTCTCACTTGGACTCCTGGGTAATTTATAAGTAAATCCTAAGAAGTATGCCATCCACCTTTCGTATAGGTACTTGCTACTCTTGAAGATTTTAACATTTTTCTGTGCTTAAAACTCTCCTCTCCTCTCCTCTCCTCTCCTCTCCTCTCCTCTCCTCTCCTCTCCTCTCCTCTCCTCTCCTCTCCTCTCCTCTCCTCTCCTCTCCTCTCCTCTCCTCTCCTCTCCTCTCCTCTCCTCTCCTCTCCTCTCCTCTCCTCTCCTCTCCTCTCCTCTCCTCTCCTCTCCTCATCAGATCCTTCTGCGTGATGAATTTCACACTGGTCTTCCACAAGTCCTTGTGGCATTTACACTCACATTTTGAGTAATGTTCATTGCTGACACCTTCATTGATGAAAACGTTCAATGTGAGCCTGGTCTTGATCACCCCAGGACCTACTGGCAGTAGCTCTGAACTGTGCTCTGCATTATCCATTTAACATGAATCGTATTAGTGCTCTAGACTGCTAAAATTCTTATGGTCATGCCAAACTTATTAAAGTTTAGTATGCTGTTGCTATTAACTGCTTTTCTAACCTCAAAGAAAGGAAATAGGACTTATCAAAAATTTGTTGGTGGATTTATGTCTGCTGTAATCTTATGTTTTGATTTTGTTGTCAGCTACTGCTTCTACCAAGCTCCAACCTTCTCCCTTAAATTTCAGTGAGTCAGCAAGTGTTCTTCAGGCCCTTGCTCTTTTCAAATTCAAAGGAATTATTCTCCTTCTGTTTGAATTTCCATGATATAATAAAGGACCAAAGATTATCTCAGATAGATTGGATGCAATTTATCAAAAATGGTTTTTATTTAAGATATCTATCTCTGGATAGATATGAATCATATGTCTCTCGGATACTATAAAAGTGAAATGTGTATAGTCTTCCTGTGAAAATAAGTCACACAACTCTGCTATTTTTCAAACAAAGAGAAGAAGCATTTATTGGATATGTAGGTTTTCACATTGTTTATGAATAATTTTACCATTCTTCATTTCTAATGAAGATTTTTTTCTTCAAAAAAATTATCCTTACTTCTCCTGATGGGGATTTTTGCCTGTATTTAGCTACACTTTTATCTGTAGTGCATTTAATAAATTCTAAGTCATATTTATTTCCCTCTATTTTCACTTTTCAGTTTTTAATAAACATTTTATTGGTCTTAATGTTATAATTTGTAATTGTTATAATTATAGGATCTCCATATTTTTATTCTCCTGGGGAAATGATGACTCCTTCCTACCAAAACCTGACCCTCTATATTTGTGTTTCCATACTTTATTCCTATTTAAAACGTTCCTGTGTAATTTTGCTTTAAAGACTTCTCAGTAAGGAAAATTGATCTGGGATTAATTAGCTAATACTTCAATGCATTTTTTATTTTGATTTTCTAAGGTAATCAATAGCTCTCACAAGAGTAACATTGGTACAGAAATCCTCTAACCACCACTCTTGTGTCCTGTTCCTCTAATAAAGTAATCAACAATGTTGTTTCAAGAAGCTTTACAAGTCCACATGACTTCAGACTGTTGTTTTCTTTTTCTCTACCTCATATTAGTTTAAAAATGGGAATAAAATAATGATTTTCAAGGTGTGCTTTAGATTTCCTGGAATAGGTACACAGTGATAACATCGCAGGAGACTCAAAGGACTACAGAACAAAAATTGCATTTTTCATTTTTGAGGACCATAAGGGGTTTAACATACATTTTCATTATTCTGCCTTGTGATAAATATTGAAAGAAACATAAAAAAATCTACACTGAAAATTTATACCAAACTGGACTTAATCATGTTTTCTACCTTATAACTGTGGAAATTTTTGTGATGAACAGCCTACCTCCTGAAAAACATTTTTTGTGGCAATTTTTCATTTCTTCTAAACAAATAATTATTTCTTTCAAATGTGTCCCCACAGAAGACACTAGTGCTAAGCTGAGAACTCTCAGCATGAGTCCAGGAGAGAGGTAATCTATGGTTTGAACCAGAAAGATAGCCAGCAAGACTCGGGCATGCAGGGCAAAACTAAGGAGCACATCTGAGAGACAAAAATCCCCAAAGATTTGTTATGATATATTCACATTTCAGAACTTTCACAGGCGTCCCAAGTGTTCTCCACAGCTTACAGAAAGCAAATTGTGCAGCTGTGTGCTGCTGACCCTGCTGAAAGGCATTCAGGAGAAGAATATTATTCTGTATTAGACAGGTGACTCAACCCACCAGCGAGAAGACTTCTGGAGTGACTGGAATACAGACAATTGAATGAGAAAGCAGCTCCTTCCTAGATGGGGCTGAGCTTTGCACTTTGCACTGCAGCAAACTGTGTGTGTGATCATTAATGGAGGCCATGGTGTACACCTCATGCATGTGGAAAAACAAAAAATGTCTTTGAAGCATTTTAAAAACCCATACTGAATGGCGAATACATCTCCAGAAAAGTGTTCTTCTAGATCCAAGAGTTTTTTAACCACATTAAAGCAGTGCATTGAAGAAAAATTACTGGCTTCTTTGGTAGGATTCATATATTTGACTCATTGTAATGTAATGTGTGTAATTCAGCCCGCATAAAATTATCTAGTCCTGAGCTTTATAGGCAACATGAATGCTGCTTGTCAATAGAAATCCTTCAGCTGTCTGTAACTATGAAGAAAATTGAATCTGACTTTACCCAGATTGTTTTAAAATAATTTTGCCTAGTAATCATAACAACACTCAGTTGCCTGCTTGTGTCTCTTCTTCTTTATAAACTACAACACTCCCTCCCTATTAAAGAGTCAATTTAATAGCTTTCTGGTTCTGATTGTAAAACTTCAATCATCCAGTCATGGAACAAAAAACCCCTTATAATTTAAATGCCTGATCATGAAGTTATGATGCTACAGTCTAACCAATTGCCAGTCCTATCAGATTATGTACTTCATGAGTTATGGACTGAAAAATGATCACTCAAAAGACCTCCCTAATTATACTGAAGAGGAACTTTTTTTTTTTTTCTTTTTTCCCCTAGGGAAGGTAGCAAAAACCACCCTTACTGAGAGCCTATTCTTCTCCTCAGAGATTTTTCTCTGTTCGTGTTGTTTGCTCTGCTTTTCTCACTGGCTCCTCACAGAGACAGGCAATTTTCACACTCATTTAATCTCTGTTGTAGTTGCCAATAGGTAAAACTCAGAGG